>NC_091247.1:73097500-74347500 GCF_042477335.2 Ovis canadensis
ATAAAAAAACTAAAAATAAAAATAAAAAATAAAACAAAAAAACAAAATATATTTTTTTTAATTCTGATATCAAGATTCTCTGTACTTTACCACAGCAATGGCACAGCCCCCCTTTTCAGACCTGGAGTAGCAAATATATTTTATTGACTTGTGTAAGAAAAAATGAAGGAAGAAAAATGTGTAAGTCTCTTTTCTGTGTACTTCATAAATTTATGCAAAGAAGTAACTCTGAAATTAGTTTCATTCATAATAATCTTGGAGTTAGACCAGAAGCTTGTTAGTAAAGGAGCTTGAGATTATTCTTCTGTATCTTCTCACCCCATTCTGATCTCCTTATTTGGTAGACCCACCCCTAACTCTCAGAAACATGTGCACATGCACAAACATGGTAGAGCATCTGATTTTCTTGGCATTTATTGCCTAAAAAATTACCCTCATTTCTTTTTCCCACCAGTGGATGAAAATGTCATTTCCTCAGCATATTTTGACTGGTTCCAGCAGAAACTCAGAACGGTTAGGAACAATGAATACAAATAACCAAGGTTTGAATTTGAGCTGTGATGTTTACTAGCTATGGAAATTTTGGCAAATTACTTCAAATTCTGTCTGCTTCATTTTCCTTCTCCACATAATGGAATGATAATATGTTCACTGGATACAATTATTATGAGTATAAATCATTTAAATACATGTAATATATTCAGAAAATTGTACACAGCAAATACTATATGTATCTTAACTATTAATCCTATTATTAACTATTATCTGAATTATAACTATTATCTAGCACTTAGGAGAAATCTTATTTATTTAAATATTTAATGTATTAGTCTTCACAATGCACTTCAGAATTTGAAATATTAGATTGACCAACAACTTCATCTGGGATGATCTTATGGAAAAAAACCTGAACAAATATTTTGGCCAACCCAGTAAAAATCTATTAAGACAAATATAATGATTCTCTCATCTATACAATGGACATGAGTTTGAGCAAACTTTGGGAGATAGTGAAGGACAGGGAAGTTGGTGTTCTATAGTTCATGGGGTTACAAAGAATCAGATACAACTTAGCAACTAAACAACAACAATCATTCTCTGATACTGTAATTTAAAAAAAAATTGAGAATTACCCATAAAGTAAAAACCATTTCATTTCAACCTCATATCACCACACGAGGTAAACAGTACCTTTGTAAAATTATATTTAAATTGCAAAGCTTTCCTTAAAAGATAATATTAATTATTATTCATATTGTGGTTCTTGATATTAAGGCGCAGAATTTACTGATTTCTTGTCATTCATGCAGTTACCTGGTTCATCCAAGCCAAGAGGCAATTATTGATGTCTGTAATATTTATTGAACTAGGCACATCAGATGCAAAATAATGAGTTACCATCTTCCAATAATCTCAATGTGTGTTATGGGAGTATGTATAGCATGTATGGCATTGGCCAAAAACAATGCTCTCTGATCTGCTTAGGTTATCCTTTTGGTGTGATTGTACCATGTCAGGTAGTATATTTCCCTTTGAAATAGTGAGTAAGGGATATGAAAATTCTTACCTAACTAAATCAGACAAGTGAAACATGATGAACAATTGGTCAAAGTCTCTTACAGCCCATTACAATGATGAAAACAGAGCTTCAAAGGTATAAAGAGCCCCCAAAATATAATATTCACATGAGTGACCAAAGGAAATGGATATACAGTGACTTAATCATTAAGGCTGCCGAGAGGAGCTACCTCGAGTCCGAGGTCAGGGGCGGCGGCCGGGAGGAGCTACCCCGCATCCGAGGCCAGGAACAGCACCCAAGAGGGGCTACTCCGTGTCCAAGGACAGTGGCAGTGCCTGAGAGGAGCCACACCTCCCCCGAGGCCAGAGGCGGTGGCCGGGAGGAGCAACACCATGCCCGATGCCAGGGGCGGTGGCCAGGAGGAACAACACCATGTCCAAGGAGCAGTGACTGCCTGGGCGCAGAAGGGCCTAGAAGAGCCATCTCACGTTGAAGGTCAAGAAAGGCAGCGGTGAGGAGACACCCCTCGTCCAAGGTAAGGAGCAGCGGCTGCGCTTTGCTGAAGCAGCATAAAGAGATACCCCATGCCCAAGGTGAGAGAAACTCAAGTAAGATGGTAGGTGTTGCAAGAGGGCATGAGAGGGCAGACACACTGAAACCATACTCACAGAAAACTAGTCAATCTAATCACACTAGGACCAAAGGTCCTAGTTACTCTTGTCTAACTCAATGAAACTAAGCCATGACCGTGGGGTAACCCAAGACAGGCGGGTCATGGTGGAGAGGTCTGACAGAATGTGGTCCACTGGAGAAGGCAAACCACTTCAGTATTCTTGCCTTGAGAACCCCAAGAACAGTATGAAAAGGCAAAATGATAGGATACTGAAAGAGGAACTCCCCAGGTCAGTAGGTGCCCAATATGCTACTGGAGATCAGTGGAGAAATAACTCTAGAAAGAATGAAGGGATGGAGCCAAAGCAAAAATAATACCAAGCTGTGGATGTGACTGGTGATAGAAACAAGGCCCAGTGCTGTAAAGAGCAATATTGCATAGGAACCTGGAATGTCAGGTCCACGAATCAAGGCAAATTGGAAGTGGTCAAACAAGAGTTGGCAAGAGTGAACATCGACATTCTAAGAATCAGCGAACTAAAATGGACTGGAAAGGGTGAATTTAACTCAGATGACCATTATATCTACTACTGTGGGCAGGAATCCCTCAGAAGAAATGGAGTAGCCATCATGGTCAACAAAAGAGTCTGAAATGCAGTACTTGGATGCAATCTCATAAACGACAGAATGATCTCTGTTTGTCTCCAAGGCAAACCATTCAAATCACTGTAATCCAAGTCTATGCCCCAACCAGTAACGCTGAAGAAGCTGAAGTTGAATGGTTCCATGAATTCTTACAAGACCTTTTAGACCTAACACCCAAAAAAGATGTCCCTTTCATTCTAGGGAACAGGAATGCAAAAGTACGAAGTCAAGAAACACCTGGAGTAACAGGCAAATTTGGCCTTGGAATGCAGAATGAAGCAGGGCAAAGACTAATAGAGTTTTGCCAAGAAAATGCACTGGTCATAGCAAACACCCTCTTCCAACAACACAAGAGAAGGCTCTACACATGGACATCACCAGATGGTCAACACTGAAATCAGATGGATTATATTTTTGCAGCCAAAGATGGAGAGGCTGTATACAGTCAACAAAAACAAGACCAGGAGCTGACTATGGCTCAGATCATGAACTCCTTATTACCAAATTCAGACTGAAATTGAAGAAAGTAGGGAAAACCGCTAGACCATTCAGGTATGACCTAAATCAAATCCCTTATGATTATACAGTGAAAGTGAGAAATAGATTTAAGGGCCTAGATCTGATAGATGGAGTGCCTGATGAACTACGGACTGAGGTTCGTGACATTGTACAGGAGACAGGGATCAAGACCATCCCCATGGAAAAGAAATGCAAAAAAGCCAATGGCTGCCTGAGGAGGCCTTACAAATAGTTATGAAAAGAAGAGAGGCAAAAAGCAAAGAAGAAAAGGAAATATATAAGCATCTGAATGCAGAGTTCCAAAGAATAGCAAGAAGACATAAGAAAGCCTTCCTCAGTGATTACTGCAAAGAAATAGAGGAAAACACCAGAATGGGAAAGACTAGAGATCTCTTCAAGAAACTTAGAGACCCCAAAGGAACAATTCCATGCAAAGATGGGCTCAATAAAGGACAGAAATGGTATGGTCCTAACATAAGCAGAAGACATGAAGAAGAGGTGGCAAGAATACACAGAAGAATTGTACAAGAAAGATCTTCACGACCCGGATAATCATGATGGTGTGATCACTCATCTAGAACCAGACATCCTGGAATGTGAAGTCAAATGGGCCTTAGAAAGAATCTACAAACAAAACTAGCAGAGGTGATGGAATTCCAGTGGAGCTATTTCAAATTCTGAAAGATGATGCTGTGAAAGTGCTACACTGAATATGCCAGTGAATTTGGAAAACTCAGTAGTGGCCACAGGACTGGAAAGGGTCAGTTTTCATTCCAATCCCAAAGAAAGGCAATGCCAAAGAATGCTCAAACTACCGCACAAGTGCACTCATTTCACATGCTAGTAAAGTAATGCTCAAAATTCTCCAAGCCAAGCTTCAACAATAAGTGAACTATGAACTTCCTGATGTTCAAGCTGGCTTTAGAAAGGCAGAGGAACCAGAGATCAAATTGCCAACATCTGTTGGATCAAGGAAAAACCAAGAGAATTTCAGAAAAACATCTATTTCTGCATTATTGACTATACCAAAGCCTTTGACTGTATGGATCACAATAAATTGTGGAAAATTCTGAAAGAGATGGGAATACCAGACCACCTGACCTGCCTCTTGAGAAATCTGTATGCAGGTCTGGAAGCAACAGTTAGAACTGGACATGGAACAACAGACTTTTCCAAATAGGAAAAGGAGCACGTCAAGGCTGTATATAGTCACCCTGCTTATTTAACTTCTATGCAGAGTACATCATGAGAAACGCTGGGCTGGAAGAAGCACAAGCTGGAATCAAGATTGCCGGGAGAAATATCAATCACCTCAGATATGCAGACAACACCACCCTTATGGCAGAAAGTGAAGAGGAGCTAAAAAGCCTCTTGATGAAAGTGAAAGAGGAGAGTGAAAAAGTTGGCTTAAAGCTCAACATTCAGAAAACGATCATGGCATCCAGTCTCATCACTTCATGGGAAATAGATGGGGAAACAGTGGAAACAGTGTCAGACTTTATTTTGGGGGGCTCTAAAATCACTGCAGATGGTGATTGCAGCCATGAAATTAAAAGACGCTTACTCCTTGGAAAAGAAGCTATGCCCAACCTAGATAGCATATTCAAAAGCAGAGACTTTACTTTGCCAACAAAGGTCCATCTAGTCAAGGCTATGGTTTTTCCTGTGGTCATGTATGGATGTGAGAGTTGGACTGTGAAGAAGGCTGAGCACCGAAGAATTGATGCTTTTGAACTGTGGTGTTGGAGAAGACTCTTGAGAGTCCCTTGGACTGCAAAGAGATCCAACCAGTCCATTCTGAAGGAGATCAGCCCTGGGATTTCTTTGGAAGGAATGATGCTAAAGCTGAAACTCCAGTACTTTGGCCACCTCATGCAAAAAGTTGACTCATTGGAAAAGACTTTGATGTTGGGAGGGATTGGGGGCAGGAGGAGAAGGCGATGACAGAGGATGAGATGGCTGGATGGCCTCACTGACTCGATGGACGTGAGTCTGAGTGAACTCCGGGAGTTGGTGATGGACAGGGAGGCCTGGCGTGCTGTAATCCATGGGGTCACAAAGAGTTGGACACAACTGAGTGACTAAACTGAACTGAACTGAATCATTAAGACATAATTTTACAGATAATTATAAAGACTAAAGTAAAAGCAAGCTAATACTACAGGAGCTTCCCTGGTGTCTCCGATAGTAAAGAGTCTGCCTGCAGTGCAGAAGACCCAGGCTCAATCCCTGGGTTGGGAAGATCCCCTGGAAAAGGGCGTGGCAAACCACTCCAGTGTTCTTGCCTGCAGAATTCCATGGACAGAGGAACCTGGTAGGCTATAGTCCATGGGATCACAAAGAGTCAGACATGACTGAGCCATTCTCACAATACTACAGCTATTTTTAAAGATTTGCTTAATGATATATTGATAGAATGATTTCCTTTTACTTTTGTGTTGGAGACTGAAAGGTCATTGCTTTGAAACAATGTCACTGGAGGCATTTAAAAGCAGATTCATATTTAGTTCATTTCAATTCATTCACTCAGTCGTGTCCAACTCTTTGTGACCCCATGAATTACATCACGCTAGGCCTCCCTGTCCATCCAACTCCAGGAGTTTACCCGAACTCATGTCCATCGAGTCGGTGATGCCATCCAGCCATCTCATCCTCTGTCATCCCCTTGTCCTCCTGACCCCAATCCTTCCCAGCATCAGGGTCTTTTCAAATGAGTCAACTCTTTGCATCAAGTGGCCAAAGTATTGCGGTTTAAGCTTCAGCATCAGTCCTTCAAAAGAACACCCAGGACTGATCTCCTTTAAGATGGACTGATTGGATCTCTTGCAATCCAAGGGACTCTCAAGAGTCTTCTCCAACAGCACAGTTCAAAAGCATCAATTCTTTAGCGCTCAGCTTTCTTCACAGTCGAACTCTCAGATCTATACATGACCACTGGAAAAACCATAGCCTTCACTAGACAGACCTTTGTTGGCAAAGTAATGTCTCTGCTTTTTAATATTAATGCTTAATTATAAATTAAAAATCACTTTAAGTGATTTTGGTGTGTTTTCTTTCTGGGTAAGCCTCGTGGGAATTGGAGAGACCATTGCTGCTTTATGTGATTAAAAAAAAAAGTTAAAAAAAATTTTTAAACCAGATGAACAAGTCTCATTTTTCATCCTAACTTCTTTCCTGCCTTTTCCTTCAAACCTTTCCCCAAATTTTTCTATTTGTTAATATTTACCTGGAATATAATTTTAATCTCTTTCTTTTTAACTTCCCCTTTGGTCTAATAGTTTGACTTTTATATACTTGGTTTATTTTCAATATGTCTTACTCTTCATCTGAAAATTAAGCTTAAAAGTATAAAATTATACAATACCAAAGGCAAGATACATGGGAAAAAAAGTGATAAACTTGATTTCAGTAAAATTATAAACTTTCCTATGAAAGAAAATGTTTAGTATATGAGAAGACAAGCCAAAGATTGGGATAAAATATTGAAAAAGTTACATCTGATATAAGACAGCTATCCAGAAAATTCAAATTGCTCTTAAACAGACACATCCCCAAGGAAGATATATAGCTGGCAAATAAGAATACAAAAAGATGTTTGACGTTATAGATTATCAGTTCAGTTCAGTTCAGTCACTCAGTCATGTCCGACTCTTTGCGACCCCATGAGTTGCAGCACGCCAGGCCTCCCTGTCCATCCCCAACTCCCAAAGTTCACTCAGACTCCAATCTGTTCATGGCAAATAGATGGGGAAACAATGGAAGCAGTGAGAAACATATTTTTAGGCGGCAAAATCGCTGCAGATGGTGATTGCAGCTATGAAATTAAAAGACGCTTACTCCTTGGAAGAAAAGCTATGACAAACCTAGATAGCATATTTAAAAGCAGAGACATTACTTTGTCAACAAAGGCCCATCAAGTCAAAGCTATGGTTTTTCCAGTAGCCATGTATGGGTTTGAGAATTGGACTATAAAGAAAGCTGAGCACTGAAGAATTGATGCTTTTGAACTGTGGTGTTGGAGAAGACTCTTGAGAGTGCCTTGGACTGCAAGGAGATCCAACCAGTCAATCCTAAAGGAAATCAGTCCTGAATATTCATTGGAAGAACTGATGCTGAATCTGAAACTCCAACCCTTTGGCCATTTGATGTGAAGAACTGACTCGCTGAAAAAGACCTGATGCTGGGAAAGATTGAAAGCAGGAGGAAAACGGGATGACAGAGGATGAGATGGTTGGATGACATCTCAACTGAATGGACATGAGTTTGAGTAGGCTCAGGAGTTGTTGATGGATAGGGAAGGCTGGTGTGCTGCAGTTCATGGGGTTGCAAAGAGTCAGACACAACTGAGTGACTCAACTGAACTGATCATGGTATCAGAATTAGAAAACTTGTGAAATAGCACATATTGGAATAACAATTTGCCTGTAATGCAGGAGGTCCAGGTTCGATCCCTGGATCAGGAATATCCCATGGAGAAGGGTATGGCTACCCACTCCAGTCTTCTTTCTCAGAGAATTTCATGGACAGAGGAGCCTGGTGGGCTATAGTTCATGAGGCTGCAAAGAGTAAGACATGACTGAGAAACTAAAACTTTTTTTTTTCAAGTTGCTCAACCCAGATCTGTAAACAAGTTATTCCACGCATTCTCTTCTCCTTGTTCTCTTTTATTCCATACACAATAATTTTACAATTTAAATTAACCTTAATTCTATTAGTATCCTCTTTTCTAATTGCTGCTGTCTTAATAAAGTATCAGTGATTTTCAAACTTTGGTCTGCTTTAGAATTATCTGGAGGACTTTTTGAACCATAGATTTTTGGACCCTATCTCCATGTTTTCTAATTTAGTATGTCTGGAGTGGGGCCTGAGAAATTCATTTCTAACAAGTTTCTACATGATGTTAATGCTGCTAGTCCGGGAACCACTCTTTGAGAAACATTAATTTAGACCTTCCACTCTGCTTTCTCTGATGCCTGCACTGGTCTCTGAAATACCACATTACCGTAACTATTTCTTGTTTTATTATCCATTCTCTCCTTTTCCTTTAGATAGTATTTTCTAAATGGCAAATCTGAGAAAGTCGTGTCCATATTAAAACTTTGATAACTCCTTCCGTATCCTAAAGGATGAATTTTAAACTTCTTAACAAAATTCCTGCTTAAGAATAACCTTATTAAAACTTTTTTTCTTCCTCTATTGTGTTCCAACTAGACTGAAGTACCTTCAGTTTTCTAGCTTCAGACAGTCTCTTTTTAGGGTTTTCACATATAACATTCCATCTCTTAACTTCACTCTACTCTCCATCTCCAGCCTCCTGGATTGACCAGCTTCTATTTAGTATTCATGGCTCAGCTTAGGTAACACCTCTGGAAAGCCTCTGTTGATCATTTCTCTTATGTATTAGGTTGTCTCTCCATGGTCCTATACCAACATGAATTTATCTCCATCACAGCATAAATTGCATATTGTAGTTGTTAGTTCATTTCAGGCTTCCCTGGTAGCTCAGCTGGAAAAGAATCCACTTGTGATGCAGGAGACCCTGGTTTGATTCCTGGTTTGGGAAGATCCACTGGAGAAAGGATAGGCTACCTTATTGCTAGTCCATTTCAACAAGCAGAAAGATCCTTCAGCCAAAGATCAGGCTACATTCATTTTTCTTGCTGATGCAGGCTACCTTATCGCTAGTCCATTTCAACAAGCAGAAAGATCCTTCAGCCAAAGATCAGGCTACATTCATTTTTCTTGCTGATGCCTAGTGATGGTCAGGTATATAGTAGATGTTCAATAAATCTTTCTGGGATGAATGACTCATTGAATAACCAAAAGAACAAAGGAGTATATTTAAAAATTATTTGTCTACTTAATCCATATATTTCTGCAACTCTAGAGATCTTCAGTTCAGTTCAGTCACTCAGTCGTGTCCAACTCGGTGACCCCATGAATCGCAGCATGCCAGGCCTCCCTGTCCATCACCAACTCCTGGAGTTCCCTCAGATTCACGTCCATCGAGTCAGTGATGCCATCCAGCCATCTAATCCTTGGTCGTCCCCTTCTCCTCCTGCCCCCAATCCCTCCCAGCATCAGAGTCTTTTCCAGTGAGTCAACTCTTCGCATGAGGTGGCCAAAGTACTGGAGTTTCAGCTTTAGCATCATTCCCTCCAAAGAAATCCCAGGGCTGATCTCCTTCAGAATGGACTGGTTGGATCTCCTTGCAGTCCAAGAGACTCTCAAGAGTCTTCTCCAACACCACAGTTCAAAAGCACCAATTCTTCAGCGCTCAGCTTTATTTACAGTCCAATTCTCACATCCATACATGATTACTAGAAAAACCATAGCCTTGACTAGACGGACCTTGGACGGCAAAGTAATGTCTCTGCTTTTGAATATGCTATCTAGGTTGGTCATAACTTTTCTTCCAAGCAGTAAGCATCTTTTAATAACATCTCATAATTCCTTTTTTATCAGAGTAAATCTTTTATACTCTTGCTATCTTAAATGTGCCTAGAATACTATGTTTAGCTCTCTTAGTTCTTTCAAGACTTCACAAATGTTGAAGAAGCCAGGAGTAGAGGACATTTTTAAGAGGATTAGGTGGGCAATTCAGTTTTATCCTGTCAGTGAAATGAGGGCTCTCCCTAATGCAAAAAAAAAATTGAAACTGAAGATGAACATACATGGACATAAGTTTAGCTAGCCTTTGGAACCACTTTCCAATTCTCTTTCAAATCTTAGGTCAGGTAGCCTTATTGCTTTTGCTGTAACAACCTGAGCTCCATGATAGAAAGTTGTCCACATATTATTCTTTTTTGTTTTATTTGTTTGTTTAAACTAGTACATCTGGTTTTCTAACATTTAACTAAAACAAAGGAGATTTGATTTTAGAACTAGAAACATAGATTAACTGCACAAAGTAAATATAGACTACAAGTACTGAAATTACAAAATGGTGAACCCATGGCAGTCAGGGGTGAATTCACATTTAGAAAACAACAATGTTTTTTAGTCTAGACATAAAGTAATCATGTAAATTATTAATATAAAACAGATATTTGCTTTCATTGCATTTAACTCTGTCTTTAAAAAACTAATAATTCTCATAAATGGTGTGGAATTAACCCCATTGTTTATTAAGAAACCTTCATATGATTCTACCTGCCTGCTATAGCTATTACCAATAATTTACATAATTATCATAAACATAATTCGCTAAGGAAAAAATGTGATTATCTTACATATAAGAAATATGAGTCTGTGTAACTCATACTTCTGAGTTACAGAAGTTTGTTCAAAGGGACTTCCTAGCTCCTTTCTCCACACAAATTGTCTGTGAAATATGAACTTGTGATGTTTAGCTATTTATTTCCTTATATGAGATGTCAGATCCCTGCTTACCAAACCTCACAGCCTCTTTGTGCACATGTGTTTTCTATTATGCTTCCTAATATTAATCCTTATAATTTTTATAAAATATATCAAATATTAGATACAAAAAATGATTATTGTCTATATTATACCTTGTAGGTAAAATAAATTAGATCTAGGTATCTGTTCAGTGAAATTTATCAGCATTCAATCTAATATGGCCTGAATTCCAGAATTATAGTCTCCTAGTTTCTAAAAGGTGTATGCATATATGTGATTCAATTAAAATATATTGTAAAATACATCATTTTTAGGATTTTTTGGATATAATTTCCTAAGTCACCTTGACTCAGTATTTCTTTCCTGAATCTTAGGGGGAAAAATGTTTGGTAACAAAATGAAATAAAATAAAATAAATCTTTTGATAGTGGAAGGTTTAAAATGGATTAAAAGGTTTTTTATTGGAATCTCTATTCATTAGGTGCATTAGGGGAAGACACTAAAAAAAAATCAATGTTTGACTTTTACTTTAACCTTAAAATGTCATTAAATTCCACACATGAAAAGGTTGATGCAAACACCCTTTTTACTTAATTGACAACACTTCCATTCTCTGTAGCATTTTGTAAAAGAAAGGGAGGGTGTATGAAAGGTGTAGTAAAGGTCAAAACACAACGTGAAATATTTAGTGTTTAGATGGAAGGTCTTTATGAGTGCAGACAGATTTAATAATTAATTTTTTCTACTTTTTCCATGTAACTCATCATTGTTTTTTAGGACATTCAGATGAATACTTTTATAGACTGCATAATTCATATTTGGGCATTAAGACACTCTTCTTCCATTGATAGTTACCTGGTTACCTATCACCTGTTTCCAGCCAAACAGGAAAGACTGATTGTTATTGCCTTTTGTTTTGTTATTAATATGCTTTCTTATCCTAATTGTTAATAATGTAGAAGAAAAAGATAACTTGTGAACAGAATGTTGACTAAATTAGACACATTACCATACTTAGCAAAGGATACAACTTAATCTTTATAGCTGTGAAAATATAAATTCTAATTTTAGAGGTATCTACTAAATAAAATTACATTCTATTTCCCATTGATGATATGTGACTGCTGTTAAACAAACTTAAGTTCAAGTTTTGTCTTCAAAGCACTAGTTCCTAAGGAAAACTTTACATTTCAATGGGACATTTACAAAATCTAAACTCAAATAGATTGTGTTGGCAACATATTGCAAGGACACATTTATATTCTAAAAATACACTTCTCTATTTTTGTTCGAATGTCAAAGATAGACCATGATACTGAGTTCCCTTTTAGACATGCTAAAAAACTAAATTTTGCCATTTACAAAATCTACAAATATCCTGTGAAACTGTGGTTGGCATTTGTAACAATTTCTGTGCTTGCCAAATTCACACATACATAAGACATTTTACACCATATAAAGAATACATGGATAAAATCAGACAGATTTCTCTGAAGTCTATGATATTTTCTGGGAATAGGGAAGATGAGATGAAAAGTGGGAAAATATCTTGAACTTTGCAATAAAGCATTTCTGGTTTCAGTCCCAGCTCTACTATTTCCTATTTTTGTAAACCTTGCCAAGTTATCTAGAGTCTATGAACCTTCATTTTACTGTTAAAGAGAATGAATGTCCTCCTCAGAGATAATGAGGATTATAGGAGTTGATTTTGCAAATGTTACAGATGTAATGTACACAACAAAACCTCAACTGGTAAACAGCAGATGTTCAATAAATGGTGGATTTTCATATAGCCACTAATCATCATATTTAACATGGAAGTTCCTTATATTAACAAAATACTCTGTTAGATACAAAACAGAAATATTTTCCAATTCCAATTATAAGGGTATGTATGTGTCTGTAATATTACTGAGGCATAACTGACATATAATATAATGTTATATAATATACACATTAAAATTCATTTCAGTTCAGTCGCTCGGTCGTGTCCGACTCTTTGCGACCCCATGAATTGCAGCATGCCAGGCCTTCCTGTCCATCACCAACTCCCGGAGTTCACTCAGACTCATGTCCATCAAGTCAGTGATGCCATCCAGCCATCTCATCCTCTGTCGTCCCCTTCTCCTCCTGCCCCCAATCCCTCCCAGCATCAGAGTCTTTTCCAAGGAGTCAATTCTTCGCATAAGGTGGCCAAAGTACTGGAGTTTCAGCTTCAGCATCATTTCTTCCAAAGAACACCCAGGACTGATCTCCTTTAGAATGGACTGTTTGGATCTCCTTGCAGTCCAAGGGACTCTCAAGAGTCTTCTCCAACACCACAATTCAGCATCAGTTCTTCAGTGCTCAGCTTTCTTCACAGTCCAACTCTCACATCCATACATGACCACTGGAAAAACCATAGCCTTGACTAGACGGACCTTTGCTGGCAAAGTAATGTCTCTGCTTTTGAATATGTTATCTAGGCTGGTCATAACTTTCCTTCCAAGGAGTAAACGTCTTTTAATTTCATGGCTGCAGTCACCATCTGTAGTGATTTTGGAGCCCCAAAAAATAAAGTCTGACACTGTTTCCACTGCTTCCCCATCTATTTCCCATGAAGTGATGGGACCAGATGCCATGATCTTCGTTTTCTGAATGTTGAGCTTTAAGCCAACTTTTTCACTCTCCTCTTTCACTTTCATCAAGAGGCTTTTCAGTTCCTCTTCACTTTCTGCCATAAGGGTGGTGTCATCTGCGTATCTGAGGTTATTGATATTTCTCCTGGCAATCTTGATTCCAGCTTGTGCTTCTTCCAGCCCAGCACTTCTCATGATATACTCTGCATATAAGTTAAATAAGCAGGGTGACTATACACAACCTTGACATACTCTTTTTCCTATTTGGAATCAGTTTGTTATTATGTAGCAATTATGCATATATTAATATACATTATATATAATGTTATACATATATATATAATGCAGAAGAATACACGGAATAAGAATACACAGAGAAACTATACAAAAAAAATAATCTTCATAATCCAAATAACCACAAAGGGATGATTACTCACCTAGATACAGACATCCTGGAATTCAAAATGAAGTGGACCTTAGGAAGCATCTCTATGAGCAAAGCTAGTGGATATAATGGAATTCCAGTTGAGCTATTTCAAATCCTGAAACATGATGGCTGTGAAACTGTTGCACTCAATATGCCAGCAAATTAGCAAAACTCAACAGTGACCACAGGACTGGAAAAGGTCAGTTTTCATTCCAATCACAAAGAAAGGCAATGGCAAAGAATGCTCAGACTACCACAAAATTGCATTCATCTCACACACTAGCAAAGTAATGCTCAAAATCCTCCAAGCCAGCCTTCAACAGTACGTGAACCATGAACTTCAGGTATTCAAGATGGATTTAGAAAAGGCAGAGAGGAACCAGAGATCAAATTGTCAACACACACTGGATCATTGAAAAAGCAAGAGAGTTCCAGAAAAACGTCTATTTCTGCTTTATTGACTATGCCAAAGCCTTTTACTGTATGGATCACAACAAATTGTAGAAAATTCTTCAAGAGATGGGAATACCAGACCACCTGACCTGTCTCCTGTGAAATCTCTTTGCAGGGCAAGAAGCAACAGTTAGAAGTGGACATGGAACAACAGACTGGTTCCAAGTAGGGAAACGAGTACATCAAGGCTCTATCTTGTTATCCTGCATATTTAACTTATATGCAGAGTACATCGTGAGAAATGCTGGGCTGGATGAAGTGCAAGCTGGAAACAATATTGCCGGGAGAAATATCAATAATCTCAGATATGCAGATGACACCACCCTTATAGCAGTAAGTGAAGAGGAACTAAAGATCCACTTGAAAGAGGAGAGTGAAAAAGCTGGCTTAAAACTCAACATTCAGAAAACTACGATATTGACATCCAGTCTTATCACTTTAAGACAAATAGATGGGGAAACAATGAAAACAGAGACAGACTTTCTTTTTGGGGGCTCCAAAATCACTGCAGATGGGCCGCCATAAAATTAAAAGACACTTGCTCCTTGGAAGAAAAGCTATGACAGTTTCTGATCTTACATTTAGATCTTTAATCCATTTTGAGTTTATTTTTGTGTACGGTGTTAGAAAGTGATCTAGTTTCATTCTTTTACAAGTGGTTGACCAGTTTTCCCAGCACCACTTGTTAAAGAGGTTGTCTTTACTCCATTGTATATTCTTGCCTCCTTTGTCAAAGATAAGGTGTCCATATGTGTGTGGATTTATCTCTGGGCTTTCTATTTTGTTCCATTGATCTATATGTCTGTCTTTGTGCCAGTACCATACTGTCTTGATGACTGTGGCTTTGTAGTAGAGCCTGAAGTCAGGCAAGTTGATTCCTCCAGTTCCATTCTTCTTTCTCAAGATTGCTTTGGCTATTCGAGGTTTTTTGTATTTCCATACAAATCTTGAAATTATTTGTTCTAGTTCTGTAACTCCTAGAGGAGAACATAGGCAAAACACTCTCAGACATAAATCACAGCAGGATCCTCTATGATCCACCTCCCAGAATTCTGGAAATAAAAGCAAAAATAAACAAATGGGATCTAATTAAAATTAAAAGCTTCTGCACAACAAAGGAAAATATAAGCAAGGTGAAAAGACAGCCTTCTGAATGGGAGAAAATAATAGCAAATGAAGCAACTGACAAACAACTAATCTCAAAAATATACAAGCAACTTATGCAGCTCAATTCCAGAAAAATAAACGACCCAATCAAAAAATGGGCCAAAGAACTAAATAGACATTTCTCCAAAGAAGACATACGGATGGCTAACAAACACATGAAAAGATGCTCAACATCACTCATTATTAGAGAAATGCAAATCAAAACCACAATGAGGTACCACTTCACACCAGTCAGAATGGCTGCGATCCAAAAATCTGCAAGCAATAAATGCTGGAGAGGGTGTGGAGAAAAGGGAACCCTCCTACACTGTTGGTGGGAATGCAAACTAGTACAGCCACTATGGAGAACAGTGTGGAGATTCCTTAAAAAATTGCAAATAGAACTACCTTATGACCCAGCAATCCCACTGCTGGGCATACACACCGAGGAAACCAGAATTGAAAGAGACACATGTACCCCAATGTTCATCGCAGCACTGTTTATAATAGCCAGGACATGGAAACAACCTAGATGTCCATCAGCAGATGAATGGATAAGCAAGCTGTGGTACATATACACAATGGAGTATTACTCAGCCGTTAAAAAGAATTCATTTGAATCAGTTCTGATGAGATGGATGAAACTGGAGCCGATTATACAGAGTGAAGTAAGCCAGAAAGAAAAACACCAATACAGTATACTAACACATATATATGGAATTTAGGAAGATGGCAATGACGACCCTGTATGCAAGACAGGGAAAGAGACACAGATGTGTATAACGGACTTTTGGACTCAGAGGGAGAGGGAGAGGGTGGGATGATTTGGGAGAATGACATTCTAACATGTATACTATCATGTGAATTGAATCGCCAGTCTATGTCTGACGCAGGATGCAGCATGCTTGGGGCTGGTGCATGGGGATGACCCAGAAAGATGTTATGGGGAGGGAGGTGGGAGGGGGGTTCATGTTTGGGAATGCATGTAAGAATTAAAGATTTTAAAATTTAAAAAATAAAAAACTAAAATTAAAAAAAAAAGAAAAGAAAAGCTATGGCAAACCTAGACAGTGTATTAAAAGCAGAGACATTACTTTAACAACAAAGGTCTTTCTAGTCAAAGCTATGGTTTTCCAGTAGTCATGTGTGGATTTGAGAGTTGGACTGTAAAGAAAGCCGAGCACTGAATAATTGATGCTTTTGTACTGCTATGTTGGAGAAGACTCTTGAGAGTCCCTTGAACTGCAAGATGATCCAACCAGTCAATCTTAAAGGAAATCAGTCTTGAATATTCATTGGAAGGACTGATGCTGAAGCTAAAACTCCAATCCTCTGGCCACCTGATGCAAAGAACTGACTCATTGGAAAAGACCCTGATGCTGGGAAAGATTATAGGTGGGAGGAATAGGGGATGACAGAGGATGAGATGGTTGGATGGCAACACCAACTCAATGGACATGAATTTAAATAAGCTCTAAGTATTGGTGATAGACAGGGAAGCCTGGCATGCTGCTTTCCATGGGGTCACAAAGAGTCAGACATGACTATGTGACTGAACTGAACTGAACTGAACATTATATTAGTTTCAGGTATGCAAACAATGATTCCACAATTTTTATATTGCAAAATCATAGCATATATATTTAATTAATGTCCATCACCATACATAATTGCAACATGTTTTTTTCTTTTGACGAGAACATTTAACATTTATTTTCTTAGCAGCTTGAAAATATACAATAACTTATTAGTAACTATAGTCACCATGCTGTACATTACATCCTTATTATTCTTTATTTCATAACTGGTAGTTTATACCTTTAGACAGGATGGAAAGTGTTTGACAGCAGAGGAGAAAGAAGATTATCAGCACCTTTGACAGCTCTGGACTGGACAGTTTGGAGACATAGGTATCTACAGAATTTCTGAGAAAAGTGAGTAACTGAAAGGGACAAGTAGGAAACACTTATTGTTTAGTCACTCAGTTGTGTATAACTCTTTTACAACTCCATGAACTATAGCCTGTGAAGCTCCTCTGTCCATGAGATTTTCCAGGCAAGAATACCGAAGTAGGTTGTCATTTCCTTGTCCAGGAGACCTTCCCAACCCAGTGATCAAACCTGAGTCTCCTGCATTGCAGGTGGATTCTTTTCCACCGAGCCTCCAGGGAAGCTAGGGAGACTCTGACCATGTTTAATTTTGCCTATTGTGGAAGCGACAATATCTATAAGCAAAACGTATACAAGAGGAACTTATTATTTTTAGTTAGTTCATAGTAAAAGAATCTCTTTTTGGAGTGTTTTCATGGAAGTATGTGTATTGAAGAGGAGTGTTAAGTTATGGTATGTTGGAGATAAAGATAGCCATGGTATCTAGGGCAGAGAATTTGCTAGGGCTCAAAATGTACCCACTCAACAAGGTAGGGAATGGTAACATGGAAGCTCTGCAGCAATGGAAAACCATTAGCAGAGATTGAATGTTTCTTTTTTCTTTTTTTTCTTATGCTGTTGGATGTAATGTAAAAGTGTGCATTCACTTCCTTAACCAATCTGAACCTCTCTTTTCCAATGACTATACACAGTGGGAAAGCACACTGGAAATGAGTTATTAGTCAGGGTGTTCTATTCTTTCAGTTCCTTTTCTCACCCAGCTTGCTTATCAGAAAGTGGAGTTACTGGGGGCAATTTAATATCTGGCTGAGGAATGTCAGAGGAATATGTAACAACACTCCCTGACTCAAATTAATTAGAGTAAATTTCTTAAATACACTAGTAGAGACTTACAAAGCTAATTGTAGTAAGGAAACAGAAAATGAGAGAGAAAAAAAAAAAAAAACCTTACTGGAATTTGAGGTTGCCAATGTATACCGTGGGAGATGAAGAAAAAAGAGGATACCATGGGAGATGAAGAAAAGAGAGGGTAAAAAAGTAAGCCTGACTGTGTATTACTTAGAACAAATAAATAAATCAAATATTAAAAATCAGTACTTGCCATATTTCTTTAATTAAATAATGCCATATTTTTTGCTTTTGAACTTGGAATGTTCCATTTTTATTAAACTACAAGTTTTAGTCAAACTAGAGTTTTTTATTTATATTTGTTTTTATTTAATATATTGAATTTATTTTGAAAGATAAAATCAATTCACATATTTTATATTTAGTAAATGCAAGAACAAGCATACAAGCACAGAAGCAATTATCTATATCCCACTTCAAGGGATTGACAACAAAATCATAAAATAAAAGGGATTTATTTATTTATTTATTTATTTCACTTAGCATAAAGTAATGGGGAAGGAAATGGCAATCCACTCCAGTATTCTTGCCCAGAGAATCCTATGGACAGAGGAGACTGACGGGCTGCTGTCCATAGGGTCACACAGAGTCGGACACGACTGAAGCGACTTAGCATGCATTCATGCATTGGAAAAGGAAATGCAGCCCACTCCAGTATTCTTGCCTGGAGAATCCCAGGGATGGAAGAGCCTTATGGGCTACCGTCTATGGGGTCGCACAGAGTCGGACACGACTGAAACAACTTAGCAGCAGCAGCTGCTGCAGCATAAAGTAAAAGAGATTTAAGAGCCACAGCAACCAATTTTAATAAATATTTTTTATAAAAATAGGAAACAGAGTGTAGAGGAGGTTTTTAAGCCAATCAGGAAAATGTAGACAGTTACTGTTTGTATGAAATATTAAAGAATTTAATTTTATTTCAGAGTGGTATTATGATTATTGTAGTTATATTTTTAAGCTCAATGCATGTCTTAGAATGTATTGAATTTTAGAGAAGAAGTGATATGTTGTTTGGAACTTGCTTAAAAATAATACAGTGGCAGGAAAAAGAAAAGGATAGATGTAGAAAAAACAAAAACAGTAATGAATTAGTAATTGGGGGATATGGGTAATATTCCTGAATAACAGATTGCTTTCTAAAATAATTCTACTAGTTTATACTATCATCAGCTCTGTTTATTTCAGAGAGTAGACTTTTACCAGAATACTTTTCATATATTTTCTTGAAATTAGCTCATTCATCATAACCACTAATCACAGAAGTGCCAGACTGTGGTACATATACACAATGGAGTGTTATTCAGCCATTAAAAAGAATACATTTGAATCAGTTCTAATGAGATGGATGAAACTGGAGCCGATTATACAGAGTGAAGTAAGCCAGAAAGAAAAACACCAATACACTATACTAACACATATATATGGAATTTAGAAAGATGGTAATGATAACCCTGTATGCGAGACAGCAAAAGAGACACAGATGTATAGAACAGATTTTTGGACTCTGAGGGAGAGGGAGAGGGAGGGATGATGTGGGAGAATGGCATTGAAACATGTATACTATCATGTAAGAAACGAATTGCCAGTCTATGTTCGATACAGGATACAGGATGCTTGGGGCTGGTGCACGGGGATGATCCAGAGAGATGATATGGGGTGGGAGGTGGGAGGGGGGTTCAGGATTGGGAATTCGTGTACACCCATGGCGGATTCATGCCAATGTATGGCAAAACCAATACAGTATTGTAAAGTAAAATAAAGTAAATTAAAAATTAAAAAAATAAAAAATAAATAAACATAGAGTAGGGATTTAAAAGGGGCATGACAAAAGGAATAAATTTACCAAATCTGTATGGTTGTAAAAAACACAGTCTGGGATGGAGTAAGGAGCTGCTACATCTCCATGAGATTTGGGTCTGAGATTGAAAACACGTGCATGGCCTTCAAAGTGTATTCATAAAAACTGACATTATATTTTGATCTTGAAGTGAACTGAAGTGAAAGTTGCTCAGTCGTGTCCGACTCTTTGCGACCCCATGTACTGTACAGATAATGGAATTCTCCAGGCCAGAATACTGGAGTGGGTAGCTTTTGCCTTCTCCAAGGGATCTTCCCAAACTAGAGATTAAACCCAGGGATTGAACCCAGGTCTCCCACACTGCAGGCAGATTTTTTTTACCAGCTGAGCCACCAGGGAAGCCCATATTTCAACCTTGTACTTGGCAATTTGTTATTTATGAAATAGGAAAGGGCAAGCTGATAATTGCATCTTTTATTTTCCTGGACATTCACTCTCTACATTCAACAGCTTGTAATCAGATTACTCAGCACTTTCATATACTATTTGGCCCTGTCTGATGTTGGAAATCACTGCAGATGGTGACTGCAGCCATGAAATTAAAAGATACTTGCTCCTTGGAAGAAAAGCTATGACAAACCTAGACAGCATATTAAAAGCAGAGACATTACTTTGTCAACAAAGGTCCATCTAGTCAAGGCTATGGTTTGTCCAGTAGTCATGTGTGGATGTGAGAGTTGGACTATAAAGAAGGCTGAGTGCCAAAGAATTGATGCTTTTGAACTGTGGTCTTGGAGAAGACTCTTGAGAGTCCCTTGAACTGCAAGAAAATCCACCCAGTCAATCTTAAAGGAAATCAGTCTTGAATATTCATTGGAAGGACTGATGCTGAAGCTAAAACTCCAATCCTCTGGCCACCTGATGCAAAGAACTGACTCATTGGAAAAGACCCTGATGCTGAGAAAGATTATAGGTGGGAGGAATAGGGGATGACAGAGGATGAGATGGTTGGATGGCATCACCAACTCGATGGACATGAATTTAAGTAAGCTCTGGGTGTTGGTGATAGACAGGGAAGCCTGGCATGCTGCTTTCCATGGGGTCACAAAGAGTCAGACATGACTATGTGACTGAACTGAACTGATGTTGGAAAGCTAGTAAATTGCATGATATGCTAAAAATAATTAAATTTCCCTGACAATAAGCACTCCCATTTTATTAAATATCTTGTGATAGAAAAGGCATTGAGGAGAGAAATTTCTATTCATAGATATGATGCATTTTCTCAACATCTACCGAAGTATCACTGAGTCTAAAAAGCAATTTAGATTTCATTGTATGTTAGGGAATCTTTGTGTGAGAATGTGTGAAGTCTCATGAATATTTGTTATATTTTAAAGAAACTAATTAACATATAGGTGAAGCAACTTGAAAAGTGAAATATTTTATCTTATGGCAAGAAAATACTTTCTAAAGTGATGTTATATATTCTTTTGTGGCCCATACCACTCTGGTCATGGTTACAAATTCAGGATTATTCTCTATTCAGAATCACTTCATCCATCCAAAGTAATTATAATACAAATATGTTCAAGGATAATACATAGGTTTAATTTTTATAAGAAAATGATTGTTTTCATTAAAGGTAGAATCCTAGGGAATAATTTTAAACATTAAGGCCACATAATATTACAGGAAAAACATTCCTATAAGATTCACATTTATTTTCTCTAGATAGTAAAGAGACTGGGTAATATAGCCACCTATCTTTATTGATTTAGCTGTAATCCTTGTGAAACGCAGACAGTGGTTGCTACCAGAGAGAAAAATGAAGGTGAATTCTGTATCAAGATTATATTCCTTCACCAGCATCATCAATTATTAATTGCAGTGAATTGAATTATCAATTCACCCTATCATTTTCTAGATTAGTAAAAAGATTCAGGGAGATGAAGTTCTAATATGAGATAAAGGTAGAACAAAGCCTAGGATTCAGATGTCAAGATATTCCATCTGATGTTCTTTCTAAAACATCTGACTGAAATAAATTGATACCCCCTTTATCCTTGGTGGCTCAGACGGTAAAGCGTCTGGCTACAATGCCGGAGACCTGGGTTCGATCCCTGGGTCAGATCCCTGGGTCAGGAAGATTCTCTGGAGAAGGAAATGGCAACCCACTCCAGTACTCTTGCCTAGAAAATCCCATGGACGGAGGAGCCTGGTGTCCATGGGGTCACAAAGAGTCGGACACGACTGAGCGACTTCACTTTCACTTTCACTTTTATGTTAGTGATAATGATTTTGAGTCAGATTATGAATGCATTAATGTAGATATTAACAAAATACTACTCATATTTGAGCAGTCTTTTAGTTCATAATCTTATATACACATAGAATTTATTCTTTTGAAATTGGAAGGAATCTAATTCTCTCATGCAACACCAATTGAGAGTACAATATATGAAAAGCATTCTTTTAAGATTTGGGGATATAACGGTGAACAGATTAGATCTCTGCCATCATGTAACTCACATTCTAGTGGAGAGTAGATAACACATCAATGTATATGTAAAGGAAAAAATATTGATAAATACTATGTTGAGAATTCAAAGGGACAACCCACTCCAGTACTCTTGCCTGGAAAATCCCGTGGATGGAGGAGCCTGGTAGGCTGCAGTCTATGGGGTCGCGAAGAGTCAGACACGACTGAACGACTTCACTTTCACTTTTCACTTTCATGCGTTGGAGAAGGAAACGGAAACCCACTCCAGTGTTCTTGCCTGGAGAATCCCAGGGACAAGGGAGCCTGGTGGGCTGCCGTCTACAGGGTTGCACAGTCAGACACGACTGAAGCACCTTAGCAGCAGTAACATGATACTGATAGGATGACTAGTTTTTGTTTTACGACCAGAGAAGGACTGTCTTTGTAAGATCTCATCTTTAAGCTAATATCAGTGTGAGAAAAATATGTCAACCAGGTGAAGATCTTGTGGAAAGACAATTATATGCAGAAGAAATAATAATTTCAAAAGACACTATAGTTGAAGATTAGAGCATTAAGGGAAGATTCTATGTCTTGAAGTCAGAAAGGTAAAAAGTTATATAATATACAGTTGATAAATCAGGTTGAAGTTTGAATTTCATTGTCAATAAAATGTGATTCCATCTGAGTGTTCTAAGTAGGAAAATGAACTTATATGCTTACACTTTAAAAAATTACTTTGGCAACTATGTGATGAGTGGAATCTTCATGTGGGGAAGGAGGTGGAAAGAGCAGAAGCAAGTGACCTATCAGAAGAAGATGTGATGTCCAGGCATGAGATGGTAATGATTTGAATTAAAGCAGGGACAAAGGTAACAGAAAGAAATGGACAGATTAGAAGTAGTATATACAGTATTTTACATGAGAGTGAATGTGACGGGTTAATGAAATATAAATCTAGGATGATTCCTAGGAATTTGCTTGAGCAACCAAATGAGTGAGAAAAGAAGATTTGGCACAAATTATGAATTTCATTTTGACGATTTATTTGAAATATTAGATATCCACATGAGAAGGGTAAAGAAACAGTTATTGAAGTTTGATGAGGTAAATACTAAATGTCGTATTTATAAACACAGAAAGAATTAGCAAAACCATGAAAGAAAAGTAAGAGGAAGAAAACTGTGCATGTGATTTTTTCTGCTAAATTCAAAATAATACTGTTTCAATAAGGGAAAAATGATGAACTGAATCCAGTAACACTAAGGGGGCAGTTAAAATAAGAATAGAGAAATGATAATTAAATTTAGGAGATCTAAGTTAAAGATGTCTTTGATAACAAATTAATAGAGTGATGAGGAAATAAGCCTAGTAGAAGTAGGGTAAAAAGAAAAGTCAATGTAAATTAATGTTGATGGCAACAAGAGATGTCTGTTTTGAGAAAGTTAGAAGTTTTTTGTACTACAATAGCAAATTGATCAGCATAAATAATGCAGATTTATTACTTCACAGTTGTGAAAGTCAGAAAGCCAACACAGATCTCGCTGGGCTAATATCAAGGTATAGCCAGCACTATGTTCCTTTCTGGAGAAGAACTGGTTTCCTTTTTCAGTTCTAAATATACCACATTTTTGGTTCAGAGCCCATGACCAAGTGGCATTGAGGCTGTTCAATACTAGCAACTTTGCATCTCTCTGTTTCTGTAACCCAGGCAGAAAAGATTGTTGAATTTTAAGGACTCAGATCCCATGCAGAAGTGAATGGCTACCCATTCCAGTATTCTTGCCTGGAGAATTCCATGGCCAAAGGGGCCTGGCGGGCTACCGTCCATGGGGTTGCAAAGAGTTGGGCAAGACTGAGTGAATTTCATTCACTCAGAATTAGAATGGGCCCACCTGAATAATCCAAGACAATCTCCCTATGTCAAGGTGCATTGAATCACATTTGTAAAGTGGTTTTTGTTTGTTTGTTTGTTTAATTGTCTTTGCACTGTAAGATAACGTATTTACAGGTTCCAAGGATTAGGAGCTATACATATTTGGAGGCCATTGTTCTCCCTACTACAGAAGGGAAACAAAAAAAGTGGGTAGGAAGTTGTGTATTAGTCCCTCAGTTAAGTCCGACTCTTTGCAACACCTTGGACTGTAGCTTGCCAGGGTCCTCTGTCCATGGAATTCTCCAGGCAACACTACTGGGGTAGATTGCTATTTGCTACTCCAGGAGATCTTCTTGACCCAAGGATCAAAGCCAGGTCTCCTTTATTGCAGGCAGATTCTTTACCATCTGAAAGATTTAGGGGCAAAGGAGTTTATTTTGTATTGGAAATACTGAAGTAGAGGGTATCTAGTATCTAGAAAAATGTAAACATATATGAATACGTATAGTGTGTAGATATGTTACTCATCTCTCATTTTTTGCTTTTCTTTCTCTTTGACACATTTTTTTTCATTAATAAGCCAATCTTTATCAATGTACTATTCATATTTTTCTAAAATATATCCTTTTAAATTTAATAAAACAATTAAAACATTCAGAAACAGACTTGCCCTGCCTTATACCTCTTCATCCAACAATAACATGAGGGAAGAAAAGTAGTAAAAAAAAGAAAAAGAAAACTAATCACAGAATACTACATGGTTTAGTAATAAATAGTATTTTTAATATTCATTATAATATGTAGAGTAAATGTTGATTTATCCAAAACAAAATTCATTTATATTTGAAAGAATAACAGAAGCTAATAAATGATGGCAACAAAAGTTATACTGATGAAAGAAGTTTAATGGTGTAAACATCTATCAAAATAAAAGAGCAGATAAATATAAGTAACATTATAAGCTTTCACAGCAGTAAAACAAAAACAAATAAACATCTCCTGCATGAACATGGTTAAAAGTTAAAACATAATTTTAGGAAAAAAATGCTGCAGAAAGCATGATAACATCTTTTACATTTTAAAATATTCAGAAGCATATAAAATAGTTTATGTATAGGAGTGACAAATTCTTAGTAATTACTTTTTAGATGAGAATGAGGGAAATGGAATCATGAAAAGCTACACAGCAGATTTAAATTTAATTTGAAATATTTCATTTAAGCTAGGTGATACATATGCAGGTGTTCATTATATGCTTTTCTATGTCTTTACATGCCTGTAGTAATTCAGAAAAAATAATTTTCAAATAAAATCAAACAGCAATCAAACAAGCAAACAAAGCACTAAGACAAAGTGGTGATAAGAACACTTATACCAGAGAGGCCATGAGAAAATAAATAAATAAATAAATAAGATACCATGTTAAAATGACCTGCATAGAGCCTCACACATACTAGACATGCAATACATATTTTCCTTTTATGGAATTCTTTAAAGGGCTAAACTCAAGGGAACAGGAAGGAAAAAGTATACAAGTAGAGCTACTATAATAGGTATGTTTGACTTCATAAAAGAAAGGGGCTATTAGAAGGTACTCTCTAAGATGGCCATCTACTCATACCTCATGCAATTATGACTTAAGTAATTCCTGACTTCTGATGCCAAAGTCTTAAAGTTCTAATAGTTTGAAACCCATTAATCTACTCCCATTATCCTCTCTCATAAGGAAGGGTAAGAGGATTTTTCTAGTCTGTACTTGAAAGCAGATTGAGTTGCTGCCCCAAAGCAGCTGCAACATTTAAAGTAATTAGGTTTTACTTTATTTTAATATTATTTGTCATATGATAAAATATCTGGAAGAAAAGAGAAGACCTTTCAACAGAGAGTTTTAAAAGTCAGAAAATTTAGTTTTTCAGAAACTGTCTTATCACATTACTATATCTTGGAATTTAGTATGGAAGTTATTCTTTTCATATTCAGACTGTTTTATCTCTCAGAGACTGTCTGAGATATTTATTTGTCCCACTGAATATGACTCATCTCATTTATTGTGAAATATTTACTTTCTCTCAGCAGGGACTATCATACATTTTGTAAGATCTGTCTATTTTCAAACATCAAAACATTGAGATAGTCAATCTTTTCAAGTATTCCTATTGTGGCAAATATTTGCTTTTTATTTTTAATAAATACATTAAGCTGTTTATGCATCTAATATGAAATAATTTAATGCTTTATTTAAAGCATGATTAATTTAAAACATGGTTCTAATGCTTATTGCCCTGTGGTACATTATAGCTAACATTTTGGCCTATGCTTGTAGCTGATTGTTTTTTTTCCAAACCTGTGTAACACCATCCTGTTATTGATGGGCTTCTTTTTGTGACCTTCCTATCTCTCCATCTAGAAGAGGAGCTGTTATCCTTTTCCCTTGAATTTTAATGGAAAGTTGTTATAGCCTTGACTTATATAGTGAGAGTAATGCTATGTGATTTCTGAGGCTAGGTCACAAAATCTGTCTATTTTCAAACACCAAATCATTGAGATAGCCAATTTTTTCAAGTATTCCTATTGTGGCATAAGACTTCTATCTGTTTCCTTCCTGTGGAACTTGCTTTTGAAATCCAGTCACTATATTGAAAGAAATCCTAGGCCACATGGAAGGAAGAGATTGAGATTCCAAACAACAGTCATCATCAACTGTCATCATCATCAGCTACATGATATGTAAAAAGTCTTAGCGATGACTCCAGATCCAGCCATTGTCTGGTTACAACCTGATGAGAGACCCTTAAGTGGAAATTAGATCAGTGGAGAAATAACTCCAGAAAGAATGAAGGAATGGAGCCAAAGCAAAAACAATACCCAGTTGTGGATGTGACTGGTGATAGAAGCAAGGTCAGATGCTGTAAAGAGCAATGTTGCATAGGAACCTGGAATATCAGGTCCATGAATCAAGGCAAATCGGAAGTGGTCAAACAAGAGATGGCAAGAGTGATTGTCGACATTTTAGGAATCAGTGAAAAAAATGGACTGGAAAAGTTGAATTTCACTCAGATGACCATTATATCTACTACTGCGGGCAGGAATCCCTCAGAAGAAATGGAGTAGCCATCATGGTCAACAAAAGAGTCCGAAATGCAGTACTTGGATGCAGTCTCAAAAACGACAGAATGATCTTTCATCGCTTTCAAGGCAAACCATTCAATATCATGGTAATTCAAGTCTATGCTGCAACCAGTAACACTGAAGAAGCTGAAGTTGAATGGTTCTATGAAGACCTACAAGACCTTTTAGAACTAACACCCAAAACAGATCCATTCTAGGATCCATTCTAGGGGACTGGAAGGCAAAAGTAGGAAGTCAAGAAACACCTGGAGTAACAGGCAAATTTGGCTTTGGAATACAGAATGAGGCAGGGCAAAGACTAATAGAGTTTTGCCAAGAAGATGCACTGGTCATAGCAAACACCCTCTTCCAACAACACAAGAGAAGACTCTACACATGGACATCACCAGATGGTCAACATCAAAATCAGATTGATTATATTCTTTGCAGCCAAAATTGGAGAAGCTCTATACAGTCAACAAAAACAAGGCCAGGAGCTGACTATGGCTCAGATCTTGAACTCCTTATGGCCAAATTGAGACTGAAATTGAAGGAAGAAGGGAAAACCACTAGACCATTCATGTATGACCTAAATCAAATCCCTTATGATTATACAGCAGAAGTGAGAAATAGATTTAAGGGTCTAGATCTGATAGATAGAGTGCCTGATGAATTATGGAATGAGGTTCGTGACATTGTACAAGAGACAGAGATAAGACAGTCCCCATAGAAAAGAAATGCAAAAAAGCAAAATGGCTGTCTGAGGAGGCCTTACAAATAGCTGTGAAAAGAAGAGAAGTGAAAAGCAAAGGAGAAAAGGAAAGATACAAGCATCTGAATACAGAGTTCCAAAGAATAGCAAGAAAAGATAAGAAAGCTTTCTACAGCAATCAATGCAAAAAAATAGAGGAAAAGAACAGAATGAGAAAGACTAGAGATCTCTTCAAGAAAATTAGAGATACCAAGGGAACATTTCATGCAAAGATGGGCTCGATAAAGGACAGAAATGGTATGGACCTAACAGAAGCAGAAGATATTAAGAAGAGGTGGCAAGAATACACAGAAGAACTATACAAAAAAGATCTTCACCACCAAGCTAATCACGATGGTGTGATCACTCACCTAGAGCCAGACATCCTGGACTGTGAAGTCAAGTGGACCTTAGAAAGCATCACTATGAACAAAGCTAGTGGAGGTGATGGAATTCCAGTTGAGCTATTTCAAATCCTGAAAGATGATGCTATGAAAGTGCTTCACTCAATAAGCCAGCAAATTTGGAAACCTCAGCAGTGGCTACAGTACTGGAAAAGGTCAGTTTTCATTCCAATCCCAAAGAAAGGCAATGCCAGAGAATGTTCAAACTACCGCACAGTTTCACTTATCTCACATGCTAGTAAAGTAATGTTCAAAATTCTCCAAGCCAGGCTTCAGCAATATGTGAACTGTGAACTTCCTGACGTTCTATCTGGTTTTAGAAAAGGCAGAGGAACCAGAGATCAAATTGCCAACATCCTCTGGATCATGGAAAAAGCAAGAGAGTTCCAGAAAAACATCTACTTCTGCTTTATTGACTATGCCAAAGCCTTTGACTGTGTGGATCACAATAAACTGTGGAAAACCCTGAAAGAGATGGGAATCCCAGAGCACCTGACCTGCCTCTTGAGAAACCTATATGCAGGTCAGGAAGCCACAGTTAGAACTGGACATGGAACAACAGACTGGTTCCATATAAGACAAGGAGTACATCAAGGCTGTATCTTGTCACCCTGCTTATTTAACTTATATGCAGAGTACATAATGAGAAATGCTGGGCTGGAAGAAGCACAAGCTGGAAGCAAGAACCGGGAGAAATATCAATAATCTCAGATCTGCAAATGACATCACCCTTATGACTGAAAGTGAAGAGTAACTAAAAAGCCTCTTGATTAATGTGAAAGAGGAGAGTGAAAAAGTTGGCTTAAAGCCCAACATTCAGAAAACCAAGATCATGGCATCTGTTCCCATCATTTCATGGGAGATAGATGGGTAAACAGTGTCAGACTTTATTTTTTTTTGGGGGGGGGGGCTCTAAAATCACTGCTATGGTGACTGCAGCCATGAAATTAAAAGACGCTTACTCCTTGGGAAAAAAAGTTATGACCAACCTAGATAGCATATTCAAAAGCAGAGACATTACTTTGCCAACAAAGGTCCATCTAGTCAAGGCTATGGTTTTTCCAGTGATCATGTATGAATGTGAGAGTTGGACTGTGAAGAAAGCTGAGTGCCGAAGAATTGATGCTTTTGAACTGTGGTGTGGGAGAAGACTCTTGGGAGTCCCTTGGACTGCAAAGAGATCCAATCAGTCCATTCTGAAGGAGATCAGCCCTGGGATTTCTTTGGAGGAAATGATGCTAAAGCTGAAACTCCAGTACTTTGGCCACCTCATGCGAAGAGTTGACTCATTGGAAAAGACCCTGATGCTGGGAGGGATTGGGGGCAGGAGGAGAAGGGGATGACAGAGGATGAGATGCCTGGATGGCATCACTGACTCGATGGACATGAGTCTGAGTGAACTCCAGGAGTTGGTAATGGACAGGGAAGCCTGGCATGCTGCAATTCATGGGGTTGCAATGTCAGACATGACCGAGTGACTGAACTTTCCTGAACTGAAGTAGAACTACCTAGCTTAAGCAGAGTTGGTTCCCAAAGCCATAAGAAATAACAATAATAAATGATTGTTGTCGTGATATGTCACTAACTTTGGGATGGATTGATAGGCATCAGTTCTATGCTTTTGAACTGTGGTGCTGGACACGACTCTTGATAGCCCCTTGGAAAGCAAGGTGATCAAACCAGTCAATCCCAAAGAGCACCAACCCTCAATATTTATTGGAAGGACTAATGATGAAGCTCCAATACTTTGATCAGCTGATGCAAAGAACTGACTCATTGGTAAAGACCTTGATGTTGGGAAAGATTGAGGGCAAGAGGAAAAGCAGGGGACAGAGGATGAGATGATCAGATGGCATGAGTTTGAGCAAACTCAGGAAAATTGTGCAGAGCAGGGAAGTTCGGCAAGCTGCAGTTCATGGAGCTGCAGAGTCAGACATGACTTAGCAGCTGAACAACAACTTTGAGAGAGCTTGATATGTATCAGTTGTGTCCAGAACAGGGGAATGCTGGTATAAGAAAACCTAAAACAAACTTTAAGAAAGAATGATGAGCAGACTCTGAAAGTTCTTGAGACCATTAGCAGAAGTCTAAAGAACCCTGAGAAGAATGTCTGTGAAGCCTCACAGGAAAGTCACCAAAATACAGATGAATGATGGAGAATTGGTGGGAATATAAACTGGTACTGTCACTGTTAAAAGCAGTATAGAGATTCCCCAAGATGTTGAAAGGAACTACTATATGATCCACTTCATATGCATCCAAAGGGAATGGAATAATTATGTTGAAGAGATTTCTGCACTGCCATGATCATTGCAGTATTATTTATAATAGCCAAGATAACAAAACAGTTTTATCCGTCAACAGATGAACTAATAAAGATATCAAATACACACACACACAGATATATATATATATATATATATATATATATATATATATATATATATATATTTATAGGCTTTCCAGGTGGTGCTAATGGTAAAGAACCCGCCTGTCAATGCAGGAGACATGAGACCTGGGTTCCTCCTTCCCTGGAAGAGGAAATGGCAACCTACTTCAGTATTCTTGCCTGGAGAATCCCCATGGACAGAAGAGCCTGGCAGACTACAGTCCATAGGGTTGCAAAGAGTTGGATATGACTGAAGCAACTGAGCATGTGTATATACACACATACACACACACATTGATACACAACACCACACACACACACACACACACACACACAGGTATACAACTGAATAAGTATTCAGCCTCAAAAAAAGGCAAATACTCCCATTTGCAATGACATGAATGGACCCGTAAGGGCCTAATGTTAATGAGATAAGCCAGACCAAGACAGAAAAGTACTGCATGCTATTTTTTTATATGTGGACTGTAAAACAGAAAAAGAGGACTTATGGAAACAGAATAGAATTGTGGTTGCTCAGGGCTGGGAGATGAAAATGGGAGAGGTTAGTAAAAGGAAGCAAAATTTCAGTTATACAATGAATAAGACTTAAGGATCTAATGCATAACATGGGGATCTTAGTGGATAATGCATGAGTACATGCTAAGTCTCTTTAGTCATGTCTGACTCTTTGCAGTCCTATGGACAGTAGCGTACCAGCTCCCCTCTCCATGGAATTCTCCAGGCAAGAATACTGGAGTGAGTTCCCATGCCCTCCTTCATGGGGACCTTCCTGACTCAGGAATCAAATCTGCATCTTTTACGTCTTCTACATTGGCAGGCGGGTTCCTTACCACTAGTGCCACCTGGGAAGCCCTTGGCAGATAATACTATATTGTATAATTGAAATGTGCTAAGAGAGTAAAATTTGTGTTTTCATACACACCAAAAAACTAAATATGTGAAGTGATGGTTGTATAGTAGCTCAATTTTGGGAATCTATTAACAATGTTATGTATATCGAATCACTCTGTTGTATACTTTAAATATATTACAATTGTATTTGTCAACTATACTTCAGTTAAACTGAAAAAAAAATCAGATAAAGAAAAGGTTGTTACATATAAAGGAATAAAGATTTCCAGTTTTGAATATAAAACTGTTCCTTATTTTTAATCTCTTTAGATTCCAAAATATGCTTATTTAATAAACTTCTGAGAAGATATCAAATCTAGGATGCTCTCAGGGGAAAAAAAATTCATTCAAAAATGAAGTCAAGGTAAGACTGCAGAAAATATCATTAAGACCTCAGATAACTATAAGGCAGAGCACTCTTCCAAGTAAATAAAAATTTTTTTAGAATCTCAAAGACATGTATCTCAAATTGGGCTTCAGAGATTCCCGGGTCATGACCCACATCAATTTTACAAGATAGAGAGGGGCTTGTATCAAGGAAAGAGGGTTGTAGTATTTATGTAATGGACCAAACCCCAGTGAGACTCATAGATATCCAAAAGATTTTGAAGAGAATGAGACAACAGTGTCACTGTGGAGTAAAAATACAAGGAATACAAAAATTTAAAAATTACTGTCTGAGCTACCAAGAACCCCCTGGTAGCTCAGATGGTAAAGAATCTGTAGAGAATCAATTTAATTACAGTGCATAGTATTTTGAAGGCTTAACCTTCAATTTAATTACAATGCAAAATACTATGTCTTAATATGGTGGCTCAGTGGTAAAGAATCTGTCTGCTAATATAGAAGACTTGGCTTTGATCCCTGGATCAGGAGGATCCTGTGGGGAAGGAAATGGTAAACCACTCCAGCATTCTTGCCTGGAAAATTGCATAGAACAGAGGAGCCTGGCAGACTACAGTCCATGAGGTTGCAGAGTCAGATAATTTAGCAACTAAACAGCAACGTATAAAGAAAAAAAGAAAACTTGTGTAGCCATCTGAAGACTTTCTTTTTACTCTGGGCACTGTTTGTACTTGCTCTTTGATTTTAAACAAATATATTTTTCCCTTCAAACTAAAATTTAAGCATGAAATCCAGGACCTGAAATTTGGTCAGGGAAGTTTAAACCTGAGTTTCTTGGCATGGAGTGAATTCTGTGGTAATTGCCATTACCACAGAAGTTGAGCCCCAGGGCTTGCACCTCATTTCAATTGGAGAACCGCACCTCACTTTTTATCTCTTTTACATTTTGGATTTTTGTATATTGTTTTTATTTGAAGAAAAAGTATTCAGCTTAAAAACAAAGCCTGGGGGTTTCCCTGAAAGTCCAGGGGTTGAGACTTCATCTTCCAATTCAGGAGATGCAGATTTGATTCCTGGTTGGGGAGCTAAGATCCCACATGCCTTGGGGCCAAAAAATTAAAACAGAAGTAATATTGTAACAAATTCAAAAAGAGAACACTCTTACACTGTTGGTGGGAATGCAAACTAGTACAGCCACTATGGAGAACAGTGTGGAGATTCCTTAAAAAAAAAAATTGCAAATAGAACTGCCATATGACCCAGCAATCCCGCAGCTGGGACTACACACCGAGGAAACCAGAATTGAAAGAGACACATGTACTCCAGGGTTTCCCTGATAGCTCAGCTGGTAAAGAATCCGCCTGCAATGCGGGAGACCTGGGTTCGATCCCTGGGTTGGGAAGACCCCCTGGAGAAGGGGAAGGCTACCCACTCCAGTATTCTGGCCTGGAGAATTCCATGGACTGTATAGTCTACAGGGTCACAGAGAGTCAGACACAACTGAGTGACTTTCACTCACTCACTCACTCATGTACCCCAATGTTCACTGAAGCACTGTTTATAATAGCCAGGACATGGAAACAACCTAGATGTCCATCAGCAGATGAATGGATAAGAAAGCTGTGGTACATATACACAATGGAGTATTACTCAGCCATTAAAAAGAATACATTTGAATCAGTTCTAATGAGATGGATGAAACTGGAGCCAATTATACAGAGTGAAGTAAGCCAGAAAGAAAAACACCAATACACTATACTAACACATATATATGGAATTTAGAAAGATGGTAATGATAACCCTCTATGCGAGTCAGGAAAAGAGACACAGATGCATAGAACAGACTTTTGGACTCTGAGGGAGAGGGAGAGGGAGGGATGATTTGGGAGAATGGCACTGAAACATGTATACTATCATGTAAGAAATGAATTGCCAGTCTATGCTCAATACAGGATACAGGATGCTTGGGGCTGGTGCACGGGGATGATCCAGAGAGATGATATGGGGTGGGAGGTGGGAGGGGGGGTTCAGGATTGGGAATTCATATACACCCGTGGCAAATTCATGTCAACGTATGGCAAAACCAATACAGTATTGTAAAGTAAAATAAAGTAAAAATAAAAATTAAAAAAAAAACAAATAAATTTCATCATACATAAATAAATACTTTAAAAACAGTCCACACCCAAAGAAAAATCTTAAAAATAAAGCCTGAGGACTGCTGTTTTTGACAATCCATATTATCCCTTTCTACTTTAAAATTCTGTAATTGTTTCATTTTGCCAAATAAATCATCTAATCCAAAAATTTTTCAAAAGTATGCTTTCTCCTCCTAACCTATTAAGGAAGGTTAAAGCCTGCAGAAGAGTAGTTGAAAGAATAGGTGAGTTTTCCAAAGTTAATCTGGTTCTACTAAATAAAGTTGTGAGTCAAGCCATGAAAAATAGTTGAAAGCTGTGGTACATATACACAATGGAGTATTACTCAGCCATTAAAAAGAATTCATTTGAATCAGTTCTGATGAGATGGATGAAACTGGAGCCAATTATACAGAGTGAAGTAAGCCAGAAAGAAAAACACCAATACAGTATACTAACACATATATATGGAATTTAGGAAGATGGCAATGACGACCCTGTATGCAAGACAGGAAAAAAGACACAGATGTGTATAACGGACTTTTGGACTCAGAGGGAGAAGGAGAGGGTGGGATGATTTGGGAGAATGGGAATTCTAACATGTGTACTATCATGTAAGAATTGAATCGCCAGTCTATGTCTGACGCAGGGTGCAGCATGCTTGGGGCTGGTGCATGGGGATGACCCAGAGAGATGTTGTGGGGAGGGAGGTGGGAGGGGGGTTCATGTTTGGGAACGCATGTAAGAACTAAAGATTTTAAAATTTAAAAAATAAAAAAATAAAAAAATAAAAAATAAAAAAAATTTAAAAAAAAAAGACAGAAAGAAAAATAGTTGAAGTAATTTCCAAGAAATGAGATGTATATTGTAATATTTTAAAAGGTATTATTTCTGTCTATAAAATATTAGTAAAATTTTACAAGGTTTATTTTATTTTAGTTGTTCTTTTGATTGTATAATTATTAAAGAGCTCTTCCTGTTTCAGTAGAATGGATAAACTCCCATTAGATTAACTGCTGAAAGCAATGCCAAATGATGAAATGTGTTCTTTCAGGTTTTAAGGAGATTGGTGTTCATGATGAAAAAGTAAATCTGTCAGTAACACATTGGGAACTACTGACAAATGATCTGAAATGCAGTAGGCAATAATGCATAATATTTTGACCCAGTCTTTGGCAAACTCTTATTCTTAATTATTTTAGCTATTTTATCTAAGCTATTGTGCTGTGCTTAGTCACTCAGTGTCTAAGTGTCCGTCTCTTTGCAACCCCGTGAACTGTAGCCCACCAGGCTCTTTTGTCCATGGGGATTGTCCAGACAAGAATACTGGAGTGGGTTGCCATGCCCTCCTCCAGGGAATCTTCCCAATCTAGGGATCAAACCCAGGTCTCCCACATTGCAGGCAGATTCTTTACTCCCTGAGCCATGAGTAAAGCCCAGCTATTGGTTACACATATATTAAAATGAATAAAATAAATCTCCATGTACACCCATGGCGGATTCATGTTGATGTATGGCAAAACCAATACAATATTGTAAAGTAAAAATAATAGTAAATAATAAAATAAATAAATAAAAATTTAAAAAAGAATAAATAAATAAATTACCCATAGCAAAATGTGGTTTTATGACTTCCTTTACCATCTGTATTTTTTAGTCAGTTTGACAACGAAGAGCCTTCTTTGCTTGCTTTAAGGAATGATAGCCAGTAATAATAGCTAAATCTTATAATTCAAGGTGTAAGTTTTATGTAGATATGTTGTTTGTTTGTTTTGCTGTTGTTCCTTTAGTGCCAAGGACACTAAATGACATAATAGATGCCTAATGAATATTTAATTGAATATTAATTTTAAAAATGATACTTATTTAGCCCTGTGTGCTAGATTAAAGCCTAGTTGATACACACACACACACACACACACACAATCTAATCTTACCAGTAACCATTTAGATAGTATTATCATCTTCATTTCATTTCATTTTTGAATAAAAAGAAATATTAAACTTATCAACTTTACACAGAAACAAAAGAGACTTTTACTTAATCAATGCAGACTGTTCTGAAGTCATGTAACATTGTACTATCTTGTTTCTATGAGTAGAGCAAACCTTTTCATAAAACATAACCTGTTAAAAAATTGATTGTGATTTGGTTCATAGAGAGGGATACTAAAAATAAAATAAGCTTTAGGCTACAAATTGAGGGAACATATTGGCCATCAGACTACCAGGATTTCAATATGTATAGAGCTCAATTTCATCAAAGTATTTGCCAAAGAAACACCTTGAAGAAACTTAATGATGTTAACAGTAACACACAATCTTATGAACAGAAGAGCTCCTAAGAACTACAGTGAAGGAGGCATTTGCCTTTTTTTCTCCACTCACCCACAAGTCCTCAGTTACCTTTCAAGCGGTTTTCATGTTAAAGCAGACATCTTTTATTCCTATCTATTTAGCTCCCGAGACAACTAAAAAATCCACCTTGAAGATTTGATCAGTTAAAATAAATAATATTTCATATTCCCAAGAATATTTTAGTTTAAAAAATAAGTAAAGACAAATAAGGTAAAGAAAGAGATGCAAGAAAGTTGTTACTTGTGGAAATATTTCTGACAGTATACTCTATTATTGGGGCATATTTTTAGAAATTAGGGCTTTTCATCAGCCACGAAAGAACAAAATTTTGCATTTGTGTGTGTGGATTTGGAGGGCATTAGGCTACTAGAAATAAGTCAGACAGAGAAAGATGAATACTGCATAATATCACAAATGTGTGGAATCTAAAAAAAATAAAACAAACTAGTGGATAAAAAGAAACAGACTCACATATACAAAGAACAAACTAGTGGTTACTAGGGACGATAGAGAAAGGAATGAAAAAAGATGGGTTATTATGCAATTATATAAAATCACATTCATGAAACTTTTGAAACTTGTAAAGACATTACAGTATTTTAAAAATATTTCATTCAACAAATTTAATGAATTTTTTAAACCCTGAAAAATGAGAAATTAGAAATAACTCTCATATCACATCTTGCTTTCCTTTATTGATTCCCCCTATTTTCAGAGCAGTCCTTCTCTACGGTTCACAAGAAATCAATGATCAGCCATATTGAATTTTTGGAGGCAGGTGGTTGTTAAGAACAGCATATTGTATACAGCTCAATCTGCTTTATTCTGTTTACAGACAGAACCTGGGATTTATTAATGGTTTTCAAATATCCAAATCACGTCTAAAATATAACTTCTCTAAAATGAGATCAGGCCACACAGTAGCCTTTCCAAATACTGGCATGGATAGTGACTGTTTATGTAAAAATTGAAATTCTATATTATATTGTTATTGGATCTCTATAAGGAAAAAAATAGAATTTTCTAATCTCTGCCTATCTATTGTTGCACAGCATTCAAAAGCACCAAGTGAAATCATGTATAGATTATACAAAGCTTCAGTAAGTTGAGGTAAGAAAAGCCCAGTCTAAAATGTAGCATATCATTAAAGAAATGACTGAATAGTTGACTAGAAGGTAACACTTTCTCTCTTTGCAGTAAATCAGCTTACACTGAATTAAATTTCTTTATTTTTTGTAGAGTGGGCCATTTTGCCTGGTCTGAATGGAATCTGTAATGTTCCACTTTTATTCATAATTCTTTGTTATTTACCTCACAAAGTGTGTTACCTAACAGAAAGTTTGATTCATACATGTCCTTCTGAAAGCAGAAAAAAGCAGGATAATAGCTTCAAATTATTCCAATACATTGCCTGTGATCAAAGTTCTCATTAGAAAATCTCAAATCCTTCACAAATAATGATTAAGCAGGAATATCGTATGTATTCTCAGGTCTTGGTGGGTATTTCTGACTGCTGCATTACAGTGGAAAGAAAGTAAATGGCTGCTAGAGGCTGTACTATGACTCAGTTGGAAAGATAGATTAAGAAGGCAAATATCCTAGGTCTTCATCCATATTAAGGAGAAAAAAACAACTGAAACAATGGGCAAAAGAAAAGCTTTAGGTAAACCACCTAAAACTAACGGAAATACATATGTAAAACATATTGAGGTACATGCTGTTCCTCTTTACAGATGAAGCCAAGTTGTCATTTTTCTTGAAGCATGCTGTGAAATTCGAGTTTACATGTTTGTCAATTGGATGATCCTTTTCATTCTCACTTAGGCATAGTTTTATGTGAATCAGAAGGAGTATGACCTGAAGGCAAGCGGCTAGGAATATTCAAAAGAAGGATTTATATTGCACATACATATGTACGTAGTAACTACATAGACTGCTAAATCTAGTGTCTACTAGATTTTAGTCCACAATGTCGTGTGAGAGAAATGTCACATTTATTTCCTTTAAATCTAATTAAATTCAAATATAGGCCCCTTTTTTGCTAGAATAGAGGAAAATTCATTCTTAGAAATTAAGTTTAGGACTAGTTCTTTCCTTATCATCCTCCTACAAGGAGGACTGTCTTGTCAGGTGGGCTTAGTAATAAAGAACTCACTTGCAGGAGACATAAAAGATGCAGGTTTGATCCCTGAGTCAGAAAGATCCCCTGGAAGAGGATCCCTGGGCATGGCAACTCACTCTAGTATCCTTGCCTGGAGAATCCCAAGGACAGAGGAGGCTGGCAGGCTAAAGTCCATAGCATTGCAGAGTTGGACATGGACAGGTCCGAAGCAACTTAGCGCACACACATACATACAAGGAGGCCTATGTAGTACTTAGGAAAAGGAAGAAGTCTTATCACAGTCACTTCTAGTCACCTCAGTGTCTGACCCAAGATGGGTTCTAGATATCCAAAAGCTGGGCTGTACTCATTCTATGCTTGATGAAAGACACCTTTCCTAAGATCGAGAAACTCCCTCTGCCTAGAGTTCAGCCATTTCCCTCTGAACTCCTCCAACATCCCTGGGGATTTTACAGGAAAATGGAAACCCCCCAATAGGGCAGTTCCTGGTGGCTTGTGGTCTTCTCAGGATCAGAGAGTTTCCAGTTTACCCTGTCTAAAATCAAAGGACTCACCTCTCCCCCATCACTTACAAGAAAATACTGTTTCTGAGTATCTTCTATTTGACCTCTGCATCACAGTTTTCCCTGAGGCAAGAAAATACAAATGTCTGGCCCCTGTATTGAGTTGAGGCTAAGGAAAGAGGCTGGGAGAAATACTATAAGCAAGAAAAAAATTAAAAAGACAAATTAATATTCCAACAGTTGAACCTCTTAAATAGGCATGCATAATGCATCTAAGTTCTAAACATATGTAGTGTTTGCATAACCATGTAGATTTTATCTTGGGAGGAACATTATGTAAATAAACTATATTTCACAAGATAGTCCCACTTTGCTCAGATATAGGGAGAGTGTCAAATTATTCACATCAGCAATATGATACTATTGAATCACTAATAAAGCCTCATTACAAAGTCATTCAAAACTCTGTGGAAAGGCCTGCATCCGATACCTCTTCCCTTTTCAATGTCCTAAGAACTAAAGCATTTAGTCTTTATGATATTTGGATAGTTTTATCTATAGAGCAATAATATAATACCTTATCAACAGATACACCTAAAGACATCAGCATTTAATCACAGCATACCAATGCAACATTAAAGGGATAAAGGGAAGTTCACCAGCCCCAGACAGCAGCACTGTGATCCTGACACTCCTCCTCCAAAATTATTTCAAGTTTGACTTCAAGGTCTTGAATTTCATAGAGTTTGGAAATAGAGGGGTTTAAAGAAAGTTAAAACCACTTATGAAATCTTTTTTGCATCTGTTTCCTTTTTGCAGAACGGAGATAAAAGAATATGTAGACTACAGGATTATTATGAGGATTGAGTGTGTTAATAAAGTATTTACTCAGGGACAAAGAGGTGTTCAATAAGTCTGTTGTATATTAATATGATCATTATATTAATAGTTATTGTTATAATAGCATGTTGAGTATAATGAGATTATATATTGGGCATGCTGGGTGAGAATACATGCAGTATCTCAATTTTGTTCTCAACATGAAAGATCTAAGGAAGCATGTCCTACCAATGAGGACAGCAAAGTAGCGCAAGATAAAGGGTCACAAAGCCTTAATTAACTCAAAAGTATCCAAACACAATACCCAGATAAAATTCAACATAATGCTTCCATTTGAACTGAGAATTCTGGTTACAAGATGAATAAATATTGAACATTAATCAATAAAAAGTGAGCCTATTCATTTTAAATCAGAATCAGATTAAGCATAAAATATGAAACTGAATATTATCTCAGAGTTTTAAGATGGCTAAGCAGAGATGGAGAGTTATTTTGCACCATTTCATCTACTAGGAGAATAAGGAATATAATTTGATCTCCATGCTACACGTCATCCTTGTCCCCATGGTACTTAACATTCTACACTATAATTTCTAGACTGGAGTTGAAGAATTATTCAACAAAGTGAAAAGTAGTGAAAGTGGTAGTCACTCAGTCGTGTCTGACTCTGTGTGACCCCATGGACTGTAGCTCACCAGTTCTGTCCATGGAATACTCTGGGCAAGAATATTGGAGTGGTAGCCATTTCCTTCTCTCCAGGATTTTCCTGACCCAGGGATCAAACGTGGGTCTCCTGAATAGGAGTCAGATTCTTTACCCTCCAAGCCACCAGGGAACCCCCATTCAACAAAGTATCATATAATAAATATTTTTTATTTTGCCAGCCAAATTGTCTCTATACTCAGCTATGCCAATGTAGAGGAAAAAAAAAAAAAAGAACACAGCTGCAGATTATATGTAAATTAATACAGGTGGCTTTGGTATATTAAAATTTCATTTATGGACACTGAAATTTCAATTTCTTATAATTGTCATTACCAGCAAATTATTATTCTTTTGAATTATTTCATATTCTCAATTATTCTAAACAGTTTAAAAACCATCCTTAATTCACAGGCTGTGCAAACTCAGATGGCAGACTGGACTTGGCAGGCTGAATTTATCAAACTCTGCTCTAGACCATGGATTGTTTATATCACAGGAAAAGTGGTTACAATTTGTAAGCAAGCAAAGTCTATTCTTGTGGGACAATCTATGAAAGTAAAGACTTCTCATCCATAATACATTGCCAAATCACTCCCAAGAAAACAGAAATTTTTGTTTTTGATATAAGAATATGTGTGTGTGTGTGTGTGTGTGTGTGTATAGAGAGAGAGACTATCAGTTCTATCTATATATAGATTCTATATATTTTTATAAATACATTCTATTGAAGTGAAAGTGAATCACTCAGTCATGTCTGAGTCTTTGAGACCCCATGGATTATAGCCTGCCAGGCTCCTCTGTCCATGGAATTCTCCAGACAAGAATACTGAAGTGGGTTGCCATTCCCTTCTCGAGGGACTCGTCCCAACTCAGGGATCCAACCCAGGTCATTGTGGGCAGATTCTTTACCATCTGAGCCACCAGGGATGACCTATTCTATTATGTTCGCACAAAAGTAACTGCAGTTCTGGACCCTGAATTTTAAATCATTATAACTAGGCTCAAATATATTTTTATTAATCAAAATAGGAACCATTACAATCAACACGTTTCTGCAAAAGGAAAATAAGTTTCTTATTCTGGTAGAGTAAAAATCATGCTTCAGGATTCAGTGAACTCTTGGAAAGCATTTTCTGCTTCCTCCTGGTTTTGGAAGTGTTTTCCCTGCAAATAGTTGTTAAGATATTTGAAGTGGCATGTGGTTGGTGAAAGGTCAGGTGATTATGACAGATGAGGAAAAACTTCATTGCCCAATTCATTCAAATTTTGAAGCATTGGTTGTGTGACATGCAGTCAGGCATTGTAATGGAGAAGAATTGGACACTTTCTGTTGACCAATGCTGACTGCAGACATTGCAGTGTTCAGTGTATCTCATCAATTTTGTAAGCGCTCTTCTCAGATGTAATGGTTTTGCCAGAATTCAGAAAGCTGCAGTGGCTCACACTAGCAGCAGACCACCAAACAGTGCCTGTTACCTTTTTTTTGGTGCAAGTTTGGCTTTAGGAAGTGATTTGGAGTGTCTTCTCAGTCCAGCCACTAAGCTGGTCATTGCCAGTTGTCCTGTAAAATCTACTTTTCAACTCAAATCACACTCTAATTGAGAGATGGTTCATTGTTGTTGCATAGAATAAGAGAAAACGACACTTCAAAACAATGTTGTTTTTTTATATATATTCATTCAGCTTATGAGGCACCCATTTATCTAGTTTTTCACTTTTTCAATTTGCTTAAAATTCCAAGTAACCATATAATGGTCAACGTTGAGTTCTTTGGCAACTTCTCAGGTAGTTGTAAGATCAGCTTCGATGATCCTGTCAATTGGTTGTCATCAACTGCCGATGGCCAGCCACTGCACTCCTCGTCTTCAAGGTTCTAGTCTCCCTTGCAAAATTTCTTGAGTCACCACTGCACTGTATGTTCATTCACAGTTCCTGGGCCAAATGCGTTTTTGATGTCACAAGTTGTCTCCACTGATTTATGACCTATTTTGAACTCGAATAAAAAAACGACTAGAATTTGCCTTTTGTCTAGAATAATTTCTATAAATATAAAAGAAATAGCAAGCAATAAATCATTAGCAAAAAATATAAAGCGAGAAATGCACATTAAAATGATGTACAACATAACCATATTTATTTAAGAATGTGTTCTGATATCAAACAGCAAAGTTCAACAGTGTAAAATCACATCTACTTTGCACCAACCTAATAAATATATGCTTTATTGACTATGCCAAAGCCTTTGACTGTGTGGATCACAAAAAAAAAAAAAACTGTGGAAAATTCTGAAAGAGGTGGGAATACCAGAACACCTGACCTGTCTCTTGAGAAACCTATATGCAGGTCAAGAAGCAACAGTTAGAACTGGACATGGATCGACAGACTGGTTCCAAATAGGAAAAGGAGTATGTCAAGGCTGTATATTCTCACCCTGCTTATTTAATTCATATGCAGAGTGCATCATGAGAAACACAGGGCTGGAAGAAGCACAAGCTGGAATCAAGACTGCCGGGAGAAATGTCAATAACCTTAGATAAGCAGATGACACCACCCTTATGGCAGAAAGTGAAGAGGAGGAACTCAAAAGCCTCTTGATGAAAGTGAAAGAGGAGAGTGGAAAAGTTGGCTTAAAGCTCAACATTCAGAAAACGAAGATCATGGCATCTGGTCCCATCACTTCATGGGAAATAGATGGGGAAACAGTGTCAGACTTTACTTTGGGGCTCCAAAATCACTGCAGATGGTGATTGTAGCCATGAAACTAAAAGACGCTTATTCCTTGGAAGGAAAGTTATGACCAACCTAGATAGCATATTCAAAAGCAGAGACATTACTTTGCCAACAAAGGTCCATCTAGTCAAGGCTATGGTGTTTTCAGTGGTCATGTATGGATGTGAAAGTTAGGCTATAAAAAAGGCTGAGCAGTGAAGAATTGATGCTTTTGAACTGTGGTGCTGGAGAAGACTCTAGAGAGTCCCTTGGACTGTGAGGAGATCCAACCAGTCCATTCTAAGGGAGATCAATCCTGGGATTTCTTTGGAAGGAATGATGCTAAAGCTGAAACTCCAGTACTTTGGCCACCTTATGCAAAGAGTTGACTCACTGGAAAAGACTGATGCTGGGAGGGATTGGGGGCAGGGGGAGAAAGAGACGACAGAGGATGAGATGGCTGGATGGCATCACCGACTCGATGGACGTGAGTTTGAGTGAACTCTGGGATTTGGTGATGGACAGGGAGGCCTGGCGTGCTGCAATTCGTGGGATCACAATGAGTTGGACACGACTGAGCGACTGAACTGAACTAAATAAATATCTATATACAGATTCTTATAAGATGTGAATATTTACAACGAAATCAACCTGCTGAATTTTGTGCTGCCATTTTTCAGTTTCATTCAGATGAAGTTATCAGTTTCCTATTCTCCATGTCCCTCTAAATATACCAGTTTATTTCTGTCTACTGCTTACTGCAGTCCATGGGGTCGCAGAGTTGGACAGGACTGAACGACTGAACTGTTTACTGAGTATCAACTATGCACAAAGCAAGTTCTCAATGAAGCAGTTGCCCTTGAAGTTCCCTGTTAAAAAACTGTCCTCTTTAATTTGCTGAAAATTAGCATAAAGAACCTAAGTTGTTTAGCAGACTCGAAATTCATAGTGACACAAACATTTGTATTAAAAAAGTCAACTGCCTAATCAGGCAATTTTTCTACCTTCCTCTCATTAGCTGGCCTTCTAAATGACAGGGTTTCCTATTCTGAGTGTTCATTTAACATCTGAAAATTGATTGCTCATTATTGTGATTAACACATTATTATAAGTAAATGATGCATCAGTATGTTGGCAATCTGAATAGTTTCTGAGCAGATGGAAGATAAATATAGGTAATGTATCTTTTTTTTTCCCTCACTTTAAGCTTCTGACCTTACCTTCTGCAATCTAAATTGACTGGCTTCCACACTGCAGTTTGTAATTTCACCTTGAGTATAGCCAATTTAAAATGTGAATAATATCATGTGTATGCTCAGCCACTTTAGTCATGTCCAACTCTTTGCGAACTTAAGGACTGTAGCCTGCCAAGTTTTTCTGTCTATGGGATTCTACAAACAAGAATATTGGAATTGGTTGCCATACCCTCCTCCAGGGGATCTTCCAGACCCAAGGATCAAACCTGCATCTCCTGTATCACAGGTGGATTCTTTACCCACTGAGCCATCTAGGAAGCCCTAAAATATTAACATTATAATACTTTAAATAAAATTTAAAAGGATTTTTTTTTAAAAATGAGGAATATATTCATTCAGATCAAGGAAATTTTCTATATCTCTATCTTTAGAAAAGCTTAACTCATTGGAAAAATCCCCGATGCTGGGAAAGAATGAAGGTAAAAGAAGAAAAAGTTGACAGGATAAGATGGTTAGATAGCATCAGCAATGCAATGGACATAAATTTGAGCAAACTCTGGGAGATAGTGAAGGATGAGGAAGCTTAGAGTGCTGCAGTCCATGGGGTTGCAAAGAGTCAGAGATGACTCAGCAACAGACACCCTAACAACAAGGCTGAGATCCATGAAGGGGAGCCTGAGCATTAACATGATGCAGTTAAATGAAAGATCAAGAACATACTCTAATCCCATGTGAAATGTTTAATGTCTCATAGTTTCTGTGAACATAGCCTACACCTGATCATAGTCCTATACTCTTCCTAATGAGGTTCTTTGAAAATTTCCAAGAACAAAGGAGGTAGTACACAGGACTTACTATAGCTAAATTTCAAGATTTAATGAAAAATTTGAAGTTCACAGTACAGTATAGTTGATAGACAACTTTCATACACAAACATGGTGATTTCAGTAGTTGAACTCAAATCTACCTATGAACAACAACATTCTTTATCTTAAATTTTACTTTTCAAAAATTTAATAAAGTCTTGCCAAAATATCAATCCTTGATAAAAAATAAAATTGTCAACAACATGCCTTGTCCCCTCAGTTGTTATTAAGATCAATCAAGATTTTATTTGTGCTTATGTCATTCTGTGCCTGTCACATTATTTACTGGCTCTGTATTTGGAAAGAAAAGTGAAAGAAATGTCTACTATATGACAGATATAGAGCCAAGCATTGTGGACTTTATTTCATTAAATTCCCACAACAAATAGGATAAGTACTCATATAATTCATCTACCAAAAACAAAAAGAAAAGAAAACAACAACCACAAAATCCATATCCCCTGAAGTTTCAGTAGCTGTTCAAAATGTATCCAATACAGTGGTAGGGCTAGAATTCAGTCAGGGCTCTATATTCTCTCAGATGTTAAGCTTTTTGAGGACAGAGACCATGTCTGCCTTGCTCTGTGGCCAAAGTGAAATATTTGTTAAATGAAGGAAAAACAAACACACATGTATCTCTTTCTGCATACCACAGTGTTTCCCCAACGCATTAGTGAGTCTAAGCTTGTATTGCTTGTCACACCTCAGGCCAAAATATCAAGAGACAAGATGCTGGGGCAAGGAATAACAACTTTAATCAGAAAGCAAACAAACACAGAAGGCAGTAGCCCGAGTCTTATCGCCAGGTTTGGATTCTAGTTACTTACATAATACAAAGATGGGGCAGTAAAGAGGTAAAATATAAAAGGCAATAAGATATCATAAATATTTTGTGGTTCCAAACACACTCCAGAGAGGATTTGTTAATTTCTTCTTTCCTAAAGTTCACAGATGGGCCTGGTCAGGATGGTTCCTGTGAGCTTAAACAAAGGTATTTTAACTTAACTTTCAGACATGGAAAGCGAGATTCCAGGAAATTGGCCATTATGTATACCTTAAGCTATAGACAACATCCTTTTAGGGATTGTTGTTGTTCAGTCACTAAGTCATGTGCTACTCTTTGTGACCCCATGGACTGCAGCATGCAAGCCTTCCTTGTCCTTTACTACCTCCTGGAGTTTGCGCAAACACATGTCCATTGAGTTGGTAATGCCATCCAACAATCTCATTCTCTGTCGCCCCTTTCCCAGCACCAGGGTCTTTACGAATTAGTCAGCTCTTCGTGCCAGGTGGACAAATTATTGGAGCTTCAGCTTCTGCATCAGTTCTTATAATGAATATTCAGGGTTGATTTCCTTTAAGATTGACTGGTGTGATCTCCTTGCTGTCCAAGGGACATTCAAGAATCTTTTCCACCACAGTTTGACAGCATCAGTTATTCTGCACTCAGCCTTCTTCATGGTCCAACTCTCACATCCATACATGACTACTGGAAAAACCATAGCTTTCACTATACGGACCTTTGTCAGCAAAGTGATGTCTCTGGTTTTGAGTATGCTGTCTAGGTCTGTCATTTTCTTCCAAGGAGCAAGCTTTTTTTTTTTTTTTTTTTAATTTCATGGCTGCAGTAACAGTCCACAGTGATTTTGGAGCCCAAGAAAATAAAGTTTCTCATTTTCCACTTTTTCCCTTCTATTTGCAATGAAGTGATGGAACTGGATGCCATGATCTTAGTTTTTTGAATGTTGAGTTTTAAGCCAATCTTTTTCACTCTCCTCTTTCACCTTCATCAAGAGGCTCTTTTGTTCCTCTTCACTTTCTGCCATTAGAGTGGTACCATCTGCATAGCTGATATTGTTGACATTTCTCTGAACAATCTTGCTTCTAGCTTCTGATTCATCCAGCCTGGCATTTTGCACGGGGTACTCTGCATAAGTTAAATAAGCAGGTGACAATATACAGTCTTGCCATACTCCCTTCCCAATTTTGAACCAGTCGATTGTTCCATGTCCAGTTCTAACTGGACTTTCTTCTTGACGCATGTACAGCTTTTTCAGGAGACAGGTAAGGTGGCCTGGTAGTCCCATCTCTTTAAGAATTTTCCACAGTTAGTTGTAATCCACACAAAGGTTAAGCATAGTCAATGAAGCAGAAATATATGCTTTTTCTGGAATCTTCTTGCTTTCTCTATGATCCAATGGATGTCACCAATTTGATCTCTGGTTACTCTGCCTTTTTTAAACCCAGCTTTTACATCTGGATATTCTCAATTCACATACTGTTGAAGCCTAGCTTAAAAGATTTTGAGCAGTACCTTACTAGCATGTGAAATGAGTACAGTTTTATGGTAGTTTGAATCTTCTTTGACATTTCCTTTCTTTTGGATTGGAATGAAACCTGACATTTTCCAGTCCTGTGGAAATTTGTCCAAATTTGTTAGTATATTGAGTGCAACACTTTAACAACATTATCTTTAAGATTTTAAATAGCTCAGTTGGAATTTGGTCACCTCCACCAGCTTTGCTCATAGTAATGCTTCCTAAGGCCCACTTGACTTTATACTCCAGGATGTCTGGCTCTAGGTGAGTTACTTCTCCATTATGGTTTTCCAGGTTATTAAGATCATTTTTCTATAGTTCTGTGTTTTCTTGCCACTTCTTATTTATCTCTTTTGTTTCTGCTAGTTCTTTACTGTTTCTGTCCTTTCTTGTACCTATCTTTGCATGAAATGTTCCCGTGTTATCTCCAATTTTCTTGAAGAGATATCTAGTCTTTCCTATTCTATTATTTTTCTCTATTTCTTTGCATTGTTCACTTAAGAAGGCTTCTTATCTCTCCTTGCTATTCTCTAGAACTCTGCATTCAGTTTGGTATATCTTTCCATTTCTCTTCTTTTCTCAACTATTTGTAAGGCCTCCTCAGACAATCACTTTGCCTTGCATTTCTTTTCCTTAGGGATGGCAGAGAGGTCACTGCCTCCTCTACAATGTTACAAACCTCCACCCACAGTTCTTCAGAGACTTTGTCTACCAGATCTAATCCCTTGAAACTATTCATCACCTCCACTGTATAATCATAAAGTGAAAGTGAAGTCGCTCAGTCATGTCCGACTCTTTGAGACCCCATGGATTGTAGCTTATCAGGCTCCTCCATCCATGGGAATTTCCAGACAAGAGTGCTGGAGTGGATTGCCATTTCCTTCTCCAGGGGATCGTCCCAACCCAGGAATTGAACCCCAGTCTCCCGCATTGCAGGCAGATGCTTTACCATCTTAGCCACATAAGGAATTTGATTTAGGTCATACCTGAATGGTCCATACTTTTAATTTAAGCCTGAATTTTACAGTAAGGAGCTGTAAAAGGAGCCAAAGTCAGCTCCAGGTCTTGTTTTTGCTGACTGTGTAGAGCTTCTCCATCTTTGGCTACAAAGAATATGATCAGTCTGATTTTGGTGTTGACTATCTGGTGATGTGCATGGGTACAGTTGTCTCTTGTGTTGTTGGAAGAGGGAGTGTTCTATGATCAGTGTGTTCTCTTGGCAGATATCTGTTAGCCTTTGCCCAGCTTCATTTTGTACTCCAAGTCAAACTTTCCCATCACTCCAGGTACCTCTTGACTTCATACTTTTGCATTTCAATCCCCTATGAATAGAAGGACATCTTTCTTTGGTGTTAGTCCCAGAAAGTCTTGTAGATCTTCATAGAACCATTCAACCTCTGCTTCTTCAGCATCAGAGGTTAGGGCATAGACTTGGACTACTGTCATGTTGAATGGTTTGCCTTGGAAACAAACTGAGAACATTCTGTTGTTTTTGAAATTGCACTCAAATACTGCATTTCCAACTTCTGTAGACCATGAGAGCTACTCCATTTCTTCTAAGGGATTCTTGCCCACAGTAGTAGATATATTGGTCACCTGAATTAAATTACCCATTCCTGTCTATTTGACTGATTCCTAAAATGCCAATGTTCATTCTTGCCATCTCCTGTTTGACCACCTCCAATTTATCTTGATTCATGGTAACATTTCAGTTTCCTATTGATATTCTTTTTTATAGCATCGACTTTGCTTTCACTGCCAGACACATCCACAATGGAAGGGTTATTGTAAGAGTTCTAACAAAATGTGGTCCACTGGGAAGAGAACGGCAAACCTCTTCAGTATTCTTGCCTCAACAACCCCATGAACAATATGAAAAGGCAAAAAGATATGACACCAGAATATGAATCTCCAGGTCAGTAGGTGCCCAATATTCTACTAGGGGAAGAGCATAGAAATTGCTCCTATAGTGATTGCATGTTATGCTATCCATGCTAAGTCGCTTCAGTAGTGTCTGACTCTGTGCAACCCTATAGATGGCAGCCCACCAGGCTCTGCCATGCCTGGGATTCTCCAGGCAAGAATACTGGAGTGGGTTGCCATTTCCTTCTCCAATGCATGCATGCTAAGTTGCTTCAGTCATATCCGACTCCATGCAACCTCATGGACAGCAGCCCACCAGGCTTCTCTGTCCACAGGATTCTCCAGGCAAGAATATTGGAATAGGTTGCCATAGCAAAAGCAACAAAATGCAACGTGAACATGAATGTGAAACTTGCTTAATCGTGTCTGTCTCTTTGTGACCACCTGGACTATACAGTCAATGGAATTCTCCAGGCCAGAATACTGGAGTGGGTAGCTGTTCTCTTCTCCAGGGGATCTTCCCAACCCAGGAATCAAATCCAAGTCTCCTGCATTGCAGGTGGATTCTTTATCAGCTGAGCTACCAGGAAAATGTAAAAGAAATAGATCCAGTATGGAGTCAGGTTTTTTCTTCCCTGCTTCAAAATAATGATTAATAATGTATCCCTCTTCATAAAGTATAGTTTCAAAATAGGTCATCTGTTACCTTGAACCTCTTAATCAAGCCTGCATGGCTTGTGTGACTTGAAGAAATGCAGTCACCCATAGAGAAAAAACAAATACAGCTCATGTTCCTTCACTTAGGAAATCGTATATAATTTCAATTTCCAGCATAACAGTGACATTTTGACTATAATAATATAAAAAGTGTAATGTGTTTTAAGTGTTTCAGTTCAGTCGCTCAGTCATGTCTGACTCTTGGCAACCCCGTGAACCACAGCACAGCAGGCCTCCCTGTCCATCACAAACTGCCAGAGTCTACACACACCCATGTCCATTGAGTCGGTGATGCCATCCAACCATCTCATATTCTGTCATCCCCTTCTTCTCCTGCCCTCAATCTTTCCCAGCATCAGGGTCTTTTCAAATGAGTCAGCTCTTCGCATCAGCTGGCCAAAGGATTGGAGTTTCAGCTTCAACATCAGTCGTTCCAATAAACACCCAGGAACGATCTCCTTTGGATGGACTGATTGGATCTCTTTGCAGTCCAAGGGACCCTCAAGAGTCTTCTCCAACACCACAGTTCAAAAGCATCAATTCTCCAGCGCTCAGCTTTCTTCACAGTCCAACTCTCACATCCATACATGACCACTGGAAAAACCATAGCCTTGACTAGATGGACCTTTGTTGGCAAAGGAATGTCTCTGCTTTTGAATATGCTGTCTAGGTTGGTCATAACTTTTCTCCCAAGGAGTAAGCATCTTTTTATTTCATGGCTGCAGTCACCATCTGCTGTGATTCTGGAGCCCCCCAAAATAAAGTCTGACATGGTTTCCACTGTTTCCCCATCTATTTTCCATGAAGTGGTGGAACCAGATGCCATGATCTTCGTTTTCTGAATGTTGAGCTTTAAGCCAACATTTTTATTCTCCTCTTTCACTTCCATCAAGAGGCTCTTTAGTTATTCTTCAATTTCTGCCATAAGGGTGGTGTCATTTGCAGATCTGAGGTTATTGGTATTTCTTCCAGCAATCTTGATTCCAGCTTGTGCTTCCTCCAGCCCAGATGTACTCTGCATAGAAGTTAAATAAGCAGAGTGACAATATACAGCCTTGACATACTCCATTCCCTATTTGGAACCAGTCTGTTGTTCCATGTCCAGTTCTAACTGTTGCTTCCTGACCTGCATAAAGGTTTCTCAAGAGGCAGGTCAGGTGGTCTGGGATTCCCATCTCTTTCAGAATTTTCTACAGTTTTTTTTTGTGATCCTCACAGTCAAAGGCTTTGGCATAATCAATAAAGCAGAAATAGATTTAAGTGTTTACTATAGGCTAAAATTCTGTAAAATATTTTATATTCATTATATAAATTCAATCTATATTAATTCTTTTGCTGTGGTATAATTTCTTGTTATATTTTGGAATTATTTCATTTTCACTCTTTTTGGGCAAAGTATAGAAACTGAGTCCTTTTTAGGTTATGAATCCTGCTGCTCTTTTCATTGTGTCTTAGCTAGTGTGGTGTCACAGGAAAGAGACTCTTGGATGTTCATTAATTCCACTCATTCTATCGTTCTCCTTGTGTACTAGACGGTGAAGTTAAATAAGTCGTGTTAGCACTGACTTCAGTGACATTTCATTTGACATCTCTGCACATCCTACTTGATACACTGCCACTTATCATTATCTTTTGTTTATAGCACTTCCACCTGTTTATCATCCATGTGGTAGGACTTATAACAGGGCTAGCTAAATTAATTTGGCAAGTAAAATTATTTATGGAATTGCATGAAATATAGTGTTAACATTTCAACATATCAGTTTATTTCTGCTTTTTATAATTCAGTTATTGTAGCAGAAATGTAGGAAATCTGATTTGTTTGTTTAATGTTTGCAAGAAAAAAAAATGTCTCAATGTTAGTAGGTAATGTACTTTCTGGATAAATGTACAGTTTCTTGATTGCCTTTCAAAAGAAATGTTTTGATAACATGCTAAATAATCACCTTGCAAACAAATTAGAGTTATCTATGAAAATAAAAGTATTAGTGGCTCAGTCTTGTCTGACTGTTTGCAATCCCATGGGCTGTAGCCCATTAGACTCCTCTCTCAATGGAATTCTCCAGGCAAGAATACCGGAGTGGGTAGTCATTCCCTTCTCCAGAGGAATTTCTCAACCCAGGGATTGAACCCAAGTCTCCCATATTGCAGGCAGATTCTTTGCCATCTGAGCCATCAGGGAAGCCCCAGAGTTAACTGTAGTATAGGTTTAAAGATTCTTTGTTAAAATCACCAAGAACACTAAAACAGAACAGGGGGAGGGTAAAACATGAAACCATGAGAAAGAGTAGAATAGTAACATTTTTCCATCTTCTTTCTTTCTTGCTGGTGTTTTACAATCTTCATTTAGCAGACACTCTTCTTTTGAATTTTCCTTCCTCATGGAAATAGCTGTACATAGTCTCCAACTCTTTGTTCTGAAGTTAGCTCCTTTCCTGTACCCTGTATTTTCCTTGGTTAGGGTCCTCACTAACTAGACTTAAATTAATTAATTAATTAATCTTATAACTAATTTACTTTTTACCCTGCTGCTGCTGCTAAGTCACTTCAGTTGTGTCCGACTCTGTGTGACATAGACTGCAGCCCACCAGGCTCCCCTGTCCCTGGGATTCTCCAGGCACGTATACTGAAGTGGGTTGCCATTTCCTTCTCCAATGTATGAAAGTGAAAAGTGAAAATGAAAGGGAATTCGCTCCAGTCATGTCTGACTCTTCACAACCCCATGGACTGCAGCCTACCAGGCTCCTCCATCCATGGGATTTTGCAGGCAAGAGTACTGGAGTTGGGTGCCATCTCCTTCTCTGGTTTTTTACCCTACCCAGAAATAAAATTTTATGATGAGCAGACTGAAGTTCCATGGTTCCAATATTTCTAACTGCTACGCCCAAGACAAAGTAATACACTGCAATGATGAAGTTAAAGAATTTAGGGTTTATTGCTTAACACTAGTCAACTACCATGCAGAAGATTTCCAGTCATAACTTTCTCATTTTCCATACGTTCCTTGAACTTTAGCAAGGATGTGAGCACTGAATAAGCAATGCTATAGAAGAGTGGTGCTCTAGTAGATTATTTGGATTTGTGATTGACCAAAGCAAAAGTTTCTGAATTCTTCTGTTTCTTGGCTCCTCTTCTTTCATCTTACTGTCCATTCTCCCTTTCTCAAAAGCTTTTTTGACAGATTTATTTTTGTCTATTTTTCTAGCTGTTATCTAACCTCTTGAACACTGATTTTTATGTTCTTTTTCTATTCCATTTCCTTTTTATACTCAAGAAAAAAAAATAGATTCCGGTCTAAGTTTTTATCTTTTAATTTTTTTTCTTTTTTATATACAACATTGTACTTACCCACATGCTATAGTAGTCTATCTCATTTATGCACAGGCCTCCACAATTTTATGAACTCCTTAAGGCAAATTAGAAATAAAGGATCATGTGTGTGCTTATTGACCAAAGGGGATCTGAAAGCACCACAGTGAAGAGAAATATCAGGATTCCTCATATAAAAGAGTTTTAAATCCTCTCCTCTCATTTTCTAGATATGTCCAAATAATTTTAGGCTATAAATTAATTTATTAATATTATGATTGTATCATAATAAATAGTATTGATGTTATAGTCAAAAATAATATAATCTCAAAGATCTAAAATATTAAAAAGTCAATAAAATAATGTACATAGAGCTCTAAAAATTAATATACCAATTGGCACTTAAATTATTATTGTAATTTAAACAGAGAGGACTATAACCCTTTGTAAGTTACTCTATAGGGTTCTGAATCCTATCCTTGGTCAGTTTTTAGACACAGTTGCTCAAGTTTATTTATTATTTTCTGATAAACCTTTCTGTATATCTTTTGAAAAGTATCAAATATTTGAAGAACTTAACAAAAATAAGGATGTTCAACAAGTTTATGTTGAATGCCTTAATCTCAGGGAGAAGATAACACAAGAATGGAGACAGGTATTGGAAAACCAAGGATTGCCAATGACACCAAAAGCTAAGAGAAACACATGAAATGGAACTTAGAGTATTCAGGAGAACATTGCCCTATTGACACCTTGATTTAAGATCTCTATGCTCCAGAACTGTGAGGAAAGAAAAGTTTTTAAAGTAATTTTGTTACTACAATTCTAGGAACCTAATAAAATATAGAATAGAACTGAAAGAACTACAAAAGGGAATTAAGTTAAAATGCTGCTGTGGCTGAAGTTATCCTACTTTTATCCACCAAATTTTTTTTAAATTATTCTACTTTCCTATAATAAGCAAGTATAAGATTTTGCAGTTCTTATTGTTTTGTTAGTTTTGTTTGTTTGTTTTTACTTTCAATCAAGTGTATCCAAATAACTAATTGCTTTTCTTGACACTACTTATGTTCTCGTAAAGCAAGAGGTTCAATCACTTCAGGGAGTAGAGCTATCTGGTTGACTTGCAAAATGCTTTTGAAATTGAAGATGTATCTCAAATGCCTTGGTGTCACACCTCCATTGTATTGGTCAAGGGTCTCCAGGAGACATAACCAGTAAGATATATATATGAAGAGAGTTATTATAGCAGTTGTACTATATACTTATGAATGCTGAGAAGTCCATGGTCTTCATTCTGTAAGCTGGAAAATTAAGACAGTCGGTTGATCTCAGTCTGAAAGATTGAGAGTTAGAGGAGCCAGTGTGGTAAGTCCTAGTCAAATCCCTAAAACTTGAGAACCAGGAGAGCCTAATGTCTCAGAGCAAAAAAAGAGGATGTCTCAACTCAAGCAAAGAGAGGAAATTTGCCCTTCTTCCACCTTTCTGTTCTATTCAGGTCATCAACAGGTTAGATGAGAACTGCTCTTACCAGTTAGGGTGATCTTTCCTTGGTTGCTGTTGTTGTTCAGTCACTAAGTCCTGTCTGACTCTTTGTGACCCCATGGACTGCAGCATGCCAGGCCTGCCTGTCCTTCACCACCTCCCAGAGCATGCTCAAACTCATGTTCATTAAGTCACTGATGCCATTCAACCATCTCATCTTCTGTCTCACCCTTCTCTTGTCTTCAATATTCCCAGCACCAGGGTCTTTTCCAATGAATCAACTCTTCCCATCTGGTGGCCAAAAACTGGAACTTCAGCTTCAGCATCAGTTCTTCTAATGAATGTTCAACATTGATTTCCTTTAGAATTGATTGATTTGATGCTTTTGCTGTCCAAGAGACTCTCAAGAGTATTCTCCAGCACCACAGTTCAAAAGTATCAATTCTTCACTGCTCACCCTTCTTTATGGACCAACTCTCACATCAATGCATGACTACTATGGAAAGAAACCACAGCTTTGACTATAAATACCTCCAAAGTATTGGAGCTTCAGCTTCAGCATCAGTCCTTCCAGTGAATATTCAGAGTTTATTTCCTTTAGGATGGACTGGTTGGATCTCCTTGCAGTCCAAGGGACTCTCAAGAGTCTTCTCCAGCACCACAGTTCAAATGCATCAACTCTTGGGTGTTCAGTCTTCTCACATCTTCTTACAACTCTCACATCTCCACATGACTACTGGAAAGAGTATAGCTTTGACTACATGGACCTTTGTCAGCAAAGTGAGGTCTCTACTTTTTAAAACACTGTCTAGGTTTGTCATAGCTTTTCTTTCAAGTAGCAAGTGTCTTTTATTTACTTTTTTTTTTCTTTTATGAACCCCCCTCCCACCTCCCTCCCCATAACCTCTCTCTGGGTCATCCCTATGCACCAGCCCCAAGCATCCTGTATCCTGCATCGGACATAGACTGGTGATTCGTTTCTTACATGATAGTTTTCATGGCTGCAGTCACTGTCTACAGTGATATTGGAGCCCAAGAAAATAAAACCTGTCACTGTTTCCATGTTTTTCCCTATCTATTTGCCATGAAGTGATAGGACTGGATGCCATGATCTTAGGTTTTTTTGAATATTGAGTTTTAAGCCAGCTCTTTCAATCTCCCCTTTCACTTTCATCAAGAGGTTCTTTAGTTTCTTTTCATTTTCTGACATTAGAGTGGTTATCATTTGCATGTCTGAGGCTGTTGATGTTTATCTTGGCAGTATTGATTCCAGCTTGTGCTTCATCTAGCCTGGCATTTCACATGATGTACTTTGTGTATAAGTTAAGTAAGCAGCATGACAGTATACAGCCTTGATGTACTCTTTTCCCAATTTTGAACCAGTCAGTTGTTACAGGTCTGATTCTAACTGTTGCCCTGACCTGCATACAGCTGTCTCAGAAGGCAGGTAAAGTGATCTGGTATTCCTGTCTCTTTAAGAATATCCCACAGTAATTTGTGATCCACACAACCAAAAGTTTTAGTGTAGTTGATGAAGCAGATGTTTTTCTGGAATTATTTTTCTTTTTCTATGATTCATCATATTGTTCTATCAATTAAATGCTAATCTCTTCCATAGATAGCATTACAGACATATCCAGAAATAATGTTTTACCAGCTATATGGGTATCCAATAGGCCAGTCAACTTGACACAAAAAACTAAACATCCCATCCACTGTTGTGTATGTTGTTTGGTAGCAAAATAATAGAGGAAAACTACATAAAGGCAACTTGGAGAATAAAAGATGATTCAAAGCCTTCTCCCCAATATTTACATTAGCATATACTACAAACGTGGGCTACAATGAAATTGCTTGTGGATTATTTAGTAGTGAAGAAAAGAATGTGTGCGTGAGTTTCCTTGAGATGTATATTTTGTAAAGTATTTGTAAAGTCAGTTTTGCTTTAAATGGTAGTTAATACCATTGTACCAGAGTGAAATTTCTTTGCTTTAAAATTTTATAGCTCATATGAATGAAATTCACAAAGTATTTACACTAAATGATAGCCTATTTTCTTACTCTTCTTTCTTCCATAAAATGCATTCCAAAATTTCATAGAAAGAATATTCTTTCTTGTAAGAAATTATGGTTTATATAAAAGACTGTTATGATTCTTTTGCTATCTGAAGCAGAATTTTGAAATTATTATTTTCATTCATTCATCAAAAAAAGTAACGTTGAGCTAAGTGAAACAAATTTACAAGTAAATAAATGATAATTCTTAAACCCCTCACCCAACCAACCTATCTCCAATTTCTCAAATCCAATATTTTATAATGGGATTTACCTTACCAATCACTGTGGCCAATTATGATTAATTTACATAGTACATGGCCTTATAATCATTATAATCACACTCAACTTAGATCCATAAGAATGTAATTTAATATAAAAATGCAATTTGGTCAAGAAATTGAATTGAAAATGAATCCCAAATGAATGGTGAATTAATTTTAGTTGCAAAGTTTACTGAACAAACTGATTATAACAACAACAACAGACCCACAACTTTAATACTGAACTGATTTAACTGATTAAACGTGGAGCATAGCATTTCAAGGACTGAGAAGCTATCACTGTAAAAGTCAGGAATGTAGGATACTGTATATCTTTCTGTTCAGTGTGGCATTGTGAAAACTCCCAGTTCAGTTCAGCTCAGTCACTCAGTCATGTTTGACTCAGCAATCTAACAGACACGCCAGGCTGCCTTTTCATCACCAATGCCCAGAGCTTGCTCAAACTAATGTCCATTGAGTTGGAGATGCCAATCAACCTTCTCATCTTCTGTCATTCCCCTTCTCTTAATGCCTTCAATTATTCCCGGCATAAGGGTCTTGTCTAAGGAGTCACTTCTCCTCATCAGAGGGCCAACGTATTGTAGTTTCAGCTTCAGCATCAGTCCTTCCAATGAATATTCTGGACTGATTTCCTTTAGGATTGGCTGATTGGATCTCCAGGCAGTCTAAGGGACTCTCAAGAGTATTCTCCAACACCACAGTTCAAAAGCATCAATTCTTCGGTGCTCTGCTTCTTTATAGTCCAACTCTCACATCCATATGTGACTATTGGAAAAACCATAGCTTTGACTGGACAGAACTTGTAGGCAGAGTAATGTCTCTGCTTTTTAATGTGCTGTTTAGGTAGGTTATAGCTTTTCTTCCAAGAAGGAAGCATCTTTTAATTTCATGGCTGCAGTCACCATCTGCAGTGATTTTGGAGCTCAATAAAATAAAGTCTGTCACTGTTTGCATTGCTACCCCATTTTTTGCCATGAAGTGATGGGACCAGATGCCATGATGTTTGTTTTTTGAATGTTCAGTTGAAAGATAACATTTTCACTCTTCTCTTTCACTTTCATCAAGAGGCTCTTTAGTTCTTTGCTTTCTGCAAAGAAACATCCAATGGATGTTGGCAATTTGATCTATTGTTCTTCTGCCTTTTCTAAATCCAGCTTGAACATCTGGATGTTCTTGGTTGATGTACTATTGAAGCCTGGCTTAGGGAATTTTGAGCATTATTTTGCTAGTGTGTGAAATGAGTGCAGTTGTGCAGTAATTTGAGCATTTTTAGCATTGCCTTTCTTTGGGACTAGAATGAAAATTGACCTCTCCAGTCTGAGGCCACTGCAGTTTTCCAAATTTGCTGGCATATTGAGTGAAGCACTTTAACAGCATCAACTTTTAGGATTTGAAATAGCTCAGGTGGAATTCCATCACCTCCATCAGCTTTGTTCATATGATTCTTATGGCCCACTTGACTTCTCATTCTAAGATGTCTGGCTTTAGGTGAGTGATCACACCAAAGCGGTTATCTGGGTCGCTAGATCTTTTTTGTATATTTCTTCTGTACTCTTGCCACATCTTTTTGCTATCTTCTGCTTCTGTTAGGTCCATACCATTTCTGTCCTTTATTGTACCCATATTTGCATGAAATGTTCCCTTGGTATCTCTAATTTTCTTGAAGGGATCTCGAGTCTTCTCCATTCTGTTGTTTTCATCTATTTCTTTGCATTGATCACTGAGGAAGGCTTTCTTATCTTTCCTTACTATTCTTTGGAACTCTGCGTTCAGATAGGTATATTTTTCCTTTTTTCTTTTATCTTTAGCTTCTCTTCTTTCCTCAGCTGTTTCTAAGGCCTCCTCAGACAACCATTTAACTTTTTGCATTTTTTTTCTTTTTCTTGGAGATGGTCTTGATCACTGCCTCCTGTACAATGTTATGAACCTCTGTTTGTAGTTCTTCAGGGACTCTGTCTATCAGATCTAATCCCTTTAATTTCTTTGTCACTTCCACTGTTTAATCGTTAAGTAATTTGATTTTGGTCATACCTGAATGTCTAGTGGTTTTCCCTACTTTTTTCAATGTAAGTCCTAATTTTGCAATAAGGAGGGCATGATCTGAGCCACAGTCAGCTCCTGGTCTTGTTTTTGCTGACCCTGTAGAGCTTCTCCATCTTCAGCTGCAAAGAATATAATCAATCTGATTTCAGTATTGACCATCTAGAGTTTTTAATTTTCTGTTAAGGGTACACAGCCCCACCCATCAACAAAAAACTGAAAACTCGAGTGCGTTATTTTTAAAGCAAATAAGCATTAAATGCCCTTACCTTCCAATGGTGTAAAGAATTCGACCAGACTCAGAGACCAGTAGAAAGATACATGCTTTTCCCTTCTATAATATTTTGTGCTGCATTGTGCTTAGTTACTCAGTTGTTTCTGACTCTTTATGACTCCATGGACTGTAGCCTACCAGGCTCCTCTCTCCATGGGGATTTTCCAGGCAAGTATACTGGAGTGGATTTCAATGCCCTCCTCCATGGGATCTTCCCAACCCAGGGATCAAACCCAGGTCTTCCGCATTGCAGGCAGACTCTTTACAGTCTAAGCCACCAGGGAAGCCTTAACTATATGCAAATTTAAAAAATTGAGAAGTTAGTTTTTGTTTGTTTTCAAAGTGAGTGAGAAAGTAATGTACTTTCATATATGTGTCTTAAAGTAAAACTTCTAATAAGAATTAGATTGCTGAAATCAATATGATATTCTTCATAAAGAAAGTCAAATAGAAACATTTTGATCTCCTATATTGTTGGCCCTATGCCATAAGAATATATGTAAAAATTAATGGATTCAATGAAAGAGGAAAGAAGAGTGACACTTATCTGGAAGTAAAATGCTTGTTCTATGTATAGAAAAATCTCACAATGCTAACATCATAACTGTAGGTCTCTTAACTTACATATGAAAAAGAATGTTGATCTGCATGTAGTCAAGCAACAATTGCCAGCAACTATCAGTAAAATTTCAGCATTGCTCTCATATTTATAATTTCTGCTAATGATTAATATTGTACTTCTGGGTGAAACAACCAATTATGTGATTTTTGGCAAAATTTTAAAATAATTTTTTTTGTCCTTTAGATATTTCTTGCATTTGTACATTTTACATGTTTGAACTTTTTTGTATCCACTCAATTCAATGTCCAAATGTACATGTTTCCTTAATAATTAGCTAAAGGTATAGGTACTTTTTGAGGTGTTGAAATGAGGTGAATTATCTATTCAAAGACTTGTCATTGAGTTGTTACAAGCTAACAGACAAATTCTGATAATAAATTTTACAGAGTAAATTCTAAGCAAAGTTTAAAAGTTATTCCTGGATCAATGATTTAGATTAGTAAATATTCAATTTATAGAAAGAAGTGAAGCAGGAAAACTAAAATAGAATTTCTATCAATCATCCCATATTTCTCCCTCTATCTTATATTACTTAAAGAGACATTAAACAAATCATTGTATGGTGCTATTGACTTTGTCTTTTTAAAATTTAAAGATTATGATGGATTCACCTTACAGAATGTCATTATTTTGATGAATGTAATTTTATAAAATGTGGATGGGGGAGCCTGGTGGGCTACCTTCTATGTCGTCGCACAGAGTCAGACACGACTGAAGTGACTTAGCAGTAGCATAGCTCCCTCATATCCCCAAAATTTATTAGATGGTTTTCAAGAAAAGACAAAGCACCTTACCATGCCCAAGTTGAATAGAAAACAGAGAAATGAAAAAAATAGTGATAATAAATAAGTGGTACATCAATGTATGAGTGATTGAATATTAATTTAAACTCATGTTTTCTAAAAGTGAAGACATATGCAAAACTTGGTTAGTTATAGAATTCTAATTAATTCTATCTGATCAGAAGATAATCTTGAGATTTTTTTCTATGTTAAATACAATGAAAATTTGTTCTGAATATCCTTATCAATGACAGTTGTAGAAATGGATGGCATTTTTAATAGTAAGATTATAAAACAAATATTTATGATACAAATGTTTCTCACATTATCCTTTTAAAAGACTGATACCATATATGAAATGAATCACCAGTCCAGGTTCGATGCATGATAGTGGATGCTTGGGGCTGGTGCACTGGGACGACCCAGAGGGATGATACAGGGAGGGAGGAGGGAGGGGGTTTCAGGATGGGGAACACTTGTATACCTGTGGCGGATTCATGTTGGTGTATGGCAAAACCAATACAATATTGTAAAGTAATTAACCTCCAATTAAAATAAATAAATTTATATTAAAAAAAGACTGATACCATAACATTGATATTATATTATAGGCTAACAAACACATTTCAGAAGAATTCAAAGCTAACAAGGTTTATGTCTGTAATACTCTGATAGTACAATTTGTAAAGAAAGACATCCAACAGATGGAATCAGATCATGACTTTATTTTAATTAGTCTCAGATCTTTGATGGAGTTATAAAATATTGGTTGAATTCTCAGATAAGACCCAGATGTATAGCTAATGTGCATTGCTGATAGAAGGAAAATTTAAATACCATTTATGGTAATAGAATAGTTGTTGTTAAGATTGAGAAAAGATCATGTGTTTCATCCTCAACTGAGTGAAGAATCAACTCACAAGTCTAAACTGATACAGGCTTTGAAAGAATTCTTCCAGAACCAACATCTTCCCCATTTTGGGTCTGCTCAAGTAAGTTTATCTGATCCTAAGGTGCTCTCCATGAATTAGGTAGAACTGAACCCTATTGAAGGAAAATGGAAAGGTGAAGCTGAAGCACTGTTGGACAGGTGGGAGTTATTCTTTTTCTGTGAGAGTATCTTTTCTCTGACATTCCAATCACAGAGGCACTTGTTTTCCTGTTATCAAGTCTAAGGGCTTATATAAAGCAAATCAACTCACAAGACATTTTGCAACCCATTATTTCAGAAGAATTAAAACACTCTTTCTTAAGAATCTAGAGAACACACATGTTCTACCCTGCCTCCCTAAATTAGACTCAGTCCTAGATCTCTAGTCCCATGAAAATAATGAAATTAATTTCCTTATCCATTGTAACCCAGGTGACTAATAGGGTCTGATAAAACAATTTGACAGCAAATTGCTTCATTACTCAATAAATGAAAGGTGTACTCAGTGAAGGTCAGTGTTCACTTCTTGATGCATATTAAGTGGGGAAATGTAGAAATTGTCATCCTTAGCTTTTCCAGAGACAGTTACCTTTCCTGCTGATAATTTAACCTACTTCATCCCTAAATAAATTAATAAATGAACATTCACTTCCAGCTCTTTTTCTGCATGAACTGAAGGAGTTTCATGCTTTGCCAAGATTCTACATTCTAAATCCCTAGGGCAAAGGGGAAGACTCATTTTGCCACCTGCAAGCAAAAATTGTCCAAATGAAAATCTGTATTACTTATTCAGCAATGGTTGTGGGAATACACTCCAGATGGGTTCAATCCCTATCCACAAACCTCTACCTTCTGTTCTTATGGCTCAGCAATGCATTTTCACCTCTCCTAAATTTCTTGAATTAAACAATTCCAATTATAAAAATGTAACATAGTCCCTGATACTTAGGTTTGCTTAATGCAAATAGGTCTATATGTTGAGATTAGTGATCTTTCAAAAAAAAAAAAAAAAGATTATGTTCCACCTTTTAACGGTCCTGAACCTCTCTCCAAACAATATCTTTCTAACCATTTACAGAGTTCTATTCCTTATAGTTAAGAGTTCCTTACTTTTGCGTGTGAGCGTGTGTCCTACAAAGGGTGAACACTTAAAATTCATAGATACTTAGAATGAATTGATTTACTCACTGGCTTTCTTTCACAAGAAACCAGAGCAGCAGGAAAGCCATTTTACATAAAGTAAACCCCTGCTGAATCTGATGTTTCTAATCACATACAAATGAGTGGCAATATGTTGGATATTTAGTTATCAAGACAGCAAGAAAAAAATTTTTTTAAATGATCTGATATGGCAGAAAGAGCTGGGACACAATAATTTATTGGTTCATTAATTCATGTGTCATTTTTCTCTTCCCTCACATCTAAAATACATACAAATTCCAAACAGGTACCTAGACATTTAGAGATTTCTTTCCTTGGAGATTTATACAAGGAAGAAAACAGAAGCATTATTTATTTTTGGTAAGGGCTTAATCTTATTATTCCCATGATCCAGGGGTTGGAATGGAGTTCAGAGGGGAAACAATGATGTATAAAATAAGCTATGTTTTCTCTTTTAGACTATGAAGATAATAAAGATGTGAAGGCCAAAAGTAATGATTAAACTGTTATCTTGAGATTGTCTTTCTGTGCATTGAATGCCAGGTAATAATGACCTATAGCTGGCATAAAACTATGAATTTACTCACTGTCCATATAGTCAAAGCTATGATTTTTCCAGTAGTCATGTAGGGATGTGAGAGTTGGATCATAAAAAAGGCTAAGTGCTGAAGAATTTATGCTTTCAGACTATGGTGTTGAAGACTCTTGAGAGTCCCTTGGACTGCAAAGAGATCAAACTAGTCAATCCTAAGGGAAATCAATCCCAAACATTCATTGGAAGGACTGATGCTGAGGCTGAAGCTCCAGTACTTTGGCCACTTGATGCGAAGAGCCAACTCATTGGGAAAGATCCCAATGCTGGGAAAGATTGAAGGCAGGAGGAAAAGGGGACAGCAGAGGGTGAGATGATTGCATGTCATCACTGACTCAAGGGACATGAGTTTGAGCAAGCTCCTTTCCTCCTTGAATATGTGTGAGTCTTTCTTTATAGTCTTCAACATAGAAGAGCTGTTCTGCTAGTCCCCAATTCAATTTCAGCAAGAGTCGCTCTGTATTTAGTTGTAGTTTTGATGAGCTCATGGTGAAGAGGCTAGCCAAGTGTCCTATGCTGCCATCTTAAAAGCCTCCTCTAAAGTGAGTGAGTGAGTGAAGTCGCTCAGTTGTGTCTGACTCTTTGTGACCCCCTGGACTAGTAGCCTACCAGGCTCCTCCCTCCATGGGATTCTCCAGGCAAGAGTACTGGAGTGGGTTGCCATTTCCTTCTCCAGGGGATCTTCCCGACCCAGGCATCGAACCTGGGTCTCCCACATTCCAGATAGATGCCTTAACCTCTGAGCCACCAGGGATTATTAAATCTTTTTTAAAGATAACTGAGATTCACTACATTAAGATGGCTTGTTTTACATTTCTACACATTTGTATGGAGATGTGTTTTGAATCCAGGGCTCTTCAACTGTAGGTCATGCCACTATTACCAATTGTGATTTTTTTTTTAATACCTGTCATTAGATTTTTCCTTTGAAGTTAAAGGAAAAATGATGACACATGGAAGGAGTGGTCAAGAAAAGACCATGTGTTCTATTGGCCTGATAGATTTTTACAATCTTCTTTTCTATTAAAGCATCTGTCTAGAATGTGGGAGGCCCAGGTTCAGTCCCAGGGTTGGGGAGGTCTCCTGGAGAAGGAAATGGCAATCCACTCCTTTACTATTGCCTGGAAAATCCCATGGACAGAAGAGCCTGGAAGGCTACAGTCCATGGGGTCATAAAGAGTCGGACACAACTGAGCAACTTCAATTTCTATTGCTTTTAATTCATTTACCTTTTGTGTTTATTTCTTGTGTTAATAATAATTGCTGCATGGATGTATATTTGTGAAACTATAGTCAATAACTGATTTTCATAATCAAAATAAATTAGATAATATCATTACAAACATACCTTAGAGATATTATGAGATTAGTTCCAGACCACCACAATAAGACAAATGTTGTTGTTGAAATATATATATATATGTGTGTGTATTTACTCACCTAAATATGTGTGCATATATATATATATATATATACACACATATTTAGGTGAGTAAATTTTCAGTGTTACTCAAAACTTTTGAGAGAGTATTTTGAAGCAGTTTGATTCTTGACTCCTTGACATGTGCAGAATTGGGTGTTTAAACTTAAAACCAGAACAAGAGTGAAAACTAAGGATAGCTAAAACTACAGGAAAGAAAAAAATAAAGGATTCTACCTTTTCTTGGGGCGGGGTGGGGGGAACCTGAGTAGATGGCAAATTTCTTAATTCCCCATGATCAGATCAACTTTCTATCACTATTGAGAGTGAAAAGGCAGTAGATAAGTAATGATGGAAGAAATTTGTCTTACTTGTGTAACTACGTGGTTCCCCTGTCCTGGATACAATTAGAAAAGATCTGAATGTGAGGTAGACAGATATTCTTGCATTCCTAGAATAAATAGAAAATATACTTAAGATATGTTTTAATATTTTTGAGGCAGATATATTTGTAGAGAAAATATTTTTCAACTTAAATTATAACCATAAAAATGTAGAGAGATATGTTATTATTTATCTTTGCATCTGTTTATATCTGTTATAAAGTGATATATGTATAATAGTGGAAATAATAATGGTCAAAGGACAGATAACCTAGAATCTGATTTCTGGTTATCAGAAATAAATTGGTAGTATTTACCAAGTCATCTGAATCTAACTTATCCACACCATCTGAAAATGAGAAAAACAGAATAAATAATTTCTGTGATCATTTTAGTCTTCAAAGTCATTTGACTTTACTTACCCAAACTGAACTCTCTGTGCCTATTAATCTGCTTTTCCCTAGGAATAATGAAAAGATGCATAAAAAGTTACAAATCAAAAGAGAAAATAAATCAGCAAACATAAAACCTGAGAATAGTTTGGCCCTGAAATGATCCTATCATTTCAAGTATCAAGGCTACTATTAACAATGCAAACTCCCACTTATCTAATTCCTTGTGTGTTTCAGACATTGATCCACAGACTTTCTATACATTTCCCTGCAATTATCACAAAAATCATACAAGCATGTACTTTATTGATAAAGCAACTGAAGCCTGTGGAGCTTAAGTAATTATTTCGATGCCACCCAGATAAGTGACCAAAGCCATGAGTCAAATATTATTTTTAACAATAAATTTAAAATTATTTTTATCTTTGGATTACTGCACTTTACATGGACTGTAGTGCTCAAAGGAGGCTTTTTCAAAAATGTTTATTTGGTTGCACTGTGTCTTAGATGCAACACACAGGATCTTTAATTTTGGCATGTGAACTCTTAGTTGCAGCATGTGGGATCTAGGAGAGTAGAGGCTACTCTCCAGTTGTGATACATGGGCTTCTCATTGTGGTGGCATCTCTTGGTGCAGAGCATGGGCTCTAGGGACATGAGCTTCAGTAATTGCAGCATGCAGGCTCAGTAGTTGTGGCTTGCAGGCTCTGAAGTACCAGCTCAGTAGTTATGATGCATGAACTTAGTTGCCCCAAGGTGTGTGGAATCTTCCCAGCCCAGTGATGGAAGCTGTGTCCCCTGCACTGGCAGGGGATTTCTGTCCACTGTACCATCAGGGAAGCCCACAAAGAAGGTTGTTTAAAGAGTGAGTAAATTTGGTAAGACTTTAAAGGACTAAATATAAAATGGAGTAAAAACAGAAGGGAGAGAGGGATTAGGATAGTTTTTCTATATTTATGCATACTAAAGTCCAAGCTGTCACTAGAGCCTACATAAACACACAGACACAGAAATATACACACATATATATTGAAAGATATAGTGCATACTATGTACAATGTCTGAACCTTCCAGTAAGCACTCATTCTTTACAGCTGTTAGATAAAATATTAGTTGCATTAATATCAGCATTTATCTTTTTATACATTTTATTCCTTTATAATGTTTTACAACTTAAAAAATTAGTAACAGTTATTTGTACATGTGAAGGGAGTAAAATTTACTAATTAAAAACCTCCCTTCCCAGACATGGTATATTTACTACCAAAAACCATACTGAGTTTGTGTTTCATTTCCCACAAAAGTATATCTATTAACTTTCCTTCATCTCCCACATATCTGTTCACTTGGCAGTTTGATTTTACTTTGGACTATTCACTGCCAATTACTTGCCCAAGTATGTTTAGAGCTATTCCTTCCATAGTTCCATTTATATAATGGAGATAAAATGACATAAGTAAATATATTATCATGATCATTGCATTAAGTGATAGATGAAGATAAAGTTATTTACCAACTATATGGCAAAATTTGAAAGATTTTTGATAAAAAATCTAAAAATTAAAATTATTCCTTATACTTTCTGGAAAACAGAATAAATGGAATGTTTTTACCATTTTCATATAGATCTGTAGGTAAGTATTCATATAAATAAACATTTCACTTGGAAATGTCCAATTGTATATTCTACAGCAGCTATTGTAAGCATTAGATTACTGTCAATTGCTAAGTCGTGAGTACAGCAGGGTCATGTATTTTAATGACATATATTAAATCACTAGCTAGCAAACTGTGTACATTATTTCATATGGATTATGTATTATCAAGAAGAGACCACACATATGTACATGCCTGTGCACATTCACATACACAAATACACAAAGTAAGATTAGCTCAAGTTCTAAATGTAATTACTTAAAGATACAAAATCTTATGAAATTAAAAGAGTTTGCAAAGCTACATATCTTGGAGCATCACTGTTTGATCCCCAGAGTCCTTAATGAGTGTAAAATAGCTTCCAGTTTCACTGTTAGAGCAAGTTATGATCTTGTCAGAACTAAGAAGTGAAATTGTTTTGCAACCCAGAGCCTACATAATATTAAAGAAGAATTAGAAATATTAATTCATCTGAAGCTTGCCTGTTCTTGAACCAAAGTATCAGTAGGGTCACGGTATCACTTCTGAGAGAAATCAGTATCCATGCCTAAAAGTCTCTAGAAAAAGTCTCTATCTAGAGCTTACCAGCAATCCAGAAACTCTGCAGTTTATGACTTGACTTTAATAATGTTTGATGTAGGTAATTGTGATATTAAATTAGTCCCAGAACCATGATTATATATTTATTTAAAAAAAAAACTACTTTGTTAATTGTCTGTTAGTATTTCTTTGTTTAACTAGTAATTTCTAAATATTATAATAATGGTAGTAAAAGTTAAAATTTATTGAGAGCTCAAATGTACTTAGAAGTGTTATATGGTTTCAATTATTATACCCAGGGGTCCACAACCTATAGGATCTAATGCATGATGACCTAAGATGGAATTGATTTAATAATAGAAATAAAGTACACAATAAGTGTAGTTCTCTTGAATTATCCTGAAACCATCCTCCATCTCTGGTTGATGGAAAAAATTGTCTTCCACACTGGCCCCTGGTGCCAAAAAGTTTGGGGACCACTGAGTATAACCACTCTGTTGTTTGTGAAGTAGTTTCTATTATTACTTAATTTTTATTGATGAAAAAAGTGAGACTTAGATTTTAAGATGACGACACCAGTAATCATTACAGCAGGAAATGGAGATTTAGAATACTACAGTTTCCAGTCTTCAACATTGCACTACACTTTTCTCAGAAGCATTGTGAAAGTCCAATTTCATCCAATCCTCTGGATTTTAATTTCTTGGCTCCTTAATTTTAAGCTTGTCACTTTGCTGTATGCCTCAATTCAGTGTCCTTTTCATGGTTTATATAGTACATATATTCAAAATAACTAAATGTTAGCAATAAGAATTTTACCATCCCTAAAATAGAATGCTCAAATGTTCTAAGTAATCTGATGTTATGAAAAATCACTATCTTGAATTATGCAAAATAAGATATTAAAATGGACATTTTGACCAAAACACCAAGATAGGGCTATGTGAATTTGAAAGCAAGACCTTCATATACATACCCTACAAAGAAGATAATTGCAGCCAGTTTCTCAACTCTTCAGCTTCTCAGTCTGACATGAAAAAGAATAGGAAACTAGGTGTGAGTTGTTTCCTTAAGTTTCTATCCCTTTCCTGACAAGAATGTGGTAAAGTGAACTTCAAATGGACCATTAAAAAAGCATCCTAATTGATTCTTATATATAGAAAAACCATACACTGTTCCCTGATTCATACCTGATAAACTAAAGCTGCTTATGGCATCAAAATAAATTCAGTTCAGCTGCTCAGTCGTGCCTGACTGTTTGCAGCCCCATGGACTGCAGCATGCCATGCCTCCCTGTTCATCACCAACTCCTGGAGTTTACTCAAACTCTTGTCCATTGAGTCACTGATGCCATGCAACCATTTCATCTTGTGTCATCCCCTTCTTCTCCTTCCTTCAATATATCCAAGCATCGGGGTCTTTTCAAATGAATCAGTTCTTCACATAAGGTAGCCATATATTAGAGCTTCAGCTTCAGTATCAGTCCTTCCAATGAATATTCAGGACTGATTTCCTTTAAGATGGGCTCATTGGATCTCCTGGCTGTCCAAGGGAGTCTCAAGAATCTTATCCAACACCACTGTTCAAAAGCATCAATTCTTCTGCACTCACCTTTATTTAGAGTCCAACTCTCAGATCCATACGTGACTACTGGAAAAATCATACTCTGACTACATGGACCTTTGTTGGCAAAGTAATATCTCTGCTTTTTAACATGCTATCTAGGTTGGTCATAGTTTTTCTTCCAAGGAGCAAGCGTCTTTTAATTTCAAGGCTGGAGTCACCATCTGCAGTGATTTTGGAGACAAAAAAAAAAAAAAAATGCAGTCTGTCACTGTTTCTACTGTTTCCGCATCTATTTGCCATGAAGTGATGGGACCAGATGCCATGATCTTAGTTTTCTGAATGTTAAACTTTAAGCCAGCTTTTTCACTCTCCTCTTTCACTTTCACCAAGAGGCACTTTAGTTATTCTTTGCTTTCTGCCATAAGTGTGATGTCATCTGCGTACATGAGGTTATTGATATCTCTCCAGGCAATCTTGATTCCAGATTGTCCTTCATCTAGTCCAGCATTTCTCATGAAGAACTCTGCATATAAGTTAAATAAGCCGGGTGACAATATACAGCCTTGATATACTCCATTCCCAATATGGAACCAGTCTGTTGTTTCAAGTCCAGTTTTAACTGTTTCTTCTTGACCTGCATACAAGATTTCTCAGGAGTCAGGTCAGGTGGCCTAGTATTCTAACTTCCTTAAGACAGTTCCACCGTTTGTTGTAATCCACAGAGTCAAAGTTTTTGGTCTAGTCCGTAAAGATGAAGTAGATGTTTCTGTGGAAATCTTTTGCCTTTTCGATGTTCCAATGGATGTTGGCAATTAGATCTGTGGTTCTTCTTCCTTTTCTAAATCCAGCTTGAACACCTGGAAATTCATGGTTCATGTACTGTTGAAGCCTGACTTGGAGAATTTCGAGTATTACTTTGCTAACATTTAAGATGAGTGCAATTGTGCAGTAGTTTGGACATTCTTTGGCATGGCCCTTCTTTGGGACTGGAATGAAAACTGATCTTCCCCAGTCCTTGTGGCCACTGCAGATTTTTCCAAATTTGCTGACATATTGAGTGCAGCACCTTCACAGCATCATCTTTCAGGATTTGAAATAGCTCAACTGGAATTCCATCACGTCCACTAGTTTTGTTTGTAGTGATGCTTCCTAAGGCCCACTTGACTTCGCATTCGAGGATATCTGGCTCTAGGTGAATGATCACACCGTCGTGATTATCTGGGTCATGAAGATCTTTTTTGTACAGTTTTTCTGTGTATTCTTGCCACCTCTTCTTAATATCTTCTGCTTCTGTTAGGTCCATACCATTTCTGTGCTTTATTGAGCCCATCTTTGCATGAAAATTTCCCTTGGTATCACTTCTTTTCTTGAAGAGATCTCTAGTCTTTCCCATTCTATTGATTTCCTCTATTTCTTTGCATTGGTCACTGAGGAAGGCTTTCTTATCTCTCCTTACTATTCTTTGGAACTCTGCATTCAAATGGGTATACCTTTCATTTTCTCCTTTGCCTTTCACTTCCTTTCTTTTCATAGCTATTTGTAAGGCCTTCTCAAATGACCCTTTGCCTTCTTGCATTTCTTTTTCTTCTGGATGGTCTCGATAACTGCCTTCGGTACAACGTCCTGAACCTTTGTCCATAGCTCATTAGGCATTCTGTCTATCAGATTTAATCCCTTGAATTTCTTTGTCACTTCCACTGTATAAATGTAAGGGCTTTATTTAGGTCATACCTGAATGATCTACTGGTTTTCCTTACTTTCTTCAATTTAACTCTAAATTTAGCAATAAGGAGTTCATTATCTGAGCCACAGTCACCTCTCAGTCTTGTTTTTACTGACTGTACAGAGCTTCTTCATCTTTGGCTGCAAATATAATCAATCTGATTTCGGTATTGACCATCTGGTGATGTCCATGTTTAGAGTCCTTGTGTGTTGTTGGAAGAGGGTGTTTGCTATGACCAGTGTGTTCTATTGGCAAAACTCTGTTAGACTTTGTCCTGCTTCATTCTTTACTCCAAGGCAAATTATGCCCGTTCTTCCAGGTATTTCTTGACTTCCTACTTTTTCATTTCAGTCCCCTATAATGAAAAGGACATCTTTTGGGGGTGTTAGTTCTAGAAGGTCTTGTAGATCTTTATAGTACCATTCAACATCAGCTTCTCTAGCACTATTGGTTGGGGCATAGACTTGGATTACTGTGAAACTGAATGGTTTGCCTTAGAAACAAACAGAGTTAATTCAGCTGCTTTTGAGATTGCATGCAAGTACTGCGTTTCAGACTCTTTTGTTGACTTTGATGGATACTCCCTTTCTTCCAAGGTATTCTTGCCCACAGTAGTAGATATAATGGTCATCTGAGTTTTATTCACCCATTCCTGTCCACTTTAGTTCGCTGATTCCTAAAATGTTGATATTCACTCTTGCCATCTCCTGTTTGACCACTTCCAATATGCCATGCCCACCAGGGGCTTCCCTGGTGGCTCAGAGGTTAAAGCATCTGCCTGCAATGTGGGATACCCGGGGTTCAAATCCTAGGCCAGGAAGATCCCCTGGAGGAGGAATGGCAACCCATTTCAGTATTCCTGCCTGGAGAATCCCATGGATGGAGGAGCCTGATGGGCTACAGTCCATGGGGTCGCAAAGAGTTGGACACGCCTGAGCAACTTCACTCATTCACTCAATATGCCATGACTCAAGGACATAACATTCCAGGTTCCTATGCAATATTGCTCTTTACAGCATCGGAACTTGCTTCTATCACCAGTCACATCCACAAGTGCGTGTTTTTTGTTTTTTTGTTTTTTTTTTTTTTTTGCTTTATCTCTTCACTCTTTCTGGAGTTATTTCTCCACTGATCTCCAGTAGCCTATTGGGTACCTACTGACCTGGGGAGTTCATCTTTCAGTGCTCTATCTTTTTGCCTTTTCACAGTGTCCATGGGGTTCTCAAGGCAAGAATACTGAAGTGGTTTTCTATGCCCTTCTCCAGTGAACCACGTATTGTCAGAACTCTCCACCATGACCAATCCGTCTTGGGTGGCCCTACATGGCATGGCTCATAATTTAATTGAGTTAGGCAAGGCTGTGCTCCATGTGATTAGTTTTCTGTGATTACGGTTTTCAGTCTGTCTGCCCTCTGATGGAGAAGGATAAGAGGCTTATGGAAGCTTCCTGATGGGGGTGACTAACTGAGCGGAAAATTGGTTCTTGTTCTTTGATCATACCTGATAAATAAAGCTTTTTATGGCAGCAGAGTAAAGTGTCTGTACTGGGATGGAATGCAACTCCCTAACAGATTCAATTAAGTTCAGTAGCTCACTCGTGTCTGACTCTTTGTGACCCCATGGACTACGGTCATGCCAGGCTTCTCTGTCAATCATGAACACCTGGAGTTTACACAAACTCATGTTCCTTGAGTCGGTGATGCCATATTACCATCTCATCCTCAGTTAACCCCTTCTCCTCCTGCCCTCAATCTTTCCCAGCATCAGGGTCATTTCAAATGAGTCAGTTCTTCCCATTGTGTGGCCAAAGTACTGGAGTGTCAGCTTCTGCATCAATCCGTCCAATGAATATTCAAGACTGATTTACTTTAGGATGGACTGGTTGGATCTCCTTGCTGTCCAAGCAACTCTCAAGAGTCTTCTCCAACACCACTGTTCAAAAGTATCAATTCTTCAGCATTCAGGTGTTTTTTTTTTTAATAGTCCAACTCTCACATCCATACATAACCACAGGCAAAATCATAGTCTTGATTAGACAGACCTTTGTACACAAAGTACTGTCTCTGCTTTTAAATATGCTGTCTAGAATGATCTCTGTTCATTTCTAAGGCGAACCATTCAATATCATGGTAATTCAAGTCTATGCCCTGACCAGTAACACTGAAGAAGCTGAAGTTGAGCAGTTCTGTGAAGACTTACAAGACCTTCTAGAACTAACACCCAGAAAAGATATCCTTTTCATTACAGGGGACAGAATGCAAAAGTAGGAAGTCAAGAAACACCTGGAGTAACAGGAAAAAAATGGCCTTGGAGTGCAGAATAAAGCAGGGAAAAGGCTAATAAAGTTCTGCCAAGGGAACACACTGGTCATAGCAAACACCCTCTTCCAATAACACAAGAGAAGACTCTATAGATGGACATCACCATATGGTCGATACCAAAATCAGACTGATTATATTTGCAGCCAAAATTGGAGAAGCTCTATACAGTCAGCAGAAACAAGACCGGGAGCTGACTGTGGCTCAGATCATGAACTCCTTATAGCCAAATTGAGACTGAAATTGAAGAAAGTGGAGGAAACCACTAGACCATTCAAGTATGACCTAAATCAAATCCCTTATGACTATAAAATGGAAGTGAGAAATGGATTCAAGGGACCTGATCTGATAGACAGAATGACTGATGAACTATGGACAGAGGTTCATTACATTGTACAGGAGACAGGGATTAAGACCATCCCCAAGAAAAAGAAATGTAAAAAAGCAAAATGGCTGTCTGAGGAGGCCTTACAAATAGCTGTGAAAAGCAAAGAAGATGAGGAGAAATGTACCCATTTGAATGCAGAGTTCCAACGAATAGCAAGAAGAGATAAGAAAGCCTTCTACAGGGATCAATGCAAAGAAATAGAGGAAAACAATAGAATGGGAAAGACTAGAGATATCTTCAAGATAATTAGAGATACCAAGGGAACATTTCATACAAAGATGGGCTCAATAAAGGACAGAAATGGTATGAACCCAACAAAAGCAGAATATATTAAGAAGAGGTACAAGAATACACAGAAGAACTATACAAAAAAGATCTTCACCACCAAGATAATTACGATGGTGTGATCATTCACCTAGAGCCAGACATCCTGGAATATGAAGTAAAGTGGGCCTTAGAAAGCATCACTATGAAGAATGCTAGTGGAGGTGATGGGATTCTAGTTGAGCTATTTATTTCAAATCCTGAAAGATGATGCTGTGAAAGTGCTGCACTCAATATGCCAGCAAATTTGGAAACCTCAGCAGTGGCTACAGGACTGGAAAATGTCAGTTTTCATTCCAATTCCAAAGAAAGGCAATGCCAAAGAATGCTCGAACTACCACACAATTGCACTCATCTCACACGCCAGTAAAGTAATGCTCAAAATTCTCCAAGCCAGGCTTTAGCAATACGTGAACCATGAACTTCCAGATGTTCAAACTGGTTTTATAAAAGGCAGAGGAACCAGAAATCAAATTGCCAACATCCACTAGATCATGGAAAAAGCAAGAGAGTTCCAGAAAAACATCTATTTCTGCTGTATTGACTATGCCAAAGCCTTTGACTGTGTGGATCACTACAAACTGTGGAAAATTCTGAAAGAGATGGGAATCCCAGACCACCTGACCTGCCTCTTGAGAAACCTATATACAGGTCAGGAAGCAAGAGCTAGAACTGGACATGGAACAACAGACTGGTTCCAAATAGAGAAAGGAGTTTTCAAGGTTGTATCTTGTCACCCTGCTTATTTAACTTCTATGTAGAGTACATCATGAGCAATGCTGGGCTGGAAGAAGCATAAGCTGGAATCTAGATTGCCAGGAGAAATATCAATAACCTCAGATATGCAGATGACACTATCCTTATGGCAGAAAGTGAAGAGGAACTCAAAAGCCTCTTGATGAAAGTGAAAGAGGAGAGTGAAAAAGTTGGCTTAAAGCTCAACAGTCAGAAAACTAAGATCATGGCATCCGGTCCCATCACTTCATGGCAAATAGATGGGGAAACAGTGGGAAGTGTCAGACTTTATTTTTGGGGGCTCCAAAATCACTGCAGATGGTGACTGCAGCCATGAAATTAAAAGATGCTTACTCCTGGTAGGAAAGTTACGACCAACCTAGACAGTATATTAAAAAGCAGAGACATTCCTTTGCCAACAAAGGTCCATCTAGTCAAGGCTATGTTTTTTTCCAGTGGTCATGTATGGATGTGAGATTTGGACTCTAAAGAAGGCTGAGTGCCAAAGAATTGATGCTTTTGAACTGTGGTTTTGGAGAACACTCTTGAGAGTCCCTTGGACTGCAGGGAGATCCAACCAGTCCATCCTAAGGGAGATCAATCCTGGTTTTTCATTACAAGGACTGATGTTGAAGCTGAAACTCCAATACTTTGACCACCTGATGCAAAGAGCTGACTCATTGGAAAAGACCCTGATGCTGGGAAAGATTGAGGAAGGAGGAGAAGGGGACAACAGAGGATGAGATGGTTAGATGGCATCATTGACTCGATGGACATGGGTTTGAATGGACTACAGGAGTTGGTGATGGACAGGAAGGCCTGGTATGCTGTGGTTCATGGGGTTGCAAAGAGTCGGACACCACTTAGTGACTGAACTTAACTGAACTGAAATAGGTTGGTCATAACTTCCCTTCCAAGGAGTACATGTCATTTAATTTCATGGCTGCCATCACCATCCGCAGTGATTTTGGAGCCCCCAAAATAAAGTCTGACACTGTTTCCATTGTTTCCCCATCCATTTGCCCTAAAGTGATGGCACAAGATGCCATGATCTTATTTTTCTGAATGTTGAGCTTTCAGCAAACTTTTTCAGTCTCCTCCTTCATTTCTGCAAAAACCCCTCAGGTCAAAAATATCATAAATACCACTCTTTGGGCATACATCAAGAGAAAAACATGGCCCAAAAGGTACATGCACCCCAGTGTTCATCACAGCACTGTTTACAATGGATAAGACTTGTAAGCAGCCTAAATGCCCATCATCAAAGGAATGGAGAAAGAAGGTGTGACATACATGCACTATTGAATATTGGGCTTCCCTGGTGGCTCAGATGGGAAAGCGTCTGCCTGCAATGCGGGAGACCCGGGTATGATTCCTGAATATTACTGAGCTATAAAAAGAATGAAATAATGTCATTTGCAAACACATGGATGGACCTAGAAATTGTCATGCTGAATGAAGTTATACAGTAAAAAAGGAATATTATATCATATCATTTATATGCAGAATCTTTTTTTAAAAATGCTACAAATGAACTTATTTACAAAACAGAAACAGACTCACAGACTTAGAGAACGAACTTATGATTACCAGCAGAGAGGGCAGAGTGGGGGTAAGGAAAGTTAGTGAGTTTAGGATTGGCATGTACACACTGCTATATTTAAATTTGAAAGCCAGCTCTCTGTTCTGTATAGCACAGAAAACTCTGCTTGTTATTATTAAATACCTAAATGGGAAAATAATTTGAAATTCTTTTCAAATTCAGTATATAAACAGTGAAATTGGGCTCTGTCTCTGATGAATTGATAGTATCTATTGATCTGTATTCAAGTTTACTGACTCTATCTTTTGTTATCTATAAATAACTATTTCAAGACACTGGGAGATGACCAAAGACAGCTTAAAAAATTGAAAAGTGATTATTTATGAACAACTGTTTCTGAATCATAGAAGAATAGAGCATTTGTAGATTAGGAATTTTCCCATCCCTATCAGCTTAGGTTTCAGGAATGAAACCTCTAGCTGTGCTTGCCAGAAGACAAGTAAAGCACAATCATTTTGCTGTATACCTGAAACCAACACAATATTGCTAGTCAACTGTACTCCAATAAAAAATAAAAAGTTTAAAAAAAAAGAGCAGGTGACAAATGAGCTAAAAATGCAGAGATTTAGCAAGCAAGAGAAACATAGAAACTTTTGAATAATAAACTCTTTTTCAGTGCTAAATTTTAAATTTTGTGCAAATGTAGGACACCCTACTTTTTGTGCAAATGTAGGCGAGTTTGTAGGGAAAAATGAAAGCTTGGTAGAGTTCACAATTTATTGTGCTTTTAAATTAATTTCTTAAGTGAAACATAGCCTAATCAGGAGATAATGGAAGTCTTACCCATTTGAGATATCTGAGGATAACTTCTTTCTAATTATTGGCTTATTGTGAAATTATACAGGCATCAAGGAGTTGTCTAAAAAGACAGACACACATACACAGATTTGACCAGAGACATCAGTGTCTTCACATCGTGGGAAGGAGAAATGGTAAAGAATCTGCCTGCTGTGCGGGAGACCTGAGTTTGGTCCCTGGGTTGGAAAGATCCCCTGGAGGAGGGCATAGCAACCCACTCCAGTATTCTTGCCTAGACAATCCCATGTACAGAGGAGCATGGCAGGCTACAGTACATGGTGTCACAAAGAGTCAGATATAACTGAGCAACTAAGCATAGCACAGCACAAATTTAATTACCTACTATAAAAAATAAAGCCAATAACCCTCAGAAGAACAAAGGACAATACAGAGGTGCTTCAATATAATGTCCACAATGTTTGGATTTAACCAAAATTACCTAACAAGCAAAGAAATATAGAACTTGGATGCAAATTCAGGGAGAAAAAATGTACTCAATAGAAACAGATTTCGAGTAGGCACAATGTTGAGTAAAGGAGCCAAAGCTTCCAAATAGATGTTATGAATATGTTCAGACAATTAAAGAAAAATATTCAGATAATAAGTAAACAGACATGTAGTCTCAACAGAGAAATGAAACTTAAAAAAAAATGGCATCTAGAGCTAAAAACTAAAATAACTGAAATGAAGATTTCATTGCAGGACTTACCAACAGATTTAAGATAACAGAAGATAGAATCAGTAAACTTGAATACAGATCAAGAGATACTATCAATTCATTAGAGACAGAGCCTAATTTCATTGTTTATGTACTGAAAGTCCTTTATATATCTAACCAATCATTCATTGACTATCATAAATTTCAAAATTATTAGATCTTGCCACAATTCAGCAATTTAGTTTCATTTCCTATTTCACACAAACATTAAAAAATCAATAGGAAGGTGAATGCATCTTATCTTAAAGCCTAAAAAAATATTTTTTAGTCATTGTTGATATTTCATAAATTATAATTCCCTTTGTTGTTCTATTAATATTAATATGACTATTTTGTATAACTTTTATTGAAATTAAATCTGATGTCAAAAAAATTGAGTACAAACTTCTAGACAATAAATTTGTCTGTCATTTTTCCTAATTTGCATGAGCTCATGGAAGGCAACTCGTCAGTGTAAAATAACTCAGAACTAAATTTTCAGAGTAAAAAAGAATTATAATTTAGAAAATAATGTCATATATGTAATTTTCATGAAAAGAAAAGAAAAGATATCAATTAATTTTATTTTTATAATTTGTGGAGTTTGTAAACCTTAGAAAATAAAGTGATAGGTTGTTTGAAGGTTTCTCACCATTTGTAGCTTCAGGATCACATTTTTTTTTACTTTTTTTTTGTTGGTGGTGGGTTTTACTTTTTCCTTAATTTATTTATTTTAATTGGAGACTAATTACTTTACAATATTATAGTGGGTTTTATCATACATTGACATGAATCAGCCATGGGTGTACATGTATCACCCATCCTGAACTCCCCTCCCACTCCCACATTCCTCCCCATCCCATCCCTCAGGATCATCCCGGTGCACCAGCCCTGAGCACCTTGTCTCATGCATCAAGCCTGGAGTGGCAATCTGTTTCACATATGATAGTATACATGTTTCAGTGCTATTCTCGCAAATCATCTCACCCTCACCTTCTCCCACAGAGTCCAAAAGACTGTTCTCTACTTCTGTGTCTCTTTTGCTGTCTCACATATAGGGTCATCATTACCATCTTTCTAAATTCCATATATATGTGTTAATATACTGTATTGGTGTTTTTCGTTTTGACTTACTTCACTCTGTATAATAGGCTCCAGTTTCATCCACCTCATTAGAACTGATTCAAGTGTATTCTTTTTAATGGCTGAGTTAATATTCCACTGTGCATATGTACCACAGCTTTCTCATCCATCCATCTGCTGATGGGCATCTAGGTTGTTTCCATGTCCTGACTATTATAAACAGTGCTGTGATGAACATTGGGGTACACATGTCTCCTTCAATTCCAGTTTCCTTGGTATGTATGCCCAGCAGTGGGATTGCTGGGTCATATGACAGTTCTATTTCCAGTTTTTTAAGGAATCTCCACACTGTTCTCCATAGTGGCTGTACTAGTTTGCATTCCCACCAACAGTGTAAGAGGGTTCCCTTTTCTCCACACCCTCTCCAGCATTTATTGTTTGTAGGCTTTTGGATAGCAGCCATTCTGACCAGTGTGAGATGGTACCTCATTGTGGTTTTGATTTGCGTTTCTCTGATAATGAGTGATGTTGAGCATCTTTTCATGTGTTCGTTAGCCATCTGTATGTCTTCTGTGGAAAAAATATCTGTTTAGTTTGTTGGCCCATTTTTCGACTGGGCATTTTTTTTTTTTCTAGAGCTGAGCTGAAGGAGTTGCTTGTATATTTTTGAGATTAATTCTTTGTCAGTTGCTTCATTTGCTATTATTTTCTCCCACTCTGGTGGCTGTCTTTTCACCTTGCTTGTAGTTTCCTTCATTGCACAAAAGCTTTTAAGTTTACTTAAGTCCCATTTGTTTATTTTTGCTTTTATTTCTAATATTCTGGAAGGTGGGTCATAGAGGATCCTGCTGTGATTTATGTCAGAACTGTTTTGCCTATGTTTTTCTCTAGGATTTTTGCAATTTCTGATCTTGCATTTAGATTTTTAATCCATTTTGAGTTTATTTTTATGTGTGGTGTTAGAAAGTGTTCTAGTTTCATTATTTTACAAGTGGTTGAGGAGGTCATCCATTGAAGTACTTCATGGATGATCTAAGAATACTCATTCAATGTACTTTCAGTATGTGCTGTGCTGTACTTAATTGCTCAGTCATGTCCAACTCTTTGTGACCCATGAACTGTAGCCCACCAGGCTCCTCTATCCATAGGTATTCTCCAGGCAAAAATACTGGAGTGAGTTGCCATGCCCTCCTCCTCCAGGGGATCTTTCCAACCCAGGGATCAAACCCAGGTCTCCTGCATTGCAGGTCGATTCATTACCAGCTGAACTACCAGGGAATCCCCCATACTTTCAGTATAATAAATACGAATAAATTAGAATAACTGCTTGAGAAGTAGTCTATCACATTAATTCAGCACCCAAAACTCTGATCTTTGATAATTATTTTCCTTTTCATATAACATTTTAATCTCTTTCTAAAATTTTTCTGGGTTATAAAACACTCTAATTAGCAATACCTTGTCAATAAGACATACAATTCATGTAAATTCAAGTGTCACTATGCTAATAAATACATCTCTAATTTTGACTCATTTATGATATATAATTGTGCTTGGAATTCAGTCAATCAGACCTTATTTTGCTTGGTTGCCTTAATCAGGTAATCAACATACTTTTATTAAGAGCTTACTATGTGAAATGATAAGTAACTTTTTCATTAACATGGATAATTTGCATGATAATATCAACAAAGACTACCTGAGATAACTGTTTTCTATTTCACAAGAGAAAAGCAAAATCCCATTCAGAAATAGCCAATATTAATGCAGATTGCTTCTTATTGTTGCTCCTTGTTGCTTAGGGATAATGGTTAGGGAAAGAAAGATTATAAAATCTAGGGCAATGATGATTACAGTTTACCTTCAATTTTAATAAAATATTTGAACCACTGAAATATTTAGTTTTCCTGTTAAAATGCATGTGGTAATTAGAGAAGCATATTAAGTACACTCTGCTTTTGGTAAATACTTTCCTTATGCTCTTTGATTCTTGACAACTCTACGAGATTGGTGTTACTATCTTTAATTTACTGGTAACATGACTAAGATTGAGTGGTTAAGACTTAAAGTTTTAAGAACTAAAATACTTTATTCATAGTCAAACAGCTTGATATATAGTATATGCAAGAATGGAACTAAAAGTGAATAGTGAAACTGTTAGTGACTCAGTCATGTGGATCTCTTTGTGACCCCCATGGATTGTAACCTGCCAGGCTCTTATGTCCATGGAATTCTCTAGGCAATACTGGAGTGGGTTACAGTTCCCTTCTCCAGTGGATTTTCCTGAACGAGGGGTCAAATCTGGGTCTTCTGCTTTGCAGACAGATTGTTTACTATCTGAGCCACCAGGGAAGCCCAAGAATAGAACTAACATCTGTCCAAAGGCCCTGCAAATAAAGAAGTTAGAGTTTCTATAGCTTAACACTGTCTACTAAAATATATAGCTTTCCAACATGCTTAAATTAATTACACCTTAGGGCCATTTTGCTGTAAAATTTCAATTTTAAGAACTATGTTATTAAAGAGAGAGATAGAAATTCTGTAAATGAAATGTTTTCTATTTTAGTATTGGACTACAAATATTTCTAACTATGACAAAAAGTGTTATCTTTTCTCTGTCACCAGCATGATAGCATATTATACTCTATTTTAAATGGGAAAACTAAAAATTTGCAATATCAGAAACCTTGCCCAAGGTGGCAAAGCAAGTGTTCCATTTTCCAAAAGATATGATTGTGTCCTGTTTCTCTGAACACACAAGCTTTATTCTGATATGTCTTTACATTTGCCCATTTATTGATACATATTTTTAAAGTCCTCAGCTTGAATATGTTTAATTTTTCCTTCATGTCTTGGAAGACAGCAACTTTAATAGCTTAACAAGTCGCTTATTTATTTGAATTTGTGACATTTTATTCAACCAAACTTGCTGTTTTATTTACCTCAGTGTGGTATTATTAAAATACACAGCTGCCTTCGCTTCAGTGTGGGATGCTTTAGACACACTGCCTGTCCAAGTACATTGATATTCTTGTATATTTGAAGCCTCACATCTCAGTACACACTTAACAGCTTACAAAAACAACATCCTATTCATGTGGGATGAGTAGGGATATTAGCTCTTCACAACAATTCAGTCTATGACTACTTACATAATACAATTTACTTATGATCTGTGTAGTTCTGCCTGGTTAAAGAGGTCTCAGTCCTCTTAGAAGCCAGGTTGCCATTTTAAAATACAGCGTCTTTGTCTTTTCAGAAACTCTCAAATTTCATGGATATGGCTTGATTGCTTGCTCCTTAAAAACAGAAATTATTTTCTGTTCTGACTAAGTGACTTTTTAAAGTAAAATCTCACTTTCCAAAGGGACATATCATTAAATTATTGCTCCACTCCACCCTCAAGTGTGTGGGAAGAAGGATAGGAAGGGTTTAAGGTGAAAGCAGAATTATCAGTGCCTACAAATTGAGCCTGTAAATGGAGAAGACTTCTCATCCATAGCTACAGTCCCAGTAGCATAACAACATAATTAGCTTTGGAGTTTTAGTAATTACCAAACAAATTCCCAAGGAAAAAAACGTCTTGAAATTACTGATGTGCAATCACAAAGAAAATTGTGAAGTTTCCTGTTAAATTTTACTTCAGCTCATAAAAAGAAATGTTGGCCAAAAATTTTTTGATGAAAGACTAAGCTTAAAAAAAAATCTCTAATTTCAGAAATCTTTCAGCAGTTTTTTCCATATCCCAGTCGCCTGTCACTATTTGCAGCCACATTTGGAACAGTGCGGCCATTAAATTAAACAAACTAAATCTGCCCAATTCTGTCCATTCCCATGACTCATTTTGACATGTGTGTCTGGACTGAGATTCAACCTCCTGACTCCTTTATCCTTATTTCTCAAGTTTACTACCTTAGGCTCAAACTCCAAAATATTCCATCCTGTACTAAGGAGTGTGGTGAAAGTGAAAGTGAAAATGAAGTTGCTCAGTCGTGTCCAACTCTTTGGGACCCCATGGACTGTAGCCTACAAGGCTCCTCCCTCCATGGGATTCTCCAGGCAAGAGTACTGGAGTGGGTTACCATTTCCTTCTCCAGGGGATCTTCTTGACCCAGGGATCAAACCCTGGTCTCCTGCATTCCAGGCAAACACTTTAACCTCTGAGCCACCAGGGAAGTCAAGGAGTATGGTACCAGTATACATATTTGCACATTTATACATACACTCCATCAGAATGAAATTACTAATCTTCATATCACCTTAACTTGTTATGTGACCATGATTAAATAACATACCATGTATTGACCTGAATTCTATTTTCCAAACTCCAAGGATATACTCCCTGTTTTATAAAATGTATCTGATAAATTATATTGTATTATTCATAATATTGATCAACCCTGTCAATAAATTCACCCATGCTATTTTCTCTCATGAAACAGATCTCTGACAACCTTACCCTTGTTCTTTTCTAGCAGAGTTCAGTTCAGTTCATTTGCTCAGTCATATCTGACATTTTGCGATCCCATTGACTGCAGCATGGCAGGCATCCCTGTCCATCACCAACTCCCAGAGCTTACTCAAACTCCTGTCCTTCGAGTTGGTGATGCCATCCAGACATCTCATCCTCTGTCATCCCCTTCTCCTCCTGCCTTCAGTCTTTCCCAGCATCAGGGTATTTTCCAATAGGTCAGTTCTTCGCATAAGGTGGTGAAAGTATTGGAGTTGCAAATTCAGCATCAGTCCTTCAAATGAATATTCAGGACTGATTTCCTTTAGGATTGACTGGTTGGATGGCCTTGCAGTCCAAGGGACTCTCAAGAGTGGACTCCAACACCACAGTTCAAAAGCATCAATTCTTCAGTGCTCAATATTTTTATAGTCCAACTCTAACATTCATACATGACTAATGGAAAAACAATAACTGTGACTAGATGAAACTTCGTTGGCAAAAAAATGTCTCTGCTTTTTAATACACTGTCTAGGTTGGTCATAGCTTTTCTTCCAAGTAACAAGCATCTTGTAATTTCATGGCTTCAGTTACCATCTACAGTGATTTTGGAGCCCAAACAAATAAAGTCTGTCAATGTTTCCATTGTTTCTCCATCTATTTGCCATGATGTGATGAGACTGGAAGCGATAATAGTAGTTTTCTGAATGTTGAGTTTTAAGCCAAATTTTTCACTCTCCACCCTCATTTTCATCAAGAGGCTCTTTAGTTCTTCTTCACTTTCTGCCGTAAGGGTGTTGTCATCTGCATATCTGAGCTTATTGACATTTCTCCCTGCTATCTTGATTCCAGCTTGTGCTTTATCCAACCTGGCATTTCACATGATGTACACTGCATATAAGTTAAATAAGCAGGGTGACAATATACAACCTTGACTTACTCCTTTTCCTATTTGGTACCAGTCAGTTGTACCATGTCCAGTTCTAACTGTTGCTTCTTGACCTGCATACAGATTTCTCAAGAGGCAGGTCTGGTGGTCTTGTATTCTTATCTCTTGAAGAATTTTCCAGTTTGTGGTAATTCACACAATCAAAGGCTTTGGCATAATCGATAAAGCAGAAATAGATGTTTTTCTGGAACTCTCTTGCTTTTTCAATGATCCAGCAGATGTTGGCAATTTGATCTCTGCTTTCCCTGCCTTTTCTAAATCCAGCTTGAACATCTTGAAGTTCATGGTTCACGTACTATTAAAGCCAGGCTTGGAGAATTTTGGATATTACATTCTAGTTTTATTAAAGTTAGTATTTCAGTTCAGTTCAGTTCAGTCGCTCAGTCATATCCGACTCTTAGCGACCCCATAAATCATAGCATGTCAGGCCTCCAGGTCCATCACCAACTCCCGGAGTTCACTCAAATTCATGTCCATCGAGTTGGTGATGCCATCCAGCCAACTCATCCTTTGTCATCCCCTTCTCCTCTTGTCCCAAATCCCTCCCAGCATCATAGTGTTTTCCAGTGAGTCAACACTTTGCATGAGGTGGCCAAGGTACTGGAGTTTCAGTTTTAGCATCATTCCTTCCAAAGAACACCCGGGACTGATCTCCTTTAGAATAGACTGGTTGGATCTCCTTGAAGTCCAAGGGACTCTCTAGAGTCTTCTCCAACACCACAGATAAAAGCATCAAATCTTTGGCACTCAGCTTTCTTCACAGTCCAACTCTCACATCCATACATTATCACTGGAAAAACCATAGCTTCGACTAGATGGATCTTTGTTGGAAAAGCAATGTCTCTGGTTTTGAATATACTGTCTAGGTTGGTCATAACTATCCTTCCAAGGAGTAAGCGTCTTCTAATTTCATGGCTGCAGTCACCATCTACAGTGATTTTGGAGCCCCAAAAAAACAAAGTCTGACACTGTTTCCACTGTTTCCCCATCTATTTCCCATAAAGTAATGGGACCAGATGCCATGATATTCGTTTTCTGAATGTTGAGCTTTAAGCCAATTTTTTCACTTTCCTCTTTCACTTTCATCAAGAGGCTTTTTAGTTCCTCTTCATTTTCTGCCACAAGGGTGGTGCCATCTGAATATCTGAGGTTATTGATATTTCTCCCAGCAATCTTGATTTCAGCTTGTGCTTCTCCCAGCCCAGCATTGCTCATGATGTACTCTGCATATATGTTAAATAAGCAGGGTGACAAGATACAACCTTGATGTACTCCTTTTCCTATTTGGAACCAGTCTGTTGTTCCATGTCCAGTTCTAACTCTTGCTTCCTGACTTGTATATAGGTTTCTCAAGAGGCAGGTCAGGTGGTCTGGGATTCCCATCTTTTTCAGAATTTTCCACAGTTTATTGTGATCCAGGCAGTCAAAGGCTTTGGCATAGTCAATAAAGCAGAAATAGATGTGTTTTTTTCTGAAATTCTCTTGCTTTTTCCATGATCCAGTGGATGCTGGCAATTTGATCTCTGGTTCCTCTGACTTTTATAAAACCAGCTTGAACATCTGGAAGTTCACGGTTCACGTATTGCTGAAGCCTGGCTTGGAGAATTTTGAGCATTACTTTACTAGCGTGTGAGATGAGTACAACTGTGCAGTAGTTTGAGCATTCTTTGGCATTGCCTTTCTTTGAGATTGGAACGAAAACTGACTTTTTCCAGTCCTGTAGCCACTGCTGAGTTTTCCAAATTTGCTGGCATATTGAGTGCTGAACTTTTACAGCATCATCTTTCAGGATTTGAAATAGCTCAACTAGAAATCCATGACCTCCACTAGCATTGCTCATAGTAATGCTTTCTAAGGCCCACTTAACTTCACATTCCAGGATGTCTGGCTCTAGGTGAGTGATCACAACATCATGATTATCTTGGTCATGAAGATCTTTCTTGTACAGTTCTGTATATTCTAGCCACCTCTTCTAAATATCTTCTGCTTCTGTTAGGTCCATACCATTTCTGTCCTTTATCGAGCCCATCTTTGCATGAAATGTTCCCTTGGTATCTCTAATTATCTTGAAGAGATCTTTAGTCTTTCCCATTCTATTGTTTTCCTCTATTTCTTTGCACTGATCACTGAGGAAGGCTTTCTTATCTCTCCTTGCTATTCTTTGGAACTCTGCATTCAGATGCTTATATCTTTTTTTTTTTATCTCCTTTGCTTTTCACTTCTCTTCTTTTCACAGCTATTTGTAAGGCTTCCCCAGACAGCCATTTTGCTTTTCTGCATTTCTTTTCCATGGGAATGGTCTTGATCCCTGTCTCCTGTACAATGTCATGAACCTCCGTCCATAGTTCATCAGGCACTCTATCAGATCTAGCCCCTTAAATCTATTTCTCACTTCCACTGTATACTCAAAAGGGATATGATTTAGGTCATAATTGAATGGTCTATTGGTTCCCTCCACTTTCTTCAATTTAAGTCTGAATTTGGCAATAAGGAGTTCGTGATCTGTGCCACAGTCAGCCCGGTCTTGTTTTTGCTAACTGTGTAGAGCTTCTTCATCTTTGGCTGCAAAGAATATAATCAGTCTGACTTCGGTGTTGACCATCTGGTGATGTCCATGTGTAGAGTCTCCTCTTTTACTGTTGGAAAAGGGTGTTTGCTATGACCAGTGCGTTCTCTTGGCAAAACTCTATTAGCCTTTGCCCTGCTTCATTCCGTATTCCAAAGCCAAATTTGCCTGTTACCACAGGCAATTCATGGGGTCACAAAGAGTTGGAGACAACTGAGCAACTGAAATCAACTGAGTACTATTTATTTGTACTTACTATTTACTACTTACGGTTATTCTTGCCTGGAAAACCCCATGGACATAGAAGCCTGGTAGGCTACAGTCCATGGGGTCACAAACAATGGGACACGACTGAGTGACTTCACTTTTCACTTTCACTTAACGCAAGTATTTATTAGTTTTTACTATTACTAAAGCTAGCTTTACTTTACTACTTTACCAGCTTTACTAGTGTGAGATGAGTGCAATTGTGTGGTAGTTTGAGCATACTTTGGCATCTCCTTTCTCTGGGATTGGAATGAAAACTGACCTTTTCCAGTCCTGTGGCCACTCCTGAGTTTTCCAAATTTGCTGGCATATTGAGTGCAGCACTTTCACAGCATCATCTTTCAGGATTTGAAATAGCTCAATTGGAATTCCATCACCTCCCCAACTTTGTTTGTAGTGATGCTTCCTAAGGCCCACTTGACTTCGCATTCCAGGATGTCTGACTCTAGGTGAGTGATCACACCATCATGGTTATCTGGGTCTGAAGATCCTTTTTGTATAGTTCTTCTGTGTATTCTTGCCACCTCTTCTTAATATCTTCTGCTTCTGTTAGGTCCATACCATTTCTGTCCTTTATTGGGCCCATCTTTGCATGAAATATTCCCTTGGTATCTCTAATTTTCTTGAAGAGATATCTAGTGTTCCCCATTATATTGTTTCCTCTATTTCTTTGTATTGCTCACTGATGAAGTCTCTCCTTGATAGTCTTTGGAACTCTGCATTCAGATGGGTATATCTTTCCTTTTCTCCTTTGCCTTTCACTTCTCCTCTTTTCTCAGCTATTTATAATGCCTCCTCAGACAACCATTTAGCCTTTTTGCATTTCTTTTTCTTGGGGATGGTTTTGATCACTGCCTCCTGTACAATGTCATAAACCTCCATCCTCTAGTTTTTCAGGCACTCTATCAGATCTAATACCTTGAATCTGTTTGAATCCCTGTATTGAGAAGATACTCCAGTGTTTAGTCAGTTATTTTTCTTTTGCCCTTTTTCTTGAGCTGAAGCTTAGAATGTCTTGGTAACAGCTTACTTCAAACTACTGTCTAAGATCTCACTTTCCTCTATGCCACAGTCACATTTTGTATTGTGCATGCAATTAACAGAATGAGAAGAAAAGGTTAGCCCGCTCTTGTTCCTTTCTGAAAGTACTAACAATTCTTAAATATCTTTACTCAGGAATCAGTGAAATTTCTCCTCATCACTCCCTTTATTTTCCTGCTACTATTTTTAAACAATGTTACTGATTCTATTGTAAGACAACTGCATTAATATTTTGGACCAATGCACTAATTTCTAAAACTTGCCCTGAATGCTAGCTGCTAGTGGCTCATGGCTGAGTCCCTTTCCAGGAATAGCCCACATTGGAAATAAAATACCTCTCAGAAGTTCTGGATGGAATAACTGGCTGGGGTACAGGTACTGTGGCCTGGTCCCTTGACTTTAGTCAGAAATATTTTCAAGGGCCTTCCCAACTCCAGTGTTCTCTAAGGGGTCAGTTGAGGCCACTTCTCCATCTACATCTTGGTTCAGCTACTCCTACTCAGTTATGCAGTTTGCATCTCTGTCAAATGTTACTACTGAGATCATACCCCAGTAAGTTTTCTGCACGTAAATAGCAAAATCTGTTTTATGAAGAACCAGATTCATGATATTAGATGCCAGAAGTGGTCTTAGGAAGCAGCTTCTAAAAGAGGATATGGACACTGTATCACTAACTGGCTCGTTGCACTGGGGATGCCATCACTGATTAGATGGAGCACTGACTCCACTTAGCATACATTCATGATACAGTGTTAGCAAGTTCACGAACAGTAAACTAAGATGGGATACTAGAGAGTCAAAATGCACTGATAAAAAGTTTGAGGAAACTAGTAGGCAGATGTACTGCAGAATCCTTTCTTTTTGTTTTTGTTTTTAAGGGTAATAAATCCGATATACTGGAATTTATTTAATTAAGCAAGACATTTTGACTGCTAGTTACAGTCATTTTCTGTCACTATTTGACCATTTTCTTTTGGTTTGGTTTTAATTTTTCATTGATGTATAGTTGCTTTACAATGTTTTATTTTGGAATCCTTAATGCATTACACACACACACACACACACACACACACACAACACTGAAACGTTTCAGGTAATCAATCACCAATACAAGGATGTGAAAGCCAGAAGAGTTCCTTGCAGCTTTTAAAAAGATTCTCTCTAGTATAGCCATGGGGCAAGAGGAAAAAAAGATTGAAAATTAGTTCCAGAACTTAATTATAAGTGTAGCAGAGCTCCAGAAAATATTGAATTCTCAACCCTGACATGTCTGTTGTGCTAAGGTTCGGTCCTGGATTGCAAAGGACCTAAGGCTTTGCATGGAAATATCTGAGATCATGAACCTGAAAATCATAAGTCCTTATATTCTTCTGAACCTCTGGGGCTGTGGAAGTAGTTCATCCTTTTTGTAGAAGACTAGGGTTTCCTCCACTTGCTTAAAAATAATACAGAGACCTCTGTCTAACAAGAACACAAGTAACTTCTTCCCCCTCTCCCCACTTAGAGCAACTGCCACTTCTCTTTCTGGCCACCAGACTAATAACTAAGGTCAGGTCACACTCATCAACCAGGTAAATATTGAGCCTTTGAAAGGAAAGCCTGTTAGGTGCTGAAGGATTTCAGGAGCTGGCTATCACATACTATCTAGCAGGAAACAGTCAAGTACATATGGGACTGTCATCAGTACGCTGAATAAAGGTGAAGGAACAGAAATTTAAATATGGCAGACTATATCAGTACAGGAGGAGTCTCCTGAGATATAGCATTTAACATCCTGGAAAGAACCCTGAGATGCAATACTAATAAATACACTGCTACTTTGCTTCTTCCACATTCAGAAAAGTGGGTGACTCACATTAAATGAAATAGAAATGCCAGAAAGGCTGTTGCAAACAACAGAAAAGGAATTAAAATTCTCAAAGGATTAGGCATGATACTATGAATATACTATGCAATGGCCAAAAATCTCACTAATAATTGTTTTGAGATACGATCATGATCGTACATTTAACCAAAAGAATGCTCTGATAAAAAGAAGCATTGGCATTCTTTAAAAGCTCACTGGTGGCTGTTTCTGCAAGCAAGCATTAAAACAGACATTAGGCTATAGGCCTAGCTTCCCCAAAACAGGAATGTTAGGATTCCAAAATAATAGAAGACATTTGGTGGTGCTTAATAACTGGAAGCAAGATATGTGCAAATATTGTTTTGAGCAGTAGGTCAGAGTAGAAGTCAGAAGGGCCTTACTTGTGGGAATATTTAGTAGAATTTTGCACTACTAGGGGTAAAATAGACAGTCAACAATGTTATTGATCCTTTTATACACACCAAATAAATCAATGACTGATAATCAGGAAGTTGAAGGCAGCTGCTCCAATGAAGTTATAATTTCCTGCCTAGTTTCAGACATGGGACAGCTCTCAGAATCCATTGACCACTTGGGAAGAGGGACCTGCATGAGCATGGTGAGTGAATGCATAACAACTATGCTGGAGTGTCATACAGACATTTATATCAGATGTGCATACACTGGAGAATGGGGGTACTCAGGCTGTTGAGGATCATTGGACCTGGAAAGATAATATATCATCAAGGAATCTTGTTCAAATGGGAGTACAATGGAGATCGAGTAATAAATGGAGTCTAGGCTGAGTTCCAGCTCAAACTGTGTTTACTAGACCTAGTGATCATTTTCAAAATACCTGAGTGTATATTGGAATGGACATCTTTGGTAGTTGCCTGAACATTGGTTCCTTGGTCTGAAGGACAAGATAAATAAAAACCAGGTGAAGACCCTTAAAACTGCTTTCGACTCCTAAACAAGATTTTAGGTCAAAAACAATGTCACATGCCAGGAGAAAGATACAAAAGTAGTATTTACCATTATATTGTTGTTCTTGTTATTGTTCATTCACTAAGTCATGTCCAACTCTTTGCAACCCCATGGATTATAAAATGCCAGGCGCCTCTGTCCTCCATAGTCTTTTGGAGTGTGTTCAAATTTAGAGCCATTGAATAGGTGATACTATCTGACAACCTCATCTGCTGCCTTCTTCTTTGCTTGCCTTCAGTCTTTTCCAGTATCAGAGTCATTTTCAATGAGTCAACTCATAGCAACAAGTGGCCAGAGTATCGGGGCTTCAATTTCGGCAATAATGCTTCCAATGAACATTCAGGGTTGATTTCCTTTAAGTTCGAATGGTGTGGTCTCCTTGCAGTCCAAGAAACTCTCCAGCACCACAGTTCAAAAGCAACAGTTCTTCAGAGCTCAGCCTTCTTTATGATCCAGATCTCACATCCATACACGACTACTGGAAAAAACATAACTTTGACTAGACATATCTTTGTCGTCAAAGTTATGCCTCTACTTTTTTCATTTTCTTTCTAGGTTTGCCATAGCTCTTCTTCCAGGGAGCAAGCATTTTTTAATTTTCATGGCTGCAGTCACTCTCCGCAGTGATTTTGCAGCCCAAGGAAATAAAATCTGTCACTTCTTCCTCTCTTTCCCCTTACATTTCGCAGGAAGTAACGGGACTAGATACCATGATCTTAGTGTTTTGAATGCTGAGTTTCAAGTCAGCTTTTTTCACGCTCTTATTTCATCCTCATGAAGAGGCTCTTTAGTTCTTCCTCCCTCTCTGGCTTTTGAATGGTATCAATTGCATACCTGAGGTTGTTGATATTCTTCCCAGCAATCTTGATTCCAGCTTGTGATACATTGGGCCTAATATTTTGCAAGATGTACTTTGAATATAAGTTTAAAAAGCAATGTGACAGTATACAGGAGTGCATATTCCCTTCCCAAATTCAAACCATTCAGTTATTCCATGTGCAGTTCCAACTGTTGCTTCTTGACTCCCATAAAAGTTTCTCAAGAGATAGGTAAGGTGGTCTGCTACTTCCATCTCTAAGAATTTTCCACAGATTGTTGTGATCTACACAGTCAAATTCTTCAATGTAGTCAATGAAACAGAAGTAGATGTTTTTGTGGAACTCCATTGCTTTCTCCATGATCCACGAGTGTTGGCAGTTTGATCGATTTCTCTTCCTTTTCAAAACCCAGCATGTATGTCAGGCAGTCCTTTGTTCTAATGTTTCTGAAGCCTAGCTTAAAGGATTTTTAGAACAACCTTGCTAATATATGAAGTTAGTGCAATTATATCATAGTTTGAACGTATTTTGGCATTATCTTTCTTTGGGATTGAAATGAAAACTGACCTTTTCCAGTCCTGTGGTCACTGCTGTTTTTCAAATTTGCTGACAGATTGAATGCAACACTTTAACTGCATCATTTTTAGGATTTTAAATAGCTGATGAAAGAGAAGTGAAAAGAAATGGAGAAAGGAAAATAAATACCCAAGTGAGTGTAGAGTTCCAGAGAATAACAAGGAAAGACAAGAAGGTCTTATTTGTCGCCTCCACTAGCTTTTTTTCATAGTAATTCTTCCTAAGGACTACTTGACCTCACAATCCAAGATGTCTGGATCTAGGTGAGTGATCACACCATTATGGTTATCTGGGTTATTAAGTCCTTTTTTGTCCAGTTCTTGTGTGTTTTCTTACCACCTCTTCTTAGTTTCTTTTGCTCCTCATGTGCTGTCTCTCAGTCGTGTCTGACTCTTTGTAAACCCATGGACTGTAGCCCTCCAGGCTCCTCTATCCATGGGGATTCTCCAGACAAGAGTACTGGGGTGGGTTGCCATACCCTCCTCCAGGGGATTTTCCCAACCCAGCCATTGAACCCCAGTCTCCCACATTGTAGGTGTATTCTTTACCATGTGCGCCACCAGGGAAACCCTTACTTCTCTCAGGTCTTTACTTTTTCTGTCGTTGATCTTGCCCATCCTTGTTTGAAATGTTCCCTTGGTATCTTCAATTGTTTTTTTAAGAGATCTCTGCTGCTGTTGCTGCTGCTAATGCTGTTGCTGCTGCTGTGAAGTCGCTTGAGTCATGTCCGACTCTGTGCAACCCTATAGACGGCAGCCCACCAGGCTTCCCCATCCCTGGGATTCTCCAGGCAAGAACACTGGAGTGGGTTGCCATTTCCTTCTCCAATGTGTGAAAGTGAAAAGTGAAAGTGAGTCGCTCAATCGTGTCCAAATCTTAGGGACCCCATGGACTGCAGCCTACCAGGCTCCTCCATCCATGGGATTTTCCAGGCAAGAGTACTGGAGTGGGGTGCCATCACCTTCTCTAGTCTCACCCATTCTACGTGTTCCTCTATTCCTTGCATCGTTCGTTTAAAAAGACCTTCTTATCGCTCCTTGCTATTTTCTGGAACCCTGTATGCAGGGTGTATCTTTTGGGTGTATCTTTTCCTTTGTCCCTTACTTTTCGCTTCTCTTTCCTCCATGCATGCATGCATGCTCAGTTGTGTCTGACTCTTTGTGACTCCATGAACTCTAGCCCGGCAGGCTCCTCTGTCCATGGGATTTTTCAGGCAGGAATACTGGGTGGGTTGCCATTTCCTCCTCCAGGGGATCTTCCCCACCACGGGATAGAATGCACATCTCCTGAATTGCAGGCAGATTCTTTCCCACTAGCACCACCACTAGCCCCTCTTTCCTCAGCTATTTGTAAAACCCTTTCAGACCACCACTTTGCCTTCTTGCATTTTTTTTTTCTTCAAGATGGTTTTGGTCACTCCCTCCTGTACAGTGTTATAAACCTCCATCTAGAGTTCTTTAGACATGCTATCTACCAGGTATAATGCCTTGAGTCTATTCATCACCTCCACTGTATAATCATAAGGGATTTGATTAAGGTCATACGTGAATGGCATAGTGGTTTCCCCTACTTACTTCAAGTAAGCTTGAGTTTTGTAATAAGAAGCTTGTGATCAGAGCCACAGTCAACTCCAGGTCTAATCTATACTGACTGTATTGAACTTCTCCATATTTGGCTGAGAGATAATAAACAAACTGATTTCAGTATTGACCACCTGGTAATGTTCATGCATAGAGTCATCTCTTGGATTATTAAAAGGATGTTTGTTCTAACCAATGTGTTCTCTTGAAAAAAATTCTTTTAGTCTTTGTGCTGCTTCATTTTGTACTCCAAGGCCAAACTTTCCTGTTACTCCAGGTACCTCTTGATTTTCTACTATTGCCATCCAATCCCCTGTGATAAAAAGGACATCTTTTTTGGGTGTTAGTTCTAGGAGGTGTTTTAGGTCTTCATAGAAACCATTATCTTCAGCTTCTTAGGTATCAGTACTCGGGCCATAGATTTGGGTTTCTGTGATTTTGAACAGTTTGCTTTGGAAACCAACAGAGATCATTCTTTTGGTTTTGAGGCTACATCCAAATACAGCATTTTGGACTCTTGTTGACTCTGAGGGCTGTTCTATTTCTACTAATTCTTGCCCACAGTAGTAAATATAATGGTCATCTGAATTAAATTTGCACATTCCTGTCCATTTTAGTTCACTGATTCCTAAGAGGTCAGTGAAACTAGATTGACATTTGTTGCCAAAATAATATCTCTGCTTTTTAATAGCTGTCTAGGTTGGTCATAGCTTTTCTTTCAAGGAGCAAGTGTCTTTTAATTTCATGACTGCATTGGGAACACGTGTACACCCATGGTGGATTCATGTTAATGTATGGCAAAACCAATACAGTATTGTAAAGTAAAATTTAAAAAAGAAAGAAAAAATAATAATTTCATGACTGCAATCACCATTTGCAGTGATTTTGGAACACAAAAAAAGAATAAACTCTCACTGTTTGCACTGTTTGCCCATCTATTTGCCATGAAGAGATGGGACCAGTTGCCATGATCTTAATTTTCTGAATGTCTTAGCTTTTTCTCTTTCCTTTTTCATTTTCATCAAGAGGCTCTTTAGTTCTTCTTCACTTTCTGCCATAATGGTGGTGTCATCTGCATATCTGAGGTTATTGATATTTCTCCAGGCAGTCTAGAGTCCAGCTTGTGCTTCCTCCAGCCCAGCATTTCTCATGATGTACTGTGCATATAAGTTAAATAAGCAGGGTGACAATATACAGCCTTGACATACTCCTTTTCCTATTTGGAACCAGTCTATTGTTCCATGTCCAGTTCTAACTGTTGTTTCTTGACCTGCATACAGATTTCTCAAGAGCCAGGTCCCATGATCTGGTATTCCCATCTCTTGAAGAATTTTCCAATTTGTCATGATCCACACAGTCAAAGGCTTTGGCATAGTCAATAAACCAGAAATAGATGTTTTTCTGGAACTTTCTTGCTTTTCCAATGATCCAGCAGATGTTGGCAATTTGATCTCTGCTTCCGCTGCCTCTTCTAAATCCAGATTGAACATCTGGAAGTTCATGGTTCAAAGTACTATTAAAGCCTGGCTTGGAGAACTTTGAGCATTACTTTGCTAGCATGTGAGATGAGTGCAATTGTTCGGTAAACTGATCATTCTTTGGCATTGCCTTTCTTTGAGATTGGAATAAAAACTGACCTTTTCCAGTCCTGTGGCCGCTGCTGAGTTTTCCAAATTTGCTGGCATACTGAGTGTAGCACTTTCACAGCATTAACTTTTTTTAAAATAAATTTATTTATTTTAATTGGAGGTTAATTACTTTACATTATTGTATTGGTTTTGCCATACATCAACATATATCCACCACAGGTATACACGTGTTCAAGATTTGAAATAGCTTAATGGGAATTCCATCACCTACACAGGTTTTGTTCCTAGTCATGCTTCTAAGGTCCACTTCACTTCTCATTCCAGAATGTCTGGCTCTAGATGAGTGATCACACCATTGTGGTTATCTGGGTCATGAAAACCTTTTTGCATAGTTCTTCTGTGTATTCTTGTCACCGTTTCTTTATAACGTTTGCTTCTGTTAGGTCCATCCCATTTCTGTCCTTTATTGTGCCCATTTTGCATGAAATGTTCCTTTGATATCTCTAATATTCCTGAAAAGATCTCTAGTCATTCCCATTCTGTTGTTTTCCTCTTTTCTTTGCATTTCTTTCTTTTCCAACTTTTCACTCTTTTCATTCCTTAATTCACTCTATATATCTCACATGACTTTCCTTTTGTCTCACTATGTGTAGGTAGCTATCCATCTTTGTCTTTGTTGGTAAATGAATATACAAAAGGAGTTCTTTTCTTGTATTGGACTAGTAGTGTCTGAATGTGATCAACATGGCTTAAAGACATGTGGCAAATGAAAGAAGTGAGTTATGGCAGAATGTAACAGTGGAAGAAAATTGATGTCTTAATTCCAACTATGGGATGATAAATCCATCTACTGTGTACCGTAGGTGAGCTAAATTTTTCTGTTTCTTGCAACTAAATCATCTTAACTGATATGCCTAATATACCATAGAATCGAATGTTCTTTTCCTCTAAAATCTGACTAATTTGTAATTACACCATTTTCTAGATGAGCCATCTACTTTGCAATTGTTTCTTTTTGACACATTAATCCCAATAATAAAAATTTATTTGTATAAAACAGCTGAATATGTAGAGGCAGGCATTATTTTCAGAATTATTTATAATAGTTTATAACTAGAATAAACTTAAATATCTATCAATACAGAAGACATTAAATAATCCATGGTACATGCATACATTTGACAGTAAAAATTCATTTAAAAGATAGTTGTGAATACTCACTGTTGCAGAAAAATATCCAATGTGTATTACTGAGTGGAAAAAAAATCAGCAAATTTCTGAACCTGAGGAAAAATCTGTTTACAATTATAAAATTTTCCCGGATGTATTTATTTAACATATATGCATGTGATACATGTGAATAATAAGTATACAAGCAATAACAATCAAAAATACTTATTAAGTGTCTGCTCAGATACTGTACTAAGGGCTTTATATACTATAGTGATTAAGTCAAACCTCAAATAATGTATTGTTATTATTTTTATTTATAGATGAGTAAATAGAAATTTGGGGAGTAAATCATTTTGCCGCCTAGCTATTAAAGGATAAGATCAAGGTCCAAATGCAGGTCTATGTAATAGCATATTATATTATAATACACAATTTATATTATATGGTATTAATATAAAACTAGGCTTTATTATATTTTAACCTTTATATCAAATATAACTTTTATACATATTATACCATTTATAAGAAATTGGCTTAAAACTCAACATTCAGAAAACTAAATCATGGCATTCAATCCCATCACTTCATGGCCAAAAGATGGGAAACAATGGAAACAGTTACAGACTTTATTTTGGGGGGCTCCAAAATCACTGCAGATGGTAACTGAAGCCATGAAATTAAAAGACGCTTACTCCTAGGAAGAAAAGCTATGACAAAATTAGACAGCTTATTAAAAAGCAGAGGCGTTACTTTACCAACAAAGGTCCATCTAAGTCAAAGCTATGGTTTTTCCAGTTGTCATTTATGAATGCGAAAGTTGGACTATAAAGAAATCTGAGCACCGAAGAATTGATGCTTTTGATCTGTGGTGCTGGAGAAGACTCTTGAGAGTCCCTTGGACTGCAAGGAGATCCAACCAGTCGATCCTAAAGGAAATTAGTCCTGAATATTCATTGGAAGGACTGATGTTGAAGCTGAAGCTCCAAACCTTTGGCCACCTGATGGGAAAACTGGCTCACTGGAAAAAAATCCTAATGCTTGGAAAGATTGAAGGCAGGAGGAGAAGGGGATGACATAGGATGAGATGGTTGGATGGCATCCCTGACTCAATGGACATGAGTTTGAATAGGCTCCAGGAGTTGGTGACGCTAGCGTGAGAAGCCTGACATGGTGCAGTCCATGGAGCTGCAAAGAGTTGGACACGACTGAGCGACTTAACTGAACATTGCATTACATGTTATATAATTTATATATTTTATATATATATATATATATATATTATATTATAGACATCTGAAATAGTTATGTCCATAAGGGTAATAATGATTGCTTTTGGGTGGTAAAATATTTTTTATTACATTCTTCTGTATCATATTTTCCACACCAAACTTATATTATCATAAGCAAAACAAAACAGGAAAACAATGTAGGTATATACATGCATAAATTGTAGTAACTAGATACTATAAAGTGACCTTCCTGTACCTTTTTGTTACAAGCTGTCAGGAGTGTTTCTAGTTTTAGATTGCCCATCTGATTATATAACCACAGTAACTTGTTGAACTTCTTAATTTGCTCATATGTAAAGTAGATGTTATGTTATTCAGATTTCCTCCTTCAAACACTGTCATAAAGATTTAATGTGGTTCGGTTAGGTTCAGTTCAGTTCAGTCACTCAGTCATGTCAGACTCTCTGCAACCCCTTGCAGCACGCCAGGCCTTCCTGTCTATCACCAACAGCCGGAGTCCACCCAAAGCCATGCCCATTGAATCGGTGATGCCATCCAACCATCTCATCCAATGTCATCCCCTTCTCCTCCCACCTTCAATCTTTCCTAGCATCAGGGTCTTTCCAAATGAGTCAGCTCTTCGCATCAGGTAGCCAAAGTATTGGAGGTTCAGCTTCAATATCAGTCCTTCCAATGAATATTCAGGACTGATTTCCTTTAGGATTGGCTAGTTGGATCTCCTTGCAGTCCAAGGGACTCTCAAGACTCGTCTCCAACACCACAGTTGAGAATCATCAATTCTTCGGTGCTCAGCTTTCTTTATAGTCCAACTCACATTCATACATGACTACTGGAAAAACCTTAGCCTTGACTAGATGGACCTCTGTTGACAAAATAATGTCTCTTCTTTTTAATATGCTGTCTAGGTTGGTCATAACTTTCCTTCCAAGGAGTAAGCATCTTTTAATTTCATGGCTGCAATCACCATCTGTAGTGATTTTGGAGCCCCAAAAAATAGTCAGCCACCATTTCACTGTTTCCCCATCGATTTGCCATGAAGTGATGGGACCAGATGCCATGATCTTCATTTTCTGAATATTGAGCTTTAAGCCAACTTCTTCACTCTCCTCTTTCACTTTCATCAAGAGACTCTTTAGTTCTCCTTCACTTTCTGCCATAAGGGTGGTTTCATCTGCATATCTGAGGTTTTATATTTCTCCCGGCAATCTTGATTCAAGCTTGTGCTTCCTCCAGCACAGCGTTTCTCATGATGTACTCTGCATATATGTTAGATAAGCAGGGTGACAATATACAGCCTTGATGTACTCCTTTTCCTATTTAATGAGGTAGTGGGCATCAAAGAGCTTGGGAAATTTTAAAGAAAGTTAAAACTGCAGAAATGATATTATTCTCTATTTTCCTCAAATTACAATGTATTTTAAACGTGTTCTGTGGTTGTAAAACATTGTGTGTTTTGAACATCAGAATATAGCTTATGCCTGTATTTCCTAATCTAGAGAATAGGGTAATATTGTTGACCTTACAAGTTATTGTGGGAATATGTTAATATACCTTACGTAAATTATCTTGTACCATAAATTCTGATACAAAGTAGGGCCCCTATAGGGGTGTGTGTGTGTGTGTGTGTTTTAAATTATAAAGTTTCAGTGGAAAATAAGCTTTCCTTTGGAATTCTCTTCTAATATAAACTCACATTTTTGCTCAAAGGAACAACAGAAACAATAAATGTGCAATCTGGTTCCCTGAGGAAACAGAAATCCACATTTAAGAGCTTTCAAAACAGGATAATACACTATCTACTTTGTCAGAAGGGATATATTTATTAGCATAATAAAAGAGTACCAGGAAATTGCATAATAGTAACTAATTGTCTGCCCTTCCTTCCTTCTTGGAAATAGAAGTGTCGCTAAAGTTCATGAACACACATGAGACCTTTCATCCTGTTGTTTTTAAGTTTGCATTTTTTCACTACTCTTCTAGTATGGATCTTTATGGAAATTGTCTTTTGAGGAGGAGAAAGCTCAAAGTGCTTAGAAGGATTAATTTTCTAGTGTTCGCTTGATCCCGGAGTGACCATTTAATCTGATGAATATTTTCCTCTCACTGTTGTTTACAGCTTTAGTTTTTGAATCAAAGATCTTTGAAGCTGGGAAACAGATTATGCAATTCTATGGAAAGAATCTAATATTAATAGTTATTTATAGGAGAAGCAATAAAGTGATATTCTTCATTACAGTCATCCTCATTAGAGAGCATTAATTATGCATTTATAGGTTCAATTTGCCTGATAGAAAATACTTCATTTTTCTTTTCTTTTTCCAGTTCTTTCTGTCCCTTAACTGATAACTGAGTTGCTGAGTGAGCATAGCACTGTAGAACACTATGAATTAGAGTTCTCAAATACCATCTAATTCTCTGAACATTTCTGACGTTCTTTCATGTCATTCAAATCTCCTTTTCGTGGATCAGCTCTCTGTGACCTGACAACCCGAAAATCTGATAAACTAAACTCTAATAGTGAACTAATGGCTATTAATGGGTAATTTACTCTTTACAGAGAATTTAGGTTCAATTTAATTAAGTCGTTTGAAAACAGAATTTTAGTCTATAAGAGTCATTATAATGGTAATTTCAAGTGCCCTCAAAAGAACTGTAATGGATTGTGATTGGGGTATTGATGAATAAAATACTTAAAAGTAGGCAGGCTTTTTATCTCCATTTTTTTACATATAACTTCCCTGGTGGCTCAGATGGTAAAGTGTCTGCCTACAATGTAGGAGATCTGGGTTCAATCCCTGGGTCAGGAAGATCTCCTGGAGAAGGAAATGGCAACCCATTCCAGTATTCTTGCCTGGAAAATCCCATCGATGGAGGAGCCTGGTAGGCTACAGTCCATGGGGTCACAAGGAGTCAGACACAACTGAGCAATGTCACTTTCACTTTCTATGACATTCCAATGGGTATGAACTAAACTTATCTCTCTACAAGTCTGTGATCTCAGGCAGTTACCAACGAAATGCAGTCTGGAGAACTGGAGAAAGTAACAACTGCATAGGCAACAGATCAAACAGATAAAACGTCACTGGTTATCAAAATGGTTAATGGCCTGATTGGAAAATATTGAGTCATGCATGATATCCACAAGGTATGGATATGAGTGAAGTTCCCAGATTTTCTCCAGATCTCTAGAAAAAGAGAAAATCCAAATGCATACATGAGAAAGAGGCATGCAAACTGGAATGATGTGAACATTTCCAGACACATGGGGTAACCTGGAAAAAGGCCCAGGGAAGATGAAGCAGAGAAAGTTTTAAGATGTGGACATTTTAAAACTAACCTGACAGGAAGGGGAGTAACAGGAAATAAGAGAGAGCTGAAAAAGAGCACTTGGTATAACTACCTTAATGTAAACACTGAATAAGAGATTTGCATGAATTGAAATTGGGGCCTTGGCTTGATATTCAGTGACTTGAATATCAACAACTGTTCTTACTACCCATGAACTTTTGAAGAGGACAAAGTTAATTTTGGTGGCCTACTCTTCTCTTTCTTCTTGTTGCCTCAATTTCCTGATTCTTTTCTTCTTTCATCCAGTGGTATATGGAAAGATATTACTCAAAGCATTCCCCATAAGGTAAAAATTTCCATCAAGAAAAAGTGAGTACTCTTCCAAAACAAATCTGCATGTTAGCAGGAAAGGAGGCCTTAATCTCTCATTTGTTTGTTGTTTTTTTTTTTTTTAATTAGATTCCAAGCACATGAGAACATGCCCACATTGAGATTGTTCTGCATTTTCTGCAGGCTTCTCATGTGGCACAGTGGTAAAGAATTCTCCTACTGAGGAAGAGGCACAAGAGATTCAGTTTTGATCCCTGGATCAGAAAGATGCCCTGGAGCAAGAATAGGCAACTCACTTTAGTATGCTTGCCTGGGAAATCCCATAGATAGAGGAGCCTGGTGAGCTACAATCCTGGGAATCACAAAGAGCTGGACAAGGCAGCACAGAGCAGTAGCACTCTGCTGTGTATCTGCCTGCCTTTGGGGGTAGAGTTGAGCTCCTCTAAAGTAGGATAATTATCATGATGGTAAGAAACTTAGTTAGTACTCAACTAGTACTCAAGCATGAAACCTGGTTGAAATTTTCATGCTGTGTAGTACAAAAGGACTTGTCCAAGACATCCAATAAAAAATCGAATAAGAAACAGTGATGTGCTCTGGAATGTTTTTCCTTCCTGGCTGTGAATATATTATGCTAAAAGGGCTGAAGGGGCTATGTATATAGACTGACACACTATAATCAACCTAGTCAAGAGATTGAAGGGCAAGTCCTCAGAACTATTCTGAGGTTTAGAGACCTATGCAGATTTTTCAGAATTTATATATTTAGGTTCTAATTTCTATCCCATCTTTTACCCACTAGGAAGAATTTTAAATCTTCTTTTTTGTGTCTCTATTTAGGTTCTAATTTCTATCCCACCTTTTACCCACTAGGAAGAATTTTAAATCTTCTTCTTTGTGTCCCTAATTGGCACCTTTGCAAGTTTATATCTATCTACACCTCCTTAGAGTTGTAGAATTTGTTTGATTTTATTTTTTAAAAGCACCCAGAAGCCTCATCATAGCACAGATCCCCTTTTCAGCACACAGCTTTGAAGCCCATACTGCTTTCTTTAAATCTCTCGACTATGGATTAAAAAATAAAAATAAAATATAAGTTGCTTTCGTTTGACACCTTTCATAACACTTGGGTCTGAATTATAAAATGTTAGTTCTAGCAAAAATAGGTTATCTCTGGGCCCCACCTTTGAATAAAGACCAACTGTAGAAGAGAAACAACTATGGGAGGAATGTGATATATTCCCGACAGAAAAGGTATAAACATATCATTCCTTGTATTCTTGGGAAGCATGTCAAGTGGTTGAGGAAATAGGAATCGATGGAAGAAACTACTGGGAGACAAATTGCAATTCAATATAAAGGTTGACTATTGCAAATGATTGTTCCAGTTGTCAAAGATGGCATAAACTTTGTCGGAAAGTAGACAGCTCCCTTCCACTGGAACATTTGAATTAACATAAGCAGGCTTCAAGCACTAGATGAGGCTAGTAAAAGATTTTTTAAGGTCCCTTTCAACTCTCAAATTTTGTCTTTAGTGTTTTGGGTTTTTTTTTCCCCCAATTTTTCTTCTCCATCTAAGGTTTTAATAAATATTAACAGACAACAAAAACTGCATTTCTTTTTCTTCTCTACTTAATGTTTCTTCTTCCCAAACCTTTCATTCTCCATGGTCTTATAATGTAATCTGGTAAATTACATTCAAACTAAAGAACTGGTAATTTAATATATTACCTTTCTCAGAAATATTTGCAACTCAAAAGCATATAGGGGAAGAGGATAATGCTTGACTAAATGAAATAAGTTGCTAACAGTGAAAACTAGATAGTAAAAACATGCCTAGAAAATCCTTCTATGTCCCTCAACAGAAAACATAATCATGATTGCTCACTTTGCATAAATATGAGACAAAACCTTACAAAATTGGTTGTTTTTAATAGTCTAACAAAAATTTACCCTTTGCATAACATTTTAAAGTATTAATTTAATATCAAAGTCATTTCTATTTAGCAATACTTAAAAATAAGTAAAATTTGATTGTCAGAACAGTGGTCAGCAAATTTGGGTATACTGTGTTAGGTTAGGAAACAATATGATCAAGAAACTGACATAATCTAGGTTCTAATTTTGGCTTTCACATTAATATTCTGCATCATGCTAAGCACATCACTTTAGTCCTGTGGGATACCACTGTCCCACCTTTACAATGAGAATGTTGAACTAAATAATCACTCAATTATTTTCCAGTCCCAAATTACATGTGCTAGGAATACCCTGAGTCAGCAGTTAAGAATGCTCCTCTTGCTCTGAACTCCCCTGAAGTCAGTGTGGCCACTAACAAAATCAGGTCAAATACTTTGATATTCATGTAAGTAAGCTTGTTTGTAAGGCATTCTAGGGTTTATAAGAAATCTGTTTCTGTGAGGTAGATAAAACTGATTTCTGCTTGAATACTCACAAATAAAGGCCATAGTCCCTTCATTTTTCTCTGTTCCTTGAAACTACTCTGAAGCCTATTGGTCCAGCAACAGTGCTGGAGCTAAAAGTATTGCATCTGCTCACATGGACACATGCCATTAAATTTTTGATCCCTGCTTTCACAGGCTATCTTTTATTTTCCTTCATTCAAATTCTTTAAAACAAGACTGGCAACCCACTGACTATGCTAACATGTCTTACCCATTTTTGTAGGTTTTAATCCCAAACTCATTAGTGAGTCATGTGCTTTAAAACAAAAGAAATTACAAGCAACAACTTAAAAAAAAAAAGAATATTAGAGATCCAGTATGCTAGTTGGTATGATTATATATTACTTCTTCTCTTTCTCAAAGATTCATTGAGTGTGTGCTAAGTTGCTTCAGTCATGACCAACTCTTTGCAATCCTGTGGACTGTAGCTCATGAGTCTCCTCTACCCATGGATTCTCCAGGCAAGAATATTGGAGTGGGTTGCCATGCCCTCCTCTAGGGGATCTTCCCAACCCAGAGGTCGAACCAGTGCCTCATGTCTCCTGCATTTACAGGCAAGTTCTTTATCAGTGAGTCACCTGGGCAGCCTGCAAGGGTTCACTACAAGATGGCAAATAAAAAGTTTAAATGTTACCATGATGCACAACTCTGTATTTATGCCAAATATAATATCCATAGGCAATACATGATTGTGTTCCATTAAAACTTTATTTACAAAAACAGGCAGTGAGCTATATTTTATATTTGAGTTATAGGTTTTTCACCCTTCTATTAGAGTGTACTTCATGAAATGTACATTATATTTGAGTATAGTTGGAGTAGGTGTATATTTTGAGATTAATTCTTTGTCAGTTGTTTCATTTGCTATTATTTTCTCCCATTCTGAAGGCTGTCTTTTCACCTTGCTCAGTTTCCCTTGTTGTGCAAAAGCTTTTAAGTTTAATTAGGTCCCATTTGTATATTTTTGCTTTTATTTCCATTACTCTGGGAGGTGGGTATTAGAGGATCCTGCTGTGATTTATGTCAGACAGTGTTTTGCCTATGTTTTCCTCTAGGAGTTTTATAGTTTCTGGTCTTATGTTTAGATCTTTAATCCATTTTGAGTTTATTTTTGTGTATAGTGTTAGAAAATGTTTTTGTGTCATTCTTTTACAGGTAATTGACCAGTTTTCCCAGCACCACTTAAAGACATTGTCTTTTCTCCATTGTATATTCTTTCCTTCTTTGCCAAAGATAAGGTGTCCATAGGTGTGTGGATTTATCTCTAGGGTTTCTATTTTGTTCCATTGATCTACATTTCTGTCTTTGTGCCAGTACCATACTGTTTTGATGAATGTAACTTTGTAGTAATGTCTGAAGTCAGGCAGGTTGATTCCTCCAGTTCTATTCTTCTTTCTCAAGATTGCTTTGGGTATTTGAGGTTTTTTAAATTTCCATACAAATTGTGAAATTATTTGATCGAGTTCTCTGAGAAATACCTTTGGTAGCTTAATAGGAATTACATTGAATCTAAAGATTGCTTTGGCAGTATGCTCATTTTCACTATATTGATTCTTCTGATCCATGAATATGGTATATTTTCCCATCTATTTGTGTTATCTTTTATTTCTTTCATCAGTGTTCTATAGTTTTGTATATATAGGTCTTTGGTTTCTTTAGGTAAATTTATTCCTAAATATTTTATTCTTTCATTGCAATGGTAAATGGAATTGATTGTTTAATCTTTCTTTCTGTTTTCTCATTATTAATATATGTATGTTAATATATATCCTGCAATTTTACTAAATTAATTGATTAGCATCAGAAAATTTCTGGTGGAGTGTTTAAGGTTTTCTATGTAGAGGATCATGTCATCTGCAAACAGTGAGAGTTTTACTTCTTCCTTTCCAATCTGGATTGCTTTTATTTATTATTTTTTTTCTTCTCTGATTGCTGTCGCTAAAACTTTCAAAACTATGTTGAATAGTAGTGGTGAGAGTGGGCACCCTTGTCTTTTCCCTGACTTTAGGGGAAATACTTTCAATTTTTCACCATTGAGGATAATGTTTGCTGTGGGTTTATCATATATGGCTTTTATTATGTTGAGGTATGTTCCATCTATGCATGCTTTCTGGAGGGTTTTTGTCATAAATGGATGTTGAATTTTGTTAAAGGCTTTCTCAGCATCTATCGAGATAATCATAGGGTTTTTTCTTTTAATTTGTTAATGTGGTGTATCATATTGACTGATATGTGGATATTAAAAAATCCTTGCATGGGGTAAAGTCCACTTAGCTATGATGTATGGTCTTTTTGACATTTGTTGGATTCTGTTTGCTATAATTTTGTTAAGGATTTTTGCATTTATGTTCATCAGTGATATTGGCCTATAGTTTTCTGTTTTTGTGGCATCTTTGTCTGGTTTTGGCATTAGGGTGACAGTATCCTCATAGAATGAGTTTCAAAGTTTACCTTCTTCTGCAATATTCTGGAAGAGTTTGAGTAGGGTAGATGTTAGCTCTTCTCTAAATTTTTGGTAGAATTCAACTGTGAAGCTATCTGGACCTGGGCTTTTGTTTGCTGGAAGTTTTCTGATTACAGCTTTGATTTCCAGGCTTGTGATGTGTCTGTTAAGATTTTGTATTTCCTCCCGGTTCAGTTTTGGAAAGTTGTACTCTTCTAAGAAGTTGTCCCTTTCTTCCAAGTTGTCCAATTTATTGGCATATAGTTGCTGATAGTAGTCTCTTATGATCCTTTGTATTTCTGTGTTGTCTGTTGTGATTTCTTCATTTTCATGTTTTAATTTTGTCGATTTGATTCTTCTCCCTTTTTTTCTTGATGAGTCTGGCTAATGGGTTGTCTATTTTATTTATCTTCTCAAAGGACTAGCTTTTATCTTTGTTGATTTATGCTATGGTCTCCTTTGTTTCTTTCTCATTTCTGCCCAAGTTTTTATGATTTCTTTCCTTCTGCTAACGCTGGTGTTCTTCATGTCTTCCTTTGCTAGTAGCTTAAGTGTAAAGTTAGATTATTTATTTGATTTTTCTCTTCTTTCTTAAAGTAAGCTTTTATTGCTATGAACCTTCCCCTTAGCACTGCTTTACTGAGTCCCATAGGATTTGGGTTGTTGTTTTTGTTTGTTTGTTTGTTTATATGCATATTTTTATTTCTTTTTTTATTTCTTCTGTGATTTGTTGGTTATTCAGAAGGGTATTGTTTAGGCTCCATGTGTTTGTGTTTTTAATAGTTTTTTCTTGTAGTTGACAGCTAATCTTACTGCATTGTGATCAGAAAAGATGCTTAGAATGATTTCAATTTTTTTGAATTTATGAAGGCTAGATATATTGCCCAGGATGTGATCTATCTTGGAAAAGGTTCTGTGTACACTTGAGAAAAAGGTGAAATTAATTTTTGGGGGGTGAAATGTCCTATAGATATCAACTATAGGACCTATAGATATCAACTATAGACCTATCAATAGGTCTAACTGGTCCATTTGTATCATTTAAAGTTTGTGTTTCCTTGCTAATTTTCTGTTTAGTTGATCTATCCATAGGTGTGAGTGGGGTTTTAAAGTCTCCCACTATTATTGTGTTATTGTTAATTTCCCCTTTCATACTTGTTAGTATTTGCCTTACATATTGTGGTGCTCCTATGTTGGGTGCATATATATTTATAATTGTTATGTCTTCTTCTTGGATTAATCCTTTGATCATTATGTAGTGTCTGTCTTTGTCTCTTTTCACAGCCTTTATTTCAAAATCTATTTTATCTGATACGAGTATTGCTATGCCTGCTTTCTTTCTGTCTCCATTTGCGTGAAATATCTTGTTCCAGCCCTTCATTTTCAATCTATATGTGTCCCTTATTTTGAGGTAGGTCTCTTGTAAACAGCATATATAGGGGTCTTGTTTTTGTATCCATTCAGCCAGTCATTGTATTTTCGTTGAGGCAAGCAACCCATTTACATTTAAGGTAATTATTGATAAGTATGATCGCATTACCATTTACTTTGTTGTTTTGGGTTTGAGCTTATACACCTTTTCTGTGTTTTCTGACTAGAGAAGATCTTTTAGAATTTGTTGAAATGCTGGTTTGGTGGTGCTGCTTCTCTTAGCTTTTGCTTGTCTGTAAAGCTTTTGATTTCTCCTTCCATATTTAAATAATATCTTTGCTGGGTACAGTATCCTGGGTTGTAGGTTTTTCTCTTTCATCACTTTGAATGTACCCTGCCATTCCTTTCTGGCATGAAGGGTTTCTATTAAAAGGTCAGCTGTTATCCTTATGCGAATCCCCTTGTGTGTTATTTGTTGTTTTTCCCTTGCTGCTTTTAATATTTGTTCTGTGTTTAATCTTTATTAATTTGATTAATATGTGTCTTGGGGTGTTTCACCTGTTTGGGACTCTCTGGATTTCTTGGACTTGACTGGCTATTTCTTTCCCCATTTTAGGGAAGGTTTCAACTATTATCTCAAGTATTTTCTCATGGCCTTTCTTTTTGTCTTCTTCTTCTGGGACTCCTATGATTTAAATGTTGGGGCATTTGACATTGTCCCAGACATTGTCCTCATTTCTTTTAATTCTTTTTTATTTTTTCCTCTCTGCTTCATTTATTTCCACCATTCTATCTTCCACCTCACCTATCCTATCTTCTGCCTCAGTTATTTTACTGCTGGTTCCCTCTAGAGGGTTTTTGATCTCCGTTATTGCATTGTTCATTATTGCTTGACTCTCTTTTATTTCTTCTAGGTCCTCGTTAAACATTTCTTGCATCTTCTCGATCCTCGTCTCCAGGCTATTTATCTGTAACTCCATTTTGTTTTCAAGATTTTGGATCACTTTTACTATCATTATTCAGAATTCTTTTTTGGGTAGACTCCTTATCTCTTCCTGTTTTGTTTGGTTTGATGGGCATTTATCCTGTTCCTTTACCTGCTGAGCATTTCTCTGCCTTTTCATCTTATTTAGATTTCTGTGTTTGGGGTGGCATTTCTGTATGCTGGAAGTATTTGATTCTTCTTTATTGTGAAGGTTCCTCCCTGTGGGTGTGGTTGGACCAGTGACTTGTCAAGGGATCCTGTTTAGGGAAGCTTTAGTCAGTGTTCTGGTGGGTGGAGCTGGATCTCTTCACTCAGGAGTGCAATGAAGTGTCCAGTAGTGAGTTTTGTATCTATGGGTTTGTGTGACTTTGGGCAGCCTGTATATTAATGCTCAGGACTATGTTCTTGCATTGCTGGAGAATTAGCATGGTATGTCTTGTTCTGGAACTTGTTGGCTCTCGAGTGAAGCTTGGTTTCAGTGTAGATATGGAGGTTTTTGGATCAGCTCTTTAAGATTAATGTTCCCTGGAGTCAGGATTTTTCTGGTGTTCTCAAATTTTGGATTTAAGCCTCCTGCCTCTGGTTTTCAGTCTTATTCTTACAGTAACCTCAAGACTTCTCCATCCACACTGCATTGATGATAAAACATCTAGGTTAATGGATAAAATATTCTCCACACTGAGGGACACCCAGAGAGTTTTGCAGAGTTACATGGAGAAGAGAAGAGAGAGGAGAGAGATAGAAGTGACAGGGGGAGGAGACAGAGAATCAAGGGGAAAGACCAATCTAGCCAGTAATCAATTCCCTATGTGCCCTTCACAACCTGGAATACCCAAAGAGATTCTGGTGACCTGGGGGAGAAAAAGAAGAGTCAAAAGGGGTAGAGGGCAGTCAAGCCAGTATTCACACTCCTAAGGAAAAATGGATACTGAATATTGGATTCTTGAAGGTACAAAATTGATAAGAAATACCAAAAATCAAACATTAAAAAACTAGAATAGAGGTTAGACTCTCAAAAATACAATATTTTAAAAGTCACAAAAATTGTTAAAAAAAATATATGAAATAAATTTTCTTTAAAAATAGGGTCTTTTTTCACAAGGTAATATTAGGTTATAAAAATGAAAATTAAAGGAGTAATAAAGGACTTAAAAAGAAAAAAATTTAAAATTTAAAAAATGATAATAGTAAAATATGTCTAGGAATTTCTCTGGAGCTGTTTTGGGCAGTGTGGGGTCAGTTCAGTTTCAGATAGTTCCTTGTTCCAGCTTATATTTATTCTCAAGGTCTATAGGCCCCTTCCAATGTAGTTGGTGCTATCTACAGGGTTTTAATCTGTTACACCTGTCACTTCCAAAGCGGTTCCCACTGTTTATTTTGGCTTCTTCTATTTGCAAGTCTCTTCAGTGTCTAATTTCTGCCCTGACACAAGGGGATGGAGGTGGTCACTTATTTAGGCGCACTTGTTCAGTTGTGCTGTGGGGAGGGAGGACCACTGCAAACAAATATCACTGGCATGTGTGGGGAGTGCTCACAGTGTTTGGGCCACACAGGGTTTGCCCCCACTCATGGCATCTGTGCTTTCCCGGTCTGCACTGCTCAGGCTCCAGGTTGCTCTGCAGGGGAACTATCTAAAATGGGCCCTGGGTTGCATGCACTTCCCAGGTCTAAACCACTCAGACTCTCGGTTTAGGTTCTCGGGTACTCCACAAAGGCACAGACTCAGTTGGGCCTGCGTTTTGTGCCCTCCCAGGTCCAAGTAGCTCATGCCACCAGGTGTTTGGTGGGTGCACTCTCCCCAGGTGGGCAGTACATCTTATCACCTCCCCGCTCCCAGACACTTGGTTCCTGGGTGCCCAGTGGGGGTGCCATCTCAGGTGTGCTGTGTGTCTCCTCTGGGGTGCTGACCTCTGGCTGCAACCCTCCTGGTGGATGTCAACCGTCCAAGATCCCAGGAAGACTTGGTTAGCAACTGGGAGCCTGCTCACACTTTGGTAGAGGATGCCATCTCTGGGGCCGAGATTGCCCCTCACCTTCCAGCTCTGGCTGTTTTCTACCTGCCTCTCTGCTTCCAGTGGGTGATGGGCCAATCTGCAGCTGGCTAGCTCCTCTCTGTATTCACTCAGTCCTTTTTTGTTCAGTGAGCGGCCCAGCAAAGCCTTAGGGTAGAGCTTTTCACGGGAAAGTTCTCTCTCTCTCTCTCTCTCTCTCTCTCTCTCTCTCTCTCTCTCTCTCTCTCTCTCTCTCTCTCTCTCTCTCTCCCTCTTTTTTTCTTTTTTTCTCTTTCTGGCTATCCCATAGTTGGGGGTTGATGTCTGAAGTTAGCTTCCTCAGATTGCCCTCAGGGCATTCAGGCCCAGTCCTTACCCTACGCAATACATCCCGCACTTCTCTGTTAAGCCCCCACTTGCTGGTGGTAGACGCGAGCATCTGGGCTACTTCTCCACTGGGAGTTGTGGTTTGGCATGTAATCTGTGGGTTTTATTTATTTTTTTCCTCCTAGTTATGTTGCCCTCTGAGATTCCAAAACTCCCCACAGACCCACCAGTGAGAGGGTTTCCTGGTGTTTGGAAATTTCTCTTCTTTCACATATCCCTCCCCAGGATGGCTCTCCATCAGTAACTCTTTTGTCTCTCATCTTTTATATTTTGTCCTACCTCCTTTCAAAGACAATGTGCTGCCTTTCTGGGGGCCTGTTGTCCTCCGCCAGTGTTCAGAAGTTGTTTTGTGGAATTTGCTCAATGTTCAAATGACTTTTAGATGAATTTCTGGGGTAGAAAGTGGTCTCCCCATCCTGTTTCACCTCCATCTTAGGACCCGACTCGTATCTGTGGATTTAATAGAAAGGAAACGTATTATGAACACTGTCAAACGGTCTGTATATTTAACATTTCAATTTGTATGTAGAAATGGAAACAACGTTCATATAAATATCCAAGATTGCATTCAAGAATTTCATCTTACTGTAATGTAAGTCACCTTAACTTCCATTTCTCCAGTGCACTGCCAGAGATGTTGAAGAGTGCCCATACAAAGTTAGTGCCATGGAGAGCTATATTCAGTTCAGTTCATGTCAGTCGCTCAGTCATGCCCCACTCTTTGTGACCCCATGGACTGCAGCAGCCCAGGCCTCCCTGTCCATCACCAAATGCCAGAGCTTACTGAAACGCATGTCCATTGAGTCAGTGATGCCATCCAACCATCCCATACTCTGTCTTCCCCTTCTCCTCTTGCTTTCAAAATTTCCCAGCATCAGGGTCTTTTCAAATGAGTCAGTTCTTCATATCAGATGGCCAAAGGACTGGAACTTCAGCTTCAGTATCTGTCGTTCCAATCATTATTCAGGACTGATTTCCTTTAAGATGGACTGGTTGGATCTCCTTGCAGTCCAAGGGACTCTCAAGAGTCTTCTCCAACACCACAGTTCAAAAGAATCAATATTCAGCACTCAGCTTTCTTCATAGTCCAACTCTCACATCCATACATGACTACCAGAAAAACCATAGCTTTGACTACATAAACCTTGGATGGCAAAGTAATGTCTCTGCTTTTTAATATGCTGTCTAGGTTGGTCATAAATTTCCTTCCAAGGAGTAAGCGTCTTTTAATTTCATGGATGCAGTCACCACCTGCAGTGATTTTGGAGCACAAAATAAATAAATAAATAAATAAAGTCTGCCACTGTTTCCACTGTTTCCCCATCTATTTGCCATGAAGTGATGGGACCAGATGCCATGATCTTAGTTTTCTGAATGTTGAGCTTTAAGCCAACTTTTTCACTCTCCTCTTTCACTTTCATCAAGATGTTCTTTAGTTCTTCTTCCCCTTCTGCCATAAGTGTGGTGTCATCTGCATACCTGAGGTTACTGATATTACTTCTGGCAATCTTGATTCCAGCTTCTGCTTCATCAAGTCCAGCATTTCTCATGATGTACTTGGATATAAGTTAAATAAGCAGGGTGACAATATACAGCCTTGATGTAATCCTTTCCCAATTTGGAACCAGTCTGTTGGTCCATGTCCAATTCTAACTGTTGCTTCTTGACCTGCACACAGATTTCTCAGAAGGCAACTCAGGTGGTCTGGTATTCCCATCTCTTGAAAAATTCTCCACAGTCTTCTGTGATCCACACAGTCAAATACTTTGGCATAGTCAGTAAAGCAGAAATAGATGTATTCCTTTAACTCTTGCTTTTTCAATGATCCAATGGATGTTGGAAATTTGATCTCTGATTCCTCTGCCTTTCCAAAATCCAGTTTGAACATCTGGAAGCTCACAGTTCATGAACTGTTGAAGCCTGGCTAGGAGAATTTTAAGCCTTATTTTACTAGCATGTGAGATGAGTGCAATTGTTTAGTAGTTTGAGCATTCTTTGGTATTGCCTTTCTTTGGGATTGCAATGAAGACTGACATTTTCCAGTCCTGTGGCCACTACTGAGTTTGCCAAATTTGCTGGCCTAGTGAGTGCAGTACTTTCACAGCATCATCTTTTAGGATTTGAAATCCTCAACTGGAATTCCATAGCCTACACTAGTTTTTTTCCTAGCGATGCTTCCTAAGGCCCACTTCACTTTGAATTCAAGGATGTCTGGCTCTAAATGAGTGATCACACCATCATGATTATCTGGATCGTGAAGATCTTTTTTGTATAGTTCTTCTGTGTATCCTTGTGACCTCTTCTTAACATCTTGTGCTTCTGTTATGTCCATACCATCTCTGTCTTTTATTGTGCCAATCTTTGCATGGAAATTTCCCTTGACATCTGACCTACAATCACCTTTTTTTTGCTGACTGTATAGAGCGTCTCCATCTTTGGCTGCAAATAATATAATCAATCTGATTTTGATTGTTTTGATTGACCATTGTGCTATCCATGTGTAGAACCTTCTCTTGTGTTTTTGGAAGAGGGTGTTCTAGAAGGTCTTATAGGTGTTCATAGAACCCTCCAACTTCAGCTTCTTCAGCATTGTTGGTCAGGGTATAGACTTGGATACTGTGATATTGAATGGCTTGCCTTGGAAATGAGCAGAGATCATTCTGTCATTTTTAATATTGCATCCAACTACTGCATTTTGGACTCTTTTTGACTATGTATGGCCCCTTCCATCAGAACAAGACCCACTTTTCCCCTCAGTCAGTCTCTTCCATCAGGAAGCTTCCAATGGCCTCTTATCCTTCTCCATCAGAGGGCAGACAGACTGAAAACCATAATCACAGAAAACTAACCAATCTGGTTACATGGACTAGAGCCATGTCTAACTCAATGAAACTATGAGCCATGCCATGTATGGCCACCCAAGATGGACAGGTAATGGTGGAGAGTTCAAACAAAATGTGGTCCACTGGAGAAGGGAATGGCAAACCACTTCAATATTCTTGCTTTGATAACCCCATGAGCAGTATGATAAGGTAAAAAGATAGGACACTGAAAGATGAACTCCCCAGGTTGTTACGTGCCCAATATGCTACTGGAGATCAGTGGAGAAATAACTCCAGAAAGAATGAACAGACGTAGCCAAAGCGAAAAAAAAACAAAAAAAAAAGCCCACTTGTGGATGTGACTGGTGATGGAAGTAATGTCCAATGCTGTAAAGGGAAATACTGCATTGGACCCTGGAATGTTAGGTACATGAATAAAGGCAAGTTAGAAGTGGTCAAACAGGAGATGGCAATAGTGAACATTGACATTTTAGGAATCAGCTAACTAAAATGGACTGGAATGGGTGAATTTAACTCAGATAACCATTATATCTACTACTGTGGAGAGCAATATTACTATCAATTTATATTCCAAAGCATAGGGAATCCTTGTGAACTGGTTGTGTATGAGAATGTAACAGTGGTGTACTAAGCCAAGTGAAGTCAAAGTGCTCAGTCATGTCCAACTCTTTGTGACCCCATGGCCTATTCAGTCCATGGAATACTGGAGTGGGTAGCCTTTCCCTTCTCTAGGGAATGTTCCCAACCCAGGGATTGAACCCAGGTCTCCTGCATTGCAGGTAAATTCTTTTTCAGCTAAGCCACATAAGCTAATTCTGAGACAGAAGGAACAGACCAGTATGGTGGGAGGAGATAAATGAGGCTCAGCTGAATAGAAAGGAGAGGACAAGAGGAGAGGGCAGAGAATAGATTTCTTTTCCAGAAAAATTTATGTACTAAGATATCATATTAAGATACTTTTTTTAAAAAGCAGATTAACATTCTCCTGGTGACACATTTCTGATGGCAAATAATCAAATATTTTTGGTTTTCTATTTGGCCATCTTCTCAGGATCTGAGTATTTCCCTTATTTCATATAAAAACAATACTTGCTAAAGGTCTGATTTACAGAGACCTTGATAGGAAACCCATTTTCTCAAATTACAGTGAAAATATGCACATAAATACTACATATTGATAACACTGAAATAACTGATGACCTCACCAGCAGTATTTCCAGATCAATATGATCTTGAAGGCTGTCTGTGATTGAAGTTTCTGCTATTAAGTCTCTTTTGCAACTCTTTTTTTCTCCTTATGACCTTTACTAATATGAGATTGGATCACCGATGATGGCTGTATACAAGGATAATTAGTGTGCCACTCCAGTTTCTCAAAAGGCCTTGGTTATTCTACTTCATCAATTAAAGCTGCACCTAGTAAAATGCCATCAGCATTAACTCAAGGCAAGAGATAGATGTTGGATTGTTTGCTTATAGCTTCCTAAAAACAAGTTCTCAATAAGCACATTGAAATTTTACTCCATTCTGTGGACTTGAATGGAGAAACATTTGAGCAACCTAATATGGCTTCAAAATAATAGATGTAGTTTTTAACTCCTTTGAAAACTACAAGATATATATATGTGTACATAAATACACATATAAATTCAATATAATGATATATTAAATATATTATTGTAACTGGAAGAAGCACAAGCTGGAATCAAAATTGCTGGGAGAAATATCAATAACCTCAGATATGCAGATAACACCACCCTTATGGCAGAAAGTGAAGAGGAACTAAAAAGCCTCTTGATGAAAATGAAAGAGGAGAGTGAAAAAGTCAGCTTAAAGCTCAACATTCAAAAACTAAGATCATGGCATCTGGTCCCATCACTTCATGGGAAATAGGTGGGGAAACAGTGGAAACAGTGTCAGACTTTAATTGAGGGGCTCCAAAATCACTGCAGATGGTGACTGCAGCCATGAAATTAAAAGACGCTTACTCCTTGGAAAGAAAGTTATGACCAACCTAGATAGCATATTCAAAAGCAGAGACATTACTTTGCCAACTAAGGTCCGTCTAGTCCAGGCTGCAGTTTTTCCAGTAGCCATGTATGGATGTGAGAGTTGGACTGTGAAGAAAGCTGAACACCAAAAAATTGATGCTTTTGAACTGTGGTATTGGAGAAGACTCTTGAGAGTCCCTTGGCCTGCAAGGAGATCCAACCAGTCCATTCTAAAGGAGACCAGTCCTGGGTGTTCTTTGAAAATAATGATGCTAAAGCTGAAACTCCAGTACTTTGGCCACCTCATGAGAAGAGTTGACTCATTGGAAAAGACTCTGATGCTGGGAGAGATTGGGGGCAGGAGGAGAACGGGACGACAGAGGATGAGCTGGTTGGATGGCATCACCGACTTGATGAATGTGAGTTTGAGTGAACTCCGGGAGTTGATGATGGACAGGGAGGCCTGGCGTGCTGCAGTTCATGGGGTTACAAAGAGTCGGACACAACTGAGTGACTGAACTGAACTGAACTGAATCATATATTATATGTGTGTGTGTATATATATATATATATATATATATATATATATATACACACACATTATCTTTGGCAATGTTGTCAAGAAAAAAATCATTAAAAAATATAAAATAAAAATGCAATGCAGTAAAATATATGATAAAATTTTAAAAATACATTACGTATTTCCCTCAGCTTATGTTCTCCATGGACGTGAAGATCAAAACAAGGGCTTAAGTTTCTCTTCAGGACAGAAGGGGGAAACCAACACAAGAAAGCATGTTCTGATTGGTTACCATGAAGAGCCGTGAAGAGTATGTCTTGAGTCCTCTTGGAGCCTTCGAGAGCTGTGCAGAATGTACCTTAGAAGGGTTTATCTGTAAACTAGAAGAAAATTATATTTATCTCTTGTCTACTTCCTCCCATCTGTCTGGGCTTACTCAGCAAGAGATTACCTTCCTAGCACATTCAGGTTGTGCATGCTGTGAGGTATCAAGACTGCTTGAGTTTCCCACATTAGAGCCTGCTGATGAAGTAAGGTGCTGCCCAGTTCTACATCCATGAAGACGGCTGCTGCAGAAAAGACTGATAGAAAAAAATGGGCTGAGAAATATGAGTCAGGGCACAAGTGGAATTTCATACACTATTTGAAAGTCACATTAAATGTTACTACTGTACTTGGGAAATTATTGATTTACAATATTAAAATATAAATTTAACCTCTATCAAAACTTTAACATACCTTGTTCTTCCAACTTAATAAGACGTTCAGTTCAGTTCAGTCGATCAGTCGTGTCTGACTCCTTGCTACCCCATGAATTGCAGCATGCCAGGCCTCCCTGTCCATTACCAACTCTCGAAGTTTACACAAACTCATGTCCATTCAGTCAGTGATGCCATTCAGGCATCTCATCCTCTGTCATCCCCTTCTACTCCTGCCCCCAATCCCCCCCAGCATCAGAGTCTTTTCCAGTGAGTCAACTCTTAGCATGAGGTGGCCAAACTATTGGAGTTTCAGCTTCAACATCAGTCCTTCCAATGAACACCCAGGACTGATCTCCTTTAGAATGGACTGGGTGGATTTCCTTGCAATCCAAGGGACTCTGAAGAAGGGACTCTTCTCCAACACCACAGTTCAAAAGCATCAATTCCTCGGTGCTCAGCTTTCTTCACAGTCCAACTTTCATAGCCATACACGACCACTGGAAAAACCATAGCCTTGACTAGATGGACCTTTGTTGGCAAAGTAATATTTCTGTCTTTTTTTTTAATATAAATGTATTTATTTTAATCGGAGGCTAATTACTTTACAATATTGTATTGGTTTTATCATACATCAACATGAATGCACCACAGGTGTACATGTGTTCTCCATCTTGAACCCCCTCCCACCTCCCTCCCCATACCATCCCTCTGGGCCATCCCAGTGTACCAGTCCTGAGCATCCTGTATCATGCATTGAACCTGGACTGGTGATTCGTTTCACATATGATATTACACATGTTTCAATGCCATTATCCCAAATCATCCCACCCTCTCCCTCTCCCACAGAGTCCAAAAGACTGTTCTATATATCTATGTCTCTTTTGCTGTCTCACATACAGGGTTATCATTATCATCTTTCTAAATTTCATATATATGTGTTCGTATACTGTATTGGTGTTTTTCTTTATGGTTTACTTCACTCTGTATAATCGGCTCCAGTTTCATCCACCTCATTAGAACAGATTCAAGTGTATTCTTTTTAATGGCTGAGTAATGCTCTATTGTGTATATGTACCTCAGCTTTCTTATCCATTCTTCTGCTGATGGACATCTAGGTTGTTTCCATGTCCTTGCTATTATAAACAGTGCTGTAATGAACATTGGAGTACATGTGTCTCTTTCAATTCTGGTTTTCTCAGTGTGTATGCCCAGAAGTGGGATTGCTGGGTCATAAGGCAATTCTAGTTCCAGTTTTTTAAGGACTCTACACACTGTTCTCCATAGTGGCTGTACTAGTATGCATTCCCACCAACAGTGTAAGAGAGTTCCCTTTTCTCCACACCCTCTCCAGCATTTATTGTTTGCAGACTTTTGGATAGCAGTCATTCTGACCAGTGTGAGATGGTACCTCATTGTGGTTTTGATTTACATTTCTCTGATAATGAGTGATGTTGAGCATCTTTTCATGTGTTTGTTAGCCATCTGTATATCTTCTTAGGAGAAATGTCTGTTTAGTTCTTTGGCCCATTTTTTGATTGCGTAGTTTATTTTCTGGAATTGAGCTGCCAGAGCTGCTTGTGTTTTTGAGATTAATTCTTTGTCGGTTGTTTCATTTGCTATTATTTTCTCCCATCCTGAAGGCTGTCTTTTCACCTTGCTCATAGTTTCCTTTGTTGTGCAAAAGCTTTTAAGTTGAATTAGGTCCCAATTGTTTAATTTTGCTTTTATTTCCCGTATTCTGGGAGATGGGTCATAGAGATCCTATTGTGATTTATGTCGGAGAGTGTTTTGCCTATGTTCTCCTCTAGGAGTTTTATAGTTTCTGGTCTTACATTTAGATCTTTAATCCATTTTGAGTTTATTTTTGTGTATGGTGTTAGAAAGTGTTCCAGTTTCATTTTTTTAGAAGTGGTTGGCCAGTTTTCCCAACACCACTTGTTAAAGAGATTGTCTTGAATCCATTGTATATTCTTGCCTCCTTTGTCGAAGATAAGGTGTCCATAGGTGTGTGGATTAATCTCTGGGCTTTCTATTTTGATCCATTGATCTATATTTCTGTCTTTGTGCCAGTACCATACTGTCTTGATGACTGTGGCTTTGTAGTAGAGCCTGAAGTCAGGCAGGTTGATTCCTCCAGTTCCATTCTTCTTTCTCAAGATTTCTTCGGCTATTCGAGTCTTTCTGTATTTCCATACAAATTGTGAAATTATTTGTTCTAGCTCTGTGAAAAAATACCGCTGGTAGCTTGATAGAGGTATTTCATTGAATCTGTAGATTGCTTTGGGTAGTATACTCATTTTCACTATATTGCTTCTTCTGATCCATGAACATGGTATATTTCTCCATCTATTAGTGTCCTCTTTGATTTCTTTCACCGGTGTTTTATAGTTCTCTATATATAGGTCTTTTGTTTCTCTTGGAATGTCCTTTCCTTCTGAAGAGCATATTCTCCTCCCTCAGTGTATGTAAGTGGTCACTGTCATCCACCTTGCTATCAGCATGACACAGAAGAGGTCCACATTACATAACAGGATGCTACTTCCTGTCTTTGTCAAGTTGATGGCCCAAAAACTTCATGTGCAGAGTTTCTCTCACAAGAGGAAGATTCTCACTTCTCCCAGGGATGTTTCTACACTGGCAACTACACTGTCAGTTTTATTGCCATGATGTTTCATATTTTAGCCAAAAGTTTTTATAATGAGAATTCAGAATTATTTTTCACATTAGAATAGTTGCTGTACTATAGTGTATGTCTCCTACCTAGAAGTATTAATAGATGGTTATAAGCATCTGCCTGTGATGCGGAAGACCCAGGTTCGATCCTTGGTTTGGGAAGATCCCCTGGAGAAGGAAATGGCAACCCACTCGAGTTTTCTTGCCTGGAGAATCCCATAGACAGAGGAGCCTGGTGGGCTAGAGTCCGTGGGGTTGCAAAGAGTCGGACATGACTGAGTGACTACACTTACACTTATATATAGGTCTTTTGTTTCTTTAAGTAGATATATTCCTAAATATTTCATTCTTTTCTTTACAATGGTGAATGGAATTGTTTCCATAATTTCTCCTTCTATTTTCTCATTATTAGTGTATAGGAATGCAAGGGGTTTCTGTGTGCTGATTTTATATACTGAAACTTTACTCTATTCATTGATTAGCTCTAGTAATTTTCTGATGGAGTATTTAGGGTTTTCTATGAAGAGGATCTGAATTTGGTAATAAGGAGTTCATGATCTGAGCCACAGTCAGCTCCTGGTCTTGTTTTTGTTGACTGTATAGAGCTTCTCCATTTTTGGCTGCAAAGAATATAATCAATCAGATTTTGGTGTTGACCATCTGGTGATGTCCATGTGTAGAGTCTGCTCTTATGTTGTTGGAAGAGGGTGTTTGCTATGACCAGTGCATTTTCTTGGCAAAACTCTATTACTCTTTGCAATGCTTCATTCTGCATTCCAAAGCCAAATTTACCTGTTACTCCAGGTGTTTCTTTACTTCCTACTCTTGCATTCCAATCCCCTATAATGAAAAGGACATCTTTTTCGGGTGTTAGTTCTAAAAGTTCTTGTAGGTCTTCATAGAACCATTCAACTTCAACTTCTTCAGCATAACTGGTTGAGGCATAGACTTGGACTACCATGATATTGAATGGCTTGCCTTGGAAATGAACAGAGATCATTCTGTCATTTTCAAGACTGCATCCAAGTATTGCATTTAGGACTCTTTTGTTGACCATGATGGCTACTCCATTTCTTCTGAGGGATTCCTGCCTGCAGTAGTAGATATAATGGTCATCTGAGTTAAATTCACCCATTCCAGTCCATTTTAGTTCGCTGATTCTTAGAATGTTGACATTCACTCTTGCCATCTCTTGTTTGACCACTTCCAACCTGACATTCCAGGTTCCTATGCAATATTGCTCTTTACAGCATTGGACCTTGCTTCTATCACCAGTCACATCCACAGCTGGGTATTGTTTTTGCTTTGGCTCCATCCCTTCATTCTTTCTGGAGTTATTTCTCCATTGATCTCCAGTAGCGTGTTGGGCACCTACTGATATGAGGAGTTCCTCTTTCAGTGTCCTATCATTTTGCCTTTCATACTGTTCACGGGGTTCTCAAGGCAAGAATACTGAAGTGGTTTGCCATTCCCTTCTCCAGTGGACCACATTCTGTCAGACTTCTCCACTATGACCCGCCCATCTTGGGTTACCTCACAGGCATGGCTTAGTTTCAATGAGTTAGACAAGGCTGTGGTCCTAGTGTGATTAGATTGACTAGTTTTCTGTGAGTATGTTTTCAGTGTGTCTGCCCTCTGATGCCCTCTTGCAACACCTACCATCTTACTTGAGCTTCTCTTACCTTGGCCATGGGGTATCTCTTCATGGCTGCTCCAGCAAAGCACAGCCGCTGCTCTTTACCTTGGATGAGGGGTATCTCCTCACCGCCACCCTTCCTGACCTTCAAGGTGGAATAGCTCCTCTAGGCCCTCCTGCGCCTGCACAGCTACTGCTCCTTGGATGTGGGGTTGCTTCTCCCGGCTGCTGCCCCTGGTCTCGGGTGTGGGGTTGCTCCTTCCAGCTGCTGCCCCTTGCCTTGGGCATGGGGTGGCTCCTCCCAGCCATCAATGCTGACCTTGGACATGGGGTAGCTCCTCTAGGCCATTCCTGTGCTGTCGCAGCTTGGCACTCTTGGCTGCTGCCCCTGACCTCAGACGTCGGGTAACTCCTCTTGGCCACTGCCCTTCAGGCACGGGGTCCTCCCAGCTTCTGCCCCTGACTTCGGACGTGGCATATCTTCTCTCGGCCACGCCACTTACTGTGCCGACCGCAGCTGCTGCTAGACTATTCAGGTATGACCTAAATCAAATCCCTTATGATTATACAGTGGAAGTGAGAAATAGATTTAAGGGCCTAGATCTGATAGATAGAGTGCCTGATGAACGATGGAATGAGGTTCGTGACATTGTACAGGAGATAGGGATCAAGACCATTCCTATGGAAAAGAAGTGCAAAAAGCAAAATGGCTGTCTGGAGAAGCCTTACAAATAGCTATGACAAGAAGAGAAATGAAAAGCAAAGAGAAAAGGAAAGATATAAGCATCTGAATGCACAGTTCCAAAGAACAGCAAGAAGAGATAAGAAAGCCTTCTTCAGTGATCAAGGCAAAGAAATAGAGGAAAAGAACAGAACAGGAAAGACTAGAGATTTCTTCAAGAAAATTAGAGATACCAAGGGAATATTTCATGCAAAAATGGGCTTGATAAAGGACAGAAATGGTATGGACTTAACAGAAGCAGAAGATATTAAGAAGAGGTGGCAAGAATACACAGAAGAACTGTACAAAAAAGTTTTTCACAACCCAGATAATCATGATCGTGTGATCACTCATCTAGAGCCATACATCCTGGAATGTGAAGTCAAGTGGGCCTTAGAAAGCATCACTACGAACAAAGCTAGTGGAGGTGATGGAATTCCAGTGGAGCTATTTCAAATCCTGAAAGATGATGCTGTGAAAGTGCTGCACTCAATATGCCAGCAGATTTGGAAAATTCAGCAGTAGCCACAGGACTGGAAAGGGTCAGTTTCATTCCAACCCCAAAGAAAGGCAATGCCAAAGAATGCTCAAACTACAGCACAATTGCACTCATCTTACACGGTAGTAAAGTAATGCTCAAAATTCTCCAAACCAGACTTCAGCAATACATGAACTGTGAACTTCCTGATGTTCAAACTGGTTTTAGAAAAGGCAGAGGAACCAGAAATCAAATTGCCAACATCAGCTGGACCTTGGAAAAAGCAAGAGAGTTCCAGAAAAACATCTATCTCTGCTTTATTGACTATGCCAAAGCCTTTGACTGTGTGGATCACAATAAACTGTGGAAAATTCTGAGAGATGTGGAAATATCAGACCACCTGACCTGCCTCTTGAGAAATCTGTATGCAGGTCAGGAAGCAAGAGTTAGAACTGGACATGGAACAACAGACTGGTTCCAAATAGGAAAAAGAGTACGTCAAGGCTGTATCTTGTCACCCTGCTTATTTAACTTCTATGCAGAGTACATCATGAGAGACGATGGACTGGAAGAAACACAAGGTGGAATCAATATTGTCGGGAGAAATATCAATAACCTCAGATATGCAGATGACACTACCCTAATGGCAGAAAGTGAAGAGGAACTCAAAAGCCTCTTGATGAAAGTGAAAGAGGAGAGTGAAAAAGTTGGCTTACAGCTCAACATTCAGAAAACGAAGATCATGGCATCTGGTCCCATCACTTCATGGGAAATAGATGGGGAAACAGTGGAAACAGTGGAAACAGTGTCAGACTTTCTTTTGGGGGGCTCCAAAATCACTGCAGATGGTGACTGCAGCCATGAAATTAAAAGACACTTACTCCTTGGAATAAAAGTTATGGCCAACCTAGATAGCATATCCATCTTGTCAAGTCTATGGTTTTTCCAGTGGTGTTGTATGGATGTGAGAGTTGGACTGTGAAGAAGGCTGAGTGCCGAAGAATTGATGCTTTTGAACTGTGGTGTGGGAGAAGACTCTTGAGAGTCCCTTGGACTGCAAGGAGATCCAACCAGTCCATTCTGAAGATCAGCCCTGGGATTTCTTTGGAAGGAATGATGCTAAAGCTGAAACTCCAGTACTTTGGCCACCTCATGCGAAGAGTTGACTCATTGGAAAAGACCCTGATGCTGGGAGGGATTGGGGGCAGGAGGAGAAGGGGACAACAGAGGATGAGATGGCTGAATGGCATCACTGACTCAGTGGACATGAGTCTGAGTGAACTCTGGGTGTTAGTGATGGACAGGGAGGCCTGGCGTGCTGCGAATCATGGGATCGCAAACAGTCGGACACGAATGAGTGACTGAGCGACTGAACATAACTGATGTAGAGGATCATGTCATCTGCAAACAATGAGAGTTTTACTTCTTTTCTAATTTGGATTCCTTTTATTTCTTTTTCTGCTCTGATTGCTGCGGCCAAAACTTCCAGAAGTATGTTGAATAGTAGCCATGAAAGTGGGCACCCATGTCTTGTTCCTGACTTTAGGGGAAATGCTTTCAGTTTTTCACCATTGAAGATAATGTTTGCAGTGGTTTGTCATATATAGCTTTTATTATGTTGAGGTATATCTATGCTTCTTAATACACTGTCTAGTTTTGTCATGGCTTTCTGTCCAAGGAGCAATGGTCTTTTAATTTCATGGCTTCAGTCACCATCTGCAGTGATTTTGGAGCACAAAAAAATTAAGCCAGCCACTGTTTCCACTATTTCTCCATCTATTTGCCATGAATAGATGGGACCAGATGCATGATGTTACTTTTCTGAATGTTGAGCTTTAAGCCAATTTTTTCACTCTCCTCTTTCACTTTCATCAAGAGGTTCTTTAGTTCTTCTTCACTTTCTTCCATAAGTGTGATGTCATCGCATATCTGAGGTTATTGATATTTCTCCCGGTAATCTTGATCCAGCTTGTGCTTCTTCCAGCCCAGTATTTCTCATGAGGTACTCTGCATATAAATTAAACAAGCCGTGTGTCAATATACAGCCTTGACATACTCCTTTCCCAATTTGGAACCAGTCTGTTGTCCATGTCAGTTTTAACTGTTGCTTCCTCTCTGCATACAGATTTCTCAAGAGGCAGGTCAGGTGGTCTGATAGTCCCATCTCTTGAAGAATTTTCCAGTTTGTGGTGATCCACTTAATCAAAGGCTTTGGCATAGTTTATAAAGCAGGAATAGTTATTTTTCTGGAACTATCTTGCTTTTTTGATAATCCAACAGATGTTGGCAATTTGATCTCTGATTCCTCTGCCTTTTCTAAATCCAGCTTGAACATCTGGAGGTTCACGTTTCACAAACTGTTGAAGCATGGCTTGGAGAATTTTGAGCATTACTTTAGTAGCGTGTGAGATGAGTGCAATTATTCAGTAGTTTGAGTATTCTTTGGCATTGCCTTTTTTTGGGATGGAAAGAAGATTGACCCATTCCAGCCCTGCGGCCACTGTTGAATTTTCCAAATTTGCTGGCATATTGAGTGCCTCACTTTCACAGTATCATCATTTAGGATTTGAAATGGCTCAACTGAAATTCCATCACCTCCAAAGTTTTTTGTAGTGATGCTTCCTGAGGCCCACTTCACTTTGCATTCCAGGAAGTCTGGCTCTAGGTGGGTGATCACACCACCATGATTATCTGGGTCATGAAGATCTTTTTTGTATAGTTCTTCTGTGTGTTCTTGCCACCTCTTCTTAATATCTTCTGCTTCTATTAGGTCCATACCATTTATGTCCTTTATCAAGCCCTTCTTTGCATGAAATGTTCCCTTGGTATCTCTAATTTTCTTGAAGAGATCTCTAGTCTCTCCCATTCTGTTGTTTTCCTCTATTTATTTGCATTGATCGCTGAAGGCTTTCTTATCTCTCCTTGATATTCTTTGGAACTCTGCATTCAAATGGGTATATCTTTCCTTATCTCTTTTGCTTTTCGCTTCTATTCTTTTCACAGCTATTTGTAAGGCCTCTTCAGACAGCCATTTTGCTTTTTTGCATTTCTTTTTCTTGGGAATGGTCTTGATCTCTGTCTCATGTACAATGTCATGAACCTCTCTATAGTTCATCAGGTACTCTATCAAATCTAATCCCTTGAATCAATTTTCACTTCTACTCTATAATTGTAAGGGATTTGATTTAGGTCATACCTGAATGGTCTAGTGGTTTTCCCTACTTTCTTAAATTTAAGTCTGAATTTGGCAATAGGGAGTTCATGATCAGGAGCCACAGTCAGCTCCTGATCTTGTTTTTGCTGACTGTATAGAGCTTCTCCATCTTTGGCTGCAAAGAAAATAATCAATCTGATTTTGGTATTGACCATCTGGTTATGTATATGTGTAGACTCTTCTCTTGTGTTGTTGGAAGAGGGTGTTAGCTATGACTAGTGTGTTCTCTTTGCAAAACTCTGTTAGCCTTTTCCTTGCTTCTTTCTGTGCTTCTAGGTCAAATTTTGGGCAAATTCTACGCCAAAATACCTGTTACTCTAGGTATTTCTTGACTTCCTACTTTGCATTCCAATCCCCTATAGTGGAAAGAACACCTTTTTTTGGGTATTCGTTCTAGAAGGTCGTGTAGGTTATCATAGAACTGTTCTACTTCAGCTTCTTCAGTATTAGTGACAGAGGCATAGACTTAGATTACCATGATATTAAATGGCTTACCTTGGAAATGAACAGAGATCATTCTGTCATTATTTTAGATTGCATCCATGTACTACATTTTGAACTCATGTTGGTTATGATGGCTAGTCCAGTTCTTCTAAGGGATTCTTGCCCACAGTAGTAGATATTATGGTCATCTGAGTTAAATTCCCCTATTCCAGTCCATTTTAGTTCGCTGATTCCTAAAATATCAAAGTTCACTCTTGCCATCTCCTATTTGACCTCTTCCAATTTGCCTTGATTCGTGGACCTGACATTCCAGGTTCCTATGCAGTATTGCTCTTTACAGCATCGGACTTTGTTTCTATCACCAGTTTCATCCACAACTGCATATTGTTTTTGCTTTGGCTCCATCTCTTCATTCTTTCTGAAGTTGTTTCTCCACTGATCTCCAGTAGCATTATGGGCACGTACCAACTTGGGGGGTTAATCTTTCAGTGTCCTATCTTTTTGCCTTTTCATACTCTTCATGGGGTTATCAAGACAAGAATCCTGAAGTGGTTTGCCATTGCCTTCTCCAGTGAACCACATTTTGTCGAACTCTCCACCATGACCTGTCCGTCTTGGGTGGACCTACAAGGCATTGCTTATTGTTTCCTTGAGTTAGGCAAGGCTGTGGTCCATGTAACCAGATTGGTTAGTTTTCTGTGATTATGTTTTTCAGTCTGTCTGCCCTCTGATGGAGAAGGATAAGAAGCTTATGGAAGCTTCCTGATGGAAAAGAGTAACTGAGGGGCAAATTGTGTCTTGTTCTGATGGGTAGGACATGCTCAGCAAATCTTTAAACCAATTTTCTGTTGATTGGTGGAGCTGTGTTCCCTCCCTGCTATTTACCTGGGGGCAAACTTTGGTGGAGGTAATGAAGATAATGGCAACCTCCTTCAAAACATCCCATGCATGTACTGCTACAGTCACTGCCCCCAACCCTGCAGCAAGCCACTACCAACCTATGCCTCTGCTGGAGACTCCTGGACACTCCTGGGCAAGTCTGGATCAGTCTCTTTTGGGGTCACTGCTCCTTTCTTCTGGGTCCTAGTGCACACAAGGTTTTGTTTGTGCCCTCCAAGAGTCTATCCCAGATGTATCCTTACAGTTTTAGAAATAAAATGATGCCACAACCTCCACATGTGACATAATCATCAATTGAAGTCCACTAAAAGTGAATGAACTGGCTACTAAAATGAATTAAGTGTATGTGGTAGAAATAACTTTCTGGCAATATGAATGAAGCTATGAGGTTTGTTATTAAAGAAAACTGCAGTCTTGTTTATCCAGAGATAATGATGCTCTCCTGTATAGAAATAGGAGAGTGGACTGAAACAGTTCTGTTGATCATTTATTATTCCCTGCTTCTTCTTCTGTATTGTAGGAAATTGTGCCCTGTGAGCTAACATTTTTTGGCTTCCTTGAAATCTGATTTCCTAAATGAGTCAACCAATAGGAGACTCACAAGAGATTGAAAGTTCTTCCCCACTGTGCTTCTTCTCTTCTTGGTTCTATCCACTTTGGGTGATTCCAATTCAGGGTTCCTATCCTCGCTGTTTTACTCCAATGCTAGGTAAGACACTGGTTTCATGCCACTGATAACTCCTAGGTTAATTCACCTTCTCATGTTTGGCTTTCAGTTCTCCCAATACCTCTGTAAATTAGTTCCCTTTGTTAAACCCTCTTTGTTATTTTGTCTGGCGTGCATGGGCTCCATTTTCTTTCAAGACTCTGGCTGATATAGTATTCCTGTGCTGTGCTAAATCACTTCAGTCATGTCCAACTCTTTGTGACACCATGGACTATAGCCCACCAGGCTCCTCTGTCCATGAGATTCTGCAGGCAAGAATGGTGGAGTAGGCTGCCACCCTTTTTCAATAGTATCCCTGAAGTGAAGTCACTCAGTTGTGTCCGACTCTTTGTGACCCTGAGAACTATATAGTCGACCAGGCTTCTCTGTCCATGGGATTTTCCAGGCAAGAGGACTGAAATGGGTTGCCATTTCCTTCTCCAGGGGATCTTCCCAACCCAGGTATTGAACCCAGGTCTCCCACATTGTAGGCAGATGCTTTACCATCTGAGCCACTAGGGAAATCCAGTAGTATTCTTACTTTGCAGTAACACACATAATTTACTTCACATTCCTCTTAGTAATGATGGCTCCTTTAGTCTGTGAATGTCAGTGAAGTTTCAATGTAAAGTTGCAGGATACAATATTTTCCTAGGGATTATAACAGACTATGGGTGTTGGGGGATGGAGTGGAACATTTTTAAGAAGAACACACAAGTGATTTCAGTATTTCCTGGTTGCAATATGACCTTTTCCTGTGAGTAAACACATTTTGAATTATATAATATTTTAGGGTCTTTAAGATATTTCATTCTACAGCCATAATGTCACCTGCTTGTATGAGCATCTTCTAATTTTCACAAGCAATTATGTCTCTAACTTTTCCCTGAGAGGAAAAAAAAGTAAACATAAGCAAGACTTTTATATATACAGGAATGTGATGTGTCTCTGTGACGGGAAGGTTTGAATTATCTAGTACTATTTTCAGATGCTTGCGACTGGGTGAGAAGAATCTATCTGCTGACCCAAATGAAGAATCAGTATAGTCCTTCTGACTTAAGTTGGAAGGATGATATGGCATGTAGAATTCTGAGTGAAATTTTGCGCTGTAAAAAACAACAACAACAACTAGATTTTGGCTCAAGGTAACACAGTAGGTGAAATCTGACTCGAGATAGCACTTCATTTACAGTTCAAGGGAGATGACTGCTCCCTAGAGAGTGATGCAAGGTTTCCATTATCCCAAAATATCTGGGGGAGAAAAGGGAGAAATCACCTGAAAGTTCGTTCTGGGCATCAAACAGACGCACTAATAAAGTCTTGCGGAACAATGATGAGAAAGATGGAAAAAAAATTTTTTTAACTAAACAGACATTAGAGGAAGCTGTAAAGAAAAAAAAAAGGTTGTTGCCTGCCGTTCCATTTCTTAAAGGATCAAGCCATTAGCCAGTTCAGTCACCTACCAGAGTGCACCTTGAAGACATTGAGGATAGAGGAAAACAGCATATCTGTACTTTGGATACCCTGTCCCCTAGATAGCTAAAGACACGTGTCTAAGGAAAAATTTCAGTGATTCCTGATTCATGCATCTTCCCATATATAGAAAAGCAGTAAAATTATTAATTTCAGGTATCTGTTCTTTATGATTAATGAGAATCTTTGATATTCAACTATGTTTATTTTCCAACAAGAACAACAAAAAAAATTCATACATGGCCTGTCTCCTTACCTCTTTAGAGCAGTTCCTCAAAGTTATCTGAGAGGCTGTCTCTCTAGGCTATCATCCTCAGTAAGGTTACTGAAGAAAACTTAAGTCACAATTTTTACACTGGGTGTTTTTCTCTCAGTCATAAAGGACAAAGGAACTGTATTGATTTCAAATTGTTCCATTTCCTAGGTGTGTGACATTGGATAAATGAACGTTTTTGAATCTCTGTTTGAACATCTATAAAATGGAATAATAATAATAGTTTTGACGGAATCTTTTGAAATAATTAAAATAGTCTCTATAAATTAGCCCATAGTGTGTGTTCAGTCAGAATTAATCAGGAACATTACTTTTAGCATTAAGACATTTGTTTGCAGAATCTCTCTGAATATTACAGAGGGGAAAAAACATTGACAATTAAGAGGAAAGCATTGCTTTTTTGTTCTGGACGGTGTGCTCTCTTAATTAGGATAGTACTGTTGCATGAGCAGTTCTTTCATTCTGAAAATGATACCAGGTCACTTCTCCAGCAAATGGCATTTCTCTCCCAGAATGATGAGGGGATAGGAACCCGTCTTGATTTTTTTCATGAACATTTGCTTACCTTTTTACCTTTCATCTTTATTCATCAGGCTATTGCCTTCAATCTACAAATAAGTCGGAAACCTAAGTCTTTCACATTTTCAAATCATAGGGTCTGAATGGACTGTCAATTTCACTTTCTGAAGTTTGTGAGATGCACAATTAAGCCAATCTGTGCATCATATTCCCCTGTACGCTGTTGTTGAGGCTTTACAACTTTATGTATCCATTTTCCTATTGATGAGCATTTAGGTTTTATCCAAATATTCATAATGGATCCTAGCATTCCTTCCCCATAAGAGTGTTGCAAAACATTAGGCAAACCAAGTCTTCAATTTTAGAGTCCATTTTCTCAATTGTAAAAAGAGAAATTTGAATTAAGTAATCTATAAGTTTATTTTCTGTGCTATTAACAAAATCCAGTGTTCCATATTCTCTGAATACTCACATATCTTGATAAGTAGCTAGCCCCTGCTCCTATGTATCTGTTGGACTTTCTCCGCTCTCCAGCTTCTGTGAGAAACCTGAAATCATGGTTCTCAGAGCAATGCTGTATGCTCATAGAGTGGTCCATTTCTTCTAGCCACATGTCTTCCCATTGTCCTAATATGCCACTACAATGACATCTGTGCTGCCTGCTATAGACTTCACCATAGGGAAATCTTCCCCATTACAGAAGGCAAGCTTCACCTTGCAGAGCTCTTTGGCTGTTTGAGAAACAAACATGTTCTTCCAGATGGGTTAGCAGAGTATTTCAGAATTGATTCATGTTGGCTATTCTCCAAGAATTTCTGCAAAGAAGCTGCATTGTAACAGGTTCAGAAAAATCTGACCCTCATAACCTACCTGTACTATGCTTGTTCCACAAAATGTACATTTCAACAAGGACTCCTGACCTGATATCAAAACTTATTGGAGAAAGAAGATAAATAACTCAAAAGAAACAAAACCTACTTTGTCAGTTAAAATCCCTCTATAATTTAAAAAAGAAAAAAAAACTATATTTACTACTACCAGCAAAAGCTTGCCAAATATTTTTTTTTAGTAAAAGAGTTTAGTTTTTCAAACTGTAAGAACTGTGGAATTTCACTTTAATAAAAAATTGAAGTAGACTGTTATTGTAAATAAATATCACAAGTCCTCAGTCAACTGCTATTGGTTATTAAAATGAACATGTATTAAAAATAACCATTAAGAAATAGAAGCTATTTCTTTCTGAATATCAGTGTTCTGGCTTTCTTTCTGCCATAAGTGGTTATGATTAGGTTTAAGTTTGGGCTTAGACACCCTGTGGCAATGATACTGCTGCAAGATTGCAATTTCTTTCTTTGCTGTGTGAAGAAGGAGATGAGGTTAGCACTCACTTATGTTTATAGCATGCTGGTAGGGGCAGTGCAGAAATAGTCTACCTTAACCTTCAATTTCATTTCTGATCAACATAAAACTGTATAAGCTCTTATAGGATCAAATGATCCTATAGTCCTGGACCTGAGAATCTTTCTGGATATATCAGACCAAGAATCAAAATAGAGTGTTATATTTAAATATGAAAACAAGATCACATTCATATTAGGTAATTCTTAGTAAGGACCAGTGAGAGTTTTATCAAATTATATGTAAGAGATCTTTACAAATGTATTCTTCTTAAAGCATATTTGAAATCTTCACATGATGTTAGGAAATTAATGAAAGTAGACCTTTTGAAACAAAGTTACTTGTTCAACTGAGAAAATAAATTGATTAATGGTACCTATCTTGATTTTAAGTAAACATACTTTTACACTGGAACTTTATGATTTAAACATTTTAATCAGGGGGCAGTCCTAAGATGGTGGAGGAATAGGATGGGGAGACCACTTTCTCCCTCACAAATTCATCAAAAGAACATTTCAGCGCTGAGTAAATTCCACAAAGCAACTTCTGAATGCTGGCAGAGGATATCAGGCACCCAGAAAAGCAGATTATTGTCTTCAAAAACAGGTAGGAAAAAATATAAAGGATGAAAAAAGAGACGAAAAAGGTAGGGAGGGAGCTCTGTCCCAGGAAGGGAGTCTTAAAAAGAGAGAAGTTTCCAAACACCAGGAAACACTCTAACTGCCACATCTGTGGCAAGCCTTGGAAGCACAGAGGGCAACATAACAAGGAGGGAAAATAAATAAATAATTAAAACCAACAGATTACAAGCCCAACTGTAACTTCCCCAGTGGAGAAGCAGCACAGATGCCTGCATCTACCACTAGGAAGCAGGGGCTGGACAGGGAGGCGCTTTTTAAGAATGGGGCCAGAATGCCCCAAGCGTAACCAGAGCGAACTAACTTGGGCTAGCAAACCAGACTGTGGGATAGCTACCACGTGAAAAGCTCTAACATAAGACACCACCAGGCCCATGCACAGAACAAAGGATGGAACAGAATTAGCTGGCTGCAGACCATCCCCCTCTGGTGACAGGCAGCCAGAGTCAGAAGTGCTGGAAAGGGGAAATTGCAGCCCCAGAGAGACAATAACTACCAAACTGCAAGCAAGCTTCTTTGCTAACTAAGACTTCCTGGGGCTCTGGGCAGTCACCATCCACTGGAGAAGGGGTGCCAGTTGTACTCCCAGAAAACTGAGCAGCAGGGATAGGAAAGGCGATAAGTCACAGCAACCCTGCTCCCCAAACACCTGAGCTACTCAGACATGGGAAAGGCACAAAACACAGGCCCAACCGAGTCTGTGCCTCTGAGGACTACCTGAGTGCCTGAGCCTGAGCAGCTTAGACCAGGGAGGTGCATGCAGCCCAGGGCCGGCCTCAGACAGTTCCCAGCAGAGCAACCTAGAGCCTGAGCAGTGTGCACCGTGAGTGGGGGCAGGCCCAGCGGGGCTGAGACACTGCGAGGACACACCAGTGTTATTTGTTTGCAGCATCCCTCCCTCCCCACAGCGCGACTGAATAAGTGAGCCTAAAAAAAAAAGTGACCACCACCGCCCGCCTTGTGTCAGGGCAGAAATCAGACACTGAAGAGACCAGCAAACAGAAGAAGCTAAAACATTGGGAACCGCCTCAGAAATTACAGGTGCAATAGATTAAAACCCTGTCATTAGTACTGACTACATAGGAAGGGGCCTTTAGATCTTGAGAAATATAAGCCAGACCAAGGAACTATCCAAAAATGAACTGACCCCACGCTGCCCACAACACCAGAGAAAGTCCCAGATATATCTTTACTATTTTTATGATCATTCTTGTTTGGTTGGTTTTTTCTTCTTTTCTTTTTCTTCTTCTTTTTTTAACATTTTTTAAATTTTAAGTCTTCTATTTCTCCTTTAATTTTTATTTTTATAAACTACTATTATTTTTCAAAAAAGAAAAAGACCCTATTTTTAAAGCAAATGCCATATATACTTTTTTGTTGTTGTTGTTGCTTTTTAATAATTCTTGTGACTTTGTTTTTTTTGTTGTTGTTCTTCTTCTTCTTTTCTTTAATATTGTATTTTTGAAAATCCAACCTCTACTGTAGATTTTTAATCTTTGCTTTTTAGTATTTGTTATCAATTTTGTACCTTTAAAAACCCGTTCTTCAGTACCCATTTTTACTTGAGAGTGAGATTACTGGCTTGACCATGCTCTCCTCCTTTGGACTCTCCTTTTTCTCCACCAGGTTGCCTCTGTCTCCTCCCTCCCCCTTCTCTTCTCTACCCAACTCTGTGAATCTCTGTGTGTTCCAGACAGTGGAGAACACTTAGGGAACTGGCTACTGGCTGGATCTGTTTCTCCCTTTTTCATTCCCCATTTTTATCCTCCTGGCCATCTCTGTCTCCTTCTTCCCTCTCCACTTCTTTGTATAACTCTGCGAACATCTCTGAGCAGTCCAGACTGTGGAGCACACATAAGGAAGTGGTTACTGGCTAGCTTGCTCTCTCATCTTTTGATCCCACCTTTTCTCATTCTAGTCACCTCCAACTCCCCTCTCCCTCTTCTCTTCTCCATGTAACTCTGTGAACCTCTCTGGGTGTCCCTCACTGTGGAGAAACTTTTCATCTTTAACGTAGACGTTTTATCATCAGTGTTGCATAGATGGAGAAGTCTAGAGGCTAATGTAAAAATAAAACTGAAAACCAGAAGCAGGAGGCTTAAGTCCAAATCCTGAGAACATCAGAGAACTCCTGAATCCAGGGAACATTAATCGATAGGAGCTCATCAAACACCTCCATACCGACACTGAAACCAAGCACCACCCGAGGGCCAACAAGTTCCAGAGCAAGTCATATCATGCAAATTCTCCAGCAACACAGGAACACACCCCTGAGCTTCAATATACAGGCTGGTCAAGTTACTCCAAAACCACTGACATCTCATAACTCATTACTGGACACTTCCTTGCACTCCAGAGAGAAGAAATCCAGCTCTACCCACCAGAACTCCGACACAAGCTTCCTTAACCAAGAAACCTTGACAAGCCACTGATACAACCCCACCCACAGTGAGGAAACTCCATAATAAAGAGAACTCCACAAACTGCCAGAATATAGAAAGGCCACCCCAAAAGCAGCAATATAACCAAGATTAAGAGACAGAGGAATACCCAGCAGGTAAAGGAACAGGAGAAATGCCCACCAAACCAAATAAAAGAGGAAGAGATAGAGAATCTACCCGAGAAAGAATTCTGAAAATTGATAGTGAAAATGATCCAAAATCTTGAAATCAAAATGGAATCACAGATAAATAGCCTGGAGATAAACATTAAGAAGATGCAAGAAAGGTTTAACAAGGACCTAGGAGAAATAAAAAAGAGTCAAAATATAATGAATAACACAATAAATGGGATCAGAAACACTCTGGAGGCAACAAATAGTAGAATAATGGAGGCAGAAAACAGGATTAGTGAAATAGAAAAACGAATGGTAGAAATAAATGCATCAGAGAGGAAAAAAGAAAAATGAATTAAAAGAAATGAGGACAATCTCAGAGACCTCCAGGACAATATGAAACGCTCCAACATTAGATTTATAGGAGTCCCAGAAGAAGAAGACAAAAAAGAAAGACCATGGGAAAATACTTGAGGAGATAAGAGTTGACAACTTCCCTAAAATGGGGAAGGAAATAATCACCCTAGTCCAAGAAACCAAGAGAGTCCCAAACAGGTTAAACCCAAGGCGAAACACCCCAGGACACATATTAATCAAATTTACAAAGATCAAACACAAAGAACAAATATTAAAAGCAGCAAGGCAAAAACAAGAAATAACACACAAGGGGATTCCCATACAGATAACAGCTGATCTTTCAATAGAAACTCTTCAGGCCAGGAGGGAATGGCAAGACATACTTAAAGTGATGAAAGAAAATAACCTACAGCCCAGATTACTGTACCCAGCAAGGATCTCATTCAAATATGAAGGAGAAATCAAACGCTTTACAGACAAGCAAAAGATGAGAGAACTCAGCACAACCAAACCAGCTCTCCAACAAATGCTAAAGGATATTCTCTAGACAGGAAACACAAAAAGGGTGTATAAACCCGAACCCAAACAATAAAGTAAATGGCAACGGGATCATGCTTATCAAAAATTACCTTAAACATAAATGGGTTGAATGCCCCAACCAAAGACAAAGACTGGCCGAATGGATACAAAAACAAGACCCCTATATATGTTGTCTACAAGAGAACCACCTCAAAACAAGGGACACATACAGACTGAAAGTGAAGGGCTGGAAAAAGATATTCCATGCAAATAGAGACCAAAAGAAAGTTGGAATAGGAATACTCATATCAGATAAAATTGACTTTAAAGCAAAGGCTGTGAAAAGAGACAAAGAAGGACACTACATAATGATTAAAGGATTAATCCAAGAAGAAGATATAACAATTATAAATATATATGCACCCAACATAGGAGCACTGCAATATGTAAGACAAATGCTAACAAGTATGAAAGGGGAAATTAACAATAACACAATAATAGTGGGAGACTTTACTACCCCATTCACACCTGTGGACAGATCAACTAAACAGAAAAGTAACAAAGAAACACAAATTTTAAATGATACAATAGACCAGTTAGACCTAATTGATATCTATAGGACATTTCACCCCAAAACAATGAATTTCACCTTTTTCTCAAGTGCTCACGGAAACTTCTCCAGGATAGATCACATCCTGGACCGTAAATCTAACCTTGGTAAATTCAAAAAATTGAAATCATTCCAAGCATCTTTTCTGACCATAATGCAGTAAGATTAGATCTCAATTACAGGAGAAAAACTATTAAAAATTCCAACATATGGAGGCTGAACAACACGCTTCTGAATAACCAACAAATCACAGAAGAAATCAAAAAAGAAATCAAAATATGCATAGAAACTAATGAAAATGAAAACACAACAACCCAAAACCTGTGGGACACTATAAAAGCAGTGCTAAGGGGAAAGTTCATAGCAATACAGGCATACCTCAAGAAACAAGAAAAAAGTCAAATAAATAACCTAACTCTACAACTAAAGCAACTAGAAAAGGAATAAATGGAGAACCCCAGAGTTAGTAGAAGGAAAGAAATCTTAAAAATTAGGGCAGAAATAAATGCAAAAGAAACAAAAGAGACCATAGCAAAAATCAACAAAGTCAAAAGCTGGTTCTTTGAAAGAATAAATAAAATTGACAAACCATTAGCCAGACTCATCAAGAAACAAAGGGAGAAAATTCAAATCAATTAAATTAGAAATGAAAATGGAGAGACCACAGCAGACAACACAGAAATACAAACGATCATAAGAGACTACTATCAGCAATTGTATGCCAATAAAATGGACAATGTGGAAGAAATGGACAAATTCTTAGAAAAATACAACTTTCCAAAACTGGAAAGTTTAAGTTTCCTCTTACCAGGAAGAAACAGAAAATCTTAACAGACCCATCACGAGCACGTAAATTGAAACTGTAATTAGAAATCTTCCAGCAAACAAAAGCTCAGGTCCAGACGGCTTCACAGCTGAATTCTACCAAAAATTTCGAGAAGAGCTAACACCTATCCTACTCAAACTCTTCCAGAAAATTGCAGAGGAAGGTAAACTTCCAAACTCATTCTATGAGGCCACCATCACCCTAATACCAAAACCTGACAAAGATGTCACAAAAAAAAGAAAAAAGAAAGAAAATTACAGGCCAATATCACTGATGAACATAGATGCAAAAATCCTTAACAAAATTCTAGCAATCAGAATCCAATAACACATTAAAAAGATCATACACCATGACCAAGTGAGCTTTATCCCAGGGATGCAAGTATTCTTCAACATGCACAAATCAATCAATGTGATTCACCACATTAACAAATTGAAAAATAAAAGCCATATGATTATCTCAATAGATGCAGAGAAAGCCTTTGACAAAATTCAATATCCATTTATGATAAAAACTCTCCAGAAAGCAGAAATAGAAGGAACATACCTCAACATAATAAAACTATATATGACAAACACACAGCAAACATTATCCTCAATGGAGAAAAATTGAAAGCATTTCCCCTAAATTCAGGAAGAAGACAAGGGTGCCCACTTTCACCACTACTATTCAACATAGCTCTGGAAGTTTTGGCCACAGCAATCAGAGCAGAAAAAGAAATAAAGGAATCCAAATTGGAAAAGAAGAAGTCAAACTCTCACTGTTTGCAGATGACATGATCCTCTACATAGAAAACCCTAAAGACTCCACCAGAAAATTACTAGAGCTAATCAGTGAATATAGTAAAGTTGCAGGATAGGAAATCAACACACAGAAATCGCTTGCATTCCTATACACTAATAATGAGAAAGTAGAAACAAAAGTTAAGGAAACCATTCCATTCACCATTGCAAAGAAAATAATAAAATACTTAGGAATATACCTACCTAAAGAAACTAAAGACCTGTATATAGAAAACTATAAGACACTGGTGAAAGAAATCAAAGAGGACACTAATAGATGGAGAAATATACCATGTTCATGGATCAGAAGAAGCAATATAGTGAAAATGAGTATACTACCCAAAGCAATCTACAGATTCAGTGCAATCCCTATCAAGCTACCAGCGGTATATTTCACAGAGCTAGAACAAATAATTTCACAATTTGTATGGAAATACAAAAAACCTCAAATAGCCAAAACAATCTTGAGAAAGAAGAATGGAACTGGAGGAATCAACCTGCCTGACTTCAGGCTCTACTGCAAAGCCACAGTCATCAAGACAGTATGGTACTGGCACAAAGACAGAAATATAGATCAATGGAACAAAATAGAAAGCCCAGAGATAAATCCACATACCTATGGACACCTTATCTTTGACAAAGGATGCAAGAATATACAATTGAGAAAAGACGATCTCTTTAACAAGTGGTGCTGGGAAAATTGGTCAACCACTTGTAAAAGAATGAAACTAGAACACTTTCTAACACTGCACACAAAAATAAACTCAAAATGGGTTAAAGATCTAAACGTAAGACCAGAAACTATAAAACTTCTAGAGGAGAACATAGGCTAAACACTCTCCGACATAAATTGCAGCAGGATCCTCTATGATCCACCCCCCAGAATACTGGAAATAAAAGCAAAAATAAACAAATGGGATCTAGTTAAACTTAAAAGCTTTTGCACAACAAAGGAAACTATGAGCAAGGTGAAAAGACAGCCTTCAAAATGGGAGAAAATAATAGCAAATGAAGCAACTGACAAAGAACTAATCTCAAAAATATACAAGCAATTCCTGCAGCTCAATTCCAGAAAAATAAACGACCCAATCAAAAAATGGGCCAAAGAACTAAATAGACATTTCTCCAAAGAAGACATACAGATGGCTAATAAACACATGAAAAGATGCTCAACATCACTCATTATCAGAGAAATGCAAATCAAGACCACAATGAGATACCATTTCACACCAGTCAGAATGGCTGCGATCCAAAAGTCTACAAGCAATAAATGCTGGAGAGGGTGTGGAGAAAAGGGAACCCTCTTACACTGTTGGTGGGAATGCAAACTAGTACAGCCACTATGGAGAACAGTGTGGAGAGTCCTTAAAAAACTGGAAATACAACTGCCTTATGACCCAGCAATCCCACTGCTGGGCATACACACCAAGGAAACCAGAATTGAAAGAGACACGTGTGCCCCAATGTTCATTGCAGCACTATTTATAATAGCCAGGACATAGAAACAACCTAGATGTCCATCAGCAGATAAATGGATAAGAAAGCTGAGGTACATATACACAATGGAGTACTACTCAGCCATTAAAAAGAATACATTTGAATCAGTTCTAATGAGGTGGATGAAACTGGAGCCAATTATACAGAGTGAAGTAAGCCAGAAAGAAAAACACCAATACAGTATACTAACACATATATCTGAAATTTAGAAAGATGGTAATGATAACCTTGTATGCAAGACAGCAAAAGAGACACAGATGTATAGAACAGACTTTTGGACTCTGTGGGAGAGGGAGAGGGTGGGATGATTTGGGAGAATGGCATTGAAAGATGGATACTATCATGTAAGAAACGAATCGCCAGTCTAGGTTCAATATAGGATACAGGATGCTCGGGACTGGTGCACTGGGATGACCCAGAGAGATGATATGGGGAGAGAGGTGGGGAGGGGGTTTCAGGATGGGGAACATGTGTGCACCCATGGCGGATTTCATGTCAATGTATGGGAAAACCAATACAGTATTGTAAAGCAAAATAATAAGTAAATAAAATAAATTAAAAAAATAATAAATAAACATTTTAATCAAAATATCTAATGCTAATATATTGGGCTTAATTGTGTTTTTTTTTTCTTTCTTCTTCTTCTTGCCTTTTTTGTTTCAGTGGAACTAGTCATTTTCAAAGTGAATCCATAATCTTAAACATTTAAAGCATATTATCATCATGCATGTAAAAACAACTATCCATATATTCAAATTAACTGTTTGATTGTTATAATGCACTTGGCTATCTTTCTGAGGAGATGACTCTGTCATTAAGTAGCAACAAATGAAAAGCATATTACTAAAGTGAATCTTTGAGAAATAGCAATAATTAAGATAATAAAAAAGATAATGCTAAAAATCATATACTATATACTGCTTTCAAAAACATCACCTCACTTGCACAAACCTCTCAAGTAGGTATGTGTGTGTGTGCATTTAATCACTCAGCTGTGTCCAACTCTTTGGAACCCCATGGACTGTAAGCCACCAGGCCTCTCTGTCCATGGGGATTCTCCAGGCAGGAGTACTGGAGTGGGTTGTCATGCCTTCTTCTAGGGGATCTTCCCAGCCCAGGGATCAAACCCAGGTCTTTCACATTGCAGGCAGATTTTTTACCATCTGAGCCAGCAGGGAAGCCCATGAATACTGGAGGGGGCAGCCTATCCCTTCTCCAGGGGATCTTCCTGACACAGGAATCAAATCAGGGTCTCCTGCGTTGCAGGTGGATTCTTTACCAACTGAGCTGCTACCAGGGAAGCCCCAAGTAGATATAATTTGACCAAAATGTCAGATGACAAATATTTATGGAGTGCTTACTGCCCATATCCAGTATTTCCATTTTGAGAGACCCCCATTAGGGTAAACCCTGGGCATGTCTTCATATCTTTACAACCTCACCACTAGGAAAATAATTTGGTTAACTTGTAAGTTTGGAAGAAAGAATCGAGCATGCCTGCTGCAGCTTTTTTTCTCCCAGCCCTCTTCTGGAATCTGGCTGTCTGCAGACAAGGTGCATACTCTTCAGCTCTTTGGGCTGTGGAGACAGGCTTCTAGCTAATCAGTTTTACCTATGACCAGAGGAGTCTGTCTAATTCATCCAGTGGCAAGTGGGAGGGGGCAGGGATCACAATCATCATTTGTTTGCACTTAGACTATGTCCTGCAAAAAATCTTTATTGGTAATGTAAGGGTTTTTTTTTTTATGCCTGTCTGCTTGACACCTGTGCTTATCATTGTATTTGATTGGAAAATGAAATTTGAGATTTATTGACATTCCTATTTATCAAGTTCTAAAACTTGGAGCCTCAGAAGAAGCTTGTTCCAAGTGACATGGTAGTATGTGAAGAATCGTGGCAGCAGAGGCTGTACAAGTTTTAAGGACTGACCTAGGCTCAGCTACAGTGGTTATCAAATTTTTTACAACAAAGTCCCAAGGTTTAATGATGAAGTCTCAATGTCTCCTGGGAGCAAGAAAAGAGTTTCAAGGAGAAGGCAGAGTAATGAATGCTCTTTCTCTATTATTTGTCTTCTTACATATGTAATTTTTATTATGTAAAATATTAATTTTCAAAACAAGGGTTTGTCATTTGATAAACTACCTTTAAAAGCTACCTGACTAGAATAATTAATTAAACTTGTTGGAATAAAGGAAGACCTAATAGCTCTCAAATGCTCATATTTTTCAGGGATTATTTATATTTCACATAACTATTTCACTATTAACAGTTGTTTAGTTGCTAGGGAAGCCCTGGGAATAACAGAACCCATCTAGACAGTATTTCTTTCTTCAAGAGGTAATAATCCAGAGAAAGTGTAAATATAAGTATCAATCCCCTTACATCTTTAAGCATTTTTTTAAAATTCAGCAAGAGATGGTTATAGAAACAACATCTATAGAAGTATCAGAGCATAATATTATTGCACCAAAGGAACTCTGGCTTCTGTATTTTTCTATTCTCTAACTGATTACTTTTATTTCTTTTATGATTATTATTGAGCTTTAAATATATGCTCACAACTTTCTAATAAGTAATAACTTCAATGTGTACCACTGTTATTTTCCTTATTACCTTTGCACTGTAGATAAAGGCATACCTGTTAGATACTATTCCCTGACAAACACAGTTATGGATGGAGTTGTACTCTCTTCTCTGTGTCAGTTCCCCAGTACTTTATTCTACCCACATACTACTCGGAGCTAGCCAGCTACCCCAAGGAATGTTCATAGCTTGGAGCAATATGGGACTGGAAGGACTGTAACTGAAGGCCTCCAAAGGAAGCCAGCAATACCAACTTCTCTTTCTACACTTCTGATTTCTAGAATTGAGGTGATTTTCTTGGTTTGTTTGTAAGAACCAGTACTCTAAGATAATTTCCAAATATACATTTGCAAAGACAGTGTGAAGGCTCCTAAGTTCTTGTAACATGTGGCAATCTGTATCAATTCTGTCATCAAAATAAAGTTGTACAATGCTGAAGGAATATGATTAATGTAGACAAGGAAAGATGCCCTAAGATCCACATCCATTTGGTAGGAATGATCAGTGGCAGCCAATCTAAGTCTACACTACCTCTTGGCTCACATTTCTCCCTGGTATTTGCTCTACCAAAAAGAAAGAAGAAAGAAATTTATATTATTTATGTACAAAATCTCAAATGCATTATCTGTATTGAGAATAAAAGACATTTCAGCCTCCTTTCAACTCGACTATCTGTTCTTTATCTAAGCACTCTGTCTCTATTACTGAAGGGCTAAAGAAACACAAATACAAGACTAGATCAGGAATATTTCACCCACTATTTGGCCACTATATTGAAAGGAAAGCCAGAAGACAGAATGATACTGAAAGAGCAGAGAATTTAATGGGAAAGGCACACCTTGATTACTCTTTGTCTTTATAAGTTCTGTCCAGGGTTCTCTATTTAAACAAATGTAGTCTATACCAGAATTCCAATCTTTTGAGAAAAAAAAATGTGTGTGTATATATGTATATGTATAATGTATAAAGGACATGGCAGCAGATCAGGATAACAGGAATTAGTAGGTTTACCATGTGCTGTAATTAGAAAAGGCAACAGGCAATACTCCCTTGTTCCAGTTCACATTTTGTCTTGCATTTTAAATTTTTTGAGAGTTAGCATCAAAACTAATACATAATTTATAACTTATATCTTAGTGATATAGTGCAAAGAAGAGGGAAAAGGAGAAAGACTTCTCTGCAAATATGAAGTAATATGATATGAGATTTAATTTAAGAAAAATGAATTGTGTTTAAATATCTTTAGTTTAATTCTGAGAATGAAGTTAGAAAAGAAAGTTATTAATAGAGAAAACAGACAGCTAGGAAGGCTGAGAAAGTCTTACAGAGGAGATGCAGAAGAGGGTCATGACTATTGATAAGGAGAGTTTAAAATAAGAACTTAGGATGGATCACTAAAATAATTTTAATCTCAACAGAATAAAACATACCATAGGAAAATATACATTATTAGGAAGCAATAATAAACCTGAACAAATCTTTATGGAAAAAAATTTTAATAGTGTTAAGGAATTTACCATAGTGTAGAATACAAGTCTAGACTGTTTTATAGGCATGCCTGGTGACATTTATTTATTCAACAGATACTAATTGAATTCAGGCACAGCTTTAAAGAACTTTCCAGGAAAGATAATTCTTGTGATTTAGAAATTATATACATTGTTCCAGAGAACCTCCTCTTTTCCATTAGAAATATTTACTTTCTCCAAATAGCATTGTTGTTGTTGTTTACCACTAAGTTGTGTCTGACTCTTTTGTGACCTCATGAACTATAGTCTGCCAGGCTCTTCTCTCCATGGAATTCCCCAGGGAAGAATACTGGAGTGCAGTTGTATTTAGTTGCATTGAGCAGCTTCAACTGCATGTAACAAATTCTAGTAAAGTCTCTTTTCATTTTTACTATGTCACAAATATTTTATATTTTTCCTTGTTAGAATTTTAGATACACTCATCATTTAAAACTGGACATTTAAGTTCCAAATACATGGGATTTTTAAAGTATCTTTGATGTTAATTTCTCATGACACTGTACAGAAGGCAGTGATCAAGACTATTTCCAAGAAAAAGAAATGCAAAAATGCAAAATGGTTGTCTGAGGAGCCCTTACAAATACCTGTGAAAAGAAGAGAAGCCAAAGGCAAAGGAGAAAAGGAAAGATATACCCATCTGAATACAGAGTTCCAAAGAATAGCAAGGAGAGATAAGAAAGCCTTCCTCAGTGATCAGTGCAAAGAAATAGAGGAAAACAATAGAATGGGAAAGACTAGAGATCTCTTCAAGAAAATTAGAGGTACCAAGGGAACATTTCATGCAAAGATGGGCACAATAAAGGACAGAAATTGTATGGACCTAACAGAAGCAGAAGATATTAAGAAGAGGTGACAAGAATACACAGAAGAACTATACAAAAAAGATCTTCACGACCCAGATAATCATGGAGGTGTGATCACTCACATAGAGCTAGACAGCCTGGACTGCAAAGTGAAGTGGACCTTAGAAAGCATCACTAGGAACAAAGCTCCTGGAAGTGATGGAATTCCAGATGAGCTATTTCAAATCCTAAAAGATGATGGTGTGAAAGTGCTGCACTCAACATGTCAGCAAATCTGGAAATTCAGCAGTGGCCACGGGACTGGAAAAGGTCAGTCTTCATTCCAATCCCAAAAAAAGGCAATGCCAAAGGATGCTCAAACTATTGCATGATTACACTCATCTTACAAGCTAGTAAAGTAATGCTCAAAATTCTCCAAGCCAGGCTTCAACAGTATATGAACTATAAACTTCCTGATGTTCAAGCTGGATTTTGAAAAGGCAGAGGATCCAGAAATCAAATTACCAACATCTGTTGGATTATTGAAAAAGCAAGAGAGTTCAAAAACAAACAAACAAACATCTACTTCAGCTTTATGGACTATGCCAAAGTCTTTGACCATGTGAATCACAACAAATCGTGGAAAATTCTTCAAGACATTGAAATACCAGACGACCTGACCTGCCTCCTGAGAAATCTGTCAGGAACCAAAATTTAACACTGAACTTGGAACAACAGACTGGTTCCCAATAGAGAAAGGAGTATGTCAAGGCTGTATATTGACCCTGCTTATTTAACTTATATGCAGAGTACATCATGAGAAATGCTGGACTGGATGAAGCACAAGGTGAAATCAATTACCAGGAGAAATATCAATAACCTCAGACATGCTGATGACACTATGCTTATAGCAGAAGGGAAGAAGATCAAAAGAGCTTCTTGATAAAAGAGGAGAATGAAAAAGTTGGCTTAAAACTCAACATTCGGAAAACTAATATCATGGCATCTGGTCCCATCTCTTCATGGCAAATAGATGGGGAAACAACGGAAACAGTGAACAGTGACAGACTTTATCTTTTGGGGCTCCAAAATCACTGCAGATGGTAACTGAAACTATGAAATTAAAAGATGCTAGCTCCTTGGAAGCAAAATTATGACCAAACTAGACAGCCAATTAAAAAGCAGAGATCTTACTTTACCAAAAAAAGTCCATCTAGTCAAAGCCATTGTTTTTCCAGTAATCATGTGTGGATATGAGAGCTGGACTATAAAGAAAGCTGAGTGCTGAAGAATTGATGCTTTTGAACTGTGGTGTTGGAGAAGACTCTTGAGAGTCCCTTGGACAGCTAGGACATCCAACCAGTCCATTCTAAAGGAAATCAGTCCTGAATATTCATTGAAAGGACTGATGCTGAAGCTTTGGCCAATACTTTGGCCACCTGATGCAAAGAACTGACTCATTTGAAAAGACAGACAGATGATGGGAAAGATTGAAGGCAGGAAGAAATGGGGACGACAGAGGATGAGATGGTTGGATGGCATCACTGACTATATGGACATGAGTTTGAGTAAACTCCGGGAGTTGGCAACGGACAGGGAGGCCTGGCATGCTGCAGTCCATGGGTCACAAAGAGTCAGACACGACTGAGCTGCTGAACTGAACTGAACTTGCCATGTGACTCTCCTTCTCCTTGTAATTAGTCTTCTGGTATTTTTATGGATGATAGTAGATTATATAAATGATATTATGTGTCATTGTCTTGGCTCCATGTCCTTGCAGCTACCAGTCTCACTTTCTCACCACTGAGGCATGTGAAAAATCCTGGGCTAGGCTATGGAGACATGTGACCCAGCTCAGAGCCTTAACAATCAGCAGACCTTTGATCAAGCCCTAGGAATTGAGCTACATGATAACTTCAGTCACACGAGAAAGCCCAGTCACCACAGCATGGGAGATAGACTTGCCACCTTACCTGGAGGCTGGTTAATTTGCTTCTCTGTGGACTCATGAGCAAATGAATTGTTGCTTTAAGTCACTTAATCTTGGAATGGTTTCAGACAGTAAAGAATCTGCCTGCCATGTAGGAGACCCGGGTTCAATCACTGGGTTGTGAAGATGCCTTGGAAAAGGGATAGCTACCCACTTCAGTATTCTTGCCTGGAGAATTCCACGGACAGTTGGGTCGGGCAGGCTACAGTCCATGGGGTTGCAAAGAGTCAGACATAACTGAGCAACTAACACTTCTCACTTCTTTGCATCTCTTCTTACATAGCAAGAGATAGTGAGAGAGAAATTGAATCCAGAAATGAGGTACTGCCTTAACAAACATCTAAATGTGTGGCACTGGCCTTGGTATTAGGTGGCAAGCAGATTCAGGAAGAGCAGTGAGAAGACTGCTCTAGGAGACTTGAAGAAATGCAGTTTGTGTAATGTGTTCATGTGATAAGTATCACGACTGCTGCCCAGAGGAACTTGGAAGACCAGAATTGTACGTGACAAGTGACATATATGTTCAGATTCATCTTTCTTTCCACAGTGACTTGTAGCTCACAATTGAATAATGAAATAGATGAATAGCTGAGAATAAATGAAACAAAGGGATGAGTAATTCACACCGAAGGTATTTCTTAATATATAAGAGCATTCCCATGAGAGAATGTCATTGAATGAGGAAAGACATGAAATCCTAAACTATCAAGGCATATTGGAACAAATATGTAGAGGAGGAGAGTGGTGAGAAATTAAACTAGAAAAATAGCTTTCATCCTAGGTAATGCATCTTTAAAGTAATACAGGTTTTGATAGTTTATTTCTCACTGTATCTATTTGTCATGATTATTTCATTTTATATTCAGTAGGGTCATATATATATATATATATATATATATATATATATATATATATATACTGGAGTGGGGTGCCATTGCCTTCTCCGATATATATATACCAGAGGAGGCAAATAGCACCCCACTCCAGTACTCTTGCCTGGAAAATCCCATGGATGGGAAAGCCTGGTAGGCTGCAGTCCATGGGGTCGCTAAGTCAGACATGACTGAGCGACTTCGCTTTCACCTTTTGCTTTCATGCATTGGAGAAGGAAATGGCAACCCACTCCAGCGTTCTTGCCTGGAGAATCCCAGGGACAGGGGAGCCTGGTGGGCTGCCATCTATGGGGTTGCACAGAGTAGGACACGACTGAAGTGACTTAGCATATATATATATATATATATATATATATATATATATACATATTTGACCTCTTTTGATAATTGCATTAGAATGACTTTTGGCATTACATATGTATTGTTCCTGTGTCATTACTTTATTTAGCACATAATTATAACATAAACTAACAGGCATAGTGAGAGATTTCTCCTTTTCTTTTTTTAAGATGTAGTTCTAGCTTTGGAAAACTTGTAGTTGCATTAATGAGGCAGAGATGAAACATAATTTTATTCACTTTAATATCATATCACATCTTTAAAGCATTTTGCATTCATCTTCAGTTGATATTCATTAACAAAACAAAAAACTGCAGTGAGCAGGATAAATCTGTTAATACACTATTAACAGAATCTGAGGTCCTGAGAAATTTAAGGATTTAACCACAGTCAAATAGCACAGTACAGATTCAGAGACAACATCAGCTCCTGGTCTCATCTAGTGTTCTTTACATCATAATATTATCAAATATAGTGATATAAACAAATACTGTGAAAAATAACCCATGACTCCTATTACTGATGTCCCTATATGTGCTCCAGCTTTGTGTTTATGTCTGCATTGCCTATTTTAGGTTATAAACTTTCAAACAAAAAAAAATAGAACCTGTATTTTGAAAACTCTTTTTGCAAAATATTAAGAATTTTAACAAATTACTTTTTATAGTTACTTACCACAAGACAAAAACAGTCTAAAAGAGTTATTTTTTGGTAGTAAAAAAAGAGTTAATATCTCAGTATAACATTTCTGCTTACATTCCAGAGGCCTGTTGAAAGAAATAATGGGAAAAAAGGGTGGAAGATAAGAGAAGACCATGAAAAGAGAGGAAAGGAAAGAAGAGAAGAGAGGAGAGGGAAAAAAGGAAACAAAGCAAGCAGGCAAGTAAAACTACATGTGCTCGACCTTGGCTATTTTAGTATCAAATGATCTTCACATTTTATTAACAAGTGGTTCCACCCATTAAATGTAATCATAGCTACTCAGACAAAGCATGTTGATTCAGCTGTACATATCGAAGGGCTATGTTATTGTCTTTCTAAATCCAAGTGACTTATCCAGTTTCAAATTCTACAAAAAATATTATTTAAGGTGCTTTGTGTATTCCTTCTAATTTTCTACCCATTAAGAAACATCATGTTATGCCTAGGAAACCAAAATGTGATGAAATATCCCAAATTATTTTTAGATGAATACAATTCTTTTTGCTTATCCAGAAATATGCCTTTTTCTAAACTTCTCTTCCTTCCTGAAGGAAGGAAAGGAAAATTGTACAGCAAAAAAAAATATAAAAGGCATCTTTGGGACAAGTAAATTGAATAATCCTCTTTTTAATATAATTATTTTTAAAATGATATTTAATAAAATGAAAATATGCCTTCATTTTAAAAGAAGATAGTCATTTGTGACTTCAGATTAATTTTTAAATTATTTTCTTAGATTATGATTGAAGTCAGGACACTAGAAAGTGTAGAAACAATATTTATAAAACTCAATATTAATAATAATGATAGTATACCATTCTAGTAATAGCAGCTCCCATTTATTGATAATTTAGTATATTCTAGAAATTGTGTGAGTGCATTTATAGGTAGTTAGTTTGCAATTGCAATAATACATTGACCCATAGAGTTTGTGTGGCACATGGAAACAGTCAAAAGTATAATTATTAAAACTGTGTAAGGTGTTTTCACACTCACATCCTATTTCGTCATCTCTACAATGCCGTGCGACATGAAAAACAAATAGTATTTACTCTAAGTTACAATGAGATCAGAGTTAGTAAGTGTTGATATAAATTCAGATCCAAGTAATGCTTCTTAAACGTATACGATATACCAAATATCTTCCTAATTGTTTTCACATACATTGCAACAGCCTGAAAGTAATCCTGGGGGGTAGATTCGAGAAGGGCTTCTCAATGTATCAGGTCTCTAAAACTCACATAGTCTTTCCTTAAATTTAGAACTTCTGATTACGAATGAATAAATAGAGCCCTGTGATCATGATGCTGTCATTAATGAGCAAAGCTAAATATTCACATAGGTGCAGAATAAATTAGAGACTCACTTTTTCAGGCCATGTATACCTCAGTTAAGAACCACATGATAGTAGTGAAGATATTGTGGAAAAACTGAACTCTGAATTTTTAACAATACAGTACTGTTAAAGTATGTGAGTGATTACATATGTTTAGTATGTATTTAGTTCTTTGCCTCCAGAGAATCTAGTCGATACCATTGTAAACCCTTTTTGGTCTTGGGCATTAACTGGCTTTCCACTGGACAAATGAGAGAGTGGGCTCTCCAAAGTGAGCAGCTTACTTCTTCAGCAGTCTCCAACTTCATGACTACTAATTTGCTCATTATTACTTTGGTGCACTGAGTGATATTTTGTTGGCTTGAAATAGTTAATGATTCTGCTAATTGCCTCATTTACTCCTGGGGAACACTCTACTTGGAGGAGCTGGCTGAATACAGAATACTGTGTGCCAGATGCTTTGCCCCTCTGCATTGAAAACACTTAGGGAATTGCAGAAGGATTTCCTCCTTGTCCTCACTTACCCTGAGGGGATTTCAGGGCTAGCGATACTCAGTCCACACAATACTGCTATTATTTCTTTATCTGGTTGTTTTGGGGAACAAAGGAATCATAGAACAATAACTGTCCTTAAAAAATGGAAAGTCAAAGCTTTTAAAAGTTAAAAACCTCTTTAACATTAAATGGTGAAAATATTTTGAAAATGAGTTGTGCATATCTTTAACTTATTAAAGATAGTATAGTGAGTGACTTGTAATCTTTATTAGATGCATCAGTCTCATGCTAGATCAAAAAAATAATTTATATATGAAGTTATCCCAGTTGAGCTTATCATGAATTTCTTCAAATGTCTATTCACTTAAGAGTATAAGTAACTTGATAATTTTCTTGATTCTGCTCATTCTTATCCCTCCAGCCTGCCTTGTGTTAATTATGATGATGTTGTATTTTATATTATTTTAAAGAAAATGTAGTAGAAAAAGGAAAATCAAAAGCCAAGTTTGTGAAAGAAAAATTTCTTAAAGTTTATTTTGTTGTGCAGAAAATGTGGAGACACATTTTTGAAATGTCAAAATAGAACCCCCACCCCGAGTGTTGGATTATATGGTTACCAGTGTAGCTAATGGAGCTGTGGACTTTATTATTGGAACTACAGGATCTGTATAAAGTTGATAGTCCTTTTTGAACCAGAAAAAAAAGATATTTGAGAACAGCAATGGCAAATCATGGATAGCATAGAGTACCCAAGACAGAATGATAAATGAATGTTAAATTAAACCATGTGAAGAAAGTTGAAACAGAAGTCTATAGCTCAAGTGAGATTGAGACTAAGAAATATAAATAAATATTTTGTGAAATGCCTTCTTTTATAAGGTAGGAGAAAGAAATATCAAGCATTTATGGCTAGATTAGGAAGAAACTGAAAACAAACAAACATGTTATCAAGGAAACTTAGCAAAGAAAGAAACAAGGGAGAGACAGTTCACAATTTCAAGGGAGAAGAAATAAAAGAATAAAGAATATAATAAGACTTTTGATTTAGTAATTGATTAAGTCTGAAAAGGTTTTTAGCAAAGTGGAAGAAGCCAAATAGGAAACAATCAGGTATCAACTGAAGAAAACATACAACTTGAAATTTGAGAATTATGTTTTATTTAGTGGACTTAATGAGGATTTAAGCCAAGGATACAGCCTCTCAGATAGCTTTGAGAGACTGTTATGAAGAGGTAAGGGAGGAGCCAGGATAAATTGGAGTTTTGTGGGAAACAAAACAAAACAAAACATAAAAAGTAGGCTGTTTAACATCAAAAAATTATTGCTAATTACTTTTAAAATCCAGACATCTGAAGTTAATAAATTTGGTGCTTTTCTATGTGTGGGAAGATGCTAGAGTCTGAACTTATTGAAATAATTTCTTGGATATGCATAACTACCTAGGGCAGGGATCCTTGTTTTCTCCATCCTGAGTTTTCCTCAGGGTGCACCATCAGAGGTGACTGCAGTGACTGATGAATTGATAGCACAATACCCTTTGTTTACTGAAATGACACATGGCATTCTTTTTCCACACAGGTAATACTTGATAATAAGGAAATAAATTAGAGAATTTATAACTTCTTTCAAGAATTTGACTATAGTTGAAAATGTTCATCTAATGTTTAAAAATAATTATCAATTGGCCAAACAAGTAAAAGGCAAATGCCACAGTGTTTTGATTTGAAAAGTAAAAATGATGTATTGCAACATGGAAGTACTTTCTTCCCTTCATTATGTTACCATGAATATGAAAACTTTTAAGAATAATAGGCTTTTTGAAATCTGAGCTACACTAAGTGTGTGTGCGGACAGCAGGCATTTGGAAGTATCCCTGAACTGTGCTTGCACAGGTAATTATAATGGAGAGGCCAGATTTTTCAAAAACAACAATAATGTGCATTACCCTATCTCAGTGGACAGTCATTGCATCTCCCCATATCAGCTAATAATCAAATGCTCTGTTTGATACATTCTTTCCTCCCATCCCCACCATGTGTGCTGGGTCATAATGGATGAGTGAAAGCTAGCTTTTCATTGTCATTGTTGAACTCAGGGGACACAGAATAATTTAATCACAGAAACTAAAACTGATAAAATATTTGAATGCATTTAATCCGATCTCCTAAGGAAAGAGGTTTCATAGTGTTATGCCTGAGTCATTTAACAGGTTTGTAGCAGAAATAGGAGTATAACCCACCTTTTGTATTTTAAGTTCCACAGTTATCTGTAAAATGTTCATTTTAGCTCCTTTTTCTCCTTTAATTTCCACAAACAAAGCAACGTTTAGAAATTACAAGCTAATGAGGAATTCGACATAAGAATACGGGTGAAAGAATGGTAGGAGTGTGTTTGAGATGAAGGGGAATATAAAGCAATCAAATCATAGGGGAAATGTCAAAATTACAAACCAGGATATAGAAATATAATTCATAAAGACCTAAAAGTTGCAAAACCATACGGATTTAAAAAATGTAATTTGAAAATTAATAGAACAATTAGATGGAAAATAACTGAATGTATATCTGTGTGCTTCTGTTATTTAAAAAGGTCTTACATAGCATTTATTAAAAGCCAGTCACCATTCACTTGCTTGCTGCACATTATCATTCACAAAACCCCTAGAAGTACACAAGTGCTATTATTATCTGCATTTTATAGACAATGTAGGCAGAATGAAGTTATACAATATTAGTTTCCCTGGGCTTCTATAAAAAGATACCACAAACTGGAAGGTTTAAAGCAACAAAATTTTAATTCTGCACATATCAGATTTCTGGAAGTCCAAAATCAAGGTGTTAGCAGAGCCATGATCCCTCTCAAACCTTGGAAGAATCCTTCCTTGTGTCTTCATGGCTGTTGGTGTTGGCAATTAGTCCTTGGACTTCTTGGCTTGCAGATCCATCACTCCAGTCTTTGCTTCTGCCATCATGTGACATGAGGTTAGAAATTCAACACATTTTTTGAGGAAAACAGTTCAACTAAGACCATGTAACTTATTCAGTTTTGTGTTACTAAGAGGAGGAGGCAAGACAGTCTTGTTCCAGAGATGATGCTATTAACTCCTTGATAAGTCACTTCAGTCATGTCCGACTCTGTGCGACCCCATAGACGGCAGCCCACAAGGCTCCCACATCCCTGTGATTCTCCAGGCAAGAACACTGGAGTGGGTTGCCATCTCCTTCTCCAATGCATGAAAGTGAAAAGTGAAAGTGAAGTCTCTCAGTCATGTCCAACCCTCAGCCTTCCAGGCTCCTCCATCCATGGGATTTGCCAAGCAAGAGTACTGGAGTGGGGTGCCATTGCCTTCTTTGGATAATTCATTAGTGCTTTAGGATCTCATAGAATGGGGCTATGATTATGCACTGGAGCCCTGCAAAGATGCTGTAGCATTGGGGCTCCAATTAGACCTTAGAAAAGGATTGATTTAATTTAATTGCAGAGGACAGATGGAAGAAGTTCCTGAGTAGATGAGTCAATGAAGAGATACAGACTAGATGAAAACAACTGAAATAATAAACATAAAGCCTTGAAAGAAAATGTTTTGTTTTAAAAGCCTGTGGTTAGAAAAATGACATATAAAAGGAAAAATAACTTTAACAATAGACAAAAATGAACCCATCCAGTCCATGTATATATTTGCAGTATCCTTAAACCTGCATCATGCTTGTATCTCCAATGCCATTTACTCTAGATAGTTAACTTATAACAATCAGAGCAGCAGTTTTCTTTTCTTTTGAAGGGAGGAGGGTTGGGAGTTTTCTACCAAAGAAGAAGTGGCATTATAATTCAAAATTGATAGGTCTGATTTATGTAATAGTAAACTGAAAATTTGGATCACTTTCCTACTGTGAGACAAATAAAAAGGGTGGTATACATTTTTTTTTAATCCACTAAACAAAACCAAAAATAAACAAATGGTACTACATCAAACCAAAAAGCTTTTGCACAGTGAAGAAAAGTATCAACAGAGTGAAAGCCCACCTATTGAATGGGAGAAGATATTTACAAGCCAAAATGGACAGAGGACTTGAATAGACAGTTTTCTAAAAAAAAAAACTCAGATGGCAAACAGGCATATGAAAACATGCTCACAATCTGTAATCATCAGACAAATGCAAATTAAAACCACAATGAGATAACAATTCACACCTGTCAGGATGGCTATTACCAGAAAGACATCAAATAATAAGTGTTGATGAGGATGGAGAGAAAAGGATTCTTGATGAGAATGTAAATTGGTGGAACCATCATGAAAAACAGCATGAAGATTCTTCAAAAAATTAAAAATAGATATTTCTGCTTCATTGACTATGCCAAAGCCTTTGATTATGTGGATTACAATAAACTGTGGAAAATTCTGAAAGAGATGGGAATACCAAACCAAATTACCTGCATCTTGAGAAATCTGTATGCAGGTCAGGAAGCAACAGTTAGAACTGGACATGATGGAAATGAAAGAGCAGAGTGAAAAAGGTGGTTTAAAGCTCAACATTCAGAAAATTAAGATCGTAGCATCTGGTCCCATCACTTCATGGCAAATGGATGGGGAAACAGTGGAAACAGTGGCTGACTTTATTTTCCTGGGCTCCAAAATCATTGCAGATAGTGACTGCAGCCATGAAATTAAAAGGTGCTTACTCCTTGGAAAGAAAGCTATGACCAACCAAGACAGCATATTAAAAAGCAAAGACATTACTTGCCAACAAAGGTCCATCTAGTCAAAGCTATGGTTTTTCCAGTAGTCATATATGGATGTGAGAGTTGGAATATAAAGAAAACTGAGGACAGAAGAATTGATGCTTTTGAAGTGTGGTGTTGGAGAAGACTTTTGAGAGTCCCTTGGAATGTAAGGAAATCCAACCAGTCTATCCTAAAGGAGATCAGTCCTGGGTGTTCACTGGAAGGACTGATGTTGAAGCTGAAACTTCAATACTTTGGCTACATGATGCAAAGAGCTGACTCATTTGAAAGACTCTGTTTCTGGGAAAGACTGTAGGCAGGAGGTGAAGGGGATAACAGAGGATGAGATGGTTAGATGCCATCACTGACTCAATGGATATGAGTTTGGGTAAACTCCAGGAGTTGGTTATGGACAAGGAGGCCTCACTTGCTGCGGTCCATGGGATCGCAGGGTAGTACACGACTGAGCGATTGAACTGAACTGTATGGTCCAACAATTCCACTCCTGGGTATTAATCTGAAGAAACTGAAAACACTAATTTGAAAAGATATATACCTCCCAATGTTTAGAGCATCATTATTTATAGTAGCCAAGATATGGAAGCAACCTAACTGTTCATCAATAGACGAATTGATAATGAAGATGTGGTGCATATACATTTATATATTATGGAATATTAGTCATCAGAAAATGAAATTTTGTCATTTACAAAAACACTGATGGACCTAGAGGGTATTGAAGGTGAAAGTGAAAGTGTTAGTCCTTCAGTCATGTGGAACTCTTTGCAACCCCATGGACTGTAGCCCACCAGACTCCTCTGTCCATGGAATTTTACAGGCAAAAATACTGAAGTGGGTTGCCATTCCCCTCTCCAGGGGATCTTCCTGACCTGGGGATTGAACCAAGGTCTCCTGCATTGGTGGCAGATTTTTTTAGGATAGGCACAACCAGGAAAGCCAAGGACATGTTGCCTCCCCATCGGGGAATCAAACACTGGTCTCCCACATAACAGGCAGGGATAGTCACCACTATAATGAGGATGGCAGAGGGTATTATGCTAAGTGAAATAAGTCAGACAGAGAAAGAAAAATGCTGTATGGTTTCATGCTTATGTGGAATTTTAAAAGTAAATAAACAGACCTAACCAAACAGAAATCTAATCATAGATACAGAAAACAAATAGGTGGTTGCCAGAGGAGAGGGGATGTAGGAGGAGGAGAGACATAAGTGAGGGCAATTAAGATGTATAAGTTTCCAGTTACAAAATGAGTTATGGATATGAAATGTACAGTATAGGGAACATAGTCGATAATTGTGTAATATTTTGTATATTGACAATGACAGCTAAACTTATCATAGTTATCACTTTGAAATGTATAAACATATCACATCACTATGTTATATACCAGGAACATAAAAAGTGAACAAGCAAACTCATAGAAAAGATATCAGATCTGTGACAAGTAGTGGTGTGAGGCAGGGGAAGGGGAATTAGATGAAGGTCATCAAAAAGTATAAACTTTCAGTTATAAGAAAAATAAGCACTAGAGATGCAATGTACAACATATTAAACATAATTAACACTGCTGTATATTATAAAGTTGTTGCAAGACTAAATCTTAAAAGTACATCATCAGGCAAAAAAAAAAAAAAAACTAAAATTGTCTCTCTATAGGAGATGATAGATGTTCACTAACTATCTTTGAGAATACAGCATCATTATGGATTATTTGGAGTTCAGAATCAAACAAGGTCAGAAGCTGGTTGACCTTATATTTAAGATACAGATTCACAAGGGCTGAACTTTGAAAGTAAGATAAAGTGAGACTGTCAAAGCTGTCCTAGGGATTGTATCTCATCTTTCAGTTCAGTTCAGTTCAGTTCAGTAGCTCAGTCGTGTCCAACTCTTTGCGACCCCATGAATTGCAGCATGCCAGGCCTACCTGTCCATCACCAACTCCCAGAGTTCACTCAGACTCATGTCCATCGAGTCAGTGATGCCATCCAGCCATCTCATTCTCTGTCATCCCCTTCTCCTCCTGCCCCCAATCCCTCCCAGCATCAAAGTCTTTTCCAATGAGTCAACTCTTCTCATGAGGTGGCCAAAGTACTGGAGTTTCAGCTTTAGCATCATTCCTTCCAAAGAAATCCCAGGGCTGATCTCCTTCAGAATGGACTGGTTGGATCTCCTTGCAGTCCAAGGGACTCTCAAGAGTCTTCTCCAACACCACAGTTCAAAAGAATCAATATTCAGCACTCAGCTTTCTTCACAGTCCAACTCTCACATCCATACATGACCACTGGAAAAACCATAGCCTTGACTAGATGGACCTTAGTTGGCAAAGTAATGTCTCTGCTTTTGAATATACTATCTAGGTTGGTCATAACTTTTCTTCCAAGGAGTAAGCGTCTTTTAATTTCATGGCTGCAGTCACCATCTGCAGTGATTTTGGAGCCCCCAAAAATAAAGTCTGACACTGTTTCCACTGTTTCCCCATCTATTTCCCATGAAGTGATGGGACTGGATGCCATGATCTTCGTTTTCTGAATGTTGAGCTTTAAGCCAACTTTTTCGCTCTCCTCTTTCACTTTCATCCAAGAGGTTTTTTAGTTCCTCTTCACTTTCTGCCACAATGGTGGTGTCATCTGCATATCTGAGGTTATCTCATCTTTGCTTCATCTCAGTTCTTTCATACTGTTAATAAAGTTCCATATGGCTCATGTCCATAGCTGCTGCTGCTGCTGCTGCTGCTATGTCACTTCAGTCATCTTCGACTTTGTGCGACCCCACTGACAGCAGCCCCCCAGGCTCCCCTGTCCTTGGGATTCTCCAGGCAAGAACACTGGAGTGGGTTGCCATTTCCTTCTCCAATGCATGAAAGTGAAAAGTAAAAGTGAAGAAAGACACTCAGTCATGTCCAACTTTTAGTGACCCCATGGACTGCAGCTGACCAGGCTCCATGGGATTTTCCAGGCAAGCGTACTGGAGTGGGGTGCCATTGCCATCTCTGCATGTCCATAGAAGTTTGCCCAAACAAGCAAATTCCTTTCTGAAAGAAATAGCTTTAGTATGATTCTCAAATCATTTTCAGAAGAAATATTTCAAAGATGACCTTCAGCAAACAATAAAAAATAACAAGGGACAAAAACACACCAGAAATCATGAAATTTGTAGTAGAAGCAATCAATAAAAATAAACACTTAAGCTCCATATTTGGAACAAATCAGATTCAAATTTTAAATTATGCTTATAGTGTTCAAAGAGATAAAAATTTAAGGTATAACATTTAAACAGGCAATTAGAAAATGTAAAAAAATGTAGTTTAAAACTGCAACAATGGCAATTTTAGAATTTATAAGCATAATAAGTCAAATTAAGATGTAATTAGATTAGCTGTGGTCAAAAAGGGAATTAAAAATCTGGGATAGTTCCAAAAACACTTTCCAAAATATGTTTCAAAACTGAGATAGGTTTAAAAACAACATTTTTACTTTACCTCATGAGAAGAGTTGACTCATTGGAAAAGACTCTGATGCTGGGAGGGATTGGGGGCAGTAGGAGAAAGGGACAACCGAGGATGAGATGGCTGGATGGCATCATGGACTCGATGGACATGAGTCTGAGTGAACTCCGGGAGATGGTGATGCTGCTATTCATGGGGTCGCAAAGAGTCGGACACGACTGAGCAACTGAACTGAACTGAAATTTTTGTAAAATTTTTTTAGTAAAATTTTACTAAATTTTACTTTACTAAATTAAAGGTATAAAATAAAGAATAAGAGGATGAGAGTCCTAGATGACAAAGAAGGAAGAATGGAACAGAGCATTTTTTAAGAATATTCCAATACTAAATAAGAATCTAAAATTATAAACTCAAGAAATACCATCTTATGCATGTTTAAAGTTAATTAAATATAAATAAAAATATTTTATACTCTTGAAAGTCAAAGTCAAAGAGAAAAACTTAAAAAAGAAAAGACTTCACTGACTTCTCAAGGAAAAAAAAAGTGGAAACCCCAACCAGCTTCATAATATCTTTGAAATGTTAGAAATATAGGTTTAAGAATGATATGGCAATAATGTTATTTTCAGATAAACAGCTGGAAGAATTTATTACAAATAGATATAATAAATAATAGAAAGAGTTACTTTTTAAGCAGTAGAATAATGTATCCATATGGATGAAGCAGCTATAAAAATGTATGAAAAACAATGAAAAAGAAAAACATGGCTAAATCTAATACATATGGGCCTTGGAGTACAAATGAAGCAAGGCAAAGGTTAATAGAGTTTTGCCAAGAGAACTCACTGGTCATAGCAAATACCCTCTTCCAGCAACACAAGGGAAGACTCTACACATGGACATCACCAGATGGTCAACACCAAAATCAGATTGATTATATTCTTTGCAGCCCAAGATGGGGAAGCTCTATACAGTCAGCAAAAACAAGATGGGGAGGTGACTGTGGCACATATCATGAAATCCTTATTGCCAAATTCAGACTTAAATTAAAGAAAGTAGGGAAAACTACTAGACCATTCAGGTATGACCTAAATCAAATCCCTTCTGATTATATGGTAGAAGTGACAAATAGATTCAAGGGATTAGATCTGATAGAGTGACTGAAGAACTATGGACGGAGGTTCATGACATTGTACAGGAGGCAGTGATCAAGACCATCCCAAAGGAAAAGAAATGCAAAAAGGCAAAATGGCTGTCTGAGAGGCCTTACAAATAGCTATGAATAGAAGAGAAGTGAAAGGCAAAGAAGAAAAGGAAAGATATACCCATTTGAATGCAGAGTTCCAAAGAATAGCAAGGAGAGGTACGAAAGCTTTCCTCAGAGATTAATGCAAAGAAAGAGAGGAAAACAATAGAATGTGAAAGGCTAGAGATCTCTTCAGGAAAATCAAAGATACCAAGGGGACATTACATGCAAAGATGGGCTCAATAAAGGACAGAAATGGTATGGACCTAACAAAAGCAAAAGATATTAAGACGAGGTGGCAAGAATACACAGAAGAACTATACAGCAAAGATCTTCATGACCCAGATAATCACGATGGTGTGATCACTCACCTAGAGCCAGACATCCTGGAATGTGAAGTCAACTGGGCCTTAGGAAGCATCACTAGGAACAAAGCTAGTGGAGGTAATGGAATTCCAGCTGAACTATTTAAATCCTAAAAGATGATGGTGTGAAAGTGCATCAGTCAATATTTCAGCAAGTTTGGAAAACTCAATAGTGGCCACAGAAATGGAAAAGCTCAGTTTTCCTTCCAATCCCAAAGAAAGTGAAAAGTGAAGGTGAAATTACAAGTTGCTCTGTCGTGTCCAACTTTTTGCAACACCATGGATTTTACATTCCATGGAATTCTCCAGGCCAGAATACTTGAGTGGGTAGCCTATCCCTACTGCAAGGGATTTTCCCAACCGTGGGATTGAACCCAGGTCTCCTGCATTGCAGGTAGATTCTTTAACAGCAAAACCACAAGGGAAGCCCAAGAAACTGGAGTGGGAAGACTATCTCTTCTCCAGCAGATTTTCCTGACTTAGGAATCAAACTGGGGTCTTCTTCATTGCATGCAGATTCTTTACCACCTGAGCTATGAGGGAATCCCAAAGAAAGGCAAGCAAAAGAATGGTCAAACTACTGCACAACTGCACTCATATCACACGCTGGTAAAGTAATGCTCAAAATTCTCCAAGCTAGGCTTCAACAGTATGTGAACAGTGAACTTCCAGATGTTCAAGCTGGATTGAGAAAAGGCAGAGGAACCAGAGATCAAATTGCCAACGTCCGTTGAATCATTGAAAAAGCAAGAGAGTTCCAGAAAAACATCTATTTCTGCTTTATTGACTATGCCAAAACCTTTGACTGTGTGGACAACAACAAATTCTGGAAAACTCTTAGAGATGCAAATACCAGACCACCTGACCTGCCTCTTGAGAAATTTGTATGCAGGTCAGGAAGCAACAGTTAAAACTGGACATGGAACAACAGGTTGGTTCCAAATGGGAAAAGGAGTGGCATTAAGGCTGTATATTGTCACCCTGCTTATTTAACGTATATGCAGAGTACATCATGAGAAACACTGGGCTGGATGAAGCACAAGCTGGAATCAAGACTGCCGGGAGAAACATCAATAACCAGAGGTATGCAGATAACACCACCCTTATGGTAGAAAGTCAAGAAAAACTAAAGAGCCTCTTGTTGAAATTGAAAGAAGAGAGTGAAAATGTTGGCCTAAAACTCAACGTTCAGAAAACGAAGATCATGGCATCTGGTCCCATCACTTCATGGCAAATAGATGGGGAAACAATGGAAACAGTGACAAACTTTATTTTGGGGGGCTCTAAAATCACTGCAGATGGTGACTGCAGCCATGAAATTGAAATATCCTTGCTCCTTGAAGAAAAGCTATGACCAACCTAGACAGCATATTAAAAAGCAGAGGCATTACTTTACGAACAAATGTCCATCTAGTCAAAGCCATGGTTTTTCCAGTAGTCATGTATAGATGAGAGTTGGACTGTGAAGAAAGCTGAGCCCAGAGAATTGATGCTTTTGAACTGTGGTGTTAGAGTAGACTCTTGAGAGTCCCTTGGACTTCAAGAAGATCCAGCCAGTCCATCCTAAAAGAGATCAGTCCTCAATATTCATTGGAAGGACTGATGCTGAAGCTGAAACTCCAACCCTTTGGCCACCGGATGTGAAGAACTGATTCCTTTGAAAATACCCTGATGCCTGGAAAGACTGAAGGTAGGAGGAGAAGGTGATGACAGAGGATGAGATGGTTGGATGGCATCAGCAACTCAATGGACATAAGTTTGAGAAAACTTCAGGAGTTGATGAAGCACATGGAGGCCTGGCATGCTGCAGTCCATGGGGTCACAAAGAGTCAAACACAGCTGAACGACTGAACTGAACTGATAGGAAAAATATATATATAACATATGCATATAGAGGATCATACTTCATAACTTAATTTGGTATATTCCAGAAATACAAAAGTGGCTTAACATTTGGAAATCAATTAATGTAATTGATTAGAAAAGGAGAAAAAATTTCTATGATGATTTTAATAGATACAAAGCTAAGACAGATGAAAGTCTTACAGTTAAAAAAAAAACAGAAAATGAGAAAGAAATTTCTAAAATTGATAAAGAGTAAGTAAAAAAAGTATAATAAATGGCTCAGGGTTGGGTTTAAAATTTTTACTTAAAAGTCCAGAATGACTTGTTGTCATTCAGTCACCAAGTCATGTTCGATTCTTTGAGAACCCACAGACTGCAGCATGCTAGGCCTCCCTATCCCTCACAATTTCCCAGAGTTTGCCCAAGTTCATTTTCATTACATAGGTGATGCCATCCAACCATCTCATCCTCTGTCACACTCTTCTCCTTGTTACTTCAGTCTTTGACAGCATTACAGTCTTTTCACGTGAGTCAGTTCTTCACATCAGGTGGCCAAAGTGTTGGAATTTCAGCTTCAACATCAGTCCTTCCAATGAATATTCAGGACTGATTTCCTTTAGGATTGGCTAGTTGGATCTCCTTGCAGTCCAAGGGACTCTCGAGAGTCTTCTGCAACACCACAGTTCAAAAGTATCAATTCTTCAGTGCTCGGCTTTCTTTATAGTCAAACTCTCACATCCATATATGACTACTGGAAAAACCTTTGACTAGATGGACCTTTGTCGGCAAAGTAATTCTCTGCTTTGTAATACGCTGCTAAGGTCGGTCACAGTTTTTCTTCTAAGGGGCAAGTGTCTTAATTTCATGGCGACAGTCACCATCTGCACTGATTCTGAAGCCCAAGAAAATAAAGTCTGTCACTGTTTTCATTGGTTCCCCATCTATTTGCATTGAAATGATGGAACTGGATGCCATGTTCCTCATTTTTTGAATATTCAGTTTTAAGCCAGCCTTTTCACTCTAAGCCAGCTTTTTCACACTCCTCTTTCATTTTATCAAGAGGCTCTTCAGTTCCTCTTTGCTTTCTGCCATCTAAGATTGTTGATATTACTCTCGGAAATCTTGATTCCAGCCTGTGTTTCAGCAAGCCCAGCATTTCATGTGATGTACTCTGCCTAAAATTTAAATAAGCAGGGTGACTATATATAAAGCTTTGATGTACTCCTTTCCCAATTTGGAACCAGTATGTTTTCCAGGTCCAGTACTAACTGTTGTTTCTTGACCTACATACAGATTTCTCAGGAGGCAGACAAGGTGATCTGATATTCCCTCTCTTGAAAAATATTTCACAGTTTGTTGTAATCCACACAGTCAATGGCTTTGGTATAATCAATAAAGCAAAAATACACGCTTTTCTGGAACTCTCTTGCTTTTTCTATGATCCAATGGATGTTGGTAACTTGATCTCTAGTTCCTCTGCCTTTTCTAAATCCAGCTTGAACGACTGGAAGGTCTCAGTTCATGTACTATTTAAGTTTAGCTTGGAGAATTTTGAGCATTAATTTGCTAACTTCTGAGATGAGTGCAATTGTGCAGTAGTTTGAGCATTTTTTGGCATTGCCTTTCTTTGTGATTGGAAAGAAAGCTGACCTTTTCCAGTCCTGTGGCTGCTGCTGGGTTTTCAAAATTTGTTGGCATATTGAGTACAGCACATTAACAGCATCACCATTTAGGGTTTGAAATTGTTCACCTGGAATTTGATCACCTCCACTAGCTTTGTTCATCGTGATGCTTCCTAAGGCCCACCTGACTTTGGACTCCAAGATGTCTGGCCTAGGTCAGCGATCACACCATCATGGTTATCTGGGTCATTAAGATTTTTTTGTATAGTTCTGTGTATTCTTGCCACCTCTTCTTAATATCTTCTGCTTCTGTTAGGTCCCTACCATTTCTGTCCTTTATTGAGCCCATCTTTGCATGAAATGTTTCCTTGGTATCTCTAATTTTCTTGAAGAGATCTCTGATCCTTCTCATTCTATTGTTTTCCTCTGTTTCTTTGCATTGACCACTGACGAAGGCTTTCTTTTTTCTCCTTGCTATTCTTTAGAATTCTAAATTCAGATGGGTTTATCTTTCCTTTTCTCCTTTTCTTTCACTTCTCTTCTTTTCTGAAGTATTTGTAAGGGCTTCTCAGATGACCATTTTACCTTTTTTCATTATTTTTCTTGTGGATGGTCTTGATCACTGCCTCCTGTACAATGTCACAAACCTCTATCCATAGTTCTTCAGGCATTCTATCAGTTCTAATCCCTTGAATCTGTTTGTCACTTCCACTGTGCAATCGTAAGGGATTTGATTTAGGTCATGCCTGAATGGACTAGTGGCTTTCCTTACTTTCTTTAGTTTAAGCCTGAATTTGGCAACAATGAGTTCAGGATCTGAGCCACGTTTTATGCAATATAGTTTTTATAGCATTAGACTTTACATCCGTCACCAGTCACATCCACAACTGGGTGTTGTTTTTGCTTTAGCTAAATCTCTTCATTATTTCTGGACTTTTTTCCCCATTCTTCTCCTTTAACATATTGGGCACGTACTGAACTGGGAACTTCAACTTTAAGTGTCCTATCTTTTTTGCTTTTTCATGTAGAAAGACTATATAGAGAACTATAAAACATTAATTACATTAAAAAATTAAGAGTTCTATATGGAATGGTATATATGCTTAGGATTTGGAAGACTCGGAATTACAAAGTTGTGACTTCTTTACAATGTGATCTATAATTTTAGTTATGTCCTGTACAAAACCAAGAGCTTTTGTGACTTATTGATTGACTCTGACTACTTCAGTTTGTGTGGAAGTTGACAATCTAGATTTGTGTGTGTGTGTGTGTGTGCGTGTTTTATGAAAAACAAGTTTCTGAATTTAATTTTGAGCAAAAAAAAGAAGAAAACAACGACTAGAAAAATCAAGACTCCATAAATTTGAATGGGCACACATAAAGAGAAAACCAGAGTCAACAAATTATGTGAAAATTTTTCAACTCATTACTCATGGTTGTTGCCAAGTCACTAAGTCATGTCTAACTCTTTGCAACCCAATGAACTGCAACACACCGGGCTTCCTTGTACTTCACAACCTCGTGTAGTCTGCTCAAACTCGTGTCCATTGAGTCAGTGATAAGATCCAACCATCTCATCAGTTCAGTTCAGTCGTTCAGTCGTGTCCGACTCTGCGACCCCATGATTTGCAGCACGCCAGGCCTCCCTGTCCATCACCAACTCCCGGAGTTCACTCAGACTCACGTCCATCGAGTCAGTGATGCCATCCAGCCATCTCATCCACTGTCATCCCCTTCTTCTCCTGCCCCCAATCCCTTGCAGCATCAGTCTTTTCCAATGAGCCAACTCTTTTCATGAGGTGGCCAAAGTATTGGAGTTTCAGCTTCAGCATCATTCCTTCCAAAGAAGAGCCAGGACTGATTTCCTTTAGAATGGACAGATTGGATCTCCTATCAGTCCAAGGGACACTCAAGAGTCTTCACCAACACCACAGTTCAAAAGCATCAATTCTTTGGCACTCAGCCTTCTTCACAGTCCAACTCTCACATCCATACATGACCAGTGGAAAAACCATAGCCTTGACTAGACAGATCTTTGTTGGCAAAGTAATGTCTCTGCTTTTGAATATACTATCTAGGTTGGTCATAACTTTTCTTCCAAGGAGTAAGCGTCTTTTAATTTCATGGCTTCAATCACCATCTGCACTGATTCTAGAGCCCCCCAAAATAAAGTCTGACACTGTTTCCACTGTTTCCCCATCTATTTCCCAGGAAGTGATGGGACCAGATGCCATGATCTTCGTTTTCTGAATGTTGAGCTTTAAACCAACTTTTTCACTCTCCATTTCACTTTCATTAAGAGGCTTTTTAGTTCTTCTTCACATTCTGCCATAAGGGTAGTATCATCTGCATATCTGAGGTTATTGATATTTCTCCCACAATCTTGAATCCAGCTTGTGTTTCTTCCAGTCCAGCATTTCTCATGATGTACTCTGCATAGAGGTTAAATAAGCAGGATGACCATATACAGCCTTGATGTACTCCTTTTCCTATTTGAAACCAGTCTGTTGTTCCATGTCCAATTCTAACTGTTGCTTCATGTCCAGTTCTAACTGTTGCCTCCTGACCTGCATACAGATTTCTCAAGAGGCAGGTTAGGTGGTCTCATATTTCCATCTCTCTCAGAATTTTCCACAGTTTCTTGTGATCCACACAGTCAAAGGGTTTGGCATAGTCAATAAAGCAGAAATAGATGTTTCTCTGGAACTCTCTTGCTTTTTCCATGATCCAGCGAATGTTGGCAATTTGATCTCTGGTTCCTCTGCCTTTTCTAAAATCAGCTTGAACATCAGGAAGTTCACGGTTCATGTATTGCTGAAGCCTGGCTTGGAGAATTTTGAGCATTACTTTACTAGCATGTGAGATGAGTGCAATTGTGCGGTAGTTTGAACATTCTTTGGCATTGCCTTTATTTGGGGTTGGAATGAAAACTGACCTTTTCCAGTCCTGTAGCCACTGCTGAGCTTTCCCAATTTGCTGGCTTATTGAGTGCAGCACTTTCACAGCACCATCTTTCAGGATTTGAAACAGCTCAACTGGAATTTCATCACCTCCACTAGCTCTGTTCGTAGTGATGTTTTCTAAGGCCCACTTGACTTCACTTTCCAAGATGTATGGCTTTAGATGAGTGATCACACCATCATGATTATCTGGCTCATGAATATCTTTTTTGTACAGTTCTTCTGTGTATTCTTGCCATCTCTTCTTAATATCTTCTGCTTCTGTTAGGTCCATACCATTTCTGTCCTTTATCGAGCCCATCTTTGATTGGAATGTTCCCTTGGTGTCTCTAATTTTCTTGAAGAGATCTCTAGTTTTTCCCATTCTGTTGTTTTCCTCTATTTCTTTGCACCGATCGCTGAAGAAGGCTTTCTTATCTCTTCTTGCTATTCTCTGGAACTCTGCATTCAGATGCTTATATCTTTCCTTTTCTACTTTGTTTTTCACCTCTCTTCTTTTCATAGCTATTTGCAAGGCCTCCCCAGACAGCCATTTTGCTTTTTTGCATTTCTTTTCCATGGTGATGGTCTTGATCCCCGTCTCCTGTACAATGTCACGAACCTCATTCCGTAATTCATCAGGCACTCTATCTATCAGATCTAGTCCCTTAAATCTATTTCTCACTTCCACTGTATAATCATAAGGGATTTGATTTTGCTCATACCTGAGTGGTCTAGTGATTTTCCCTACTTTCTTCAATTGAAGTCTGAATTTGGTAATCAAGAGTTCATGATCTGAGCCACAGTCAGCTCCTGGTCTTATTTTTGTTGACTGTATAGAGCTTCTCCATCTTTGGTTGCAAATAATATAATCAATCTGATTTCAGTGTTGACCATCTGGTGATGTCCATCTGTAGAGTCTTCTCTTGTGTTGTTGGAAGAGGGTGTTTGCTATGACCAGCGCATTTTCTTGGCAAAACTCTATTAGTCTTTGCCCTGCTTCATTCCACATTCCAAGGCCAAATTTGCCTATTACTCCAGGTGTTTCTTGACTTCCTACTTTTGCATTCCAGTCCCCTAGAATGAAAAGGACAACTTTTTTGGGTGTTAGTTCTAAAAGGTCCTGTAGGTCTTCATAGAACCATTCAACTTCAGCTTCTTCAGCATTACTGGTTGGAGCATAGACTTGGATTACTGTGATATTGAATGGTTTGCCTTGGAGATGAACAGAGATCATTCTGTCATTTTTGAGATTGCATCCAAGTACTGCATTTCAGACTCTTGTTGACCATGATGGCTACTCCATTTCTTCTGAGGGATTCCTGCTTGCAGTAGTAGTTATAATGGTCATCTGAGTTAAATTCACCCGTCCCAGTCCATTTTAGTTCGCTGATTCCTAGAATGTTAACGTTCACTCTTGCCATCTCTTGTTTGACCACTTCCAATTTGCTTTGATTCATGTACCTGACATTTCAGATTTCTATGCAATATTGCTCTTTACAGCATCAAACCTTGCTTCTATCACCAGTCACATCCACAGCTGGGTATTGGTATTAATTTGTATGTCTCATAGGGACATACAAATTAAAATTAGTGATAGTGCTATGTGTAAACCAAATGGGTAGCTAAAATTAAGGAGTTTTGGCAAGAAAGTAAAACATGAATCTTATATTTTGTTGGTGGCGGTGTAAATTTTCACAGCAAACCTGAAACACAGTTTGTCATAATTTACTGAAATTAAAGATTTACAGATGTACTGATTAACAGAAATCCACACATTCATGTGTCATGTTCATATAACAACCTAAATCCCCACCAACAGAAGAATGCATGATTAAAGTGTGATATATTCATACATTGGAAGGACTAAAACATTGAAAATGGATGTAGCTGCGTAAAATAATGATGAATTTAATAAACATATCACTGAAAGCAAAACCAGGAACACATGACAATTCATAATATATGATTCAATTTATAGAAATATATATATTAATATTTATATTGATATAAAGATATATATAGAGAGAGAGTTTCCAGATTTATACTAGGGTGTTAATACTTCTAAAAAGAAAGAAAGTGATCATAATAGGTTATAACAGTAGTTTCTTGGAAGGAAGGCAGACCAGTGGTTGGAAGAGTGTAAAAGGGTCCTTTTGTAGATACTAACAATTTTCTGGTTTTGACCTGTGTTATGGTTCTTAGATGTTTACCTGGTGATAAGTTGTTGCATTGTACTTTTTGTGTACATTCTCATATATTCATTATTTAACAATTAAAAGTAAAACAAAATTTTTAATATCTATAATTTAATGACGAGTTCTAGGTTCTAATGCATATATGAGGTCATGAAAATATATATCCAAATATAACACTAGACAAAAATATCATATAAAGATTAGTAGTCTAATGTATGACTCATAAATAGAAAATATTACCTGATCCTTCATGGAACTAATCACATGTGCCACCATCAAACATTCAATGATAATTTTGTTTAACTGGATAGTAATAGTAGTTGCTGTTTTATTGACTATGCCAAAGCCTTTGACTGTGTGGATCACAATAAACTGTGGAAAATTCTGAAAGAGATGGGAATACCAGACCACCTGACCTGCCTCTTGAGAAACCTTTATGCAGGTCAGGAAGCAACAGTTAGAACTGGACATGGAACAGACTGGTTCCAAATAAGAAAAGGAGTACGTCAAGGCTGTATATTGTCACCCTGCTTATTTAACTTCTATGCAGAATACGTCATGAGAAACGCTGGACTGGAAGAAGCACAAGCTGGAATCAAGATTGCTGGGAGAAATATCAATAACCTCAGATATGCAGATGACACCACCCTTATGACAGAAAGTGAAGAGGAACTAAAAAGCCTCTTGATGAAAGTGAAAGAGGAGAGTGAAAAAGTTGGCTTAAAGCTCAACATTCAGAAAACGAAGATCATGGCAACTGGTCCCATCACTTCCTGGGAAATAGATGGGGAAACAGTGGAAACAGTGTCAGACTTTATTTTGGGGGCTCCAAAATCACTGCAGATGGTGATTGCAGCCATGGAATTAAAAGACAATTACTCCTTGGAAGGAAAGTTATGACCAACCTAGACAGCTTATTAAAAAGCAGAGACTACCTTGCCAACACAGGTCCGTCTAGTCAAGGCTATGATTTTTCCAGTGGTCATGTATGGATGTGAGAGTTGGACTGTGAAGAATGCTGAGTGCCGAAGAATTGATGCTTTTGAACTGTGGTGTTGGAGAGGACTCTTGAGAGTCCCTTGCACTGCAAGGAGATCCAACCAGTCCATCCTAAAGGAGACAAGTCCTGGGTGTTCCTTGGAAGGAATGATGCTGACCCTGAAACTCCAATACTTTGGCCACCTCATGCAAAGAGTTGACTCATTGGAAAAGACCCTGATGCTGGGAGGGATTGGGGGCAGGAGGAGAAGGGGACGACAGAGGATGAGATGGCTGGATGGCATCACCAACTCGATGGGCATGAGTTTGAATGAACTCCAGGAGTTGGAATAATGGACAGGGAGTCCTGGCGTGCTGTGGTTCATGGGGCCGCAAAGAGTCAGACACGATTGAGCGACTGAACTGAACTGAACTGAACTAACTAGTAGTTGAATCAGCAAACATATTACAGCTTGATAAAGAAGTAACAAGTTGACCTTAGAGCCATCATAAAAAGAGATCTTTTTGACATAAACTAAGTTAATTTGTCATTAATTAAAATAGTATATTTAAATCTCCTATATGTTAGAGACTGCGGTAGGCAAAGCAGACATGATCTTTGTCCTTTAAGAAGTCCATCGTCCAGTGTGGGAGTTAGATAAATGCAATGGGAGTCAGAGTGAATGACAAATAATAAGGTCCAAGGTAACTTCTTTATGGTTTCTTGAATTTTCCATTTTTATGTCCAAGTCATAGGCCAATTTAAAAGGAAGGAATTATCTTTTATTCCTCTGCTGCTGCTGCCGCTGCTGCTAAGTCACTTCAGTTGTGTCCGACTCTGTGCGACCCCATAGACAGCCTCCTACCAGGCTCAGCTGTCCCTAAGATTCTCCAGGCAAGAGCACTGGAGTGGGTTGTCATGTCCTTCTCATCTAGCAGCCCTCAATAATGCTTGTTTATAGATAGAAGCAAGGAGTCCAAAAGAGAGAGAGTTTAGGAGAGTTGAAGAGCCGGGGAAGACAAGAGAAGTAGTCCATAATCAGTAACATGACTCAAACTAGATAAACACAGAACCCAACAAGCTAACACTTGCAGTTCTCTGTGGTCCTGGCAGCATATTTTCATGACCAATTGGACCGATCTTGACGTCCTTTGAAGAAACTGAGAGATAAAAATAAGAATTCTAATCAGAAAAAAAAGAAAAGAAATAGAGCATATAACACCCAACATCCAAATGTAAACAAATCATCAATAACATATTTGTGTTGAGAGTTTTAAGCATCTGTTGGTTATAAGGAATTTAAATTTAAATTATCTATGCCTGCTTTCACAGCAAGCTTAGCTTCTCTACTAAACAATAACAAGAGTTATACAGGTTTAAGTTTGTGCAGGTAAAATCTATTTTTTACATACCTGTCACAGGGAAAAATAAAGATAAAAATTTATGACTTGAAAGATGTCCTATTGCCCAGATGAATTATAGTTTACAGTAAGTACTGGCACACTTATTTTGTTCTTTGTCTCTTAATTTATATTAGAAAAATTGCTTGATTCATCTATGGTGTTTTGTCTATGCAAAAAGGTATCAGTCACCTAGAATTATAAAGATCATTTTTTAAAAAATCAAAGCCGATTGATTTTCTAAGAAAAGGTCAAAAGATATAATGCTTGAAATGACCTTATAAAAAAATTTTTATCTTCATCATAAAAAAATCTAACTGTCAATAGCCTCCCAAATATTTTCTTTTTAGTCTACCTTCAATTAGTTCTGTGATTTTAGGAGTGAAAATATATGTGGCAGTTTGGTGTTACTTTGTTTTCCTCATTTCTTTTCAGTTCATCTCTTCTATTTCTCACCATCTGTAAGACTGCAAAAAGTGGCCATAATTCTCTGCAGCTTCTCCCAACAAGAGATAACATCTATTTCCCCACCACCTGTGACTTGCTTTGGGCAATAGGATGTAAGAAATGACACAGTACAGTCTGAACCCAGGCTTCGGTCTTTGAAATCTGCCATCATTGTGTGACCATCCAAGGCTGTCACAATGGACCATGACAGATGCAAGTCCCAGTCACCCCCTTCTCTTGGCTGATAGGTCAAGAACTGCCAAATACTGGCCTTCATTGACCAATCAGACAGTAGGAGTATGTCAAGCCCAGCCAAAGTAAGTCTATCCTGTCCCAGGTCAGCTGATGGTTTTGGTTTTAGGCTACTATATCCCAGGTCATGTGTTACACCGTTGATAACTGGTATGCTGCTTCACTTCTCCAATCACTTTATCTCTCCTTCCTTTCTCCTCATCAGTAATAATATAATTATTCCCCACTGAACACCCATCCACCAAAATATCCTCTCATTTTCTAAGCCCATCTTAGTTTTTTATTGTGTGGTTGAGTACATATTGTGGGGATTCTGCTTGCAGCAGTCCCATGAAGCTAAATTATACTTCTGTGTGTGTGAAAAAGTACTATTATTCATTTCTTAGTACCGTTGGGAAGATAAACTTTGGTAGCACAACAATGCTTAACATGTCATAAAAATTAAATAAATATAGCTGTGATTATTTGGAAGGAATCCTAGAGTCTGTGTAGTCTCTTGCTCTAAACTGACTCATTAATTATGGGAAAGTCCCTTCTTTTTACATATCTTTTTTTCTTTTTTGGCAGAGAAAAGCATATGAAAGCTTACTTCTAGTGAGTTCTAAAATGTTTTAATCTTGAAATGGCTCTTTTCTTTTTTCTTTTCTATCCTCTCTAGTGCACATATCTGTATTCATCACCTTGTTTTTTTATACTGTAAACTTGCACATGCTTTATTTACCTTAGGTATTTGTTCAGTTGTCTGTGTTCCTCATGTAGATGTAACACTGATTCTACAAAAAAATCTGACAAGTAATTAGCTCTTAATAAATTGTTATTGAATTGAATTATTTTCTAAGGTTGATATTTCAAGGAACTAGAGACTATGTTGGTTTAATTCAGTTTTATTGCTGTGGTGTATATGCACATATATTAGCAAATAATTATGATAATACAAAGTTTGACTTCATTTCATAGAAAGAACATTTGTAAATTAAACATATGAGGGACTATTAAATATCATTTATTACTTTGTATTCCATTATATACTTGGTGTTTTTTTATCAGATTTATTACCAAAAGTAGAAACTACCTAGATAAAAAAGTAACATATTTCAAGTTATGGGAAATGCCTTCATTCAAGCTTGCAGAATTATGCTTATGATAAGATAATAAATGCATACTCATCAAACAGAACCATATTGAAAATAGCTCTAGGCAAAAGCACAGTATAATAAATTTGGCATAGAGAAATGAGGTATTTGTTAGAATCAGCTCATTTCAAAGGGACAGTTTTACTCCTGTAACTTAGTAGCTTTCTCAATGAACACCAAAATTTGTTCTGGGCTGCTTTGCTATAGGGGGAAAAAAAAAAAGTCACTAAAAGTTGAGTAAACAAAATTTAAAATAAAAAAGCATAGATACTATTATTGAGTCTTAAGTGATAGTCAAATCTCTTGAGGGCAAATGAAAACGTGTATACTATCATGTGAATTGAATCGCCAGTCTATGTCTGACGCAGGATGCAGCATGCTTGGGGCTGGTGCATGGGGATGACCCAGAAAGATGTTATGGGGAGGGAGGTGGGAGGGGGGTTCATGTTTGGGAATGCATGTAAGAATTAAAGATTTTAAAATTTAAAAAAAAAAAAAGAAAAATCAAAACCATGATAATTTATTACCAAATTTTTATCTTTGCCCGCTAAGTAGGCATTGTCAGTGCTAAAGAAAATATAAAAGACACTAAAATATTTAGCAAAATAAACTTTTTAAAGTTATTGGTTACTTCAACCCAGTTAAAAGTCAAGTTCATAGGAATGTGTGTGTTAATGGATATTTAAGCTAGTATCACTAATAAAACAAAATGTACCTTGAATGGTAAACATATCTGTGGTGGTAATTCTTGAGAACCTATATGCTGGTCAGGAAGCAACAGTTAGAACTGGACAGGGAACAACAGACTGGTTCCAAATAGGGAAAGGAGTGTGTCAAGGTTGTATATTGTCACCCTGCTTATTTAACTTCTATGCAGCATACATTATGAGAAACGCTGGGCTGGAAGAAGCACAAGCTGGAATCCAGATTGCCAGGAGAAATATCAATAACCTCAGATACACAGATGACACCACCCTTATGGCAGAAAATGAAGAGGAACTAAAAGGCCTCTTGATGAAAGTGAAAGAGGAGAGTGAAAAAGTTGGCTTAAAGCTCAACATTCAGAAAACAAAGATCATGGCCTCTGGTCCCATCACTTCATGGCAAATAGCTGGGGAAACAGTGGATACAGTGTCAGACTTTATTTTGTGGGGCTCCAAAATCACTGCAGATGGTGAATGCAGCCATGAAATTAAAAGACGCTTACTCCTTAGAAGGAAAGTTATGACCAACCTAGATAGCATATTAAAAAGCAGAGACATTACTTTGCCAACAAAGGTCTGTCTAGTCAAGTATATTGTTTTTCCTGTGGTCATGTATGGGTGTGAGAGTTGGGCTGTAAAGAAGGCTAAGCACCAAGGAATTGATGCTTTTGAACTGTGGTGTTGGAGAAGGCTCTTGAGAGTCCCTTGGACTGCAAGGAGATCCAACCAGTCCATCTTAAAGGAGATCAGTCCTGGGTGTTCTTTGGAAGGAATCATGCTAAAGCTGAAACTCCAATACTTTGGCCACCTCATGCAAAGAGTTGACTCATTGGAAAAGACCCTGATGCTGGGAGGGATTGGGGGCAGGGAGAGAAGGGGACAACAGAGAATGAGATGGCTGGATGGCATCACCGACTCGATGGACATGAGTTTGAGTGAACTCTGGGAGTTGGTGATGGACAGGGAGTCCTGGCGTGCTGTGATTCATGGGGTTGCAAAGAGATGGACATGACTGAGCAACTGAACTGAACTGAACTGAACTGAATTGAATTGGTATTTTGTTTTGTTTCTTGGTTTTTGTTTCTCAATTACTATGGAGTGAGACAGTGAAATGGGGATAGTAAGTGAGAATATAGAAGCTGATCTTCCATGAATTCAGCAAGTAAATTGATCTGGGGTAGGTGGTTTAGGAACTCACTATAAGCCTACAGTTGGAATTCATGACCTAAAAGAAAGATTCCTAAGAAGATTAGTCATGCTGGTTAGAGGAAACCAGGATTTAAGTATATAATCTTATGAGATTCACATCAAAAGGAATGTGAAAAGCATAAGCTCCACTCTCCAAATGCTGACAATCTAGTGTTGAATGTATAGCATGGATCCATAAAATTAAAATGAAAGGCAGTTTGTGAAATTCAAACAGCATTATTTTCTTGTTCAATCACTCAGTTCTGTCCAACTCTTTGTGAACCCATGGACTACACACGTGAAACCTCCCTGTCCTTCACCATCTCCCAGAGTTTGCTCAAACTCAGGTTGATTGAGTCAGTGATACCACCCAACCATCTCGTCTTCTGTTGTCCCCTTCTGCCTTCAATTTTCCCCAGCATCAGGATCTTTTCTGAGTTGGCTCTTCCCATCAGGTGGCCAAAGTATTGGAACTTCAGCTTCAGCATCAGTCTTTTCAATGCATATTCAGGGTTGATTTCCTTTAGGATAGAAGAGTTTGATCTCCATGCAGTCCAAGGAGCTCTCAAGTGTCTTCAACACCACAGTTTGAAAGCATTAATTCTTTGGTGCTCAGCCTTCTTTATGGTTCAACTCTCATATCCATCATGACTACTGAAAAAACCATAGCTTTGACTGTATGTACATTTGTTGGCAAAGTAATGTCTCTACTTTTTAATATTTTGCTATACAAAATCTTTTAGGTGTAATATAATCTATATGTCTATTTATTGGTTGTTTCCTGAGCTTTTTGTGTTATATCTAAGAAGTCATTTTTAAAGCCAATGTCAAGAATCCTTTTTCCCTATTTTCTTCCAAGAATTTTACAGTTTCAGGTCTTATGTTAAGGCTTTTATTCATTTTGAGTTTATTTTTTATGATGTAAAATAAGTATTCAATTTCAATCTTTTGCAGATAGATATCCATTTTTCCCAGCACCATTTATTGAAGAGACTATCATTGCCCCATTGTATGTTCTTAGCACTCGTGTTGAAGATCAGCTAAATGTTTATGCATGGATTCATTTCTGTGATCTCTATTCTTTTTGATTGACCTAGATGTCTTTTTGTGGTAACCATAAAAAATTACTTTAGCTTTGTAATTTGTTGAAATCAGGAGGTATGATGTCTCCAGCATTGTTTTTCTTGCTCCAATAATTTCAATAGATATTTCTTCCAAAGAAGAAACACAGATGGCCAACAGATACATGTAAAGGTGCTTAACATCAGTAATTTTCAGAGAAATGCAAAGCAAAATCACAGTTAGTTATCACCTCACACCTTTTAGGGTGGCTATTAAAGACAAAAGATAACAAGTACAAATGAGGATGCGGAATAAAAGGAACCTTTATATGATGTTGGTATAAATGTGAACTTGTGCAGTCACTGTGGAAAACAATATGGAGGTTCCTCAAAAAATTTAAATAATAGCACTTCCATATGACCCAGTAATCACCTTTCTAGGCACATAGCCAAACATTTTGAAATCTGGATCTTAAAGAGATATCTGCACTCCCACGTTCATTACAACACTATTAACAATAGCAAAGTTGTGGAAATAGTGTGAATGTCTGTCAATTAATGAATGGTTAAAGAAAATTTGGCAATTATATACATCAAAATATTGTTCAGTCTTTAAAAAAAGAAAGATATCCTATTTGTGAAAACATGGATTAACCTAAGTGAGATAAGCCAAACACAAAAGGACAGACAACACAAAATTGCACTTACAGGAAGAATATGAGATAGTGAAGCTTATAGAAACCAAGTGAAATGGTAGTTACCAGGGACTAGATGTCAGAACTAGTGAGGAGCCATGGGTCAAAAGGTACAAATTTCAGTTATACAAAATGGAGAAGTCCTAGAACTGTATTGTACACTATACTGCATATAGTTAACAATACTATATTTCATACTTAAAATTTTGCTAAGTGGTACCTGTAGACAAATGAAAATGGAAGCACAAAGATGCAAAATCTTGGAGACCCAGCAAAAGCTGTTCTCCAAGGGAAGTTTATAGCTATATACACCTACCCCAGGAAATAAGAAAAAACAGGAATAACATAACCTTACTCTTAAAGGAAACAGAAAAATAAAAGAAAAGAAAACTCAAAGTTAGTAGAAAGAAGGAAATTTTAAAGAGCAAAGCAGAAAGAAATGAAATAGAGACTAAAAATAAGAAAAGATCAAGCAAACTTAGAGCCAGGTCTTTGATAAGATAAAGAAAATTGATAAACCCTCAGACTTATCAATCAGAAAAGATAGGAGGCGCAAATCAATAGCATCAGAAATCTTAAAAGAAGTTAACTGACACCACAGACTGCAGATGCTCATGGGAATTTACTCTGATAAACTATATACCAAAAAATAAACAACCTGAAAGAAACGGACAAACTCCTAGAAAAGTACAATCTCCTAAGACTGAATCACGAAGAAATAATACTGAACACACCAATTACTAGTAATGAAATTGAATCAGTCATTTAAAATTAAAAAAAAAAATGCACAAGCAGAAAAAAATCCACAAAACTTCCAACAAACAAAAGTCCAGGAACAGATGGCTTCACATGTGAATTCTACTAAACATTTAGAAAAGACTTAGTGCTTATCCTTCTAAACTATTCCACAATATTACAGAAGAAGACACTCATCTGAACTCATTCTCTGAGGCCAGTGTCAACCTTACACAACACTGAATATATCACAAAAACAATAAATTACAGATCAATATCACTGGTAAATATAAATGCAAAAATCTTTAACAAAAATATTAGCAAAATAGTTGCTATGAATCTTCTTATATATCAGAGAATACAAACTATGAAATAAAATAGCTACTATGTGATACATTTGTAATTTAAATCCAGAGTTGTCTGAGTACAAATTTCTTGTGGCTTCTGTCCTGATAGTCTGATTCAGATCCTGACTTCTTGATGCTTTCCTTGTCCATATCATCCCTACCAATAATCTCTTTTATCTGAAATCCTACATGCTTACAGTTTTTACAGTCCAATTCACTTGAATTATGTGGAGCATGCCTTCTCTTCTCCTGACTTAACTGTATCATTTACACATTCATGGATGAATACCTACAGACATTAGACTAGTGATAGTTTGATATTCAGAAAGGCCACAGACTGGTGCAATGTTTTTGCATCTGATTTGCAGATCACTCAATTCAGAATTATACAATATACATTTTGACCAGTATGATTTTGTTCCATCTTAATCTATGAATTGCTGTCTCCTCTACCTAGATAGAAACTATTTATAAGGCAAAAAAGTATATCATTTTTATGTCTGTATTATGCCAAAAGCTATGAAATAGATACTTAATACTGATAGAGAACAAACTACCAGGCATTGTTCTTGATGTCCTGGTCATAGGAAATGCAGTCTCTCAATGTACTACTTTTAAACTTTATTCCTCTACACCAATATCAAGGTGATATGTACTCAATTCAGTTGGGAAAACAAAGCAAAACAGAACATTTTTTTCTATTTTTGCCTTGGCCTTGAGAGGATTATGGAAAGCTTCTTAAAAGAGACTCACCCAAACTGACCTTTGGAGGACACATGAGTGAAGGTTCAGCATATAAAAGAGAGAGAGCATTCCAGGTAGAAGGATTAATATGTTAAAAAGGCAGATGTAAGATAATCACTATTAAGTATGCATATTATGATTGAAGAGCCATGAGAAGTTCATAATTATTGAAATGTAATCCGTAAAACACCTTTGGACAGAGGTAGGACTTTGCATAATGCTGGAGAGGTTAAGGACCAGAACTTTGGCGTTCACACTTGGGAACCCAGGCTTGCTTAGGGAGTTTTGCATGTGAACAGCTCAGTTGTGTTGGTTTCTCAGCATGGATTTTTCATATGCTCTTTGTAGCAGCAAAGCCAAATCTCAACCAAACTACTTACGTGCCTTGTTGTTCAGTTGCTAAGTCATTTCCTACTTTTTGTGACCCCATGGACTCTAATCCACCAGACTACTTTGTCCATGGGGTTTTTCAGACAAGAATACTAAAATGGGTTACCATTTTCTTCTCCAGGGGATCTTTCCAGACGAGATATTGAACCCATGCCTCCCACATTGGCAGGTGGATTCTTTACCACTGAGCCACCTAGGAAGCCCTACTTACATGATTACAACTTTTTTTGTCTTCTTCCCCTCAGAGGAGATTTCTTTTCTCTCCCCTTTATTAGTCAGTTGTAGGCTACTATGACAAAGGATTCCAACATTTTAGTACTTTCACATGGGAAAGGTTCACTTCTTGCTTATGTCATAGTTCTATGTAGGAGGGAAAGATAGATGGATTTTGATCACAAAGACATCTAAGTACCCTAGTTTCTTCCTTCTTGCAGCTCTATACCACTGTAGATCCTCGGGGTCTTTCTCATTAAGGTTACAGATGAGAAAGGAAGGAGTGTAAGATTTGAACTGTAGATTTTTATGGATCAGGCCATATGTCACACTCTAAAGCAGTAAGATTGTTATATCTAACCAAAATAGTTTTGTTTTGTATTTTGCCCGATGCCAGCCATGTATGATTATCCATATAAAGCAAATTGCTGTCACATTTGCTCAATGCAATTTTCTATTTATTGCATTTAGCCATAATTCCTCATCTAATTGGTAATGATAATATTTATTGAGTGAAAACATATGCCTGGCGCTTTTCTAAGCACTTTCTATAAATTTATTTCACATAACCTTTATAATGAATCTAATGAGGCTCAGTTTAATTTTAAATAGGAAAAAGAGGTACAAAGAAGTTAAATCACTCATGCAACAGCATACAATGGTCATGTGTGGTAGAACTGCCAAACATCTAAGACTGTGCTTTACATATATATCCACTCTAATTGGATATTGTGCATTCCTATTAAAGTTACATAAAATATAACACACATGACATGGATCAGAGACAGAGAACAGTTTATTATGTGAGCAATAATGTCATCAGAGTATCACCATTTTTACACTTCCCTGAGCTCTAAATCCCACAGGGCTGTGTGAAGAGGGCCAGATGGTACCTGTACTTGCAACGGGTTGCATTATAGGAAATAAAACCCTGAGCTTAGGGAATCTGACTCTTTTTAAATGAGTAGACAGAAGCCATGTCTGCCTGTCCTTTGCTATCAAGCAAGACACTATATCATCCAAGGCCATCCACTATACAGACATCTTTGGAAAGATAGTCTGGAACAAAAGGAAGTCAGCAAGTCAGTCACAAGACTTCTAGAAATGCAAAATACCTATGAAGAATTTCCTCTCAACAACTCCTAGTGCTAAAACATGATCCTATTCCTTCTTTGTGATAAATCTATGTTCCCTGAAAGGAAATTACATATGGAAGATACTACAATTTGTCTCCTTCTCCTCATTACTCCAGCTACATCATGGTAAACAAACCCCCTAGTTTTCAGAGGAAACAAAGATTTCCAAAATTTCCTGACTCTCTTTTGAGGAAATTTGTTGTTTTTGTTGTTCAGTTGCTAAGTCATGTTTGACTCATTACGACCCCATGGACTACAGAACGTCAAGCTTCTTTGTCCTTCACTATCTCCCAGAGTTTGCTCAAATTCATGTCCATGGAGTCTGTGAGGCTATCTAACCATCTCATCCTCTCTAGCCCATTATATTCAAATCATGTATGTAATGTAAATTTTTTTCTTAGTTATATTTTTAAAGTAAAAAGAAAGACATGAGTATTTTAAAAGATGTCTGAATCCAATATATCAGAAACTATCATCACATACAAGCAATATAAATATATTAAGAATATATTTTACATTGTTTTTTTATACTATGTCTTCAAAGTCCACTGTATTCTAAACTTAAAGCATGTTGTTGTTCAGTCGTTCAGATGCGTCCAACTGTTTATGACCCAATGAACTACGGCACACCAGCCTTCCCTGTCCTTCACTGTCTCCCAGAGTTTGCTCAAGCTCATGTCCACTGAGTCAGTAATGCTATTCGATCATCTCATCCTATGTCATCTCCTTCTCCTCTTGCCCTCAATCTTTCTCAGCATCAGGGTCTTTTCCAATGAGTTGGCTCTTCATATCAGGTGGCCAAAGTATTGAAGATTCAGCTTCAGCTTCAGCATCAGTCTTTCCAATGAATGTACAAGGTTAATTTCTTTTAGGATTGGATGATTTGATCTCCTTGCAGTCTTAGGGACTCTCAAGAGTCTTCTCCAGCATCATAATTTGAAAACATCAATTCTTCAATGCTCAGCCTTCTTTATGGCCCAACTTGCAATTGATATTGAGCTATATTTCACATTCTCAATAGTCTTATGTGGCTAGGGGTTATTGCATTGGACAGCACAGTTCAGTTCAGTTCAGTTGCTCAGTCGTGTCCAACTCTTTATGACCCAATGGATTGAGGCATGCCAGGCCTCCCTGTCAGTCACAAACTCCCAGAGTTTACTCAAACTCATGTCCATTGAGTTGGTGATGCCATCCAACCATCTCATCCTCTGTCGTCACCTTCTCCTCCTGCCCTCAATCCTTCCCAGCATCAAGGTCTTTGCAAATGAGTCAGTTCTTTGCATCAGGTGGCCAAAGTATTGGAGTTTCAGCTTCAGCATTGGTCCTTCCAATGAACACCCAGGACTGATCTCCTTTAGGATGGACTGATTGGATCTCCTTGCAGTGCAAGGGACTCTCAAGAGTCCTCTCCAACACCATGGTTCAAAAGCATCTTCAGTGCTCAGCTTTCTGTATAGTACACTCTCACATCCATTCGTGACTACTGGAAAAATCATAGCCTTGAATAGACAACTTTTGTGGGCAAAGCAATGTCTCTGTTTTTTAATATGCTGTCTAGGTTCATCATAACTTTCCTTCAAAGGAATAAGCATCTTTTAATTTCATGGCTGCAGTCACCATCTGTAGTGATTTTGGAGCCCCCCACCCCCCCCGCAAAAATTTGTCACTGTTTCCATATCTAATTGCCATGACGTGATGGGACCAGATGCCATGATCTTCGTTTTCTGAATGTTGAGCTTTAAGCCAACTTTTTCAATCTCCAGTTTCACTTTCATCAAGATGCTCTTCAGTTCTTCTTCACTTTCTGCCATACGGATAGTGTCATCTGCATATCTTATTGATATTATTAATAATAACCTTATTGAGGTTACTGATATTTCTCCTGGCAATCTTGATTCCAGCTTGCGCTTCATCCAGCCCAGCATTTCTCATGATATACTCTGCATATAAGTTAAATAATCAGATTGACAATACACAGCCTTGACATACTCCTTTTCCTATTTGGAACCAGTCTCTTGTTCCATGTCTGGTTCTAACTGTTTCTTCCTGACCTGCATACAGACTTCTCAAGAGGCAGGAAAGTTGGTCTGGTATTCCTATCTCTTTCAGAATTTTCCTCAGTTTGTTTTGATCCACACAGTCAAAGGCTTTGGCATAGTCAATAAAGCAGAAATTGATGTTTTTTGGGAACTCTCTTACTTTTCCGATTATCCAGGGGATGTTGGCAATTTGATCTCTGGTTCCTCTGCCTTTTCTAAAACCACTTTGCACATCTGGAAGTTCACGGTTCACAGATTGTTGAAGCCTGGCTTGGAGAATTTTAGCATTACTTTACTAGCATGTGAGATGAATACAATTGTGTGGTAATTTGAACATTCCTTGGCATTGTCTTTCTTAGGGATTGGAATGAAAACGGACCTTTTTCAGTCCTGTGGCCACTGCTGAGTTTTCCAAATTTGTTGGCATATTGAGTGCAGCACTTTCACAGCATCATTTTAGGATTTGAAATAGCTCAACTGGAATTCCATCATCTCCACTAGTTTTGTTCATAGTGATGCTTCTTAAGGCCCACTTTACTTCACATTCCAGGATGTCTGGCTCTAGGGGAGTGATCACACCATCATGATTATCTGGATAATGAAGAACTTTTGTACAGTTCTTCTGTGTATTCTTGCCACCTGTTCTTAATATCTTCTGCTCCTGTTAGGTCCATACCATTTCTGTCCTTTATTGAGCCCATCTTTGTATGAAATATACCCTTGGTAACTCTAATTTTGTTGAAGAGATCTCTAGTCTTTCCCATTCTATTGTTTTCCTGTATTTCCTTGCACTGTTCACTGACAAAGGCTTTGTTATCCCTCGTTGCTTTTCTTTGAAAAGCACACATGTAGCCCATAAGATTCGAGAGGAAATGTGTGCAACCTCCAAGTTGTATCCTTAAGAGGAGAAGAATGCCCTTTCTTTTGCTTCACCTATTCTGCTACTCTGATGTAATGATGACAGACAATCTTTGACATAATAGACCAATAAAATAAGAGATACAATATTGTAAAGTAATTAACCTCCAATTAAAATAAATAAATTAAGAAATAAAAAATAAATTATTTTGTCACCAGTAAAAAATTTTTTAAAAAAAGAGAGATAGCTAGATTTCAGAAAACACGGTACATATAAACCATGACCTGCTTATTCTGTCTACACTTTTATCAGGGAGTGACTTTAGTCACTCTTATTTTGTTGTCTCTAATAGCTATTAAAACTATATCTTATATAAATTGTATCTTATTCATTTATGTATTCTCATTTCCAAAAGGAATGTAACTCGGAAAATGTTTATCGAGTTAAAATGTAAGGGCAGAGGGATGATCCAAATCACAGGATCATCCTAAGAATGAATCTATAGTGTCTGAGAGTTACACTCAGTAGTGGATTCTGACTGGATCCACTTGTCATTAATATTCTAGAAATGGAAAGTTCAGTAATTTCTGTGTAAATAAATTTTAAAGTATTTTTAGAAGCAATATAGTTAGTCCTTTACTAGATATGTGAATAACACAGGATAGAGTTTACTTCTTTCCTAGTCTATAAATATAGGCATTAATTGTTTGAATTGGTGAAAAAGGTCATATCAGTTGGGACTGGTACCGTCTAGAAAGAATTACAGTGGGGCTTGAGTTGGATCCCAGGTCTCTACCATTAGGTGCTTGTTTTAATTTATTATTACTGATGAGAAAAAAATATGCATGAGCTAGAAAAAGTAATATATGCTCATTCTAAGAAACTGAGAAAGTACAGAAAATTACAGACACATATCAGAAAAACACCCATAATCTCACCTTTAAAGCAATCACTATTACTGTTTTGCCTTTTTTCCTACTAGTAAATTTTTAAATTATTTTTCTCATTACGTATTTTCATTGGGATCACACTTTACATAAAATTTTACCTATAGTAATGTATACAGAAAATGTTATATGATGGACATTTTTCACTCCATTATAAACTTTTACTAAATATATTTACTGGTATGTAAGGCACAATCAAATGGATGCACAGTCACTTATTTAATAATTTTTCTTATGTTGGATGTTTGTATTCATGTTTATCATTCACTCTTATAACTGATTTTTGTTAAGTTTATGCAAAGAGTATTTGTTTTGGAAATTTACTCAACCAACTATTCTCGAAAATTTTGACGTTTATTGCCTATTATTCTGTCAGCAATACACTTAAACAATAATGTGTACAAAGATTATTAATTTCTCTGTTCATCAATTGGCTCTCATTTTTTTCTTAACTGTTAGTCAAAAAAATTTAATTATATGAGTAATATATGTATGAAAAAGTATGAACAAAAGAGAAATAAAATATGCATTATCTCTATCTCCAGAAATAACATTGAGGGTTAATAAAATGCATATTGCTTTCTGTCCTGAATGGTCATTAACATAATGAACATCTTTCCACATTAAAAATACCATTTGATTTTATTTTGTAAGTTCATAATAGTTTATTGCATGGGTGTTATAATTTATTTAGTATATTTAATTCCAAATTTCTGCTGTTGTATAAATGTGCCAAGTAGACTTTATTGTACATATATTTTGTGCATGCATTTATATTAAATTTGAATAATATACAGGGGAGTTAAAAATGTCTTCCTCAGGAAACTTTAAAGGTCAGCCCTATATAGGATTTACTTTGGTTTTTAAATTGAATGTTCCTCAATTCAACAAATCAATGACTTTTAATATAAACCCTTACGTTAGCCACCGTGTTTGTCCCTTGATTTTTTAATTTGAATTTAGAATATCCAATACAGTTACTTCTCAATAAGACTTATTTTTGTTGTTTTTTTTGGTTGTTGTTTTTGACTGATCATCAAATTCAGTTTTGTTTTCCTTTTGTACTCCTGGAAATAGGGGAGACTCTGCCAGCAAAAATACATAGGGTTTGAAATTAAGCAAACCACTTAAAATGTGCCCATGGGTTATTAAAAGGCCGCCTGAAGTTTGTTCTACCTTAAATATTGCATCAATGTAACGGTCTGGATTGTACCCAGAATGATACTGGTGACTGACTCATATCCTAGAGAAGCATGCCATATGAAATGAGCCTGGGGTTCTGTACAAGTTGAAATAATTGCTTTTCTGATAGTTTTTTGTTACTTAGAAGTAAATTTTGAAAGAACAGTATCTGAACAACAGTGAAGTTGTAATCAGAGGCAAGCACATAAAATGAAAATTAGCAAAAGTGTGGTTCCATGATGCTAAGTCAGGTGCAGATGTCAATATGTGGTTCAGTGTGGAGCCTGCAGGGACTAGAGGGAAATTTAATTGTATTCTTTTAATGATTCTCTTTCAACCTAACAGTTTTTATTCCTTGATAGCATTTGTTGCCATAAATATTATGTGCCAGCCAACTTAGTATTGTATAAATATCCCAAGAACTGATGAAAGGGCAAAACTAAACCTGTTTTTAAGATGGAGCAAAGTGTTTGGACAGCATAAACTGTGAGAGATATATAGAGAACTTTCATTTGGCCCAAGTCCATGGGGTGTGAAAAACATTAGAATCAAAGAGATTTTGCTGCTCTTTGTGAAATGTGTTAGTCATTTCAAGTCAATTCCTCATGGACAGATGTTCAGACAATTGTTGCTGTGCTTACTATTAACAAATAGATTTTTGAAAGTGAATCAAATCTATATGTGATATATAGTCATTGTGTTAGAAGGTACTTGCACCAAATAACGAGAATAAACTTAGTAATACTTTGAAGTTTTAAAGTTGATCCTTCATCTCCATGTATTTGGACCAATGGAAGCAACTACAGGGTTTAAAAGTAACTAGGAAGTCAAAGAAAGCTTTGAATCTATTTCCATTTTCTGGCACTGATGCATTTTGTATCTCCAAGAAAGCATAAACCTTATTAAAGGAAAAAAATCTATAAAAATAGATTTGGCAATGTCCCTTGACAATATGTTCCGGAATATTAAAAACTGGGTTAAAACATTTTAAGTTTATTCAAGATTCATGCTCTATGATGTAAAATGGTTTCTTTTTCCCTTTTCTTCTCGTAGTTATAAAGTAAATAATTAGCTATAAACCTATGTAAGCTATTATTAAATAACCCATCTTTTAAAAAATTCTATCTTTAGTTAATCCACCAGTTTTAATTTGTGATTATTCAGATTTACAAGGTCTAGTTCATTTTAATGCTATTTCAGGATACATCAGCCTTTTACTTTAGTGTTGTTTTGCTTTAGGCTGTTATGAAACTCAAGAAAATTGATTTAATTGTGCAAATCAGAGGTGTCTAAACATAATTTGTTTTATAAAAAATAGTGATTAGATTTATAGGTTTTAAATATTAACATAAACATTATTTAGATCATTTATCTTAATTGGCAGTACTTGTTGAATGATATATAGGAACCCTCTATATTCTATTGGCAACTTTTCTGCAAATCTATTTTCCAAATAAAAATTTAGCTGAAAAATAATATGGAAATCCATTTTAATTAACATTTATATATTTCTAGAATATATATCTAGAAAGAATTTTAAAGATTTTTTAAGGATAAGATGATAGTGGTTATGATGATGACAGTGATGACTAATATTGAGTAGGTGTTTGTGCCTAGCACTGGGCAACACTTTTTAAAAATGCTTTATCTCGTTTGTATACATTATCCTAACAGCTGCATAATTGAAGGACAGCAGCAAGTTGATACTTCCTTACTGATTAACATAATCTTCAACTGAAGTTGAAATTTTTATGAAATTTTGAGACATTAAATCTATTATTTTATTAAGGAAAGGTCTCACTGAACAAATACAAATGTTGGATTTGACTTATTTAACAAAGTACTAAAAAATGTGCTTTATCATGCATATAAAGATTATGAAAAGAAAAGCAGGGACTTAGTTTTCAGTGACTGAGGGAAGAGAAGTAAAACACTAAATGATGAAAATTAAATGATGTTAAACATAAAAAAGTTACCATTTTTATATAATAAGTTGAATAATGCCATTTTTTATTAAGGTAGAAGATTATAAAATAAACATGGTTCTATAGTGTTATGTTTGGGTTTTTTAAAACAGAATAATACGTATGTCCATCAGTTCTACTACTGTCTGCTTTAAAGGCATTAAAACACAGTTTTAACCAGTAGTTATCAAATTTGTCTTAGCCTCAGAACTCTTCCTGCAAAAGCTCAGGAGAGATGTAGGGTGTCTCTAGTTGATTCCGTATAATGTTCTAGAACTCCGTGGCTCTATCCTCTTCTTCTTTCCCAGGAGCACTTAGATGAAGGCACAGCTTGGGTATAGTTTGAAAGCCACTGCCTTAACAGTTGAGATATAGAATCTTGTTGTATTCTTGGATAGAATGAAAGAGCAAAAATTTCTTTTTTTTTTTTCTGACAGTAGAGCTTTAGTGATATTGTCTTGTTAATTAAAGAAGCTTCAAGCGCAAAAGATGTAAAGTCTCTACTGAAGCAAATATAGAATCTATTTTTTTGCTTTGCTAGGCTAATAGGTCTCAAAATAGGGCTGGCTCCAAAGCCTGAGGCAGAGGTTTTAATTGCATCGTCAAGGAACTAGATTTTTCCCATCTCATAATTCTGCCCTTGTCTATGCATTTCCATCCTCAGTTTCAATAGAATGGCCTCATATATGGTCACAGAATGATGACATCTTCTCCTGACCCAGTGTTCAGAGTTTCAGTCCTTGCTTAAGAACAGGAGTATCATTCTGAAGATTTCCCTAAGAAAATCAATTCAATTCACTGGGACATGAACTCAATGCATTCATGGATTGATACAATAATTTACTTACATATAGGTCACAGGATTCATCTTTGAAACAGATAAAAGTTTCAATTTAGGCATGGGAGCTGAATTTGGGAGTGAGGGCGGTTTCTGGAAGAAACCTAGAAAGAGTTAACAGAAGAATGAAGAACAGATATTAGAAGTCAAAAAATAGCAGATCCTTACTACTTCCAAAATTGATGGAGTCTATTCATCAATGGCTACCCAGTCCAGTATTCTTGCCTGGAGAATTCTATGGACAGAGGAGCCTGGTGGGCTCCAGTCCATGGGGTCACAAAAAGTTGGACACGACTGAGTGACTGTCACTCACTCATTCATTAATTAATTTTCTTATAAAACTGTTTTGAGTTTCTACTATACTATTTCCATGTTAATTGGAAAAATGCATAGTTTGTTGCCTGTATCTTAATACAGCAAGCTATATCACACAAATACATAAAAATTTATATTCTTTTAGCTATCTATTCACTATGTACACTTTTAAAAAACCATGAACTTTCTAAATATTTGAAGCTGAAAAATAATTCTCACTACAATCTACCATTTCCATATATTTCAGTTTTACTGGCAGAAGGCCTCAAATGACTTCAAGTTTTCCAGTACACCTTGTGATGTGCTAGCCAGATTCAGTAAGAAATAAAGATATCCCCTGTGTTGAGCATTGCATTTGTTTCAAATTCTAACCAAATACTTGTTGCCATTCTGGCCAAGAGAAACTTCTGAGAAATGACATGAACCATTCCCTTGTTTAATAATCAAATATAAAAAATGCATGATGATTAATAACTTTTATATAAATTTTATATAAACCATAAGATACAAAAGCACTAAATAAGTCTATTCTAAGAAAAATGATAAATATGCCTATTTATAAATCAAGGTAATATGAAACATAAATCATATGACAGATTGATAGAAAAATTAAATGAGGATTTCAGTGAAATATTAGTATATTGAAAAATCAATACTATTTCAAAGATAATTAAACATGATGGTTCTCTTTAAGATGCTATCTAACATCATTGTGAGACTCAATTATTACTATCTATGTAGGAAAAAGTAATTAACAAGAAGGAAATTTATGGAAAAATATAAATAATAAAAACAATGGACTAATTGTCATAAGATTTGCACAGATTAACATTGAAAAAGATTGAAGTTTAGTGCAAAATGTACTTGAAAAACAAAGGAGAAACGTAATATTATATATGATCCTATATGCAGATAGCATATTAAGAAGCAGAGACATTACTTTGCCAACAAAGGTCCATCTAGTCAAGGCTATGGTTTTTCCAGTGGTCATGTATGGATGTGAGAGTTGGACTGTGAAGAAAGCTGAGAGCCAAAGAATTGATGCTTTTGAACTGTGGTGTTGGAGAAGACTCTTGAGAATTCCTTGGGCTGCAAGGAGATCCAACCAGTCCATTCTGAAGGAGATCAGTCCTGGGTGTAGTTTGGAAGGAATGACGCTAAAGCTGAAACTCCAATACTTTGGCCACCTTATGTGAAGAGTTGACTCATTGGAAGAGCCTCTGATGCTGGGAGGGATTGGGGGCAGGAGGAGAAGGGGATGACAGAGGATGAGATGACTGGATGGCATCACCAACTTGGTGGACATGAGTTTGAGTGAACTCCGGGAGTTGGTGATGGACAGGGAGGCCTGGCATGCTGCAGTTCATGGGGTCACAAACAGTCAGACATGACTGAGCAACTAAACTGAACTGATATGCAGAAAGCAATCCTAAACATGAATCCCTTCATAATGTCTTTCTTTTTTAATGTTTATTTATTTGGCTGCACCGGGTCTTAGTTGCAGCATGCAAACTCTTAGCTGTGGCATGTTGGCTCTCATTCCCTGACTGGTGCCCCCTGCATTGGGAACGTGGAGTATCAGCCACTGGATCACCAGGGAAGTCCCTTCTTCATAATGTCTTTATTTGTAAATTATTCCTCTTCTTAAAGGAAGCAAAGTGGTTAAACAGGAGACCTTCATAGAAAATAACACAAAAGGGCAAGGATGTGTATGTAAATAGGAGACCCTGTTATGTGTTCTTTTGCTAAGCATGCTGGAGCAAGGTATAAAAAAATGAGATAAATCACTGTGGCATGCTGCCAAGTCACAGAGTACCTAGAGGAGAGAGGCATTGTTGCACAGAGACATGTCATGGTCAGATAACACATGAAAGTGAAAGTTGCTCAGTCATGCTCAACTCTTTGTGACCCCATGGACTAGACAGTCCATGGAATTCTACAGGCCAGAATACTGGAATGGGTAGCTGTTCCCTTCTCCAGGGGACCTTCCCAACCCAGGGATCAAACCCAGGTCTCCTGCACTGCAGGCGGATTTTTTTTACCAGTTAAGCCTCAAGGGAAGCCCAGCTAACACATAAATGAATGCAAATATTTGGCACAGAGTGTTAAAGACAGAATAACCTCCTTAGCTTAGGGAAAATTAAGAGGGGAGAAAATTACAGCAATGTAAGTGTACATTTTTATGTTTTGAAATATGACATCTGAACTTTGTCTGGCTGCAGTGTGATTGAGAGTTTTCCATAGATGGTACAGATGTTCAGCCCAGTAAGATGTGGACATGGAATCTTCCAAGCCTTAATTGCATGAAGGGAAGGTATATATGTGTCCTTATTCTGCCTTCTGCCTATTTCATGGCTTCTTCCATTCTGTTGACTAGCAGGGCAAAGTCCTCACTATTCACACACAGATAGCTTCACTTCCACACTTTCATCTGAAGCACATCCAGGCTCTCACAGTTTCTGAACCCTATTTTTCCTTTTTTTCTGCTTCTCCCTTCTTAGGCTCTACCAAACTATTTTTGTTCATAAATAGAACTGTGAGAATTTCACTTTTCCTAGACTCAGCTGAGGTGTGGACATCTTGAGTCTCGGATATAAATAGCCATTTCACTTTTAATTTGTTTGGTCTAAAAACACTGTGAGAACTCCACAAATTATCAGAATATAAAAAGGCCACCCCAAACGCAGCAATATAACCAAGATGAAGAGACAGAGGAATACTCAGCAGGTAAAGGAACAGGAGAGTTGCCCACCAAACCAAACAAAAGAGGAAGAAGTAGGGAATCTACCGGAGAAGGAATTCCGAATATTGATAGTGAAAATGATCCAAAATCTTGAAATCAAAATGGAAACACAGATAAATAGCCTAGAGACAAGGATTGAGAAGATGCAAGAAAGGTTTAACAAGGACCTAGAAGAAATAAAAAAGAGTCAAAATATAATGAATAACACAATAAATGAGATCAGAAACACTCTGGAGGCAACAAATAGTAGAATAACGGAGGCAGAAGATAGGATTAGTGAAATAGAAGATAGAATGGTAGAAATAAATGAATCAGAGAGGAAACAAGAAAAACGAATTAAAAGAAACGAGGACAATCTCAGAGACCTCCAGGACAATATGAAACGCTCCAACATTCGAATTATAGGAGTCCCAGAAGAAGAAGACAGAAAGAAAGATCATGAGAAAATCCTTGAGGAGATAATAGTTGAAAACTTCCCTAAAATGGGGAAGGAAATAATCACCCAAGTCCAAGAAACACAGAGAGTCCCAAATAGGATAAACCCAAGGCGAAACACCCCAAGACACATATTAATCAAATTAACAAAGATCAAACACAAAGAACAAATATTAAAAGCAGCAAGGGAAAAACAACAAATAACACACAAGGGGATTCCCATAAGGATAACAGCTGATCTGTCAATAGAAACTCTTCAGGCCAGGAGGGAATGGCAAGACATACTTAAAGTGATGAAAGACAATAACCTACAGCCCAGATTACTGTACCCAGCAAGGATCTCATTCAAATACGAAGGAGAAATCAAAAGCTTTACAGACAAGCAAAAGCTGAGAGAATTCAGCACCACCAAACCAGCTCTCCAACAAATTCTAAAGGATATCCTCTAGACAGGAAACACGAAAAGGGTGTATAAACCCGAACCCAAAACAATAAAGTAAATGGCAACGGGATCATACTTATCAATAATTACCTTAAACGTAAATGGGTTGAACGCCCCAACCAAAAGACAAAGACTGGCCGAATGGATACAAAAACAAGACCCCTCTATATGCTGCTTACAAGAGACCCACCTCAAAACAAGGGACACATACAGACTGAAAGTGAAGGGCTGGAAAAAGATATACCACGCGAATAGAGACCAAAAGAAAGCAGGAGTGGCAATACTCATATCCGATAAAATAGACTTTAAAACAAAGGCTGTGAAAAGAGACAAAGAAGGCCACTACATAATGATCAAAGGAACAATCCAAGAAGAAGATATAACAATTATAAATATATATGCACCCAATATAGGAGCACCGCAATATGTAAGACAAATGCTAACAAGTATGAAAGGGGAAATCAACAATAACACAATAATAGTGGGAGACTTTAATACCCCACTCACACCTATGGACAGATCAACTAAACAGAAAATTAACAAAGAAACGCAAACTTTAAATGATACATTAGATCAGTTAGACCTAATTGATATCTATAGGACATTTCACCCCAAAACAACGAATTTCACCTTTTTTTCAAGTGCTCATGGAACCTTCTCCAGGATAGATCACATCCTGGGCCATAAATCTAAACTTGATAAATTCAAAAAAATCGAAATCATTCCAAGCATCTTTTCTGACCATAATGCATTAAGATTAGATCTCAATTACAGGAGAAAAACTATTAAAAATTCTAACATATGGAGGTTGAACAACACACTTCTGAATAACCAACAAATCACAGAAGAAATCAAAAAAGAAATCAAAATATGCATAGAAACTAATGAAAATGAAAACACAACAACCCAAAACCTGTGGGACACTATAAAAGCAGTGCTAAGAGGAAAGTTCATAGCAATACAGGCATACCTCAAGAAACAAGAAAAAAGTCAAATAAATAACCTAACTCTACAACTAAAGCAACTAGAAAAGGAAGAGTTGGAGAACCCCAGAGTTAGTAGAAGGAAAGAAATCTTAAAAATTAGGGCAGAAATAAATGCAAAAGAAACAAAAGAGACCATAGCAAAAATCAACAAAGCCAAAAGCTGGTTCTTTGAAAGGATAAATAAAATTGACAAACCATTAGCCAGACTCATCAAGAAGCAAAGAGAGAAAAATCAAATCAATAAAATTAGAAATGAAAATGGAGAGATCACAACAGACAACACAGAAATACAAAGGATCTTAAGAGTCTACTATCAGCAGTTGTATGCCAATAAAATGGACAACGTGGAAGAAATGGACAAATTCTTAGAAAAGTACAATTTTCCAAAACTGAACCAGGAAAAAATAGAAAATCTTAACAGACCCATCACAAGCACGGAAATTGATACTGTAATCAGAAATCTTCCAGCAAACAAAAGCCCAGGTCCAGATGGCTTCACAGCTGAATTCTACCAAAAATTTCGAGAAGAGCTAACACCTATCCTACTCAAACTCTTCCAGAAAATTGCAGAGGAAGGTAAACTTCCAAACTCATTCTATGAGGCCACCATCACCCTAATACCAAAACCTGACAAAGATGTCACAAAAAAAGAAAACTACAGGCCAATATCTCTGATGAACATAGATGCAAAAATCCTCAACAAAATTCTAGCAATCAGAATCCAACAACACATTAAAAAGATCATACATCATGACCAAGTGGGCTTTATCCCAGGGATGCAAGGATTCTTCAATATCCGCAAATCAATCAATGTAATTCACCACATTAACAAATTGAAAAATAAAAACCATATGATTATCTCAATAGATGCAGAGAAGGCCTTTGACAAAATTCAACATCCATTTATGATAAAAACTCTCCAGAAAGCAGGAATAGAAGGAACATATCTCAACATAATAAAAGCTATCTATGACAAACCCACAGCAAACATTATCCTCAATGGTGAAAAATTGAAAGCATTTCCCCTAAAGTCAGGAACAAGACAAGGGTGTCCACTTTCACCGCTACTATTCAACATAGTTCTGGAAGTTTTGGCCACAGCAATCAGAGCAGAAAAAGAAATAAAAGGAATCCAAATTGGAAAAGAAGAAGTAAAACTCTCACTGTTTGCAGATGACATGATCCTCTACATGGAAAACCCTAAAGACTCCACCAGAAAATTACTAGAGCTCATCAATGAATATAGTAAAGTTGCAGGATATAAAATCAACACACAGAAATCCCTTGCATTCCTATACACGAATAATGAGAAAGTAGAAAAAGAAATTAAGGAAACAATTCCATTCACCATTGCAACGAAAAGAATAAAATACTTAGGAATATATCTACCTAAAGAAACTAAAGACCTATATATAGAAAACTATAAAACACTGATGAAAGAAATCAAAGAGGACACTAATAGATGGAGAAATATACCATGTTCATGGATTGGAAGAATCAATATAGTGAAAATGAGTATACTACCCAAAGCAATTTACAAATTCAATGCAATCCCTATCAAGCTACCAGCCACATTTTTCACAGAACTAGAACAAATAATTTCAAGCTTTGTATGGAAATACAAAAAACCTCGAATAGCCAAAGCAATCTTGAGAAAGAAGAATGGAGCTGGAGGAATCAACTTGCCTGACTTCAGGCTCTACTACAAAGCCACAGTCATCAAGACAGTATGGTACTGGCACAAAGACAGACATATAGATCAATGGAACAAAATAGAAAGCCCAGAGATAAATCCACACACATATGGACACCTTATCTTTGACAAAGGAGGCAAGAATATACAATGGAGTAAAGACAATCTCTTTAACAAGTGGTGCTGGGAAAACTGGTCAACCACTTGTAAAAGAATGAAACTAGATCACTTTCTAACACCGCACACAAAAATAAACTCAAAATGGATTAAAGATCTAAATGTAAGATCAGAAACTATAAAACTCCTAGAGGAGAACATAGGCAAAACACTCTCAGACATAAATCACAGCAGGATCCTCTATGATCCACCTCCCAGAATTCTGGAAATAAAAGCAAAAATAAACAAATGGGATCTAATTAAAATTAAAAGCTTCTGCACAACAAAGGAAAATATAAGCAAGGTGAAAAGACAGCCATCTGAATGGGAGAAAATAATAGCAAATGAAGCAACTGACAAACAACTAATCTCAAAAATATACAAGCAACTTCTGCAGCTCAACTCCAGAAAAATAAACGACCCAATCAAAAAATGGGCCAAAGTACTAAATAGACATTTCTCCAAAGAAGACATACGGATGGCTAACAAACACATGAAAAGATGCTCAACATCACTCATTATTAGAGAAATGCAAATCAAAACCACAATGAGGTACCACTTCACACCAGTCAGAATGGCTGCGATCCAAAAATCTGCAAGCAATAAATGCTGGAGAGGGTGTGGAGAAAAGGGAACCCTCCTACACTGTTGGTGGGAATGCAAACTAGTACAGCCACTATGGAGAACAGTGTGGAGATTCCTTAAAAAATTGCAAATAGAACTACCTTATGACCCAGCAATCCCACTTCTGGGCATACACACCGAGGAAACCAGAATTGAAAGAGACACATGTACCCCAATGTTCATCGCAGCACTGTTTATAATAGCCAGGACATGGAAACAACCTAGATGTCCATCAGCAGATGAATGGATAAGAAAGCTGTGGTACATATACACAATGGAGTATTACTCAGCCGTTAAAAAGAATTCATTTGAATCAGTTCTGATGAGATGGATGAAACTGGAGCCGATTATACAGAGTGAAGTAAGCCAGAAAGAAAAACACCAATACAGTATACTAACACATATATATGGAATTTAGGAAGATGGCAATGATGACCCTGTATGCAAGACAGGGAAAGAGACACAGATGTGTATAATGGACTTTTGGACTCAGAGGGAGAGGGAGAGGGTGGGATGATTTGGGAGAATGACATTCTAACATGTATACTATCATGTGAATTGAATCGCCAGTCTATGTCTGACGCAGGATGCAGCATGCTTGGGGCTGGTGCATGGGGATGACCCAGAAAGATGTTCTGGGGAGGGAGGTGGGAGGGGGGTTCATGTTTGGGAATGCATGTAAGAATTAAAGATTTTAAAATTTAAAAAATAAAAAACTAAAAATTAAAAAAAAATAAATAAAAACACTGTGACACAGAGAAGACACAGATTAACAAACAAGAAGATACTGGAAGGTTATTAACAAAGTGCGCTGTCCCAAAGTGCCCTGACTATGGATAGGAAAGGTGATGGGAAGAAAGAACTCGGAGCTAAGGGATGGTCTCTTTTGAAATGACCGAGCTTAGAAATGGTACAGAAATTTCTCATTCAAGACAGTTAGTACTGTCAAAACCAACTTAGTGAGCAGAGCAAAGAACTGATGAGAAACTAAAAATCAAAAAGCTGAGCCACAAGTCCAGAAGGTTTGCCAGTGAAAGAAGCTAATATGATCTAAATTTAACTCAAAATGCCTCACTGTCCTTGTATAACATATTCATTCATGGAAACTAGCCCAATAGCTAAAAGTAATTAACAGGACACCCCAGTTTTTACCTAGATAATTAAAGGAGATTTGAATCAGAATCAATTAGATCCTCTTCAGAATTACCTTTACCCTCACTCAAAATTATCTTTTATCCCTATAGTGGTTCCAAAGGCTTTCCTCAAGCCTATTCTTACATACTGCAATGTCCCCTGCTTCTTTAGCTAGCAAGACTTTTCTGACTCCTTTCCTCCTGTCTCTCTTTATGATTTTTTTTTCTTATTATACAATTGGACAAACTTTCCTACTTCTGTTCTTTTTCTTTCTGATTCATTTACTACCATATTCTTGATAAACTGTAGCTGTTTCAGAAAAGTCACCAGTATGATTGTGGTATTTATTATTATTATTAATCTGTTTCTCACTCTCTTTCCTCTGCCTCTATCAATTCTTTTGAACTGATCACTAATTGATCAATAATACTCTGTGTTATAAAAACTCAAATTGAGCTCCCAAAAGTAATACTTTCTTAGATTACTGGGGAAGGTAAGAAGATGAGTGATTGTGCAGACCAAATTATTTTAGAGAGCTGTTGGTGGGGCGAAAGGAAAAGAGGTGTCTCCACTTATCTGGCTATTCTGGTATTATATCAGGTTCACAAAGTCCTAAACTCAGAACTAGGGGAACAAGCACAAGCTAAAGAGGGAAGTAGAAACACAGGAAAGAGTCTACCTAGAAGGCAGACATTTCAGATAATTTCTTTTATGAGCCAGTTTGTGTCTGAGGAAGTGAGGGATGAGGTTGATCAATTCCAAAATATCAGAGTTTGACTAGATTTACTACCTGAATAACGCTTCAGAGCAACATATCCGGAAGTGAATCCGGCAAATTACCAATTCGATGAAATGTTAAGTGGGGAGGGGGAGAAATTTAGTAGTCAATTTTGGGAAACGTTCATCTCTGGTTTACCCACAAGCCATGACTGCATATTAAGTACTCTTAGAATTTTGCTGAAATAAGAAAACTTGCTTAAATTTGTTTATTTGAGTGCTTTCCAAGCTCACTGGGTCAAGAATCTATTTTCTTGTAGGGTATTTTCTATCTAACACTGAATTGTGTCGCTCTTCTAAAGGTGAATATATGCATATGCAAAGGGCTACTTGACTTATCTGTAAAACAGGCTGACATCCAAGCTCACTTATGAGTTTTATAGCAGCTTTGAAAAAAAATCATCTGTTGCTGCGGTTCAGTTCACTTGCTATCAAGTGATTTAATTACTTCAAACTAAATTGTAAATCTCTTCTTTTAATGTAGAGTTGTTTTTAGTCAAACCTTTAATGACTCTCCAAACAATAATGTTTGGCAAAGAAAACGTTGTTAGTCAAGCAGAACCATAAACATCTGTGTTTGTTTAGAGTAAGCTTCCCTATTTAATTAAATATATAGATATACCAGGAAAATTCCTTGTCACTGGAAATTCTATTGGAAGAATATCAGATTTGAAAAAGCCAAAGTCTCCCTTTTATTTTGTACATTATTGTTTTCTATATGTTTGCCTTAACTACTCACCTTCAGATTTCAAAATAATTAAAGCTGCTCTTTATTGTAAAGGACATAAAAATATATTTTAAATGTATAGGAGTAGGAATATGAAAGGAAGTCTTACTAAAGAGTATAATATCAAAGTTTTCGTATTATGCTCAACTCTGTCATCTTACACCTGCCTTGAAAAATACTTTCCCTAATTTTATAACAAGACTCTGATAAAACAATGACAGTGTACTTTCAATTGTTCCCCAATCTAAATATAGATCATTACCATGAATATTAGACATGATTAAATACTGCAGCATAATTATTTTGTTTTAGGCCACATAATATCCATGTGTCTTGAAATCATTCCAGTCTCTTTCTATAGATCTCTAAAAATTTAAGAACTTAAATATTGAGATACAGAAAATTATAGGAATACATAAGTACATTTATACATATGTGTATATATATATATTCTTCTGAAAAAAACTACAGTGACTTTTCAAAATGATATGATACTTTATAAGTCAGGAGAACAATTATTAATCTTTATAAAACAACAACCTATAATTAAAAAGAAAGGAGAAATTACTGTGGTTTAGAGATATTGACTATAGCATTCATTTGTCTATCCTCAATATAACTCAGTCAGTAAAGAATCTGTCTGTAATGCAGAAGAACTGGGATTGATTCCTGGATTGGGAAGATCCCCTGGAGAAGGAAATGGCAACCCACTCCAGAATTCTTGCCTAGAGGATCCCATGGACAGAGGAGCCTGGCAGGCTACAGTTCATGGGATCTCAAGAGTTGGGAACGTCTTAGCAACTAAACCACAATAATATCAAATAGTTAAAATAGCATCAGTTCAGTCAGTCGTGTCCAACGCTTTGCAACCCCATGAACTGCAGCACAACAGGCCTCCCTGTCCATCACAAAATCCCGGAGTTTACCCAAACTCACGTCCATTGAGTTGGTGATGCCATCCAACCATCTCATCCTCTCTTTTCCCCTTCTCCTCTTGCCCTCAAACTTTCCCAGCATCAATCTGTCTTTTCAAATGAGTCAGCTCTTTGCATCAGGTGGCCAAAGTATTGGAGTTTCAGCTTCAACATCAGTCCTTCCAATGAACACTCAGGACTGATCTCCTTCAGAACGGACTTGTTGGATCTCCTTGCAGTCCAAGGGACTCTCAAGAGTCTTCTCCAACACCACAGTTCAAAGCATCAATTGTTTGGTGCTCAGCTTTCTTTATAGTCCAACTCTCACACCTATACATGACCACTGCATGATAATAACTTAAATAACTTAATGTCCATAAAATGAGTAGGTCCTCTTAGGTTGGAAAAATAACATATTATTAATAATTAGGACCTAACAGAAGCGTAAGAGATTAAGAAGAGGTGGCAAGAATATACAGAAGAACTACACTGAAAAGGTCTTAATGACTTGGATAACCACGATGGTATGGTCACTCACCTAGAGCCAGACATCCTAGAGTGTGAAGTCAAGTGAGCCTTAGGAAACATTATTACCAAAAAAGATTCTGAAGGTGATGGAATCCCAGCTGAGCTATTTAAAATCCTAAAAGATGATGCTGTGAAAGTGCTGCACTCAATGTCAACAAATTGGGAAATGCAGCAGTGGCCAGGAGACTGGAATAGGTCAGTTTTGATTCTAACACTGAAAGATAATGACAAAGAATGTTCAAACTGCCATACGATTGTGCTCATTTCACATGTTAAAAATTCTTCAAGCTAGTCTTTAGCAGTATCTAAACTGAAGACTTTCAGCTGTACATGATAGGTTTAGAAAAGGCAGAGTAACCAGGGATCAATTTGCCAACATTGTTGGATCACAGAAAAAGCAAGAGAATACAAGAAAAAAAAAATTTAATTCTGCTTCCTTGACTACACTGAAACTTTTGATTGTGTGGATCACAACTGTAAAAAATCACCAAAGAGATGGGAGTACCAGACAACCCTACCTGTCTTCTGAGAAACCTGGATATGGGTCGAGAAGCAGCAGTTAGAACCGGACATAGAACAACTGTTTCAAAAATCGGGAAAGGAGTACAAGGCTGTATATTGTCACCCTGCTTAGGTAACCCATATGCAGAGTAAATCACATAAAATGTTTGGCTGGGTTAATCACAATCTGGAATCAAGATTTCTTAGAGAAATATCAACAACCTCAGATATGCAGATGTAACCACTATAATGGCAGAAAGTGAAGAGGAAGTAAAGAGCATCTTGATGTGGGTGAAAGAGGAGAGCGAAAAAGCTGGCTTAACACTCAGTATTCAAAAACTTAAGAACGTGGCATTGGGTTTCATCACTTTGTGGCAAATAGAAGGAGAAAAAGTGGAAGCAGTGACAGACTTTATTTTCTTGGGCTCCAAAATCACCAGGGGCTTCCCTGGTGGCTCAGATGGTAAAAGTGTCTGCCCACAATGTGGGAGACCTGGGTTCAATCCCTGGATCAGGAAGATCTCCTGGAGAAGGAAATGGCAACCCATTCCAGTACTCTTGCCTGGAAAATTCCATGGATGGAGGAGCCTCGTGGGCTACAGTCAATGGGGTTGCAAAGAGTCAGACACGATTGAGCAACTTCACTTTCACTTTTCAAAATCACTGTGGATGGTGATTGTAGCCATGAAATTAAAAGACACTTGCTTCTAGGAAGGAAAGCTATGACAAGCCTAGATAGTGTGTTCAAAAGCAGAGACATCACTTTGCTGACAAAAGTCTGTATAGTCAAAGTTATAGTTTTTCCAGTAGTCATGTATAGATGTGAGAGTTGGACCATTAAGAAGACTGAGCCCTAAAGAACAAAGGATTCCAAATTATGGTGCTGAAAAACATTCTTTTCAGAGTCCCTTGGACAGCAAGGAGATCAAACCAGTCAACCCTAAGGAAAATCAACCTTGAATATTCATTGGAAGGATTGATGCTGAAGCTGAAGGTCCAATATTTTGGCCACCTAATGCCAAGAGCTGACTCCTTGGAAAAAGACCCTGATGCTGAGAAAGATTGAAGGCAAAAGAAAGGGGCAGCAGAGGATGAGATGGTTAGATAGCATCACCGACTCAATGGACATGAATTTGAGCAAACCCCTGGACATAGTGAAGGACAGGGGAGCTTGGTGTACTGCAGTCATAAAGAGTCACACATGACTCATTAACTGAACAACAATAACAAACAATGATTTTTAGAAGTTTGTGTCTTGGCAATTCAACCCTATTTCACAGAGAATAGCTATCACAGGTATATCCATAAGCAATGTCAATGTAATCTTTATTATACATATGTATTTATTGATTTATATAATATGTGTGACTGATATGAAAACTTTACTGAACATCAAATAGATTTCTACTATTATTTCTAGTTTTTAAGACGTGACACTATATTATAAAAATAAATGAAGTTGAAAGGAAAATTTTGTTATAGGAGACTTATTTGTAATAAGATTTTTTTTCTGTTTCCACTGGGAAAAAAATGACAGTATCAGATCTTTGTTACTTGAAATAAAACATTATTTTACTAGCAAATCCTACTAAAATGGGATGAAAAGTTATTACTCTATGGTACCATAGACTAGTTTTAATGGGAATGTTTCTTTTCTTTTTTTTTTTTTTTTGTTCTCAGTGCATATGACTGTAATGGATTTTTGACTGACTTTACTGAATTCCACCTGTGAAATTTAATGGTTCAAAACTTATCATTAAACATAAAGGCACAGGAAGTAGAATTTAGTTTTTGTTTTTAATCTCAAATCTCTGGTCTTAGGGCTCATATTCACACTGATGAAATATTTCAGAGAAAAATAGCTCAGAAATTCTCCTAGACTAGCATCGGAGGCCACTTCTGAAGAAATTGACCATTTCTATCTGCCAAAAATGGGTAATAAGCTGGAACAACAGGTGAACAAATTAGTCCTCTACTACGCTTATCCTGCTGCACACAATTGCTACATATTTCTTACCTTTGGCAGCACTAGCTGAGTCTGGAGTCATAATTTAACTTGTTACTCTGGCTTTAAGTTCCTCATCTTCACCTTATCCAGTAGCATTCCAGTAACTTCACCTTATGCAGGTCTTCAAGTGAGTGTGCCTAAGGTAACTTTGTTTCTCTCCATGGTTTTTTTTCAATGCTTCAAGGTTCAAAATTTTCCTCTCAGCTGAGCTTCCTGTGGTTTAAGCCAGTTCTGATTTCTGGGACCAGTAAAAGAGTCACAAAGAAAAAAAAAAAATTAAGGAATCTGCATAAACACTCTCTTCCTGTCCTGCTTCTGCTGCTGCTAAGTCACTTCAGTCATGTCTGAGTCTGTGTGACCCCACAGACGGCAGCCCACCAGGCTCTTCTGTCCCTGGGATTCTCCAGGCAAGAATACTGGAGTGGGTTGCCATTTCCTTCTCCAATGCATGCATGCTTGCTAAGTCGCTTCAGTCATGTCCAACTCTTTGCGACCCGATGGACAGCAGCCCACCAGGCTCCCCTGTCCACCGGATTCTCTAGGCAAGAATATTGGAATGGGTTGCCATTTCCTTCTCCCTTCCTGTCCTAACAGTATCCTATTGAAAAAAAGGGTTTTCACTTTCTTTATATGGGTATCATCGCAGACATTATAGTCCAATTTTGGAAGCTAGATTTGAAAATTGTTTGTACATAAGTCTCATTCTTTGTGTCCCACCTGTTACTTTGATCCTAGTATATCTAAATTCCTGGCTTGCTTTTCTCACTTACTTCAAGATCAGGCAGTGAAATCTCAGGTTCATCGTTAAACCCCTGCTATTTTTTGACAGTCTAACCATGTACTGAGTTGCAGGACTGGAGTTCAGCTAGTTAGCTTTACCTACAGACTTCACTCTTGTGTTTTACTCAAGTGTTAGAATAGACTCTTCCATTTGATCTTAGGGACCTTCTCCACATTATAATAGACTAATAATGTGCTAGATACTACCTACTACCTGCTCTATTTCACTTTGCCAAAATGTGATTCTGTGGGCATGTGCTCCAGTTCATTCATGGAGTTCCAGATTTTGTTGATGTTGGTACTGAATGACTTGGGGGGTAAAACAAGAGCTCAATTATGCAATCCAAAGTGGAGTGTATAAAAATTAGGAGAACTGGTTAAATGAAAATTACCAAACCAGAATGTTTTTCTTCATATTTTAGTACAGTTAGCCCAATTGGTGATTGAAGTTTCATTACACAACCACAAACACCAGCTGTTTTCCTGTCAGAAACCAACCAAATATGCCAAGACAAGATTGGAATTTGGGATTTCCTATCACCATAGAATTATGGAATTGGAAAGGACCAAGGTCCATCTGGTGTATTCACCTGTACATTTGGATATTGATTCTGAAATCACTACTGCCAATTTGTTTTTTAAAGTTTCCAAGGACAGAGGTGCTACAAAGTTGATACTATACTTGAGAGAAAGCAATCATTCTTAAAGTTAAAAAAATCACTATAGTGTAGCAATGGTCCCCTAATTATTAAAAACGTTTGCTGACTTTAGAATTGCTTCATCTTTTGTGAACACAAAATGTATCTTTCTTGTCATCAGTTTTAAATACTTTGTGTCATCACTCTGATTTCTTCTCTTCTAGAGGTGACTACTTTGCCATTTTTTGCTGTGAACTTTTCCCCTGATTTTTATACGTGCTTCATTGTTCAGACATATGTATAACTCTTTGCAACACTTTGGACTGTAGTCCACCAGGCTGCTTTGTTCATGAGCTTTTTCAAGCAAGAATACTGGAGTGGCTTGCCATTTTATCTTCCATGGGATCTTCCTGACCCAGGGGTTGAACCCACATCTTCAATATCTCCTGCATTGTAGGTGGATTCTTTTCCTGCTGAGCCATCAGGGATAATTTTTATTTTTCTCTTAAAGCCAGCACTGATGTGAAGGAGTAAATTCATCTGAGAGAATTATATACACTTCTTCCCCATCTCACTCTGCCCAGTAGCAAGGATTATGTCAAACTAGAATAGGTCTTGTCTTCCTCCAATTAATTTCCGTGTAAAATAAGATAGTAACTCACAGTGACAGTATGCTTTTCCAGAGCAGGTGCTGATTCTTAAACTTGAAGAAATTTTTAAAAAATAATAATAATAATTTTTCAGGCTAGCCTTGGGGATGAATCTGCAATAACCTCAAATTAAAGAGTAAACAAGAAATATAGCAGTGATATTTACCAAAGTCATCTTATAAACTAGCAGCATTAGACAGAAATTGCAACCTACACTCTTGAAGTCATTAAAAACCAAATGCCAGTGGGAAATAGCATATGAAGATATTTGGTTTTTAGCATGTAATACTAAAGACATCATTTTGCTATTGCATATTTTAGGGAGAGAAAAGTCTAGAGACATTTTGAAATGTCTTATTCCTTGAACTGCTTCTTAGAGACAGCACTTGGAAGCTAAAATAAATCATCACCACAATAAACTAATTTTCTTCATTGAGCATCCACCCAGACTGCTGAGGCAAAAGTCAGTCACTTGTACCATTGCTGTTTCCATCTGTTTCACTATTTCTCAAAGCATGAATGATTGTTGATTAATGTGTTCTATGCAAATGCATCAACTTTACAAGTAGTGACCTACAATTACTCATGCAAAACTATCTGATGAAGCAATGAAACAGTCAAACAATGCCAATAAAGCGCCATTAATGATTTTGGCCAGCCTGATTTTATAGATTAGGAAATATTTTTCATCTCCTGGAGCTATATTAGTCAAATACAGCCACTCAATTATAAATAGTTGAATGATGCTTTTTAAATACATTTTTTCTGAGTTTCCATACATGTTTCCTGATACAAAAAGGATGTATAGCCCCTTTAAAAATTAACTAAGTGATTTGAAGTTATCAAAGTTTTTCTGTTTTCTGCTTCCATTAATTCCTTGAATTTTCCCTTTAAAATGTATAATTCTCTGTATTATTACAATTGTGCTTTCCCTTCTTCTGGCATTATGTTGAATGGACATTTCTACATATATTATCTAACTACAATACGTGTCATTGTCTATATTTCACAAATGAAGAATCTGAGACTAGAAAACATATATTCCAAAGCACATGCCTAATAAGTGGTGCAGTCATGATTTAAAATGAGCAACAATTTTAAGAAATGAATTTTAAGAAAAGAATAAGAGAACTTTTCTCATATCAGATAATCAAGACCTGAATCTTACAACTTAAAGTATTATACTCTTTCCATTTAACCATCCTGTATCTATATCTGTCAAACTGGTATAATATTAAAATATTTAAAAGCAATCGCACTTACTTAAATATAACTTTAAAGATATGGGAAAGAGATAAAAGGATGAACAGGAATAAATGAGAGAAGATGAACAGTGCTGTATTTTTTTTTTTTTTTACTCATGTCTGTTCTTCACAAGGCACATGTAGATTAATCATTTGGCCACTATGTATTAGATTGCTTTCTAAGAAGTCATGTAATTGTTTCATTTATCCAGTTAATTGAGTACTTGACTATCTGCTATGGATTAATTTTGAAACAGAGGAAAAAATATCTAGTGTGAACAATAGCTCTATTTTAATCTATTTTTTCTCACACTTTTTGTTTGAGTGTCATTTATTTTAAATGGTAATTATAGAATGATTAGACATGTCTTATTAACCACTCTCCCCTCCTGAATCACCCCTTTCTTGGAGCATTGTCTTGAAATACAATATCAGGCAGAAATCTGAGATTTCCACATGAAAGCGCTGATTAGGCTGACGTTAATAGCAAACATGTGACTAATGTTTTGACAGTGAATTTTAAGTTAATTAATAATGATAGACCACTTCAGAACATTTCTTGTTACGAGACAAGACTTTTGTCTTTTCATTTTTTACACTACCTGTAGATATTTAGGATCAGATTTTTGGAAGAGTTAATTCAGATTATTTTAATTGTGGTTTTAGATCTCTAAAAATAAAACTGTTTCTCTTAAAAATGAAACTGTTTCTTTAGAAAATATATATGCTCTCATTTGAGACTGTATTGTTTCTGCATCTTTTTTTTCTTTTCAGTACATATTTTTTTAATGTGTTACATGAATTTCCCCAAAGGATTGGTTGAGCTGTAAAACATTTATTAGATTCCAGTAATTGCCAATAAAATGTCATAAGAAATTATAGCTCTATTAAAGATTATTTTATTAGTCAGTCCCTTGTCAAATAAGTTATATAAGGTCATATCACAATATTTTAAACTTCTTGGACATTTATTCAATAATATTTAAATGTAAAATGAGAAAATGGAGGTAAGCAAAGCCCATTTCTGATTGTCTAAAAACCTGGGGCTGTGATTTGTCACACCTTCGAAGTAAATGACTTCCCAACATCACAAACCTGATGCTTTGATGAAAGAGCTGCAAATCCCAAATTAGATTCTCTATCTTATATGGGAATATGCTTGTGTAGAATATTTATATTCATCTTATGTGATTCAATAAAACAGTCTTCCTGTCTTTCTGTTCCCTTGAGATAGTCAACACATTTTATAATGATATCATGAAATCATTTTTGTCCATGGTGACATCATTCAGAGTTTGTTTTACTGAACTGAAAATAAAGAGATGATATTGTTCTCTCTGCCTCTTGAGAAAAAGGAATAAAATCATGAATGAGTGATGACACTTTTTTAATCTCCCATCTATCTTGCTGCGTTATCTCCCTCCTTCTCTGGGCTCTTATGTATTATGACAATTGTGCATGAAATCAAGGTATAGGCTTTTGTGTGTGTGTTTTGTTCTTACCACCCCTTTCACGGTATTGCTTTTCAAGGGATACATCACATAAGCTTATAAATCAAATTACAAAGTGTGTGGATATTCTGTGGCTTTATATTCTTATATAGAAAGGAATTTTAGACGTTTTTTTCATCCAGTTCAAAAGAATTATTATATTGACAGCTAACGGCCCCACTAAAAATTACTAATGCTCACAAAGCATTAGAAAATTTAAAGATATGCAATATTATGAACATTAAAAATTAATTTACTAACAAAACCATAGAACTTATTAATACTTGAAGTTATATGCTTACTTTAGTGATATATAAACTAAAAAGCAGCCCTTAATAGTTCCTGATTCCCTCTGTTCAGATTACTTTCTCTAATTAATCTTTATGTAACCTTTCTAGGGAAAATGTATGGAGTAAAGTGAATAAATCAATTCATCTTAAGGATTTGTTTTCATGAATCATTTTAATGCTTCATGGTTAGATAATTTTAAAACTACAGGAAAATAAAGCCTGAATAGTGGAGATTATGAACTATAAGTTTTCAAGGTTTTTAATATTATTATTATCATTATCATTAAACAGAATTACACCACCACTTCAGCAAATCACATTTCAATGTTGTGATGGACATAACTCAAATTGATCAACCGTTTATTCATTCATTCAGCAAATATTTGTTTTTCATCTACTGTGGGTCAGGGATTTAACTAGGCATGGAGTTATTGCAGTAAATAAAACATATGTCCCTCCCCTCATAGAATTTGATTTGTATTATGCTGAGTGAGATGGATATTAAACAACCAAATATTAAATATGTCATTAATAGTAAGTGTTATGAAGATAACAAAAATAAGTTAAGGAGACTGAAAATGAGAAGGATATTGTTTTGTAGTAGGGAAGACTTCTCTTTGGCATTGACATTTGAACTGAGCCTTGAAAGAGAAGATTGAGGCTGGTGTTCATATATTAATAGGTAGGAGAAAAATTTCAGGCAAAGGGAAGAACATATGCAGACAATGAATGATCTGAGTGTACTGAACATATTCCAAGAACATCACAATGTGGTTGGGACCCAGTGAAATGGGAAAGAGAGATTGAAGAAATGAAGTAGGAGAGGGCACTTAGTTCATATCAGTCAGATTCTCTAAGACATTTTATTCTGAGTAAAATGTGAAACTGTTGGAGCGTTTCAGCAGTGATATCACACTCTCTGATATTTTTAAATATATTCAAACTGCTATTGGAGAAGAGACTGAAACAGTATATACGTAGGAATAAGGAGATGCAGTGACTATAGTCTAAAGAGACTAGGTGTGAAGTGCTAGCGGCTCATCCCAGAGTGGTAGCAGAGAAGGGTGAGATGCACAGATTTAGAATATAAGATATTTTGAATATGGAGCAAACAGGATACTACAGATGGACTGACTGGATTCCAGATGTTTCAAATAAAAAAAGAGTTAATGATAAGATTATATTGAACCTGACCAACTGGATGGGAGATGGTGCAAATTAAGGAGATAGGACTGCTCAAAGTCAAACAGGTTGCGAGATAAAGGTATCAAGAGTTAGAAGACATGCTAATTTTGAGATGCCTGTTCAAGTGAACACATCAAACAGGCAGGTAGATATTTATTTTTGAACTTTCTGAAAAAGTTTGGCACTAGTGACTTTTTTCCACTAATGTTCCCTTTATTTTTATTGTTTCTGGATTTATTGAGATATGTGCTCAGTCACTCAGTTCAGTTCACGTCACATCAATCGCTCAGTAGTGTCCAACTCTTGTGACCCCATGGACTTGCAGGATGCGAGGCCTCCCTGTCCATCACAAACTCCCGCAGTTTACCCAAACTCATGTCCATTGAGTCGGTAATAACATCTAACCCTCTCATCCTCTGTCATCCCCTTCTCCTCCTGCCTTCAATCTTTCCCAGCAGCAGGGTCTTTTCAAATGAGTCAGCTCTTTGCTCCCGGTGGCCAAAGTATTGGAGTTTCAGCTTTAACATCAGTCCTTCCAATGAACACTCAGGACCAATCTCCTTCAGAATGGACTGGTTGGATCTCCTTGCAGTCCAAGGGACTCTCAAGATTCTTCTCCAACACCACAGTTCAAAAGCATCAGTTCTTCTGTACTCAGCTTTCTTTATAGCACAACTCTCAAATCCATACATGACTACTAGAAAAATCATAGCCTTGACTAGACGGCCCTTTGTTGACCAAGTAATGTCTGTATTTTTTAATATGCTGTCTAGGTTGGTCATAACTTTCCTTCCAAGGAGTAAGCATCTTTTAATTCCATGGCTGCAATCACCATCTGCAGTGATTTTGGAGCCCCCCAAAATAAAGTCTGTTACTGTTTTCACTGTTTCCCCATCTATTTGCCATGAAGTTCTGGGACCAGATGCCATCATCTTAGTTTTCTGAACGCTGAGCTTTAGGCCAACATTATCACTCTCCTCTTTTCCTTTCATCAAGAGGCTCTTCAGTTCTTCTTCACTTTCCACCATAAGGGTGCTGTCATCTGCATATCTGAGGTTATTGATATTTCTCCCGGCAATCTTGATTCCAGCTGTGCTTCTTCCAGCCCAGCATTTCTCATGATGTACTCTACATACAAGTTAAATAAGCAGGGTAACAATATACAGCCTTGACATATTCTTTTCCCTATTTGGAAACAGTCTGTTGATCCATGTCCTGTTCTAACTGTTGTTTCCTGACCTGCATACAGGTTTCTCAAGAGGCAGGTCAGGTGCTCTGCTATTCCATTCTCTTGAAGCATTTTCCACAGTTTATTGTGACCCACACAGTCAAAGGCTTTGGCATAGTCAATAAAGCAGAAATAGATGTTTTTCTAGAACTCTCTTGCTTTGTCCAAGATCCAGCAGATGTTGGCTATTTAATCTCTGGTTCCTCTGCCTTTTCTAAAACCAGCTAAACATCTGGAAGTTCACAGTTCATGTATTGTTGAAGCCTGGCTTGGAGAATTTGGGGTATTACTTTACTAGATTTACTAAAGTTAGTATTTACTATTTACTAAATAGTAATACTATTTACTAGTACTTACTATTTACTATTTACTGAAGCAAGTATTTATTAATATTTACTATTACTAAAGCTAGCTTTACTTTACTAGCTTTACTAGTGTGCTGCTGCTGCTGCTAAGTCACTTCAGTCGTGTCCGACTCTGTGAGACCCCATATATGGCAACCCATCAGGCTCCCCCATCCCTGGGATTCTCCAGGCAAGAACACTGGAGTGGATTGCCATTTCCTTCTCCAATGCATAAAAGTAAGCAGTGAAAGTGAAATCACTCAGTTATGTCCAATAGATGAGTACAATTGAGTGATAGTTTGAGCATTCTTTGGCATTGCCTTTCTTTGGGATTGGAATGAAAACTGACCTTCTCCAGTTCTGTGGCCACTGCTGAGTTTTCCAAATTTGCTGGCATGTTGAGTGCAGCACTTTCACAGCATCATCTTTCAGGATTTGAAATAGCTCAACTGAAATTCCATCATCTCCACTAGCTTTGTTCGTAGTGATGCTTCCTATGGCCCACTTGACTTCACATTCCAGGATGTCTGGCTCTACGTGAGTGATCACACCATCGTGATTACCTTGGTCATGAAGATCTTTTTTGTACAGTTGTTCTGTGTACTCTTGCCACCTCTTCTTAATATCTTCTACTTCTGTTAGGTCCATATAATTTCCGTCCTTTATTGAGCCCATCTTTGCATTAAATGTTCCCTTGGTACTTCTAATTTTCTGAAGAAATCTTTCCCGTTCTATTGTTTTCCTCTATTTCTTTGCATTTATCACTGAGGAAGGCTTTCTTATCTCTCCTGCTATTCTTTGGAACTGCATTCAAATGGGTTTATCTTTCCTTTTCTCCTTCGCCTTTTGCTTCTCTTCTTTTCTCAGCTATTTGTAATGCCTCCTCAGAAAACCATTTGCCTTTTTGCTTTTCTTTTTCCTGGGGATTATCTTGATCTATGTCTCCTGTACAATGTCATGAACCTCTGTCCACAGCTCATAAGGCACTATATCAGATCTAATCCCTTGAATCTATTTTTCACTTCTACTGTATAATGATAATGGATTTGATTTAGGTCATATCTGAATGGTCTAGTGGTTTTCCCTACTTATTTCAATTTAATCTGATTTTGGCAATAAGGAGTTCATGATCTGAGCCACAGTCAGCTCCTGGTCTTGTTTTTGCTGACTGTATAGAGCTTCTCCATCTTTGGCTGCAAAGAATATAATCAATCTGATTTCAGTGTTGACCATGTGGTGATATCCATGTGTAGAGTCTTCTCTTGTGTTGTTCGAAGAGGATGTTTACTCTGACCAGTGCATTCTCTTGGAAAATCTCTATTAGCCTTTGCCCTGCTTCATTTTGTACACCAAGTCCAAATTTGCCTGTTTCTTCAGGTGTTTCTTGATTTCCTACTTTTGCATTCCAGGCCCCTATGATGAGAAGGACATCTTTTGGGAGCATTAGTTTTAAAAGGTCTTGTAAGTCTTCATAGAATCGTTCAACTTCAGCTTCTTCAGCATTACTGGTTGGAGCAGACTTGGATTACTGTGATATTAAGCATTACTGGTTTGCCTTGGAAACAAACAGATCATTCTGTCATTTTTGAAACTGCATCCAAGTACTCCGTTTTGGACTCTTTTGTTGACCATGATGGCTACTCCATTTCTTCTAAGGGATTCTTGCCCACAGTAGTAGATATAATGGTCATCTGAGTTAAATTCACCCATTCCTGTCCATTTTAGTTTGCTGATTCTTAAAATGTCAATGTTCACTCTTGACATTTTCTATTTGACCACTCCAGTTTGCCTTCATTCAGGGACCTGACATTCCAGGTTCCTATGCAATATTGCTCTTACAGCATCGGACTTTGCTTCTATCACCAGTTTCATCCACAATTCGTGTTGTTTTTGCTTTGACTCCATCTCTTCATTCTTTCTGGAGTTATTTCTCCACTGATCTCCAGTAGCATATTGAGCACCTACTGACCTAGGGAGTTCATCTTTCAGTGTCCTATCTTTTTGCCTTTTCATACTGTGCGTGGGGTTCTCAAGGCAAGAATACTGAAGTGGTTTGCCATTCCCTTCTCCAGTGGACCATATTTTGTCCAAACTCTCCACCATGACCCATCTGTTTTGGGTGGCCCTACATGGCATGGCTCATAGTTTCATTGAATTAGATAGGCCGTGGTCCATGTGATTAGATTGGTTAGTTTTCTGTGATACTGGTTTCAGTCTGTCTGCCCCCTGATTCCCTCTCTCAGAGCCTTTCCTCTTACTGAGGTTACTCTGACCTTGGACATGAGGTATCTCCTCACGGCCACCGCTCCTGACCTTAAATGTGGTCAAGAGAAGGCAGACATGGTCAGGACCTCTTAGCTGCTCGCTGCTCCAGTGTCACACAGCCGCCACTTGCCGCAGCGCTGCACAGCCACCACTCACGGCTCAGGCACTAAGTCATGTCAGCTCTGTGACTCCATGGACTGCAGCCCTCCAGGCTCCCCTGTACATGGGATTTTTCCGAAGAGACCATTGGAGTATATTGCCATTTCCTTTTCCAGGCGATCTTCCTGACCCAGGCAGATTCTTGACCACTGCACCAGCTGGGAAGTCTTAGTGAGATTTAATTGACATGCAATAGTGTGTAAGTTGGAGAAGGCAATGGCACTCCACTCCAATACTCTTGCCTGGGAAATCCCATGGGCAGAGGAGCCTGGTAGGCTGCAGTCCGTGGGGTCGCAAAGAGTCGGACACCACTGAGTGACTTTACTTTCACTTTTCACTTTCATGCACTGGAGAAGGAAATGGCAACCCATTCCAGTGTTCTGGCCTGGAGAATCCCAGGGATGGGGGAGCCTGGTGGGCTGCCGTCTATGGGGTCGCACAGAGTCGGACACGACTGAAGTGACTTAGCAGCAGCAGCAGCAGTGTGTAAGTTTAAGGTGTACAGCGTAAGGACTTGAGACTTATGTAATTAAATTATTTATCACAATAAGGTTAGTTAACACAACCTTCACCTCACATAATTACCATTGTTATTTTTATAGAGAGAATATTAAAACTCTACTCTCAGCAATTTTCAACTATGCAATATGGTATTGTTAACCACTGTCATCATGCCATCAATTAGATCCACTGAACTTATTCATCTTATAACTCAAAGTTTGTATCCCCTGACCAATATGTCCTCCATTTTCTCTACCCCTCCTCAGCCCCTGCAACTACCATTCTCTCCTGTGTTTCTGAGTTCAGAGCTTTTATATTCCACATGTAAGTGAGATCATACAGTGTTTCTCTTGCTCGCTCCCTAGATAGATAGATATGCCATTACCTATATCCTATGGATATTTGTTTCAAGGTCTTGGCTATTGTGAATGCTGCAGCTAACTTGAGAGTGCAGATATTTTTTTTAGATAGTGATTTCATTTCCTTTAGATGTATACCTAGAAGTGAGGTTGTTGGATCATATGGTAGTTCTATTTTTAACTTTTTTGAGGAATGCTCACACTGTTTTCTACAGTGACTATCCTAATTTAAATCTCCACCAACAGTGTGCCAGTGTTCTCTTTTCTTGACATCCTTGCCAGCATTTATCTCTTGTCTTTTTGATGACAGCTGTTCTAGCAGGTGACAGGTGATATCTCACTGAGGTTTTGATATGTATTTCTCTGATGATCAGTGATAGTGACATTCTCACATACTTCCTGACCATTTGTATTTCCTTTTTGGAAAAATATCTAAGTCCTCTGCCCATTTTTTGTATCAGGTTTCTTTTTCAGTAGAACTGTATGAGTTCCTTATGTATTTTTGGATATTAACTCTTATCAGATTGATGGTTTGCAATCATTCTTTTCCAATTCCACTTTTGTTGTTGTTGTTGTTGTTGTTGGTCAACTTTTTTCTGTGCTGTGCAGAAGCTTTTTAGTTTGATGTAGTCCCACTTGATTTTTGCTTTTGTCACTTGTGTTTTTGGTGTCAAATTCAAAAAATTACCAAGACCAATTCAAAGGAACTTTGTTTTATTTTTAGAGTATCAGGGTATCAGATCTTACATGGAATTCTTTACATAGTACAAGATAATATTTGTAAGTGGAGTAAGTTGGGGGCCACATTCATTCTTTTGGTTGAGAGTATATAGTTTTCCAAGCAAAATTTATTGAAGAAACTATCATTTTCCTGCTGAGTATTATTGAATCCTTTGTTAATATTAGTTGCTCATATACATATGGGTTTATTTCTGGGCTCCAAATCTCCAAATTCTATTCTATTGGTCAATGTATTTGTTTTGTGGCATATCATTTTTTTATATTAAAATTTAGCTGTCAATAGCACATAGCTGACTTTTGAAATCATTAGCCTAAAAATAGTCTATCTTGTTATTTCATTATTGAAAACAAGGACAAGAAGGATTTGAGTAACTCTGACATTGAATAGAATTATACTGCTTTCAAGCAATGGAGAATATATATATACATATATATATATATATGTATATATATACACACCTAGATAAATATGTGTCCTCCTAATCACAGTTCAGTCACTCAGGCATGTCCAACACTGTGCAACCCCATGGACTGCAGCAAGCCAGGCTTCCCTGTCCATTACCAACTCCTGGAACTTGCTCAAACTCATGTCCATCGAGTCGGTGATGCCATGCAACCATCTCATACTCTGTCGTGCCCTTCTCTTCCTGCCTTCAATCTTTCCCAGCTTCAGGGTCTTTTCCAATGAGTCAGTTCTTCACATCAGGTAGCCAAAGTATTGGAGTTTAAGCAACAGTCCTTCCAATGAATATTCAGAATTGATTTCCTTTAGCATTGACTGGTTGGATCTCCTTGCTGTCCAAGGGACTCTCAATAGTCTTCTCCAACACTACAGTTCAAAAGCATCAATTCTTCAGCACTCAGCTTTCTTTATGGTTCACCTCTCACATACATACATGACTATTGGAAAAACCATAGCTTTGGCTAATTGGGCATTTGTTGGTAAAGTTATGTCTCTGCTTTTCAATATGCTATCTAGGTTGGCCATGGCTTTTCTTCCAAGGAACAAACATCTTTTAATCATAGCTTCAGTAAACATCTGCACTAATTTTTGGAGCCCAAAAAATAAAGTCTATCACTGTTTCCATTGTTTCCCCATCTATTTGCCATGAGGTAATGGGATTGGATGCCATGATCTTAACTTTCTGAACGTTGAGTTTTAAGCCAGCTTTTTCATTCTTCTCTTTCACTTTCATCAAGAGACTCTTTAGTTCTTCTTCAGCTTCCACCATAAGGGTGGTGTTATCTGCATATCTGAGGTTATTGATATTTCTCCGCCACAATCTTGATTCCAGCTTGTGCTTCATCCAACCAGCTTTTTCTTATGATGCACTCTGAATATAAGTTAAATAAGCAGGGTGACAATACAGTCTTGACATACACCTTTCCCTATTTGGAGCAAGTCTGTTATTCCATGTCCAGTTCTAACTGTTGCTTCTTGACTTGCATACAGATTTCTCAGGAGGCAGGTAAAGTGGTCTGGTATTCTCATCTCTTGAAGAATTTTCCATGGTCTGTTGTGATCCACACGATCAAAGGCTTTAGCATAGTCAATAAAGCAGAAATATATGTTTTGTCTCTTGCTTTCTCCCTGATCCAACAGATGTTGGCAATTTTATCTCTGTTTTCTCTGCCATTTCTAAGTCCAGCTTGAACATCTGGAAATGCACTGTACTGTGCAAGCCTGGCTTGGAGAATTTTGAGCATTGCTTTACAACAGTGTGAAATGAGTGCAATTGTGTGGTAGTTTGAACATTCCTTAGCGTTGCCTTTCTTTGGGATTGGAATGAAAACTGACCTTTTCCAGTCCTGTGGCCACTGCTGAGTTTTCCCAATTTGCTGGCATATTGATTGCAGCACTTTCAGAGCATAATCTTTTAGGAATTGAAAGAGCTCAACTGGAATTCCATAACCTCCGTTAACTTTGTTCCTAGTGATGCTTCCAAAGGCCCACTTGACTTCACATACCAGCATGTCTGGCTCTAGGTGTATGATCACATCATCATGATTATCTGGGTCATGAAGAACCTTTTTGTATAGCTCTGTTTATGCTTGCCACCTCTTCTTAATATCTTCTGCTTCTGTTAGGTTCATACCATTTCTGTCCTTTATTGTGCCATCTTTGCATGAAAATTTCCCTTGGTATCTCTATTTTCTTTTTTTTGACGAGATCTCTAGTCTTTCCCATTCTATTGTGTTCCTCTATTTCTTTGCACTGATCACTGATGAAGGCTTTCTTATCTCACTGAGCTATTCTTTGCAATTCTGCATTCAAGTGGCTATATTTTTCCTTTTCTCCTATCTCTTTAGCTTTTCTTCTTTTCACAGCTATTTGTAAGGACTCCTCAGACAACCATTTTGCCTTTTTGCATTTCTTTTTTTGGGAATGGTCTTGATCCCTGTCTCCTGTACAATGTCACAAACCTCCATCCTTAGTTCTTCAGGCACTCTGTCTATCAGATCTAATCCCTTGAATCTGTTTCTTACTTCCACTGTATAATCATAAGGGACTTGACTTAGGTCATACCTGAATGATCTAGTGGTTTTCCCTACTTACTTCAATTTAAGTCTGAATTTGGCAATAAGGATTTCATGATCTGAGCCGCAGTCAGCGTCTGGTCTTGTTTTTGCTGACTGTATAGAGCTTCTTCAACTTGGTGGCAAAGAATATAATTAATCTGATTTTGTATTGACCATCTGGTGATGCCCATGTGTAGAGTCTTCTCTTGTGCTATTGGAAGAGGATGTTTACTCTGACCAGTGCGTTCTCTTGGCAAAACTCTATTCACCTTTGCCCTGCTTCATTTTGTACTCCAAGGCCAAATATGTCTGTTATTTCAGATATCTCTTGACTTCTCACTTTTGTATTCCAGTCCCCTATGATGAAAAGGACATCTTTTTTGAGTGTTAGTTCTAGAAGGTCTTCTAGGTCTTCATAGAACCATTCAACTTCAGCTTCTTCAGCATTACTGCTTAGGGCATATACTTGGATTACTGTGATATTGAATGATTTGCCTTGGAAACAGAGATCACTTTGTTATTTTTGAAGTTGCACCCAGGTACTGCATTTCATAATCTTTTGTTGACTGTGATGCCTACTCCATTTCTTCTAAGGGATTCTAGCCCACTGTAGTAGATATAATGATCATTTAAGTTAAATTCTCCCATCCAGTCCATTTTAGTTTACTGGTTCTTAAAATGTTGGTGCTTTCTCTTGCCATCTCCTGTTTAACCACTTCCAATTTACCCTGATTTTTGGACCTAACATTCCAGGTTTCTGTGCAATACTGTTCTTTACAGCATTGGACTTTACTTCCATAACCAGTCATATCCACAAGTGGGCATTGTTTTTGCTTCGGCTCCATCTTTTCATTCCTTTTAGGATTATTTCTCTACTCTTCTCCAGTAGTGTATTGGGCACCTACAGACATGGGGAGTTCATCTTTCAGTGTCCTATATTTTTGTCTTTTCATAGTGTTCATGGCATTCTCAAGGCAAGAATACTGAAATGATTTGCCATTCCTTTCAGCAGTGGACCACATTTGTCAGAAGTTTCCACCATGACCTATCAATCTTGGGTGGCCCTTTATGGCATGGCTCATAGTCCTTGAGTTAGAAAAAGCATCAGAGGTCAGGGGTGGTGGGGGCAGCCGAGAGTGCCAGGCTGCGAGAGCACAGGAGCAGCCAAGAGCAGCGACCCCCCACCCAGGCCACGGGGGGCAGCCGGGAGGAGCAACCCCACATCGAAGAAGCAGTGGCTGCGTGGGTGCAGGAGGGCCTAGAAGAGCTATTCCATGTTCAAGGTGAGGAGAGGTAGCAGTGAGGAGATACCCCTCATCCAAGGAAGGAGCAACATCTGCACTTTGCTAGAGCAGTCGTGAAGAGATACCCCACACCCAAGGTAAGAGAAACCCAAGTAAGACAGTAGATGTTGCAAGAGGGCATCAGAGGGCAGACACACTGAAACCATAATCGCAGAAAACTAGTCAATCTAATCACAGTAGGACCACAGCCTTTTCTAACTCAATGAAACTAAGACATGCCCCTGGGGCCACCCAAGATGGGCAGGTCATGGTGGAGAGGTCTGACAGATTGTGGTCCATTGGAGAAGGGAATGGCAAACCACTTCAGTATTCTTGCCTTGAAAACCCCATGAACAGTATGAAAAGCAAAATGATAGGATACTGAAAGAGGTACTCCCCAGGTCCGTAGGTACCCAATATGCTACTGGAGATCAGTGGAGAAATAACTCCAGAAAGAATGAAGGGATGGAGCCAAAGCAAAAATGATACCCAGTTGTGGATGTGACTGGTGATAGAAACAAGATTTGATACTGTAAAGAGCAATATTACATAGGAACATTGGAATGTTAGGTCCATGAATCTAGGCAAATTGGAAGTGGTCAAACAGGATGGCAAGAATTAATGTCGACATTCTAGGAATCAGCAAACTAAAATGGACTGGAGTGGGTGAGTTTAACTCAGATGACCATTATATCAACTACTGCAGGATGGAATCCTTTAGAAGAAATGGAGTAGCCATCATGGTCAACAAAAGAGCTCAAAATTCAGTACTTGGATGCAATCTCAAAAACGACAGAATGATCTCTCTTCGTTTCCAAGGCAAACCATTCCATATCACAGTAATCCAATTCTATGGCCCAACCAGTAATGCTGAAGAAGCTGAAGCTGAATGGTTCTTTGAAGACCTACAAGACCTTTTAGAACTAACAGCCAAAAAAGATGTCCTTTTCATTTTAGGGGACTGGATAGCAAAAGTAATAAATCAAGAAACACCTGGAGTAACAGGCAAATTTTGCCTTAGAATCCAGAATGAAGCAGGAAAAAGGCTAATAGAGTTTTGGCAAGAAAATGTACTGGTCATAGTAAACACCCTCTTCCAACAACAGAAGAGAAGACTCTACACATGAACATCACCAGATAGTCAACACCAAAATCAGACTGATAATATTCTTTGCAGCCAAAGATGGAGAAGCTCTATAAAGCAGCAAAAACAAGACTGGGACCTGACTGTGGCTCAGATCATGAACTTCTTATTGCCAAATTCAGACTCAAATTGAAGAAAGTCGGGAAAACCACTACACCTTCAGGTATGACCTAAATCACATCCCTTATGATTATACAGTGGAAGTGAGAAATACATTTAAGGGACTAGATCTGATAGACAGAATGCCCGATGAACTATGGAGGGAGGTTCGTGACATTGTACAGGAGACAGGGATCAAGACCATCCCCATGGAAAAGAAATGCAAAAAAGCAAAATGGCTTTCTGAGGAGGCCTTACAAATAGCGGTGAAAAGAAGAAAAGTGAAAAGCAAAGGAGAAAAGGAAAGATATAAGCATCTGAATGCAGAGTTCCAAAGAATAGCAAGAAGAGATAAGAAAGCCTTCCTTAGAGATCAATGCAAAGAAATAGAGGAAAATACCAGAATGGGAAAGACTAGAGACCTCTTCAAGAAAATAGAGATACCAATGGAATATTTCATGTAGATAGGCTTGATAAAGGACAGAAATGGTCTGGACCTAACAGAAGCAGAAGATATTAAGAAGAGGTGGCAAGAATACACAGAACTGTACAAAAAAGATCTTCACGACCCAGATAATCACGATGGTGTGATCACTCACCTAGAGTCAGACATCCTGGAATGTGAAGTCAAGTGGGCCTTAGAAAGAATCACTACAAGTAAAGCTAGTGGAGGTGATGCAATTCCAGTGGAGCTATTTTAAATCCTGAAAGATGATGCTGTGAAGGTGCTGCACTCAATATGCCAGCAAATTGGGAAAGCTCAGCAGTGGCCACAGGACTGGAAAAACTCAGTTTTCATTCCAATCCCAAAGAAAGGCAATGCCAAAGAATGCTCAAACTACTGCACAATTGCAGTCATCTCACATGCTAGTAATGTAATGTTCAAAATTCTCCAAGCCAGACTTCAGCAATACATGAACCATGAACTTCCACATGTTCGAGGTGGTTTTAGAAAAGGCAGAGGAACCAGAGATCAAATTGCCAACATCTGCTGGATCATGGAAAAAGCAAGAGAGTTCTAGAAAAGCATCTATTTCTGCTGTATTAACTATGCCAAAGCCTTTGACTGTGTGGATCACAAGAAACTGTGGAAAATTCTGAAAGTGATGGGGATACCAAACCACCTGACCTGCCTCTTGAGAAATCTGTATATAGGTCAGGAAGCAACAGTTAGAACTGGGCATGGAACAACAGACTGGTTCCAAATAGGAAAAGGAGCCTGTTAAGGCTGTATATTGTCACCTTGCTTATTTAACTTCTATGCAGAGTACATCATGAGAAACACTGAGCTGGAAGAAGCACAAGCTGTAATCAAGATTGCCAGGAGAAATATCAATAACCTCAGATATTCAGAAGACACCACCCTTATGGCAGAAAGTGAAGAGAAACTCAAAAGCTTCTTGATGAAAGTGAAAGAGGAGAGTGAAAAAGTTGGCTTAAAGCTCAACATTCAGAAAACTAAGATGATGGCATCTGGTCCCATCACTTCATGGGAAATAGATGGGGAAACAGTGGAAACAGTGTCAGACTTAATATTTTGGGGCTCCCAAATCACTGCAGATGGTAATTGCAGCCATGAAATCAAAAGACGCTTACTCCTTAGAAGGAAAGTTATGACCAACCTAGAAAGCATATTGAAAATCAAAGACATTACTTTGCCAACAAAGGTCCATCTAGTCAAGGCTATGGTTTCCCCAGTTGTCATAACTTTCCTTCCAAGAAGTAGGCGTCTTTAATTTCATGGCTGCAGTCACGATCTGCAGTGATATTGAAGCCCCCAAAAATAAAGTCTGACACTGTTTCCCCATCTATTTCCCAGGAAGTGATGGGACCGGATGCCATGATCTTCGTTTTCTGAATGTTGAGCTTCAAGCCAACTTTTTCACTCTCCTCTTTCACTTTCATCAAGAGGCTTTTTATTTTGTCTTCACTTTCTGCCATAAGGGTAGTGTCATCTGCATATCTGAGGTGATTGATATTTCTCCTGGCAATCTGGATTACAGCTTGTGCTTCTTCCAGCCCAGCGTTTCTAATGATGTACTCTGCATATAAGTTAAATAAGCAAGGTGACAACATACAGCCTTAACAGACTCCTTTTCCTATTTGGAACCAGTCTGTTGTTCCATGCCCAGTTCTAACTGTTGCTTCCTGACCTATATACAGATTTCTCAAGAGGCAGGTCAGGTGGTTTGGTATCCCCATCACTTTCAGAATTTTCCACAGTTTCTTGTGATCCACACAGTCAAAGGCTTTGGCATAGTCAATAAAGCAGAAATAGATGTTTCTCTGGAACTCTCTTGCTTTTTCCATGATCCAGCGGTTGCTGGCAATTTGATCTCTCATTCCTCTGCCTTTTCTAAAACGAGCTTGAGCATCTGAAAGTTCATGGTTCATGTATTGCTGAAGTCTGGCTTGGAGAATTTTGAGCATTACTTTACTAGCATGTGAGATGACTGCAATTGTGCAGTAGTTTGAGCATGCTTTGGCATTGCCTTTCTTTGGGATTGGAATGAAAACTGAGTTTTTCCAGTCCTGTGGCCACTGCTGAGCTTTCCCAATTTGCTGGCATATTGAGTGCAGCACCTTCACAGCATCATCTTTCAGGATTTAAAATAGCTCCACTGGAATTCCTTCACCTCCACAGCTTTGCTCGTAGTGATGCTTTCTAAGGCCCACTTGACTTCACATTCCAGGTTGTCTGACTCTAGGTGAGTGATCACACCATCGTGATTATCTGGGTTATGAAGATCTTTTTTTGTATATTTCTTCTGTGTATTCTTGCCACCTCTTCTTAATATCTTCTGCTTCTGTTAGGTCCAGACCATTTCTGTCCTTTATCAAGCCTATCTGCATGAAATGTTCCCTTAGTATCTCTAATTTTCTTGAAGAGAGCTCTAGTCTTTTCCATTCTGATGTTTTGCTCTATTTCTTTGCATTGATCGCTAAGGAAGGCTTTTTTATCTCTTCTTGCTATTCTTTGGAATTCTGCATTCAGATGCTTATATCTTTCCTTTTCTCCTTCGCTTTTCACTTCTCTTCTTTTCACAGCTATTTATAAGCCCTCCTCAGACTTCTTTTTGCTTTTTTTGCATTTCTTTTCAGTGGGGATGGTCTTGATCCCTGTCTCCTGTACAATGTCATGAACCTCCATCCATAGTTCATCGGGCACTCTATCAGATCTAGTCCCTTAAATCTATTTCTCACTTCCACTGTATAATCATAAGGGATGTGATTTAGGTCATACCTGAATGGTGTAGTGGTTTCCCTACTTTCTTCAATTTAAGTCTGAATTTGGCAATAAGAAGTTCATGATCTGAGCCACAATCAGCTCCTGGTCTTGTTTTTGCTACTTTATAGAGCTTCTCCATCTTTGGCTTCAAAGAATATAATCAATCTGATTTTGGTGTTGGCCATCTGGTGATGTCCATGTGTAGAGTCTTCTCTTGTGTTGTTGGAAGAGGGTATTTGCTATGACCAGTGAGTTCTCTTGGCAAAACTTTATTAGCCTTTTCCCTGCTTCAATCTGTATTTCAAGGTAAAATTTGCCTGTTACTTCCGGTGTTTCTTGACTTCCTAATTTTGCATTTCAGTCCCCTATGATGAAAAGGACATCTATTTTGGGTGTTAGTTCTAAAAGGTCTTGCAGTCTTCATAGAACCATTCAACTTCAACTATTTCAATGTTACTGGTTGGGGCATAGACTTGGATTACTGTGATATTGAATGGTTTGCCTTGGAGATGAACAGAGTTCCTTCTGTCGTTTTTGAGACTGCATCCAAGTACTGCATTTTGGACTCTTTTGTTGACCATGATGGCTACTCCATTTCTTCTAAGGGATTCCTCCCCTACAATAGTAGATATAATGGTCATCTGATTTAAATTCACCCATTCCAGTCCATTTTAGTTCGCTGATTCCCAGAACGTTGGCTTTCCCTCTTGCCATCTCCTGTTTGACCACTTCCAATTTCCCTTGATTCATGGACCTAACACTCCAAGTTCCTATGTAATATTGCTCTTTACAGCATCGGACCTTGCTTTTATCACCAGTCACATCCACAAGTGGGTATCGTTTTTGCTTTGGCTCTATCCCTTCATTCTTTCTGGAGTTATTTCTCCACTGATCTCCAGTAGCATATTGGGTACCTACTGACCTGGGGAGTACCTCTTTCAGCATCCTATCATTTTGCTTTTCATACTGTTCATGGGGTTTTCAAGGCAAGAATACTGAAGTGGTTTGCCATTCCCTTCTCCAGTGGACCACATTCTGTCAGACCTCTCCACCATGACCTGCCCATCTTGGGTGGCCCCACACGGCATGGCTTATTTTCATTGAGTTTGACAAGGCTTGGTCCATGTGATTAGATTGACTAGCTTTCTGTGATTATGGTTTCAGTGTGTCTGCCCTCTGATGCCCTTTCCCAACACCTACCATCTTACTTGGGTTTCTCTTACCTTGGACATGTGGTATCTCTTCTCAGATGCTCCAGAAAAGCGTAGCCACTACTCCTTACCTTGGATGAGGGATATCTCCTCACTGCCGCCCCTCCTGACCTTCAACGTGGAGTAGCTCCTCTTGGCCCACGTGCGCCTGCGCAGCCACTGCTCCTTGGACATGAAGTTCCTCTTCTCCGCTGCCACCCCTGACCTCAGAGGTGCTGTAGCTCCTCTTAGCCACATCCCCTGAGCTCGGGCATGGGGTAGCTCCTTCTGGCTGCTGCCCCTGATGTAGGGCGGGGGGTAGCTCTTCCCAGCCACCACCCCTGATCTCAGATGTAGGGTAGCTCCTTGGCAGCACCTGTGCCGTCACAGCCTGGCACTCTCAGCTGCCACAGTCTCACCTCTTTAAATGTATCTTAAGCCTATTTTCCTTACCAATACAAATCTTCCTAATTGTGCACCTTACATATGCCCTGTTGATGTAACTTTTTTATTGATTCAGTTCGGTTCAGTGCCTCAGTCCTGTCTGAATATTTGCGACCCCATGAATCGCAGCACGCCAGGCCTCCCTGTCCTTCACCAACTCCCGCAGTTAACTCAGGCCCACATCCACCGAGTCAGTGATGCCATCCAGCCATCTCATCCTCTGTCGTCCCCTTCTCTTCCTGCCCCCAATCCCTCCCAGCATCAAAGTCTTTTCCAATGAGTCAACTCTTCACATGAGGTGGCCAAAGTACTGGAGTTTCAGCTTTAGCATCATTCCTTCCAAAGAAATCCCAGGGTTGATCTCCTTCAGAATGGACTGATTGTATCTCCTTGCAGTCCAAGGGACTCTCAAGAGTCTTCTCCAACACCACAGTTCAAAAGCATCAATTCTTCGGTGCTCATCCTTCTTCACAGTCCAACTCTCACATCCATACATGACTACTGGAAAACCATAGCCTTGACTAGACGGACCTTAGTCGGCAAAGTAATGTCTCTGCTTTTGAATATGCTATCTAGGTTGGTCATAACTTTCCTTCCAGAGAGTAAGCGTCTTTTATTTCATGGCTGCAGTCACCATCTGCAGGGATTTTAGAGCCCCCAAAAATAAAGTCTGACACTGTTTCCACTGTTTTCCCATCTATTTTCCATGAAGTGATGGGACTGGATGCCATGATCTTCGTTTTCTGAATGTTGAGCTTTAAGCCAAATTTTCCACTCTCCTCTTTCACTTTCATCAAGAGGCTTTTGAGTTCCTCTTCACTTTCTGCCATAAGGGTGATGTCATCTGCATATCTGAGGTTATTGATATTTCTCCTGGCAATCTTGATTACAGCTTGTGCTTCTTCCAGTCCAATATTTCTCATGATGTACTCTGCATAGAAGTTAAATAAGCAAGGTGACAATATACAGCATTGATGCACTCCTTTTCCTATTTGGAACCAGTCTGTTGATCCATGTCCAATTCTAACTGTTGCCTCCTGATCTGCATACAGATTTCTCAAGAGGCAGGTCAGGTGGTCTGGTATTCCCATCTCTCTCAGAATTTTCCACAGTTTATTGTGATCCACATAGTCAAAGGCTTTGGCATAGTCAATACAGCAGAAATAGATGTTTTTCTGGAACTCTCTTGCTTTTTCCATGATCCAGCAGATGTTGGCAATTTGATCTCTGGTTCCTCTGCCTTTTCTAAAACCAGCTTGAACATCTGGAAGTTCACGGTTCACATATTGCTGAAGCCTGGCTTGGAGAATTTTGAGCATTATTTTAGTAGCATGTGAGATGAGTGCAATTGTGTGGTAGTCTGAGCATTCTTTGGCATTGCCTTTCTTTGGGATTGGAATGAAAACTGAGTTTTTCCAGTCCTGTGGCCACTGCTGAGCTTTCCCAATTTGCTGGCATATTGAGTGCAGCACTTTCACAGCATCATCTTTCAGGATTTGAAATAGCTCCACTGGAATTGCATCACCTCCACTAGCTTTGTTCTTAGTGATGCTTTCTAAGGCCCACTTGACTTCACATTCCAGGATGTCTGGCTCTAGATGAGTGATCACACCATCGTGATTATCCGGGCCGTGAAGATCTTTTTTGTACAGTTCTTCTGTGTATTCTTTAGGTTACATCAAAGGTTCAGATTCAAGTCCATTTTGCAATCGTTAAAAATTAGTTGACCAAAATTGTGAAATGATCGGAATAAGTCTAGTTAACGTCAACCTTTATACATAGTTACAAATTTTTACTCTTGTTTTGAAAACTTTTAATATTTACTCTCTCAGCATGTTTAATATTTAGTTTGTACATTTTAATCCCCTTCACCCTTTACTAGTAATTAAAATTATTATTTTAATCAAAACCTCCTGATCGATATTCCCCCATTTTCAGAAAAGGTCATGGATGATTCAGTTCAGTTCTGTTCAGTTCAGTCGCTCAGTCATGTCAGACTCTTTGTGACCCCATGAATCACCGCATGCCAGGCTTCCCTGTCCGTCACCAATACCCGTAGTTCACTCAGACCCACATCCATCGAGTCAGTGATGCCATCCAACCATCTCATCCTCTGTCATCCCCTTCTCCTCCTGCCCCCAATCCCTCCCAGCATCAAAGTCTTCTCCAATGAGTCAACTCTTCGTATGAGGTGGCCAAAGTACTGGAGTTTCAGCTTTAGCATCATTCCTTCCAAAGAAATCCCAGGGCTGATCTCCGTCAGAATGGACTGGTTGGAGTCTGGACTGGTTGAGACCAAGGGACTCTCGAGAGTCTTCTCCAACACCACAGTTCAAAAGCATCAATTCTTTGGCGTTCAGCCCTCTTCACAATCCAACTATCACATCCATACATGACTACTGGAAAAACCATAGCCTTGCCTAGATGGACCTTAGTCGGCAAAGTAATGTCTCTGCTTTTGAATATGCTATCTAGGTTGATTTGAAGCCCAAATTGAAGAACACATTTGTGAGGAAATGAGAATGAAATATAGGGAAGTAAGTATAGATGGTGATAACCAAAATTGATTTTGGTTTAACAGATAATTTTGAGTATCAGTCATATGCAGATCAATGAACTGAATATTGGAAAGAGATATAATAATGAATGCAGATAAGTCCTGCCCTTGAAAAGCCACCACGATGATTAACTTATAAAAATTTCTAAAAAATCAATTCATAATTTAGGCAAAATAGAAGGATCCAGATAATCTGGTCCTAAGTTTTATTGAACAGATATTCTTATCCTAATCCCTTGTGTCTCTTAGTTGTACAGAGGTGATGGGATACATTCTGCCTAGGAAATTCAGGAAGACTCTATGATATAGTTTATGTAGGAATTTTTATATTAGAAGACATAAGAAAGTCCTTATTTTTTTCTAATATTTTGTTATGAAAATATTTAAACATATAGAGACATTGAAAAATATGAACAGTGTATACATCTATCCAAGCATCTATCCCTCTCTCATCCATCAACTCAATTTATTATTCTTTGATACTATTCAAAAGTAAGTTGCATGCACTTCACCACTAAGTATGCAATATATATATAGATCAATAATGAGAATTGAATATTTGCTTACTTTTTTCATGTAAAATTGCCTATACTGAAATGTACAGATTGTAAGAATACCACCTGATGAGTTTTGACAAGTTCATCAGACTGGTGTAACAAAAATACCTCTCAAGATACAGACCATTGTCCTCAGCTTAGAAAAATCCCTGAGGTTTATTTCTCTTTTTAATTTCACCATTCTGGTCTGTGTTCAGTGGTATCGCATTGTGACTTTAATTTATATTTCCCCATTGACTAACAATGTTAAGTACATTTTCACTGCTTATTGCCCATTTGGATAAATTCCTTTGTGGAATATCTGTTTATTTCACACTATATTAAAGTAATATCTGTTCAATAAAACTTAGGACCTGAAGAAATACTCAAGCCATCTGAGAGCAATAATTATTGCATAGTACTTGTCACTAATAAAGGCTTCGTAAATATTGTGGTATAAAAAATAATAGGATGTTTTTACTATTGAAAAATGATTAAATGGTTACTAACATATTTATCTTGGGTTGCCCCACAGGCATGGCTTGGTTTCATTGAGTTAGACAAGCCTGTGGTCCTAGTGTGATTAGATTGACTAGTTTTCTGTGAGTATGGTTTCAGTGTGTCTGCCCTCTGATGCCCTCTTGCAACATCTACCATCTTACCTGGGTTTCTCTTAACTTGGGCCTGGGGTATCTCTTCACGGGTGCTCCAGCAAAGCACAGCTGCTGCTCCTTACTTTGGACGAGGGGTATCTCCTTACCGCCGCCGTTCCTGACCCTCAACGTGGGACAGCACCTCAGTGAAACCAAGCCATGCCCACACAGCAACCCAAGATGGGCAGATCATGGTGGAGAGGTCTGATAGAATGTGGTCAGCTGGAGAAGGGAATGGCAAACCACTTCAGTATTCTTGCCTTGAGAACCCCATGAACAGTATGAAAAGGCAAAATGATAAGACACTGAAAGAGGTACTCCCCAGGTCAGTCGGTGCCCAATATGCTACTGGAGATCAGTGGAGAAATAACTCCAGAAAGAATGAAGGGATGGAGCCAAAGCAAAAACGATACCCACCTGTGGATGTGACTGGTGATAGAAGCAAGGTCCAATGCTGTAAAGAGCAATATTGCATAGGAACCTGGAATGTCAGGTCCATGAATCAAGGCAAATTGGAAGTGGTCAAACAAGAGATGGCAAAAGAAAACGTTGACATTCTAGGAATCAGTGAACTAAAATGGACTGGAATGGGTGAATTTAACTCAGATGACCATTATATCTACTGCTGCGGGCAGGAATCCCTCAGAAGAAATGGAGTAGCAATCATGGTCAACAAAAGAGTCCAGTCAACAAAATGCAGTACTTGGATGCAATCTCAAAAATGACAGAATGATCTCTGTTCGTCTCCAAGGCAAACCATTCATTATCACAGTAATCCAAGTCTATGCCCCAACCAATAATGCTGAAGAAGCTGAAGTTGAACGGTTTTACAAAGACCTACAAGACCTTTTAGAACTAACACCCAAAAAAGATGTCCTTTTCATTATAGAGGACTGGAATACAAAAGTAGGAAGTCAAGAAACACCTGGAATAACAGGCAAATTTTGTCTTGGAATGCAGAATGAAGCAGGGCAAAGACTAATAGAGTTTTGACAAGAAAATGCACTGGTCGTAGCAAACACCCTCTTCCAACAACACAAAAGAAGACTCTACAGATGGACATCACCAGATGGTCAACACTGAAATCAGATTAATTATATTCTTTGCAGCCAAAGATGGAAAAGCTCTATACAGTCAACAAAAACAAGGCCAGGAGGTGACTGTGGCTCAGACCATGAACTCCTTGTTACCAAATTCAGACTCAAATTGAAGAAAGTAGGGAAAACCACTAGAACATTCAGGTATGACCTAAATCAAATCCCTTATGATTTTACAGTGGAAGTGAGAAATAGATTTAAGGGGGTAGATCTGATAGATATAGTGCCTGATGAACTATGGAATGAGGTTCGTGACATTGTACAGGAGACAGGGATCAAGACCATCCCCATGGGAAACAAATGCCAAAAAGCAAAATGGCTGTCTGGGGAGGCCTTACAAATAACTGTGAAAAGAAGAGAGGCAAAAAGCAAAGAAAAGGAAATATATAAGCATCTGAATGCAGAGTTCCAGAGAATAGTAAGAAGAGATAAGAAAGCCTTCCTCAGTGATCAATACAAAGAAATAGAGGAAAATACCAGAATGGGAAAGACTAGAGATCTCTTCAGGAAAACTAGAGATACCAAGGGAACATTCCAATCAAAGATGTGCTCGATAAAGGACAGAAATGGTCTGGACCTAACAGAAGCAGAAGATATTAAGAAGAGGTGGCAAGAATACACAGAAGAACTGCACAAAAAAAAGATCTTCACAACCCAGACAATCACGATGGTGTGATCACTCATCTAGAGCCAGACATCCTGGAAAGTGAAGTCAAGTGGGCCTTGGAAAGCATAGGTACAAACAAAGCTAGCAGATGTGATGGAATTCCAGTTGAGCTGTTTCAAATTCTGAAAGATGATGCTGTGAAAGTGCTGCACTCAATATGCCAGCAAATTGGGAAAGCTCAGCAGTGGCCACAGGAGGGGAGAAGGTCAGTTTTCATTCCAATTGCAAAGAAAGGCAATGCCAAAGAATGCTCAAACTACCACACAATTGCACTCATCTCACATGCTAGTAAAGTAATGCTCAAAATTCTCCAAGCCAGGCTTCAGCGAAATGTGAACCGTGAACTTAAAAAATGTTTGCTGAAAACTCAACATTCAGAAAACGAAGGTCATGGCATCCGGTCCCATCACTTCATGGGAAATAGATGGGGAAACAGTGGCAACAGTGTCAGACTTTATTTTGGGGGGTCCAAAAACACTGCAGATGGTGATTGCAGCCATGAAATTAAAAGATGCTTACTCCTTGGAAGAAAAGTTATGACCAACTTAGACTGCATATTTAAAAGTAGAGATATTACTTCGCTGACTAAGGTCCATCTAGTCAAGGCTATTTCTGTTCCATTCTTTGATCTGTGTGTGGTCCTGGTGGTGTCTTGTGTTAGAGCTTTTCGCGTGGTAGCTATCCCACAGTCTGGAATGCTAGCCCAAGTTAGTTCACTCTGGTTACACTCAGGGCAGTCCGGCCGATTCTTAAAAAGCACTGCAGCCTGCACCTCCCTGCCCAGCCCCCACTTGCTAGTGGTGGATACAGGCATCTGTGCTGCTTCTCTGCTGGGGGAGTTACCTTTGGGCTCGTAATCTGTTGGTTTTAATTATTTATTTATTTTTCTTCCCTGTTATGTTGCCCTCTGTGCTTCCAAGGCTCGCCACAGACTCAGCAGTGAGAGTGTTTCCTGGTGTTTGGAAGTTTCTCTCTTGTTAAGACTCCCTTCCCAGGATGGGACTCCCTTCCCAGGATGGAGCTCCCTCCCTACCTCCTTTGTCTCTCTTTTCATCTTTTATATTTTTCCTACCTGTTTTTGAAGAAAAGGATCTGCTTTTCTGGGTGCCTGATGTCCTCTGCCAGCATCAGAAGTTGTTTTGTAGAATTTACTCAGCGTTGGAATGTTCTTGTGATGAATTTGTGGGGGAGAAAGTGGTCTCCCCATCCTATTCCCCCGCCATCTTCAATACATCTCCTCTAAATGTTGATTCTTATTTGTCACATGATCAGATATTACCTAAAAGTATTGATATATTAGCCACTAACATTTAATAAGTTTTTAATAATCGTGCAAATGTGGTTTACAAAATATCCTGGTTTGTGTTCTAGTGAGTCTCTCAAGACAGTTATTATGCATTTAATTTGCCACCTCAAATTTAGTACCAAGCATAGTGTATGATAGAATGTAAGAACTTTTTAAATTTTTTCAAAGTACAAAATAAATAATAATACAGATATTTCTTCAAACTTTAACCAGATTCTAAAAATCTGTTTTATTGTCCTTACTTTCCAGATATTCATTCACTGAACCAGCATTTGTTAAACACTAACTGTTTGTCCTACATTCTTCTAGTAGCTTAAAAATGATATAATAGTTCCTTACTCATTCATTTTACATTAATGGAACAGGAAAAGAAATAAACAAGTTAGCAAGTTAATTTGAGAAAATATCAGGTGGTAACAAACACTGTAAGGAAAATAAAATGAGTACTCTGTTAGGGAATGGTTATGTGTAGTAGCTTTCCTTCTTTATGGTTTTATGCAAAGAGTAAAATCCCAACTATTTTCCACTTAAATATTAGAAAATATATTACTTTTAATCAAGAGAAATAAAGCAGGCATTCTTCATGATGCTCCTTGAAGGCTAGCTGATGGTTTGGTAGACAATCAGGGAAGACAATAAGAGCACAAACTCTTTTGTCTTTTCAGGGAAATAAGTGTGAATCCAGTAACTGGCTATCAGCATACAGCTAACACAGAGACATCAAGGAAAGGTGCACACTCTGCTGATGAGGTGAGACATCAACATTTACTCCCTGAGTCAGATTTCCAATCTCTCTTTGTGGTTATTTCAGAGATTTTGCAGGTTAGGAAGGTTGCCACTCAAAGTGGTTTCCGGTCAATGACTCCAAGCATAGGTTATAATTGTCCCTCTAATTATTAGTGATTTAAGCTCCTGACTGAATACCAGGCCGAAGAGAAAATCTAGCATTGCCTGCCTCACTGAAACACTGATCATTGTTTTGTTGTAGTTATTGGGGATACCAAGGAACTGTGTGTATATAATGAGATAGTAATTAAGTGGTTATGGGTACACTGCAGTCAAACTTGCTGGTATTTGAATTCTAGTTATGAAATTCACTATCTGTATGATGTTGGATTAGCTACTTGTCTGCATCAGATTCCCTGGGAAACAGATTCTAAGACGGTTTTGAATACTGAGATGTATTGGCTGGTACTCGCAGGAACAATTTCTGTTAGCAGTGAGAGAAGTAGAATTAAGAGGTTGAACTGGGATGCAGCTGAAACAGAGACTCAACCCACAGATGTCAAGGAGGTTCTAGAGCTAGGAAGTGCGGGAGTGCATGCTAAGTGACTTCAGTCATGTCCGACTCTTTGTGACCCTGTGGACAGTAGCCTGGGAGGCTCTCTAGCAAATCTAAGAGCTACCCAGGTTTCTCTCCTGGTGGGGCAGTTGATGTCATCCACCTGGAGAGCAGGTGATTGTCTAAAACTTAATCTAACAAAAGATATTTTGGAGAACGAGTATTTCATTACTGACATTGTTTAGAATTGAGGGTGCCTGGTGATAATAAGAGCAAATTGACTTTTAGTAACTTTTTAAAAAATTTATTCTTTCTCTGCAGACAGTGCATCCATTTATTGCCTGCAGCTGGAGTGTACTATTTCTGCCACCCAACCCTGGAAATGCTATGTCATAACTCTTGAATTCTTTGGCAGTAGCTCAGCTAAATACCTTATTACCATTGTAGTATTGATAAAACTGAGGCACTGAGAAGTAAAGTAGCTTGCTTAGATTTCATAGGTAGTCAGTTATGGAACTATTATTTGAGTAAGGGTGACAGGTGACTTACATGTAGAGCCTGTGAGCTCAAGCTCTCAATCCTTGCAGAGGTATCAGGAAGGTTTAAAGCAACAACTACATATAAATTATCTGAAATTTTATAATAATACTTCTTATATATATTTGGTCTCAAGACCCCTTCACACTCTTAAAAATTATTGAGGACTTTTTCTTTCATGGATAAGTATTTATCAACATTAACTATGATTGAAATTGAAACAAAAAGTACAAATATTTACTTATCAATTCATTTAAAATAACACTTACAAAGTAATCACATGTTTTTATAAAGTACTGATACATTTTCCAACCAAAAGAAATCTTGTGGAAAGAGTAGCACTATTTTATATTATTGAACAATATCTTAATATCCACCTTAATGGAAAAATTAATTCTCATTTATGTTTCTGCACTCAATATCTTAAAATGTACTATTTTAGTTGAAGTAGGGGGAAAAAAACATATGCTTATGTGTGTGTGTGTATATACATATACACATACATATACATATATCCTTTCCACACATGTGTATACACACACACATACACACACATATATACACATACTATATATAATATTTATACATGGTCACATACACACATCTAAAATAATGACTTTCCCAAAATATTAGTTTGCATAATCTTTGTTATTACTATTACCAAAACGAGTTTGTGAATTTTGAGCTTATATCTTCGTTCTAAGACCAAAAATAAAATGAAGAAATCCTCGGACAAGCATTCAAAATAATTGTGTTCCAGGCACCTTCACCATATTTTTACCTATCTGCCCTTCAGTTCAGTTCAGTCACTCAGTCATGTCCGACACGTTGTGACCCAATGAATTGCAGCATGCCAGGCCTCCCTGTCCATCACCAACACCCAGAGTTCACTCAGACTCATGTCCATTGAGTCAGTGATGGCATCCAGCCATCTCATCCTCTGTCGTCCCCCTCTCCTCCTATCCCCAATCCCTCAGAACATCAGAAACTTTTCCAATGAGTCAACTCTTTGCATGAGGTGGCCAAAGTACTGGAGTTTCAGCTGGAGTTACAGCTTTAGCATCATTCCTTCCAAAGAACATACAGGACCAATCTCCTTTAGAAGGGACTGGTTGGATCTCCTTGCAGGCCAAGGGACTCTCAAGAGTCTTTTCCAACACCACAGTTCAAAAGCATCAATTCTTCGGTACTCAGCTTTCTTCACAGTCCAACTCTCACATGCATACATGACCACTGGAAAAACCATAGCCTTGACTAGATGGACCTTTGTTGGCAAAGTAATGTCTCTGCTTTTCAATATGCTATCTAGGTTGGTCATAACTTTCCTCCCAAGGAGTAAGCGTCTTTTAATTTCATGGTTGCAGTCACTATCTGCAGTGATTTTGGAGCCCAGAAAAATAAAGTCTGCCACTGTTTCCACTGTTTCCCCATCTATTTCCCATGAAGTGATGGGACCAGATGCCATCATCTTAGTTTTCTGAATGTTGTGCTTTAAGCTAACTTTTTCACTCTCCTCTTTCACTTTCATCAAGAGGCTTTTTAGCTCTTCTTCACTTTCTGCCATAAAAGCGGTGTCATCTGCATATCTGAGGTTACTGATATTTCCCCCTGTCAGTCTTGATTCCAGCTTGTGTTTCTTCCAGCCTAGTGTTTCTCATGATGTACTCTGCATATAAATTAAATAAGCAGGGTAACAATATACAGCCTTGACGTACTCCTTTTCCTATTTGGAACAACTGTGTTGTTCCATGTCCAGTTCTAGCATACAGATTTCTCAAGAGGCAGGTCAGGTGGTTTGATATTCCCATCTCTTTCAGAATTTTCCACAGTTTATTGTGATCCACACAATCAAAGGCTTTGGCATAGTCAATAAAGCAGAAATAGATGTTTTTCTGAAACTCTCTTGCTTTTTTGATGACCCAGCAGATGTTGCCAATTTGATCTCTTGTTCCTCTGCCTTTCCTAAAACCAGCTTGAACATCAGGAAGTTCACGTTCACTTATTGCTAAAGCCTGGCTTGGAGAATTTTGAGCATTACTCTACTAGCATGTGAGTGCAATTGTGCGGTAGTTTAAGCTTTCTATGGCATTGCCTTTCATTGGGACTGGAATGAAAACTGACCTTTTCCAATTTGCCCTTAGATAAGTGATTTCAATTCTCTCATTTCCTTGACTCATCTAAAAACCTGGGATATTAACTCTTGCCCCAGTGATCTTATGATCATTGTAAGCATTAAGCAGAAAATGAGTATAAAATATATTGTAAATTATTGCATGAATAAAGTTATTATTGTGACTACAGTGTACTCATTATATTTATTATTAGAAAATTCACCTTCTTAAAATATAGGCATCATTAATGATACCACCCTATTTACAATTCGTGAAAACAAGCAATGAAGGGCAAGCCTGAGCACTTACATAAACTTATACTCCTGACACCTCAGACAATAGATGGACAAAACTAAAGTTAGTATTTTCCCTTCCACATTTTTATCTCCGTTTTTATTCTTAGCTTAATTAACTCTCAACTCCTCATTTTTCCAGTAACTCAGCCTGAGTCTTAGCTTCAAATCCACCCTTCTACTCTTACCACCTATTCAATTGTTTGCCAAAGCTTAGGATCTGCAGTCTTATTGTTTAATATGTCCACCTTCATTACTTTGGAGGTAGAATCTTCAATTAAGTCCCCAACAACGTAGATCATTTAAATTGTCTCCTAGATGATCAATCTTCTTGCATTTGTGTTTCAGTTTCTCCAACCTGTGTTCACTTTGCCCAAGATTATAGTTCTAAACAAAAGCAAAATCATATTTCTAGTTTAGAAAAAAAATGAATGTTTTCCCACTGATAATAATATCTAAACTCCTTGCAGAAAAGTGATAATTCTATGTGAACCTGCTTCATCCTGTCATTCCCTAGAGAAGGAAATGTCCACTTGTCTGGACAGAGGAGCCTGATGAGCTGAAGTCCATGGGGTGGCCAGAGTCCCACATGACTTAGCGACTGAACAGCAACATAGTATCATTAAATGCTCTTCTCCCCATGCATCTTGATTCCTAGCACCGAGAGACACACAGCATTTTTAGACTATGCCAATCATTTTTTAACACCTTTATCACTTTGCTCATGTTTAAAATGTCCTTCACCCAGTTTCCTACCATTCTCCTAAAAAGATCTGATTGTCATTCTCATCCAAACTCAGTGCAAATGTGTAAATATTCATAATCTCTGCCTCTCCTTTGGGGTTTCACTTTATAGCGCAGTTGGTAAAGAATTTGCCTGCAATGCAGGAGACCTGAATTGGACTCCAGGGTTGGGAAGATCCCCTGGAGAAGGAACTGGCAACCCTCTCCAGTATTCTTGCCTGGAGAATCCCATGGACAAAGGAGCCTGGCAGGCCACAGTCAATGGGGTCTCAAGAGTCAGAAACAACATAGCAAATAAAGAGAGAGAGAGGCTCTCCAGGCAAAACTAATTGCTCCCTACTGTGCTATACCAGAGCAATTTGTTATTTAATGTACACATACTTATCAATAGTCTACTAGATATTAAATTATGTGTAGGATTTTAAATGATTTTATATGGAATTCATGCTCAACTAGCTCATTAAATGACATCATTTTGTTTTATCTCATGTTTTCAGTTTAGGTTGTAAGTAATGTGATGGAATAGATTGAGACTCAGTTATCTTTATTTTCTATGTAGTATCTAGCATAATACTTACACAATGTCTTGAACAAATGTGATTCCAAATAAATGTTGATTTTCCTTGAATTTATAAAGACTCACAGAGGTTTCAGAATTACACAAAGCTACCATGCCTTTTTGTGGTTTGCTTAGACAAGAAGAAACTTGTCTTAAATATCTATATACTTTCTGACAAGTCTTCCCAATATCTTCTTACTTACTACTTCTGCTTTCTTGAAAGACAATCCAGTATACAACTTTCTTTTCTGTACTTTTCTTCTATTTCCAAGGGAAAAAATTCTCTGAAATGTGATAATATTATTATAAAAATAAGATGTTTTTGCTTGAGTTCTATTGTTCTTGGTTTCACTCTATTGACAACTAAAATTTCTAACCTAAGAAATATGCATATAGCTATACATCAACTACCTGTGAATGATGACAAGATTTAATATTTATATATATATATGAATTTTGTGAAGGCATGGTTTTCACCATTAAGTATACTGTTTAAAGAATTTCAAATGACTTTAAAAAACTGATGAGTCAGTCAGAATTATATTAAGTTGTGACTTAAATGAATGTGTTTTGTTTTCAACATAATAAAAAGTTCAGAGAAAGAGAGTCAGGAACAGGCATGGTGGCTTCATGATGCCATCAATCAGCAGGCACTTTCTACTCCACCATTCAGCATATGTTTATCTCCCCCCACTCTTGACATGACTATTTTACCTCCAGGTATCATGTCTGTATTCCAGTGAGGAAAGTGGGGGAGGGCATAAGTTATAAGGCACATGCCAACTGAATCAGTCCCTCTTGAAAGACACCAAAAAATGCCAAATTATATATCTCATTAGCCAGATCTATATCTCTTGGCCATCTTTATCTAGAAGGGAGGTATATAAAATATTTTTTTTCTGGCAGCAGTAGTGATTTTTAGCTTAAGATTTTGTATGATAGAGGAGGCAAGCTTGATTTTAGTATGAGTTTTCTGAGACAAACCAAAGTATTGCTAAGTGGCTGAAGTAATAATCTTTCAAAAACTATACTTGTTCTGTTTTTAATGAAAATGACAGTATTAGCAAAAATCAGTTAATTAATAGGATTCATTCTTTCATTAGTCATAAAATCCTTTGGGTTTCCCAAAAGAAAGATGTGTATTTAAAAAATATAGGTAGCTATATATATGCACATTATATAATTAAGACAGATTGATCACACATCTCAAAATTTTTGATATCATCTCAGATACAGTAATTAAAATTTGAATTTATAGCTATATTTATTATGTTTTTCCTAAGTTTCTCTAATGTTTTTCTCAACATTTGGTTAAGAAAGTTTTATACTTTATCTGGAATATGAGCAATTGAAAGCCACATGTTTTCAACATCAATGACTATAACCAGAAGCTTTGGTTTATATCCTGATCTTAATGTCATTAGCAATCTACTAAAAGCAATTTAACATTATTAAAATCATAAATCATTCAGTATTTTATGGAAGTAATCTTAATTGCAGATTCAGTTATTATAAACCTCAGAAAAGTAGGGGAAAATTCACTCCAAGTCTCTAAGCATGAAGACTGTGAGGTATAATTTTTTTTTTTTTTTAGTAAATACTGAAATTTCAAGTGAAAAGCAATATAGTGCAGTGGAGAAAGAATACTCCTTTATACCAAGGAAAGATCAATTGATTGATAAGTTAGAAAACATTTATTGACTACCTATTATTTATTGAGTTGTTTATTAAATGGAATAAATAAAATAGATAAAAGTATTAACGATTTTGTTTGAAAGGCTAGTAAAGCAAACAAAGCATTAGGGAACACCATCATCTTTACATTCAAATGGTAAATTTAAATCACAGAATTTTCCAGGTGGAAAAACTTCTGAGATTAATCAGTCCGACACATTAGGACATTTAATGCTGACTCCTGTAGCAAATAACTGCAAACGCGGTGCCTGATAAAGCACAAATTTACACTACTCTTGTCAAGGACCAAGATTAGAGGTCAGGAGGTGGTGTTTGCTCTGTGAAGTTATACAAGAATCTGGGCTCCTTTGATCTAGATGTTTATTCATCTTGTAAGGCCACAGAGGCTTCTAGATGGTCAAATAATAAGTATAGAAGGGTTAGCCCTGTAAGGGGCATATATTACTCTACCTTCCATGACAATGTCAGGCCCTATCTAAGTATTTCCTCTGCCTGAAAATCTCCTGCATTCCTTCTTGGCCTGGTTAACTGAATCCATTTTTAAGATCTCAACTCAAGCCGCACTTACTGAGGCAATACTTCCCTGACAACTCTTAAGACAAATATCTCTGTTTTAGATATTCTTAGAAATGTATCTTCTTATTAGCACTGTCCCAGATATGATTTTGGACTATTTGGTTAAATAAATAGTTAAATGAAGTATTAACATTTATGTATCACTTAACTATATTAGTTAAATATTATTTAACTGATAATAGTTAAATAAAATAATGATTAAATAAAGTAAAATCCCTTACTGTATTCTAATATAATGTGGATGTAAATTATATCCATTTTTTTAACATGCTATCCCTCTGGTCTGACATCATACCTGATCTTGGGAAAGTGTTTAATAACCTGTTGAGAGGATGAATGAATAAAAGTTTGCATGAATGAATACATGAACAGATCCATGAAGTAAATGTCTTTGGGCACAGGTTTATCAAGTGGCGAAACAGAAGCCCAGTAATATTCACTTTCAGTGCATTAATTGCTTATTCTTTAATTGAGTTCTATTTATAGATTAAAGTTTATCTTCATGGTCTTATGAACTTTAGGTATGATAGGTCATTGAACCCATCTAGATTAATTTATAGATTTTGAAATAAAACTGTCTGACCCCATTGAATGGATAATTTATGTTTTAATATATATTATATTCATATATGCCTTCCCTGGTGGCTCAGAGGATAAAGCGTCTGCCTGCAATGCAGGAGACCCGGGTTCGATCCCTGGGTTGGGAAGATCTCCTGGAGAATGAAATGGCAACCCACTCCAGTATTCTTGCCTGGAGAATCCCATGGACAGAGGAGCCTGGCAGGCTACAGTCCATGAGGTTGCAAAGAGTCAGACACGACTGAGTTAAATTCGTTAAATTCATATTCATATTATTATATCATTAATATATTACTAATATTAATATTAATGTCCATAATATAGTATATAAATTATATAATAATAGATATATAATCACTGTTGTGTGTATATATACAACTGTATTGCACAAAATTTTTAAAGCTATATAAATGCATAGAAATGGTCTGGTACCTTAAGAATATGCTATTAAATTGGCACTGTAATTGTATTTGGTCTGGTCTTAGATGCAGATGATATTAGGCAATAACAGCAAGTAATTGCAGATACAGATTTAAAGGGAATGAAAAACTCAGTTCCTAGGGAAGATGGGGAGTCAAATGATAGCAATCCCAGAATCATTCTTGGGATTCAGACTAAGGTGGATATGCCTAGTTGAATGAGGATAGGGTTTTGAATGAGAGAACATAAATATCAGGAAAGGACTTTGGTATCCTAAAGTATACATTTATCACAAGAAAATAGTCCATCCCCAAATTGTGTCTCAGTCAGCACAGGGCACGGCATAGCAAAAATGCTGTGAAAAGATTGGTGAATGTTATTTTTGTTTTTAGCAGTTTTATTAAGGTATGATTGGCATACAGTAAACTCCTCATATTTAAAATATAAGTTGATAAGTTTTGACTTTGTATGTATCCATGAAACCATAATCAAACTAAAAAATAACATGAATATCAAACTCAAAAGTTTCTTTGAGCACTTTTGTTATTCCTTCCCTTCATTTCATAACTTCACCCTACACTGACAACAATCACTCATCTTCTTTCTGTCACCACACATTAGTTTGCATTTGTTACAATTTTATAAAAATAGAATCATATAGTATATAAATTATTTTCTCTTTTTCACAGGGTAGAGAAAGGATCTGGCTTGTTTGCTCACAGTAATTAATTTGAGATTCATACATCAATCAGTATTTTTTCCTTTTAATGATTGAATAGCATTTATAATACAGATACATCAAAATACATTTGTGTATTCACTTGTTGGTGTATAAGGTATTCCCCAGTGGCTCAGAGGGTAAAGCGGCTGCTTGCAGTGTGGGAGACCAGGGTTCAATCCCTGGATCAGGAAGACCCCCTGGAAAAGAGGCAACCCACTCCAGTAATCTTGCCTAGAAAATTCCATGGATGAAGGAGCCTGGTGGACTACAGTCCATGGGTCACAAAGTGTCGGACACGACTGAGCAAGAACTCTGTTAAGTCTCTTGGTGTATATATACATCAGTATGTTGAGGTCGATTTCATTTTGGGGCTAGGACATTTCTTTATAAGTCTTTGCTTCTAAGAGTAAAATGGTTGGACCATATGAAGACTTTAAATCTGGTAGTGTTTGTCCTCAAAATTTTTCCTTCATTTCCAGAATTCTTTTTGATAATTTAGATCTTTGAATGTTCACATGAATTTCAAACTCAGCTTGACATTTTTTACAAAGATGCATATGGCAATTTTAATTGTGATTTATATTGATTTCCTACAGCTACGGTAATAATTTCCCACTAATTTGGTGCCTTAAAGAGCTATTTATTCTCCTACGTGTCTGGAGAATAGATATTTGAAATCATATCATCAGGGCCATGCTTCTTCCAAAGACTCTAGGAAAGAATTCTTCCCTTCTTCTTAGCTTCCGGCAATCGTCAGCAATTCTTGGCATTCTTTGCCTTTAAGATACATTGCTCCAATATCTGCTTCAATCTTCACATGGTATTTTCCCTGTGTATATACCTGTCTCTGTGTCTAAATTTTGCTTTTCTTATGTAGAATTAGTTTTGTATTTTCCTTAAATGTTGATTAAGTTTACCAATGAAGAAACCTGGGTCTGGATTTTTCTCTGTGGGGAAGGTTTTTAACTACAAATTCAATATTTTAATAAAAACATGTTTGCTCAAGTTATTAATTTCTCATGAGTGAGCTTTAGTAATTGTAATGTTTTGAAGAATTAGTCTCTTTCATCTCTATCTTAAATTTATTCACTTAAAATTATCCATGATATTGCATAATTTCCCCCTCTTATATATATGGATGATTTAATGTCTCTCAATTTGGATGTTGGGGCTTCCCAGGTGGTGCTAGCCATGAGAGATGTGGGTTCGATCCCTGGGTGGGGAAGATCCCCTGCAGGAGGAAATGACAACCAACTCCAGTATTCTGTCCTGGAGAACTCCATGGACAGAGGAGCCTTGCAGGCTACAGTCCATGGGGTTGCAGAGTCAGACATGATTGAACAACTTAGCATGCAATTTGGATGTTAGTAATTTTTGTCTTTTTTTTTTTTTGCTTAATTTGACTGTTAATGAATTAATTTTGCTGATTTCCTTTAAAATGACAGCTTTTGTTATTAATATTAATTATTGTTTTCTATTTCCTATTCATTGATTTATCTTCTGAGTTTTATTACTCCTTTTCTTCTAACTCCTTTGAGTGTAGCTAACTCCTCTTTTCCTGGTATTAATATGGTAGTTGAATTCATTGCTTTAAGACCTTTCTTCTACAATATAAACTTTTCCTGTAAATATTGCTTTAGTGATAACTAACAGATTTTTATATGTTCTGGTTTCATTTTCACTCATTCAAAATCCATCTTAATTTCTATTTTGATTTCTTTCTTAAACCATACTTTATCTAAAAATGTGCTGTTTAATTTGCAAATATTTGAATTTTCCAGAAAGCTTTATATTATTACTTTATGATATAATTACATTGTGCTCAGAGAACATATTCTGTATGACCTGGCTTCTTGCATCTTTTTAGTTTATATAACACTTCTTTTATGATTTTTCCCATATTTTACAGAATATAGCCTACCTCAGTAAATGTTTTCAGAAATGAATATACTGTTTACTACTGTTCAGTGGCAGAATCTATGCATATCAATTAGGTCAAGTTGGTTGACATCTACTTTTTTCCTTGCATATTTGCTGCCTCTTTGTTTTTTAATTGTGAGAGAGATGTTGATATCTCCAACAATAAGTGTGTTTTTATCTATTTCTCCTTGCAATTATATCGGTTTCACTACATGTGCTAAATATCTTTAATATTTTTGTGCATAAACATTTAGGATTGTACATCCTTTTGATAAATTTCCCCCTTAATCATTACGAAATGATCTTTTTTGTTTCTGGTAATCATCTTTGATCTGAAATTTAATTTGTCATATTAATTTAGTCACTCCAACTTTCTTTTCATTCAGTGTTAGCATTGTACTTCCATTTTTTTTCTTTTAACTAATTTTTGTGTTTCTATTTAAAATATATTCATCAGGTAGCATATAGTTGGATGTTGCTTTCATCCTTCCTGATAATCTCTGCCTTTTAAATGGGGTGTTTAAATCATTTATGTTTAATGTGATTATTAATATGGTTAGATTACATATACCACCTGTTTTGATTCTAATCATTACATTTTTGTTTTCTCTTTCCTCTCTCTGCCTTATTTTCCTCAATGAGTATTTTTCATTATTTATTTCAGCTTTGTTTAGATATAATTGACATATAAAATTCTAAGATATTTAAAGTGTACATCATGGTGAGTAGATACACATACACCTTGTAAAAGGATCCCCTCTGTCTAGTTAATTAACACATCCATCACCTCACAACACATTTTGTTTTAGGGTGCAGCAGGGTGTGAGGACATCTAAAGTCTACTCAGAATATTTCAGTTATATAGTACAGTGTTATCAACTGTAGTCATCATGTGTTATATTAGATTTTCAGGCCTTATTGATGTTGGTGGAAGCTTGCAACCTTTTACCAATATCTCCTAATTTTTGTCTCCCTTGTTAACTTATTGCTGTATCTATGTGTTTCATTTTGTTGTGGATACTTTAGGGCTTATAGCATAGATCTGTAACTTGTGATAGTCTACATTCAAGTATTATTATATCACACATATTTTAAGAACTTAGAAACACTACTTTCATTTCAACCCTTTGGGACTTTGTACTGTTGTTATGATTTTTTTCTACATATGTTATGAACTGAAAACTACATTGTTAATGCTTTGCTTAAACAATCATGTATCTTTGAAATATATTAAGTACTAAGGAAAAGGGCATGTATTTACTAATTTTCAGTGTTCTTCATATTTTTGTGTATATTCATATTTTCTTCATGTTAAAAGAAATTCTTTTAACATACTTTTAAAATTTTATGTACTGATGATGACTTTTTCAGCTCTCAGTCTCTGAAACTGTCTGATAATCATATATGAAAAAATAATTATATCCAATCATCTTTAAAATTGGAGCTTTTAGAAAATTTAGGATATAATATGGGCTGGTACCACTTCTGCAGAGATGCTGGAGTATTAAAAAAAAAAAAAAAAAAGACTTCCAATCTGAAAGCATGCCAAATCTTTATGATGAAACTCATGATTTTTACCAAAGTGAAATTCTAATAACATCATGACACAACAATTTGGGATCAGAATTTCTGGAAAGTAATTCTTTACAGCTTTGAGACTTATTTTTAAGAGTTTAACTCCGTCATGCTAACTCCAGGAAAGAGACTATATCTACTAATATGCCACATAAGTATCATAGAATTCATATTTCTTAGGACTAAGCAGCTCTATGTTTTCAGTCACGAATCATATAATAAATAAACTAAATACTCTGATTGGCAGAAAGCACATAGAAAAAGAATAAGTAAATATTCACCAAATCTCAAAGCAATTGTGTAAATTCTTTTAAAGAAAGAAGATCTTGAAGAAATGAAATCATCAGTCTGTTCAGTTGCTCGGTCCTGTCCAACTCTTTGCGACCCCATGGACTGCAGCACTCCAGGCTTCCCTGTCCATCACCAACTCCCAGAGACTACTCAAATTCAGGTCCATTGAATCGGTGATGCCATCCAGCCATCTCATTCATTGTCATCACCTCCTCATCCTGCCTTCAATGTTTCTCAGCATCAGCATCTTTCCCAATGAGTCAGTTCTTCACATCAGGTAGCCAAAGGCTCGGAGCTTCTGCTTCAGCACCAGTCTTTCCAATGAACATTCAGGACCAATATCCTTTAGGATTGGATTGTTGGATCTCCTTGCAGTCCAAGGGACTTTCAAGAGTCTTCTCCAACACCACAGTTCAAAAGCATCAATTCTTCTGTGCTCAGCTTTCTTTAAGGTCCAACTCTCACATCCATACATGAGTACTGGGAAAATCATAGCTTTGACTAGATGGATGTAGGTGCCTAATATTGTCAACCCTGGAGATCTAAGAGAAAAACAGACCTTCACAGAGATGTGGGATGCAGAATCTCCTCCTCTTTTTGGATAAATGAGTATAAATGCCATTAACAACTTGATTTGATTGAATATCATGACAAGACATATGCTTGCCATTTTAGTTCCCAAAACTATTTTAGAATTCTGATCCTATTTCCATGAGTGCCATTTATGTTTGTCTCTAGAGAAACCTGTATGCAGGTCAGGAAGCAACAGTTAGAATTGGACATAGAACAGTAGACTGGTTCCAAATAGGAAAAGGAGTAGGTCAAGGCTGTATATTGTCACCCTGCTTATTTAATTTATATGCAGAGTACATCATGAGAAACACTGGGCTGGAAGAAGCACAAGCTGGAATCAAGATTGCTGGGAGAAATATCAATAACCTCAGATATGTAGATGACTGGAAAAGGTCAGTTTTCATTCCAATCCCAAAGAAAGGCAATGCCAAAGAATACTCAAACTACCGCACAATTGCACTCATCTCACATGCTAGTAAAGTAATGCTCAAAATTCTCCAAGCCAGGCTTCAGCAATACATGAACCGTGAACTTCCTGATGTTCAAGTTGGTTTTAGAAAAAGCAAAGGAACCAGAGATCAAATTGCTGACATCCACTGGATCATGGAAAAAGCAAGAGAGTTCCAGAAAGACATCTATTTCTGCTTTATTGACCATACCAAAGCCTTTGACTGTGTGGATCACAATATACTGTGGAAAATTCTGAAAGAGATGGGAATATCAAACCACCTAACCTGCCTTTTGAGAAATCTGTATGCAAGTCAGGAAGCAACAATTAGAACTGGACATGGATCAACAGACTGGTTCCAAATAGGAAAAGGAGTACATCAAGGCTGTATATTGTCACCCTGCTTATTTAACTTATATGCAGAGTACATCATGAGAAACACTGGGTTGGAAGAAACACAAGCTGGAATCAAGATTCCCAGGAAAAACATCAATTGCCTCAGATATGCAGATGACACCACCCTTATGGCAGAAAGTGAAGAGAAACTAAAAAGCCTCCTGATGAAAGTAAAACCGGAAAGTGAAAAAGTTGGCTTAAAGCTCAACATTCAGAAAACGAAGATCATGGCATCTGGTCCCACCACTCCATGGGAAATAGATGGAGAAACAGTGGAAACAGTGTCAGACTTTATTTTGGGGGGCTCCAAAACCACTGCAGATGATGATTGCAGCCATGAAATTAAAAGAAGCTTACTCCTTGGAAGAAAAGTTATGAGCAACCTAGATAGCATATTCAAAAGCAGAGACATTACTTTGTCAACTAAGGTCCATCTAGTCAAGGCTATGGTTTTTCCAGTAGTCATGTATGGATGTGAGAGTTGGACTGTGAAGAGGGATGAGCGCCAAAGTATTGATGCTTTTGAACTGTGGTGTTGGAGAAGACTCTTGAGAGTCCCTTGGCCTGCAAGGAGATCCAACCAGTCCATTCTGAAGGAGATCAACCCTGGGATTTCTTTGGAAGGAATGATGCTAAAGCTGAAACTCCAGTACTTTGGCCACCTCATGCGAAGAGTTGACTCATTGGAGAAGACTTCTTTGATGCTGGGAGGGATTGGGGCAGGAAGAGAAGGGGACGACAGAGGATGAGATGGCTGGATGGTATCACTGACTCGACGGACGCGAGTCTGAGTGAACTCCAGGAGTTGGTGATGGACAGGGAGGCCTGGCGTGCTTCGATTCATGGGGTTGCAAAGAATCGGACACAACTGAGTGACTAAACTGAACTGAACTGATGCAGATGACACCACCCTTATAGCAGAAAGTGAAGATGAACTAAAAAGCCTCTTGATGAAAGTGAAAGAGGAGAGTGAAAAAGTTGGATTAAAGCTCAACATTCAGAAAACTAAGATCATGGCATCTGGTCCCATCACTTCATGGGAAATAGATGGGGAAACAGTGTCAGACTTTATTTTTTTTTTTGGTTCCCAAATCACTGCAGATGGTGACTGCATCCATTAAATTAAAAGACACTTACTCCTTGGAAATTGTGACCAACCTAGACAGCATATTCAAAAGCAGAGACATTACTTTGCCAACGAAGGTCCATCTAGTCAAGGCTATGGTTTTTCCAGTGGTCATGTATGGATGTGAGAGTTGGAATATAAAGAAAGCTGAGCACCGAAGAACTGATCTTTTGAACTGTGGTGTTGGAGAAGACTCTTGAGAGTCCCTTGGACTGCAAGGAGATCCAAACATTCCATCCTAAAGGAGATCAGTTCTGGGTGTTCATTGATAGGACTGATGTTGAAGCTGAAATTCCAATACTTTGGCCACCTGATGGGAAGAGCTGACTCATTTGAAAAGACCCTGATGCTTGGAAAGATTGAGGGCAGGAGGAGAAGGGAACGACAGAGGATGAGATGGTTGGATGGCATCACTGACTCAATGGACAGGAGTTTGAGTGGACTCCAGGAGTTGGTGATGAACAGGGAGGCCTGGTGTGCTGTGGTTCATGGGGTTGCAGAGTCAAACACTACTGAGTGACTGAACTGAACTGAGAGAAAGCTGTGAAGGTAAAGAAGTACCTTCCCTTTTACTTGACAGATCTTTTTGCCTTCTTTCTCTTGTCCATCTTCATCTTTGAAGTGGTTAGGAGTCCCTAATAAGTGGCACAGAGACTTCCTTTGTTAATTACACTGTTCCAGACTTATTTCTTTTTTATATTTTTTTTACAGTAACATCTTTCTAAACTTCAATCCATGAGGTCATTTACCCATGATTTTTCTCTTAGTTAATATTGTGCTAATTCGTATGTGTGTACAAATTAGTGATATCCGTATGTTTTTACTTGCATTTTAAAATGAATTTTCTGATTACAATGTGTTATATTAAGAAGAAAATGTAACAAGATTTCTCAGGTTTCCTGTACAAAATACATTGAGGCAAACAGCCCTCAAACCATGTCATATATTTTTATTCCACCACAAAATTATTTTTGAAATCTTGTTGGAACCTATGGCATAACTGAGTTAAGTTTTTTGTTTCCATCCTACTAAATGTATCATTTGTAGTTAATTAATGAATGACATTTATTATGCTTATTAAGATGATGATAAAAATAAAAATTTTTTAAAAAGATGATAATCATATAAAATATACACTTATAACTCCTGCATCTCACAAGAGTGAGTGTTGGGTCCAAAAAGATTTCAGGAAAATTACAGGTATTTTTTAGCTCTGAGGAACTACCAAAGAATCTCAATCATAGTGTTTTCTAATAGATCATTGAAATCCAATAATAAATTTGTGCAAAGCCTGGAAAGAATGAGAGAAAAATCCTGGAGGTTTCTCCTGATATTCTGCAATGTGGAGGCCAATTGCAAAGGTAGACTTCCATCTCTTAAAATAGTCTTACTAAAGAAATGCATGATTTATAAGGAGTGCAAGATAAGAATCTGGACTGTGGGGTTCTAATTGTAAGATTTTAGGAAAATAATTTATTCTCTTCCACTTCAACTTTTACTTATCTGAAAAATGAGGAGTATTACTTATAAATGCTCAACAAAGTTCACTTTAATTGAGGTATTTGAGGTAATCTCAAAGATCACTTTGAGATCAAAACATTTCTGTTCAAAAAACCAGCAGGAGGATCCTGGTGTGACTAAAACCTAGCATACTTAACCTCTTGTATCATCCTGCCTGGCTAGAAATAGGTTGAAATGAATTTGATCTTTGTTTGGCCTCATAAAACCCTATTTCACTGAGAATACTTTAAAACTAATACTCTAGATCCCCTTGGATACTTCAGATCTGAAGTTAATTTGAGAGAAAGGAATGGTGTTAGAAATTTCCTGAACTTGATGCTGGCCTTTAAGGCCTGGTGGGCATTAGGAGAGAAACATCCAGATTTCTTTGTATTAACATATGATCGGTGTACTGTGGTTTTTTGACAATAAGCTAATTGTACATTCAGCCAAATACCTTTAGATGCAGTTGCCTCTGACGGTTCAGTCAGTGGAAGCTGAAGGTAGCTGATGCAAACAATCACTGACATGAAAGCAATAATAATAAGAGTAAAACCAACAAGAGAGGAGTCCCCTTATTAAATTGATTGATGGGACATTTCTTCTTGGCTATTAAAACCAAAAGGAATAACTGATTGATGCTTACAATTTCATTAGTGTTAACTGTTTGTTTGTTTGTTTGTTTGTTTTCTCAGGACCAGGGCAGATGTGCTAATGGATAATTGCTTTCTATATTTCATTATGAAAGGGTCTGTAAAATGTTGGCTAATTCTGTGAAATTCTCACAGTGGGTCACAAAGAGTCAGACATGACTGAGCGACTGAACCGAACTGAACTGAGTTTCCCCAACCCAATGAGGTGGCAGAGACTTATACTGCCACAAGATATATATTAGTTCTTCCAAATGACACCTCTTTTAAATTGATGCCTCCTGGGCCCTAGAAAAGAGCAGTCTAAGCATTTAGCAGACATTACACTAAGTTTATACTTTAGTTATAATACCTGGGTCAGTTGAACAGAGTATGTAGGTCAAAGGTACACCTTGGAAACACTTAAATTGCAAGCTAAAGCACTACCAAACCTTTTTTGTTTCTTTCTTTTGAAGTTAACTCTAACATCATATGGTTTAATATATTACAAGAATCTTAGAACAGTTTTTGAAAATAATTCATTAGAATGTGATTTACTCAGTGCCTGTGGTGCAAATTATAAGCAGAGAAAGGGTTAGTCTACACTATGGATTCATGAGAATACAAATGATCATACTAACCACAACATGGTGAAGCTATATAAAATTGTAGGCATAATCACATAAGAATAAGTAGGAAGTTCAGATACCACAATAGCTTTGTGATCACATATGTTCTATTCACCTTATTAAAAACTGAGTTGTTTCATTCAATACAGCAGTGCTCAATTAATAGGATAAATAAAAATAACTTTTCAATGATATTTCTTAAAACCTTAAAGTCCTAGGTCTAACTTCCTAATATTCTAAATTGGGGTCTCTGGATTGTAACTCAGGAACATTTTTTCTTAAAATCACTTGGTAATTATAATCCAGTTGGCCTAGTAATACACACTCAACAAATACTACATTAAGATGCTAGTAATAAAAATAGCCACTATGATTTGAAGCCTAATATATGCTAGTCACTGTTTAAGGGTTCCATATATTATAATTAATACAGCCCACATGCAAGATGTTATTCTCTCCATTTATATAGACAAGAAAATAGTTTGTGTGACTTTCCACAGTCTCCATAATTTAGTAAATAACTAGCTTTCATAATATCAGTGTTCATTTTCTATTTCCAGTTAAGTCAGTTAGGAGAAAAGTGACTTATATCATATTTATTATAATATCCCAATGCATTTTTAGTGTGCCGCTTGACAGATCTTTATCAAAGTATCTTCTTGAAGTACTTATGAGTCCATGTCTCATTGCATCTCGCAACTTTTGACTCCTGAAATTACCTTAGCAAAAGCATGCATCTTTTCTAAACAAAAGAATAACTCTTAAATTGACTCTCAACAATTTAAAGTAAAATCAGGAGGGAAGAGTAATACTTATTTACTCTTAATTACCTTTCTAATTATAATTCTTTTTGAATAATCATTTCTCCAATATTTTACAAAAACACAAACTGGTATTTAGTTTTGTTAAACTAAAACTGGTTTTGTTTTTACTAACTTCTTCAATTCAATTAGCAAATAGGCCCCAGAGAACTGAAAAATTAAACAAAAACTTCATGGGAAAAACAGTGAAAAAATGGTTGAGCAACTACTATCAAAACCTAATTTATTAAATGTTGACCATAGCAAGAAGTATAAATGTGACATTTTCCTATCAAATGGAGTATGAAATCTATTGACTGTTGAGCAGAACGAGGAAGTAGAGTCAACACCTGCTTCTCTGGAGCAATTTAAATGGAGTCACCCATTTAAATTGTTCTGGAGGGAGAAGCACAGAGTTGTGGGTTTCTCCCAGGCCTGTGTAGTCTTACATGGTCCTTGGCACTGTGTCAAACTGTGCTGTGAAACTATAAAGCTATAAACAGTCTTGAGAGAAGAAGCAAGTAAGTAGGTGAACTTGAATGATAAGTTCTACCCAGAGTAGCTGACTACTAAGTTCCTGCAAACCAAAATTCTATAATTATAAGTAGAATCTACTGTGAATAATATATAATCACAGATAACTAATTGAAAAGTTATGAGGTCACCTGCCATTTTTCAAAATGAATTCTTTGTTCAATTGGTCTAGATTAGAATAATCAAGACAGTTATCAGCTTTCGGCAAGATGTCATTTTAAGACTGCATATTTTAGAGAAAATGAATGTGTTGTTTCTTTTCTTAATGAGTGTTAAATGAATATGATTTTTGCAGGTCAGATATACAAATGAGTTAAATACAAGTTAGTGTCAAATTAATTGTGTTTAAAAGATTTATGAAAGGGAGGACTTTTTAAAGGTACCAGTATAATAAATAGAAGTACAAATAATTGGTTTAGAGATAACTAGACAGGATATTTTGAAAATATCAGAGTTAGTTACAGTATTAAACTATTTTTGCCATTTTATTAAGGAATGAGTGACTCAGTTTTCTGGTTCATGGGTTTTTCACTTGTGATTCCTTTTTTTAACCTATTTATTCATTATTTAGTGAATGTTTATTATATGAACTGTACCAGGCACTAGAACACTTAATAAAATGCTCATTTCCAGTTCAAAGGGCTTACAAAGGTCTATGTTAGGGCTAAGCACACGATGCCAGGAGATTATATACAGGGGCAGCACCTAACCCAACCTCATGATATCAATAATGGCTTCCTGAAAAAATTGTGTTGGTTGTGAGTTTGTAAGAGAGAACAGGCGTTAAGAAAAAGAAGAAAAGAGGGAAGGAGGTGTTGTAAGCCAATAACAGTGTTCAGGAAGCCCTGAGAGGAAAAGAGGCTTGAGCTGTTTGGGAATCTGAAAGTAATTAGATACAGGGTGAGAATGTTCAGTGAAGAGGTTGGTAAGGATGAGACTGGTGAAGTAGACAGGCGCCAGAGGATTAAGGGCTTGTGGATCAAGCAGAAGACTAGTCATCTTCAACTGCAAGTAACGCAGAGGGCTCGACCTACAAAATTCAAAAGTGATGTGGTACCCAGCACAAGGGAGTAAACATTTAATTAAAGCTTTCTAATGCTAATGAGAGTTCTCAATTAGCAATACTAAGCAAGATTCACAAGGACTTCAAAGGAAGCAAACCATCTCCATATAAGAGGCAGGTTTTGCTCTGTTTTTTTTCCTTTTTTTTTGCCCTAAGGAAACCTAAACTCCCTGATTCTTCCATCCTTTAAGTGATTTAAAAAAGAAAAATCACTTCATAAATAATTTAGCAGAATGGACTGGAAGAAATCTAATATCTATTGTTTAGTGACATGTTCATTTACTTTATTCCCTTTACTAAAAGAAACGTTTAATAAAGAAGATTACAGTACTAAATATAGACGTTGAACCTAGAAATATGCAGTTAATAAGCTGTGTTAGGAATATGGATAACAGTAATAATTGAAGGGGTTCCTTAATTTAACACGCAGCTAATCTTGAGCATGAGCTAGTCAGTCATTTCCCACTGATGGAAACAGGCTGAGCCAGAAAGAGCAAGATTTCCTGTACCTTAACATGATGCACATCGCTACACCTTCTAATGAAATGGCATTGCTGTAATTTTGTTTTAATCCTTTTTTTCTGCAAGGTACCAGTAAATTATTTTTAAAATGACTGTAGTCTTTGTGTAAAGCCATGTTTTTATAAGCAATGATGACTTTTCCTAGGTAATAAAATATAAGTGAACTGGGACTTATTATTTTTTCCTTAAATTTTTACATAATGCTATTGGTTAATGTTTATTTTTCTTTCTGGATATATTTATTCCCACTAAATCATCACTAACGTCTGTTCCCTGTAGTACATGACCATGGCCATAGGCCCCTAGAATTTAAAGAGAAAAATATATGTGTTGAAAGATATATAAGTATTTTAAGCAGGGATACCCATTACTTTATTTCCCTCTTTGTGCTCTCATCTTACTTCTGAAACATAAAAAAAAAAAAAACTTTCTTTTTTTTATCTTTGATCTATCAATTTTTGATCTATCAACCTCTCAGGAATGCCCTAGATACCAATGTGTTTGCAAACTAAATTCAGGCAAAGTAATCACCCATTTTCTAAGTGGTAGAATCACCTATCCTAATGAAGTCTTGTGGTGCACAGATTTTCTTTTCAGCTCTTATGGCTAGCTATGTAAATGGAGCAAAACTCCATTCTGCAGTATTCTTTTATTCATGTTTTATTTTGCCTATATTTATTTCATAGTCAGAGAGTCACTTAGCTTCCCCATAAGCTATGTAAGAGAGTGGCTATTATTAATGATTATGAAGATATAGTTCTTATCAACAAATTTATAATACCATGCCAGCTGATCAAAATTATCCACATGTTAAGTTTGAAATATATATGTGAAGGACTGTTTAATGCTTATAACCCTGAGCATGAAAAACATGTCCCATGAGACTCTCTGTGTTTTGACCCTTGACCATTTGGGTCTGCAGATCAGCATCTCATCAATGCTAGACTTCACTCAAGAACACAAACAGGGTGACTTGCGCTTGTTTTCCTTCTCCCTCCCTTACTAGTTAACACAGACACATCCTTGAGATATTAGCTTAAATGTCCCTCCTTAGGGTAGTTTTTCCTGCCCTCTTTGATGAGATGACTCCACTTTAAACTCTCCTGGGCCAAATATTTTCTTTAAAACAATTACCACCTTTAGTAAGCATGAATTTATATTTTTTCATTGGTAAGAATGTTTTCACTGCATGTGACAGAAATATAACTAAAATGAGATTACATGGCATGAATATTGCAAAATATCTGGGCGTTTTCCAGAATCTAAAGTGACCATCTAGAAACCAAATGACCTCCGGGGACTTTGGGTTCTGTAAGCAAGGATAAAACTAGTAGGATTTCATTACTCTCCTACTTATATTCAGTTTATGTCTGTCTGTGCTTTACTTTATCTTTTCCTACTTGAAATGAACCTTCATCTGGTGGGCGTCATGGCAGCCAAAAGTTTCTGAGCTCTTCTTCATTATTTATAGTTGGAAAAATCCAGAAGAAGGATAATTTTGAGCCAGTTTGAATCACATGCCCAACTCTGTACCAGTCTCTGTGGTTAGAGAAATAAGGAATAATGTGATGGGCCCGGTCAGAGAGACATGACCTCTCCTCCAAGAGATGATGCCTATTATCAGAAAGAAAGTATGTATGTGTGACAAGGTCTCATTCTAGAAGGACACTGGACAGACGAAACAATGGTGACCTCTGTGTCACCATTTGTTTAATATCTACATTTTATGACAGGCAATGAATGTGTCTCTTTTCCTCACCAATTTTATTCTATTGCCTATCATAGCACCTGAAGCATCAAAGGTACTTGCTATTTAATTCTTGAATAAGTAGATGCACATAAGGAAAATTGTTTTGCCTGGTTAAGAGAAAAGAAGTTAAATAATAAGGCAATGGATCCTGTCAGATAATGAGAATGTTTTAGCATAGTGAAAGGTATAGATATAATTCTAGCATGATATTTGTGTGCATGCACATTTTTGGGTTTACTTGCTTTAAAGTTTTAAGACTTCCTTCAAGCAATCAGACAATGAGACTTACATGAGGAAACAAGCATTAGTTGAACAGATGTTATATTTCCAATGAGCTTGTCCTGCTGAGATCAAATGAGTTACAAAGCTCTGTTTTAAACCCTGTAAGCTTAGCTGAGGCAATGTTAGATAATTCTAACACTCAAAATTCCTCATCTCAATGGGAATGACAACTTCACATTCCCCATGTAGAACAGCCATAGGCACTGCCCCCATGCAGAAAATGACTCTCTCTTTATGTTTGCACCTGAATATGGATAACATTGACCCAAGCCACCATAACCATGGGAAACAAGATCCTCCTGAGGATCCTTGGACTGACTGCCAGCAAGTCATTTCTTGCTGGAATGGTTTTAGTGCATTCCTGGGAGCCTAATGTTTTTGAAAGTTTTAATTCTAATATCTCCAAGTGAGGTTATTCTTGAATTTTAATCACTTTCTCAAATTCAACCTTCAGGTCATGGTTGAATTTAACAATAGTGTTCAAGGTGCAACTGGGTGAAAACAAACAAACAAACATACAAAAAGGCAAGGAGATGTGAGAAGAGATAGTCTACAAAATTGAGAGGAATGGCTTAACATTTTGCATACCTAAGGAAAATAAAGAAAGAAGTGGAGATGGAGGAAAAGAAGAGATATGGGATTGAGAATCTAACTTTTACTGAGCACCTATTTTGTGTCAGGATCTGCTAGATATTATACATGCATTTTATTTCTCCAGTCATTCCTTCTAACCAAGGGAGGTACTTCCTGTCTCCCAGCAGCAAATAAGAAAATGAAATCTCAGAAAAACTGAGTAATTTTCTCTAGTTTCCACTAGCTCCAAATTTCTCCCTACTGCTCTTCTTAGGGAATATGATAAAGAAAAAGTAGAAATAAAAGAGAAAGGAACCTGAAGAAAGATACTAAAGAGAGTCATGTAAACTGTTTCTAAATTAAATTCTTTTAATTTAGATTTGCTAGTTGCAACATGAAGCACCCAAAAGTACATAATTATTTAGTGGGAATAATTTAATTCAAAAGAGACAATATATTAGAAAAGATCTGGTTAGTTGAAATAGTTATTACATATAAAAAAATTTAACTCACCATTTATCTTAGAGACATTTTTCTCCCTGGGAAAATCTGAATGATTAAGTCATTTAAATAAACAGAAAACTTTAAATTCATTCCCTTTTGGTGCCTTAGCAGCTTCCATATCTCTTGTGAACAAGAATATGCCTGTACCTCTTAAAGGGACTGCTACTCCCAAGTATGGCACAAAATTTCTTGCTTGAAACTAGCCCATTATGCAAAATATAGTGATATTCCTGTTGATATAATTAGATGTTGTTATTCAGTGAGCCTAGTCTCTGCAGGTTCTGTTGAAATAAAGTAGTTTAGTATTAGGTATAATAATTATTGGACCAACATGAATGCATGCTCCTTACCACCCACACTTAGATAAGTCCTTTTACTATTTTGAAAATTAAATGTTATTATTCTCTTTATTCTAACTACTGATTCTCTAATCCTTTGATTTTATGATCTGTTTTAAGCACCTCATTCAAAAAGAGATGCTTTTTGTCCTCTTTCCTTTCACCTCTGTCCATTCTTTAATATCTTAAAAATCAGCATTTTGAAGTTGCATGCTGGTTAAATGACAGACCCATACTTATGATAGACCAGGTTAGGAATTAGATCCAGAGTGTAGTTGGCTCAGACTCAGTGTTCAAACCTCATCTCTTGCCAGAAAGCACAAGCCACAGCCCTACATTTAGATGTAACCTTAAGTATGCCAAACATTATTATTTGCCTACACAACATCTATTAGTACTATCTCCATTCTTCCTTTAATAAGGCACTCCACTTTTGTTTTAAAAAGAAAATATACCTAACTCTAACTCTCCACGTCTCAGCCTATCTTATAAATGAGAAGATAAAACAGGAACATAGTCTTAGTCATTGATGTTTTTCTCAACAAGCTGCCCCAGTCCCAAAATGCATACATCTTATTAGGTGTAAATTAATTCTATACTTGGTAAAGTTAGGGCTCTGTTGAATGTGACCTGATAAAATGTTAATTAATGCATCAGTTCTTCATCTTAGTAGTCTTTGCCACTGGGACGTACGTACTGTCCTCCCTGGAGTAATTAAAGCAAAAGGATATCTAACGGCCCACTTAGATAGGAGATTGCTGCAAATAGATATGATTTATGTCCCCTCATGAGTTGTGTGAAATGCACAACTTACACCACTGTGCTCAGGACACCCTGAGGCCAGGACGATTGCTTTATGATTCTTTGAATATGAGACTTCACCTTGACCTTCTCAGGAATGTGTTCTTTTGTTCTTTTCCAATACTTCCCATGGGTGGTAGCTGCCATTCAGCCATCTGCATTGATATCTAACAATCATGTTTTTATTCCTAGTCCATATAAGTATGCTGTGTAGAGAAAAGGAAAATTCATTGTGTTCTACTAAGGGTGGAAAGAAAAGTAAATTAGTGAATGGGTTCTGCTTTTCTTTAGTTTCTGAAACAGCCCCTTTCTATGACCTTTGCTCTTACTGTTCTCTAACCTCAATCAGATTTATAGCACAATTGGGCCCTCTCAATGTACTCCCTTATCATGATTTTCTCAGGAAAAGGATGTGATATTGTTTACTTGCCCCTGAATAGGAATGCAAATTAATCAAATATTAATTGAGGGAAGAGTATATAATAGATACTGAGAAATGAGCAGTGAGCAAGAGAGACATGATTCCTGCCTCAGTGGGACTTATATTTTATTGAGGAAAAAAAAACATAAGGGAAATACTTTCAGGCTGACATTTGAATAATTATAATATAAATATAATAATTTAAAAAGTTATAATATCTTAACTTTAGTCTCAGGACACAAATTGCTTTCTTAAGGAAATAATATGTGTGCTGAAATATAAAACATTAATGGCAATTACAAGGGAATAATGGTTTGTTTTCAACTGAACAGAATTGCTGTTGGAAGACTTAGAAGTAGGAAAGTCTGAGGAACTGAGAGGCCTCCAGTTCAGATGTGCAGGGAGCATAGCAGAGAAAAGGATCAACATGAAGGTGGAGATATAAGTAGGAACAGAACCACACAGTGCCATCTGCCAAAATTTATTTTAAGTCATATTTCAAATTGTTCAATAAAGGGGTTTTCCTCATGTGAAGTTCTTTCAAGCATCAAAAAGTGAATAAAAATACTATTCTTGTAAACAGAATTTCTCTGTGCCAGGCTGACCCTCTCAGGGAAAAGCCCAAGTTTCCCAGGATACATTAGAAACAACTGAAGTTGAGTTAACCTTGGTCCAAGTCTAGCATTTTGAGAGATGTACTTTCCCACAAAGCCACTAAATGTGATTGATGTCGGTAACTGATTCTTCAAGATACTTATATCTCTCGAGAAGAACTGAATGGTTCTACTACTAAAAAACTAAACAAACTTGTGAAAATCATTCAAATTCCTGAAGTTCTGTTTCCTTACGTATATATCAAGGCTAATACTATCTGCTCCCAGGATTATATAGTGATTACATTTCAACCAATTTAGTAGAAAATTTTAAAACTACTCAGAAAATGCCAGAATTTATATGAGTGCCACATTTATATATAACCTTTGTGTGAAAGTTAATAACAGCCCCAAAGACCTAGATAATTGTAATCAGAGAAGCTTAGATTTGTTAAGGCCTTACTGTGTGTCCAATCCTATTTATTACTCTATTGCTATTCCATTTTAGAGATATAAAGATGGAGGCTTAAAGCATTCAATAAACTGCTTAAGATTTCATAGCTAGGGAATAATGTGACTGACTTTATATTGAAGAGTTGGTTCAAAAGTTGCAATTGATATAAACGCCTGGTCAGAAATATAAAGTTTGTCCACAAGTATTCAACATCAAGCATTCATATATTCTCTTCTTGTTCAACTTAAAACTTTATACAGGATGTGAAACACATTTGGTAAGCTGGCTTGTGGTTACCTAACTTGTTTCCCTTGGAAGTCCAAAACATTCTTGCAAATTAATTAACTGTGGAATTACAAGTATTGTTAAGAGGTGGGGAAAAGCACTGTGACACCACTGCTGCCTTTTCAGAGGCTTGACCTGACCTTATACATGTGGTCATCTGTTACTTGCAAGTGAGCTCTCATTCACAGACTATTAGATGTTTCAGGGTTTTTCTTTTACTGAGTCTGGGGAAAAATAGTTCTTCTAACATTAAGCTGAGTTTACTTTAGGAAACAAAACACTAGGATGGATAAATAAATATAATTTAATTTTATCTGAAAAATAAAAGACTCCTATTAGATCATTTTAAGTCCCCACCCATTTGCTTTTGCCTTGAACCTATATAAATTATTGATCTGCCTTCATCTTTTTAAGCAGAATACAAGAAAGGTTTTGCTTTCTGTTAAAACGGTAAAAATGGTTATAAGAATGTACTAAGTCCCCTGCTGCTGCTGCTGCTAAGTCGCTTCAGTCGTGTCCAACTCTGTGTGACCCCATAGACAGCAGCCCACTAGGCTCCTCTGTCCCTGGGATTCTCCAGGCAAGAATACTGGAGTGAGTTGCCATTTCCTTCTCCAATGCATCAAAGTGAAAAGTGAAAGGGAAGTCGCTTAGTCATGCCCGACTCTTAGCGACCCCATGGACTGCAGCCTACCAGGCTCCTCTGTCCATGGGATTTTCCAGGCAAGAGTACTGGAGTGGGGTGCCATTGCCTTCTCTGACTAAGTCCCCTACCAGAGATTAAAAAATACTCTAGACCACGGGCTGACAAACTAAGTTCCAAGGACCAAATCCTGCCCACTGCCTGATTGTATAAAAAGAGTTTATTTTGTGGGACCCAGCCACAAATATTTGTTTTCATATTGTCTTTGACTGCTTTTGCACCATAACTCCAGAGTTGAGTGGTTGCCAAAGAGAATTCATGACCTACAATGCCTAAACTATTTACTATCTACCCACCACTAAACTAGATAAGATCAGAATTAAACAAGGATTATATGTGTTATAGAATGACAGTTTTGAGAGTCAGGTTGTGTGCCAACAACACAGGCCTAAGCAGGAAGAAAGAAGGCGGTGAGGGTGTTTTTGACGGGATGAGGGAACAGAGTGGACAAAGGAAACTGCTAAACAGAGTATAGTAGCAGGGGTAGCTGAGCAGCAGAGTGTAGTTAGGGACTCAGGGATAGTGAAGGAGCAGGATGTATTCAGGTTATAGAATGCTGGCAGGGAGTAGAATGCATTTTGGTAGCAGGGTATTTAGCCAAGGAGCAGTACAGGGTCACCACTCCCTGAACGGTGGAGTGGTCATTGGAAATGGACAGTCATTGGAAAGTGTATGTATAAGCAAAAAGCAGAGTGTGGATAGGGAGTAAGGTATCCCACAAATAGATCATCATTAGGGAGCCAAGTATAGTGAGGAGCAGAGTGTGATCAGGAAGCAGTATGTAGTCACTGAGCAGTGCAGTCCAAGAGCAGGGTGAAGTCAGGGAGCAGCAGTGGTCAAGGAGCAGGTGGAGCCAGAGAGCTTGTAATGGTCAGACAGTCAGGAAGCTCACTGTTGTGGCCAGAGAGTCAGCAAGTGGGTGCTGGTGAGAGTGAGATGCTTTGAGTTTTAATTCAAGATCAGATTCTTCTAGGTGCCCCACCTCAGCACTCTGTAGAGACAGACCTTGAGCGCATATTTTGAGCCAGCCATTGTGCTAAGTGTCCCTCCGCCTGCTGGCTGCACAATTGTGTGGACCAAGGACAGGTGTTCTTATGGCCTAAAGGAAATCAGAGCTGCAAAGATGGAAACAGGTTTGTGAATGATGCCAAGGTACTGAGACCCTGGGAAAGCCTGATTCTAGGTGACTGTACTTATTGTTTATGAAAATAATAATGAGAATAATTAGGAAACTAGATACACATGTACCTGCCAGCCTTAGTCATTGTACACAGTGTTAGCTGAAGCTCACTAGGTATCAAGAAAAGAACAGAGTTTTAGGTAATGAAATATAATGCTTTACTCAAAATGATTTGTCAGTTTCAGAGAATAGAATGTTGTACAGTCAATTGAATCTTGAGTAGTCAGAGGATTTTTCCCCCATACTGCCAGCTGTTAATACAGTTTGACAATATACCTAATCAGAACCACGTAGCTTAACTGCCTTTGATGTATTTGTAATTGTATTTACCAGGAATTTAATACACAACCCACAACGCACATATGAAATTTGGAATACAACACACGTAATCTTTCCACACATGATGAACTGAAAAATAATTTTAAGAGGTGGTTATTAGAAGGTAAACGCCACAGTGAGTTTTTTTAAAAACATTTTCATGTTACATCTTAGAAAAAAATGTGGATTTTTTATTCTTACCATATATTATATGCTTAGTAATAAATAGTTCATCTAAATGTGCTGAGTAAAACCAGCTAGTAGGAAACATTTATTGCCTCATAAAATGAAAACTGAGTGAAGCTGTCAAATGGAAGAACAATTAAACCATTTGACTAAGCCGTTAGAAACAATATAATTTTCTTGGAAACCATAGAGTTGCAGAAGACTGCAGTTTCGAGGTAAGCATTCGTGAATGTGCAAACATCTTCCAGATTGTCAGTCAGCACAAGTGTTTGAGAAGAGACTGAGAAAAAAAGGAAGAGATTCAGTTTCCCTGGTGAGTCAAGGGCCTCTGACCTTGCTTTTGGAGCAGGTTTATTTTTGTTAGTCTGAACAAAAAAAAGTGTATCCTGAATCTGAAAAATGTATCTGAGGCTTTGTCAGCAAGCAAAGGATGCAATGGTGTCAAAACCGTAATCAAGGCAAACTTTTAAAAACTAGAGGTCAGCAGTGAGGGAGTCTTCCAGAAAGTACCTCCTGGACTTTGCTAGTTTGTGATTTAGTCAACAGCAGAATAAGCAACCTAGATAGCATATTGAAAAGCAGAGACATTACTTTGCCAACTAAGGTCCGTCTAGTCAAGGTTATGGTTTTTCCAGTGGTCATGTATGGATGTGAAAGCTGAGCGCTGAAGAATTGATGCTTTTGAATTGTGATGTTGGAGAAGACTCTTGAGAGTCCCTGGACTGTAAGGAGATCCAACCAGTCCATTCTGAAGGAGATTAGCCCTGGGATTTCTTTAGAAGGAATGATGCTAAACCTGAAACTCCAGTACTTTGGCCACCTCATGTGAAGAGTTGACTCATCAGAAAAGACTCTGATGCTGGGAGGGATTGGGGGCAGGAGGAGAAGGGGACAACAGAGGTTGAGATGGCTGGGTGGCATCACAGACTCAATGGACGTGAGTCTGAGTGAATTCCAGGAGTTGGTGATGGACAGGGAGGCCTGGCATGCTGCGATTCATGGGGTCACAAAGATTTGGACACGACTGAGCGACTGAACTGAACTGAACTGAACTGAGAATAAGCATGGGTGTTTCCTTTGTGAGAGACCGGTTCTCTGTAGGTTTATTTTTTTAAGTAATATTTTGATCTCTATGCTTTCTTCAGCTTTCAGATGATATTTTAAGTCTTTTATTGACTTGTTCTCCTTTATTAACCTATTATTCTTCTCAGATTAGGGTAGCCATGACCCACATGTACTTGCATGATCTTACCTCCATTCAGTTTCTCTTTCCTAGGGGGAAAAAAATTCTCTTCACTCAACATCACCCTCACTCTTGAGGACTCAGCTAAAAATTGACCATTTCTTTAGAGTAATTTCCTGAATATCTAATCCCAAAATAATCTTTCCTCTGAGTATTTGTTTTACTTCTTGTGTGTGCCTTTGGTGCAAATGACACCTTCAAGCTGGTCACATTCAAATGACCTGTTTCAATTCTGCATGGTTTAGGCAGGTTTATTAACCAAGTTGGTCACTCATTCTACACATTTAAAAGCTGTGATCAGAAATGCTGTAATCTTTGTGTACACAGAATGGTATTAAGCAAACTTAATCTCCAGATATTTTCCCACTTGAGATAGAGGTGGCTCGATTCCATAACTGGGACAGAGGGGAAGAGGTTGGGCAAGCAACTAGTCCACAAAATAGAGCTGGATTTCAGTGTTACTGCAAATGAATGAGAGTCAGGTTACTTGCAGCAGCCACAGGCTGGAACCTGATCAGCTTTCTCCATCAGTTGCCATCTAGGTGAATGGGCTTCATTCTCACCAACTCACCTCCATAAAGTTGTTACAGCAAAACTGGGGATATTTTTCCTTTCTTTCTTTAACTGTCTGACTCTCTCATAACTCTGAGAAAAATTTGTATTTGGTTCAATTTCTTTATCTCATTCAGGGAAGCAGAATCTGATAAACTTGAGAATCAAACATTATTCTTTCCTTGTCAGATTACCCAGAACAAAGTCATCTTTGATTTTCCTACATTTTTAACAAAAGCCTTTTATCAAACCCTCAGTCTACATGCTGTCTCTTTTTAAAGGGCTAACAGAAAAAAAATCAGATAGGGAACACTAACATTTGCTCATCCTTTTTCTTATTTTTCACAGGGTTAAAAGTCAAAAACAGAACTTTAAAAAATGCTCTATGCAGTCATTCATTTGCCAAATAACCATTATTGACTTGTGTTGATAATTTGTATCTTCAGAGACTCTCTTACTCATTTTGGGCTACTATAACAAAATGCTATGATTTAAAAAACAAACATACATTTCTTACAGTTTTGGAAAATGGGAAGTCCAAGATCAAGATGCTAACAGATTTGAGGTCTAGACAGAGCACATTTTCTAGTTTACAGATTGTTGCATTCTGGCTATATCCTCCCATGGTTGCAAGAGAGAGAAACCTTGGATCTCTTGCTCTTTTTCATAAGGGCAGTAATCTAAACTTAATTAACTCCCAAAGTCTCATCATCAAAGACCACCATACTGGGGATTAGAAATTTAACATAAAAATTTAGTGGGGACATAAGTCCATTGCAGAAACCTTGTTTTTGGAGCTCAGTTCAGTTCAGTTAAGTCACTCAGTCGTGTCTGACTCTTTGTGACCTCATGAATCACATCATGCCAGGCCTACCTGTCCAATCCCGGAGTTCACTCAGACTCACATCCATCGAGTCTGTGATGCCATCCAGCCATCTCATCCTCTGTCGTCCTCTTCTCCTCCTGCCCCCAACCCCTCCCAGCATCAAATCTTTTCCAATGAGTCAACTCTTTGCATGAGGTGGCCAAAGTCCTGGAGTTTCAGCTTTAACATCATTCCATCCAAAGAAATCCAAGGGCTGATCTCTTTAAGAATGGACTGGTTAGATCTCCTTGCAGTCCAAGGGACTCTCAAGAGTCTTCTCCAACACCACACTTCAAAAGCATCAGTTCTTTGGCGCTCTGCCTTCTTCACAGTCCGAATCTCACATCCATACATGACCACAGGAAAAACCATAGCCTTGACTAGACAGACCTTAGTCGGCAAAGTAATGTCTCTGCTTTTGAATATGCTATCTAGGTTGCTCATAACTTTTCTTCCAAGGACTAAGCGTCTTTTAATTTCATGGCTGCAATCATCATCTGCAGTGATTTTGGAGCCCCAAAAAATAAAGTCTGACACTGTTGTTTCCACTGTTTCCCCATCTATTTCCCATGAAGTGATGGGACCAGATGCCATGATCTTTGTTTTCTGAATGTTGAGCTTTAGGCCAACTTTTTCACTCTCCACTTTCACTTTCATCAAGAGGCTTTTTAGTTCCTCTTCACTTTCTGCCATAAGGGTGGTGTCATCTGCATATCTGAGGTGATTGATATTTCTCCCGGCAATCTTGATTCCAGCTTGTGTTTCTTCCAGTCCAGAGTTACTCATGATGTACTCTGCATAGAAGTTAAACAAGCAGGGTAACAACATACAGCCTTGATGTACTCCTTTTGCTATTTGGAACCAGTCTGTTGTTCCATGTCCAGTACTAACTGCTGCTTCCTGATCTGCATACAGATTTCTCAAGAGGCAGGTCAGGTGGTCTGGTATTCCCATCCCTTTTAGAATTTTCCACAGTATATTGTGATCCATACAGTCAAAGGCTTTGGCATACTCAATAAAGCAGAAATAGATGTTTACCTGGAACTCTCTTGCTTTTTCCATGATCGAGTGGATGTTGGCAATTTGATCTCTGGTTCTTCTGCCCTTTCTAAAACCAGCTTGAACATCAGGAAGTTCATGGTTCACGTATTGCTGAAGCCTGGCTTGGAGAATTTTGAGCATTACTTTGCTAGCATGTGAGATGAGTGCAATTGTGCGGTAGTTTGAGCATTCCTTGGCATTGCCTTTCTTTGGGATTGGAATGAAAACTGACCTTTTCCAGTCCTGTGGCCGCTGCTGAGTTTTCCAAACTTGCTGGCATATTGAGTTCAGCACTTTCACAGCATCATCTTCCAGCATTTGATATAGCTCAACTGAAATTCCATCACCTCCACTAACTTTGTTCATAGTGATGCTTTCCAAGGCCCACTTGACTTCACATTCCTGGATGTCTGGCTCTAGATGAGTGATCACACCATCATAATTATCTGGGTCGTGAAGAACTTTTTTGTACAGTTCTTCTGTGTATTCTTGCCACCTCTTCTTAATATCTTCTGCTTCTGTTAGGTCCAGACCATTTCTGTCCTTTATCGAGCCCATCTTTGCATGAAATGTTCCCTTGGTATCTCTAATTTTCTTGAAGAGATCTCTCATCTTTCCCATTCTGTTCTTTTCCTGTATTTCTTTGCATTGATCGCTGAGGAAGGCTTTCTTATCTCTTCTTGCTATTCTCTGGAACTCTGCATTCAGATGCTTATATCTTTCCTTTTCTCCTTGGCTTTTTGCCTCTCTTCTTTTCACAGCTATTTGTAAGGCCTCCCCAGACAGCCATTTTGCTTTTTCGAATTTCTTTTCCATGGGGATGGTCTTGATCCCTGTACAATGTCACAAACCTCATTCCATAGTTCATCAGGCACTCTATCTATCAGATCTAGGCCCTTAAGTCTATTTCTCACTTCCACTGTATAATCATAAGGGATTTGATTTAGGTCATACATGAATGTTCTAGTGGTTTTTCCTACTTTCTTCAATTTGAGTCTGAATTTGGTAATAAGGAGTTCATGAGCTGAGCCACAGTCAGCTCCTGGTCTTGTTTTTGTTGACTGTATAGAGCTTCTCCATCTTTGGCTGCAAAGAATATAATCAATCTGATTTCGGTGTTGACCATCTGGTGATGTCCTTTTGTAGAGTCTGCTATTGTGTTGTTGGAAGAGGGTATTTGGTATGCCCAGTGCATTTTCTTGGCAAAACTCTATTAATCTTTGCCCTGCTTCATTCTGTATTCCAAGGCCAAATTTCCCTGTTACTCCCAGTGTTTCTTAACTTCCTACGTTTGCATTCCAGGCTCTGTAATGAAAAGGACATCTTTTTTGGGTGTTAGTTCTAAAAGGTCTTGTAGGTCTTCATAGAACCGTTCAACTTCAGCTTCTTCAGCATTACTGGTTGGGGCATAGACTTGGATTACTGTGATATTGAATGGTTTGCCTTGGCAAAAAACAGAGATCATTCTGTCATTTTTGAGATTGCATCCAAGTACTGCATTTTGGACTCTTTTGTTGACCATGATGGCTACTCCATTTCTTCTGAGGGATTCCTGCCCGCAGCAGTAGATATAATGGTCATCTGAGTTAAATTCACCCATCCCAGTCCATTTTAGTTCGCTGATTCCTAGAATGTTGACGTTCACCCTTGCCATCTCTTGTTTGACCACTTCCAATTTCCCTTGATTCATGGACCTGACATTCCAGGTTCCTATGCAATATTGCTCTTTACAGCATCGGATCTTGCTTCTATCACCAGTCACATCCACAGCTGGGTATTGTTTTTGCTTTGGCTCCATCCCTTCATTCTTTCTCGAATTATTTCTCCAGTGATCTCCAGTAGCATATTGGGCACCTACTGACCTGGGGCATTCCTCTTTCAGTATCCTATCATTTTGCCTTTTCATACTGTTCTTGGGGTTTTCAAGGCAAGAATACTGAAGTGGCTTGCTATTCCCTTCTCTGGTGGACCACATTCTGTCAGACCTCTCCGTCATGACCCGTCCGTCTGGGGTTGTCCCACAGGCATGGCTTGGTTTCATTGAGTTAGACAAGGCTGTGGTCCTAGTGTGATTAGATTGACTAGTTTTCTGTGAGTATGGTTTCAGTGTATCTGACTTCTGATGCCCTCTTGCAACACCTACCGTCTTACTTGGGTTTCTCTTACCTTGGTCGTGGGGTATCTCTTCATGGCTGCTGCAGCAAAGCCTAGCTGCTGCTCCTTACCTTGGAGAAGGGGTATCTCCTTACAGCCGCCCTTCCTGACCTTCAACGTGGGATAGCTCCTCTAGCCACCGCTCTTTGGGTTGGTCTTCCCAGCACCCGCCCCTGGCCTCGGGCTCAGGGTGGCTCCTCAGGGCCACCACCCCTGTCTGCGGATGCGAGGTGGCTTCTCCCAGCCACCCCTGGCCTCAGACGCGGGGTAGCTCTTCTCGGCTGCCACCCCTGACCTCAGACTCAGGGTGTCTCCTCCCAGCGACCACTGACCTCGGAGGCTGTGTAGCTCCTCCTGGCCACCTCCTCTGACCTCGGACGCGGGGTGTCTCTTCCCAGCCACCACTGATCTCAGACTCGGGGTAGCTCCGCCTGGCCACCGCCCCTGACCTCAGACTTGAGTAGCTCCTCTCACTGCGCTTAGTGCACCGGGTCGCGGCGGCTCGCTAGGGACCCAATAGTCATATATACATTTGTCTCTGACTTAACCCTGCCAACCCCCAGAATCAACACACTACTTCACTCACATCCTTTTTCATCTGGCTAACAACCATCAAGGATTTACTATATATCTGGAACTGTTCAAATTGCTGAAAACAGAGATGAATAGCATCAGGTATCAGCTAAGCAGACTCATTTCAAGTTGGGGAGACAGAAATGTACATCATTGTTGTTGTTCAGTCACTCAGTCATGGCCAACTCTTTGTGACCCCATACACTTTAGCATACCTGGCTTCCCTGTCCTTCACCATCTCCTGGAAATTGCTCAAACTCATGTCCACTGAGTCAGTGATGCCACCCAACCATTGCATCTTCTGTCACCTCCTTCTCCTCCTGCCCTCAACCTTTCCTAGAATCAGGGTCTTTTCCAATGAGTCAGGTCTTACATCAGATGGCCAAAGTATTGGAGCTTCAGCTTCAGCATCAGTCCTTCTAATGAATATTCAGTGTTGATTTCCTTTAGGATTGACTAGTTTGATTCCTTGCTGTCCAAGGGACTCTCAAGAGTCTTCTCTAACACCACAATTTGAAAGCACCAATTCTTTGACTTGGACCAAAGCACCAATTCTTGGACCATAAGCTAAGTCTTCCTTATGGTTCAACTCACATCCGTATATGATTTTTGGAAAAAACCTTAGCTTTGACTATATGGACCTTTGTCAGCAAATGTACATAAATGGTTACAATTTAATACAAGGAATGCTAGAATAAAAGTTTGTTTTTGGTGCTATGTGATTATTCAGAAAAGAGTGACTAACTTCCTTATTCAAAGATGAGTAATTCAGTAGGAAGAAATTAGATGAGAATAAATGAGTGAGAAACCAGATCATAAAGAATCTTACATACCATACTAAGAACTTATCTTTTCTTTTTGGAAAAGATGGAAAGTTTTGGGGAAAATTTTAGATTGGCATTAGAAAACTAAAGAAGTATACCCATCTGGTCACTCAGTAGATATTTTCTGATGATTACTTAGATGAAGTCAATAAAAAGGGAACACACATGGGATGGAGAACTTTTGGGATGGAGAAACTGCTTTTTATGTCACTGGAATAATAGTTACCTGAATTTATTCATAGAAGTATAAAATAAAAGGAGTTAACTTTAATATTTGCAAAGTGAATAAGAACAAACCAAAGATGATCTAAGTAGCTTCAGAAAAAGATGTCTTAACTGGAGAGTATAAAATCATCAACAAAAGGAATTGTACAGGTGTAAATTGGGAAACAGTGGAAACAGTGTCAGACTTTATTATTGGGGGCTCCAAAATCACTGCAGATGGTGATTGCAGCCATGAAATTAAAAGACGCTTACTCTTTGGCAGGAAAGTTACAACCAACTTAGACAGCATACTGAGAAGCAGAGACATTACTTTGCCAACAAATGTCCATCTAGTCAAGGCTATGGTTTTTCCTGTGGTCATGTATGGATGTGAGAGTTGGACTGTGAAGAAAGCTGAGTGCCGAAGGATTGATGCTTTTGAACTGTGGTGTTGGAGAAGACTCTTGAGAGTCCCTTGGACTGCAAGGAGACCAATCCATCCTAAAGGAGATCAGTCCTGGGTGTTCATTGGAAGGACTGGTGCTGAAGCTGAAACTCCAATACTTTCGCAATCTCATGCGAAGAGCTGACTCATTGGAAAAGACTCTGATGCTGGGAGGGATTGGGGGCAGGAGAAGGGGACGCCAGAGGATGAGATGGCTGGATGGCATCACCAACTCGATAGACATGAGTGTGAGTGAACTCCGGGAGTTGGTGATGGACAGGGAGGTCTGGCATGCTGTGATTCATGGAGTAGTAAAGAGTCAGACATGACTGAGTGACTGAACTGAACTGAACTGAAACTTTGTATTCTAGTTGATAGAACTGTTTCTTACAGAAGTATAGATGAACAATTCTGAAACCACTATATACATATAGTGAGGGAGAACAAATGACTGAATAGATGTCAGATGGCAGGAGTCAGATTTCTCACTGTTGGAGACGAAAGCTACAGATAAACAAGACTGTAAGGCTGGAATAAACTTTGTGCTATTGAATTTGAATCAGAGACATCCATATGGTCTTAAATCTTGCTTAATATGTATGCAGAGATATAGATACAGAGACAATTACAGAAATAGGTTGATATGTGAGTTAGTATACATAAATATATCATCTATTCTGCCTGTTGAGAGTGTCTGGAAGTAATGAACCTGAGGGGCAATAAGCTCACCCACTACCCAGATTCATTCTCAAATAAAATCCACCAAGAATTCTTGGGTCAATGGTTGATTCACAAGTCAGAGCAGGGAAAACAAAAAAGGGTACTGGAACATCTTGTAGTACCAGAAGGTAAGGGAATATTCAAAAAACAAAAGATTGGCATGTGTCAAAGAAATAAAAGAACCAACTTGTAAAGTGCCCAGTGGTCAAATCCGGAATGACATGAGTAAAAAAATTAAAATGTAGTATAATCGGCTTAACTCCAAAGTAAAAAATGAGCATCCTGGAATCTATATTGACATAAATAAATTACTGAATCAAGTAAAAGGAAAAGCCAGCCTTTCACTGGGTTATCAAACAAGGGATACTGATAATGTTTATTGCATAAAGACATGTCTTGTATTTGTAATCTCTGTGTCCCAACAATATCTTCATTAAACTTAAATAAAATTAACTTTGGGGAAAGAGTGAATAGCTCAACACCAAATTACAAAGTTCACTTTGTCATCAAACTCAGCCGTTTCTTGTTCATACCAGACCTCTTGCCTGTAATGTTCTTTGCTAACCCCTTACTCTTTCATACCTGATTCACAGATCCATTATTTACAGCCTGGTTCAAATGCTATATTTTTCCTCTAAAACTTAATGTATGCCAAAGCAGTGTGGTGCCAAAAAAGGAGAACCCTTCATAAATTCTTGCTGATTGGAGTTCAAGAAGTTCAGATGATTTTTTTTCTTTCTTACTCTACCTACTAAAACTGTATGATTTTATTTCTATATATACATATATACACACATATAAACATACTTTGATTTTGATCATTTTAACCTTCTTCAGCTATGAAGTCTTAAAGGGCAGAGAATTTTTGTATATTGATTTTGTATCTCCTATAATAACTAGAATAGTATATATAATAGGTACTCAAAAATATCTTTGACTACTGGATTAAGACTTGTTAACTAATTCCAGAAAATAAAATGACACCACAACAAAGCCTCCTCTAGCATCATTTTCCATCCTTTGTCGTTCAGAATCTGCTAATGTGGAAACTGCTCAATGCAGTAGGGAATCAGAGATGAATAAAACATAGGAGGATAACACTGTGCATTTTCTCTATTTAATTGGGGAAATAAAACTTTGGCATTTCAATAATCCTGTAACAGAACTTATCAGAGAAAATATTTTGTAGATTCTGTGGTTACACACTAGGGACCAAGATTTGAATTGTAATTAAGCAATGCCAGTTGCCTGAAATTCAGAAAACTCCAGTTTGATCCCTGGGAAGGGAAGTTCCCCTGGAGAGGGAAATGGCACCCCACTCCAGTATTCTTGCCTGGAAAATTCCATGGACAGAGAAGCCTGGTGGGCTACAGTCCATGGAGTCATAAAAAAGCACATTTGAGCAACTAACACTTCAATAGTATATAACCCTTAGCATGGTTGTTTCTTTCCTGGCATCCTGGTAGATGACAGTACAAACTGTGGTTCTTATAGTCACTGCTTTGGAAAGATACAAGAGTCACTCTTAACTGTCTTAGTTGGCAGGCACTTGAGAAGCCATCCTTTATTTTTAAATGTACTACTATCACAGAATAATTCAAGGAGATAAAGCATGTCCTCTGATCGACATTTTTAACAGAAGGAATTGCTCTTAAAACTTCTATTTCTTGTGGATATTTTTTTCCATCTAAAATATAGTTGTAGTTTAAAAACAAATTAGCAATTGCACAACTCACATAGACTTTTTAAACATTTTTTATAGTAACTTTTTCTTTCAGAACACGAGGTTGTTGGTGAATCAGTGAATGTAATAAGTATGGAGGCAAAGGTCATTTTTCCTGTAAACAGACATGACCTTTTACACAAGAATTAAAAAAAACTTCCCGACCCAAGGATCTAACTCGGGTCTCCTGCGTTTCAGGCTACTGGCCTTGCTTAATTACAATTCAGATCTTGGTCTCAAGTGTGTAACCAGAGAACCTACAAAATATTTTCTCCAATAAGTTCTGATGTAGAATTATTGAAATGCCAAAGTTCATCATTTTGTTAATCAGTCAGTTCAGTTCAGTCACTCAGTTGTGTCCCACTCTTTCCGACCCCATGAATTGCAGCACGCCAGGCCTCCCTGCCCATCACCAACTCCCGGAGTTCACTCAGACTCATGTCCATCGAGTTGGTGATGCCATCCAGCCATCTTATCCTCTGTCATCCCTTTTTCTTCCTGCCCCAATCCCTCCCAGCATCAGGGTCTTTTCCAATGAGTCAACTCTTCGCATGAGGTGGCCAAAGTATTGGAGCTTCAGCTTTAGCATCATTCCTTCTAAAGAACACCCAGGGCAGATCTCCTTTAGAATGGACTGATTGGATCTCCTTGCAGTCCAAGGGACTCTCAAGATTCATCTCCAACACCAAGTTCATGATGCTATGTAAATAAGTAAATCAAGTAGAAAATAAAGAATACCAGGGATGATAATAGAACCAAATCTGTTATGACAGAAACTTTTGATGAGTTACCAAATGCTATGAATCTACAATAAATCTTACATCAGTCTGAGTCTAATAAGAGAAATAAAATCACTACAGGTGTTTTAAACAAGAGGAATTTAGTGTATTAATTCATTGCACATGTAATAGAAAAAGATAGACCAAACAGAAGACAGGGTGGGTGGAGCAGGGAGTAACCTACAGATAAGCAAAAGAAGATGTGGCCACTCCTAGGTCTGCTGGGACACAACGGAAGAGAGACCTTAGCAGATCTTAGAAACCAGGGTGATCTGGTGACAGTTAAAACCTCTGGGAGGGCTCAGAGGGAGAGGGAGAGGGTGGGATGATTTGGGAGAATGACATTCTAACATGTATACTATCATGTAAGAATTCAATCGCCAGTCTATGTCTGACGCAGGATGCAGCATGCTTGGGGCTGGTGCATGGGGATGACCCAGAGAGATATTATGGGGAGGGAGGTGGGAGGGGGGTTCATGTTTGGGAATGCATGTAAGAATTAAAGATTTTAAAATTTAAAAAATAAAAAACTAAAAAAAAAAAAAAAAACCTCTGGGAGGGCTGCTTTCAGGTTAAGATACCAAGGCTCCCTTCTCACTCTTTAGTCTCCTGTCTGCAATTTTAGGAAGCTTCACTCAGAACAAGTGGGCAAGCGGGTGCCTAGGAAGTGTGGTTGCAGGATCAGCCCATGCAGTGCAGCAGAACAGAGCAGGGAACAGTGGAGAAAGGATCTGAAAGTAAAGAAGCAACCTAAAAGAACCCTTCTTTTGAATATACTTTCTATAAGATTTGAGCAGGAATCCACATTTCCTTGTCAACATAGAAGTTCCTGCCCAGAATAGATGATCCATGTGCAGGAATATTATAGAGGCTTTTTATACATTCAATGACAAAACTGGAATATCTAAGCATATTATATCTTCTAACACTGAAAACTATGAAATAGAATTTATCAGATAAAGTGAGAATGAGTTTCAAATATTTTATTTATTTATCAAAAAAAAAAGATCGTTTCTTGCAAACATGCCATATCTGTGGCATTATATTATCTGTTCAGTGGTATTCCAAAGATGTACAACAAAGGGGCTGATATCTGCTCTCAAGGAGCTTGAAGGTTATTTGTGGGATTAACCTTGAAGCATGAAACAGTGCGTTAACAACACAAAAACATAGAAAATTGCATTAAATTTCTTGGTGCAAATTTAAGGTGCAGTGTTAGTTTCTCTTTCATGTCTAACTCTGTGATCCCATGGATGGACTCAGCCCACTAGGCTTCTCTGTCCATACAGTTCTCCAGGCAAGAATGTTGGAGAAGATAGTCATTCCTTTCTCCAGGGGATCTTCCCAACCCAAGATCTCCTGCATTGCAAGTGGATTATTTACCATCTGAGCCACCAGAGAAGCCTTAAAATACAGTAGATTTTATTAACTTAGCCACTTGCTCCAAAATCTTTCAGCATTCAATTATGCTTCCAACCAGGATGCTGTGAAATAGTGATCACGAGAAAGGAATTGGCACAAACTACTTGTTTTGACAAATCATTTGTCCTATAATTTTGAAAAGTTTGTATGAACTTTCTGCGCTTTAGTTTTCCTACTCAAAAAAAAAAAAAAAAAGGGGCGGGATGAACATGGCGGCGCGTCGGGGGCCAGGGCTCTCAGGGCTCGCCATTGCAGCTGGGAATGCTCGTTTCGTGGGCTCCTGGGTCCCCGTCGATTGGCATCCAGCGAGCAGAGCGCAGGGCTGTGGGCCACAGAACTTGGGCTCTGGAGCATGCAAACTTCAAGAGCTGTTCAAGGGCTTCGTTGCCCCTGGGCGTGTGGAATCTCCTACACAGGAATTGAACCCGTGTTCCCTGCATCGTAGGTCATCCAGAGGACCCAAGACATGGTGGTTACTAATAGACTTCCCACACTACTTCTTCATTCCACGTGGACTCCTTCACGGGCAGTGAGCATCGCAGCTTCCCTTGAACTTCATCTGGATTTAATGACAACAGGCTCAACTTTTCATTCACTTGTATGACTATGAGCAGTTTGACCAAGTTGAAGAAGATGACTCGTTTGTAGTCTTCCTCATCAGCTCATTCCATCTACTGGCTTTAAAATCATTTAGTACAGAGCTCACCGTCTAGGTGTTCATCCAGTGTTTTGTTTGCTTATCATGCAGGATCATTTTAAAAGGAAAAGTATGTGTGTATGAGTTAGAGCTCTGATCCCAGGAGTCCATGTAGAAGCTTCCCCTGAGAAATGTATCGTTTTTGCACCAATGCTACTGAAATGTGTGAATGTGGTATACCACGCGTCCCAATAAGTGTAAACAGCGTCATAGGCTACTTATTTGAAATGACCAGTACTCATGACATTCCATTCAACTGAGGACTAAATATAGCCAACGTAGGCTGTGTTTGCCAAATAGACTTTGAAGTATTCTTCACACAGTCCTTCATCGATGCCAGTTTTCAGATCGAAGAAACCCTTGCTCCATGAAGTTTGTGAACACATATACTCATGTTTTGTTTGAGATTTTAAAGTCATTCTTCAGTTTTGTTGGAGGAATGGTTCTGTATATGCCCCGTGGATCCCCAAATCCACTGATGTTCATGTGTCTTGGGGCTTCCCAGGTGGTTCTAGTGGTAAAGAACATGCAGAACATACCCATGCAGGAGACATGGGAGGTATGGATTCCATCCCTGGGGCAGGAAGATCTCCTGAGGGAGAGCATGGCAACCCCCTCCAGTATCTTTGCCTAGAGAATCTCATGGAGAGAGGAGCCTGGTGGGGCCTAGTCCATATGATCCCAAGGAGTTGGACACAATGTAAGTGACTTCGCACAGCACATGATTCGTTGTCATAGCTAATATAATGGAGATGACATAAAAAGAAGCACCAGCGGGCGAAAGTCAATATCCATCACTTTTAAACTTTGGAATGTATTGTGATATTTTACATCCATATTTGTATGACTTGATAGTTGGAGAATCGATGCATGTGAAGGCCTGGTTGTGTTATATGTATGTTGAGGGAAGATATATTTTTATGTGGTTTGACATATAGGTCCCATTTCATTCGTAGACATATGCATACTCATCACTTATCATCATTTTTTTTTTTTGAAAAGACCATTGTTTGGAAAGGTTGTTGTCTAACCATGAAAGATGCTTGAATTCTTGGGCTCCTTAGAGGAAGAATTCAACCCGGGGCCAGTGATGAGGCTTGATCAGTCAGAGCTTTTGTGTCCCAACGTTTTATTAAAGTATAAAAGAGAGAAAGCTTCTGACATAGACATCAGAAGGGGGCAGAAAGAGTGCCCCCCTACTCATCTTTGGCTGGATGTTATCTAGCCACTAGCAGTCTACTCATTAGAGAAAGGAATGGCAGCAGACCCCTCACCCACAAGATATATGGAGATGACTGTGGCACCAGGTGAGTCATCCTGGGCCATAAAACGATTGATATGAGCAAATGGATAGCTTCATTCACATAGATCAGGAGAGCCATGTATGAGTAAAGCATATTGGTTTGTCAAGTCAGTTCTGAGCCTTTAGGCAGAACCTACTTGAAGATAGAGTCTAGGGTAAATACATAGTACATTCACATAGCTTAAGGCAAACCTTTCCATGAGAAAAATGCCTTGGTCAGCTCAAAGTATGAGAAAAGTGAAGTTCAGGCGGAACCAGGTGTCATTATAGCAACACAGAATTGTAAGAGAAAATCTCTGTTTAAATTTGTATCAAGAAGGGGAAAAAAGATAACAGCTTGTTTCCTCCTGCCTCAGAAGTGACAGATAACAACTGTCTGACATTTGCACCCCATTTCCTCCCTTTGGAGACCCCTGGCCTTCCTGGCTGTTACCCTCTCAGTTTCATTCATTGAGCGTTTTCTGCCTTGTGAAACATTGGGCATAGAAGTATGTGTTTATTTAGGGGTATTTCATCCAATTTCATTTAAATGCATATGTGAATTAGAAAGTTTGACATGCTGTTGCTTTGTATACCGATTGGGAAATGTGAGCCTCCAAGCTTAATTTAGTTTTCATGTTCATTTTTCTTTTTAGGGGTACAAAGAAAAATAATATGACTGTTAAGATCAGCTTTCGTATTTTTTGCCAAATATGAATTGGGATCACATCGATCAGAGATGAGTCTGTGCATGAAAGCCCTAATAACTAATGCTAATTGACTTCACTACCATGGGATGTTTTCATATCTATTGAGGATTTACTTCATGTATTTCGATTTTAACTTTCTGTCTTACAGCCTTGTTTGTAGATCAAAGCTATTTGAAATTGTCATCTGGTTTCAAATGGCTTGTGAGGTTATTCATGAGTGGTTCATAAAACCGAATGGATTGTACGTAGCCATACTTTGTTGTCATTCTATGAATTTGAAGAATGTCTGAAGAATGTCTGCAGTTATGCCTTAAAGATTCATACAATTGATGTCCAATATTTATCTCAATAGACTTGCTTTCAATTTGTAGTTTCCTATGCGTATGTCTTTCTTTATGGATTTGGGTAGAACTTGTATTGGAACACTGAAAAATCTGTGATATCAACCGTGCTGACCTTTCTGGTGGTCATCATTAAGATTTTCACGCTCTATGGATCCTAGTGGAAACAGGTGCTGTTCATCCTACTTTTGTGAAGATTGAACTCATCGTAGAAAGTGGAATTTGTTGAAATATTTATGGTATAAATAAATCTTGTCTATATAATTAAAAAAAAAAAGAGAGAGAGAGAGAATAGTAATAGTACCTACCTTATAGCATGGTTATAAGCTATTTATAGTATTTCAGTTCAGAAGTGATGCTATTTTGATTTTAGTAACAAGCAGTGGAAAGACAAAAGCTAATCACTTTGTTCTTTGTCCATGTTATTCTGAATTTCCTCAGTTTGCAATGGATATGGATCTAGATGGGGATATACATATTTACTATACTTATGAACACACATAAATGCCATGTAAACACACAGATGCTTCTACCTACACATGCAACCTCTGAGTCTAGAGTTTAATATGCATGAGTGCTTGGAATTAATTTTGTCTAAATTCCTTACTGCACTTTATACCTTTCTTCTCTTTTTGAAAGATAGGGAAAAAAAGTCAATAAATTATTCATTACAGCAATCTGATGGTAGGTCAACAAATAAGAAGGACCATAGGACACTCCAAAGAAAAATTATTAAAACAATGTAATTTGGTACACGTGATCTACTTCCCAGGTAATTAATTTTTCACAGATGTATCTCTCTTGTCCAATTTAGTATTTATGACATTAACCTACATAAAGAGTGTGTTTTTGTGCAGTATTTTTGCCCAAGTATTATGTTGATTTTTTTGTAGTGGAAATAAAATGTTCCTAAGTGTTAGTTGCTCCACTTTTTGACATTTCAGATATTTGAGCACCTAGATCCAAAAGTGTTTGGATATACACAAATAGAACACCAAACTATTATTCCAGTTTTGGGGGGATTAGGAGTGGTCATTTATTTTTGAAAATCTCTTATTACTGTACAAAGAGTGTTTGACAATAACTTGGCTACTGCAACTGGCTTATATTCCAACTAATGAAAATATTGTTCATTTTTTATATGATATAGATTTCTAGGTAGGGAGCCATGTAAGTAAAGAATTATTAATCCACAGGGTTATTAACATTATTTCCATGCATGAGTATATAATTTAATCTTTTATGGCCATTATATAGAAAGGAGGCCCTAGGCCTTTGTCTCAAGGATCCTAAAGCCGTGCTAAACACAGCTGTTAATAGCACTGCATATGCCACAGAATTTCAAATTGAGTCTGCCTTCTAAAGGCATTCTATTAAAGAAAGTATTCTGTGGTACCGCAATGAGAATCACTAACTATAGGCCTTAAACGGAGTCTTTTGACTATTTGCTTTCTGAGGAATTTCGCTAATATCCTACTGTTATTCAAGCAATTAAAATGCAAATAAACATTTAAGGGTACTAGATTGGGAGCTCAGATTTGAAAAAGATATCACTCTATACTCACTGAACCTGCTTGGTTCTTTTTAATTAGATGCTTCTTTGTTGATGTGCCTTCTGATTAATACTATTCACCTCAGCCAGTCTTTTTTATGGCAGATACAACTTTTGTTTCTGTGCTTTTCATGCTAAAATCTGATTCTTTTCACTTCCATGCCAGCAAGAAATGTTCATTAAAAAAAAGAAAAGTGAAATTGTGCTGTGCATGAACATCTCAGAAATCTAAAATCCTACAATTAGGTTTAAAAATCTCTCCAGGATGTATTGAAAAAGGAGGCATTGATGTTTGCTTGAAGATAAAAGAATAGCAGCAAGTTACAGTTGCATTGTTTTCATCAACTAACTCTTCACCAGTGAATAAATGTATCATAAAGTACATTAATCTGTGAAAAATAACTCCTTAACAAAGAGATATCCAGATGGTGCTATGGCAATCTAAATGTTCCTAATGGAATTATGTGATGCTTCTGCAACTGATGTCAAGGTATTTCATCTCATCTTGTCTGCAAATAGGCTGGTATTATCTCAGACTATAATTATAAAAGCTATCACAATTGTTCAAGGAATTGGTAAAGATAAAATTCCTTTCATAACACTTAAGATTGGTAAGAGGAATTTGGATTTCATGACATTTTCAGAAAACGATGTAACAGGTTGAGTGCAATTGTCAAATATAGTTTCACTTCTTTGTTTCCCCATACAGTTGTTCCTCACAAACAACTTCTTTGTTTCCCCATACAGGAGACACAGATAGACATATAATTATATAGGATATTCAAAATTGAAACGTCCCATTTTTTTTCCCCTAGTTGCATTACATTATATACCTACTCTTGTGTGAATGTGTGTGCTAAGTTTCTTCAGTTGTGTCCAATTCTTGTGTCCCACCACTGGAGTGAGTTGCCATGCCTTCCTTCAGGGGATCTTCCTGAACCAGGGTCGAACCCAAGTTTTTATGTCTCCTGCATTGGCAGTCAGATTCTTTACCACTTGTGCCACGTGGGAAGCCCCATACCTACCCTTACTATCTCTTTTACCAGTTGGCAGAAGTAGACATATGACCACAAGGTTTATCAATAGATTTGAAGGTCAGAGGTGATAAGTTGAGACTGTGTCTCTCAAGCAAATTTTCGGGAGACTGAGATGAGCGTGGATCAGAGATTTAGCTCCTCTATATTCATATGGGCAAAGGAGAATATTTAGAAATCAGCTAGTATAATAGATAAGCTGGGAGAGGTGAAGGGGTGGGAAATAGCATATGTTCTGTTCAACTTTCTCAGAGGTGTTGTTTGCACATAAAATAAAGCTAGAGAAGACTTTTGAAAGTCCCTTGGACAGCAAGGAAATCAAACCAGTCAATCCTAAAGGAAATCAACCTTGAATATTCATTGGAAGGACTGATGCTGAAGCTGAAGCTCCAATACTTTGGCCACCTGATGAGAAGAGCCAACTCACTGGAGAAGACACTCATGCTGGGAAAGATTGAGGGCAGAAGGAGAAGGGGGTGACAGAGAATGAGATGGCTGGATGGTATCATCAACTAAATGGACATGAGTTTGAGCAACCTCTAGGAGATAGTGAAGGACAGGAAGCCTGCTGTGCTGCAGCCCTTTGGGTTACAAAGAGTTGGACATGATCCAGTGACTGAACAGTGACAACAACAAATTTAAAGTTCAAGAACCATAACTAGGTGACCAAGGTCATGAAGGAGATTAGGCTACGCCACTCCATACATGCCTCTTTGCCTGAAGTATTAATTTGAGCTGAATGAAGTTGAGAATCAGCAGATGTGGGAAGAATTCTCTGTCTTCCCCTGAATTGTCTAAATTTTTCCCTTGTGAAGGTGTCCCATCTCTGCCCAGAAGATGAGAGTCTAACACTCTGATCATCAGAGAGAAAAAGCTGACACCAAGATAACTAAAATAATCCTTATTTATCTTCCATTAGTTGCTCCATGTATTTCTTAGTCACTTTCCCAAGATTTAGCATCCCTTGATGCCCAAAGTCTCTTTCCTTTATTAAAATGATATACAAGCCCTTAAGTCTAACTAGTGTTTTGAGTTTCACTTTTCTGCGAACTCCCATCCATGCAAAGCATTCATAAACATTGAATTATGTTTCCCGTAGTAATCTTTTTGTTAGTTTAATTCACACGGCTCCAGTAACAATCTACAAAGGTAGAGGGAAGGTTTTCTTCCCTGACAGTCATATGCTATCTAATCATCTATAGTGTCTTCAGAGTTATCACAGATAACTCACTTACTCCAATTCTCTACTCTAGCCAGCACAGCCTGTTTAATCATTAGGGTTCCACCATTTTTTGCCTGTTGCTTGAATAGCGTATGAATTCTAACCCCTGTAGCCTTGTTCATGATTCCTCCTTTGTCTATCATGTATTTGATCTGAATCTTTCATATTGCCATTTAAGTTCAGATTCCTCGTGAATCTTTTCCTAACTCCTCCATAAAGAGTGACTTAGTTCTCTGAATGCCAAGAGAAGTTTTAGTCACTTCTACTCATCTGCACATAGCATGCGTGGTCTTGTAATTTTTTTTTTCATTCATGCTTCTTCATTGCATACCCCTGTAGATCAGCACCATGTTTTATAGTTCTGTATGCCCAGCATTTAGCATGAAATTCAAAACTCATGTGGGATTCAATAAGCATTCAATAAAAGTGAATACCAATTGATTTGCTGCATTAATCCCATTAGGCTAAAATTGGATGCCCTTGACTTCTAAAAGCCATTCCTCAGAAACTGCTTTAAAAGGCATAGTATCATGGGAAACCCAGAATATTATACTGATAGAGCAGAATGTGTCATGTTACCTGAACTGACGTATTACCTAAACTGATGGATGGTTTAGAATAGGTCTGTCAAATAAGTGCCAGCTTCTGTTAGTCGTCAGCTGATATACTACAGTATATAAGATGTTTATAACATGGGAAGCAGCACCATGAAGTGCTCTGATGTATGTTTTTCCTTCATTTGTTCATTTCTTCATCCATTTATTTCAGAAGAATTCAGTTTACACTATCTTCTGGAAATGTAAGGATATAATAGATCCTCCCTTTTTGGTGCTCAGAGTCTGAGTCAGTCTGGAGTCATACTAATCTTTTTTTATTTTTAGTGTATCAGTGCAAGTACACTTAGAAATGATGCTGAGGTAGAGTCACAGAGAGATTGTGTCTTTAAACAGAAAGATCAAGGAGAACTGGCTTGATTGGCACAAGAAGAATTACCAGGATGCTACAAGCAAATCTGGAGGAGATGACTTTCCAAAATCAATTAATGTAAAAACTGCACAAACTGGTAAAAAGATGAGACTTATTCATTAATCTATGCTTGCTGAGTATCTATAAAGAGTAACGCACTATATTAGCTACTAGGTGGAAATGAAGATTTCTGTCTTGGTAATTGGCATCCTAGTGGCAAAGGCATACATTCTATAAATAAATACACTATTATTTAAAAACAGCTATGAAAAGTACTATTAAGTAGATGAATTGGTAGTTATGAATGCAAGTAAAATGGGAGTTTTGGTTGGCTAACATAGTTGAAATCTGAAGGACTGAGGTTAGAGGTTGGATATGTGAAGGCTGGAAGGTTGTAGAAGCATCCCAAATCCTTAGAAAGTGTATGCACCTAAGACAGGAAGGAAATGGGCCTATTCTATGTTAACTGAGTTTCTGTCACTTGTGCCAGTTTCGTTTTCATTCTAGAGATCACCAGATGGGTAAGAAGTTTGCTGAAGCAAATCACTATGAGGTATCTGTCTCATAAGGCCATTCCAGGGAATAACGTTTTTGAAATGAATAAAAATAAAAGCTGAATATAGGCATTTGCTTTATTGCCTTAATTCACAACCTGGCTGAGTCACACTTGCTTTGGGAACCATAATTTTGAATTTCTGGACTTGAATGCATCTTGAAAATTCTCTTCACGAAGGGAAGGTGGAAAAAAGAAAAGCGTTAGATGTATAAGCCAGACACACAAATAGCCGTTCAAGAGGGAGTATGACTTAGTGTCACTGAGGGAACAAAACTCAATTCTCAGAATCATGTTTAAAATATCAGCTGTGACACCATGTTAGGCTAACCCAGAAGAAAAAGTACTGGATTCTTCTGCTACCTGAGGCATATATACACCCAAAGTATCTCTCTATGCCACAATTCTTTTTTGAGATTTACTCTTAGAGATAGGGGCAAATTACCTAGGAAAAGAAAACTATTTACACAGGTTTTTTTTTTTAATTATCTAAAGAATCTATATCTATAAATAAAAACTGTACATTTAAACTAGCCAAAGGGAAGGAAAACTGATGGAGAGGAACCTTACAAAATTGTATTTGATTCCACATGAAATTCATCCAAGTAATAAATCAACTGATAGTCACTAGAAAAAAATTTTAGCTTATAATATTAACAGCTTTTAGTAGATTGTTTAAAGCATTTTGTCTGTGCCACATCTAGGGAATATAATTAGCACTGATACTATTAAAATATGGTTTTATGTTTTTTCATGTTTCATTAAAATATCTCATAATATATTTGCAAAACATGATAGAATATAATCCCATTAACTTGTTGGGCTTTCCAATTGGCACTATCAGTAAAGAATTTGCCTGCCAATGCAGGAGACACAAGAAACATAGGTTTGATCCCTGGATCAGAAAGATCCCCTGGAATAGGAAATGGCAATCTGCTCCAGTATTCTTGCCTGAAAAATTTCATGGACAGAGGAGCCTAGTGGGCTACAGTCCATGGGACTGCAAAGAGCTGGACACAATTGAACACACATTGTTAAGGCCTCCAATTTCATTGTAATGATATAAAAATTACATTTATTTAATTTTTCAAATTCTATTTAAAATAATATCATAGTTACTTGCAGCCTGTTTTGCATATATAGGGGAGGAGAGTTTTGCCACCCCAAAATGGGTCTCTTTGGCATAAGGATTATTTTAGGTTGATTATTTTTAGGAAACAAAGGACTCAAGATTTTTGAGGTTTTTCTTTTTACCTTTCACTTAACTACCTAAAAGAGCTCAGACAGAGGACCTATTCCAGGAATGGAACTATCAGCAGAAACAACTTCAAAGATTATGAGTGCGATGCGGCAGACTAGGGGCAACTGCAAGGTCTGCTTGTTCAAAGTCTCCTATGTATGTCATTGCCTGCCTGGCACGGCAAGTATTTTTTACTAAATATTTGTTTTTCCGAACTCCCTGTAAATGATCTTCCTTCCCTTTGAAGTTGCAGACCCTTACCTGCTAATCTTCAGCTCAGGATGACATATGAATTACTACTGCCTGACTGCCTATGGATCTCATATTCTTATTGGGTGACCCTCCCCCATAATAGTTAATTCAACTTGTTTTCTCCTGTTAATGTGTCTCACGTATATTTGATTATTAGACCACCAAAGAACACTGAAGGGTAGAAGAAGAACATTTTCCTCCTTTATGGGTAAATCTTATAACACAGGAAGTAGCTTTGGAACATTTGTAACACTGACACACAGCTGAGAATTTGTAGATAATGTCAACCTTTGATCATCAAATTGACCTTGTTGGACATAGAAAATCTTTTATCTATTAGTTTCATGCATGCTCAGTTGCTCAGTCATGTCTGACTCTTTGCAACCCCTTGGACAGTAGCCTGCCAGGCTCCTCTGTCCATGGAATTCTCCAGGCAAGAATACAGGAGTAGGTAGCCACTCCCTTCTCCAAGGGGTCTTCCTGTCCAGGGATCGAAATCAGGTTTCCCACATTGCAGGCAAATTCTTTACCATCTGAGCCACCTTACTAAATATCTACTCCGTGTTGGGGGTATACACATGTAGTAACATCAGGAGTACGTCAAGGCTGTATATTATCACTCCGCTTATTTAATATATATGAAGAGTACATAATGAGAAACGTTGGGCTGGATGAAGCACAAACTGGAATCAAGATTGCAGGGAGAAATATCAATAATGTCAGATACGCAGATGACACCACCTTTATGGCAGAAACTGAAGAACTAAAGAACCTCTTGATGAAAGTGAAAGAGGAGAGTGAAAAAGTTGGCTTAAAAGTCAACATTCAGAAAACTAAGATCATGGCATCCGGTCCCATCACTTCATGGAAAATAGATGGAGAAACAGTGGAAACTGTGGCTGATTTTATTTTTTATGGCTCCAAAATCACTGCAGATGGTGACTGAAACCACGAAATTAAAAGAGGCTTGCTCCTTGGAAGAAAAGTTATGACCAACCTAGACAGCCTATTCAAAAGCAGAGACATTACTTTGCTGACAAGGTTCTATCTAGTCAAGGCTATGGTTTTTCCAGTAGTCATGTATGGATGCGATACTGCTGCTGCTGCTGTTGCTTCAGTCTTGTGTGATAGTTGGACTATAAATAAAGCTGAGTGCTGAAGAATTGATGCTTTTGAACTGTGGTGCTGGAAAAAACTCTTGAGCATCCCTTGGACAGCAAGGAGATCCAACCAGTCCATCCTAAGGGAAGTCAGTCCTGAATATTCATTGGAAGGACTGATGCTGAAGTTGAAACTCCAATACTTTGGCCACCTGATGCGAAGGACTGACTCATTGGAAAAGACCTTGATGCTGGGAAAGATTGAAGGCAGGAGGAGAAGGAGACGACAGAGGATAAGATGGTTGGATGGCATCACTGACTCAATGGACATGAGGTTGAGTAAACTCTGGGAATTGGTGATGGACAGGGAAGCCTGGCATGCTGCAGTCCATGGGGTCACAAAGAGTCAGACACGACTGAGTGACTGAACTGAACTGAATGTCTCTTGTATCATCAGAGTGCCTGTATCCTTGTATAGACACAGGATGGTCTATTTAAAACCACTAAAACAATTGCCATAATCATGCAACACAAAATATACCAGCAGAGGCAAATGTGCTTTGATTTTTCCTGGGAGTCAAAGAAGGCTTCATGATGTGGGAGGTTGTATTTTAGTTTTAAATTGAAGATAAAGATGAGCAAGAATTTTCAAGCAGACTAAGAAGTGAAGACTCTTCCAGGTGGAGGGATTGAACTATGCAAAATTACGGAAGATTGAGAGAGTATGGTAACCTCAGAGACTAAATATTTTAGCATATGTTAGAAAGAAAGTTGAGCACCAGAGAACTGACCCTTTCAAACTGTGGTGCTGGAGAAGACTCTTGAGAGACCCTTGGACAGCAAAGAGATCAAACAAGTCAATCCTGAAGAAAATCAACCCTGAATATTCATACGAAGGACTGATGCTGAAGCTGAAGTTCCAATATTTTCACCACCTGATGGAAAAGCTGACTCATTGGAAAAGACGCTGATGCTGGGAAAGATTGAAAGCAGGAGGAGAAGGGGACAACAGAGGATGAAACAGTTGGATGGCATCACTGACTCAATGGACATGAGTTTGAGTTAACTCCAGGAAATAGTGAAGGACAGGAAAACCTGGTGTGCTGCAGTTCATGGGATTGCAGAGTCAGACACGACTTAGTGACTGAACAACAATAACAATATGTCAGAGCTATGAGAGAAAATGAATGAGTTGGTAGAGAAGAAAGGGCAAGAATCTAGATCTTAAGTTTTATACCATGTGCTTTGTTTGAGTACCTAAGTATTCAAGTACGACAGATAGAAGTGCACCCAAGGGATGGTACAGGGAGGGAGGTGGGGGGTGGGGGTTCAGGATGGGGAACACATGTACACACGTGGCAGATTCATGTTGCTACATGGCAGAACCAATACAATATTGTAAAGTAATTAGCCTCCAATTAAAATAAATAAATTTAATTTTTAACAAAAGAGAAAGTATCAATCAAGCTATTTAATAAACTTGCGTTTTCAAGTCACTAAAAAAAAAAAAAAGATAGAAGATCAATTACTTCATTTTGTAGATGAACCCAAGAAATACTCTTAGGAGAGTAAGTGAGATAGGTTTGAAGGAAGGTAAACAATTAAGGGTTTATTAAGAATCATGCTAAGATTTAATTTCCATAATCCCATTGGGGACACTGAAGCCACTGTAAAACAATGAGTATAAGTCCTGAGAGTTATTCCACTTGAGCAGACATATAAGGCTGGAGTACTTATATATCTATGGCAGTTCAAAAAAGAAAAAACAAGAAGATGTTTAAGAAGTCCAAGCCTGAGAGTAAAGAAAAGAATATGTCCAAGCCCAGGCTAAAGGCCGCAATGATGCCAAGTCCTGTGAAAGGCAAGGAGAAAGTGGATTTCCCCACAGCTTCAAAGCCATCAAATGAAAAGATTCCTTTTCCCAAAGAAGAAGATGAGGAATCGGAGAGCCCTCTGGAAAAGAAAATATCTTTAAGCCTTCCACCTGAGAAATCTGGGGATGAAGGGTGTGGAGATGAAGCCCAGTCTGGGGAAGATTAAAAGTGATGATGGTTTGGGGAGAGATTTTATTTTTAAAAAGAGAAAAAAAAGGGGTGGAGGGAGAAAAGCTACTTAAGATAGAATATGGTTTTGGCTATGGCATGACTCATGGGCTTTCTTTTTTTTTCCATTTTGTTGAACATAACATTTTCTTATTCTTCTTTGTTATTGAAAACCGTTGTATATTTAATTTACCTTTTTGTCCGTTGATCTCCTCTTCATTATGTCCCACACTTCCCCCTCCCCAATTTTCCCAATGAAAGCCATGTTAAATTAATCACTGCTTCATCTTGTTATTTTTAATGAAGCGTATGCCACAGTTGTAAAACAAGATTTGAGGTGAACAATATGGAACACTATGGAAATTTTGCTTTTTGCTAAACGGTAGCAAGTTGAACAGTAATCAAAATAAGTAGCGGGTTTTAGTTAAAAGTTATTGCTTCTATCTCTACCTAAAAAAAAGAAAATCAGTTGTCCTCTAACACAAGTTTTTATTCTATATATAAAAATATGACTGTCTAAAAATATCATGACTTTAAACTTCCACTGATGGAACAGGTAGGAGATAAAGATGAATTCTGAACTGCTACTAAAAGTGTTCTTTTTTTTTTTTTTTAACTATGGGGCAGGGCAGGGAATTGAAGTTACCCGACCTTGTTTGGGGGTGTTCATTTGTTTGTTTGTTTTTTACTTTCATCACTTGTTATCTCTAGGAGACTTGGAGCCAGTGATCCTTTTATTCTGCTTCACTTCACAGCATTGTGAAGTGATCTGAACTGAAGTCGCTCAGTCACGTCCGACTCTGCGACCCCATGGACTGTAGCCTACCAAGCTCCTCTGTCCATGGGATTTTTTCAGGCAATAGTACTGGAGTGGATTGCCATTTCCTTCTCCAGAGGATCTTCCCAACCCAGGGACTGAACCTGGGTCTCCCACAATGGAGACAGACATTTACCATCTGAGCCACCAGGGAAGAACCTTCACAGTCATTAAGAAAATTAAAAAAGAAAAAAAAAAAAAAAAAGCAAGGGCTGCCAAAACTTAAATCTTTCTTTATTTCCTATTTTATTCTCTAGTGGTTCATGTTTTTAAATATATATATGTATCTATTCTGTTTCTTGGAAAAAATTTTTTACCAAGGATCAAAATAAGAAACCCTAGAAATCAAATGGGAAGATCTATATAGCACAGTGGATTTCTTCTCAAACTAAAAACATTTAGATTTTAAGCAAATAAAATGCCAGTTACTGTGGAACTCAGTCACAAAAGCTTGAGATTTTTACTTTATGAAAACAGAGAATTGAAATTATTTATGCCATAAAAGTGCATTCAGAGTCCATGAGCCATGCTCTGCTTTTATTTAAGGATAGAATGTTTTCCTGTCAGACAACTTTCTTCCCATTTCTTGGTAGAAACATGGTATGGAGTGCATCTCTTGGCTTCCTGCTAGTGCACAGGACACTACTGCACAGCCCACTCACAGTGCCTACCAGCTCTCAGATCAGATCAGTTGCTCAGTCATGTCCAACTCTTCTCAACCCCATGGACCACAGCACACCAAGCCTCCCTGTCCATCACCAACTCCTGGAGTTTACCCAAACTCATCTGTATTGAGTTGGTAATGCCATCGAACTCTCTCATCCCCTGTAGTCCCCTTCTCCTCCTGCCTTCAATCTTTCCCAGCATCACGGTCTTTTCAAATGAGTCAGCTCTTCGCATCAGGTGGCCAAAGTATTGGAATTTCAGCTTCAACATCAGTCCTTCCAATGAACACTCAGGACTGATCTCCTTTGGGATGGATTGGTTGGATATCCTTGTAGTCCAAGGAACTCACAAGAGTCTTCTCCAACACCACAGTCCAAAGCATCAATTCTTCAGGACTCAGCTTTCTTCACAGTCAAACTCTCACATCCATACATGACTAATGGGAAAACCATAGCCTCGACTAGATGGAACTTAGTCGGCAAAGTAATGTCTCTGCTTTTTAATATGCTGTCTAGATTGGTCATAACTTTCCTTCCAAGGAGTAAGTGGCTTTTAATTTCATGTCTGCAGTCACCATCTGCAGTGATTTTGGAGCCCAGAAAAATAAAGTCTGACACTATTTCCACTGTTTCCACTCTTTCCCCATCTATTTTCCATGAAATGGTCGGACCAGATGCCATGATCTTCGTTTTATTAATGTTGAGTTTTAAGCCAACTTTTTCACTCTCCTCTTTCACTTTAATCAAGAGGCTCTTCAGTTCCTCTTTACTTTCTGCCATAAGGGTGGTGTCATCTGCATAGCTGAGGTGATTGATATTTCTCCCGGCAATCTTGATTCCAGTTTGTGCTTCATCCAGCCCAGCGTTTCTCATTATGTACTCTTCATATAAGTTAAATAAGTAGTGTGACAATATACAGCCTTGACATACTCTTTTTCCTATTTGGAACCTGTCTGTTGTTCCATGTCCAGTTCTAACTGCTGCTTCCTGACCTGCATACAGGTTTCTCAAGAGGCAGGTCAGGTGGTCTAGTATTCCCATCTCTTTCAGAATTTTCCACATTTTATTGTGATCCACACAGTCAAAGGCTCTGACATAGTCAATAAAGCAGAAATAGATGTTTTTCTGGTACTCTCTTGCTTTTTCAATGACCCAGCAGATGTTGGCAATTTGATCTCTAGTTCCTCTGCCTTTTCTGAAACCAACTTGAATATCTGGAAGTTCATGGTTCATGTATTGCTGAAGTCTGGCTTGGAGAATTTTGAGCATTACTTTACTAGCATGTGAGATGAGTGCAATTGTGCGTTAGTTTGAGCATTCTTTGGCATTGCCTTTCTTTGCAATTGGAATGAAAACTGATCTTTTCCAGTCCTATGACCACTGCTTCATTTTCCAGATTTGCTGGCATATTGAGTGCAGCACTTTCACAGCATCATCTTTTAGGATTTGAAATAGCTCAACTGGAATTCCATCACCTCTAGTAGCTTTGTTTGTAGTGATGCTTCCTAAGGCCCATTTGACTCCCCATTCCAGGATGTCTGGCTTTAGGTGAGTGATCACACCATCGTGATTATCTGGGTCATGAAGATCTTTTTTGTATTGTTTTTCTGTGTATTCTTGCCACCTCATCTTAATATCTTCTGCTTCTGATAGGTCCATACAATTTTTGTCCCTTATTGAGCCCATCTTTGCATGAAATATTTCCTTGGTATGTCTGACTTTCTTGAAGAGATCTCTAGTCTTTCCCATTCTATTGTTTTCCTCTATTTCTTTGCATTGGTTACTGAGGAAGGCTTTCTTAACTCTTCTTGCTGTTTGTTCTTTGGAACTCTTCATTCAGATGCATATATCTTTCCTTTTCTCCTTTGCTTTTTGCTTCTCTTCTTTTCACAGCTGTTTGTAAGGCCTCCTCAAACAGCCATTTTGACTTCTTGCATTTCTTTTCTTGGGGATAGTCTTGATCCCTGTCCCCTGTACAATGTCACAAACCTCCATCCATAGTTCATCAGGCACTCTGTCTATCAGATCTAGTCCCTTAAATCTATTTCTCACTTCTATTGTATAATCGTTAGGAATTTGATTTAGGTCGTACCTGAATGGTCTAGTGGTTTTAGCCCTGCTCTAGGACACGATTTCTCCTGGTTCTGTTCTTCATTTACTCATATCCTGTGTTTGATGGGATTATGTGACATGGTGCTCTGACATTGTTCAATTAGCATTTGTCTTTATCCTGGTGCCCTTGCTTTTTGCATATGTCACTTACAGCAGCAGTTTAAGGGGCTCTGCAGGGCTGTAGAAACCATGCATTCAGGAGGCCTGTATGCAGTTGATAACAGACCAGTTGCATGCCTTATGAAGGTAGTCAGGAGACAGATCTGTAGGTTTGCTTCTCCATATTCTGATACCGTGAGCTAACGGGAACAAGGTTTAGGAGTTCTTAGTATGCTAATGGGATAAGGAAATGGCAACCCACTTCAGTACTCTTGCCTGGAAAATCCCATGGATGGAGGAGCCTGGTAGGCTACAGTCCATGTGGTCGCAGAAGAGTCAGACACGACTGAGCGAATTAACTTTCACTTTTCACTCTCATGCATTGGAGAAGGAACTGGCAACCCACCCCAGTATTCTTGCCTGGAGAATACCAGGGACAGAGGAGCCTGGTGGGCTGCTGTCAATGGGGTTGCACAGGTTCTGATACGACTGAAGCGACTAAGCAGAAGCAGCACTAAGCTAATGGGCTTCCCAGGTGGCTCAGTGGGTAAAGAAACTGCCTACAATGCAGGAGACACCGGATATATGGGTTCAGTTCCTGGGTTGGAAAGATCCTCTGGAGGAGGGCATGGCAACCCACTCCAGTATTCTTGCCTAGAGAATCCCAAAGATAGAAGAGCCTGACAAGCTATATACATAAGTCACAAACAGTTGGACAGGACTAAAGCAACTGGAACATTTATATACCAATTCCCTTTGGTCATTGGTTGAGGGTGGGAGCTAATTTGTTACTACATCCAACCACGCAGTAAATCAGCCTCTCCAGGGCAAATCAGGCATTCAGGCAAATAAATGCAAGTTCTGGGAGTTGGTAGTCCAGTTGTTTACACTGAAGCAGTAAGACGAAGTCGTATGTATTGGATGCCAACTTCATGCAATTAAATTTATTTTGAGTTTGTAGCTCATAGAATACTTATGAAAAGCATCATGTGGAAGAGGCTTACCACAGTGTGCAGAGGTCAAACTGCCTAAGTTTGAGTGCTGCCTCTTGCCATTCACTAGTTGTATAAACTTGTGAAAATTTCTTAACCTCTCTATAACTCAAGTTTCTCATATGGAACAAGGAGATACCCATTTCCTAGAGTTATGGTGAGGAATAGTTGCATTAATTTATATAGGTAATGAGGATAGTGCAACATATAGGGGATGCCAAAGAAATTGGATTATTACTATAATGATCAATATGTTTTGTGCATGGGAAGCTATAATCAGATTTTGTGTTCAAGGGAAATGTCACACTGAGAGTACAGTGTGGAGGATGGTGAAACTAGAGAGTTGAATGTAGGAAATATGGTAGAGAGAGGAGTAAATTAATAAGGAGAAATTAAGGAAGAAATGTAGTTGCAGTGGGCATTTTTGACACGTGGATAGAACAGATTTGGAGGGAAGCTGGAGGGTTCAGACTTGGAAAAGTTGCTTCTGGCCACTTTCAAAAAAAGTCATAAAATAGTTGTCAACATGGAAATCTAAAATATACTTTAATAACTTGAGACAGGTGGATATTATTCAGAGAATTTTATGATAAATTATATTCAAAGATTGAATAGATATATTCTATTTCCTTAATCAAGAACCAGGATGGAGATAAGTCCTTATTTCAAGTTATGGCATAAAAACAAATATTATTTAGGGGGAAAAAAGGAGTGAAAACCTATATAAGTATAAAAATATGTAGTGCTAAAAGAAATTGCATCTGTGTCTCTTTTGCTGTCTCGCATACAGGGTTATCATTACCATCTTTCTAAATTCCATATATATGTGTCAGTATACTGTATTGATGTTTTTCTTTCTGGCTTGCTTCACTCTGTATAATCGGCTCCAGATAGATGTATAGAATGGACTTTTGGACTGTGAGGGAGAGGGAGAGGGTGGGATGATTTGGGAGAATGGCATTGAAACATGTATACTATCATGTAAGAAACGAAGCGCCAGTCTATGTTCTATACAAGATACAGGATGCTGGGGCTGGTGCATGGGGATGATCCAGAGAGATGATATGGGGTGGGAGGTGGGAGGGGGATTCAGGATTGGGAGCTCATATACACCCATGGTGGATTCATGTCAATGTATGGCAAAACCAATACAGTATTATAAAGTAAAATAAAGTAAAAATAAAATTTAAAAAAAAGAAATTGCATAGTGTGTTATACATGATTTTCAAATATTTTGTTTCTGTGGAATTCTGAAATATCTTTTAATAGTATATAGCCAATTGTTTACAGTCTATATTGTATACAAAAGTGCCCCAAATTTTCTATTGTTTTTCTCAATAATTTTGCTTCACTCAATATTTCTTTATCTTGTTTATCTAAATTAGTAATTAATGATCTCAAGGTAACATTAGATACAGGAATTGCAAATTTAGAATGCTATATGCATTTCTGAAAATCCCGATGCAAGATAACTGGTAACTAAACTTTGAATTTGGAATAAAATAATGAAGACATAGCTTTGTTTCATGCTATGTTGTGTTCCATGTGATATATTTGGTCAAGGAGACACTGCAATATAGAAAGAGCATGGTAGTAGGAAGTTATCCCATCATTACTTTCTTTGCAAGAATATTCTACATAAAAAAATAAAGTGAGATGACTATACTGGATGATACCATTTTTAAAATTTTAAATTATAATTGTAAGAAGACTAAAGGATCTAATGAAAAGGTGAGACAAACTGGAATTTTGACTTCACCAGTTGGATTTATTCAGTTTATGATTCTAAAGTTTTTATCCTTGGAAGTTTAATGATATAAACACTTAAGATTAACTAAGATGTAAAATAAAGCAACTTGATAAAATAATGAATCAAAGTATCATAAGACATAAATTTTATGTCATTCTCAAGGTTATTATGACATAGAATGAATGTCATAGGATGAATGTTAAAGCCCATTGTTTCTTTGTCATTAAAATTGTCAGTTGAAGACAAAAGTGGTATTACCCCCCTCAATAATACTGATACAAGGGAGACTAAATACTCAACTTAATTTTTTGTAACTTTGGTCTTCTTGAAGTCTTTGAAAGATGAATTTGAGGTTGCAAAGTTCAAAAATATGAAGAAATTTAAGATTAAAAACATAAACATAACATTCAGTTTCATGAAGTTAAATTATTTTTAGTGAGCCCTTGATTGGAGAACATATGCAGAAGGAATAGGTATTGAAATAATTTCTTTTCTGAATTCAGTGCAAATTATCTTTCCCTATTATTCAATTCACCTATTCATTCTTTTTAGTCTCTTGAAATCTACCAGGTCCACTTGTAACTTAGAGACAATGTGAGGCATTTATAAATAACTTATACTATGTATATAATAGTAAATACATATGCAATTTATTTATTGTGCATATCTCCAGCTGTGCATACATTTTCCAAGAGAATAATTCTTCCCAATAAGAAACAGAGCAACAAGGCCATATCAAATAAGTATATTAAAACAAAACAACATCATCTTGCTGTTGTTGTTGTTGAAAGACTGCATGCCTGCTTTAATAACTTGGTTTTGCTAAAGGGAATACACTAGTAAGTTATTAAAAAAAAAAAAAAACTAAGCTTCCCAAGTAATAAGTAACAGGTATTCACAAACACATTGATAAGGTGAAACTGGTCAATATTTGTTTTGACTCATTTATCAAATGGCTGGCCCATCTTAGGTAAGTCTCTTATCTCTCTAAACTTCAGTTTCCTGGTTCATCAAATGGGAAAAATCATATGTAAATATTTCCATACACATCTTGATCTGTTCAATAGCTCTAGTGTTACAAACATAAAATATGCTTGTTTGAAAATCAGTGTTGCATGGGTTAAAAAATTGTCTCTAGAAATGAAAGCCAATTGTATGCCACTGGGTTTTGTCTTATTCCCTACCAGGAGTTTAATCAACCTGCTTGTGTAGTGGTGTGAAGTGGGCTCATATGACATCTATGTAGGGCAACACCAACAGGAAGAACCCCAAAGATTCACTATGAAAATTCATTTCTTCTATTAATTAAATCTCAGGAATTGTGGGTTTTACTCACCTTTGAGATATATTTAACTCATGAGTGTAACTATAGGATCCATGGCATAGCTTTAATTAAGTTATTGTTCTAACAACATGAGAAGTACTGATATTGTTAACCTTGATCTCTAGGCAATATGTCTTACCATCTCTGAAATCAAGATGTGATTCATAATTGAAAATATCTGGCAGTTTTTACCATCTTACTTTTCTCATGTGTACATTTCTGACAGTAATATGTGTTTGATAATTGTGCATGCTCAATCACTCAGTCATTTCTGACTCTTTGTGACCCCGTTGACTGTAGGCTGCCAGGCTCCTCTGTCCATGGGATTTTCTAGGCAAGAATAGTGGAGTGGGTTGCCATTTCCTCCTCCAGAGGATCTTCCCTACCCACGGATTGAAATTGTGTCTCTTGCATCTCTGCATTGGTGGGCAGATTCTTTACCACTGTGCCACCTTGGAAGGCTATCTGATAATTAGTGATTGTTAAATTCAGTGAGATATGCAGGAGATATGGTTTAAAATTGTTAAATTCAGTGAGATATGGGGGAGATATGGTTTAAAATTACACTTGTGACCACTTGTGTGGTCACACTTGATGATTCACTTGTTATTTTTACCACCATGACACATTTTTATTTAAAAAAATTCTGCCCATCTGCCATATTTTAAAAAGAGTTTATCTACTGAAGAGTAAATTTACAAAGTAAAGATTAACTTATTTTCCTTTTTCAGTTAATTAAAATGATGTATCTGCCAATCATATTTTTGTTTTAGAATATAACAGCCAGTGTTACCATACTAAGTTGTACAATTTCTGCCATTTTGGCACTTTGCTTTGTTGTAGATAAATATATGATTTATATTCAGCTTTTTGAAATACTGAAAATAGCTCAAAGGCTGTTATTACTATTTCATGGAACCCTAGGAGACCAGAGATACCATGTTGGGACTCACTGTACTAGAAAAATGTACACTTCTGAATTAATAAGTTCTCATGCGGTTTCACAGGTTAATAAATTCTGTGCAGGCCCATAACATAGGACTTCTTTATTTTCACTTAGGTTTGATTATTGTGCTAATAAGGAAATGTGAAGAGGCTGCAAATCATTTACATTTAGTAGGGATATTTTTACTGTTTGGACTGTGTAGGAGTCTAAAATTCTGATAATTTATAGGACTTCAATAGAAACCGTGAAAGATTAGAAACAATGTAAAGATTAGATTGAAGATCCATAATGTTCTATCATATGCCTATTTTAAAAGTTTATTTTTGAGATTTATAACACGAAATAAGAGTGAAAAAAGTCAACTTCCAACTCTATGTACAATATACATCAATTTTGTGTATATATATATGTGTGTATGAATATATAAATAGAAATATAATTGTGGGAAGAAAATACAGCATAATAGTAATGGTAAGTGATGAATTTATATACAAATGTTTACTATTTTATTCTTTATGCTTATATTTACATGATTATATAAAGAAGCATATATTAATTTTATATTTGAATATAATAAACATTATTGAAAGACTGTGCGTACATGTGTGCTCAGTGGCTTCAGTCTTATCTGACTCTTTGTGTCCCTATGAAGTGTACACCACCAGGCTCCTTTGTCCATGGGATTCTGCAGACAAGAATTCTGGAGTGAGTTGCCATGCCCTCCTGTAGGGGATCTTCTCAACCCAGGGATCTAACCAGCATCTCTTAGGTCTCCTGCATTGGCAGACAAATGCTTTACCACTAGCACCACCTTGGAAGTCCTCATTAAAAGATTAAGTTACAGGGAGAAAAAAAGGCCTCACCATGAACTGCTAACAATTTCTTCCTTCTCAAATGATATGATACACCCTCTTTAAGAAAGAACTTACTTAACTTGCTATAGGCTAGTTTCCTCCCATAGACAGAAATATTTTTACTTTGGCTTGAAAGATTTAATTTCTAGTTCTCATTAATGTTACCCAAATTAGGCATGCAGCATATTGATGATGTCAAGTATGATTTCACAGATTCATAAATTCCTTGAGATGAGGAGTTATGGTTAGTCCATCTTTATATTTCCATGTGTGTTACAGATCTTGAGCACTCAATACTAGTTCTTTGGAAATACTTGAAAAATTTTGGTTGCTATCATACTGGCCCCATTCTCATATAGTTCAACATCTTATGCCATTTATGAACTTTGTTTTATATGTTTTATATGTTTTACTGTGTTGATTTTATAAAATGCTTTAGGTTTTTAATAAGGATTCGTAAACACTTCCAAAATATTTTAAAATTCATATAAATTAGGCTTCCTTTGTTTACATTTGTATCATTTAATCCCTAATAATTATCATATAACTATAAATGTATTTCTTATCAATTATAAAGTAATTATAGTAATCATCTTGAGATAATTATAATAATGTATCATGTGAGTTCTCATAAGTTTTAGATTCAAGTCCTCTGAAAGCTGACGTGAACTAGTGGTTAAGCATATGGACCCTTGAGTTGAAATAACTATGCTGCAATCCTGGTTTTGCCACTTGATTGGTAAGCAACACATACTTACTTATCTTTTTTGTACTTCAGCTTTTTCATTTGTAAAATGGGTAGAGTAGAATTTATTTTGTAAATATGTAGTACAGAGTAAATTAGTTATTTATAAAGCATCTAAAATAGTGAATAGTAGTTAGTATTTACTAAATAAATGTTTACTTGATTTAACAGTTAAGAGTACCAATGAGATTCAACAGGAGGAATATTTTTTTATTCTCCAATAAATGATGCTGGAGTGTTTGGATATCCATTTGGAAAAAAAAGTAAGCCTTAGTCCTTTGCTCATATGGCCACCAAAATCTAATTTGAGATGGACTGTATATCTAAGTATAAATGGCAAAATTACATAATTTCTAGAAGACACTATTAAAAAAAATCCTTGTGCCTTTAGTATAGACAAAACTTTCTTAAACATAACCCAAGTCCTGTTTAAAGAAAAACGTTTGGTAGCTAGGACTTAGAACCCTTGGTCATCAAAACTACACCATTAAGAGAATAAATAGGGATACAATAGCTGGGTAAGGTATTGAAAATATATTTGGCCAACAGAGGATTTTTATTCAGAATGTATGAAGAACTTATACAAATCAAAAGGAAAAAAAAATACAATGTAATCCAAAAAATGGACAAAACATTTGATCAGGTTCTTCACAAAAGAGGATAGCAAAGTGGCCAATAAGTACCCAAATGAGGTAATCAAGATTATTACTTATCAAGAAAACACAAATTAAAATTGCAATGAGATTCTACTATACACAGGTCAGTACAACTAAAAGTTAAAAAGACCTACAATACCAAATGTTGGTGAAGTTACAGAACACCTAGAACTGTCACACATTTCTGGATGGAGTTTGTAGGAACCATGAGAATGATAGCCTAGCCAAAATCCCTTAGACAGTGTAGTAGTGTAAGATTCTTCCCCCCAACTTTGCTTCTCCTCTTTCTTCATGGGGAGTCCAGACTTGCATTGTCACTTGATAGCTCCCTCCAACTTTCCTGATTTTCTCTCTCTGCATTGTCTCTCATAGGTGTTTTCTAATAAAATCATTGTATGTTTAGTCCCGGACTTCCCAGGTGGCACTAGTGGTAAAGAACCCACCTGCCAATCAAGGAGACCTAAGAAACATGGTTTCGATCCTTGGGTGGGGAAGATCGCCTGGAGAAGGGTATGGCAATCCACTCCAGTACTCTCGCCTGGAAAATCTCATGGATATAGGAGCCTGGCAGGCTACAGTCTATAGGATCGCAAAGAATCGGACACGACTGAAGTGACTTAGCACACACACATATGTTTAGCTGCATTTTAGTATCCAACTCCTGGGGACATGGATTACTTAGGAAAAATGTTTGGAACTAAACTTAGTGGCCGAGAGCTTTCATTATTCCAAATCATGGATCCAAAAGAAATAATGTGTATTTTCACAATATATCTATAAAGGATAATCATAAAGATGGTAACGATAACCCTGTATGCGAGACAGCAAAAGAGACACAGATGTATAGAACAGTCTTTTGGACTCTGTGGGAGAGGGCGAGGGTGGGATGATTTGGGAGAAGGGCATTGAAACATGTATAATATCATATATGAAATGAATTGCCAGTCCAGGTTCTATGCATGATACTGGATGCTTGGGGCTGGTGCACTGGGATGACCCAGAGGGATGGTACAGGGAGGGAGGAGGGATGGGATTCAGGATGGGGAACACGTGTATACCTGTGGTGGATTCATGTTGATGTATGGCAAAACCAATACAATATTGTAAAGTAATTAACCTCCAATTTAAATAAATAAATTTATATTTTTAAAAAAGAATAATCATATAATTTTTATTGATAATAATCCCAAAGTGGAAGCAACTCAGATGTTCAGAAGGAGACTGAACAAATTGTGATAAAGTTATAAAATTAAGTACAATGTAACAACAAAAATTAAGTACTGGTACACTAAACAACATAATTGAATCTTAACAATATTTTGCTGAGTGAAATAAGCCAGGCACAAACAAGTGTATACTGTGTAATTCTATTTATATGAAGTTCAAGAACATACTAATACATAATGATAAAAATCATAAAATGTTATCAAAATGTTTTTTTAGTTGGTAGTCATACAAATAAAAATTATGTGTATGGGTAGGAACTTCCTTCACTGTCTAGTGGTTAAGATTCCACACTTACACTGCAAGTGAGTACAGGTTAGATTCCTGGTCCAGAATGTAAGATCCTGCATGCTGCATGGCATAGCCAATAAGCCAAATACATAATGAAATTACTAAATAAATAACTTTAAATATGAGTAAAAACTATTGAACAGAACAATTAAGATTAGATAACTTTGTGTACTTTACTATAGGCTTCTTTTGCCTTAATTAAAATAATTAAAATTGTAGTATGGTTTGTTGATCGGTCGCTAAGTTGTGTTTGACTCTTTGCAAGCCCCATGAACCACAGCACAACAGGCTTCCCTGTCCTTAACCATCTGAAGTTTGCTATAATTCATGTCCATTGAGTCAGTGATGCCATCCAACCATCTCATCCTTTGTCATCCCCTTCTCCTGCCTTCAATCTTTCCCAGCATTGGGGTCTTTTCTAATGGATCAGCTCTTTGCATCAGGTGGCCAAGTACTGGAGCTTCAGCTTCAGCATCAGTCTTTTCAGTGAATAAATATTTAGGGTTGACTGGTTTGATTTATTTGCTGTCCAAGGGACTCTCAATAGTCTTCTCCAACACCACAGTTTGAAAGCATCACTTCTTCAGCACTCAGCCTTCTTTATGGTCCACCTGTCTAGGTTTGTCATAGCTTTTCTTCCAAAGAGCAAGCAGCTTTTAAATTGTGGCTGTAGTCACTGTCTACAGTGATTTCAGAGCCCAAGAAATAGAGTTTATCACTGTTTCCATTTTTTTCCCCAAATTTTTTCCATGAAGTGATGGGACTGAAGGCCATAGTCTTAGTTTTTTGAATGCTGAGTTTTAAGCCAGTAGTATGATACTAAGAGCATTATAAAACATATATTAAAAATATATATATGTATATATACAAGCATACATATAACTAAAATTTTGTTTTCTTGATGGATAGCTTCCTATTTCTATAGGTTGCTTGCCACTAAAATGATTTTATCTTCTGTACTATTATCTCTTAAAATTCTGACTTTAATGTTGCTAATTCAAATACGCATGATAGAGAATGAGAATCAGTTGATGAACTACAGGTAAAGAAAGTGCCCAGAGAAAAGATTATGTGCCAGAAGTATTTCTAGAACAGTTGTGCAAAGCAGGAAAGCCCACAATTTGTTCTACCAGGCAGATCCAGCAAAGAGGTATTTTTGGCATACCAGTCATCTCAGACTACAGGGAATTGTACCTCATTCAAGCAAGAAGCTTCTGTATGACGTAGAATGACAGTCGTTGAAAAAAAGTAGTGGAAAATGCCTCTCTGTCTTTCAGCTGCTATAATTGGGTAGCTATATTTTGAGGAAAAAATATGTTTAACTTCCTTCCTTATGGCTACTGTCAGGTTTTTTTTTTTTTTTCCTTAAGAGCTAGACATGTTTTTGAGCTTGAAATTATTCTAAGATTTTTTTTGTTTGTCTTGACTAGACATAGGGCTGATATTTTTCTTTGAGCACTGCTGAAGAGAGGTTCTTAATTTTAAATAAGAATTTCATACAATATTTAAGATGCCTCCTTAATGTGAGCATTTTTTCCACTTAATGCTGGTAAAATGTGTGGAAATGTCAGTAAAATAATTTTTTTTTCCTGTGGGTGCATCTTCAGAAAAAAGATCATTGTAGTTATTAAGTAAACTTGCCATAAAAGGGCTCTTTTTATTTGAATGTTGAACTTAAAGTCTTGTAGGGCAATGAGTTCTTATGAATTGTGTATAATTCATTAGTTTTATTTAAAAGATGTGGAACTTGGAATGACTATGCAAATCTCCTCGATTTTCATCTTCGCTCTGCCATCAAGGTACTGGATAAATCTTAACGGTTTCTATAAATGGAGCAATAACACTCAGGAGAATATGGCCTGCAAATGCATTCCAAGTATGTTACAGTCCTAGCAGTCCTAGAAAAAGGAGAGATTTTGGCTTGGAGGGAGTCTTAACAGTGACTTTCAAACTGTGTTCTGGACCTTCTTATTTATCACCTGGGTATACTATTTTAAAACTAATGTTCATGCCAGCCTTTACATAAAATTTATGGGAATAGAGCCTGGAAATGTGCCTTTTGACCTTGTTGTCTAGATGATTCTTAAATACAAGTTTTTCTTTTTTTTAATCCAAGAATGAGTGTGATGATTACTTTTACAGAACTATACTTCATTACACTGTCTAAAATTACTCATCCAATTCCCACAAATTAAACTAGCACCAAGAGGGCAAGATAAACAAATGATGGAGCTGAAGAGTCTGGTATAATACTGTTATCCTGCTTGTTTGTTAGTATTATTTCATTCCAATAAGTAGCTATATTTTGTTCTCAAATAAGAACTTTGATTTACTTTTCTTATTTAATTATATCTGCAAAGGAGATCTCAGAGGTATTATAAAATTAGAAGTTAATTCTGGAATAATTGACTGTTGTATTTTTTAATAAAAAACAGTGATTTTTAGTTATGTAAAATGAATGGAAGAGCCATCATGCTATTTCTCATCCCTTTGATATTAATTTAAAATTATGTTAATGAACTCAGTGAAGTCAAAGAAAAGTGTCTTCCTTGATGGTTCGTATGTTTTAAAAAGAACCAGGTTGGAAAGACAAGAATCTGAGACTTGTAGCTCCTTTCCTATACACACAATTTGGTTTTGTGCTTGAAATCTTGAGATTTTTAACAAACCTAGGACACACTTTTAAATCCAAGCCAAATGTGAGAAATGAAGGCAAAATATTTCATTGTGAAATGAGTTTCCTTTAAAGTTTGAAGTGGATACAAGTGGAACTGTTAAATTTTACCAATTAAAAATGTGAGAGACATGTCTATTATAACAATACCAGCTCGCCTTTCACAGGCTATTAGGGAGACATCTCGTTTCCTTCTACTCAATGAATGAAAAGAATCTAAGCTGAAGTAGGGAATCCTTGTCGAGAGCTCAAAATTCAATGTTCTCATCATTTTGGGGTTCTGACTTGTATTAAATCTGGGCCATATTGGTATTTGTACTTTGAGTAACTCAGTGATAAAATGGTAACAATATAGCCAATTTGCTTCTTAATATTAAAACAGTGCAGCTCTGATAAGAACAAAAACTAAAGACAGGGTAAAAAGCTAGATAGTTTTGTCATAATATTGCCAAAGTAATGAATTCTTAGTTACTTTATTATTAATTGTTGATCATAAGATAAAAAGACACATTGAGAAAAAGTGCTGTTGCCCCACTTTCTCTTCTTCCTACTGTTCATACATAGATAATAATATCCTTACTTCATTGACAGAATGAAAAAAAAATCTATTTTCCCTGTGGATTTTTTTCTGAGGTTCAAGTTTCATAAGGAAAGTTAATAAAATATACAATAATCTTGCCAATTGTTTAAAAAAATTGTGCTTTGGGCTTATGAGGTGAAGTAAAGACTGTTCTTTTTAAAGATGTCCACACTAGCATGTTAATATGAATTATAATGAGGCCATGGGCATGAAAGCATCTGGCACTTACATCAGTACTGTCTCTAAAGAAGTTCATAAAATATTACATATTTTATGTTTATTAACTCTGACATATACATATAATATTACATTTTATTAAAATATATCCACTTATAAATATGGCTCAGATGGTAAAGAATCTGCCTGCAACGTGGGATACCTGAGTTCAGTTCCTGGATTGAGATGCTCCCCTGGAGGAGGGCATGGCAACCCACTCCAGTATTGTGTGGAGAATTCTTGTGGACAGAGGAGCCTGGCGGGCTACTGTCCCTAGGATCACAAAGAGTTGGACACGGCTGAATGACTTAGCATAGCACAGCGCACATATAAACATAAAAAGTAGGACGCTAAATCTCTAGATCTTCTGATGGAATCATAAGATAGATTTTTCTCTTCTTTAAGAAAGTGTTTCCTTGGAGAGTCTGGCACTAGTTCTGGAACTACCCCCAGATATCTTTTACCATATATGTCCAGAATGCTTCAAGTCTAGGGTCACTCAGTGAAATTTCCAAACAGTGCATACTCACAGTTTTACTACAATTGTACTTTGAGATTCATAACTGGAAACAGGCATTAGCCTCTCCCTCATGAAACCAAACACATGAAGGAAAGCTTGAGGCAAGAAATGGCTGTACATATCTACCCTCCCCCAACTTCACTTTTTCAGAATTATAAAAATTTGTTGAAGTCCAGGCATTTCAGGAAGGTGAACTTTTTTATTTGAAAATTTCACAGGCAATTCTTAATCATTTCTCAGTTTTGGCATTCGTTTGGTATTGCTTTTCAAATTCCCCTTCTCTTCCTACTTAAGACTGAAGAAAGAGTAAGGGCAACTTCATATAATATGCACAGTATGGCCCATATAGAATGTGGCTAAATTATATTTGACACTATTTGCGAGGATGGCAATTTTAGAGTAAATGTTGGAGATCATCCAGCTCTTTTAAAAGGACAAATTGTTCACATATCATTGATTTTCGAGATATGCTCAACAGGAGAAATAAGAATCCCTACTTGACTTGATAGACACTAAAAGGATCTTAGGCTTTAGAACTAAGATTGAAATTTTTGTCAGCACATTGACATGAGTCTGAGACCCGGCTCTGTCATTGACAGTGAGTGGGTTCTGGGTACATGCCTTAACCATTCTAGGTTTCAGCCTTCTCATCCATAAAGTGGGGATAATTCATACAAACTGTATTCAACCAACATTTAGTTTGCTCAAGACCTGCCAAACACATGGTGATAATATCTACTTCATAGTATGACTACAAGGACTAAAAGAGATGATGGAAGTTGTGTTTTTAAAGTAGGTCTGATACATAAAAAGATAAACAGTAAATATTTATTAAAATATTTTGTCAATTATTTTCCCCTGTTAGGTAATTTTATTATTTTGGTTGAATTATGTTCATCAAATAAACTGTTTAGTACATCGACTTCCCTAGATATTAAAAATAGGTGTAGTGATGGAGTGAATGCTCAAGGGCGGAGCTTAGTCTTAAGGGAGGTAATGACCTGTACTGAGTTGTTACATTAAGGTCATGTTGTCTGTTGCATGGGATTCTTTCATCTCCACCAAACATAAAACCCATGCTACCTCAGAATGAACTAAAACAAACTCTTGATATTTTGCTATATTTCTCTTCCTGCTGCTTTTGGTGTTCTTTGGTTGGTTATGTTTTGTTTTGAGAACTATAGTGTTTCTTCTACTTCCTCCTTTGGGAATGACAAAATTGTTTTCTTATTCACATATTCTTAGATTTTCCTCTAAAAGACTAAGTTTGTTTTTCAATAAAATAATATGATATTTCTAAAATAATAATAGATTAATTTTAACATGTGTGGCATTATGAAGGTGTGGCATGCATTATAAATTAAAACTATGCAAAAATACCTAAAAATACCTAAAAATTTAGCATGCAACCTCAAGCAAATTCACTCAGAAGCAACTGAATATGGCAAGCAGCAATAAAATTACCCTTTTATTCTCACACTAAAAGAGAATCATTATTAAGGAATTTGGTACAAATGAAAGTTTATTTTTAAATATGGCTTAGTAAGATTTAAGGGTTCAACAAGGTTAATGATTCTAAGAATATTTCTAAGTATCCAAGACCCATTGTCAATTAAAAGTAGTGAAAGGCAAGAAGTATCCAAATCTGCCTACATCAAACCATCAAAATCTCTAAGATCTTTTATTGTAAGTTTTCACAAGGAAATGTACAATCCAAGCAGCATTGTTATGGATAAAGATTAAGAGCATATTCTAAACATATTCTATGCCTTTTATAGACAAAGGCACAGAGTCAGAGGTGTATATATATATATACACCCTTTGCCACTAAATTGTAAATTCCTCTCTATGTATTCTCTATATTATGACCTTACATAACTTCAGGGAAATAAATAGATGCCATACAATTAATAAGGAAAAAAAAGTGACCAAGGAAGCTGAATACTTTTTTATTTATCCACTAAGAAATTTATAAGCATCAGGAGAACAAGATGGCAGAGGAGTAGGTGGACATGGAGTACATCTCTCTCCATGGATACATCAGGAATACACCTTCAGACCCAGAAGTGTATTCAGAACATCAGCTAAGATCAGACAGGAGTACTTGAGCAGTGGAAAAGAATATATGCTGCTAAGTCACTTCAGTTGTGTCCAACTCTTTGCGACCCCATGGACTGCAGCCTACCAGGCTCCTCCATCCATGGGATTTTCCAGGCAAGAGTACTGGAGTGGGGTGCCATTGCCTTCTCCGGAAAAGAATATGTAGAACCAGAAAAAACTCGGTAGGATGAAGGAACTAGGGGGAAAAACAGGAGTGTTACTAGGACTGGACCTGCCCTCAGCAGGTGGGGAAACTGAAGCAGGGGTCCAATCTCCACATCAGGGCCATTGTCTGAGTCAAAGGGGAAACATTTAAGGCTGAGAGTAAAACAGTTGATCTGTTGCAGCCTAAATGGAATGAGAAACAGACAGTCCTTGCCACAGCCATATATACCCAGGACAGGTACACAGGTCCCCTAGAAGGTGCAGAGGTTGGGAGCTACAGCTTAGGGATTGTGGACCAATCCTAGAGTGTGGGCTGCTGTTGACTGCAAAGAGAGGGATGGAGAGAATATGAGGGAGGAGATTGTGGTGGGAAATACCTGTGGAGGAAAGCCAGGGAGCCGTGGAAGCAAGGCAATACTGCTGAGTCATGAGTAGTGAGTAGAGCCATCACCATAACCACTCTCTCCCCACACAACAGCATCAGCAGCTGAACAGTAGAGAGGCTAGCCCATCAAATGCCTGATGCCCTGAACTACAGAGTAGGACCCCAACTGAGGGTGCCCCTGTAAGCGCCTGATGCACTGATCTACAGATCTACCCTAGCCAAGGGGATCCCCTCTATGTGCCTCACAACAGAGAAGGCCCCCAGGCAAGGGAGCCCTCTAAGTGCCTGGACAGGCTGAGCTATGAGGAAAGACTAGCCAAAGAGACCTTCTGATCACCAGCTACCCAGAGGCCCAAAAACAGACTCTGATAGGGCCACAATTTCTGCAAATCAAGCAGTCCATGTCCCTGCACGCTTGGTACGACCAGGGTCCCTGCAACCCAAGCAAGTGCACCCACATTCAGACTTAACCCTCACTGGGGCAAAGCTGCCTCAGGCAAAAAAAAAGAAAAAAAAGTCTTGTGTCTATGCACACAGGTCACTTCAGTCATGTCCAGCTCTTTGAAGCCCTGTGGACTATGGCCTGCCAGGCTTCTCTGTCAAAGGGGTTCTCCAGGCAAGAATACTGGAGTGTATTGGCCAATACTGGTTAACATACCCTTCTAGAGAACTATATTTCCTGCTGTCCTAGCCGCCAACTTCCCTGAGTACCTAGTGCTGCCAGAACCCCTATGACCCAAGCAGCTACACCGCCTCTGCACTTGGTCCTCACTAGGGCAGATCCAGGTCCTCTGGGACAGCTTCAGGAGCAAACAGCAGTGGATGACCCACTTGCAGAAGTGAAAATAAAATCACGATTGGAACCCAGGGGCAGCGTGGCAAAGGAAGAAGACCCAAAACCTTCCCACCAGCTGTACAAGCTGAAGATAAAATCCACACATTCAACTAGGCAGACTCTATGTCTATGAAATATATAAAAGGACATTGAGGGCTCCCACAAAAGAAAACACACTAGTTCTGAAAGCTGTGGACATTAGAGGCAAGAACACACAGGAGTAGGACCAGATTAGAATCAGAGCTGCCCTCCCCTCAAGCAGGTCCAGAGACCAGCAAAAAAGTGTTGGAGGGCATCCAAGAGAGGTAAGGTGGACTGTGACTCCCAGTGAGGGAAAGGACTCTAACAGCAGTGACTCAAGAAAAAAATTTATTATGTTTTGACTTATTCTGTAGTTTCTTATGGATATTTTTTTCTCTTTTTATTTCCCCTTCTCCCCACAGCCCTGTTCTGTTGTAGTTGTCAATTTTATTGCCCCTATGAAATCTAATTAAGCTTTTGAGTCTTTTTTTTTTCCAACCTTTTTCAGTCTTTTTTTCTTTAAGCTTTTGAGTCTTTTTTTTTTCCTGTCAATGTGATTGATTTTGCAGTTCTGTGGCTTTTTCCTTTTATTTTTCCCCCTCTTTTCTGTAATTTTTAATTTTAACTTTTTAAACCTAATAATTTTTTTACATTTATTCCTTTGTTTGCTTTTCCTACTGTTCTTTTACCCTTGCAGTTGATCTTTATATATATAAATTTTCTTTATCTACCTCTATTTAACTTTGCATATCTATTCTTTTTTCCCTTACTTTCTTTCCTTTCCTTTCAACATATTTGTTAGTTTTGCTTTCATTGCTTTAGTCCCCACTCAGCACCTTGCTTTAGTTTTGTTTTCCAGTTTGTGCTTTAGTCAATTTTGTTCGCAACTGGTAGATACAATTTTTTGTTTCCTTTGTTCAATCTATCGCACTTTATCTTTGTTAGACTGTTTTGATTTTGCTTATGCATGTATATGGATATGTGTATATTTCATTATTTTAATTATTATTTGCCTGATTTTGTAGCTGCCATTTGCCTGGGGTTCACCTTTGGTTTCTCATTTTGGGGTATATGTTTTAATCTAACTTAATGCCAAAACAAACCACTTATAGAATCTTTGTTCCTGACCAGAGATCAAGCCCTGAGCCTTTGGAGTGGGAACACTGACTCCAACACCCTAGACTACCAGAGAACTAACCCTAGGGAGTATCAAATAGTAAGAACCCCCACAAGGGAAACCACTTGAATACAAGACCCAGAATCACCCAACCACCAGCAGCAAACTGTGCAGGATCACTTATCCAAATAACAAACAAAACAAAAATACAAACCCAATCATCAACAGACAGGATTATCATCTCACTTAGCCTTGCCACTCAGAAGAAAAACAAACAAACAAAAAACTCAGCAAAAGTCTCACCCTATCTGAAGCTTATACAAACCACTGCATGCAACTTGGCAGGAGGGGGGAAGTGCGGGGGGGAAGGCGTAGAAACCAAAGGAAGAAAGAATTCAACCTTGAAACCTGGGAAAAGGAAACCTCAAGCATAATAAGTTTTAAAAAATAAAAAAAAGGCAGAGAAATACTGCAAAAATGAAGGAACAAACTAGAAACACAGAAGTCCAGATAAATGAAGAGGAAATAGCAAACTACTTGAAAAAGAATTCATAATAATGATAGTAAAGAGGATCAAAATCCTTGAAAACAGAATGGAGAAAAATGCAAGAATCAGTTAGCAAAGACCTAGAAGAATTAAAGAATAAACATATAAACACCACAATTACAGAAATTAAAAATACTCTAGAAAAAATCAATAGCAGAATATCTGAAGCAGAAGAACAAATCAGTGAGCTGGAAGATAAAATGGTGGAAATAACTTCTGAAGAGCAGAATAAAGTAAAAAGAATGAAAAGAACTGAGGATATTCTGAGAGACCTTTGAGACAATAACAAATGCACCAACATTCGAATTATAGGAGTCCCAGAAGAAGAAGAGAAAAAGAAAGGGTATGAGAAAATTTTTGAAGAGATTATAGTTGAAAATTTCCCCAACATGGAAAAGGAAACAGTCAATCAAGTCCCATAGAGGATAAACCCAAAGAGAAACACACCAAGACACATACTAATCAGACTAACAAAGATTAAAGACAAAGAAAGAATATTAAAAGCAGCAAGGGAAAAGCAACAAGTAACACACAAGAGAAACCCATATGTTTAACAGCTGATCTTTCAGCAGAAACTCTGCAGGCCAGAAGAGAATGGCAGGATATATTTAAAGTACTGAAAGAGGAAAATCTACAACCAAAATTACTCTACCTGGCAAGGATCTCATTGAAAATTGATGAGGAAATCACAAGCTTCTCAGACAAGCAAAAGTTAAGAGAATTCAGCACCACCAAACAAGCTTTACAACAAGTGTGAAAGGGACTTATATAGTCAAGAAATACAAAAGAGGAAAAAGATCCACAAAATCAAACACCAAACAATTGAGAATATGAGAATAGGAACATATATATCAACAAATATTTTAAATGTAAATGGCTTAAATGCTCCAACCAAAAGACATAGATTGGCTGAATGGATATAAAAATAAGACCCATATATTTGCTGTCTACAAGAAACCCACTTCAGAACTAAAGGCACATATAGACTGAAAGTGAGAGGATGGAAAAATATATTCCATGCAAATGGCAAGCAAAAGAAAGCTGGAGTAGCAATCCTCATATCAGACAAAATAGACCTTAAAATAAAGAAGATTACAAGAGATAAGGAAGGATACTGCATAATGATCAAGGGATCAATCCAAGAGGATGACATAACATAATTATAAATATCTACACATCCAACATAAGAGCACTGCAATACATAAGACAAACACTAACAGACATAAAAGGAGAAATTGACAATAACACAATAACAGTAAGAGACTTTAACACCCCACTCACATCAATGGGCAGATCATCAAAACAGAAAATTAATAAGGAAACACGTCTTAAATGATACATTAGATGAGAAAAATCTCATTGATATCTTCATGACATTCCATCTAAATGCTGAAGAATACACCTTCCCCAGTGTACATGGACCATTCTCCAGGATAGACCACAACTTGGGTCACAAATCAAACCTTAGTAAGTTTAAGAAAATTGAAATTTCATCAAGCATCTTTTCTGACCACAACACTATGAGACTACATATCAATTACAAGAAAAAAAAAGGGTGATTAAATAATACATTTCTAAACAACTAACAGGTTACTGAAAAAAACAAAAGGGAAATTAAAAAATTCTAGAAACAAATGACAATGAAAACACGACAACTCAATATCTATGGGATGCACCAAAAGCAGTTCTAAGAGGGAAGTTTATAGCAATACAATCCTACCTCAGGAAACAAGAAAAATGTTGAACAGACAACCTAACTTTACACCTGAAACAACTGGAGAAAGAAGAAGAACAACAACAACAACAACAAAAGCAAAAGAAAAGAAATCATAAAGATCAGAGCAGAAATAAGTGAAAAGAAGTGAAAGAAATAATACTAAAGAGTAATAAAACCAAAAGCTGTTTCTTTGGAAAGTAAACAAAATTGACAAACTTCTAGCCAGAATCATGAAGAAAAAAGAGAGAAGAATCAAATTAACAAAATTAAAAAATGAAAAACGAGAGGTTAAAATAGACCATGCCGAAATACAAAGGCTTATAAGAGACTATTATGCACAAATATATGGCAATAAAATGGATAACCTGGAAGAAATTGACAGACTTTTAGAAAAATTCAATCTTCCTAGACTGAACCTGGAAGAAATAGAAATTATGAAAAACCCAATTACAAGCACTGAAGTTGAAGCTGTGATAAGAAAATCTCCCCCCCAAAAAAACAAATGCCCAGCAGCAGATGTCTTCACAGGAGAACTCTGTCAAACATTTAGAGAAGAGCTAATGCCTATCTTTATAAAACTCTTTCAAAAAATTGCAGGGGAAGGACCACTTCCAAACTCATTCTATGAGACCACCATCACCCTGATACCAAAAGATCACACAGACGAAGATAACACAGAAAAGAAAACTACAGGCCAATATCACTGATAAACAGATGCAAAAATCCTCAACAAAATTTTTGCAAATACAATTCAACAACACACTAAAAAACTCATACACCATGATCAAGTTGGGTTTATACCGGGGATGCAAGGATTCTTCAGTAAATGCAAATCAATCAATGTGATACACCATATTAACAAGCTGAAAGATAAAAAATCATATGATAATCTAAATAGATACAGAGAAAGACTTTGATAAAATTCAGCACCCATTTATGATTAAAACTCTTCAAAAATGGGCATAGAAGGACCTACCTCAACATAGTAAAGGCCATATATGATAGGCCTACAGCAAACATTATTCTCAATGGTGAAAAACTGAAAGCATTCCCCCTAAGATAAGGAATGAGACAAGGGTGTCCACTTTCACCACTATTATTCAACATAGTTTTGGAAGTCCTAGCTACAGCAATCAGGGAATAAAAAAATAAAAGGAATCTAGATCAAAAAAGAGGTAAACCTCCCAAAGTTTGCAGATGACATGATACAGGGTACATAGAAAACCCTAAAAATACCATTAGAAAATTACTATAGCTAATCAGAGAATTTAGCAAAATGGCAGGATACAAAATCAATACACAGAAATCATTTGTATTTCTATATACTAAGAATGAAAAATCAGAAAGAGAAATTAAAGAATCAACCCCATTCATCATTGCAAGAAAAAGAATTAAATATCTAGGAATAAACTTACCTAAGGAGACAAAAGGAATATACATAGAAAATTATAAGACTGATGAAAGAAATCAAAGACAACATGTACCTGTGTAGGAAGAATCAGTATTGGGAAAATGGTTATACTACCAAATGCAATCTACAGATTCAGTGTGATCCCTATTAAATTGCCAACAGCATTTTCACAAAACTAGAACAAAAAATTTCACAGTTCACATGGAAACACAAAAGACCCCAAAGAGCCAAAACAATCTTCAGAAAGAAGAGTGGAGCTGGAGGAATCAACCTTCCTGACTTCAGATTATACTACAAAGCTACAGTCATCAAGATAGTATGGTACTGGCACAAATACAGGTATATAAACCAATAGAAAAAAATAAGAAAGAAGAGAAATAAACCCATGCACATATCAGCACCTTATTTTTGACAATGGAATCAAGAATATAGAAAGGGGAAAAGAAAACCTCTTGAATAAATGGTGCCAGGAAAACTGGACAGTCAGTTACTATTCAGTTCAGTTGCTCACTCATGTCTGACTCTTTGTGACCACATGGATTGCTCTGTGCCACACCTCCCTGTCCATCACTAATTCCCAGAGTTTACTCAAACTTATGTACATTGAGTTGGTGATGCCATCCAACCATCTCATCCTCTGTCGTCCCCTTCTCCTCCTGCCTTCAATCTTTCCCAGCATCAGGGTCTTTTCAAATGAGTCAGTTCTTCGCATCAGGTGGCCAAAGAATTGGAGTTTCAGCTTCAACATCAGTCCTTCCAATGAATATTCAGGACTGATTTCCTTTAGGATGGACTGGCTGGATCTCTTTGCAGTCCAAGGGACTCTCAAGAGTCTTCTCCAGCACCACAGTTCCAAAGCATCAATTCTTCAGCACTCAGCTTTCTTTATAGTCCAACTCTCACATCCATACATGACTACTGGAAAAGCCATAGCTTTAACTAGATGGACATTTTTTGGCAAAGTCAAGTCTCTGCTTTTTATTATGCTGTCTAGGGTGGTCATAACTTTTCTTCCAAGGAGCAAACGTCTTTTAATTTCATGGCTGCGGTCACCATCTGCCCTGAATTTTGGAGCCCAGAAAAATAAAGTCTCTCACCATTTCAAACGTTTCCACATCTATTTGCCATGAAGTGATGGGACCAAATGCTATGATCTTAGTTTTCTGAATGCTGAGTTTTAAGTCAGCTGTTTCACTTTCCTCTTTCACTTTCTTCAAGAGGCTCTTCAATTCCTCTCTGCATTCTGCTATAAGGTTGGTGTCATCTGCATATCTGAGGTTAGTGATATTTCTCCAGACAATCTTGATTCCAGCTTGTTCTTCATGCAACCTGGCATTTCTCATGATGTTCTCGGCATATAAGTTAAATAAGCAGGGTAACAATATACAGCCTTGACATACTCCTTTCCCAATTTGGAACCAGTCTGTTGTTCCATGTCCAGTTCTAACCACTGCTTCTTCACCTGCGTACAGATTTTTCAGGAGGCAGGTCAAGTTGTCTGGTATTCCCATCTCTTTCAGAATTTTCCACAGTTTGTTGTGATCTACACAGTCAAAGGCTTTGGTGTAGTCAACAAAGCAGAAGTAAATATTTGTCTGGAACTCTCTTGCTTTTTCAATGATCCAGCAGATGTTGGCAATTTGATCTCTGGTTCCTCTGCCTTTTCTAAATCTGGCTTGAATATCTGGAAGTTCACAGTTCATGTACTGTTGAAGCCTGGCTTGGAGAATTTTTAGCATTAATTTGCTAGCATGTGAAATTAGTGCAATTATGTGGTAGTTTGAGCAGTCTTTGGCATTGCCTTTCTTTGGGATTGGAATGAAAACTGACCTTTTCCTGTCCTGTGACCAATGCTGAGTTTTCCAAATTTGCTGGCATATTGAGTGCAGCACTTTCACAGCATTATCTTTTAGGATTTGAAATAGCTCAACTGGAATTCCATCACCTCCACTAGCTTTGCTAAGAGTGTTGTTTCCTAAGGCCCAATTCACTTTGCATTTCCTGATGTCTGGCTCTAGGTGAGTGATCACACCAAGGGTTGTTGCTGAACCATGAAAGATGCCAAGACTCTTGGCTTCTAGAGGAGAAGAATTCAATCTGTGGTCATAGACAAGGCTTGATGACTCAGAGGTTTTGTGTAGTAGTTTTATTAAAGTATAAAAGGGATAGAGAAAGCCTCTGACATAGACATCAGAAGGGGGAAGACATGTACCTACTCACTAGTGTTAGCAATGGAGTTATGTACTTACAATTAGTTATTACAGTGAATCAAAAGTATGTCTGGAGGTTGTAAAGACCTTACTAGATCCCCTTCCATAATTTACATTTTAAGATAACAAGATTAGCCAGAAGTTTTTTGTTTTTTTTTTTTTTCCAGAAACTGTCTTCAAGCAGGATACATTATTGTTATATAATCCTAAGGAATGTAGAGAGGAAAAAGTTTGTCCTTTCCTCCTCCTTGAGAATTCCAGACCCCTCTCTCCTTGGGGACCTCCCAGACTTATTATCAACCTGACTAGGAATTGACTCTCTCATTCCCCCCTTTTCTTTTAGGAGAATTATGTTGCCAAGGGAAAGGGGCATTGTTTTCATTCGATAACTACTTCCTGCTGTTGAGGGGCATGGTCCCTAAATTGTTGAGGCAACATATTCTCCTAACCCTCATATTGAGGGTCTCTGATTCAGGGGGCCCGGATAATATTTAGAGGAAGCTGTGGCACTCGTAGGAGCTTGCGCAACATTTGTAACTTAAAAGGCTTCATGGGACTAGAAACAAATCCAGGTACACAGTTGCAGAAGCAAGGCAAAATAGTCATTAAAACAAGTTAAAATCAAAATTAAAAGTCACATCATGTCCATAGTTACATCAGTCCATTTTAGGATTGTTAGATACCATCTCAGAGTTGAAGAAAGTCCTTTCCTTGAAGTGGAGAAACTCACCATGGGAAGTCTTCAATTAATGAGGAGTGGATTGCTCCACAGACCCTGCAATTAGACCGATTGTGGAATGTGGCATAGGAATGAGCCCAGGACAGGAAGGTGTTGTCCTGAGGGTCAAATGGCAGACTCAGGATTTTTGGAGTCAACAGAAGCAGGCTCACATTGATTATCAGACCCATCTGTAAAGTACAAATTCAGAGCATAGAAAGTAAAGACATAAAATGACGTCACTTAGTTCTGGTCAAGGTGCCACCTCTTAACTCGAACGTGATGCACCCACGAATCAATTCCTAGCACTTTGACAGCTGTGGGAGAAGAAAGAATATCCTGGTAAGGGCCTTCCCAGAGGGGCTTGAGAGATTGGCCCCCAGATCCCAGTGTTTTTATCAAGACTTTGCTTCCTGGCTCAAATAGAGGCTTGCTTGACTCAGAGGCTGGGTCAGGAGTCACCTCCCAGAGTTCTATAAATGCCTGTTGAAAAGCTGACAGTTGAGTTACATAATTAGCTAATTCTAAGGCTTCAGGAAAACTTTTCCATTGAGCATTTTCAGGAATTCTTAATCATCCATCCGCGGACTGTAACCATCCTTTATTAGCAATCTTTGCTCCTCTTTTCCCATATTTTCCTAATTCTTCCTCAGTATATTGTGGTTTTTCCTGTTCCACAGGACCTGTCCAGATCAAATTTGTCTGCAGTGAAGGGGATTCCTAAAGCGCTGCCTTTCTGGCTTGACGGTCAGCCAGCTGATTACCCTTGGTTACTTTAGTCCCACCCCTGCTGTGCCCTTTGCAATGCATAAGAGCTACTTCTTTAGGAAAAAATATAGCAGTTAAAATCTCTCTGAAATGCTTAATAGGTTCTCCTGTTGCCGTTTTAAACTTTCTTTCCATATTGCAGCACGAGCATGTAAAGTCAAATAAGCGTACTTAGAATTAGTGTAGATATTTACTCACTGCCCTTTGCTTAACTCTAGAGTTTGGGTCAGAGCCACAAGCTCTACTAACTGAGCACTGTCTCCCTGGGTTAGAGATTTTGCTTCTAAAACCTGTTCAGCCATTACCACCATGGTGTAACCTGCTTTACGCTTCCCATCCCGAACAAAAGAACTGCCATCTGTAAATATTTTCATGTCAGGATCCACTAGATCTTCCCAAGCTGCAAAGTTTAAAATTAGAAATTGGGACCAATCGTTATCAGGTGTTTCATTTTTCTTCTCAGGAAGGAAAGTGGCAGGATTTAAATTTCCACAAACTTTAAGCTTAGTTATTGGTCCTTCTGACAACAATGACTGATTAGGGAGCCTACTGTCTGTCTTCCAAGTATTAACCTTAACCTTAAACAAGTATTAACCTTATCGACTCATGGGGTCACAAAGAGTCAGACACGACTGAGCGACTGAACTGAACTGAACTGAACCCTAACCTTAACCAAGTATTAACCTTAATCTTAGAGTTTAAGATTCCATCACATCATGAGAAGTCAGGAGAGTAAGATTTCATCCATTCCTTAACCTTGGGCTTCAGTAGATACTGCTTCTTATGTGGGATAAGTGCAGGTATTTGAGCTTGACAACTACAGGAATAGCATTTTGTGCTCGACCCCCAGATTTTCCATCAGCCCACACTCTAGGATTAACATTTTGTTCAATTAAAGGGGGAGAAAGGGAGGGCTCCATATTCATGAAAACAGAGGCAACCTTGCTCAGTTTATCCCTCCCCAAAAGGGGTAAGGGAGACTCTGGCACGATCAGACACTCGTGTGAAAATAGCACAAAGTCCCAGTTACAACTTAAAGAACAACTAAATAGGTGGGGAAACAGTGTCAGACTTTATTTTGGGGGGCTCCAAAATCACTGCAGATGGTGATTGCAGCCATGAAATTAAAAGACGCTTACTCCTTGGAAGAAAAGTTATGACCAACCTAGATAGCATATTCAAAAGCAGAGACATTACTTTGCTGACTAAGGTCCGTCAAGTCAAGGCTGTGGTTTTTCCTGTGGTCATGTATGGATGTGAGAGTTGGACTGTTGGACTGTGAAGAGGGCTGAGCGCAGAAGAATTGACGCTTTTGAACTGTGGTGTTGGAGAAGACTCTTGAGAGTCCTTGGACTGCAAGGAGATCCAACCAATCCATTTTGAAGGAGATCAGCCCTGGGATTTCTTTGGAAGGAATGATGCTAAAGCTGAAACTCCAGTACTTTGGCCACCTCATGTGAAGAGTTGACTCATTGGAAAAGACTCTGATGCTGGGAAGGATTGGGGGCAGGAGGAGAAGGGGATGACAGAGGATGAAAGGTATCACTGACTTGGTGGATATGAGTCTGAGTGAACTCCGGGAGTTGGTGATAGACAGGGAGGCCTGGCTTGCTGCAATTCATGGGGTCGCAAAGAGTCAGACATGACTGAGTGACTGAACTGAACAGAACTGAAGTATTACCTTTTGGCTTGTACAGACAGTCCCACTACAGAAGCAGTTTGGAAAAAAAGTGGCCCAGGGGCTTCAGTAAGCACAGAATAAGTTGCCCAAATATCTAAAAGGAAATTGATGGATTGGCCCCCCACAGTTATTAATACCTGGGGTTCCTCAGGTATTAGGATGAGAGCTTGTGTGGGGACTCCCAGGCACCTTCGGTCCAGATTGTCTTGAGAGTCTGACCCCTGAAACCTATGCTTCTGAGGACACTCTCTCCTCCAGTGTGGTCCCTGCAGACTGGATATGGAGCCGGGGGCAGCTTAGCTGCATGAGGACAATCCTGCTTGAGGTGCTTCTCCTTTTTCACAGTAATAGCAAGCCCATCCTTTTTCACCTGAGTCCCTCTGGGCATTTTTCTCAGGCTGTTTAAGAATGGTTCTGACAGCCATTACAAGGGCTTCCACCTATTCCTTTGTCTTTTTCTGCCTTTCTTTCTTTTCCTCATATTCCCTACCATGATAGACTGTTTGAGCCAGTTTCAACAGATTATCTAAAGACTGATCTGGTCCATTCAGCAGATATCTGGAGCTGATTGAGTGAGAAATCTATCTTTTAAGATCACTCTTCCCTCTTCACTTTCAGGGTCAATCTCAGTGAATCTGCAAAGGGCTTCTCTCAGTCTGTCTAGGAATTTACCAGGAGCTTCCTTCTCCATCTGTTCTATATTTGCAATTTGGCATAGTTTAAAGTCTTAGCATGCGCTTGCCTGAGTCCTTCAAGAACACATCGACAAAATGACTCTGATCCTATCTCCCTTTAGCCGTGTTATAGTCCCAATCTGGTTCTATAGTTGAGACTGCCTTATTCCCAGTGGGGAGGGCGGCTATCTCATACTCCTTCCTCCCTACTGATTCATTACCAAGCCATTCATCTCCATAAGCAACAGCTTTCCCCAAAACTCAACTTTTTGAGTGGGGAGTCAGTGTTTGTCCCAAGATGTACACCACATCCTTCCAAGTAAGGTCATAAAGCAGAGTAACACCTTTAAATGCTCTAATATATTTTTCTGGGTTCTCTAAATAGTCTCCCAGATCCTCCTTGATTGTTTGTATTTCCTGATAAGAAAAGGGCTTATTAACTCTCATAGACTGATTATTTCTCCCAGTGGGTGCTTCATGAAGAAGCAACAGCTTTAGTGGCTTTCCTCCGCCTCTCGCTGCTCTGTGCATATGATCTCAGGGATAGATTGGAGAAAACTGCTTTTTTTGATCTCTCTGTTTTCTGTCCTCCATCTCATCCTGCCTTTCACCATTAGTTTTGCTGTCTGAGCTTCTCTTACTTCGACTGTCTAATTTTCTATTGAAACCAGATTAATCTGAGGTCATACTGAGACAGTTGTTTGAACCTCTACTTGGACTGTTTGAATCTCAGTTTGGGTTTTTACTGAGACCAAGGCAGCCCTTCCTGGGCTGGGGGGGCGGGGGGGGTGTTGTCCCTGACTCTCAGCTTGCTTAGTTTGGAGCCCTGGGTATGGGGGCAAAGTAGGAGGACAGGAGGGAGCTGAAGATTTCACGCCCAAATCTATACCCTTAGGACATAAGTCTGGCATAACTCGAAGAGAGAAAAAGGGCAACATATATGCTGCTTCTAACTCATTTCCTTTGTTTTCTACAGAACCAGCCTAATTGTAAAACAGTAATAATTGAGATCCTTCAACAGGTCAGTGTTCCCTGTCTTCTAAAGGATACTGTGGCCATTCAGTTTCACAGAAGAAGATCAGGAGTGCATTCTTTAAGCTCTGGGGATCAAATCTATCCCAGTTTTTCAGGATACAGTTCAAAGGAATGAGGCTGGAATTATTAGCTCCCATCTGCAAGAGACAAAAAAAAAGCGATCAGCACCATCTTTCTACCAGAGGCGTCCCTCCCTGCTCTAGATGCGCGTGTAGACAGACTTTACACTGAAGCTTTCCTTCCCTGGTTGGACTTAGTCTGTCCCTTACTGATGCAAGTGCTGTACTCGTACCTCCCTGTTCTACCACCGAGATGGGGTGGAGATGCACCAGGGGTAGACCTGGAGATGCACCAGGGGCATCCCAAACTAATGTCCAGTTCCTCACCATTAAAACCTTGCTTGCCTCTGATGCCACCCAGGGTGCTATCAGAGTAACCTTCCAGAATGCCTCCCAAGCTAAGACCACTGGAGGAAACATTCATCACCTGTGCCTGTGCACAGGTGAGTGCCTGTGCACGACCCTGAGTATATTCCTGACCACAATAAGACCAGTACGAACATAAAACTGAGAAGTTCCTTCCAAGTGTCACCACACCAGTATAAGTGATAGCAAAAGAGATGGTGAAGGTCTGACCAGTGAAATGGTCAAAGAAACCAGAAAGTTTGACCAAGAAAGGAGAGTTCAGTCCACACACTTTGCCCATTTCTGGTCGATACCCGAAGGAGAAATTAGGTGCCTTTTGGCACTGGCAGGTCTGTATAAACCCCCAAAGGGTTTCTGCCATAAGCTGTATGAGGTCACTGTGGAGCTGCAGAGCAGGGCTCCTCATTTGCTTCACACACAGTGTGTCAGTCATTCACACAAACACACTATAGGGTTAGTAAAGTACAGCAGAAAATGTGTTCACTAGGAGGACAAAGACTAGAGCTTCAGGCATCCCTACCTTGTCCTGAAGAATCCTGGATGAGCCCCCAAGATGAAAGATTGCTGTTGAACCATGAAAGGTGCCAGGATTCTTGGCCTCCGGAGGAGAAGAATTAAATCTGGGGCCAGAGATGAGGCTTGATCACCCAGAGCTTTTGTGTAATAGAGTTTTATTAAAGTGTAAAAGGGATAGAGAAAGCTTCTGACATAGACATCAGAAGGGGACAGAAAGAGTACCCCCTCACTAGTGTTAGCAATGGAGTTATATACTTTTCATTAGTTGTCTTCCCTGGTGGCTCAGATGGTAAAGTGTCTGCCTGCAATGTGAGAGACCCAGGTTCAATCCCTGGGTCAGGAAGATCCTCTGGAGAAGGAAATGGGAACCCACTCCAGTACCCTTGCCTGGAAAATCCCATGGACTCAAGAGACTGGTATGCTGTATAATCTACAGGAGTATATAACAATAATATATCCTGCTTGAAGACAATTTCTGGAAAAAAACCTTCTGGCCAATCTTGTTATCTTAAAATGTAAATTATGGAAGTGGGTCTGTAATCCTAAGGAATGTAGGACGTCTGAGGTCAGGGGCAGCGGCTGAAAGGAGCTACCCCACTTCCAAAGAGTGGTGACTGTGTGGGTACAGGAGGGCTGAGAGAAGCTACTTCACGTTTAAGGTCAGAAGGGGCGGCGGAGAGGAGATACCCCTCGTCCAAGGTAAGGAGCAGCAGCTAGGCTTTGCTGGAGCAGCCGTGAAGAGATGCCCCACAACTAAGGTAAGAGAAACCCAAGTAAGATGGTAGGTATTGTGAGAGGGCATCAGAGGGCAGACACACTGAAACCATATTCACAGAAAACTAGCCAATCTGATTACATGGACTACAGCCTTGTGTAACTCAATGAAACTAAGCCATGCCGTGTGGGCCCACCCAAGATGGACGGGTCATAGTTCAGAGGTCTGACGGAATGTGGTCCACTGGAGAAGAGAATGGCAAACCACTTTAATATTACTGCCTTGAGAATTCCATGAACAGTATGAAAAGGCAAAATGATAGGATACTAAAAGAGGAACTCCCCAGATCAGTAGGTGCCCAATATGCTACTGGAGATAGGTGGAGAAATAACTCCAGAAAGAATGAAGGGATGGAACCAAAACAAAAACAATACCCAGTTATGGATGTGACTGGTGATAGAAGCAAAGTCCATGCTGAAAAGAGCATTATTGCATAGGAACCTGGAATGTTAGGACCATGAATCAAGGCAAATTGGAAGTGGTCAAACAGGAGATGACAAGAGTGAACGTCGACATTCTAGGAATCAGTGAACCAAAATGGATTGGAATGGGTGAATTTAACTCAGTTCAGTTCAGTTCAGTTCAGTTGCTCAGTAGTGTCCGACTCTTTGCGACCCCATGAATCACAGCATGCCAGGCCTCCCTGTCGATCACCAACTCCCAGAGTTCACTCAGAGTCGCGTCCATTGAGTCCGTGATGCCATCCACCCATCTCATCCTCGATCCTTCCCTTCTCCTCCTGCCCCAAATCCCTCCCAGCATCAGGGTCTTCTCCAATGAGTCAACTCTTCGCATGAGGTGGCCAAAGTACTGGAGTTTCAGCTTTAGCATCATTCCTTCCAAAGAAATCCCAGGGTTGATCTCCTTCAGAATGGACTGGTTGGATCTCCTTGCAGTCCAAGGGACTCTCAAGACTCTTCTCCAACACCACAGTCCAAAAGCATCAATTCTTCGGCGCTCTGCCTTCTTCACAGTCCAAATCTCACATCCATACATGACTACTGGAAAAACCATAGCCTTGACTAGATGGACCTTAGTCGGCAAAGTAATGTCTCTGCTTTTGAATATGCTATCTAGGTTGGTCATAACTTTTCTTCCAAGGAGTAAGCATCTTTTAATTTCATGGCTGCAATCACCATCTGCAGTGCTCTTGGAGCCCAGAAAAATAAAGTCTGACACTGTTTCCACTGTTTCCCCATCTATATTTCCCATGGAGTGATGGAACTGGATGCCATGATCTTCGCTTTCTGAATGTTGAGCTTTAAGCCAACTTTTTCACTCTTCACTTTCACTTTCATCAAGAGACTTTTTAGTTCCTCTTCACTTTCTGCCATAAGGGTGGTGTCATCAGCATATCTGAGGTTCTTGATATTTCTCCCGGCAGTCTTGATTCCAGCTTGTGTTTCTTCCAGTCCAGAGTTACTCATGATGTACTCTGCATGTAAGTTAAATAAGCAGGATGACAATAACAGCCTTGACGTACTCTTTTTCCTATTTGAAATCAGTCTGTTGTTCCATGTCCAGTTCTAACTGTTGCTTCCTGACCAGCATACAGATTTCTCAAGAGGCAGCTTAGGTGGTCTCATATTCCCATCTCTTGAAGAATTTTCTACAGTTTATTGTGATCCACACAGTCAAAGCCTTTGGCATAGTCAATAAAGCAGAAATAGATGTTTTTCTGGAACTCTCTTGCTTTTTCCATGATCCAGCAAATGTTGGCAATTTGATCTCTGGTTCCTCTGCCTTTTCTAAAACCAGCTTGAACATCTGGAATTTCACGGTTCATGTATTACTGAAGCCTGGCTTGGAGAATTTTGAGCATTACTTTACTAACATGTGAGATGAGTGCAATTGTGCAGTAGTTTGAGCATTCTTTGCCATTGCCTTTCTTTTGGATTGGAATGAAAATTGACCTTTTCCAGTCCTGTGGCCACTGCTGTTTTCCAAATTTGCTGGCATATCGAGTGTAGCACTTTCACAGCATCATCTTTCAGGATTTGAAATAGCTCTACTGGAATTCCATCACCTCCACTAGCTTTGTTCGTAGTGATGCTTTCTAAGGCCCACTTGACTTCACATTCCAGAATGTCTGACTCTAGATGAGTGATCATACCATCGTGATTATCCAGGTTGTAAAGATACTTTTTGTACAGTTCTTCTGTGTATTCTTGCCATCTCTTCTTAATATCTTCTGCTTCTGTTAGGTCCATACGATTGCTGTCCTTTATCGAGCCCACCTTTGCATGAAATGTTCCCTTGGTATCTCTAATTTTCTTGAAGAGATCTCTAGTCTTTCCAGTTCTGTTGTCTTCCTCTATTTCTTTGCATTGATTGCTGAAGAAGGCTTTCTTATCTCCTTGCTCTTCTTTGAAACTCTGCATTCAGACACTTATATCTTTCCTTTTCTCCTTGGTTTTTAGCTTCTCTTCTTTTCACAGCTATTTGTAAGGCTTCTCCAGACCTACTACTGCAGGCAGGAATCCCTTAGAAGAAATGGAGTAGCCATCGTGGTCAACAAAAGAGTCTGGAATGCAGTACTTGAATGCAATCTCAAAAATGACAGAATGATCTCTGTCCATTTCCAAGGCAAACCATTCAATATCACGGTGCTCCAAGCCTATGCCCTAAAGAATAACACTGAGGAAGCTGAAGTTGAATGGTTCTATGAACACCTACAAGACCTTTTAGAACTAACACTCAAAAAAGATGTTATTTTCATGATAGCGGACTGCAATGCAAAAGTAGGAAGTCAAGAAACACCTGGAGTAATATGCAAATTTGGCCTTGGAACACAGAATGAAGCAGGGCAAAGTCTAATAGAGTTTTGCCAATAGAATGCACTGGTCATAGCAAATACCCTCCTCCAACAACACAAGAGAAGACTCTACACATGGACAATACCAGATGGTCAACATCGAAATCAGATTGATTATATTCTTTGCAGCCAAAGATGGAGAAGCACTATACAGTCAGCAAAAACAAGATCAGGAGTTGACTGTAGCTCAGATCATGAACTCCTTATTGACAAATTCAGACTTAAATTGAAAAAAGTAGGGAAAACCACTAGACCATTCAGATATGACCTAAATCAAATCCCTTATGATTATACAGTGGAGTGAGAAATAGATTTACAGGACTAGATCTGATAAACAGAGTGCCTGATGAACAATAGACAGAGGTTCATGACATTGTATAGGAGACGGAGGTCAAGACCATACCCAAGAAAAAGAAATGCCAAAAAACAACACGGCTGTCTGGGGAGGCCTTACAAATAGCAGTGAAAAGAAAAGCAGCAAAAAGCAAACGAGAAAAGGAAAGATATAAGCATCTGAACGCAGAGTTCCAAAGAATAGCAAGGAGAGATAAGAAAGCCTTCCTCAGTGACCAATGCAAGAAATAGAGGAAAACAACAGAATGGGAAAGACTAGATATCTCTTCAAGAAAATTAGAGATACCAAAGGAACATTTCATGCAAAGATGGGCTCGGTAAAGGACAGAAATGTTATGGGCCTAACAGAAGCAGAAGATATTAAGAAGAGATGACAAGGATACACAGAAGAACTGTACAAAAAAGATCTTAACAACCTAGATAATCATGATGGTGTGATCACTCATCTAGAGTCAGACATCCTGAATGTGAAGTCAAGTGGGCCTTAGAAAGCATCGCTACGAACAAAGCTAGTGGAGATGATGGAATTCCAGTGGAGCTATTTCAAATCCTGAAAGATGATGCTGTGAAAGTGTTGCACTCAATATGACAGCAGATTTGGAAAACTCAGGAGTGACCACAGGACTGGAAAAGGTCAGTTTCCATTCCAATCTCAAAAAAAGGCAATGGCAAAGAATGCTCAAACTACCGCACATACCGCACATTGCACTCATCTCACATGTTAGTAAAGTAATGCTCAAAATTCTCCAAGCCAGGCTTCAGCAATACGTGAACCATGAAATTCCAGATGTTCAAGCTGGTTTTAGAAAAGGCAGAGGAACCAGAGATCAAATTGCCAACATTTGCTGGATCATGGAAGAAGCAAGAGAGTTCCAGAAAAACATCTATTTCTGCTTTATTGACTATGCCAAAGGCTTTGACTGTGTGGATCACAATAAACTGTAGAAAATTCTTCAAGAGATGGGAATATGAGACCACCTAACCTGCCTCTTGAGAAACCTGTATGCTGGTCAGGAAGCAACAGTTAGAACTGGACATGGAACAGACTGGTTTCAAATAGGAAAAGAGTATGTCAAGGCTGTATATTGTCACCCTGCTTACTTAATTTCTATGCAGAGTACATCATGAGAAACGCTGGGCTGGAAGAAGCACAAGCTGGAATCAAGATTGCCGGGAGAAATATCAAGAACCTCAGATATGCAGATGACACCAACCTTATGGCAGAAAGTGAAGAGGAACTAAAAAGTCTCTTGATGAAATTGAAAGAGGAGAGTGAAAAGTTGGCCTGAAGCTCAACATTCAGAAAACGAAGATTGTGGCATCTCTCCCATCTTCATGGCAATAGATGGGGAAACAGTGGAAACAGTGTCAGACTTTATTTTTCTGGGCTCCAAGAGTACTGCAGATGGCATTGCAGCCATGAAATTAAAAGACACTTACTGCCTGGATTGAAAGTTATGACCAACCTAGACAGCATATTAAAAGCAGCGACATTACTTTGCCAACAAAGATCCGTCTAGTCAAAGCTATGGTTTTTCCAGTTGTCATGTATGGATGTGAGAGCTGGACTGTGAAGAAAGCTGAGCGTCAAAGAACTGATGCTTTTGAACTGCGGTGTTGGAGAAGACTCTTGAGGGTCCCTTGGACTGTAAGGAGATCCAACCAGTCCATCCTAAAGGAGACCAGTCCTGGGTGTTCCTTGGAAGGACTGATGCTAAAGCTGAAACTCCAATACTTTGGCCACCTCATGAGAAGAGTTGTCTCATTGGAAAAGACCCTGATGGTGGGAGGGATTGGTGGCAGGAGGAGAAGGGGATGACAGAGGATGAGATACTGGATGGCATCACTGACTCGATGGACATGAGTTTGAGCAGGCTCTGGGAGTTGGTGATGGACAGGGAGGCCTGGCATGCTCTGATCCATGGGGTCACAAAGAGTCAGACACGATTGAGCAACTGAACTGGAACTGGAAGGAATGTAGAGGAAAAAAATTTTTCCTTTCCTCCTCCTTGAGTATTCCAGACCCTTCTCTCCTTGGGGATCCCTGGAGTTCTTATCAACCTGCCTAGGAACTGACTCTCTCAACAACATCTAGAATATCTGGTGGTGAAAATCTTTCCTGTATAGTTCTTCTATGCCTTCTTTCCACCTCTTCTTAATATCTTCTGTTCTGTTAGGTCCATACCATTTCTGTCCTTTGTAGAGCCCATCTTTGCATGAAATGTTCCCTTGGTATCTCTAATTTTCTTGAAGAGATCTCTAGTCTTTCTCATTCTATTGTTTTCCTCGATTTCATTGCATTGATCACTGAGGAAGTCTCTCTTATCTCTCCTTGCTATTCTTTGGAAATCGTCATTCAAATGGGTATATCTTTCCTTTTCTCCTTTGCCTTTTGCTTCTATTCTTTTCATAGCTGTTTGTAAGGCCCCCTCAGACAGCCATTTTGTCTTTGTGCATTTCTTTTTCTTGGGGATGATCTTGATTCCTGTCTCCTGTACAATATCACAAAGATCCATATTAGTTTCTTCAGGCACTCTGTCTATCAGATCTAATCCCTTGAATCTATCAGTCACTTCTACTGTGTAGTCGTAAGGGATATGATTTAGGTCACACCTGAATGGTTTGGTGGTTTTCCCTACTTTCTTCAGTTTAAGTCTAAATTTGGCAATAAAGAGTTCATGATCTGAGTCACAGTCAGCTCCCTGTCTTGTTTTTGCTGACTGTATAGAGCTCTTCCATATGTGGCTGCAAATAATATAATCAATCTGAGTGATGGTCCACGTATAGAGTCTTCTCTTGTGTTGTAGGAAGAGGGTGTTTGCTATGACCAGTGTGTTCTCTTGGCAAAACTCTGTTAGCCTTTGCCCTGCTTCATTCTACAGTCCAAGGCCAAATTTGCCTATTACTACAGGTATTTTTTTACTTCCTACTTTTGCATTCCAGTCCCCTATGATGAAAAGAACTTTTTTTTTTTTTTTTTTGGCTGTTAATTTTAGAAGTTCCTGTTTGTCTTCATAGAACCGTTCAACTTCAGCCTCCTCAGCATTATTGGTCAGGGCATAGTCTTGGATTACTGTGATAATGAATTATTTGCCCTGGAAACGAACAGAGATCACTCTGTCTTTTTTGAGATTGCATCCAAGAACTGCATTTCAGATAGCTACATATAAAAGAATGAAATTAGAACATCCCTAACACCATACACAAAGATACACTCAAAATGGATTAAAGACCTAAATTAAGACCAGAAACCATAAAACTCATAGAGGCAAACATAGGCAGAACACTCAATGACAGAAATCAAAACAAGAGCCTCTGTGACCCACTTCCTAATGTAACAAAATAAAACAAAAGTAAACAAGTGGGACCTGATTAAACTTCAAGGCTTTTGCACAGCAAAGGACACTATAAGCAAGGTGAAAAGACCACCCTCAGAACGGGAGAAAATAATAACAAATGAAACAATTGTCAAAGAATTAATTTCCAAAATATATAAGCAGCTCATACAACTCAATACCAGAAAACAAACAACTGCATCAAAAAGTAGGGAAAAGACATAAATAGACATTTTTTCTAAATAAGACATACAAGCAGATAACAAGCACAAAATGTCAATTTTCATTCCAATCCCAAAGAAAGGCAATGCCAGAGAATGTTCAAACTACTTCACAATTGCACATATCTCACATGCTAGCAAAGTAATGCTCAAAATTCTCCAAGCCAGGCTTCAACAGTACATGAACCAAGAACTTCCAGATGTTCAAACTGGTTTTAGAAAAGGCAGAGGAACCAGAGATCAAATTGCCAATATCCTATGGATCTTCCTAAAAGCAAAAGAGTTCCCAAAAAACACCTACTTCTTCTTTATTGGCTACACCATAGCCTTTGACTGTGTAGATCATAACAAATTGTGGAAAAATGATTAAGAGATGGGAGTACCAGACCACCTGACCTGCCTCCCTAGAAATCTGTATGCAGGTCAAGAAGCAGCAGTTAGAACTGGACATGAAACAGATTGGTTCCAAATAGGAAAAGGAGTATGTCAAGGTTGTATATTGTCACCTTGCTTATTTAAATTATATGCAATGTATATCAGGTAAAATGCTGAACTGGATGAAGCACAAGCTGGAATCAAGATTGCCAGGAGAAATACCAATAACCTCAGATATGCAGATGACACCAACCTTATGGCAGATAGCAAAGAAGAACTAAAGAGCCTCTTGATGGAAGTGAAAGAGGAGAGTGAAAATGTTTGCTTGAAACTCAACAATCAGAAAACTAAGATCATGGCATCTGGTCCCATCACTTCATGGTAAATTGATGGGGAAACAATGGAAACACTGACAGACTTTATTTCTGGGGACTGTAAAACACTGAAGATGGTGACTGCAGCCATGAAATTAAAAGACACTTGCTCCTTGGAAGAAAAGTTTTGACCAACCTAGACAGGGTATTAAAAAGCAGAGACATTAATTTTCCAACAAAGGTCTCTCTAGTCAAGGCTATGGTTTTTCTAGTAGTCATGTAAGGATGTGACAGTTGGACTCTAAAGAAAGCTGAGCACCAAAGAATTGATGCTTTTGAACTGTGATGTTGGATAAGACTTTTGAGAGTTCCTTGGACTGCAAGGAGATCCAACCAGTCCATCCTAAAGGAAATCAGTTCTGAATATTCATTGGAAGGAGTGATGTTGAAGCTGAAACTCCAATTCTTTGGCCACTTGATGTGAAGAACTGACTCATTTGAAAAGACCATGCTGTTGGGAGGCATTGGGGGCAGAAGGAGAAGGGGATGACAGAGGATGAGATGGTTGGATGGTGTCACCGACTCAATGGATGTGATTTTGAGCAAGCTTTGGGAGTTGGTGGGGGACAGGGACAGGGAAGCCTGACATGCTACAGCCCGTGGGGTTGCAGAGTTGGACACAAATGAGCAACTGAACTGAACTGAACAAGCACTTGAATAGATGCTCAACATCGCTCATTATTAGAGAAATGTAAATAAAAGCTACACTGATATATTACCTCACACTGGTCAGAATAGCCATCATCATAAAGTCTACCAACAGTAAATGCTGAAGAAGGTATAGAGAAAAGGGAACGCTTTTGCATTGCTGGTAGAAATATAAATTGATACTGCCACTCGGAAGATCGTATGGAGATTCCTATGAAACCTAGAAATAAAAGTACCATCAGACTCAGCAACCTTACTCCTAGGCATATACGGTGAGGAAACCAAAATTGAAAAAGAGACATGTATCCCATTGTTCATTGCATCACTATTTACAATAGCTAGAACATGAAAGTAACCTAGATGTCCCTAGACAGATGAATGGATAGATATTGTGGTAAATATTCACAATAAAATATTATTCATCCATAAAAATGAACACATTTGAGTCTGTTCTAATCAGGTGGATGAACCTAGACCCTATTATACAGAGTGAAGTAAGTCAGAAAGAGAATGATAAATATTGTATACTAACGCATATATACGGCTAGAAAACTGGTACTAAGGAGTTTATTTGCAGACAACAATGGAGAAACAGACATAGAGAATAAACTTATGGACGTGGGGAGAGGGGAGGAAAGGATGAGATGTATGGAGAGATTAACATGGAAACTTGCACTACCATATATAAAATAGATATCCAATGGGAATTTGCTATTATCTCTCAGGAAACTCAATCAGGGACTCAACCTAGAGAGGTGGGTTGGGGAGTAAAATGGGTGGGAGGTTCAAAAGGGAGAGGATATATGTATACCTATGGCTGATTAATTTTAAAGTTTGACAGAAAACAACAAAATTCTGTAAAACAATTATCCTTCAATTAAAAAATAAATTAATTAAAGAAAATAAATTTATAACCATCAAATTACTTGCATATTTTCAAAAGAATATGAGAATTAATTGGGAAGTATTGAATGAATGGATAAGTACATTTTTTAATGTGTTGAAGTGAAATTCATATAACATAAAATTAAGAATTTCAAAGTAAACAATTCAGTGTTGTTTAGTATACTTACAAAGTTGTGAAATTTACCTAGTTTCAAAATATCACCATCATTCCAAAGTAAAGCCCTTACCCGATAAACAATTTCTTCTCAGTTTTCCCACCCTCTATCTCTTGGTACCCACCAATCTGCATTGTCTCTATAGTTTTGTGTCTTCTGAATATTTCATGTAAATGGAGTCAGACAAAATTAGACATTTTGTGTATGCCTTTTTATACTTAGCTTCATATTTATTATAGCATATATCAGTATTTTATCCCTTTTTCTATGGTTGAATAATGCAGGTGTACCTCGTTTTATTTGATGTTACTACTGTAATTGTTTTGGAATATCATGAACTTCTCCTATATGAAATAGCTAATTGAATTGATAAATACTGTATATTCTGACTTCTCCACCAGCTGACCAAATTTCTGTCTCTCTACCTCTCCTTGGGCCTCCCTATTCTGATAGATACTACAATATTGAAATTAGGCAGGTTGATAAACCTACAATAGCCTCTAAGTGTTCAAGTAAAAGAAAGCTAGAAATGATTAAGCTTAGTGAGGAAGATATTTCAAAAAATGAAATAGACGAAAAATTAGTCCTCTTGTGTCAGTTAGCCACGTTGTGAATGTGAAGAAAATCTCTTGAAGGAATTAAAAATTGACTCTAGTGAACATACAAATGGTAGGGATGGGAAATAGCATTATTGCTGATATGATAAAAGTTTTGGTAATCTGGACTAAAGATCAAACCAACCAAAACATGCCCTTAAACTAAAGTCCAGAACACAGCAAGGGCTTGGCTTTCTTCAATTTTATGAAGACTGAGAGAGATAAGGAAGCTGCAGGAGAAATGTTTGAGGCTAGCAGAGGTTTAAGGAAAGAAGCCATCTCCATAAAGTTAAAGTTCAAGAAGCAACAAGTGCTGATGTAGAAACTGCAATAAGTTATCTAGAAGATCCAATTAAGATAATGAAAGTGGCTAGATTAACCGGACTGCCAGTGTAAATGAAACAGCATTATATTGGAAGAAGATGACTTCTCAAAGCTAGAGAGGAGAAGTCAATGCCTGGCTTCAACGTGCTAAAGGACAGGCTGACTCTCTGGTTAGGGATTAACGCAGCTAGCAATTCTAAGTTGAAGCCAGTGCTCATTTACCATTCCAAAAATTCTAGGATCCTTAAGAATTCTGCTAAATCTACTCTGCCCATATTCTATCGATGGAAAAACAGCCTGGCTGGAAGCACATGTGTTCACAACATGGGTTACTAAATATTCTAAACCTGCTGTTGAGAATTACTCCTGGGGCGGGGGGGGGGGGGGATTTATTTCAAAATATTACTGTTTAATGACAATTCACCTGAGTCATTCAAGAACTCTGATGGAGATGTACTACTGTTTTCATGCCTGCTAACATGACATCTGTTCTATAACCCATGGATCAAGGAGTAAGATTCACTTTTAAGTCTTATTATTTAAGAAATACATTCATATGGCTTCAGCTTTCAAAACAGTGATTTCTCTGAAGGATCTGGGCAAAGTCAACTGGAAATCTTCTCAAAGGATTCACTATCCTAGAGGCCATTAAGAACATCCATGATTCAGAGGAAGACATCAAAATAGAGACATTAACCCAACTTGGGAAGAAGTTGATTCCAACCCTCACATATGACTTTGAGGGATTCAGGATTCAGTGTAGGAAATAGCTATACATATGTTGGGAATAGAAGAGAACTAAATTAGAAGTGAAGCTTGAAGATGTGACTAAATTATGGCAATCTCATGATAAAACCTTAAAAAGACAAGGCATTGCTTCTTATGGATGAGCAAAGAAAGTGGTTTCTTGAAATGGAATTTATTCCCAATAAAGAGGCTTTGAAGATTGTTGAAACAACAAAAGACTTAGACTATTATGTAAACTTAGTCAATGAAAAAGCAATAGTGTTTGAGAGAACTGACTCCAATTTTGAAAAAAGTTCTATGGGTAAAACTCTGTCAAACTGCAGTGCATGCTACAGAGAAACTGTTCATGAAAGGAAGAGTCTAATGCAGCAAACTTCATTGTTCTCTTCTTTTAAGTGATTGCTAGAACCATACCAGTCTTCAGCCACCACCATCCTGACCAGTCAGCAGCATCGGTATTGCAGCAAGATCCTTCACCAGGAAAAAAGATTATGTCACTGAAGGCTCAGATGATGGTTAGCATTTTCATCAATAAAATATATATTTTAGTTAAGGTTTGTGCACTGTGTTTTTGTTCCTGCTATTGCAGACTTAATAGACTTAACAATACAGTGAAAGCACAAGTTTTATGTCCAATGGGAAACAAAAAATTCATATAACTTGCTTTATTGCCATATTTGCTCTATTATGGTGGCCTGGAACTGAACCTGCTGTAACTTTGAAGTAGGCCTATATTATGTATATGTATGTATATTCACTGAGCCTTCAATAACATAATCATTTTCCTGGTGAAGGATCTTGATGCATTTGTTTATTCACTCACCACATGATTGATATTCATACTGTTTGCACACTTTGGGTTATTATAAATACAGCTGCTATATATGCTCTGTATATGAGAGTACATGTGCTTTTTATGAGTACTTGTTTTCAATTATATTTGGTAAATAAGTAGGAGTGGACTTGTGGGGTCATATAGTAATCCTGTGTGTATTGAGCTGTTCTGAGGAACTGCCAAACTATTTTCCAGTGGCTGCATCAGTTTGTATTCTCACTACCAGTATATGAAGATTTCAATTATCACACATTTTGAATAACACTTTTAATTTTCTTTTTCTTTTAATTATTATTGTATCCATCCTACTGAGTGTGAAGTGGTATTTCATTGTCGATTTCCTTAACAACTAACAGCGATAAGCACCTTTTCATGTGTTTGTTGGACATTTGTATATCTTCTTTAGAGCAGTATCTCTTCAAGGATTTGCAAATTTTAAAACTGAGTTGTTTGTATTTTTCTTAATGATCTATGAGTTCTTTATATAATCTGACTTTTATTAAATATATAATTTGACAATATTTTCTCCCAATCTCTATAGATTATCTTCACTTTCTTGACAGTATTCTTCGATGAATAAATTTTAAATTTTGATGACATCCAATTAAATTATTTTGCATTTTGTTGCTCGTGCCTTTGTTTTCATGGCTGAGAACCTATTACAAAATCTGAGGTCATGAAGATTTATTAATATCTGTTTTATTCTAAAAGCTTTCTGATTTTTAGTCCTTATAATTATGTGCTTGACTCATTCTGAATTAATTTTTTTATATGTTCTAAGATAAGAGGTCTAACTTCAGTATTTTGTTATGTGAATATCCACTTTTCCCAGCACCATTTGTGAAGAGACTGTTATTTCCCCCATTGAATTGTCTTAGAACTCTTGTCAAATATCAACTGGCCACAGATATATGGGTTTATTGCTGAACTCTCAATCCTATGCCTTTGTTCCATGTGTCTATCTTATGCCATTATCATGATAATTATATTACTATAGCCATGTAGTAAGTTTTGAAACTTAAGTTTTAACTCATTTAAACTTGTTCTTTTCTCAAGACCATTTTGACTATTTGGGGCCCCTAGGAATTCCACATGAATTTGAGGACCAGTTTTTCAATTTATGTTAAAAAGGTCTTGGGATTTTGATAGAGCTTGCTTTGAATCAAAAGATCACACTGGGGAGTCTTGACATTTTACCAATATGGAGTTTTTTAACCTACAAACTTGGGATATCTTTCAATTTTTTAAAGTCTTCTTTAGTTCTTTGAGCACTGTTTTTTAGTTTTTGCTGCACTAGTCTTCATCTCCTTGGTTATAGTTATTTCTATTTACTTTATTCTTTTGGACACTGTTACAAGTAGAATTATTTATTATTTCCTTTTTATTGTTTATTGATTGTATACAGAAACACAGCTAATTTTAGAGTATTGATCTTTTTTCTGAAATTTTGCTGAATTCATTTTTCACACTATTAGACTTTTTATGAAAGTGAAAGTGAAGTCGCTCAGTCGCGTCCGACTCTGTGCGACCCCGTGGACTATAGCCAGCCAAGCTCCTCTGTCCATGGAATTCTCCAGGCAAGAATACTGGAGTGGGTTGCCATTTCCTTCTCCAGGGGATCTTCCCAACCCAGGGATCGAACCCAGGTCTCCTGCATTGCAGGCAGACTCTTTATCCTCTGAGCCACCAGGGATCTTTCTTCCTATAAGATCATGTCATCTGCTAAGGGGAATAGTTTTACTTCTTTTCCAATCTGGATGCCTTTTATTCAACAGTTGACTGACTGATTTTGGTGCCTAATTGCTCTAGCTGGAACATCAAATACAATGTTTAATTGCAATGGTAAAAGCTAGCATTCTTGTCTTTGTAATATTAAGAGGGAAGGTTTCAGTCTTTCACTATTGAGTATGATGTTATCTGTGCATATGTCATATATGCTCTTTATCATATTAAGGAAATTTCCTTATAGTCTTAGTTTTTGTGATTTTTTGTTGTTGTTGATTTTGTCAAAAGCTTTTGCTGTATCAGTTGAACTGTGTGTGTGTGTGTGTGACATCTTTATCTGGTTTTGATATCAAGATAACGCTGGTCTCACATAATGAGTTAGAAAGTGCCCCTCACCCTCCACAGCCCCCATAAGAGTTTGGAAAGGATTCATGTTATTTCTTCTTTTTTTTTTAAATTTAAATGTATTTATTTTAATTGGAGGCTAATTACTTACAATATTGAATTGGTTTTGCCATACATCAACATGAATCTGCCACGGGTGTACACGTGTTCCCCATCCGGAAACCCCCTCCCATCTCCCTCCCCGTACCATCCTTCTGGGTCATCCCAGTGCACCAGCCCCAAGCATCCTGTATCCTGCATCGAACCTGGACTGGCAATTCGTTTCTTATATGATATTATGCATGTTTCAATAAATGTTTGGTAGAATTTACCAGTGAAGATATCTGGTCCTAACATTTTCTTTTTTGGAATATTTTTATTATTGATTCCGTCTCTCCTTGTTATAGGTCTGGTCATATTTCTTTTTGAGTCAGCTTTGGTAATTTGTATGTTTTTAGAAATGTGTCCATTTTATTGTTTAATTCATTGGTGTTCATTTGTTCATAGTAGTTTCTTATAATTTTTAAAACATATTTCTGTTTGATCAATGGTAATGTACCCAGTATCACTTCTGATTTTGGTTATTTGCAAATCGTCTCTTTCATTTCTGTCAGTCTAACTAAAGCTTTGTCAGTTTTCTTTTCTGAAAACCAACTTTTGGATTTGTTGATACGATTATTTTCCATTCCGTATTTTTTATCTCCATTTGAATCTTCATTATTTTTTCTCCTTCTCCTAGCTTTGGGTTTAGTTTGTTCTTTTTTTTTCTAGGTCCTTAAGTTTAGGTTATGGATTTGGGATGTTTCTTCTTTTTTAACATAAGCTTTTACTGCTAAAAAGAACTTCATCTGACTATTGCTCTGGCTATATCCCATAAGTTTTATGTTGTATTTATACTTTCATTCATCTCTTAGTATTTTTAATTTGCCTTGCACTTTATTATTTGACCCATTAGTTGCTTGAATGTATTATTTAATTTTTACATATTTGTGTTTTTTTTAATTTTCCTATTATTTATTTCTGAAAAAAAGTGAAAGTCACTCAGTTGTGTCTGCCTCTTTGTAACTCCATGGACTTTAGCTTGCCAGGCTCCTCTGTCCATGGAATTCTTTAAGCATAAATACTGGAGTGGGTAGCCATTCCCTTCACCTGGGTATCTTCCCTATACAGTGATTTAACCCAGATCTCCTAAAATTGTAGTCATATTCTTTACCTTCCTTATCGTCTGAGCCATCAGTGATTCTAGCTCTACTGTGTTGTTGTTAGAAAAAATTATTTGTGCAATCTCAGTCTTTTTCAACTTATTGAGATTTATTTTGTGACTTAACATACAGCCTACTCTAGAGAATTTTCTATATACATTTGAGAAGAATGTGTATTCTATGCTTGTTATATAGTGTACGTGTGTGTGTATATATATACATATATATATATATATTAGGTATAGTTGGATTATAGTGTTGTCCAAGTCCCCTATTTCCTTACTGATCTTTCATCTAAATGTTTCCTGTCATTGAAAGTGAGCTATTGATGTTACCAACTATTATTATTGAAAGGCATGATTTTCCCCTTCAAGTCTGTCAGTGTTGGTTTCACATCTTTAGGGGCTCTGTTGTCTCATGTGTATATGCTTATAATTGTTTTGTTTTCTGGAGAAGTTAATTCTTTTATCAATATATAATGCTTCTTTTTTATTTGTAATGGATTTTGACTTAAAGTCTATGATGTCTGATACTAGTTTGACTTTTTTTTTACTGTTTGGAATATCTTTTTCAGTAGAAATTTCTATAGCTATTGAATGCATAATGTCAGTGGTAATCAAATCAATAATTAATTCACACATCCACTGATTTGTATGTGTGTGCTTAGTCATTCAGACATGTGTGACTCTTTGTGAACCCACAGACTGTAGCCCACCAGGCTCTTCTGTCCATGGGGATTCTCCAGGCAAGAATTCTGAAGTGGGTGGCTTTGCACTCCTCCAGGGGATTTTCCCAACACAAGGACTGAACCCAGGTCTCCTGCATTGCAGATGGATTCTTTACAGTCTGAACCACCAGGGAAGCCTAAAAATACTGGAAGGCATAGCCTATCCCCCCTTCTCCAGGGATCTTCCCAACCCAGGAATCGAACTGGGGTCTCCTACATTGCAGGTGGATTCTTTACCAGCTGAAACTGATTACCCACTATCCCTAAAGTATAGATTTTGCCCTAAAGTGGCTTTCATTTTAAGCCAGTCTCTCAATGGCACACAAATTGTGTTTATAGTCCCTCAAATAAAAGAGAATATTTTTATTTAAATGTTTTTAATTATCTTTATTGGAATATAACTTATATGTAATAAACCATGCCCATTTTAAGAATATTATTTGATAAATATTGAAAATACATACATTCATGTAAATCCATCAGAATCAAAGTGTAGAACTCTTCCACCTCCTTAAAATATGTACATAGTCCCTTCAATCCCAGGTGCAAGCAACCATTTCTTCCCTTCCTCCCACTAAAGTTCAGATTGTCATGTCTGAAATTTCAGAGAAATGGACACATAATGTACTCTTTTATACCTGTTACATTTTGTTTAGCAAAATGTATATGAAACTCATAGATATTGTGTATATCAGCAGCCCATTCACTTAAATTGCAAAGTAGCTTTCCATTGTAGAGATAGATAATGCATTTATCCATTTACCTGCCTATGAACATTATTTCGCAGTTTATAACTACTATAAATAAACTACTGTAAGTATTTGCATATATTTTTGTGGATACTTGGGTAAGTAAATTTTTTGGTATTGAACATATGAAACATTTGCCCTCATGGTAACCAAGGCTACCATTATTAGGATTTTTGAAGTAGGAAATCAATTTTTAAGCTTTTGTAAGAAAAAAAAAATTGTACCTTTCTTACTTGTAATATCCTTCCCTGGACTTTTTGTATTCCAAATATCTGTGATGCTGAAAATGAAGTTCATTTTATGTGATCTTCATACATTGTAGTCTACTTTTGGTATATATTTAAGAACATTAAACCTTCATTTAAACACACAAAAAAATCATTGAGTGACTACTTAAAATGCAATTCTAAATCAAATGTAAGTGTACCTTAAACCCTAAAAAGTGGCTAGTTTTTCAAAGTTATTGTGCCACTTGACACTCATATCAGAAATGTATGAGATTTGATTGCTCCACATCCTTTCCAACACTTACTATTGTAGCCATTATGATGGAGTGTTTTGGTATTTCATTTGGTTTAATTGTAATTTCTCCAATGACATGATGGTAAAGATATTTCCATTTGCTTTATGGCCATTAGTATTGTCTTCTTTTGTGAAATATGTCTATGAGTATTTTGCTCATATTTTCATTGGACTGCTTGTAATCTTAACATTGAGTTGTGAAAATGTCTTACGTAGTCTGACTACAAGCCCTTTGTAGACAAATGCATTATAGTTTATTACAGTTTGTGGCTTTTAATTTTATTTTCTTAATGTTCTTTTCCAAAGAACCAAATATTTTCATTTTAATGATGTTCAACTCATCATTTTTCCTTTTATGCATATTACATTTTGTTTTTTTTGGAAAATCTTTACTAAACAAAGGTTGCATAGATTTTCTTTATTTTGTTCTAGAAAGTTCATTATTGACTATTTACATTTAAATATATGATCCACTTCAACTTATATGAACTCCTTTTGAGAACTGAATCTTTTGTGTGATTCAAAAGTCTTGAGAATGTCATTGATTCTTTACTAGGTAAGATAGGAATAAAACTGACAACATATATATAACACATTTATTTTTTAGGCAAAGACATTGAAAGAAATGTGTCATGACTTTGTGATTAAAAGGATATATATTTACTGTAAAATATGTAAGGCGCTCATTTTTAAGGATTTAAATGTTAATAGTGTTAAACAGGTACCACTTAAGTGATACTGCATTAATTTTATAAACTTTTCTTTTATTCAAATGTATAATTCTCAGCTTTCTACTCTACTACCTTGATTTAATAATAGATAAATCAGGTGAGAATGTAAAACCAATGTGAGTATTTGCAGACAGAATTCAATAATATGAAGCATCATTATTTATGCATTTACCCTTGGACCAGTAAAATGATTTCTAGAATTATTTGGGGGAAATATTGTTTCCCAAATGAAACAATATAAAAGACTATTGCACAGACCGTTTATCATAGCACTATTATAACAGCAAAAGATTGGAAATGACACAGTCATCATCAATTGAGGACTCCTGTCTGTATAAACTATGCTTCATTTGCATTCTGGAATACTATGCAGCTATTAAAGAATTGGGAATATATGTACATACTGCTATATAGAGTTCTTCAAAATGTATTATTAAGTAAACAAAAAATTATCATGGAGAAAAATGTGTACAATATGTCCCCATTTATGTAATGAAGGGCATGAAAACATATAATAAAAATACATAATATTGCTATATAGTTATATAGTTTTGAAGATGAAGGATAATCCTAAAAATAAAAAAATAATAACGTAAATTATCTAAGAGGGGAGAATAGATTGAAGGAATCAGGGACAGAAACCAAACTTCACAGAAAATATTTTACTTAATACTTTTGTTGAGAAACATGTAAATACTTTACCCAATTATAGGAAAAATCTAAAGCCAAACAACAGTTTTTAAGAATCAAAGATAAAATGAACCAAGCAATGCATCAAGTTGGTGCCTCAACCACACAGAGAAAAGTTATTTTAAGTGACTGTTAAATACGGTAATTTGATGATGAATTTGCAGGTAAGATATAGCATAAAAACCAAAATTAACTACATGGTTAAGGTGTTTTCACTAATCATATTTTAGTAATAACATCAGTATTGTTCTGAAATCATGTTATATATGTAATATAAAAAAGATTATTTATAAACTATAGACATTATGTAAAACCTTATAATCTTAAATCCTGACATTTTAATTGGAAATAACCATATAACTCATGGCATATTTTCCCTAGAAAACACACATGCACACAGAAACTTTACATCTGTGCAGTGAATCAGCTTAGGAACTGATCAACATGACACCAGTAACATCTCTAACACCATGATTGCTTGCATTAAGCAACATTTTGTACTAAAAAGGTACAGGCTTATTGGAGAAATGGCTAACTCCATGTCTTAGGGAGAAAACGTACAAATGAGCCTGAAAGATCTGATTATAACAGAAAGCAATAAAGTTATCAAATACTATTAAAGTTAGATTAAGCAGATTTAGGAAACAATTTAAAGAGACATTGACTGGATGAAAGTGAGACATTGGAGAATATTTAATAAAACAAATGGACTGAAACATAGCAGACCTCTTAAAATCCATCAGTTCATAATAATATAAAATCCTCACTGGTCACTGTGTCGGTCATGTGTTACCAATAGTCTTCTGAAATAATAAACTTCCCCAAATTCAGTGGCTTAAGTGAAAATAAGGATTCTTGCTCATATGTGTTTGTGGCTCCCAGAGGTCAGGTATTCTAGTTTGGGTTTGTCTGGGCTTGGCTCCAAGCATTAGATGGAGTCCTGATCTCCTCTGTATTACTGTCATCCTCCTCAGGTCAGGAAAAGACTGATGAGACATGTTCTTCTCATGATAATGACAGCATACAAGAAAGAAAGACTAACCTCACAAGCATATGTCAAGCTGCTTATTGCTGTTTGGCTGCTCTTAGCCAGAGTAAGCCTCATGACTGAGTGCAAAGACAAGAGGGGGAAGAGCACTCAGCTTCTGCTAAAATGAACTGAAAAATAACATAGCATGAATGTAGACACAGATGGGGTGAAGAATAAGTGTCAATAATTTTAATCTCCCATAGTCACTAATAGAATATTTTCTAGAGAATTAACTAATATTCTTAATATTGGTAAATAAAATGATATTTTAAGAGTATATATCCCACTTTTAACATACAAACTATACATGAATATATTAAAGGAGTTGATGGAGGATGTATTTTAAAACTAAAAAGTGAAAAAAAAACAATAAAATTAGATATCACCATTTTTAATAAAATTAGAATATCACCATTCCTTACCTGTAATGAAATAATATACTGGCACGTTATCATCATTGCTTGATAAAAATATATGTGAAGAGCTTATGGAACAGAGAAACTAACAAATACCAGAGTTGCCAAGAAGTAATTGAGAACCAATCTAAAGACATTCCCATTAGATAAAGGTGACAAAACCAAAATCAGGCTAATTCTATTCTTTGCAGCCAAAGATGGAGAGGTTCTATATAGTCAGCAAAAACAAGACCGGGAGCTGACTGTGGCTCAGATCATGAACTCCTTATTGCCAAGTTCAGACTTAAATTGAAGTAAGTAGGGAAAACCACTAGACCATTCAGGTATGACTTAATCAAATCCCTTATAATTATATAGTGGAAGTGAGAAATAGACTTAAGAAATTAGATCTGATAGAGTGCCTGATGAACTATGGACAGAGGTTCATGACATTGTACAGGAGACAGGAATCAAGACCATCCCAAAGAAAAAGAAATGCAAGAAGTCAAAATGGCTGTGTGAAAAGGCCTTACAAATAGCTATGAAAAGAAGAGAAGCAAAAAGCGAAAGAGAAAAGGAAAGATATACCCATATAAATGCTCCAAAAGATAGCAAGGAGAGATAAGAAAGACTTCCTTAGCAATCAGGGCAAAGAAATAGAGGAAAACTATAGAATGGAAAAGACTAGAGCTCTCTTCAAGAAAATTAGAGATACCAAGGGAACATTTCATGCAAAGAAGTTCTCAATAAAGGACAGAAATGGTATGGACCTAACAGAAGCAGACGATATTAAGAAGAGGTGGCAGGATTACACAGAAGAACTGTGCAAAAAAGATCTTCATGACCCAGATAATCATGATGGTATGATAACTCACCTAGAGCCAGACATCCTGGAATATGAAGTCAAGTGGGTCTTAGGAAGCATCACTACGAACAAAGCTAGTGGAGGTGATGGAATTCCAGTTGAGCTCTTTCAGATCCTAAAAGATGATGCTGTGATAGTGCTGCACTCAATATGCCAGCAAAATTGGAAAAAACACTAATGGCCACAGGACTGGAGAAGGTCAGTTTTCATTCCAATCTCAAAGAAAGGCAAGGCCAAAGAATGCTCAAACTACTGCACAATTGCACTCATCTCACACTCTGGTAAAGTAATGCTCAAAATACTTGAAGCCAGGCTTTAGCAATACGTGAACCATGAACTTCCAGATGTTCAAGCTGGTTTTAGAAAAGGCAGAGGAACCAGAAATCAAGTTGCCAACATCCACTGTATCATTGAAAAAGTACGAGAGTCCTAGAAAAAAAAAAACATATATTTCTGCTTTATTGACTATGCCAAAGCTTTTGATTGTGTGGATCACAATAAACTGTGGAAAATTCTGAAAGAGATGGGAATACCAGACCAGCAGACCTGCCTCTTGAGAAACCTGTATACAGGTCAGGAAGCAACAGTTACAACTGGACATGGAACAACAGACTGGTTCCAAATAGGAAAAGGAACATGTCAAGGCTGCATAGTGTCACCCTGCTTATTTATCTTATATGCAGAGTACCTCATGAAAAATGCTGGGCTGGATGAACATCATGAGAAATGCTGGGCTGAAAGAAGTACATGCTGGAATCAAGATTGCCGGGAGAAATATCAATAACCTCAGATATGCAGATGATACTACCCCTATGGCAGAAAATGAAGAAGAATTAAAGAGCCTCTTGATGAAAGTGGAAGAGGAGAGTGAAAAAGTTGGCTTAAAGCTCAACATTCAGAAAACAAAAATCATGGTATCCAGTCCCATCAATTCATAGCAAACAGATGGGGAAACGGTGGAAACAGTGGCTGACTTTATTTTTCAGGACTCCAAAATGACTGCAGATTGTGATTGCAGACATGAAATTAAAAGACACTTACTCCTTGGAAGAAAAGTTATGACCAACCTAGAGAGCATATTCAAAAGCAGGGACATTACTTTGCCTACAAAGGTCCATCTAGTCAAGGCTATGTTTTTTCCAGTGGTCATGTATGGATGTGAGAGTAGGACTATAAAGAAAGCTGAGTGCTGAAGAATTGAAGCCTTTGAACTGTGGTGTTGGAGAAGATGCTTGAGAGTCCCTTGGACTGCAAGGGGATCCAACCAGTCCATCCTAAAGGAGGTCAGTCCTGGATGTTCATGGGAAGGACTGATGTTGAAGTTGAAACTCCAATACTTTGGCCACCTGATGCAAAGAACTGACTCATTGGAAAAGACCCTGATGCTAGGAAAGATTGAAGGCTGGAGGAAAAGGGGACGATAGAGGATGAGGTGGTTGGATGCCATCCCCGACTCAATGGACATGAGTTTGGGTAAGCTCCAGGAGTTGGTGATGGACAGGGAGGTCTGGCGTGCTGTGGTCCGTGGGGTCGCAAAGAATTGGACATCACTGGGTTACTGAACTGATACTGATGCTAAGCATAATAACAGCAATGAATCAAAATCCATTAAAATATTTGAATGCATGAATCATAAATATATTGAACACAAACAAAATTCAATCAAGCAAAAATAAAACATGTGTGCCATTTGGGTGATAGAAATCGACTCATTTTTTTAAACATAGAAAATAAAGGAAACAATTAGGCATCCATCCAGATTTTCCACTATATAAGCTGTAACTCCTGATAACCAAATAGTTGATAATTGAAAGTTTCCCTTTATGTAAATATTTCAGTGATTAGATTTATAAGGATTGAATAAATTAGCATATTACTATTTTAAAACCAGTAATAAATTAATGGGTTTAGGCAACGATATCAATTACTAACATTACCCCAAAACAGATATTATATACCTCTTGATAAAATGTGTAATGACATGCATACAATAGTATTCTCCAAATCTTCTAACTTCAATCTAATCAAGTCTCTAGATCTCACCTCTAATTTATGTGAGACACAGGGGAGGCAGAAATACGTTACATTGAACCATGGGATGAAATTTGTGAAACCCAGAGTGTAGGATAGTATAATACAGAAACTAATCTACAAATGATTGTCCATTAATTGATAATTGTTGGAAGTTGGGTTAAGGAACATGACAGTTTCAAATTCTATCTTTGCATTTATCTGAATTTAAATACTTTTTTCCTAAGGTAGGTCAGGCTAGGCATATTTTTAAAATTATGGGTGGTTTAAAGAGGAAGAATAAGTCTCATTTTGGGGTATAGAGCCCATGTTATTCTTTAAGCTGTATGACTAGAGAACCAGAGTGACAGTGGCTAGTTGACATTTTCTGTGTCCTATTGAGCTCCCCTACAAATACTATCAGTGTGTCATATAATGTCAATGACATTCAGAGGTAACTTAAAAACTAAAACGGATGCTAGTTTGTAAAATTCAGAAGTTAATTAGTCATCCAGAGCAGTACCTAAAATTCCTAGGAGATTGAACAATTAATAAAACAAAATCACTCATGTTATCACATTCATGCAGTAAATATATTTCCAGTTTGACTGATGATCAGACATTCTGAGTATCTTTATAAATGACTTATGCTGTCATATCCTCATGAACAATTGTACATGCCATAAAAAAGAAGCTCTTGCTGATGAGAGACAGTCCATGAATTGCCACCGATACTTAAATTAAGGAAGTGAGATGGGAACCTGGTGATTCTTTCCCGCTGTCATGTATATTCCTTTAGCACTCATGAAGGACTGGCATTAAATGACATCAACTTTTTTGTGTGTGCCACAAGACTTCTGTGTTCTAGAACTATCTTACTGCCTTTATGTTGTTAAACCTCTCTAAAAGAGTACTCTAATAAGAACTTTAGTAGTGTAAAAACAATGTGGCTCCAAACAAAAATGTTCAAGGACTGCTCTTTAGAAATATTTATCAGTGCTCTTATTGCTTTAACTATAGGGACTCTGATTTGAAAATGGGGCTTCCATGCGTTGTAATATTTATCTGATAGAAATCAGATACACTTTGATTTCATGGGGAAACACTATAGTTCTTGGATAGGTGGCTTCAACATAATCATCTTTATTGACTTTGATTATGCTTTTTAACTGAGGGCAATATGATGTCTTGGCATTAGAAAATATGTTAAATATGTTGAATTGTGTATGAGATCAACTAGTAAAACATAACTCTCCAATTTGAAACACATGGGTATTGAAGGCGTAAAGATTAAGGAGACAGACGGGGTTGAGGGATACAAAGAGACCAAGAGATCCTGACGGAATGAGGGATGATGTAGAGCATTTTAAATAGATACATGAATAGAAGCGCTCCTTTACATTGTAGGTAGATGACAATATATTCACAGAACTTGTTTTGTTTTGGCTAAGTTGGCAAACATTTAAATACCATTAGTATTAGGGGAAAAAATCAGTAAATAATTGGTAACAGTACTACAAAAATTAAGAACATGTCTTTCTTTTACCTCCTGTTAGTTCTAAGAGTGTTATGTGTGTGCTCTGTATGTGCTTAGCTGCACAGGCGTATCCAACTCTGTAAGACCCCATGAACTATAGCCTGCCAGGCTCCTCTGTCCACGGGACTTTTCAGGAATACTGGAGTGGGTTGTCATGCCCTCCTCCAGGGGATCTTCCCAACCCAGAGATCAAACCCAGGTCTCCCTCATTGCAGGTGGATTCTTTACCATCTAAGTCACAAGGGAAGCACGAGAGTGTTATATATACAGCCAGATGGATTGTTGGTCTCTCTGTATGGCACACACTTTTGGCCGTAAAGTTATAACCTATAAACTCCCCAGAAAATGAATCAGAGAAAAAACTGAATTACAATTTCCTTTTTTTTTTCCAGCCTCAACTCTTATTATTAATTATGCTGCTTCATTACTTTGCTACTTAAAAGTGGGGAAGATTAGTCATATATTCAACTCCATTTGGGGGCCAGTTGTGAAGTGGGCAAAATTCATTAGGAGAGTGGATCATCCCACCACATTACTGTGCCAAAACCACATAAAATATATGTACCAAGTGCTGTGGAAGGATTAAAACCCAATCAAGGTTTAAGATGCAACAGAATTATATGGAGATGAAGATAAAAATATAGAAAATTCTAAATCACTAGATATTGGAGTACACTCAAGGAATCTGTATTGTACAGAACAGTCCAGGTGATTTCAATGTGTATAGTTCCTGGAATATGATTGTCATAAACACTAATAAGCTGATACAACATGAAAAGATGTAGAAGTTACAAAACTTACATGTACTCTTCAAGAGATTATAAGTTCTCATTATAAGAATTTGTAAGTGTATTTATAAATGTATAGATCTACATTATGCAATATATTCTTATTCAAGTATTAATTTTTTTAAGTGGCAAAGTAGTTGAAATGGTAATTTCCTACATAGTAAATAAAATTAAATTCCAAATCAACTAAGCACAGCATTCACCAATTATCATCATTTTCAGCACACCAAATGCATTCTAATTTAAATTCCTAAATTGTACAACTTAATAAAAGTCACAAAGCTGTGAAAGTCCCATGAAAACTTAAAAAGATGTAAGAATACTGTGTCTGTTAAAATTATTTGGCATTGTTTTGAATATAACTAGGCAAAGACCCAGGCTTTTTTTTTTTTTTTAATCATGTAGCTTCTCAGGTGGCTCCCTTGTAAAGAATCTGCCTGACAAAGCAGGAGATGACAGTTTGATCCCTGACCTGGGAAGATCTCCTGGAGGAGGAAATGGCAACTCCCTCCAGTATTCTTGCTGAAAAGCCCCATGGACAGAGGATCCTGATGGGCTATATATAGTCCATAGGAGTAACAAAGAGACCACTGCCAGGAAAGACACAAATAACGGTGACTGGTTGTTAGAGTCTGGCCAAATGTTTCTCCAAGCAGCATCAGAAAATCTGCAAGAGAATCACTTGGTATTTACTATAAAGTATAGATTCATAGACTCCCCACATTATACATATTATGGATCCAGTTGCAAGGATGTACCAAGATGATTGTGGATATCTGTAAGTAAATTATAATGTCATTTTACAGGTTGAGATGCATAGCACAATGATGTTATCAAATTCTGTCCTTATAACAAAAAGGAAAAAATACTATGTAGTTTGAATTTTCCTCTGTATTTTTGGAACTTTAACTTTCACTAGTGACAAAGGAGAGTCTCCAGTGCAGGGCCAAGGCTAAAATAAAATGAATAAAGTGCTTGTGTGGGGTGCAAAAACTAAGGGGCAATTTAAGAAAAAGAAAAGGAAAGTAATGAAAACAAGATACAGAGCTCTGCTAAACCGTATTGAGTTTTGAAATAAAATAAGTAATACTTAAAAGAAATGTGATACTGATGCCTTAATTTAAAATTTTATTTCTTGTTCATTATGGATAGTTTTGCATTACTTTTATATTTTTAAATAGTGCATTAAAATACTGTTTATCTTGATTACTGAGTTTTGCAGTGCCACCTTAATTTTTGGATAAGAAGCAGATGCCTCACTATAGTTACAGATATGCTTCTGTGCATTGTGCAGAATGGAAATGCTCCAGTTATTTAAAAACATGTTAACATCCAAGCACAGTGAATTGTTTCCCTCCAATTGCATCTCCTAGGTAAATATGCTTCTGCCTGGAGGTAAGATCAATCCTGCTCCTCAAATTAAGTCAGATCCATTACGTAATGAAGCCAAATAAACATGTTTTCTGAGATTGAGAACGAAGTGGGCATGCCCTAAGAATATGGTTTGGTCAATATTTTTCTAAAAAACTAACTAATGTACTAAATAATGAGATTAGGTGGAGAGGGGTACATATTAAGGAAAAATGAAAACAAATGGAAAACCTGCTAAACTAGAGTGTCTGCATCCAGCTTTGAGTATAAAGCAAATAATAATAATAATAATCCTGAGTTGATCAAATTATAGTTCACTCCTCAGCAACGAATAATGTCTTCAGAGGTTCGATTTGCTCTTATTGTCATATTTTGAATGGATAGTTTCATTCAAAATGAAGAAAATCTGTTTGAAATCCCATGACCAAGAGGAAGAAATCCAAGCCAAGTATTTGATTGTCTACTAAGTACTTGTTGTGACAATACACTCACAGAAGCAGATTTTATCATACTGGTTCTTTTACTATTGCAGAGTTTTACTATTGTCTTCATTAAACTAAAACAGCTTGTTTAAAACCTACACGTGGCAGGGATCTTTTGAAAACTGTTCAAACATGACATAGATTTGCAGACTAAAAAATAATAGGAAATCTGAAACATAAACTTAAGGTTAGTCTTTTGAACACAGCTAAAAGAGCCAGGGTTTGGTTAATTGAAAAAGTAATCATTGTGACGATACTGCAATACATTGGCAAAAATCTCTTCAGTTGAATTCAGTCACTCAGTCATGTCCAACTCTTTGTGACCCCATGAACTGCAGCATGCCAGGCCTCCCTGTCCATCACCAACTCCCAGAGTCCACCCAAACCCACATCCATTGATTCGGTGATGCCATCCAACCGACTTATCCTCTGTCATCCCCTTCTCCTCCTGCCCTCAATCTTTCCCAGCATCAGGGTCTTTTCAAATGGGTCAGCTCTTCACATCAGGTGGCCAAAGTATTGGAATTTCAGCTTCAACATCAGTCCTTCCAATGAACACTCAGGACTAATCTCCTTTAGGATAGACTAGCTAGAACTCCTTGCAGTCAAAGGGACTCGCAAGACTCTTCTCCAACACTGCACTTCAAAAGCATCAATTCTTTGGCGCTCAGCTTTCTTTATAGTCCAACTCTCACATCCATACATGACCACTGGAAAAAACATAGCCTTGACTAGACAGACCTTTGCTAACAAAGCAATGTCTCTGCTTTTTAATATGCTATCTAGGTTGGTCATAACTTTCCTTCCAAGGAGCAAGTGTCTTTTAATTTCATGTCTGCAATCACCATCTGCAGTGATTTTGGAACCCCACAAAATAAAGTCTGACACTGTTTCCACTGTTTCCCCCAAATATTTGCCTTGAAGTGATAGGACTGGATGCCATGATCTTAGTTTTCTGAATGTTGAACTTTAAGACAACTTTTTCACTCTCCTCTTTCATTTTCATCAAGAGGCTGCTTAGTTCTTCACTTTCTGCCATAAGGGTAGTGTCATCTGCATATATGAGGTTATTGATACTTCTCCCAGCAATCTTGATTCCAGCTTGTGCTTCTTCCAGCCCAGCGTTTCTCATGATGTACTCTGCATACAAGTTAAATAAGCAGGGTAACAGTATACAGTCTTGATATACTTCTTTTCCTATTTGGAACCAGTCTGTTGTTCCATGTCCAGTTCTAAATGTTGCTTCCTGACCTGCATACAGGTTTCTCAAGAAGCAGATCAAGTGGTCTGGTATTCCCATCTCTTTCAGAATTTTCCACAGTTTATTGTGATCCACACAGTCAAAGGCTTTGGCATAGTCAATAAAGCAGAAGTAGATGTTTTTCTGGAACTCTCTTGCTTTTTTGATGATCCAGAAGATGTTGGCAATTTGATCTATGGTTCCTCTGCCTTTTCTAAAACCAGCTTGAACATCTGGAAGTTCATGGTTCACCTGTTGCTGAAGCCTGGCTTGGAGAATTTTAAGCATCACTTTACTAAGTGTGTGCTGCTGCTGCTGCTAAGTCACTTCAGTCGTGTCTGACTCTGTGCAACCACCAGATGGCCTCCCACCAGGCTCCTGCATTCCTGGGATTATCCAGGCAAGCACGCTGGAGTGGGTTGCCATTTCTTTCTCCAATGCATGAAAGTGAAAAGTGAAAGTGAAGTCATTCAGTCGTGTCCAACTCTTCACGACCCCATGGACTGCAGCCCACCAGGATCCTTCATTCATGGGATTTTCCAGGCAAGAGTACTGGAGTGGGGTGCCATCACCTTCTTCAACTAAGTGTGTGAGATGAGCGCAATTGTGTGGTAGTTTGAGCATTCTTTGGCATTGCCTTTCTTTGGGACTGGAATGAAAACTGACCTTTTCCAGTACTGTCTCCAAAAGAAAAAAGAGCAGGTTTGCAGCTGAGTACAATTTGCAGGGGAGAGATCACCAATATTTTGATAGAGATTGTCACTAGGAATACAATCTGTGTCCTTTTATCTTCCTATAAAAAAAAAGTACACTGATTTTTCTATGATGGGACTATTTTATTTACATGTAAAAATTATAACAGTGGTCATTTTTTAAATATATGTATTCATATCTTAATGTCAGGAGGAAAGTTTTTGAGTTGGGAACTATCTAAAGGAAATTTCTGTTTTGCTTTATGATGATTATAAAGCCCTTAATTGCATCATATAATTGCATTTTATATAGTAAAATTATCAGAAACCTTAAAAACTGAAGTTGGTATTTTAAGAAAGTATTTATAGTATTGTCCTATATAGTGGTGGAGAAATGGGCAAGAATACTACTTACATCATTTCACCCTTCATAATGCTAATTTTTGAAATGCTTTTTCAAAAAATTTGAAGAGTACTATAATAAAGTCTTAAGAATTTTACTGGTTCATTAACTAGGTGGTGCAGTGGTAAAGAATCCGCCTGCCAAGTAGGAGAAGCAGGTCACGCAGTTTCAAGTCTTTCAGTAGGAAAGATCCCTTGGAGTAGGAAATGGCAACCCACTCCAATATTCTTGCCTGGAAAATTCATGTACAGAGGAGTCTGGCAGGCTATAGTCCATAGGGTTGAAAAGAGTTGGGCACAGCTGAGCATACAAGAATGCATAAATTACTGTAGAAAACATTTCTATCATAAATTTGTATGAAAATTTTATATATGCCATATATAATTTTTCCTGATTTAAGAAAGTAAATATTATATACCAGAAACATAGTCTATTTCAGAAAAATAAATTAAAAGCAACTTTTTTAAGTATTTAAGAGTGTGGAATTATTTCCTTTGCCTCAAATCTTTTTGATAATTTTGAGGGAAAACAGGAGACTACTATTTTTGTCATACATCCACTTTTATTTTACCCAAACTTGACTAATAATATCATATTTAAGGATTAGCTAGTCATTCTTCCTTTTATTCATTTATTTAAAAAGAAGTATTTACTGTATACTTACCATGTGGTAGACACTCTGTGAGATCCTGAGGCGAGGTGAAGAAGCTAGTCTTAATTACTGTCCTCAGGAAACAAATGCTATAGGCTCACCTCAATTGTTTTGAAAAAAATTACCAACAAGTTGAAAATTTCAAAATATCTTGCCTATAATTTTGGACATGGTTATTCTACAAACTATCAACCCTGGAGATAATATTTTCAAACAACTTTAAATTTTTTTGTTAGAATTTTCTAGATTAATTTGAGGAATAATGCAAGACAGCTGGAAAAATGCATGCTCGTTCTTACTCAACTGATGATGAATGCTTTTTGAATAAAGCCCAGTAATGATAACCATGATAATGTCATATAACAATTCTGTTTTAATGTTAAAAAATACATCATGATTTATACTTTAGAGGAAACAGTTCTATGCATCTAGGCATATTTGAATAATATATACTTTGGACAACTGTGCCTCATTTGCATGCATTTTAAAATGTTTGAAAATTTTCAAATATAATGAAAAGCTTGTCTATTTGCATATGGGATTAATTTGATGGTAGAAGAAGAAATTCTGCATAAAGCTAGCTATTCTATAAGGAAAAACATTCCACTCTCTGTATCTATTGGATGAAGAATGAAGCCTTGGTATGAATATAGACATGTCTTTATATATTTCAAAAAGTCTAGTTTTTAAATACTTCCCTTGACATGCCATGACTTTTTGCAATAATATAGAGAAGGGACAGTCTTTGAGGTTCCACTTTCATTGAAGATGGAATGGTTTGTATAGTCTAACAAGCCCACCAAAAACAACTAGAAAAAAGCTTAAAACATGTTTCTAAGCCTCAGAGAGCAATAAAGAGTTGATGGGTAACACTATTTAACAGAAGATAAGTGTATTTTCATTAGGAAAAACAATCTAATTAAATTAAAAACAAAACTTAAATGAGGTTAGGTTAGAATTAGCAGAAGAAAATTTTAGTAAACTCAATATTAAGGTAATAGAAATATCACGACTAAAGCACAGAAAAAAAAGTAGAGGAGAGAAATAAAAATCACGATACACAGAACATGGTGAAATTATCTAACATATTTGAAATTGCAGTTCATGCAAAGAAAGGGAGAGATAATTGGAATTAAGGAATATGTAATTAGATACAAGCCAAGAATAGTCCAAAATTGATGAACAATCTCAGTTCACAGATGTAAGAAGACCATAAGCAGGAAAATGGAATGTGAAGTCAAGTGGGTCTTAGGAAGCATCACTATCAACAAAGCTAGGGGAGGTGATGGAATTCCAGGGGAGCAATTTCAAATCCTGAAAGATGATGCTGTGAAAGTGCTGCACTCAATATGCCAGGAAAACTCAGCAGTGGCCACAGGACTGGAAAAGTTCATTTTCATTCCAATCCCAAAGAAAGCCAATGCCAAATAATGCTCAAACTACCACACAGTTGTACTCATCTCACATGCTAGTAAAGTAATGCTCAAAATTCTCCAAGCCAGGCTTCAACAGTACATGAACTGTGAACTTCCAGATGTTCAAGCCAGATTTAGAAAAGGCAGAGAAACCAGATCAAATTGCCAACATCTGTTGGATCATTGAAAAACCAAGAGAGTTCCAGAAAAACATCTATTTCTGCTTTATTGACTATGTCAAAGCCTTTGACTGTGTGGATCACAATAAACTGTGGAAAATTCTGAAAGAGATAGGAATATCAGATCACCTGACCTGCCTCTTGAGAAACCTGTATACAGGTCAGGAAGCAACAGTTAGAACTGGACATGGAACAGACTGGTTCCAAATAGGAAAAGGAGTACATCAAGGCTATGTATTGTCACCCTGCTTATTTAACTTCTATGCAGAGTACATTATGAGAAACGCTGGGCTGGAAGAAGCACAAGCTGGAATCAAGATTGTGGGAGAAGTATCAATAACCTCAGATATGCAGATGATACTATCCTTATGGCAGAAAGTGAAGGAGAACTAAAGAGCCTCTTGATGAAAGTGAAAGAGGAGAGTGAAAAAGTTGGCATAAAGTTCAACAATCAGAAAACTAAGATCATGGCATCCAGTCCCATCACTTCATGGCAAATAGATGGGGAAACAGTGTCTGACTTTATTTTTCTGGGCTCCAAAATCACTGCAGATGGTGATTGCAGACATGAAATTAAAAGACGCTTCCTCCTTGGAAGAAAAGTTATGACCAACCTAGACAGCATATTAAAAAGCAGAGACATTTCTTTGTCAACAGAGGTCCATCTAGTCAAGACTATGGTTTTTCCAGTGGTCATGTATGGATGTGAGAGTTGGACTATAAAGAAAGCTGAGCACCGAAGAATTGATGCTTTTGAAGTGTACCGTTGGAGAAGAGTCTTGCGAGTCCCTTGGACTACCAGGCGATCCAACCAGTCCATCCTAAAGGAGATCAGTCCTGGATGTTCATTGGAAGGACTGATGTTGAAGCTGAAACTCCTACTTTGGCCACCTGATGCAAAGAGCTGACTCATTTGAAAAGGCCCTGATGTTGGGAAAGATTGAAGGCAGGAAGAGAAGGGGACGACAGAGGATGAGATGGTTAGATGTCATCACCGACTCAATGGACATGAGTTTGGGTAAACTCTGGGAGTTGGTAGTGGACAGGGAGGTCTGGTGTGCTGCGGTTTATGGGGTCGCAAAGTGTCAGACACAGCTGAGTGACTGCACTGAACTGAATTGAACTAAGCAGGAAAAATCACAAACAACTTTGACAACCACAGTTATAATGCCCAAAACCACATTAAAAAGTCTTATCACCAGAAGGGCTAAAGTGGCACATTACCTTAAAGGATCAGCAAGATGACAAGACTACGGACATTTTAATATAATCTATTGAAACCATAGATTGAAGCCACAATATATTTGGGGTGATATTTTTTAACTGCTGAAGGAAAAGTTTCCCACACAAGAATTTTTTATAACCTAAAATATTATTTTAAAAATGAAAGCAAATTAAGTATATTGTGAAGCAAATTCTGATATTTTTGCCATCAGTATATCCACACTAAATTAAATAGCAAAGCATATTTTTCATACAGAAAAAAAGTAAATTCAATGAAAACAATGCAGGAAGAAATGAAGAGCTATAGAAAAGTTAAGTATGTGGAGAATTATAAATATTGACTTATAAAATAATAATAGTAATATATCATAGGAACTGGAGTTGCTTGTCATGCCCTCTTCCAGCGGATCCTCCTGACCTGGGGATCGAGCCTGCATCTCTTAAGTCTAATTTGAATTGGCAGGTGGGTTTTTAACCCCTAGGGTCACCTGGGAAGCCTCCAGAGTACAAGATAACAATAACAAAAAAGCTAGAAAGGGGAAGAAAAGTTAAAGTGTTCAAAATGTCTTTATATTTCCCTGGACATAGTAATTTTTATTTGACTCTGCTTAAGTTAAGCATGCATGTTGTAATCCACAGAAAACACTAAAATTACCTAGGGGAAAAATGTTAAATAATACAAAAAATTGACTAATCCATATATTCAAAAAAGGAGGGGAAAAAAAAGCACAGGTAGGGCAATTACTGTTCAGTTCAGTTCAGTTCAGTCGCTTAGTCGTGTCCGACTCTTTGCGACCCCATGAATCGCAGCACGCCAGGCCTCCCAGTTCATCACCATCTCCCGGAGTTCACTCAGACTCATGTCCATCGAGTCCATAATGCCATCCAGCCATCTGATCCTTGTTCGTCCCCTTCTCCTCCTGCCCCCAATCCCTCCCAGCATCAGAGTCTTTTCCAATGAGTCAACACTTCGCATGAGGTGGCCAAAGTACTGGAGATTCAGCTTTACCATCATTCCTTCCAAAGAAATCTCAGGGTTGATCTCCTTCAGAATGGACTGGTTGGATCTCCTTGCAGTCCAAGGGACTCTCAAGAGTCTTCTCCAACAACACAGTTCAAAAGCATCAATTCTTCAGCATTCAGCCTTCTTCACAGTCCAACTCTCACATCCATACATGACCACTGGAAAAACCATAGCCTTGACTAGATGGACCTTAGTCAGCAAAGTAATGTCTGCTTTTGAATATACTATCTAGGTTGGTCATAACTTTTCTTCCAAGGAGTAAGCGTCTTTTAATTTCATGGCTGCAGTCACCATCTGCAGTGATTTTAGAGCCCCCAAAAATAAAGTCTGACAGTGTTTCCACTGTTTCCCCATCTATTTCCCATGAAGTGATGGGACCAGATGCCATGATCTTCATTTTCTGAATGTTGAGTTTTAAGCCAACTTTTTCACTCTCCTCTTTCACTTTCATCAAGAGGCTTTTTAGCTCCTCTTCACTTTCTGCCATAAGGGTGGTGTCATCTGCATAGCTGAGGTGATAGATATTTCTCCCGGCAATCTTGATTCCAGCTTGTGTTTCTTCCAGTCCGGCGTTTCTCATGATGTACTCTGCATATAAGTTAAATAAGCAGGGTGACAATATACAGCCTTGATATACTTCTTTTCCTATTTGGAACCAGTCTGTTGTTCCATGTCCAGTTCTAACTGTTGCTTCCAAAATTATCTTAAATAGACAATGAACTCCATGACATGATTGTCATATATAATTTTAAAACATAATTGAAGCATTTTAAAATAAATATATAGAAAAGTTAAACTAAAAATATTTAAAAAAAAGCTATTTACAAAAACTAATCCAAACCAAACTGGACTAGTTACACTGATATCTGACAAAATAGACTTTAAGACCAGCAGCAATAATAGAGATAAAAAGAGATATAACATGTTGATTATTAAAGCATTCATGTAACAGAAATACACAAATATATTTTTATTCAAGCAGTTATATTATTATATATGTATATATAATGGCAATATATATCAAACTATAAAACATATTTGCTTATTTATAAAAAATGCATAAAGAAAATTTCACAGAACATGAAGAATATATACAATATGAATTACACAGTGAATAAACTTGATTTAATCAACAGTTCAGAATACTAATGCACACAGTTTTGGAGCAAACATTCTTTTCAGAGCTAAAAAAATTGATATATGCAGAAATTGTGAATACATAATATTACAAAAATATCTTCCAATATTTGAAAGTTGCCATATGCTTAGATACTTATCTATGGGTCAAAAATGAAATCACAGAAATTAAAAAGATAATTTTACCTGAATCATAATGACAATCCCACATATCAAAATGTGTGGTGTGCAGCTAAGAAGAAAATGTAATCTCCAACAAAGATATTTCAAAACAAGTTGGGAGGTGCATACAGCCCAGGGCTGGCCTCATAGATCTTGAGAAATATAAGATGAACCAAGGAACTATCCGAAAATGAACTGATCCCACACTGCCCACAACACCAACACAGAAAGTCCTAGATGTATTTTTACTATCATTCTTTTTTTTAATTTTTTAAATTTTTAAGTCCTATATTACTCCTATAATTTTCATTTTTATAATATACTATTACTTTGCAAAAAAAGACCCCATTTTTTAAAGCAAACTTCATATACATATATATTTTTTACAATTTTTGTGACTTTTTTTCCTTTACTTTAATATTTTATTTTTGAAAATCGAACCTCTACTCTAGATTTTTAATCTTTGCTTTTTGGTATTTGTTATCAATTTTGTACCTTTCAGAACCCAATCTTCAGTACCCATTTTCACTTGAGAGCGAGATTACTGGCTTGACTGCTCTCTTCCCCTTTGGACTCTCCTTTTTCTCCACCAGGTCGCCTCTATCTCCTCCCCGCCCCCTTCTCTTCTCTACCCAACTCTGTGAATCTCTTTGTGTGTTCCAGATGGTGGAGAACACTTAAAGAACTGACTACTGGCTGGATCTGTCTCTCTCCTTTTGATTCCCCCCTTTATCCTCTTGGCCACCTCTGTCTCCTTCCTCCCTCTTTTCTACTCTGTATAACTCCATGAACATCTCTGAGCAGTCCAGACTGTGGAACATACATAAGGAAGTGATTACTGGCTGGCTTACTCTCTCCTCTTTTGAGTCCACCTCATCTCATTCGGGTCACCTCTAACTCCCTCCTCCCTCTTCTCTTCTCCATGTAACTCTGTGAACCTCTCTGGGTGTCCCTCACTGTGGAGAAACTTTTCATCTTTAACCTAGATGTTTTATCAGTGGTGCTGTATAGATGGAGAAGTCTTGAGACTAGTGTAAAAATAAAACTGAAAACCAGAAGAAGGTGGCTTAAGTCCAAATCCTGAGAACACCAGAGAACTCCTGACTCCAGGGAACATTAATCAACAGGAACTCATCAAACACCTCCATACCTATACTGAAATCAAGCACCACCCAAGGGCCAACAAGCTCCAGAGCAAGACATACCATGAAAATTCTCCGACAACACAGAAACACAGCCCTGAGCTTCAATATACAGGCTGCATAAGTTACTCAAAACCCACTGACATCTCATAATTCATTACTGGACACTTCATTGCACTCCAGAGAGAAGAAATCCACCTCCACACACCAGAACACTGACACAAGCTTCCCTAACCAAGAAACCTTGACTAGCCACCCATACAACCCCACCCACAGCGAGGAAACTCCACAAATAAAGAGAACTCCACAAATAAAGAGAACTCCACAAACTGCCAGAATACAGAAAGGCCACCCCAAACACAGCAATATAAACAAGATTAAGAGACAGAGGAATACCCAGCAGGTAAAGGAACAGGATAAATGCCCACCTAACCAAACAAAAGAGGAAGAGATAGGGAATCTACCTGAGAAAGAATTCCAAATAATGATAGTGAAAATGATCCAAAATCTTGAAATAAAAATGGAATCACAGGTAAATAGCCTGGAGACAAGGATTGAAAAGATGCAAGAAAGGTTTAACAAGGACCTAGAAGGAATAAAAAAGAGTCAAAATATAATGAATAATGCAATAAATGAGATCAGAAACACTCTGGAAGCAACAAATAGTAGAATAATGGGGGCAGAAGATAGGATTAGTAAAGTAGAAGATAGAATAATAGAAATAAATGAATCACAGAGGAAAAAAGAAAAATGAATTAAAAGAAATGAGGACAATCTCAGAGACCTCCAGGACAATATGAAACACCCCAACATTCGAATCATAGGAGTCCCAGAAGAAGAAGGCAAAAAGAAAAACAGTAAGAAAATATTGAGGAGATAATAGTTGAAAACTTCCCTAAAATGGGGAAGGAAATAACCATCCAAGTCCAAGAAACCCAGAGAGTCCCAAACAGGATAAACCCAAGGCAAAACACCCCAAGACACATATTAACCAATTAACAAAGGTCAAACACAAAGAACAAATATTAAAAGCAGCAAGGGGAAAACAACAAATAACACACAAGGGGATTCCCATAAGGATAACAGCTGATCACTCAATAGAAACTCTTCAGGCCAGGAGGGAATGGCAAGACATACTTAAAGTGATGAAAGAAAATATCCTACAGCCCAGATTACTGTACCCAGCAAGGATCTCATTCAAATATGAAGGAGAAATCAAAAGCTTTACCGACAAGCAAAAGCTGAGAGAATTCAGCACCACCAAACCAGCTCTCCAACAAATGCTAAAGGATCTTCTCTAGACAGGAAACACAAAAGAGGTGTATAAACCCAAGCCCAAAACAATAAAGTAAATGGCAATAAGATCATACTTATCAATAATTACCTTAAATGTAAATGGGTTGAATGCCCCAATCAAAAGACAAAGACTGGCTGAATGGATGCAAAAGCAAGACCTCTATATATGTTGTCTACAAGAGACTCACCTCAAAACAGGGGACACATACAGACTAAAAGTGAAGGGCTGGAGAAAGATATTCCATGCAAATAGAGACCAAAAGAAAGTAGGAGTAGCAATACTTATATCAGACAAAATTGGCTTTAAAACAAAGGCTATGAAAAGAGACAAAGAAGGACACTACATAATGATCAAAGGATCAATCCAAGAAGAAGATATAACAATTATAAATATATACGCACCCAACATAGGAGCACCACAATATGTAAGACAAACGCTAACAAATATGAAAGGGGAAATTAACAATAACACAATAATAGTGGGAGACTTTAATACCACACTCACAACTATGGATGCATCAACTAAACAGGAAATTAACAAGGAAACACAAACTTTAAATGTACAATAGACTAGCTAGACCTAATTGATATCTATAGGATATTTCACCCCCAAACAATGAATTTCACCTCTCTCTCAAGTGAACAGAGAACCTTCTCCAGGATAGATCACACCCTGGGCCATAAACCTAGCCTTGGTAAATTCAAAAAAATTGAAATCATTCCAAGCATCTTTTTTGACCACAATACAATAAGATTAGATCTCAATTACAGGAGAAAAACTATTTAAAATTTCAATATATGGAGGCTGAACAACACTCTGCTGAATAACCAACAAATCACAGAAGAAATAAAAAAAGAAATCAAAATATGCATAGGAACAAATGAAAATGAAAACACAACAACCGAAAATCTGTGGGATACTGTAAAAGCAGTGTTAAGGGGAAAGTTCATAGCAATACAGGCATACCTCAAGAAACAAGAAAAAAGTCAAATAAAAAACCTAACTCTACACCTAAAACAACTAGAAAAGGAAGAAATGAAGAACTCCAGGGTTAGTAGAAGGAAGGAAAACTTAAAAATTAGGGTAGAAATAAATGCAAAAGAAACAAGAGACCATAGCAAAAATCAACAAAGCCAAAAGCTGGTTCTTTGAAAGGATAAATCAAACTGGCAAACCATTAGTCAGACTCATCAAGAAACAAAGGGAGAAATATCAAATCAAGAAAATTAGAAATGAAAATGGAGAGATCACAACAGACAACACAGAAATACAAACGATCATAAGAGACTACTATTAGCAATTTTATGCCAATAAAATGCACAACTTGGAAGAAATGGACAAATTCTTAGAAAAGTACAACTTTCCAAAATGGAACCAGGAAGAAATAGAAAATCTTAACAGACCCATCACAAGCATGGAAATTGAAACTGTAATCAGAAATCTTCCAACAAACAAAAGCCTAGGTCCAGACAGCTTCACAGCTGAATTCTACCAAAAATTAAGAGAAGAGCTAACACCTATGCTACTCAAACTCTTCCAGAAAATTGCAGAGGAAGGTAAACTTCCAAACTCATTCTATGAGGCCATCATCACCCTAATATCAAAACCAGACAAAGATGCCACAAAAAAAGAAAACTACAGGCCAATATCACTGATGAACATAGATGCAAAAATCTTCAACAAAATTCTAGCAAACAGAATCCAGCAACACATCAAAAAGATCATACACCATGACCAAGTGGGCTTTATCCCAGGGATGCAAGGATTCTTCAATATCCGCAAATCAATCAATGCAATACACCACAGTAACAAATTGAAAAATAAAAGCCATATAATTATCTCAATACATGCATAGAAAGCCTTGGACAAAATTCAACATACATTTATGATAAAAAAAAAACTCTCCAGAAAGCAGGAATAGAAGGAACATACCTCAACATAATAAAGGCTATAATGACAAACCCACAGCAAACATTATCCTCAATGGTGAAAAATTAAAAACATTTCCCCTACAAGACAAGGGTGCCCACTTTCACCGCTACTATTCAACATCGATTTGGAAGTTTGGGCCACAGTGACAAGACCAGAAAAGGAAATATAAGGAATCCAAATTGGAAAAGAAGAAGTAAAACTCTCACTGTTTGCAGATGACATGATCCTCTACATAGAAAACCCTAAAGACTCCACCAGAAAATTACTAGAGCTAATCAATGAATATAGTAAAGTTGTAGGATATAAAAATCAACACACAGAAATCCCTTGCATTCCTATACACTAAAATGAGAAAATAGAAAGAGAAATTAAGGAAACAATTCCATTCACCATTGCAACGAAAGAATAAAATACTTAGGAATGTGTCTACCTAAAGAAACTAACACATGGACATCACCAGACGGTTAACACCAAAATCAGTTTGATAATATTCATTGCAGACAAAGATGGAAAAGCTCTATACAGTCAACAAAAACAAGACCAGGAGCTGACTGTGGCTCAGATCATGAACTACTTATTGCTAAATTCAGACTTAAATTGAAGAAAGTAGGGAAAACCACTACACCATTCAGGTATGACCTAAATCAAATCCCTTATGATTATACAGTGGAAGTGAGAAATAGATTTAAGGGACTAGATCTGATAGATAGAGTGCCTGATGAACTAGGGACAGAGGTTCATGACATTGTATAGGAAACAGGGATCAAGCCAATCCCCATGGAAAAGAAATGCACAAAGCAAAATGGCTGTCTGAGGAGGCCTTACAAACAGCTGTGGAAAGAAGAGAAGTGAAAAGCAAGTGAGAAAAGGAAAGATATAAGCATCTGAATGCAGAGATTCAAAGAATAGCAAGGAGAGATAAGAAAGCCTTCCTCAGGGATCAATGCAAAGAAATAGAGGAAAACAACAGAACTGGAAAGACTAGAGATCTCTTCAAGAAAATTAGAGATACCAAGGGAACATTTCATGCAAAGATGGGCTCGATAAAGGACAGAAATGGTATGCACCTAACAGAGGCAGACGATATTAAGAAGAGGTGGAAGGAATACACAGAACTGTACAAAAAAGGTCTTCACGACCAAGATAATCAGGATGGTGTGCTCACTCACCTAGAGCCAGACATCCAGGAATGTGAAGTCAAGTGGGCCTCAGAAAGCATCACTACGAACAAAGCTAGTGGAGGTGATGCAATTCCAGTTGAGTTATTTCAAATCCTGAAAGATGATGTTGTGAAAGTGCTGCACTCCATATGCCAGCAAATTTGGAAAACTCAGCAGTGGCCACAGGACTGGAAAAGGTCAGTTTCATTCCAATCCCAGAGAAAGGCAATACAAAAGAATGCTCAGACTACCGCACAATTGCACTATTCCACATGCTAGTAAAGTAATGCTCAAAATTCTCCAAGCCAGGCTTCAGCAGTATGTGAACCGTGAACTTCCTGATGTTCAAGCTGGTTTTAGAAAAGGCAGAAGAACCAGAGATCAAATTGCCAACATCTGCTGGATCATGGAAAAAGCAAGAGAGTTCCAGAAAAACATCTATTTCTACTTTATTGACTATGCCAAAGCCTTTGACGGTGTGGATCACAATAAACTGTGGAAAATTCTGAAAGAGATGGGAATACCAGACCACTTGACCTGCCTCTTGAGAAACCTATATGCAGATCATGAAGCAACAGTTAGATTGGACATGGTTGTCACCCTGCTTATTTAACTTCTATACAGAGTACATCATGAGAAACACTGGGCTGGAAGAAACACAAGCTGGAATCAAGATTGCCGGGAGAAATATCAATAACCTCAGATATGCAGATGACACCACCCTTATGGCAGAAAGTGAAGAGGAACTAAAGAGTCTCTTGATGAAAGTAAAAGAGGAGAGTGAAAAAGTTGCCTTGAAGCTCAACATTCAGAAAATGAAGATCATGGCATCCGGTCCCATCACTTCATGGGAAATAGATGGGGAACCAGTGGAAACAGTGTCAGACTTTATTATTTTGGGCTCCAAAATCACTGTAGATGGTGACTGCAGCCATGAAATTAAAAGACACTTGCTCCTTGGAAGAAAACTTATGACCAACCTAGATAGCATATTCAAAAGCAGAGACATTCCTTTGCCAACCAAGGTCCGTCTAGTCAAGGCTATGGTTTTTCCAGTGGTCATGTATGGATGTGAGAGTTGGACTGTGAAGAAAGCTGAGTGCCGAAGAACTGATGCTTTTGAACTGTGGTGTTGGAGAAGACTCTTGAGGGTCCCTTGGACTGCAAGGAGATGCAACTCGTCCATTCTGAAGGAGATCAGCCCTGGGGTTTCTTTGGAAGTAATGAAGGTAAAGCTGAATCTCCAGTACTTTGGCCACCTCATGCGAAGTGTTGACTCATTGGAAAAGACTCTGTTGCTGGGAGGGATTGGGGGCAGGAGGAGAAGGGGACAACAGAGGATGAGTTGGCTGGATGGCATCACTGACTCAATGGTCATGAGTTTGAGTGAACTCGGAGTTGGTGATGGACAGGGAGGCCTGGCGTGCTGCGATTCATGGGGTCGCAAAGAGTCAGACACGACTGAGCGACTGAACTGAACTGAAAGAAACTAAAGACGTGTATATAGAAAACTATAAACAGTGGTGAAAGAAATCAAAGAGGACTCTAATAGATGGAGAAATATACCATGTTCATGGATCAGAAGAATCAATATTGTGACAATGAATATACTACCCAACACAATCTACAGATTCAATGCAATCCCTATCAAGCTACCAATGGTATTTTTCACAAAGCTAGGACAAATAATTTCACAATTTGTATGGAAATACAAAAAACCTCAAATAGCCAAAGCAATCTTTAGAAAGAAGAATGGAACTGGAGGAATCAACCTGCCTGACTTTAGGCCCTACTACAAAGCCTCAGTCATCAAGACAGTATGGTAGTGGCACAATGACAGAAATATAGATCAATTAACAAAATAGAAAGCACAGAGATAAATCCACGCACCTATGGACACCTTATCTTTGACAGAGGAAGCAAGAATGTACAATGGAGAAAAGACTATCTCTTTAACAAGTGGTTCTGGGAAAACTGGTCAACCACTTGTAAAAGAATGAAACTAGAACACTTTCTAACACTATACACACACACACACAAAAAAAAAAACAACCTCAAAATGGATTAAAGATCTAAACATAAGACCAGAAAGTATAAAACTCTTAGAGGATAACATAGGCAAAATGCTCTCTGACATAAATCACAGCACTGGAAATAAAAGCAAAAATAAACAAATGGGACCTAATTAAAGTTAAAAGCTTCTGCACAACTAAGGAAACTATAAGCAAAGTTAAAAGACAGCCTTCAGAATGGGAGAGAATAATAGCAAATGAAGGAACTGACAAACAACGAATCTCAAAAATATACAAGCAAATCCTGCAGCTCAATTCCAGCAAAATAAACGACCCAATCAAAAATGTGCCAAAGAACTAAACAGACATTTCTCCAAAGAAGACATACAGATGGCTAACAAACACATGAAAAGATGCTCAACATCACTCATTATCAGAGAAATGCAAATTAAAACCAAAATGACGTACCATTTCATGCCAGTCAGAATGGCTGCTATCCAACAGTCTACAAGCAATCAATGCTGAAGAGGGTGTGGAGAAAAGGGAACCCTCTTACACCATTGGTGGGAATGCAAACTCGTACAGCCACTATGGAGAACAGTGTGGAGAGTCCTTTAAAAACTGGAAATAGAACTGCCTTATGACCCAGCAATCCCACTGCTGGGCACACACACTGAGAAAACCAGAATTGAAAGAGACGCATGTACCCCAGTGTTCATTGCAGCACTGTTTATAATAGCCAGGACATGGAAGCAACCTAGATGTCCATCAGCAGATGAATGGATAAGAAAGCTGTGGTACGTATACACAATGAAGTATTACTCAGCCATTAAAAAGAATACATTTGAATCAGTTCTAATGAGGTGGATGAAACTGGAGCCTATTATACAGAGTGAAGTAAGCCAGAAAGAAAAACACCAATACAGTATACTAACACATATATATGGAATTTAGAAAGATGGTAACGATAACCCTGTATGTGAGACAGCAAAAGAGACACAGATGTATAGAACCGTCTTTTGGACTCTGTGGGAGAGGTAGAGGGTGGGATGATTTGGGGGAATGGCATAGAAACATGTATAATATCATATAAGAAATCAATCACCATTCCAGGTTTGATACAGGATCCTTGGGGCTGGTGCACTGGTATGACCTGGAAGGATGGTACGGGGAGGGAGGTGGGAGGGGGTTTCAGGATGGGGAATGTGTGTACGCCCATGGTGGATTCATGTTGATTTGTGGCTGAACCAATTCAATATTGTAAAGTAATTAGCCTCCAATTAAAATAAATAAATTTAAATTAAAAATAAAGAATAATTTTAAAAAATAAGAAAAAGAAGAAAGTGACAATTAAGGTATAAATATCTTTTCAAGAATTTAGCCAGATATTAGAAAATTAGTCCATTAGACACAAAGAAACTAAGTGAAAGATAAATTTTAAAATCAAACTCAATTATATGAAAAACAAATACACAACAAAAAGTGAACAAAGAGAAACACTGATTCTTAGGAAAAGATGGTTAGAATTGATAACTCCCTATGATGAATTATGAAGATAAAAAGAGAAGAGGATAAGATTTACTAATACCAGGAAAGAATAGAACATCTGTAAGGATCCTATATGAATGAAAAATTATAAAGACTTAGCTTAAGTGGTCTCATTAGTGTATATTTAATGAAAAACAATACCAGCATTATGTAAGTCCATCCACAAAATAGGGAAAAATGAAAAAATTATTGTTTTGTTTTATAAGGATAGCATTATCTACCTTCTTCCCAAATTATAGGCCATTCTCCTTATGAATTTAGGTGTAAAAGTTCTATATAAAATATTACCAAGCAGAATTAATAAAAGTGCCATAAATATGAACAAACTGGGGATATAATAACAATTTAAGTGGTTAACACTTGTAAATCAACCAATGTTGTTAATCACATTAACAGAGAAAAATTTTATGATTTTATAAAAGGTTGTCAAAATATTAATGGCTTTTTATGGAATTCAACAATATCAGTAGACTGAGATTAGGAAAGAATTTACTTAATCTAATAAATAAGATCTCTGTTTAATTGCAATAGGCATTACGTATAGTGCTGAATTATTAAAAGCTACTAGATATTTCATTTCTTTATAAAGGTTCATTACTTGAGACAACAAAGAAACCATTAAAACTAAATGTGGGACATAGCCTCGCATGTATTAACACTTGATTATTTATTTTTGACAAAAATGATACTTCAGAACAGTGTGGAAGTTTTAGTTTTGTCAATATATAGTTCTGAGTTAACTGGATATTCTTCTCAAGAAAAAAAGTTAAACTGTGATGTAATATTGATCTAAATATGAAATATATATATATTTTGAAATTTAAAATATGTTACTACAAGGTAACATAATGATTTAGGATATAAAATTGTTTTCTTAAATACTATACGCAAAACAATCAAAAAGGAAATATTTTTAAAAATTGGACAACATTATCATTTAAGTTTTCCATTTGTCAAAAGAAATCATGAAGTAGACACATAGTCATGCTTACCCCAAGAGGGTAAGATATTTTAATATGCATAAATACAAAAGAAATCATATGTATTAAAACATCTTAAATTAATGACCAATAAATTTATGAATAGGTGCTCAGCTTCATTTGTCATATGGAAAATAAAAAAATGAAACCATAATAAGATAACAATAAGATCAACTAAAATTAAAATCAACCAAAATTATCTAAAATTAAAATGATTGATAAGTATTTATTGGCCAGAATGTGAGAAACTCTCATATGCTGCTTTTCAGAGTGCAAATTTTTACAACTTTGGAAATCTTTTCAGCAACAACTACTAAAGAGAACTTATGAGCCAGCAATGCAACACTTAGATATGGACTCATGGAACTGTGTATATATTTGCAAAGCATAATTGTATTATAATATTAATAACATACTGTTTGTGTTAGATACTGAAAGTAATCCAAGTGTTTATCAACAATTGGATAAATATTAATATATTTATAAAACTGAGTACAGCATTGAAAAATGAGCAGATTACCACTGTGTTCATCCACATGAATGGATCTCATAAGCATAACATTGATGCAAAGGAGAACATACTGAATTACAGAGTTCATATACATTAGAAAATAGCCAAAATTAGTTTGCATGTATGTGCTCAGTCATGTCTGAGTCTTTGCTGCTCCATGGACTGTAGCCTAGCAGACTCCTCTGTCCAGGGAATTTTCCAGGAAAGAATACTGGAGTGGGTTGCCATTTCTTACTTCAGGGATCTTCCTGATGCAGGAACCAAACCCTCATTTCCTGCATCTCCTGCATTGGAAGGCAAATTCTTTACTGCTATCACCACCTTGGAAGCCCAAAATTAGTTTGAGAGGTTAGAAAATAAAGATATTTATGGAGGAAGGGATAGGAAATGGCTGAAAGGAAAATGAGTGTCATATTCTATTGTTTATCTTGATGAAAGTCATATGGATGTGTTTACGTCTTTGAAATTCATCAAGCTCTAGACTTAGGTTTTCTATATTTTTTCATTCTTTACTACAGTAAAAAGTTTAATTTTAAATTACTGCTGGTATTAAATCACTAAAAAACTACAATATTCCTTTTTCTTATCCTATTCAAGACCTATGTATTATACATAAAATGTATTGAGATGTATGTATTTGAGAGAGGTATTCTTGCTTTCTCTGTTGTAACATTTTGTTTTCTACTTTCAGTTTCTTCAAAATTAAATGCCACAATAATAATTTTATAGTATATCATATAAATTTCTCTGAAAAATGTTAAAACAGAAGGATACAGTGAACAAGAATGTGGGCTTTAGTCTTAGATCTAGGTGTCATTCATCCAGAAGCAATCTATGGGTTCAAGTTAATTGGGTTCAAGCTAATTTGAGTCTGTAAGCCATATCTTTTTGAAAGGCAGATGGACAGAGAAAGAGGGAGAGGAAGAGAGAAAAAGAGAGAGGGGAAAAGTAAGAGCGAGAACAAGAGTGAGAGGGAGAAAGTGAGGGAGGAAAACAGCGAGAGAAGGGGAATGAATATGAATGTCTGCTGCTCAAGGTCATATATGCATTAAAGTAACACATACATAAAGTCATCTAGGGGACTGCTTTTTATACTAGTTTGCCCCATATGTGTATTTTCCCAAGCCTCTCTATCATGTATATGCTGTATTAGTTTCCTAAGGCTATCATAACAAATTACCACAAAGTAGGTGATTTAAAACAGCAAAAACTTATTTTCTTACTATTCAGGAGTCTAGAATTATGAAACCAAAATATGAGCAGGGTTAGTCCTTTCTTGAAACTCTGAGAAAGAATCTGTCCCATATCTGTGTCAGAGCTTCTGGTGTTGCTGACATTTTTGGCATTCCTTGGCTTGTAGCTGTATCACCCTGATTTCTTTGTCCTTATTGATATATTCCCTGTATTTCCTCTGTCTTCAACTTTTTCTTTCCATATAAGAACACTTGTCTTTGGACTTGGTGGTGGTGGTTTAGTCGCTAAATTATATGAGACTCTTTTGATCCCACAGACTGTAGCCCACCAGGCTCCTATGTCCATGGGATTTCCCAGGCAAGGCTCATCCTAATCCAGTATGACGTCATCTTAACTTTAGTACATCTTTGAAGACTATTTCCAAGTAAGGTCACATTCACAGATACTAGAGGTGAGAACTTCAACATATCTCTTTGGGGGACAGAATTCCACCCATAGTATATCTAAGCAGCCATTAAACTAGAGAAGCTAAAGGATTTGTCTAGGGTGCTAAACAGAGTTAATAACAAAGCTAGAGCTAGGAAACAGATGTTAGTGAGAATGCAGTGTTTTTTCACATATACCAAGCTGCTTAAAAAATCATCTTCCTCATTGCAGTAGATAAACCTTTAATCTTGATTTTATCTATGTATTCACTCTATATTCTTGGCTAGATTTAGAACATATAAATACATCTTTTGAAATAAATGAACTCAGACAAAAATAATGCACAAGTGTGAGTTTGCATGTGTATGTGTGAACATAAATGTGAAGGTGACAAATTGGCAGCCCATGTGCCATTTCCAAGCAGTGAAGAAATCTGTTTTGTCCTGTACAATGTTGTTGCGGAGGTTATTATTATTTTTAATGATTTATGATTTTAGAAAGCAATAGATTTCATATAAAATTCCAAATTTCCAACAACTTCTGAAAAATAATATGATCTGGAAACACTGGGCCCAACTGACCACAATCTGCTAGAGCTGGGGTGTGGATGCCCTTTTTCAAAAAGTGTGCAATCTGTAGTTGGCCACAGTGCCAACCCATCCTCATTGTTTCCCCAGTTCGGTTTACCTCACTCATGTATGTCACACGCTGGACTTGCTTACATTTCTGTCTGCTCTCCTTGATCTACAGAAAATTAAATTGTCTAGTATTGTACTATAGTTTAATTCAGTGGGATGTCTCGATCAAGAGCAAACATTTTAAGATTTAGTTCGTTTCCATTTTACTGTTATATTTCCTTCAACAGGAGAAAAGCTCTTATAAAAATAAAATTCTTGTCAATTTGGCTTTACAAGTGACTTCAAAAGCCCAAGATTAGTTTTTGTTTAAAAAGTCAGTATCTCTAATTTGTAAAATTCCAATAGGTATACTGAATATCTACCATTGTCTTTATTTTTAATATACTTAGCTTTCAGCGTGTATGATTAAGCGTATGTGTGATACAGGATTAAGTGTATGTGTGATATATAATTAAATGAAAAACAGTATTAAACAGATGCAGTGGAGAAAAAACTGGGTATGAAAGGTAAACATAAGCACTACAGGAGAAGGAGAGAGCCCTGGAAGAATAATGAGGCTTAAATATATAGATATAAAAATGAGGGGGATCAGTTTGTGATAAGATGGGAAACAGATAAACAACAAACAAACAATAATTCACACAAGATGTGCCTTAAAAGCTACCTACAAATGATTTCAATATGCCCACACAGAGGATTGATTCCACAGATTGTGAGGGTAGCTGAAATTGAGCAAAGGTGAAACAAGGTTTTGAGTCTCACCGGCATCTAGAACTTCAGCACAGTTCTTGATCTTCCCTCAAAAGTCACAGTAAGGGAAAATAAATTGTATTGGTTAAATTAAACACACTGGCTGCAGGGGCTCCACGAAAATAAGCGTAAAGCTAGATTCTGACGGATGAGAAAATTCCTTTCCTGAAGTCTAGCCATCGGAAATGGGAGGGATTGACTGTGAGTAGGGATGTGAGTGGGTTTCCCTGGTAGCTCACTGTTATCAAATCTGCCTGCAATACAGGAGACTTGCAGGATCCTCGGGTTAGATCCCTGGCTCAAATATGTGACTAATCAAGGAATAAAATTACCCCCACAGGGATGTCTCACAAATTTAGTTTAGTAGCCGCTATTCTTCTTCAGAAAGATTTCTCATCATTGTGGGGGGAAGGAGAGGTGGGAGGGAGGCATGAAGGAACATACACAGGTGTTGGTGGTACCCTAGATTTAAGAACACTACCCATCAAAAGCACTGCAGGGATCCCATAGTAAAACCTCTCTAGCAGGTGCATCAGTTAGAACTTAAAGTACTATTCTCAAGTACATATTCATGTGCTTTCTCTACTGTGGCTTGACACATTAGTAATTATCATTATTCAGGTAATTTGTAGCCATTAAAAACCAGTCTATATTCTAATTACTGAAAAATTATATACTCATGTGAAAGTAGCCTAATTTTACGTTGCCAAAGATTATTTTTTCAAGTAGTACAAAACTATATAACATGCTGAGTTTGTTTATTTCTCTTGAAAGTAACTTAGTAAACTTCATGAGAAATTATAGGGCTTTTTCTATATGAAATTTCTAGTATTTTTTTTTTCCATTCTATAGCTGAGTCCAAAGACCCAGACTTATTTTATTTCCTTGCATTTAAAAACTCCTCTAAATTGTTTTGTTGAAAATGAGGTTTACATAGTGGCATGTTCAATAACTATTCATCAACTTTTGTTACTAAGGAACCATGTTGATTCATACAAAGGAAACCAGCTAGACATTTAGCCACAAACCAAATAACAGTGTTGTATTTACTATTAAAATAAATAAGTTGTAAACTAAACAATAGCATTCCGATTATGCCACAGTGATACTGTCATTAAATAGAGGAATGCACTGTTAGTCTGAAATTTAGTTGAGAATATCATTTAATCTAATCTCTCCCTAGTAATACCATTATTTCAGTAGGAAAATGGCTTTCATTTTCACCACTTGTATCACAGCAAATAGAAAATCCCTCAAAATGATAAATCTTATTGCTCTTTTAAATTATCTACCATCTTTAGTGGAAAGGTATTTAATACATATCAACTCATATTTTCCTTCATTATTACCATACAATTCTTCTCAATCACATATTTGTAAAGCTAAAACCCTCTTCCAAATTGATATCACTCTTGGAATTCATGGGTATCTCAAAACCTCCACATTGCCTTAATGTTAATTGAGAAAGTAGGTGTTTACACTGATCTCCTAATGTTAAAGCACAAGCTATGATTGCAGCAATAAACACAGAGTGTCTCTATATTCATTTCTCAGTCAAAAAAAAAATCTTATCACTTATTTTCATTTATTTTTAGTGTAGAGCAAGCTTCCAAGTTAGGATGCTCATTAATATTTAATACCTTATGGAAATATATTTGTTTATGGTGATCACGCATTTCCATTTTCATTGTTGCAAAATGTTTACCAGTTTATGATATGAGATATTATTTACATTTCCATATTTGGGTTGTTAGGAATTCTCCCAATCAGACATAAGCATAAACAACCACCTTGATTTCACAATTATCTCATTTGTTCTGAGTAGTAGAAAGGAGCAGAAGTTAAAATCCTTCACACAGTACTGTAGCCTAAAATTGGTAGATACCCCTAGGTGATTGGAGAGGAGTTCATCCTAGTTTCCACCTTTCTGAAAAAAAAAAAAAAAAAAAAAAGGTACTAGATTCTTCTGACAAATGTTGAAAGTGTCAATCACTTAGTACTGTCTGACTCTCTGTGACCCTGGACTGTAGTCTACCATTCCCTTCTTCAAGGGATCTTCCCGATTCAGTGATCTAACCGGTATTTTCTGTTTGGAAGGCGGATATTTTTACTGTCTGAACCACAGGGGAAGCCCCTACAAATATTAAATTGCCTCATATTTATTTCAATACGAATCATTTTACATCTTACCTACAAACAAAAAAGAAATAATAACATTAAAAACACCTCATCTGTTTTCATTAAGATACTTTATATATTATTTGCCATTAAGGAAAGATATTACTAATACATTCCAAAGTTGACTGTGTAGTTTCCTGAATTCCTCTTGATGAAACTCTTAAAAAAGGAATGAACATTAATTAGCACCTGTATTATGTCAAGTAGTGTGCTAGGCATATTCAATCATTTGATGAGAGGAAGTGTAGCGTGGTATTAAGATCACAGTCTTGAGTTTGAATTCTTCTTTGCTCTTATATTACTAGGTGTGACCTCTTGGTTAACCTCTCTGTGCTTCACTTTTCTCATTGGTAATATGAGTAAAATCCTAGACTCTTTCTTATAGGGTTGCTGTGAGGGATAAACTAAGTTAATGTAAGTAAAATACTAGAGCAGTTTGGCATGGAGTAGATACTCAGCATCAGATATTGGCATTATTTTCACCAGATCTAATAAAGTGTCATTATCTTTATTTTACTGATGAGGAAACTAGTGTTCAGAGAGTTGAAGCAATTTACATTTGGAGACAACACATCAAGTCATAAAGAGCTTTTATCACTAAATTATGTTGTGATTTTTCCCCCCATTCTATATACATACTGATAGTTTTCTCTCTGCATACTTACTGAAGGAAAGAGATCTTTTGTCTGTCCATATCTCTTAGACTAGATACAGTAGTTGCTTTAAATCTGGTAACTGCAAAGGAGATTATTGCAACACATAATTTGTTGCCTCACAGTCTAGATTGTGTGTGTGTGAGGGGTAGGAACATAGGACTTTTTGTTTTAAAACTTATACATGAAGAATAATAATTTTAATATATCTTTGAACTAGAAAATCACAATAGATGGCCTGTGGAAAACTACAATCCAGTGGAAACACTGTGTAGACCAACTAAAGATAAGATCCAAATTCACAAAGGAAAAATGAAAGAGACTAAATAATTAATCAGGTCTTACACACTGGTGGCAATCAATGGGTTTTAAGAGTCCAGGTAAAAGATAGGACTTTGACTCTTAAGAGAGCCTCTAGAAATCTGCTAGCATCATCAGATTTACTGAGGAACCTACACAGATCTTAAGGGTATCGTGGAACCTTTTTAGATTCAATTCTTATAAATTAGCTGTCCCTTCTACCTACTTTTGTAGTAAGCTTTACCTCTATAAGAGACATATGTAGGCACACCTTATATGCTATTTGTCCTAGAACTTATTGACAAGTTTTCAAAAATACCCTGTTAGGTAGAGTGTATTTGTGGTCCAAATTCACTTAATGACTGATTAACCTTAGATAAGGTATTTTTCTGAGACTTAGTTTTACATCATTTAATAATTCATTTAAAAAAAATATCATGTTAGCAGTTATTAGTTCATTACATTCCCAAAGTAGTCCTGTGGAATAAATGGCACTCACTAGTACCCATACTTTACATTCAGGGAATCTGGATTTCAGAGAAGTGACTTCCATCGGGTCAGAGAGAACAGAATGGGCTTGGAACTAATAGAAAAAAGCTAGCATTTATTCAACACAGTTCTAAACTATTTTATATCTATTTATTAATTTAACCTCCACAACAACAAATAGATAAATTGGGAACTGTTAACATATCCATTTTACAGATGATGTGACTGAGGCATTGCAAGATTAAGCATTTTACTTAAGGTCACAGCTGCTACCTGGCAGAGACGAAATTCAAGCCCAGACAACCTGATTCTAGTTCCCACACATTTAATTACTTGACCACACTGCCTTTCTGAAGCCAATAAAAATAATACAATTTATTCCTGTATCCAAGTTATTTGGACTCTTAGACAAGCAGTGAAAGTATAAATAGGCTTATCAAAAGGAATGAGTTCTGGTTTCTTTGGCAGGAAATGGATATCAGATTTGGAATGTATATTATTTTAGTACTCCTGAATTTGTCTACGTTTTACAGTTTTGCTGTATAGGGCCAAGATGCAGAAAATAGTCCTACCTTAACAATATTTAAGGCTGAAGCTATTAGGCTTGTGGTACTGAAATAAATATGTCTGCTTTTTCTGCTCTAAAACTAACCCAGACTAGGAATATAATAGGGTTAGAAATTTAAATGTCCATAGGACTCAAACTATAATTAAGCCACACACCTCAGACTTCTCTACCACCTATTTTGCAAGCTTCCTTTAGATTTAACTCCTTTGTCACCAAACTCAGCAATGCCTACTGGGCATGCCCAGTGATATGGTCAGTGCCTTGTATCAAGTTTCACTTCCTCCAGGTTTTACCAGCTGCAAAAGGAAGGAGGAGACAGAGCGAAGAGTTAAACAAGAACAGAACTTGGTTCGGCTCCGGATGTCCATGGCCAAGGCAGAGCACAGAAAGCTGGGGGAGGAGAAGGGATGAGGAGACGCTACCACCAAAGTACCTTGTCCAGTAGATGAGTCTGGGCTCTTAAACTGGCACGTTAACTGGGTGGGTCCTTTTTGCTACTTTTTGGCAAAGCTTGGGCAGATCGTGAAGATCTGAAGTGATCACTCATCCCGGGGCCACTGTAAGGGGTGGGGCAGGGACTGTGGATCTGGGGAATGCCAGCGACTGTGTGAACCTTGCCTGTCTCTGTATTCCTCGAAGAGCTGCAGCTTTTCTAGGGTTCCAAGCAAGAGATCAAAGTGCGCAAGTAAAGCGAGAGCTCATCTTAATCACCGACTCCTTGGCCCCTTCCTTTAGGCCCTGGAACCAGCCCTCTCAGATACCGTTGCCCAATCACGACAAAACCCCGGAGAAGTGGAATCTCCACACAGCTTTCCGTGGGTCTAGCAGGGGCCTGGGCATGCTCAGTAGGCTACGTGTTTCTCTCTCTCTTCCCCCCCCCCCCCCCCCATCCCGCTCTCTCCTCTTCCTCTTTTTCTATATCTACCTCCCCTCTCTCTCATGGGGGAGGGTGGGTGGTGACAAGTTAGAAGCACTTGCGTTAGGTCCCCGCCCCCAGGATCGGGCTCCCCCTGCAAGAGGACGAAGCAAAGGCAGAAACACACCTCACTGCGCAGCATCCCCACCGGGAGGGGCTGCGCCCGGCGGGCTGAGCCCACCAGTATCCCAGTCTGGGGACGGCCCGCCGCTCTCCATGGTACTGCGGAGAGCTCAGCTCCGCCCTTCTCTTTCAGAAGGACAGCACCCAACGTCACGTAACCCAGCCTTCTCGGGCTCCGCGACCGCCTCCTCCTTCCCAGCTCTTTCCCTCTCCTCCTCCTTCTGCTCCCCTCCTTTGCCTGTTCTCCGCTCCCGCACTCCTGGAGATAGACGCTCAAGCCTGACGCCTCTCTAAAGGCAGCAGCAGTCGCCTTATCCACAGACCTCAGGAAATTCGCTTTGACCGTTGCATGCCTCAAGCTCTGGCTCGAGCTAAGGGGGAATAACCGGGCAGGTAAAGAAGCTCAATTTGTGTTGAGGGGGAGGGGATGGGGCGAGGCTAGCTGGAGAAGGATATCTTTCCCCATTGTAATTGAGCCAGGATCTGCCACAAATGAACAGGGAAGGATGGGTGGTGGGAGGGTGGAGGAGTATAGATCTTGGTTGTTTTGCATGAAGCTTTTTAAATAATGGCAAGAAGATGAGACGGTGGAGCTGGGGTAGTAACTTGAAGACTGAATGCAGTGATTTATTAGCAGAAAAAGAAAAGGGGCAAGTTAGAAACCAAAGCAATAATATACATCTAGAGCTACATCTTTCTTTCCCTTCCCCATCAGCCCCATGCTGTGCCTATCCTTAATTTGTGCAGTCGACTCCAGGCTCCAAGAAACTGCACTGGTATTAGAGATGGGGCTTAGAGACTGGGCGGGAAAGCCAGGGAGAATTTTGGGTGTGCATTGGTATTAAGGGACTTTGAAATATCCAGGGAGAAATGATAGGCGCTTCTAAAAATCCTCTCAAACATTTCAGGTTCTTTATTATGATACATTGAATGATGCATGGAAAGGTGTGTGCATGTTTGTGCGTGTGTTTGTTACCATAAACATATTAAAATAAATGCAACTGCAGCCCATGAGCATACTGTATCGATCCTTCCAGTGGCTTGGGAATGAATTTGATTCTAGAAATGAAAGAAAAGATTAATGAGGCTGTTAGTCTGCTTTTGAATTAGAGCGCTTCTTCCTTTGGCTGCAGTGAGGTTGTTTTTCAGATCCTTTTATTTTATCCTCTAATTTGTGAACTCGCCAGGTTTTCCCGGCACCTATAGAGAATCCTTTTCTCCATATAAATAGAGATACTCTCTCACACACAATGAGCTTCCTCTAAGAACTGGGAGAGTCAGTTGACCTCCCCTGTGGTAAAAATATGTTTTCCTCCCTCTTTTACATTCCTTAAAAAAAAAATGTCAAGATATGCATTGTTGGAGGAGGGCAAGAGAGCGGTGTAAAGAAAGGTTTTATGATCTATGGAATGTCAATTAATAAAACAATTGATTCCAACTGACTAACAAAAAAAATGATTTTCTAACACAGGAGCTTGTAAATGGTTTCAAAGCACTTACTTGAAATCTTGAAATTTCAGGTTTATTTCACAATGACTGAAAATTTCACAGATTTCTGAGTCCACTTAAAAAATGAAAGTCTTCTGAATAATATGTCTTTTAGAATGATTTTTAAGAGCACTTTTCTTTGGGTTTGGAGCAGGAGTAGATAAGATATGGCTGGTGATTACTCATGGTGTGGCATGTATCAGCCGTAATAAAAAAGCAACTGAGATTTTAAAGTCCCTTTGCTAGTGGGCAGTGTGTGTAGTGTGTTGTGTGTGTGCTGAAAGAGAGAGAACCGGTCATCAATTTCATCTGGGGAGGAACTTGAAGTGGGATCCCCTAGCTTGGTGGCTCTCAGATGACACCTGTAGGGATTGCTCTGTATTGAAGACAAATGTTCTCGGTTCCCTTCATGGAGAAGCAGCAGCACAATGCGGTGCCATAAATTACTGCTAGTTTCAGCTTGTAGGGAAAAAAGTGTTAATTGGATAGTGAGTTTCTGTGTCTAGGCAATAAACTGGTGTCTGTGCCTGTGTGTGTTGTGTGTGTATGTGTTGGGCGGGGGGAGATAGTGAGAAATGGAAATGGTGAAGGAGATACATGTATTTTCTTAACTGGACCAGATGATACATTGTGATTCTCTTGGTTAAAATATGAGAGTAATTTTTGGTTAAAAAAAAAAAGCCTGAAAAAGAATTCACTATATATGAGTTCTATACCATTACAAGAACCTGTCAGATTAGAGTTGAATAAAGAGAGATGATTTAATAGTTTAGTGAGTAATTCAAAGATATGATTTTAAGTGTGAGCTTCCTCGAGCCATAGCAGCTAAGGTGACATAGTAGCTATTCTAACCACACAAATTCTAAGAGCTGACAGCCAGAAAGGACTTGAAGAGGAGTTAAGATTACTGCACTGTTAGGCAAAATATTAAATACTTGACTTTAGAGGAGTTAATATTATGGCAGTTGAGACACAAATGCTGCCGAAAATAGACATCTGACTCCAGTGAGGTATTTTCTCCTATAACGAATGATTCCATCAATAAAAAGGAAGAAAATACTCATTTGAAATTTAAGAATCCCAAGAAACCATCAGTGTTCTTCTCTCTCTGAGAAAAATAAGAGTAGGTATGCTACACAAATCCATGCTGGGAGCTTCCAGTCAACAGTTTGGTATGCTTCGCCTGTTGCAAAATTAGCTATTAACTGAGATTTAAATAGGCTGTATTTTTATTGTCCATATAACCAGTGCACATATAAGCAGAAGTTTCTAACAGAGTCTTTCTCCCCTCTCTCCTTTTCATATATTTTAAACTTTCTCAGAAACATTAAAATATAACATTAACCAAAATTTCTATTTAAAAGGAAAACCTTGGAAGGGTTACCTACGAATGGTTATAATAAACTACAAGGGTGTAGTGGTGGCTGATTATAAGAGTGTGATATTAACTATTAGGAGACATTAGTTCTTCTTACTTATAGATCAGGACAAATAAGTTCTTTCCAATAAGGTTAACTCTGACTTGCTAATAACAGCAATTATATACCTGATTTCTGGGTTGAATAATGATTATATGATACTCAGACTTTAGAACTTAATTTTTATTTTAATTCTCTGCAGATTTCTGGGTCCTTATAAAAAGACAAAATAAAACCAAAACGCATCACCAACACACGACCAATTGATAACACTGGCATGTTAGCTTGGCCTTGCAGAGACGGAGAGGACAGAAGAGGAGCTGGTGTATTTTCCACCTCTAACAGCTTCTGGCTATTTCACAGCTTCTGTGTTTGAACCCTACTGTTGAGGAGGGAAAAAAAGAAGTAAAACCCAGCCCCTGAGGCCATGTGCAAGGAATTCTGCTTTGGCTACAGTGGTACTGGAAGTCTATGATAATGGCAGAAGACGCAGGCCTTTGAAGCTACTCGGGTTGATAAGTGGTGCCTTATTGGTTTGGACACTGCATCTGGAGGAGAAACACCTGAGGTGTTACCAAGCATTCAAGGATCCTGGTTCTTTGCCGGCATCTTACTTCCCTGGAAAGTGTTTGCTTTTTACCTGACTCTAACCATTTCCCTTTTGCCTGGTACCACTGCTGATACCTGGCAGACGATGGTATTTGAAGAGTGAAGTATCTGCCGACCCCACCGATTCCCTTGGACTAGTTCATCGGACTCAAATGGATGTGTGATTTCCCTTGATTTTCTGTTGACACCTTTTTCCAGAACGTTGCTTCCAAAGTGTATCCTCCCTTTGGTCTAGAAGTTCTGTGGCTGCCCTGTGCTGCTGGGGTCTACATTTTCCAGTTGGGAGGGGACTATAGGGAGAGAGGGAGGGGTTGCTGGAAGAAGAAGAAGAAAAAAAGAGCTAGATAAAGGAGGGGACATCCCTCCCACTCCGGCCTGTCCCCTTACCCGACTTCTTTCCGGACCCCGATTTCTGCATCACGGTGTCCAAGATCATTTTGACCCTGTCGGCCCCGGCACCCCCCCGCCGCACCCCAGCCCCGAGCATGGGGACGGCGCTTCTCCAGCGCGGGGGCTGCTTTCTGCTGTGCCTCTCGCTGCTGCTCCTGGGCTGCTGGGCGGAGCTGGGCAGCGGGCTGGAGTTCCCGGGTGCTGAGGGCCAGTGGACGCGCTTCCCCAAGTGGAACGCCTGCTGCGAGAGCGAGATGAGCTTCCAGCTGAAGACGCGCAGCGCCCGGGGCCTAGTGCTCTACTTCGACGACGAGGGCTTCTGCGACTTCCTGGAGCTCATCCTAACGCGCGGCGGCCGCCTGCAGCTCAGCTTCTCCATCTTCTGCGCCGAGCCCGCCACGCTCCTGACGGACACGCCGGTCAACGACGGCGCGTGGCACAACGTGCGGATCCGCCGGCAGTTCCGCAACACCACGCTCTTCATCGACCAGGTGGAGGCCAAGTGGGTGGAGGTCAAGTCCAAGCGCCGGGACATGACGGTGTTCAGCGGCCTTTTCATCGGGGGGCTTCCCCCGGAACTGCGCGCCGCGGCGCTCAAGCTCACGCTGGCCTCCGTGCGGGAGCGAGAGCCCTTCAAAGGCTGGATCCGCGACGTGCGGGTCAACTCCTCTCTGGCCCTGCCCGTGGACAGCGGCGAGGTCAAGCTGGACGACGAGCCGCCCAACAGCGGCGGCGGGAGCCCGTGCGAAGCAGGCGAGGAGGGCGAGGGCGGGGTGTGCCTCAACGGGGGCGTGTGTTCCGTAGTGGACGACCAGGCGGTGTGCGACTGCTCGCGAACCGGCTTCCGTGGCAAGGACTGCAGCCAAGGTAAGGCCCGATGACGCTGGAGCCCTGGGGCCTTGGCCTGGGCAGGGTACGGGGAGGAAGGGCGAGGCAGGTCGGGGCCTGTGCATGCGGGCTTCCTTCTCTGGAGAGCTTGTGTCGCGTAGGGTCCAGGTGAAACCCTGTTTCGGGCCTCTCCGTCTTCTCACCTCCCACAGCCCCTCCCGTGGCCTCTTGGAAAAGGTTGAGCATTCCCCATTTCCAGGTTCAGCTTCCTCCCGGGAGCCCTTTCCACTAGTACTACTTCCTTCCAAGTGGGAAGTAAAATGACCTCCCTTTTTCAGTCCTCAGGTTCTTTGCCAAGCCGTTCCCTCTCTTCGCTGGATTGGGGCCCACCAGAACATAAAATGTGCTTTTCCTCTGTCACCATTGTCTGTAATACACAGATTTCCCCTGTAAGATGCAGATTGGGCGTACGTTTGGTGAAAAATGAAGTCAGGAGAAATTGACCATGGTTGAGAATCGCCACATAGTTGGTAACGGGCAAGGGAGAGAGGATTCATAGACACAGCTGTGCCTTTTATGAGTAGAGTGGCCAGTCCTGCCCCTGTGGGGAAAGGGGGTCGGGGGTGGAGTAGGGCAGGACTTGTGCAAAATTTCTTGATTAGGAGGAGGGTTCTTGGAATTAATGGTAGTTTCTCTGGCTATGTCCAACATTTGTTGGTTTAATCAAATTGTTTCTGTGGTTTCTTGAAGTGGGAGAGAGGTCAGCTCATGTTTAGAAGTGTTAGAGATTAAATAGCATATTTCTCAATCAGATGACTTGGGAAGGTAAATAGTAGAGAAATTTAGACTTTGGACTGGGAAGCTTCTGCAGGCTAATAAACAGGGGATGCATATGAAGCATTGCAAGAAATTTTCCAAGGATATTCAGCTAAATATATTTATCTGAGTAGTGGAGGCCAAGGGATTGAAACTGTGGAATTTAAAAAAAAAAAAAACAACAAACACAAAACCCCTCATACCTCTAAGTTTAATTTTCTCCCTTATATACATAACATTCAGTCATTGATGTGTTCTTCCAATGTTGCTACATAACAATGACCAAGGAAAAATATTGTTGTATAAATACAGGAAAGACTGTGAACAGAAAGTGAATAATATGAAAAAGAAATATGAATGTATCTGTGGCTGAGCAGGAAAGATGTCAGGGTTTAAAGTAGATAGCTTTCGGGTCAGATCAAGTCAATCAATGACATATGGATAAATGGCATTTATGGCTGTTTTTTAAAGGTGAATTATTAAATCTTATTTTGAAAGCTTTAGAGACAAAAACTCTATGTATGGCTGTATTTTATTGTATAATATCTTCTGGACATGTTTTGCTTTTTTTTATTGCTGACACTGCTAAGGGGAACTAGCCCTTGTAAATCTTACTAGACTTGGCAGTTCTCTCTTACCTGACTTTAAGAGAAATGAAGACTTGATAAAATTTGTAATTGTTTAAACAACAGAAGGGGTGAAAAGAATCTAGTCATTAGGAGAGTTCTGTAGCCTTCATGGTTTTATGAAAAAAGAGTAAGGTGTGATTTTACTGCTTTCTGCCTCCATGAAGGTTTTTGTTTTCATGTATTTTGGCTTAATTATAGAGGACTGTATATCCCATGGCCTATACTACACTTTAGCTTGATTGGTAAATTTCCATGGATTTAACATCAGGTTTTATAGTTATGCTTTATGAAAAATGAAACAGTATATGCTTTTTTCTCTGCCAAATCTAACTTGATTGTAAGCCATGAATAAGTTAGCTACATTTGATGATTTGCTATAGTATAAATTGAAGTTGCGTACCTCTGCACTGATACATAGAAATGAATAAAAGATGGGCATTATTTTATGGGACACATTGCTCTAAATATCCCAATGCTGCTTTAAAATACAAAGCAGACAATTTAAGGAAGAACACATGAAATTTAACTTCCTTTCTTAAATTAGGAAACAAATATGACACAATGACAGCTTGTTCTGTGTAGGAGGGTGTTTTAAATGAAAATTTTTATTTTTCTGTGCATTTTTAACATAGGAATCCAGGGATGTGCATAATCAGGAACAGTTAAGAGTGGAGAAGGCATGGCAAAAGTAATATTTTGAGAGAAGCAGAATTACATATCTCTGAAATGGAAAATGGAGTGATAAAGGCAGAGTCAGTCTCCCTAGAACGATTGGCTCCATTTTGCTTATTTTCTCTGTTTCATGTGTGTCAAGTGACTATTAAATAATTAATTGAGAATGGATGCCTCTCCCAACACCAATCATGTATTGATGGCTAGGGATAGATGATTTGTATTCAGATGAAATATAAACAAAGCCCTGCCTGTAGCCAGTATTTACACTGATTGCCACATTTGAAAAAAACATGGTGATTTAAAAACAAACCCATAAGCATTTGAGAAAATTTGGAAAAAAAGATTAACAACAAACATTAAATAATTTTCAAATTATATCTGGTCCCAGCTACAATTTTTTTAACTTGATAAAAAGTCTAATATCTTAGTTGCCTTTGTATTTCAAATACAATAAGAATTATTAAAAAGAAAATTTAGGAATATTCCCTTCTTTCTAGAGTGCCTTTAAACACCTTCTGCACCTATGGATTTCTAGAATATCTTCATTTAATGAGCTCACTTTTATCCTTACTCATTTGTTCAGATAGCCTAACAAGTTTTATTTATTTATTCATGTGGTGATGGAAAGAGAAAACAGAAAGGTTACGTGTCATGATCAGGTTAATGGAAGAGCCTGGGACCAACCTTCTTACTCTCAAGCCCTGTATTTATCATGACTATTGAATACACTTTCCATTTTATTAGATTTGATCATTTTTTTAGGTCCAGTGGTTATTCAAGAGAATACACACACACACACACACACACACACACAGAACTAATGTATATGATGGATACTTATGGGATACATAGCTTTTTCAGTGAATCATACCCATCTAAGTGTCCTGGGATCATTATTATTTAATAAGTTTCTACTTAAGATCACTAATAGTTTCCTAGCAGCTTGAAAGAATTAGTGAATTCTGTGGCCACCCAGTTACGAATGAGAGTAAAAAGCTGATCAATGAGAACTTAGCTTGTACATTTCATTATTTCCAAGTCCAGATTTTATGCATTTTAGGGCCACTTATATGAAAATGTCATACTAGACTGAGTATCAATTTTATTCACTTCCTCTGTTTAAATAGCCTGAAACGCAAGTGGCTTGTGATGGCTGATTGCTTAATATTACTAAACATGACAGTGTGATAGATATCACTTAATGAAGCCTCTGCTTTCTATGACTTTATGAATGTTGCCAGATAGACAACCATATTCACTCATTCATTCATTTTTCTCTTTATTCAACAAGTATTATGTGCTTTGCATGTGCCTGAATCATAGGCCTAAGCGATACAACTGTGAGTAAACCCTTAGAAATAGTTCCTACTTTCATAGGAAGGTAAAAGCCTCACATTCCAGTGAGGAGGCTCAGTAATTAAAAAAGTAAATACATGAAAACTTTAAACAATAGTATATATTTTGAAGGACAAGTATGTTGTACTATGAGAAATTAAAATAGTGTGAACCGAATTAATCAAAAAAAGTTTTCCTGAGGGGTGATACTTAAACAAAAATCTGAGGGATAAGGAATTAGCCAGGTAAAGACACAGGAGAAATGTTAAGTCACAGCCTGGTGTAGGAGCTCACATGGCACATTCAGGAAACTAAGGGAAGGCCCTTGAATGTGGAACTCTTAGTGCAGTAGGGCCAGGTCCTGTAGGGCCTTCCAACACAGTGTTAAGAATTTCAGTCTTTATTGAAAAAATGATGGAAAAGCAATGGAAGGAGTTTAGTGTGGAAGGTAAGGGGGAGGACATCATTATCAAATTTGCATTTCAGAATGATCACTCTGACTATAGTGTAGACCAGATTGATAGGAGGCCAGAGAAAAGCATTATTTTCTGTTTGTCACTCAACAACATTTGTTAAGCACACACTGCAAACTGTAGAGACAGAAGCAAGATTCTTTTTCTGAGGAAGTTAGAATCTTTGTAAGTTTGGTTCTGTTTAGAACTCTGAAGCCACTTGTTTAGAACACTTTGGTTCTACCTGTAAAATGCATTATCTGAACCCTTTATGTGGATTATTATGTGATTTCTTTCAGATATACCCATTGAATCTGTAGGCTTCTGGAGCCCATTGATAGTGCCCTATTTAACTATATTCCCAAGGACCTTGCTCAACATGCCTTCCTTGTGATTTTAGATAGATAAATAGATAGATAGATAGATAGATAGATTTTAGGCTTTCAGTATTTTAACTGCTCCATTAAAGGGAAATAATACATAGATATAATCTTCATAAGGTTAAAATTACTGGACAAAAATGATTCAGAGATTTTTTGCCAGAGTTTTGTTTGAAGTCTACCGTCAGAGGAAAGGTGGATCACCTGTGCTGAAAAAACTTCGAGGGGTATGGAGAAATTCATAATTTTGATTTAGATAAAATGTTATGAGAAGCTTTTGAAGCATAATAATAAAAGGCATCTGTCTGATCTATCAAAAAAAGCTTATCTTGGCTGTAAAATTGTAGTAAAAACTGACCATTTTAGAATGCCACAAATGAAGTGGAATGTGTTAGTTTGTTTAACTATGCTGAGATGCTTTTGTAGTATAAAATATTGAATTACACAGACTGTGGGACCACACTGCCTGGTTTCAGTGGGCTCACCCAAACTTTATTCCTCAATACTGTCATCTGTGAAAATGGTATAATAGTACCTGCTTCAAAGGGCTCTTCTCAAAAGCAAGCTGTTCACTTCATGGAAAGCTCTTAGCACAGTTTCTGGCACATAATAAATATTCTAAAGTATCCACTTGTTATTTTTATTACTGTTATCACCACTACCACTAGCACCACTGCTTCTACTGATACCACTTCCTTCAGGGCTCCTGTCAAGTAAAATTCAAATATATGCGTGCATGCTCAGCTGTGTCCAACTCTGCAACCCCATAGACTGTAGCCCACCAGGTTTCTTTGTCCAAGAGAGTTTTTCAGGCAAGAATACTGGTGTGTTAGTCGCTCAGTCGTGTCTAATTCTTTGCGACTCCATGGTCTGTCCATGGAATTCTCCAGGCGAGAATAGTGGAGTGGGTTGCCATCTCCTTCTCCAAAGAATACTGGAGTGGGGTGCCATTTCTTCCTCCAGGAGATCTTCTCCACCCAGGGATCAAACCCCTGTCTCCTGTGTCTCCTGCATTGCAGGCAGATACTTTACCTGCTGAGCCATTGAGTAGGCACTGAAAATTCAAATATGGAACTTTTTTTTTTAATTTAAAAAGAATTTTAATGTAATAATGATCCTTACTTGATTAGCCCTGAAGTTTCAACTTACAAAGAAAAGCAAAGAGTAAACACAGGGAACCTTTATTTCTGTTTTACACAGCTGTGCTCTAATGTTACCCATGTCTGGCTGTAATTCAAAATATTTGAAACATATTCTACTTGAGAAATTTTATTATAATGAAATGAATCTTTAACACAAAAGCATTTGTAAAAAACTATCATTTTCTACATAAATACTTTTAGCCATCCTAATCCCTTAGTGAATTTTTATAATATTTATCCTAATTTATAGGTATCTAATGAATCTATCTTATTTATAATTGGTCTTTGAGGTTCATCTGTAAGTTCAAGTTATTTGTCTGTATGTTACAGAGAAGTTAGCTGATGAACTTTTAAAAACTCAAGAAAGGTTTCTTATAGTTGCATGAACAGATTATATTTTCAGTGTAAAATCATATATACTAGTAACATCATGTTCCAGTTTTGGATAACATTGAATTAAATTTGATAATTAAATGATTAGTTAAGAGATTTCTGATTGACTACAAAAGGATGGGTAGTATATAATATTTCTCTTATTCTTAGCTGCATCCTGAGTATTGGAACCTTGAGCCACACTGGTTTCTGGAAGCAGGACTCACATTCCTTATTACTTTCTCAGTGAGCATTTGGTGACTACTCTGCTCGTAGGGCTAACTCCTATAAATATACACTGAAAATTAGGCCTTACTGTAGATATCCAGGTTTTGTTTTGTCATGGAGATGATAAAACTGTTATTAGAAATTGTTAGGCTAACTGTACTTTCAAAAATTGCACAAGTATTTGACATAATTAGCATAAATCATTTTTGCATTCTAAAGGATTTTAGTTTGTTATGCATCACACTATTACGTAGAGCCCTTTTACTTTTTCCTTGTGTACTTGTCTATGATTCTATGGCTCATTTTCTTGCTGTTACTTGGAAGTGTAGAAATTGTAAGTGTAGTCCTTGCTGAGTAGTAAGTCTTAACATGTCTGAATTAAGTTTTAGGGAGAGAAAAGTTATTTTGGTTAGTTGATTTAGAGCTCGTCAGAAATTGCATGGCTTTTTGGTTTTCACTTTTAAGCATGGATCCCATGCATTTCCTCTTGAGTATGGAATGTCTACAGTGCTCTATCAGATTCTTTTCCAACAGTGTTATTGTTTACACAGTGTATGTAAACAGAAGGTGGTGTGGCATCTGAAGAGCTAAATTCCAGATGTGGCATTGCTTCTAAGTTCTGATAAAAGTAAAGTAAGGCTGCTGATGTTCTAATTTCAGTTTTCAATACTGCACTTTGAGAAACACCTAATCAGACTACTACTGATTGTGAACTCCGGCTAACCTACCTCACAGAAGGTTTGTGAGTAGGTAATAGATGTAAAGTCTCAGAAAAACATGAAACTTTAGAAGTATCCAATGGCAGTAGCGTAGTGGCTCTAGGATGTCATGGATGTGAATAGTGAAAATGTTAAACTTGTTTCTGTAAATCTACTTTGAAGTCATGTTCTATGAATTTTACATTGTAAAATTTTACATTTTACACCCAGTAGTAGGTATGAGATTTGGTAGAGTTCTCTTAGTACATATTGGCACATTAATATAGACAAACTGCTTAAAGAGCTCAAGATCTCCTTATTCCTCCTATGTAAAATCCAAACAAATGGAATTAGTAAGATAAGGTAGCAACTGTATGAGTATATATCATATGATTATATTTATGTGAAGTTCAAAACAGACACAACTAAATCTGCTGTAATAGAGGCCAGAATAGGGATTCCCTTTCAGTGGTGTTGAGTTAGAAGAGGACACAGTGGAGCCTTTGACATAATCTTGGTGGTGGTTATGTGGGCATATGTATGAGTAAAGATTCACTGAATTATACCCTTAAGATTTATGTTCTTTACTGTATAAGCCCCACCCCACAAAAAAAATTCCTTCAGAAACATTGAAAGGAATGCTTCTCAATGAATACCAGTGCACTGATTATATATTTAAAAAATTGCAAAGGAATCCTTAATGGAAATACATATTTACAAATTTTAGCCCAAGAGTCAGATATTTGCAACATTAATCCAGTGACCTTTCCAGGAAGCAAGTGTATTTATATATGAATGAACCTAAGAGAAAGGAGAAAGATATTGTTTTAAATTCCTACACAACTTTTAATCTGGTTTCCAATTTCTTGTGCCTTTATATTGGAAATAAAACATAGGGTCTTATTTTACATTTGTATCTATTTGAGTGAAAATCTTACCAATACATTCAAGCAATATAAGTTGAGTCAAGCAACTCAGCTACTGGTATTTTAGGTAATTAATGATGAATGTATTGTAAAAGCTCAATAAATACTTGAATGAGTGGATATTGGAAAAAAAATTACTAGTCAAGCTATACTCTCAAAACTATTAATAACATGGTTCCCCACCCCCCATCAAAATATTAGGCATCAGATTATTTCAAAAGGTACACTAGGCCCTCCTACTTTACTGGTGCTATAAGCACCTCTTGAATTTGAGTACAATTGAAAATCGTTCTGTTTAGAATCACATTTATTATACCTACTATTTAATGTTTACTAAGTGAAAGGCATTGTGCAGTGTACTTTATCTGTTTTACCATATTTTTTCCTGCAGCATCCTACTTGATAGATTTTATAAAATGCCCATTGTACAGATGAGTAAACTGTATTAGAAAAACTAGCTTGCCAAAAATTCCGTAGCTCAATGGCAGAGATGCAACTTGAGCCCAGGTGTGTCTTTTGTCCCAGCAGGCAGCTGTATCCATTATATGACAAAACCTGTGTGTCTCACTTAACTGACGGGTGATAACTGCTGAAAATGTGTTCCCTACTTGTCAACTTGGTGCCAATTTGAATGGCTGATTTTTAATAAAGCCTTCAGAGTTGATGATTGTGGCAGACCCTTACATTTAGTGCCATTTCCTAATGTCATGATAATAAAGAATTGGATTAGCTTGTCAGGATTCATCACACCCTGTTTATATAATGCTTGTGTACATGCTTTTTTTTATTGGCCTTCTATTCATATTATGCTTAACAGGTTGATTCTACTCTGATGCAACCAGAAGTAAAGAACCAATATCTTGCATGTAAAGAATATTACAACTAATTCTTGATCATGTGAATGAAAATACTTGGTTTCAAAAAACAAGCGACACAATTTCCATCTGTTTCAGATTCTAGGAGATACAGTTAATTAAAAGTATCAAAGTCCTTGGTGATTCAGCACAAATGTAAAGACCCAGGCTGGTCCCCTAAGTATACACTTAGTGAGAGTTGCTGAGTTAGAACATGATTCTGCTGAAGATATAGGTGATGGTACACTGGGCACTTAATGGAAATTACATAATTAGAAAGTTGTGTCTCTTTTTGGATAAGTGAATTTGGCTTCCCAACACATTGCCTAAAATTGAACTTGGGAGTAGTTCTTGGAGTTAGAAAGGTATATTCTCTATGCTGTTTCTGGTATATATGAAACACTATTATTGGAAAGAAGTGGGAAGAAAACAAGACTGACCTGGCAAGACAAAGTGCTGACCTGGACACTTGTCTAGTCACTTGTGCTCAAAACTGTCTGAACTGTATTTAGTAAGACACTGATGCCACATTATGGGAACAAGTGCTGCTTCAAATAGCACTTTCTCAGGTTGATTCCCAGGAGGGATCTGGTGGTTCCAAAGTTAGAAGAGGCACTGCCAAGAAGAACAGTTGCCTCACTAGCATCCTAACGTTAGGAGGGTCCTCCCTTTGTTTAATTATGGACATAATGAATTCTGTGTGGATGGCAATCCATAACAGAAGCAGTACTGATCACAGTTACTGTTGTTTGTTACCTTACAATACCTGGTCTTATATGTAGAGCCAGCTAAACTTGGGTGTTACCCAGACATTGCTAGATTCAGCAGAAAGAACCACCCCAGTCCAGCAGAGGCAAGGAAATTAAAGACTCATGTTTTTCTTCTAAGTAATGATGTCTCTCTACAATTAAGCATGCCTGGACTCTCCTTAGGGAAGAAGCTGGCATGGCAGCATATAAGTATAGCTGCTCTGTGGAAGATACTACCTTCCAACTTAAGCTTTTCATCTTGAGTGCAACATTGATTTTTTTCCCCTGCAAACAATGTAATTATTTATTTGAAATGACTGTATGTGATGCTTAAGGTATTAAATGTTTAATTTTTCCAGATCAAGACATTTTAAAAATAGGAAGTTATATATTGTATTCCATGACCCAATTTCACAATTACATGTATAGGAGGATATATTTATGAACCCATTTTAAAAATTGAATCAATTTTCTGTGAAATAAAGTATTGAGATATTTTAAAATCATGAATCATTTGTTTTTGATACATAAATTTACATGTATATAAACAGATATGTATATATAAAAATATGACATGTAAAAGAAAATTACATAATATAAATAGAGAAGGATTTTATTTGAAGTCTTGAAAATCATATTAAAACCCTCAAAAATATATACTGGTTAAACATATCAATAAAATATAATGTTTTTATGATTTAATATAGTCTATATGTTTTCTCATATAGAAAAATACATATATATTTTTCTATAGAAGACCTTAGAAACTTGAAAATTTTACCCTTAAATTATGACAACTGACTTTCTCTGATCGGGCATAATGTTAGAGATTTTTGAGGTTTTTGCAAAATAGCACTTTCATATTATTAACTAAAACCCCAACTGTTCCTGGGGGGTTGTATTAAAGACAAAATATATTAAGTCTTGCTCTAAGACTGCTCTGTCAGTTACCAAGAGTAACTAACTTAATGAAATTTTATTATTATAAAATAATAATAGTTATTATTTAAATATCTATCAGAATGAGCCACAGTTATATTCAAACATATGAAAAAAGTTAAACTAATATTAATAATGACTTTTTAAAAACTTTCATACTTAAGAAAACCAGGGAGTTAAACTTATTTACTGAACTCCTAGTGATTTTCCTATAAGCTAAGACCACCAGAGAAATATTTTGAAACAGCCAGCCAGGTTTTAAAAAGTCAATAATAGCACCAAAACCCTTTACCAGAGTGGGTATCAATCTCTACAAAATTTTGCTTTTAATATTCAAATGAGTCATTTATAAGGTTCAGAACATGCCTCATTGTTTAGTTTTTGTCATTATATGGGTAATTTTTTGACATATGGGTTATTAATCTCTTTTCCTTTGGCCTCTTATACTCTGTGCAACTCCATGGACTAAAACTTGCCAGACTACTCTGTCCATGAAATTCTGCAAGTAAGAATACTGGAGTGGGTTGCCATTTCCTTCTCCAGGGGATCTTCCCAACCCAGGAATTGAACCTGGGTCTCCCGCATTCCAGGCAGATTCTTTATCATTTGATCCACCAGGGAAGCCCCTTATACTTTTATTCAGATTAGAACAGTGGGATAAAAATAATATAATAAATAGAATATAGTAAACTATCTTCTTCCACAATTTATATATTTTTTTACTTCAAATAACATTTAAAGCTTTTTTTGCCCCCCACCTTGGGCTTTATACATTGTTTATCCTTCTTCAGCTCTCTATGTTGATTTCCTTCTTCAAAGTATAGGCGAAGGTAGAGCTTCATGAATTAGAATAATTCTTCATCGGAGATGGCACTTCCCCCTCTCTGATTGTGAGCTGAGAGCTGACCATTTTCCCAGAGGTCGCTGGAAATAAAGAAAAATGATGGCTACATCTTCCTCCCCTAGACTCAGGGTGTTGTTCATCTTGGACAAAGTCCCTGTTTGTATGACACCGAAAATGTTGTGTTTCATCCTAAAACAGAGGTAATGCTGATTTGCATTGGGGCCAGATATTAATTTTGGAGGGTCTTGCACCCATAGGGATGGAGGATGGAAGGACAATGAGGCCTCAGAGAATCTGTGATGCTTGGAATATGTAATAATAAAAATGAGATAGAAGGCTGAGAAGGAGGAACAGGAGATAGGGAAAGAAGAAGATGATTAGGGAAAAAGGAGTGTTGGAGAAAAGTTTGAGAGACAGTGGAAAACTAATAGAATTTGAAACAATCAGAACATTGTGAACTAGTGACTTAAAATATTACACATCTGGTTGGTGGAGGAAGGGACAAGAATATGCGTTTCTTGATTTTAGCCCTGGAATTGAGCTGAAGGCAAACACAGGAGGAAGAAAGAGGCAAATATAACCATATTCTTCCCTATAATTCAGTCACAGAAACTATAATCATCTCTTATCTTTGGCAATGTGTCATTGGTCTCTTTCCTACTAATACCAGTAAGAACAACAAAAACAAGAGCAAAATCGCACATAACTCGTACTCTTTGTCAGGCCCTAATTTAAGCTCTTTACACATATTAATTCATTTACTCTTCCTCACAAACCCATAAGGTAGGTGCTATTTTCTCCATTTTAAAGATGTGAAAACTGAGGCCCACTAGGAATTTGCAAAGCTGGCATTTTAATGAAGGCTGCATGCATGATTCCTGAGGCCATGCCTTGGACTTGTAATCCCTTCTTTTTTAATATTAAAATAATAACTGTGTATCCTTTACATACTCCTTCATGTGTAAGAATCTGCTCTGCGTTTAAAAGATACCTGAATAAACTAATGCAATTTCATATTTACTCCCCTTCTCTTAGTATTCCATGTTAAATATTTAAAAACTTTTTCTGGACAGAATTTCTTTTTTTAAATTTAATGAAAATCCTTTTTCTAATGATATAAATTAATTTATTCTTGTTATGTCTTCAGTGGAAATAAAATTCATGTATTCAGTATTTCCTTGAGTTATCTTTTTCTACCTAAGAGAAAGAGTACTGTCTTCACTGAGCTAAAACATTTCAGTCCCGCTTCTATGAAACTGGTCTGACATTCTGCCTTCTTCTCCTAATAGCTGCCCGTTATGTTTTGTGTGTTAGTCACTCAGTCATGTCTGACTCTTTGCGACCCCACAGACTGTAGCCCGGCCAGGCTTCTCTGTCCATGGGATTCTCCAGGCTAGAATACTGGAGTGGATTGCCATTCCCTTCTCTAGAGGAACTTCCCAACCCAGGGACTGAACCCTGGTTTCTTGCATCACAGGCAGATTCTTTACTGTTTGAGCTTCAGGGATGTCTTCCTGCTACGTTTATTTTACCCACTATCATTCCGATTCACTTATACTCTCCCAAAGGTTAGTTCCCAAAATGTATCGCAATCCTCTTGGTCTGTTCATCATAGCATCAGCATTGTTGCCCTTTCATTGACTCCCTGCCCTTCCTCTCCTTTCTGTCTGACTAGCTAATTTCCTATTATACCTTGGAAATGGCATAGGCAGGGGCTTCATAAAAGTCCTCAGTAGGTTGTTGTTACCTAGTGGTTTAAAAAAAAAAGCCTCTGTCACTCCTGTTGGTTGATCAAGCAGTCCAGAATGGCGTAAAGGGAAGAGTCTTGATAGCATTGTATTTTTAAGCCGGAAAAGTAGGCCAGAAAAATATGAGCTGACAAACAGAAAAAAATGATTTGGATTAAGAAAAATGGGCAGTGGAAGTCTGGTCCACAGAAGGCTAACCAGTGGAAATGGATATGAATAAGAGTGTGTTGATTGAAGCCCAAGGAAAGAGAAAACCACATTTGCTTGTGATTCTAGTGTAAATATGAGAACAGTCCAGCAGAGGTGGGGCAAATGTCTATTCCTGGAGATTCTCAACAATAGCTTAGACAGACACCTGCCCTCTTAAACTGCTTGATTTCCCTTCTTCTGGTCAGAGGCCTGGACTAAATAACCTTCAGAATACATTTTTAGCTCATAGTTATGTAAATAATTATACTTTTGGGAAAACTTTTAGCATTCAAATCTTCCAAGTATGACAGAATTAGCTCCAAACAACACCCACCTCTAAAAAAGAAAGTCCCCAAACTACCCCCTGCCAAAAAGGAAAAAAGCCAGAAAACCCAATTTAAGAGGGTCTGAAGTTATAATTCACGGATGCATTTGAGTGAAACATAGCACCAACTGCTACAGAGTATAAATTACTTCCCCAGTTGCCTTAACTTGATGTGCTGTGCATAGGAGTCCCTGGAATCCACTCTAGATGGGCTCTTTGCCCACCTGCTTGCGTTTGCCTTGAGCCACTAGCCCTTGTTGTCCTCTTCACCCAGTGGATTGCCCCAGTTTCATGTTTCCTTCGACGTGGTTGAGTTCAAGTTACAGCTGCTGCCTGTATCTCAACTCAGCTTGTACCTCTGTTGTTCATGCTGCCATCTCCATTGCACCCCCCAGGCATGGAATTCACCTCTACCAGTCCTGATGTTTCTGCCTGGCTTACTCACTGCAGCACATTCAAGTGGTATCACTCCCATATCAAACCTTTTAATATGTTATTTCTCTTCCTCTGGGAAATACAGCTTTGGATAAAAGGGGTTTTAGCACTAGTGTGAATTCTTCCTGGAGAAAGATTGAGAAGGCTGAAAAAATAGTCTTTGAGTTAAAAACAAAACAAAGAAAATAAAACCAAAGCAACAACCATTCACAACATTAAGAACATTTATTTATGGGTACTGTAATGTCCTCGGTTTCTTAAACAGTTACGCAAACCAGAAATCTAGCTTATCTCTGACTTCTATGTTTTTGTCCATTCATGAATTCATTCATAATTCCTAAACCACTTACTAAGAAGCTATCCTACCTAAGACAAGATGCTAGCTCATAACATCTCAGAGGTGTTCGTTCACTTCTGTGATCTCAGTACTTTTGAAGTTTGGCAGCACAATTGAAAGTGTTGAGACCTAAATACAGTATTAAAAAAAAGGGGGTATCAAAAATGTGAATAAGTCTCACTATTAATCATAGTATATGGAGATCTATAATAGAGTGTACGTGTGTACTGTTAGTGATCTTATTAATAATATCCTCAGCTGTGGTAAAAATAAGGCTTTTTGAAAAATGCAATGTCTATGAAGAGTGAGAAACATGGATCCTGTTTAAAAATTACACTTAATGGATCATTTCACACTCTCAATTAAGTCACCATAATTTCAAATTATTCTAATCATTGGATCTGTTCATATTAAAAGGAAATAGTTTGTAGTACATCATTAGAAAGTTATAGAGAATATGTAGAAAAAACATTTGATAGCAAATACAAATTTGTTTTTTCTTTGTTTGGCAGCAAGGAAGATCAGGAAACCTGACTGTTTTTTTTGTTTTTTTTTCTTCTTCCTGTGAGACACTGTGTTTGGTCACTACTGGTCTAAGAATTGAAAGGGGAAGAAGTGACATTCTAGTGGAGCAGGCTGGCATAAATGATTTTGTGTGTGCGTGCTAGGTCACTTCAGTCAGGTCCGACTCTCTGCAACCCTATGGACTGTAGCCCACCAGGCTCCTCTGTCCATGGGATTCTCTAGGCAACAATACAGGAGTGGGTTGCCATGCCCTTCTCCAGGGGATATTCCCCACCCAGGGATTGAACCCACACCTCTTACATCTCCTGCCTTGACAGGAAGATTCTTTACCACTAACTCCACCTGGGAAGCCCATAAATGATTTCAATATAATGCATTAAATGCTGTCACAGAGATGAATATTTAGGGCTACCAAGTCAGGAAATAAAGGCACTAATCATGTACCTTCAGTGACCAAGTTAAGTTAATTCTATCGATATGCTATTTCAGCCTCTTGTATTCACCCAAAAGGACTGTTTTATAATCTCTTTACCCCTGTTCCAAATCCCAGGCTGTTCTCCATATTCCCCCACCTGAAGCGGTTCTTTACTGCTGCAGTGGTCCTTTAAAAATAATATTTCTCATTTGGCTTAAGGATAAATCACACGTTCTTAATTTTGAAAGGTGAGTACTTTTCTAAATGTCTCCTGATCCTCCCAGTCTCATTTCTTACCATTTTATCTTAATTGAAACCTTGTGATCTAAGCCAGTCATTATTTGTATTATGACTAATTATTGCATTTATATGTCTCAGGGCCCTTTCTATTGCTATTTTCATTGGACCAAAACCTTCTGTCCAGTCTCTCGAGTGAAATTTCACCCATCCTTCACAAATATCTGTGAAGTCCTCCCAGACATCCTCCTGCAGTCCTCCTGCAAGACCAGTGCCGGATTTGCATAGACACTTGATGGCATAGTTAACATGACATTCAACACATTTTGTTATAGTTATTTAACATCCCACCTATTTCTTCATGTAATTATAAGTCTAGGGACATTTATACTTCTTTGTGTTCTGTTATCTATCTATATACATATACATATGCATATATATGTAAGAGCTTGCTAACTGGCTCATCAGTTTCAGTTTCAGTTCAGTTCAGTTGCTCAGTTGTGTCTGACTCTTTGTGACCCCATGAATTGCAGCACACCAGGCCTCCCTGTCCATCACTCCGGGAGTTCACCCAAACTCATGTCCATCAAATCAGTGATGCCATCCAGCCAGGAGCTAAACAAAGTTACTAAATTTAGTTATTAATAAGTTCAAGCTATTAAGAAGGAATATTAAGGATAATGGGTCAAAGAAAACAAGAAATTATTTAAAAAAGAAATACAAATGCCCAATAAATAGGAGGACTTGATCTCAGTAATAAGTAAAGCAATATAAATTAAACTGAAGTTTATTTCTTACCTAGCTAATTGAGAAGATTAAAGGGTACCATCATACACAGTATTGGCAAAGATATGGCAATATAGGTACTCTTATAGGTACTTCTTGAACATTTCTGGTTGGAATGTACATCACTGTTTGTAGAGGCAGTTCAGCAGTAGTTATGCTAAATTTGAATGGATATACTCTTTAACACAGCAATTCCCATTTTGGGACTTTTTTTTTAACAGAAATACCTGACCATATCTCACAAATATATTATCACTGATAATATACAACAAACAACATTACCTGTTGTTTGTAGTGCTGAAATCAAGTATGTGGAATCAACTCAAGTATTAATTAGCAAGTAATTGGCTAAGTAAACCATGTTAGACCCTTATATAGCACCTAACAACATAACTTGAATGAGATATCTATTTAAGTGGGAATAAAAATGTTAAAATATATTGTTTAGCAAGCATGAATTGCAAATACACATTTACACATATATACACACGTGTATACACATATATTCAAAAAATAGTATCGTATGTATACTTACTTATGTAACAAAAGGTAAATAATTTGTAAAGATCAGGTATTACACTGTTTCCATGGAGGGAATAAAGAAAAATCTGTTTAAATTATTTGCAGGATATATTTGCAAGTAGAAGACCAGATTAATAAAGGAAGTTGGTGACTCTCCATTTTATGGGATTTTCAATCTGATTTTGAAATGTCAAACTAATAGTCTGTTTGAGAAGATCAGACTCATAAATGACTTTCCAAGGATTTATATTATCATTCTAGGTTGAACATTCTGATATAGAAGTAAAAACAGAATATTCATATTATCAGAAATGAATATAGCACTGATCTTACAGGATATATTCTGAAAGACTATCATGAATGAGAGACTTATAGAATTTAACTCCTGCGTAACTCCAAGGATTCTTTTTTTTTTTTTTTTACTTAGACCCATTTTCCAGGTTGAATGACAATTTTCCTGGTAATTAACAAAAGGATCTTAGAGACTGGAAGCAGATGTAATATTTCTGTTCAGTAGAGTGATTTCTGTTAAATGTGCCATTTACAACATCTCCTGCTATTCTTACCTATCTCCAGTACCAAATTAGAGAGATGGCTGTATCTCAGACTGGTTTCACAGTCAGGTGTATTACCATTTTTGTAATATCTCCTCTTCCTAATGGAAATCCTAGCAACATCTGAGAAGTTCCAAATGACTGGCAAGATTTTCCTGCTTTACTTCATACACATGTATGTTATCAATAATTACTTAGCTGACTCCTTAATTTGTCCAAATTTGTGCAGGCATAATGGAAACTGACAATGCAATTTTCCTTTGAAAATTGTCACTGGGTGACTAAGCTGAGCAATTCACCACCTTCCCATTCCTTTTGTACAGCTATCTTATGCTACACCAGGATGGCTATACTTTGAAAATAGCTCATCTATATTCATTCACCCATGCGTATAAATTGATTTGCATGCTCATTTTGCAGTTTCCAAATATGCATTTGTTGCATAAAGTTTTTCATATCTAGCCAAAAATGGCTCTTTTAACTCTTCCTCAAAAATTTAGCTGGTGTGAACCAATCACATATTGAATTCAGTTGCTTGCAGGACTGAATTTATATAGAAAATGCTAACAGCTTGAAAGGGGAGGCTTAGATCTTGCCATTGGTCAAAATTTCTAACTAGGATCTTGCTTTTATGGGTCAGATCCTTGAAATTACTCAGGGCAAGGTTGGAATGAAATGACAAGAATTTACTCAGACTATCCAGATTATTTTCCAACTCAAGATTTTTTGAGACTAATAATATTCAATAAAAAAATTAGTTTATGGGTTGTGTCTTTTGTACTTCCACAAATTAGCTATGCCTTATTACACCTTGGTTTCCTTAACTGAATATGCATGGTTTTTATTGTTTAAAAAATAGAACAAAAGAAAACATACACACGTTGATGTAAAAACAATAATATGATTTACCCCAGCAAATAATTCTAATCTTATCACTAAATTAAAGGCAATGTCTTGAAAGATATAAATATCTTTGCACAAGCTTTTAAAAAAAGTCTAATAAACATTTTCTGGCTATGACCATTTGCTAGTAGAGAATATTTTAAGTTGGGGTATTCCCATTATGTTGATGGCTTTTAGTATTTACTGAGACTCTTTTATACATAATTAAAATTATATATTATGTGAAGTAAAATTGCATGCCAAGTCTCTGCAATTGTGTCCAACTCTTTACAACCCCATGGATTGTAGCCCGCCAGGCTCCTCTAAGGACTTTTCCAGGAAAGAAAACCGAAGTGAGTTGGCATGTCCTCCTCCAGGGGACCTTCCCAATCCAGGGATCAAACTTGTATCCCCTTTGGCTCTTGCATTGCAGGCAAATTCTTTACCACTGAGTCACTGGGGAAACCCTGAAGTAATGTTAATAGTATGCTTTTAAAATGCCCTGAGTAGTAATGTGCAAAAGAAGAAAGAATTATTTACCAATTTCTACTGTATGCCCATCAATTTTATGTTATCTCATTTAATTCTTACCACAACAAATGAGATGTGTTTAACTATGTCATCTTCAGTTCAGTTCAGTTGCTCAGTCATGTCCGACTCTTTGTGACCCCATGAACCGCAGAATGCCAGGCCTCCCTGTCCATCACCAACTCCCGGAGTTCACCCAAACTCATGACCATTGAGTCAGTGATACCATCCAACCATCTCATCCTGTGTCGTCCCCTTCTACTCCTGCCCTCAATCTTTCCCAGCATCAGGATTTTTTCAAATGAGTCAGCTCTTCACATCAGGTGGCCAAAGTATTGGATATTCATCTTCAACATCAGTCCTTCCAATGAACACCAAAGACTGATCTCCTTTAGAATGGACTGATTGGATCTCCTTGCAGTCCAAGGGACTCTCAAGAGTCTTCTCCAGCATCACAGTTCAAAAGCATCAATCCTTCAGTGCTTACCATTCTTTATAGTCCAACTCTCACATCCATACATGACTATAGGAAAAATCATAGTCTTGACTAGATGGACCTTTGTTGACAAAGTAATGTCTCTGCTTTTTAATATGCTGTCTAGGTTGGTCATAACTTTCCTTCCAAGGAGTAAGTGTCTTTTAATTTCATGGCTGCAGTCACCATCTGCAGTGATTTGGGAGCCCAAAAAAATAAAGTCTGACAGTGTTTCCACTGTTTCCCCATCTATTTGCCATGAAGTGATGGGACTGGATGCCATGATCTTTTCTGAATATTGAGCTTTAAGACAGCTTTTTCACTCTCCTCTTCCAGTTTCATCAAGAAGCTCTTTAGTTCTTCTTCACTTTTTCCCATAAATGTGGTGTCATCTACATATCTGAGGTTCTTGGTATTTCTCCCGGGAATCCTGATTCCAGCTTGTGCTTCCTCCAGTCCAGTGTTTCTCTTGATGTACTCTGCATGTAAGTTAAATAAGCAGGGTGACAAAATACAGCCTTAGCAGACTCCTTTTACTGTAGGAACCAGGCTGTTTTTCCATGTCTAGTTCTAACTGTTGCTTCCTGACCTGCATACAGGTTTCTCAAGAGGCAAGTGTGGTGGTCTGTTATTCTCATCACTTTCAGAATTTTCCATGGTTTATTGTGATTCACACAGTCAAAGGCTTTGGCATAGTCAATAAAGCAGAAATAGATGTTTTTCTGGAACTTTCTTGCTTTTTCGATGATCAAGCAGATGTTGGCAATTTGATCCCTGGTTCCTCTACCTTTAAAAAATTTTTTTAATATAAATTTATTTATTTTAATTAGAGGCTAATTTCTTTACAATATTGTATTGGTTTTTGCCATACATCAGTGTGAATCCGCCACGGGTGTACACGTGTTCCCCATTCTGAACCCCCACCCCCACCTCTCTCCCCATACCATCCCTCTGGATCCTGTATCATGCATCGAATCTGGACTTGTGATTCATTTCACATATGATATTATACATGTTTCAATGCCATTCTCCAAAATCATCCCACGCTCACCCTCTCCCACAGAGTCCAAAATACTGTCCTATACATCTGTGTCTCTTTTGCTGTCTCGCATACAGGGTTATCATTCAGTTCAGTTCAGTTCAGTCGCTCAGTCGTGTCCGACTCTTTGCGACGCCATGATATATATGCGTTAGTATACTGTATTGATGTTTTTCTTTCTGGTTTATTTTACTCTGTATAATAACCAGGTTTAACATCTGGAAGTTCATGGTAAATGTATTGCTGAAGCCGGGCTTGGAGAATTTTGAACATCACTTTACTAGCGTGTGAGATGAGTGCAATTATGCGGTATTTTGAGCATTCTTTGGCATTGCCTTTCTTTGGAATTGGAATGAAAACTGACCTTTTCCAGTCCTGTGGCCACTGCTGAGTTTTCCAAATCTGCTGGCATATTGAGTGCAGCACTTTCACAGCATCATCTTTCAGGATTTGAAATAGCTCAACTGGAATGCCATCACCTCCACTAGCTTTGTCCACTTGACTTCACATTCCAGGATGTCTAGCTCTAGGTGAGTGATCACACCATCGTGATTATCTTGGTCATGAAGATCTTTTTTGTGCAGTTCTTCCGTATATTCTTGCCACCTCTTCTTAATATCTTTTGCTTCTGTTAGGTCCATACCATTTCTGTCCTTATTGAGCCCATCTTTGCATGAAACGTTCCCTTGGTATGTCTAATTATCTTAAAGAGATCTCTAGTCTTTGCCATTCTCTTGTTTTCCCTATTTCTTTGCACTGATCACTGAGGAAGACTTTCTTATCTCTCCTTGCTGTTCTTTGGATCTCTGCATTCAGATGTTTATATCTTTCCTTTTCTCCTTTGCTTTTCACTTCTCTTCTTTTCACAGCTACTTGTAAGGCCTCCTCAGACAGCCATTTTGCCTTTTTGCCTTTCTTTTTCATGGAGATGGTCTTCATCCCTGTCTCCTGTACAATGTCAGGAACCTCCGTCCATAGCTCATTAGGCACTCTATCAGATCAAGTCCCTTAAATCTATTTATCATTTCCACTGTATAATTATTAGGGATTTGATTTAGGTCATACCTGAATGGTCTAGTGGTTTTCCCCACTTTCTTCAATTTCAGTCTGAATTTGACAATAAGGAGCTCATGAACTGAGCCTCAGTCAGCTTCCGGTCTTGTTTTTGCTGACTGTATAGAGCTTCTCCATCTTTGGCTGCAAAGAATATAATCAATCTGATTTTGGTGTTGGCCATCTGGTGATGTCCATGTGTAGAGTCTTCTCTTGTGTTGTAGGAAGAGGGTGTTTGCTATGACCAGTGTGTTCTCTTGGCAGAACTCTATTAGACTTTGCCCTGCTTCATTCTGTACTCCAAGGCCAATTTTGCCTGGTACTCCAGGTGTTTCTTGACTTCCTACTTTTGCATTCCAGTCCCCTCTAATGAAAAGGACATCTTTTGGGGGTGTTAGTTCAAAAAGTCTTGTAGGTTCTCACAGAACCATTCAACTTTAGCTTCTTCAGCATTACTGTTCGGGGCAAAGACTTGGATTACTGTGATATTGAATGGTTTGCCTTGGAAACGAACAGAGTTCATTCTGTTGTTTTTGAGATTGCATCCAAGTCCTGCGTTTGGGACTCTTTTGTTGACTATGATGACTACTCCATTTCTTCTAAGGGATTCCTGCCCACAGTAGTAGATATAATGGTCATCTGAGTTAAATTCACCCATTCCAGTCTATTTTAGTTCACTGATTCCTAGAATGTCAATGTTCACTCTTGCTATCTCCTGCTTGACCACTTCCAATTTGCCTTGATTCATGGACCTAACATTCCAGGTTCCTATGCAATATTGCTCTTTACGGTATCAGACCCTGCTTCCATCACCAGTCACATCCGCAGCTGGGTGTTGTTTTTGTTTTGGCTCCATCCCTTCATTCTTTCTGGAATTATTTCTCCACTGATCTCCAGTAGCATATTGGGTACCTACTGACCTGGGGAGTTCCTCTTTCAGTGTCCTATCTTTTTGCCTTTTCATGCCTGTTCATGGGGTTCTCAAGGCAAGAATACTGAAGTGGTTTGCCATTCCCTTCTCCCGTGGACCACATTCTTCAGACTCTCCACTAATACCACCATTGCCAATCTGATCATATGGACCACAGCCTTGTCTAACTCGGTGAAACTAAGCCATGCCATGTGGGGCCACCCAAGATGGATGGGTCATGTCATCTTACTTATAGGAAAACTAAGGTCCAGAGAATCTATGTAATATGGAGAGATTTTGAACACAGGCTTCATTTGCCTTGACACCACAGTCTTTCCCCTGTGTCCTCACTAGCACCACTGATAGCTTTAAAAGACCTTGGATAGACTCTGGAGTCATTGATACAAACCATCAAGAGTCTACTGTCTACCGTCAAACTTTGGTCTACTGTCAAACTTTGGGACTATTTCTTTGATTTGGAGTCATTAAATTATTTCTTTAATTTAACTCTTGTTCTTTTTCTTTTTACCTCATCTCTTATGTATATGTGGATGCATTTCCCAGCTGAATGATATAATACTAGTAATGACTAACAAGAAACCTCTAAATATGGTTTCCAGAGACTTTACAGGAAGACTGTAGGCAGACCTCAAAATATAGAGACGGTTCCTTGGTTTTTACTATCATTGTTGTCATCTGGTCTTTAGTGTGCTTCTGGTTATATGTCTTCCTTCTACCCTGTAAGAGAGGAGTTTTTCTTTTTTACTGTTTCTTTTCTTTGGGCTGTATCACTTTTGGATTTTTTCATTATATTTTGGCTTATTTTTCATCATAAGATGTTCAAATTATGTACCTACTAAGATGATGGTTATTGAAAAGAAGGAAATACAGAATTCTTTACTATCCTCTGTAAACCATAATTCTGTAAATTTGTCCACATTTTAGCTAAATATATATTTGAGGATATTTCACTCAAAATTTACTCATTTTAAGTAATGATTATTCATGTAAAAATGCATCCCATGAAAATGCTTATTTAACAAATATTGTTCATTTCTCCTTTTCAAAAAATGTATCAACATGATAGTTTCATAATATTTCAAAAGGGAAATAACACATTAAAACACAAAGGAAAAGTACATTCTTAAGTGTATAATGTTAAGTACATATTATACAGACTTTTCTTAAACCCTTAAACATTTCCAAGTAACCTAATTTAACGTTGGGTTTGATCTCATAAATGATTCATAAAAAAAGTACATTTCTAGTTTTCCTTTGATATCACCGAACGTCTATAAGTAATTCCAAAATTTTAGTGCAGTACACGCATTTTTTGACCCTTCTTAGGTTTAAAAATTCCCAAATAGTAATGCCATCAATTTTTGATTGGGCAATAATTTATGACTAGTATCTATACATTCCATAAATAGATCAGAAAGTTCTAATTTTTACCAACCTTTTGAAAATGATCTGAAAATATATCCAATTATATAACAAAACAAAGATAATCTGTTACAAAATGAAATTCTGAAGTAAAAGTGGATCAATATCTATAGCTATTTATAGTATCTAAGATGGCAATATATCAGAGAGAAATTTTAGAACATGTATGACATTTTAAGTAATAAAGGCACTGGGCTTAGGTATTAGGGATATATTTGTGATCAGATAGGCCTGGTCACTACTCTTGTGGGGTTTATAATTTACAAGTTAATACAGATGTGTAGAAGGTCAACTCTAATGCAGAGTGAACGCTAGTGATAGAGTACATGCAACTCAGATTTAGGCGGCAGAGAACGCTTCCTAGAGAACAAGACAGCTAGGTGAGACTTGAATGTGAATAAGAGTTAACTAAGGAAGCAGGAAGGAAGAGAGAATAGAGCATGACAAATGAGACCATGCCTCATTGAAGGTTTTAGAATTTTTGATGCTTGAAGAAAAATGGTTTTAGTGGCTAAATGCAAGCTGCAAACCAAGCTTTCTAAGTCTTTTAAGGGGGCATGGACCTTATCTTCTGAGTTTGCCGTAGAGTAATAAGAACAGATAGTAATATAAGATTATAATTTTAGAAAGACTGCTTTGACTACAATGATGGATCTTGGATGGAAAGCAAAATTGGAAATAAGTAACTGTAGACCCAAGTGAAACTAAGACATGTCGGGGTCTTATAAGAAAGATTCATGACTGCCAATAGATTTAGACATGTTTTGAAGACTGTTAGCTTCCATAATGAGTAGAATCCCAATGAAAAGTTTAGATTTGTTCTCAGGAAATAAAGGGAGGCATAGAACTGAGTAACTAGAATAAGGGTAACCTAACTGTCAGGGCTTCCCTGGTGGCTTGGTTGGTACAGAGACCGTCTGCAATGCAGGAGACCAGGTTTGATCCCTGAATACGGAAGATCCCCTGGAGAAGGACATGGCACCCCACTCCAGTATTCTTGCCAGGACAATCCCATGAACAGAGGAGCCTGGCAGGCTACAGTTCATGGGGTTGCAATGAGTCCTTAAGATGGAGAAGATATGGAATGAAAGAGAAGGACTTGTCAAGAGTGAAATTCAGAGAAAGATATAGTTTGTAGATCCAGCTAACAAAATAATCAAAAGAAAGCAAGAGTGGCATAAAAGAAAATATCACAATAAAATTTTGGTTAATTTTTGCACACAGCTGGATGTAGGCAAGGATGAATTTTCTAATGACTGTTCAATATGTACTCTCTTGTGGGACAAGATTTACTCATAAAGTTTCACCATTACCTAAAATTACTATCCCTCAGTACTTTCAACCTTTGATTTGTTTCCATGCTTACCAAGCACACTTTTCATTTTGATACAAACTTCCAGTTATCTTGGCACACAAAAAAAGTGTTTCTCTAAATGGGTAAAGAAGCAGTTCTCCCAGTTAGTAATACTCCTCTCATTTTCAAAATGATACATTTACATAAAAATTTATAAATGAAAAAAAAACCCAAAGTACTATAATTCTAAATCTTTTAAAATAAATGTTTATTTAATAAATATTTATTTATCATGTACTTTAAAATTACTTTTGTGAAAATTAATATTCTAAAATTTCATAAGTTGTAAAATATGTATATTTTTTTATGTTCAGTTCAGTTCAGTTGCTCAGTCGTGTCTGATTCTTTGCGACCCCATGAATCACAGCACGCCAGGCCTCCCTGTCCATCACCAATTCCCGGAGTTCACCCAAACTCATGGTCGGTGATGCCATCCAACCATCTCATCCTCTGTCATCCCCTTGTCCTCCTGCCCTCAATCTTTCCCAGCATCAGGGTCTTTTCCAGTGAGTCAGTTTTTTGCATCAGGTGGCCTAAGTATTGGAGTTTCAGCTTCAGCATCAGGCCCTCTAATGAGTATTCAGGACTGATTTCCTTTAGGATGGACTGGTTGGATCTCCTTGCAGTCCAAGGGACTCTCAAGAGTATTCTCCAACACCACAGTTCAAAAGCATCAGTTCTTCAGTGCTCAGCTTCCTTTATAGTCCAACTCTCAGATCCATATATGACGACTGAAAAGACCATAGCCTTGACTAGACGGACCTTTTCTATGTTATGAAATATCAACTAGGTCAATGGAATGCCCAAAGAAAATACAAAACATTGTCAAATGGGAGAGAGTAGAGAATGAAGAGCAGCAAAAATCAGAAATAACCAGTATTGAAAGCAAACATTTGTTTAGTGACTGCTCTGTCTCTTTTGGGCTTTGCATGTTTCCTTTGTTTTTTCCACCCAGAATCTGTGTATTTATGCTGTCCTTTTTAATCTAGGTAAGACTTTATTCATGGTAGATATATGAGCAGCAGTTTTCCTAAGATCAGTTCCACCATCCATGGGAGTGGTAATCAGGCCCTGAGCTAGGCCTTCCCTGCTTTAACTCTAGAAACAAGGATGTATAACTGAGCTTTTTTCATTTTCTTTAAAAACTTGGTTACATTTAGAGAGAATTATTTTCCCTATCTAGTCTTTTTGAGTAACTTTCTTCTTAGGTACTCGGAAAAGGCTTTCAGATTCATAACAAAGCTCTTTGTATACGCTAAAAAATAAATGTATTTTGCTTATGGAAAGTCATTTTTAAAAATTCTTCATTATAGAAGCCTCTTTGTATTTTGGAAATCAGAAGCAATGGTGTACTGCAACAAATAAATCAAAATCCTCACAATATGGAGTAAGATTCTGTTTTCTAGAAAGACATGTTAGTTGATTTAAAGAGTACTTTCCTAGAAACACTACATTTAATAGTGCTTTTTTCTGTGTCATAAAAGAGTTTTTTAGTGTATTATATCAGAAAGCTTTAGGAAATGTCATTAAATATAGTATTTTACTTTTTAAATCAGGAATGAAATGACTGCCGCCCATATTAAACAACAGCATATTTGGGGGAAGAGTTCATTTTTCAAATAATGTGTGCCACGCCTAATTTTGACAAAATCAAGTTCAAATGTACAGTCTGAGAGTACTATTTGAAAAGAGGGAAAAAAAAAAAGGTCCTCCTAATTGATCTCCCTTTACGAGAGTGCAATAAAACTGGTGTAGGAGATCAAAGTCTAAGTGATCCATTCATTACGATTTTAATAAATTTGCTGATCTGTTTTTTTTTTTTTTGAAGTACCATATAGTGCAATAATGAAATTAAGTTTGCAGATAAAAGACTTGCAGATACTCTTTTATTGAATTGCTGTTTTGGAAGGGCACCAGCAAAATTAAGTTCTAAATTTGATTTTTTTTGCCCTGGTTTGCATCTGAACTCTTGCTCTTTATAGTTCTAGTAACACAATGACCTTTTCTAGGAAAAATGACTTATCCTTTTTGTTTTCAGTGAATCTACCATTGTGCATATGTGGTTGGAAGCATATGGAGACAGTAAACTTGATTTGAGCTTTACTCTATTTAGTGCACAAAGCATCTATTCAGCTCTGAAGACATGCTAAAAACAAAACACAAAACCTATTCATCCACCAAATCCGGAAAGGCATTATAATCCTCTTTAGCTCTGATCACACTTTCCACTGTTCTTTGGGCTATTAGCTCTTGCATCCTTGCAAGTTCCAATTCTATACCCCACATTCAAATTATAATTTGTGCCTGGTCTAACATGTATCAGAAGCTAGGCATGTATCAGATATGGAAACAGAAGAGAGTAATTAAGCAGTGACCATTATATATTTTTGATCATTTCTCGTTCTTTGTAAATAATGACCATTGCTTTTAGTCTTTACATTTTGACTCGAAATTAGCAAAGCACATTGAGTTTGCAGAATCAAGGTACAACTTTTTTCCAAGGTATTCATTTGTAGTATTAAAGTTAAATAAATGGGAAATTAACAAGCAAAAATAGCTGATCTCTTTTATTTTTACTTCTTTCCTCATTATTTCAATCCTGAACTAGGCATCTAGTCCTTTACCCACAGAGCCCCGTTTCCTGGATCCTTTTACCTATTTCTAAAAGGGTTGCATTATCCATTTGCACTTTACTCTTTTTGTCCTATTTGTATTATTAGTAGGAATAATATTAGCAACTTCAAAGAGTATGGTTATTGAATGACAATTCATTCTTTCAAAAAATATTTTCTTAGCTCTTGCTGTATCCTGAGTACTACTGTAGATGCTGAGCCATGTAAAGACAAAACCCTGATGTTTTGGGTATTTTCAGGTGATAAAGCAGGTGATAAATAAAGCAATAGGTTGTTATGTATGTAGTATGATGCCCCAAAATGGCAAGTGCTATGAAGAAAATTAAAGCAGAATGGAGGCATAGAGAATGGATAAGGGACATTATTATTATTAGGGTGATCACATTAGGGCTTCTGAGAAGGTAACATTTGAGTGAACATAGAAACATGCCCTGGTGGCTTAGATGGTAAAGAATGTGCCCACAGTGAAGGAGACTCAGATTTGAACCCTGGGTCGGGAAGATTCTCTGGAGAAGAGAGTGGCAACCTGCTCCAGTATTCCCTGCCTGGAGAATTCCATGGACAGAGGAACCTCACAAAGAGTTGGACATGACTGAGCAGTAACACTTTCACTTCACTTTTTTCAAGAAACAGGAAATTCTGAGGTATAGTGCCCAGGTCTGAGGTGGAAGTATGCTTGAATGCTCAGGGAAGAGGATGGAGGCCAGAAAAACTGAACACAATGGGCAAAGCAGAGGTAGAGAGAGAGTTTGATGTGATAACTGAAGTCCAGATTACATAGAATTTGACAGACGACGACATTAACTTCAAATTTTATGCTAAATCCAACAAGACACCATTGATGTATTTGAAACAAAGAAGAGTATTTCTGTTTCCCCAGGCTAGAGAGAACAGATTGTGGGTACACAGGAGAGGGTGTAGCGGAACCATTCTATTGGTAGATGTGATGTTGGACTGGAGTGGTAGTGAAGGGGGTGGGGAGAACTGATTCTTGTTGGTCAATTTTTTGAAAGGAAAGCTGAAAGAGTTTGCTGATGGTTTGTATTGTAGGGTGGGAGGGAAAGAGAAGAGTCAGAGTTGATTCCAAAATGATTGACCTGACTCTCAATAGTGTTCATTGTGCATTAGAGTTGACCTTCTACACATCTGTATTAACTTGCAGATTATAAACCCCACAAGAATAGTGACCAGGTCTATTTGATCTCAAATATATCCCTAATACCTAAGCCCAGTGCCTTTATTACTTCAAATGTCATACATGTTCTAAAATTTCTCTCTGATAGATTGCCGTCTTAGATACTATAAATAGGTATAGATATTGATCCGCTTTTACTTCAGAATTTCATTTTGCAACAGATTATCTTTGTTTTGTTATATAATTGGATATATTTTCAGATCATTTCCAGAAGGGTGGTAAAAACTGAACTTTCTGCTCTGTTTATAGGGATGATTGGAAGGAGGAACAGTGGAGCGGGGTAGGGGTGGGGCCTCTATGCTGGTCTCGTAGGAGATGCTCCTTATACATGGCTTCTTTCTCTGCCACTCTAGTCTACTTCAGTCCCGTACAAACATCCTACTCCCAACAACCTTTCATTGTAAACTCATCTTAGAGAAATTGAGGGTTGTATCTGTTAGGCCTGCTATGGAATATCTACTGTGCTGCCCATAATAAGAACTTAGTAAATATTTGCTGAATAAGTAAAATCAACAAATGAGATTATAGTGGACCAAAAAAAAGTAAAGTAACATGGATTAATGAATTATTTAGCTAATATGGTATTTGTCTTCCTCTGTCAACGCTTAGCTACCATGCTAGCATATTGCACAGGGGAGTAATACCAGTGATGGGGGTATGTAGGCATGTTAGAGGAATGTTTCAGTTATTCTTTAAGTTAAAACATTTGAAAGCACACTTTTCTGTAAAGTTAAGCTATCTCTGTAAGCCTTGTTTTTACAGAATATTTTCCAATAAGATACTAGGTATCTTAGTCAATTTTAGTTTTAATTTTCTGGGAAGACCTTGTTATCATTACTAGTCCAAACATATTTTTGTATTCATTATTTGACTACTAAGTATGTTCCAAGAACAGTAGTTTCTAACACTTGGCTAACTGCTTTTAATTCATTCACTTCTTAATTAATTTTCCATATATTTATTGAATTTATACTATATTTTTGTGTAAAATGAAGTCCTTGTTTTGATGGGATTCACATTAACCTGGTAGATTTATGTATTGTACAGAAGTTTGTAAAATACTTTGAAATGCCATTAATTTACCTGCTGCTGATGCTAAATCGCTTCAGTCGTGTCCGACTCTGTGCGACCCCATAGACGGTGGCCCACCCGGCTCCCCTGTCCCTGGGATTCTCCAGGCAAAAACACTGGAGTGGGTTGCCATTTCCTTCTCCAATGCCTGAAAGTGAAAAGTGAAAGTGAAGTCGCTCAGTCATGTCCGACTCTTGGCCTACCAGGCTCCTCTGCCCATGGGATTTTCCAGGCAAGAGTACTGGAGTGGGTTGCCATTGCCTTCTCTGAATTTACCTGCAGAACATTAAAAAAATGTTTTTCTGTCATCAATACCACTTTGTTGCAGATTTATTTTCTACTGATAACACTAGTGGTTTTTTTAATGGAGCATTTAAATGTGTGCCAGGCATATTCCACATACATATCTTCATGCATTCATATGCTTGATAATGTTTATCAAAGTTGTGTCCACCAAAAGCTCCTTTTTGAAAATCTGGTCAGAATTAAACGTGATAAGGGGTGGATTCAGTCCATTGTCTTTGAAGTATTAAACATGTGATTTGTGTGCAAACAAATGCAAATCCTCTTATCATGTTCATTAATGTGAAAGGCAGTTTGAATGTGGAAGATTTTCCTTGGATGCTAATGAGAAATGACTCTTCTATTTCAACATCCTGTTTACAGTAACTCTCTAGTTGTCACAGGAGGTCTTAATTTTGGGATGAGAATATTCATTCAAACACAGCTAAAGTATATCTGACCTTAGTGTTTGTGTGTTGATGAGTAGCAATTTAATACATGTCAGTATTGTCTATGTCTAATCAGCATATTAAAGTTTTTGGACTGAATACCCTCATTTAAAATGTTTATGTTGATAAGCAGGATTAAATAAAGAAGGGATGGCATAAGATGCTAACTTTCAACAAACAGGAAAGATCCCTTGATATAAACATCCTGTGGTCTGTTGTCTTCTGACTTCTCTGGACAATGACCCTGCTTCCATTTCCAGACTAGCCTTGGCTTTTCTGTAGAGTACATTTCTTCTGAGCCTCCTTTTTTGATTTCATCTCTTATGAAAATTCTGAACTCTTCTTGGTACTTCAAACTATAAATACATATAGGTGTGTAAGCAATCCACATTTTATTTAAGAAAGAATCTTTGTTATGTTTTGACTCTCAGAAATATCACTCAGGTTGTTCTAAATTAAAACTGTCTAAATTAAAATGTTTGCTCTTTATATATTTAAAACAGATTTCTTGGGGAAAAACATGGTCACAAAATTGAATAAACACAATTTTTAAAACAGATGTATTGAAAGAATTTGTGACATATTTCTATGCACAGTATATAGACTTCATCATATATTTTAAATATTTAATTGCAACTTTTAATCTCTATGGTTCATAAAAGAAGAAAGAGAAGAAAGTCTTCATCAGCTCATTTTTCTCCTTAAATACAACCTACCGGGTGGGTAATTATAACAAAGACAGAGAAACTCCGCCTCTCCACTGGTCCACTCATGATGTTTACTTCCTCTGCTTGTGAGACTGATGAAAACTTGGTCATGTGAAAAATCCTAATTTCAAGGGAAAGTTTTGTGTTTTCTTTTTCCCTTAGTTTGCAGAGTAGTAGAAGGTAATATAGAGGGAGCCCTCGCTCAACCAGTTAGTTACTACAATCTCTGGTTTTAAATATCTTAAGAACAGTTTCCCCATCTTTGAGATGAGGAGGTTGTCCTAGGTCATTTCTGAGATTTTGTTTTTCTCATCCAATAATCCTGAAGCAATTGATGTGACGAGGGCCAGAAGACAGGTAAAATGCATAACTGGGATGTAAACTCAGGTTTTCTGGTTTTTATTCCAGGATTCCTATCCATTATTACTGCTACCTTTGACAATAATCAAATATGTGAAAAATAAGTACATATATAAATGCAAACACAGATATATACATATAGACACAGATACACAGATTTAAGCTGGCATAAACTAGTCTTGTGCCTAATCAAAATGATCCAGCTTGTTTGGCAAGGACAATTAACCCGCCTTCTCTAACCTCATCCCAGCTCACCAATTTCTATCTAGTCTTTTCCTGGAAGATGATGTAAGATGATGGTTTCCTCTAAGTCTGTATTCTTTAAGCAGGGTACACACACATTTGTAGCATTATACCACAAAAAAGGGACTAAAAAATTTACCTCTACCTTCCTCCCACAAACTGCCCATTTATCATCTTTCCAGAGAGGTGGTTATTTTGTTTGTCTTCATTTTAGTCTTGGGACCTCAGTATTTCTAATATATCTTCTTATAGAATCTGTTCACTATTCAGTATCAAAATCTTATATATTCCACATACCCAAGACTCTCCTCTATAATAGCCTTATTCACCATCATATGGTCATTGAAGAACATAACCTATTTAAATGCTTGTCTACTAAAATCATCTGAAATTTTACAAAGCTAAAAGTTATTATCTCTAAGGTCTCTTCCTACTGTGAGAGTGAACCAGGATGACAGTATTGAGATTAAAGCGTGCTTTAAAGCAGTTGAGACCTTTTCTTAGTCACACAGGAGTTATTGCTATGCATCTCTGAGCTGGCCTACTCTACATAGAGCCAGGAGTATCTGCAGTTGCATTTATCCTTGACTGAAAGATAAATTACTAGAAGGGATATAAGATTTGTTTAAAATCCAGTGATACCTTCTAAGATTCCCCCATGCTCAAATACAGTCCCTGAGGTATAGGTCCCTCTGAGCTCTAATCTTTTCTCTTTCCCCTAATTCATGGTGTGACATTGGGATAATAATTATTCCTCTCTGTGTCTCAGTGTCCTTATGGAAAACTAGAATGTGGGACTCAATGACCTCTAAGATCCTTTACAGCTTGACAATTTATTTCCCTGTTTAGGGCCTTTTGTCAGTACTTTAAGCAATTCAGCTGTCCCCTAAATTGATAATAAATGACATAATTAATTGATAGTATAGGCCTCCATTGTAAATGCTCCTATCGATGAATTTCTTTTCTAAAATGATCATTTATATTCAAGATTACTACTCTGTTTCTCTTGAACTGAATGCAAACACTTTTCTTCAAGCTTGAGGGACTTTAATATTTAAAACTGAAAATCATACTGAGAATGAATTTTGAAGAAAAGAATAAAAAGCCCAATATAACCACATCACTGTTCATATTTGATTATCAAATAAGTTTCAGGCTACTTTGTATCCTGTGCTTGGCTGTAGTTTTCACAGAGTTAATTTTTCAGTTGTTGTTCTTGTATATAATTTAAAACCCTGTTTTGAATGTATGCTCTTAAAAAACTGAGATGTGTGTATTACATGTGTACTTTATATTAACTATAACTTTGGCAATTATCTGTTAATATTTATTGAGCATTTCCTGGATGCATGGCACAGAACTAATGCCTTCTCTAGTAGTATACTGCATCTAAATTAGTAGTTCTCCTTATGAAAGCTACAGATTAAAAATAATTTCTTTTAATATGATGAGATTTGTTGTAGAGTGGATGTAAGCTTAGGGTCTTTCGCTTACGATATCCTCTCTGCCTCTCTGGCTATGGTCCTCTCCCCTGGAAAGGAGAACCTTGATAAACTCTGATAATGTAGGGATCTGTGCAAACCTGAATGCTCTTGCTAAGTGATCAAGTATAATTCGGAAACCTGAATATAGATTTTACTCCATATTTTCTCCATTAAGATATTGCAGGTTTGATTCTAGACACTGCAATAAAGTGAATATCACAGTAAAATAAATCACACAGATTTTTAGGTTTCCCAAAGTATATATAAGATATGGTTACAATCTACTGTAGTGTTTTAAGTGTGTAATAGCATTATGTCTAAAAAATAATGTACATATTTTAATTTAAAAATAATTTATTGCTAAAAAATCTAACCATCTTCTGAGCCTTCAGCAAGTCATAATGTTTTTGCAGTTGTAACATCAAAGAACACTGATCACAAGTCACTATAACAAACATAATAATAATGAAAAAGTTTGAAGTAGTGTGAGAATTACCAAAATATGACACAGAGACACAAAGTGAAAAATGCTGTTGGAAAAATGGCACTAATACACTTGCTCATTGTAGGATTGCCGCAAACCTACAATTAAAATAATACAATATCTGCAAAGTGCTGTAAGCAAAAAGAAATAAAATGAGGTATGCCTGTATGTTTTACTTAAAGTGAGTCTATTCCTTGAAGAACAGAAGGTGAAATGGAATTGATATTTAGCCTCAATGCAGTTCATTAAATGGAGTATGTGGGTGTTTATGAGTCAAACCTAGTACTTAAGAGTACAGGCTTTAAATTGATACTGCCTAGGTTCAGTTCTCTGACAGTGATCAGGCTGTTTAACCTCTGTGAGTCTTAGTCTTCTCACATGTGCCTAAGATAGTGGCAACCCCTATCTTGAAAAGAGGCAGTAAATGAACAATAAAAAATGCTTTGAACCGTGTCTGGCACAGAGAACATGGTAAACAAAAATTTAAACTTGTTTTTTAGATTTTGTTGGTATTTTGAAAATTGAAATAGGTGTTCCAGAAAGATGAATTATAATAGTGAACATAGGAAAATAGGTGTTGAAGGATAAAATATTTACCATTTAATGAGAAAAATGTGCAAAGTGCTTGTGGTTCCCTTTTCAACATAATCATAATCCTTTTTATTACCAGTGAATAGCTTGAATAGAGACCAAAAAAGGTTATTCTGTATATAATCATTTCTATGAAGAATCCTTTGTAAATAGTATGTTAGGAAACTTCCTCTATGGAAAATCTAAAAATGTCCTAGTATTCTACTTACATCACATTTTATTAAGAATGAAAAAAATATGAGCAGTGGATGTGCTGGCATTTTTTACAGTGGGGTTGATGGTTTGGATGATAGTTTGAGAATTCAAAGTAGTCATGACAAGTTGGAGAAATAAACCTTAATTAATAGAATAAAGTTATATTGAAACAAAAATTCAACCACTAACTAATGAAAAGAAGGTATGAAGGGCTGACTTAATGAAAATACAAAATAACAAAAAAGCAAATCTAAGAATCAAAGCAAAACTGAAATAGAAGATAAAGAAGCAAGTTAGTGGTATATATTTTTACTGAAGAAAAATCTTAGGGACAATGTGTGGTGGGAAAAGCTCAAGATTAACTATATATATGCATATGGCATGCATTATTTGGGTTTCCATTCTCATTTTAAACCATTAAAGGCAAATAGATGGGGAAACAATGGAAACAGCGACAGGCTTTATTTTCTTGCCCTCCAAAATCACTGCAGATGGTGATCGCAGCCATGATATTAAAAGACACTTGCTCCTTGGAAGAAAAGCTATGACAAACCTAAACAGCATATTAAAAAGCGGAGACATTACATTGCTGACAAAGGTCTGTCTAGTCAAAGCTATGGTTTTTCCAGTAGCTATGTATGGATGTGAGAGTGGGACCATAAAGAAGGCTGAGCATCAAAGAATTGATGCTTTTGAACTGTGGTGTTGGAGAATACTCTTGAGAGTCCCTTGGACAGCAAGGAGATCTAACCAGTCCATCCTAAAGGAAATCAGTCCTGAATATTCATTGGAAGGACAGATGCTGAAGATGAAGCTTCAGTACTTTGGCCACCTGATGTGAAGAACTGACTCATTGGAAAAGACCCTGATGCTGGGAAAGATTGAAGGTGGGAGGAGATGGAGATGACAGAGAATGAGATGGTTGGATGGTATCACTGACCTGATGGACATGAGTTTGAGCCAGTTCTGGGAGATGGTGATGGACAAGGAAGTCTGGTGTGCTGTAGTCCATGGGACTGCAAAAATTCAGACACAACTGAGTGACTGATCAATAACAGCGATTTATATGCAGCTATTTTCTCCTATATGCAACAATTTAACTTTCCCTACTTGCAGACACTAATTTTTTATATATAAATATTTGAGATATAGATATATATCTATATCTCAAATATTTTCCTGTTCCTTGATACCTTTTTTTCCCGTTCATTTTATGTCCTCTATATTTGTCCTGTTTGTGTTATTTTAGAAGTCATTAGAGAAGACTTAGTATGTAGCTTTTGACCATAGGAAAATTCACTTATTGTATAAAATCATGTACTTGGTAAATTTTATTTCATGTTGCTGTACCTATTAGCTCATCAGTAACTTCCAAAGATATTTAGTTGCAGTTAACCCATATGTTATATTGACCCATTTGCCTTTAATAATATAGTCCATCCATTTTATAATCATGCCCATAAAACATCCTGATCTGTGCTTCTAAAGAAGCATGAAAAGTTCTAGGTTGTGTGAAATAGAAAAGCTATAGTTAAAAAAAAAAAAAAACACCTGGAGTTGTTCCTAAATGAGTACACCAAACACAGAAAAATTGAAGGAGATGCAAAGTATATTGGATTTCTTTCTTATTAAACCAGTGTCCTGACAGTCTTTATACCTTCTTCCTTAATTCTCATTTGGCACCTGGTTTTTTTCAGGTCTAGCCAAGTTTATTTTTATAAGAGCTAGTGCTCTGGCTACAGTGAACTCTGCTTTTTAAAAACATTACACTTGTTTTGGGGCCTTCAGATTCACTGATGTGCCAGTTGGCATTTACTATTATATACCTACTGTGTGCTATATAATGAGGGAGTTAGCTTTTTCAAGTCCTATCATGTATAGCTAAAGAAGTCTTTGGGAACACAATGTTTATGTTTAAATCCTTTCTAGTCCTGGCTATATGTGTGACTTTGTACAAGCTTATTTAACTTCCTTATGTCTCAATTGGTTTTCTATAAAGTATAGGTAGTGTTCGTATCTTTTTTAGTAGTTAGCTGAAGGATAAGATATCACATGTAATTTTAGCAATCAATAAATTTATTAACATTAGTTATATTAGCTAGAATTTGGAGAATATATATGTGTCTATGTGAAATATAAGACAAGTAAAAAAAATCATCTTGATGGGTATTTGCATCTGCCCTGGGTACCTGCTGGCATTGGGTACTCAATGATCCTTATTTCGTTGAAGGATCAGATTCAGAGGTTGACCAAGTTATGATTAAAGGATATAGAATAAAAGCTGACCATTTGGTTGAGGAGACTTTTGCGAATAGAGATAGCAGCAGGTTTATTCACCACCACACTCCCCCCGCAATTGATTTAGTGGCAGAAACTTATGAATATGGAGAGAAACTGGATAGCTTTTGAAGTTTCATTTTGCTGTCTTTTGGACTGAATATTAGGCTTTTAGGCTGAAAGATTCACATGTGTACACTTTTGACATGATTTCTTATTTTTGGCCATTTATGGTATAAATAGAAGTAGATAAAATGCCTGGAAAATAATAGCAGAAATTCCAGAGCAGTCACCAGTTGGAAAAGCATTTCTAAAGGGATCGTTTATTGAAACTGATGTTCTGAGAATGGCATTAACAATTAGAAGCTTGTATTGCATTGCTGTCTTTTACTACTTTGTATTGTGAAAGCTGTTTTTAATCTCAAAAGAATGTGTCTCTTGAATTACATTCCCAAGATATTAGATAATCTGTTTCCTGGAAATTTAGTGTGTAGTTAATGTCAAAGTATTTTCTGGTCCTATTTTCCAGTCCTTTTTTCTTGAATTGTGGAGATTTCATTGACATGTGCAAAGCCCACTTACAAAGGGGATGCACAGATGAATGGAAACTAGAGAAAACACACAAAACCTTAGTGTATAAGTGAAGATATGTTGAAAGGCAACCAGCTCCACTGAAGGTTTATTAAGTTGTTGTAATAATACTGTAGCTTTGAATGATCTATCAAGAAAATGCAGCAGAAAGCCAATTTGCCTACACTACCTGTTGCAGACAGCTCTCCATTCTCCTAAGCATCCATGTCAGTGCGACTTTTCTTCTCACCATTAGGGACAAGTTATTTAGGAGATATCCTGTGTAGAAGGTGGATGTGGGCAGGTAAAAAAGAGCATCCAATTCATCTCACTGTTTCAGAAGTACAAATATATATGTATGTCTTGGTATGGTTCACTTAATTATCATGTTTAGGAAGTATGTGAGCTAAGAATTTATTTCCCCAATTTATAGTAGAAAAAAAATGAAGCAGAAAAGTTTATAGCTTATACAAGACAACCTTGGCTCAGATGGTAAAGAATCTGCTTGCAGTGCTTGAGACCCGGGTTTGATCCCTGGGTTGTGAAGATCCCCTGGAGAAGGAAATGGCAACCCACACAGTATTCTTGTCTGGAGAATCCCATGGACAGAGGAGCCTGGTGGGCTACAGTTCTTGGGGTTGCAAAGAGCCAGACACGGCTGAGTGACTAACACACACTTCAGCACAAGAAAGAGTGTGCCATTTATTTGAGGGAAAAAGCTAAATCTGTCTCGTGTGTGTGTGTAAAGTTGTTTCAGTCATGTCTGACTCTTTGCAACCCCATGGACTGTAGCCCGCCTGGCTCCTTTGTCCATGGGGTTCTCCAGGCAAGGATATTAGAGTGGGTTGCTGTTCCTCCTGCAGGGGATCTTCCCGACCCAGGGACTTAACCCACATCTCCACTAGTGCCACCTGGAAAGACCAAATCTGTCTCATACACTACTTTATTTCCAATTTCTAGTATGGTACATACAGCAGATGGTCAGAAAGTAATTTGCTAAATGAATGAATGAATACATGAGGAAAGAGTCAATAAACAAATGCATATTGGTAGATCCAGAACAAAGTTCCAGTTCTATTGGTTTCCCAAAGTGCATATTTCCCCTTATATTCTCTGCTATCTCTATTTATACTTATTCCAGAGAGAAAGGCAAGGATTTGGAAATGTTGAAGTGTTAACCTGGGAAAGCTTTTTCTCTGTGATATTTTCATCACTTTGGCTGGCATGTGAGCATGTTATCTGGGGAAGAATTGATGGGAGAAAAAGTAAGTTAGCAAGATGTTGGCTTATTGAATTGGGAGAATAGAAATCACCTTATTTAATAGGATCCAGAGAAGAATGTGCATTCAGATCCAAATTGGAAAAGTATTAAGAATGAAAGAAAGAGATTAGAGAAGTTGAAATCTATCTCTTTTTGATTTAAAAAAAAATCACTGAAATTCCCCTGTGTCCTCTGCAAAGCAAACAACATTTAAGGAAGTATTTTCCCTTAGAGATAAAGTAAGGGGCGAAGGCTTCATCAGAGCATTTGAACTGTTTACTATGCATATTTTTTGAAACTAGATTTTAAAAGTGATTGTAAGAAGAGCTAAATGCATGGTAAACCAGAAGACCATGAATTTTCATTGACATTTATATGAGGGAGGTTCTTGTGAAGTAATAATTTAAATAAAAAGATTTTACCTTCCGAATAAATTAAATTTTAGCTGTAGACATCAAAAGACATAATTAAGAAAGTTAAAAAAGTAGAAAAAATATTTGCAGATTTATATCTAATAATGAATATATATCCTGAACAATGTAAAGAGCTCTTGCAATTCAATAATAGACAATCTACAAAATCTAAAAGTGATAAAAATATTTGAACAAAAAATTCTCTCTAAGGAAGATTTATGAATGCTCAATACTGTCAGCAATTAATAACTATAAACGAAGGCCACAGATAGCACACCATTGTTATTAGAGTGGCTGAAATTATATTAAAAATACACCCTGCCAATATCAAGTGCTGACAAGGATGTGGAACAACTGAAACTATCGTGCATTGCTGGTAGGAATGAGGAATGGTAAAACTGCTTTGGAGAAAGTAGAAAAGTTTATCCAAACATTCCAATTTCTAGATACTTAGTGAAGACAGATGAAAACATGTCTACCTCCTACTTCTGCTACAAATATTATAACTAGCACTGGATGTCTGTAGTAACTTTAGTTACAATCACTTAAAATCTAAAAACAACCCAAATGACCATCTATTGATGAGTGGATAAATGAACAGGAGTACATCTATACATTTCATACATTCAGCAGCAAAAAGAAAAGAATGATAACACATGTAGCAACATGGATCTAACATACTTTATGTGAAAGAAGTCAACTCAAAAGCCTGAATACTGTATCATTCCATTTATATAATATTACAGACAAAACTGTAGGACAGAAAATAATTGCTGGTTGCCAAAACCTGTCTGGTGGGGCAAGAATAGAAATTATATCTTGAGTGCACTGGTAGTTAACACAGTTTTAAGTATTTGTCAGGATTCATAGATCTGTATACCTAAAAAGGGTATTTTACTGTATGTAAATTATACCTCAAAAATAACTTTAGCAATACCATTCAAATACTCAAATATTAAATGTACTCATAATAATGAGGTGAGTGGATATATTGAAAGCATGTGCTCAGTTGCTCAGTCATGTCCAACTCTTTGCGGCTCCATGGACTGTAAGCACACCAGGCTTCTCCTCCATGGAATTTTCCAGGCAAGAATCCTGGAGTCAGTTGCTGTTTCCTGTCTGGGGATCTTGACCCAGGGATCAAACCACATCTCTTGCATTGGCAGGCAGAATCTCTACCACTGCACCACCTGGGAATATCTAAGAATAAAACCTGCCTTCTTGTGTCAGCATTAACTTTCTGGGGACATTGAAATTGAAATGTCATAAACTCCAGAATATTCTGTCACTGAGATGCTTAAGTTTTACTGACAATCTCCCATTTAGGAAAATTTTATAACTAATTTTATATCTTTAAAACATTGAATTGAAAAAAAAAATCCTTCTGAGAACCTGAGTTCCTTTGTTTCTTAAAAAAATGGAAAATAAGGGAAAGACAAAGGGAAAAAAATATAGAAACGGTAAAAAAAATAGGATAAAAAATTGAAAGGTGGGAAGATATCATAAAGAAGAGCAAAAAATAGGAAACTTGTACAACAGAAATATTAATGGGAATAATATGTGTGTGTTCAGTCCTTAATGTATACCACCAATTGTGATAAGAATCTACACAGATAATCTAATTTAATTCTCCTAACAACCTAATGGAATAGATACTATTGTTATTCCCATTTGCAGAAAGGAAAACTGAGGTTTAGTCAGGATGCATAATTTAGGCAAGCTCACACAGTCAGTGAAAGGGAAAGAAAGTGAAAGTGAAGTCGCTCAGTCATGTCTGACTTATTGAGACCCCATAGACTATAGCCTACCAGGCTCCTCCGTCCATGGAATTTTCCAGACAAGAGTACTGGAGTGGGTTGCCATTTCCTTCTCCAGAGGATCTTCCCAATCCAGGGATCGAACCCAGGTCTCCCACATTGTAGGCAGATGCTTTACTGTCTGAGCCACCAGGGTGCAAATCAGATATAGCTGCCCCTAAAGCTCTGATTAACTGCATGGACCTTTTTGGTATAATATGCTGCTACTTAATCGGAGAAGGCAATGGCAACCCACTCCATAACTCTTGTCTGGCAAATCCAATGGACGGAGGAGCCTGGTAGGCTGCAGTCCATGGGTGGCTAGGAGTTGGACATGACTAAGCGACTTCACTTTCACTCTTCACTTTCATGCTTTGGAGAAGGAAATGGCAACCCACTCCAATGTTCTTGCCTGGAGAATCCCAGGGATGGGGGAGCCTGGTGGGCTGCCATCTCTGGGGTTGCACAGAGTCAGACCGACTGAAGTGACTTAGCAGGAGTAGCAGCAGTAGCTACTACTTAATGAATTATTCCAGTTAGCTCAGTGAATTGCATCTCAACACAGAAAGTGAAAGTCGCTCAGTCATGTTCGTCTCTTTGTGACCCCATAACTATACAATCCATGGAATTCTCCAGGCCAGAATACTGGAGTGGTTAGCCTTTCCCTTCTCCAGGTGATTTTTGCAACCTAGGGATTAAACCCAGGTCTCCTGCATTGCGGGCAGAGTCTTTACCTGCTGAGCCACAGGGAAGCCCAAGAATGCTAGAGTGGGTAGCCTACCTTTCTCCAATGGATCTCCCTGACCCAGGAATCAAACTGGGGTCTCCTGCATTGCAGGCAGATTCTTTACCAACTGAGCCATCAGCAAAGCCCCATCTCAACACAGAATGCGATTGTATTGGTTTATATACCATAAGAATAATAAGAAACAAGGAAGGTGATATGAAGCTGTTTACCTCTTTTTCAGTTAGATCCACAGAAAGGCAATGCCAAAGAATGCTTAAACTACCGCACAATTGCACTCATCTCACATGCTAGTAAAGTAATGCTCAAAATTCTCCAAGCCAGGCTTCAGCAATATGTGAACCGTGAACTCCCTGATGTTCAAGCTGTTTTAGAAAAGGCAGAGGAACCAGAGATCAAATTGCCAACATCCTCTGGATCATGGAAAAAGCAAGAGAGTTCCAGAAAAACATCTATTTCTGCTTTACTGACTATGCCAAAGCCTTTGTGTGGATCACAAGAAACTGTGGAAAATTCTGAAAGAGATGGGAATACCAGACCACCTGACCTGCCTCTTGAGAAACCTATGTGCAGGTCAAGAAGCAACAGTTAGAACTGGACATGGAACAACAGACTGGTTTCAAATAGGAAAAGGAGTATGTCAAGGCTGTATATTGTCACCCTGCTTATTTAACTTATATGCAGAGTACATCATGAGAAATGCTGGGCTGGAAGGAGCACAAGCTGGAATCAAGATTGCCGGGAGGAATATCAATAACCTCAGATATGCAGATGACACCACCCTGATGGCAGAAAGTGAAGAGGAGCTAAAAAGCGTCTTGATGAAAGTGAAAGAGAGTGAAAAAGTTGGCTTAAAGCTCAACATTCAGAAAGCGAAGATCATGGCATCTGGTCCCATCACTTCATGGGAAATAGATGGGGAAACAGTGTCAGACTTTATTTTTCTGGGCTCCAAAATCACTGCAGATGGTGACTGCAGCCATGAAATTAAAAGACGCTTACTCCTTGGAAAAAAAAGTTATGACCAACCTAGATAGCATATTCAAAAGCAGAGACATTACTTTGCCGACTAAGGTCCGTCTAGTCAAGGCTATGGTTTTTCCCGTGGTCATGTATGGATGTGAGAGTTAGACTATGAAGAAGGCTGAGTGCCGAAGAATTGATGCTTTTGAACTGTGGTGTTAGAGAAGACTCTTGAGAGTCCCTTGGACTGCAAGGAGATTCAACCAGTCCATTCTGAAGGAGATCAGCCCTGGGATTTCTTTGGAAGGAATGATGCTGAAGATGAATCTCCAGTACTTTGGTCACCTCATACAAAGAGTTGACTCATTAGAAAAGACTCTGATGCTGGGAGGGATTGGAGGCAGGAGGAGAAGGGGATGACAGAGGATGAGATGGCTGGATGGCGTCACTGACTCAAAGGATGTGAGTCTGGGTGAACTCCGGGAGTTGGTGATGGACAGGGAGGCCTGGCGTGCTGCGATTCATGGGGTCGCAAAGAGTCGGACACGACTGAGCAACTTAACTGAACTGAAAGCAAATGTACCCTGACACTCATCTTCCAAAGTTTCCATCCCTTGGTAAGAACCATTTGACTGACATTTTTGTTTGATCACTTTGTCATAGTAACAAGAGCAGTGAAACCATATTGTTCACCCCGTTTCCCTTTGGGGAAGAAATTAATCAAATAGTTTCTGTCAAAAGAAACATATTAGCAATATTTCAAGCTGTTGTTTTACCAGTTGAGTTATTAAATGGGGACCAATATCATAAAGGATAATGATTAGAAATTCAGGCTGATTTCAGAAAGCTGCAGAAATATTTATTGATGTGCACAGATTACATGTAAGGAATAGATGACACTCTTGTAATAAATTAGGACTGGTTTATTTTTATCATCTGAATATTAGAAATATCACTGACCCTTATGGAAGTATCTGTATCCCATAAAGCCCTGTTACATGAGAACTATCCCAGGTCCCTGTGTAGATCTCAGTAGCGTGTGATGATATTGATAGCAGGTACCCAGATTTAGACCTATTGAGTTTCTGAATTGTATAGATTTAGTGAGATTGGCTTAAAATATTCAGTCTATTTTTTGTTGCTTGCAAAAGATACTTACTAAGAAAACATTAGCATGAAGTCCAAAAAATCTAGTTTATATTTTTTAGTGCTTTTTTCCTATGGCTGCCACAAAGTGGACAGGGACCATTTGGGGTTAATGTTCTTTGTCTCATACAGCTATACTTAGCTAGCCATTAATCCCCAAAGAAATGCCCAGATCATAACTTTTTATTGATTCATTGACAAGTTCTTCCAACCAAACAAAAAGCATATATTCCTAAATAACTTAAGGAAGGCATATGCATCCTCTCTCAGAAGCTAACTTTAGTCATAGGAATTGAATGTAGAATGGGGAGGTACTTCAGTGGTCATGATGACTGGATTGGAGTCTTTCCTTCAGTCAGATTCCCATTTCCTAAAATAAATGTAAGACATACTCAAGTGGGATGATTCATTTGTTCATTTTTCTAAGTTTGTAACAGGATCTTTTGAAAACATTGGTTATTCAAAGTATGTCACCACAAAATCTGCTTCCAGGATATGGGGAAAAGAGCATACATATCACAAGAAGTTATGTACACTAACCTGAAACTATCTCAGAATAACAGGCGAGAGCAATTTTGGAAGAAGAAAATGAGAACAATGACTTAAAATTCACCCAGATTTGTGTGGTGTAATTTTTGTTTTATTTTTAAGACTTTTAATTTATGCTGTGTAACTATATCTATGGTTTAAATAGAAGGTCCTTCATATTTGATAACAAATTGTTTGTCTAATAGTAATCCACATATAAAGAATTATTAAAATATCAAATTATGGCAAAATGAAAGATAACATTGAAAATAACAAGATGAAAATTTTAACTTTTTAAAATAGTTTTCTTTCTATGTCATAATTTAGCCTGTTTAACTTTATGCTTTTTTAATTATACAAACCATATAAGTATATTGCTGTTTTGAAAGATTAATAACACAACTCTTCCCAATATAGTGATAAGGAAAAAATTTCCACCACTCCTGTCCTTTTCTCATTACTCTCTACAAAGATGTGTTAAAAATATTTTGGAGTCCAGTTTTTAAGTCTTTCTTTCTGTATATTTGCCATCATGTATATGTACATATTTCTATATCTATTATTTTTATCTTAAACAAATAGGATTACTTTAACAAACATTTTTCTGTGGGTTACTTTTTCTCATTTCTTATGTTTTAGAAATTTGATGGCTCTACCTCAAAAAAAAAAAATCTACATACTTGTGTTGCCAAGTATAGAACATGATTTATTTTACTAATTCATTATTGGTTAAAATTTAGGTCTATTTATTTTACTACTAAGAATAAATGTTGCAATGAACATCTTATATGTCTTTTTCCATATTTCACTAACACATTGATGGATACTTATTCATACGTACATTAAAAACTGTGATAGGTTTGAAAGAATGAATTTGCCAAGAGCCAGTTACCAACAAATTACTCCAGAGCAGACTCTCCCAATTTTTACTTGTATTAATATATAAAATTTTTGTTTTGAGTACTGCACCAGAACAGATTGCTACCATATTTTGCTTGTCTCAATCTGATGAAAGTATGTTGCTATTTTAACTTTTATTTTCCTGCTCAGTGGAGATGTAGAGTATCTTTTTATATATTTATTGACCATTTTACTTCTTTTTTTTCCCTTTGTAATTTTCCTGTTTCTTTGTTCATTTTTCTTTTGGAGTTGTAAAATATTTTGTACACTCTGTATATTGATATTTTTGTCATTTACATATGGAGCAAATATATTTGTCAGGCTTCACACTGCCTTTTAAGCTGTGTATGTTGTCTTTCCTCTTTTAGAAGTTTTAATTTTTATTTCAAATTTTATATGGACAAACATGTAAATATGTTTCTTTATGGCTTTGAATTGTATTTCTTATTTGACATAACCTCCCATATCTCAGTTCTGTAATATTCTTTTGCTGACATTTTCTATTTTTAGCTTCTTTTTCTTGAATTGATGGCTTACACTCCATATTTCCCTCTTTTTTGGATCCTTTTTACCTGAAGCACAACTTTAATTAATACTTTCAGAGTGGTTTTGTTGATATCAAAATTTCTGAATGCTTGCAGAGTAAAAAAAAAGTTGTTTTTTACATCCTGCTCAAGTATTGTATTACTTGGGTACACGATGCTAGATTTAAAATTAAATATTTGAGGCCAGCTTCCCCATAGTCTTCTGTTAGGAGTGTGGAAGAGAAGTCTGGGACCAGTCTGTTTTTGTTTCTAATATAGATAACTTTTACTACTGTCTCTCTAAAAGTTTTTTTTTGATTTTCATCATAAAGCTGCTAAATTATTTTATTTTGAAAAACATTATTTTAATTCTCCTAAATGTTCTAAAGTTTTATCAAGATGTCTGGGTCTTTTTCTGTTCATGTTTATGAGAACTTGATAAACGTCTGAATCAAACATGTATGTTCTCAGTTTGGGAAATTTTATTTTGTTATACCTACTCAATCTGTTCTACCTAGAAATTTAATAGATGTATTTGAGAACTTCCGTAGCTAACCTTCTTCCCTGTTTAGCTTTTACTTCATTCATACAGTTCATCTCTTTGATCTTTTGCATTGTTTTCTGAGGGGTAATCCTTGGCTCAGTCTTCAAATTAATTTAATAATTTGAGCTGTAGTTGTGTCCAGTGTGTTAAGATTTTTAATAGTATTTTTAATGGTACTCTTTGTTACCCCCATGGACTGAAGCATGCCAGGCATCAGAAGAGTTGACTCATTGGAAAAGACTCTATGCTGGGAAAGATTGAGGGCAGAAGGAGAAGGGGGCAACAGAGGATGAGATAGTTGGATGGCATCACTGACTCAATGAACATTTGTTTGAGCAAACTCTGGGAGATAGTGAAGGACAGGGAAGCCTGGCATGCTTCAGTCCATGGGGTCACAAAGAGTCGCACATGACTTGGTGATTGACAACATGTTCATTATTAAAATGTTTTTGATTCCAATGATAGACATACGTAAACACAATCATGGTTACTGTTAACATTTGAATGAAGTTTTATGGAATCAAGCTTCTGTGCTTACTCCATCCGAGGATCCTTCTATTCAAATTGGCGTATTAACATACAGGGATGGTGAATCTTTAATGCAGAAGGTTACTCACAAAGTGTAAAAAGGCCCATAGTCAAGTATCTTCTCTATGACTTTGTTTTTCTAAATGTTCAACATATAAATAAATAGGTTGATGTCACCAACATACATGACAAGCATTTTCAAAAACAAGGTCAGCAGAAAACTAAACATTATGATACATCTAAATAACATTAACATTATAAAAGAGAAGTACCAATCTCAATAAGAATTTGCATTGGATAGAATAGAATATTAGAAAGTATTGGAAAGTATTCAGCTTCAGCATCAGTCCTTCCAGTGAATATTTGGGGTTGATTTTCTTTAGGATTGGCTGGTCTGATCTCCTTGCTGTCCAAAGGACTCTCAAGAGTCTTCTCCAGCACCACAATTTGAAAGCAGCAGTTCTTTGGTGCTCAGCGTTCTTTATGGTCCAACTCTAATATCTGTACCTAGCTACTGGAAAAAACAAGCTTTGACTAGATGGATATTTGTTGAAAAAGTGATGTCTCTGCATTTTAACAGGCTGTCACGGTTTGTTACAGCATTCCTTCCAAAGAGCAAATGTCTTTTAATTTTGTAGTTGTAGTCACTGTCTCTGGTGATTTTGAAGCACAAGAAAATAAAATCTGTCACTCTTACCACTTTTCCCACATCTATTGAACACAGCTTACTTCGTATGGTTTTTAAATGCATCAAATTAACTGTTATAAAATGGGCTGATAGTTTCACTTATCAGCACTCTGTAAGTGCTGATTATCTTAACCTAATTTATAATTTCTAACTCCAGGTTTTAGGAAGAACATTCAGGTTTTTGTTATAGTTTTGTGTTTCTATCCTGATCTTCGGAGTTGTCATTTTGGAAGTAGTTCCTTAAACAAACAAGCAAACAAAACAGAGATTTTCAGTCTTTGCTTCAGCTTTGATCCAACAAGTATTTGTTAGTAGTTATATAATGTCCATCCACTTTGCTGTGGCATTTTGTATAGAAGAACTATATTCATGGCCTTTAGACTATTTTAAATGAAAAGTAGCATGAAAAAAATCTTACAATAGGCAAAAACAAGATAATTCTGAGTAGATTTAGGAGAGAAAATATATTTCATTAACATGAACAGAATCTTACTATATTTATTTTATTTACATCTTCCGTTAATCAAATTACCAACATTTGTTGGATCACAGAAAAGCAAGAGAGTTCCAGGAAAAAATCTACTTCTGCTTTATTGACTACACCAAAGCCTTTGACTGTGTGGATCACAACAAACTGTGGAAAATTCTTAAAGAGGTGGGAATACCAGACTACCTGACCTGCCTCTGAGAAATCTGTATACAGGTCAGGAAGCAACAGTTAGAACCAGACATGGAACAAGGGACTGGTTCCAAATAAGGAAAGTTTGCATATAGTCACCCTGCTTGTTTAACTTGTCTTCAGAGTACATCATGCAAAATGCCAGGCTGGATGAAGCACAAGCTGGAATCAAGATTGCCGGAGATATATTGATAACCTCAGATATGCATATGATACCACCCTTATGGCAGAAAGTGAAGAAGACCTAAAGAGCCTCTTGATGAAAATGAAAGAGGAAAATGAAAAAGTTGGCTTAAAACTTCACATTCAGAATACTAAGATCATGGCATCTGGCCTGTTCACTTCATGGCAAATAGATGGGGGAAACAATGGAAACAGTGACAGATTTTATTTTGGGGTGCTCCAAAATCAGTGCAGATGGGGACCACAGCAATGAAATTGGAAGACTCTTGCTCCTTGGAAGAAACGTTATAAACAACCTAGGCAACATATTAAAAAGCAGAGATATTACTTTGCTAAAGGTCCGTCTAGTGAAAGCTATCATTTTTCCAATAGTCATAGATGGATGTGAGAGTTGGACTGTAAAGAAAGCTGAGCACCGAAGAATAGATGCTTTTGGACTGTGGTGTTGAAGAAGACTCTTTAGAGTTCTTTGGCCTGCAAGGAGATCCAACCAGTCCATCTTAAAGGAATTCAGTCCTGAATATTCATTGTAAGGACTGATGCTGAAACTGAAACTCCAGTCCTTTGGTCACCTGATGTGAAGAACTGACTCACTAGAAAAGACCATGATGCTAGGAAAGATTGAAGGCAGGAGGAGAAGGGGACGACAGAGGATGAGATGGTGGGATGGCATCACTGACTCGATGGACATGAGTTTGAATAAACTCCAGGAATGGTGATGGACAGGGAAGCCTGGCTTGCTGCAGTCCATGGGGTCACAAAGAATCGGGCATGACTGAGCGACTGAACTGAACTGAACATTTTCCATTTTGGGGGTTTACCACTACTCTTTTTTCCCCACCACTCTAAAGTGCCCTGAATTATGTGTGTAGTCAAGTAAATGTGGAACTTTTTTTTTAAGAGTACCAGCAGTTATTAACAATTTGTTAATTATCTTCAGAGCAGGTTCCCAGAACTCAAGAGGATAAGAATATCAGAGGTTTCGAATTGTAAGAAAAGGCTCAGACAAGTGTCATCAGTGGGAACTTTAACTGCTTTTTATGAAGCACACACACACACAAATGTTGATTAAGCATCCTTGATCCTTCCCTTTAAGCAGGGAAGAAACATTCCCTGAGCTGTAGAAGTGCTGCATAGAGGCTATCCAGGAGAAAGTGACAAGGATTCCTCACTCCTCTGAATGCAAAGAGTAGCTTCTATGTACTGTCACTGGGGAAGTAATCATGGATTCATAAACTTCAGAACATTTATTTGGATTTAATCAAATAGCAAAAAGCATAAGCCAAAGTGTTTATATCTAGGCAGATAATCAGTAAATTTTATCTGTGATTTTGAAATGTGAAGTTCCAATATAACAGATTTAGAGTGAATTTTGATTGTGAAACACAGCTTTAGTAATTTGGGGAATGCATAGACTTTTGTAGAAAAACTCCCGGACCAACATATCTTGATTTTTAAGTGGAAGGACTGAACGAGTGGATAAGTAAATGCATTGGAGAAGAATACAGATTATTGATGACTCTGAGAAACTTTCAGCGAATTATAATTTTGTATCTACAAACCATAAAAGACCAAACCCATTAGGCTGAATGGAAAAATAAGAGAATTTTGAATTTTGAATGTTTTATCAGTGGATGGCTTAAAATAAGATAGTACTATGCACATATTAAAGTCATTAAGAAGGTATGAAAAATACTGACACATTTCTTATTGTTTTTATAGTTTTTTCTTGCTTAAACCTCTCTCTAGTCCAAAAGCAAGTTTAATAAATTTGAAAGAAAACAAACAAACAAACAAAAACTAGATGAGATGCTGAATGGCCCATTGGGTTAAGAATGTTCCTAGTTGGTTCTGGAAAAGAGATTTCTGGTAAATTTTAATTATTGTTCGTTAACTGGTGTCTGTGAAGTAGCTCTTGTATGTAATGTATTAATATTAATAATATCAAATACTTCTTTTGATGAGAGATTAGAATGATTCCTAAGACAGCCAAGGTTAAGAGCAGTTATCCAGTGAATATTCTGCTGTGAAGTCCAAATTAACTATTGATGAAATGTGAAAAGAGAATGGTTTCAGTGCATGACTTGCATCATTAAGATAGGCTTCTCATCAGTAAAACTAAAAGTACAAGAGTCACCTAAAGTAATTTATTCCTGGAGCCTAATAAATAAACTTGATTTGTTTTTCAGAAATTCTTTTGCAGTTTAAATAAGAAATCACTATAAGGAAGATTTTTAGCTAATCCTTGTTAGAAAACACATTCAAACTCAATGTGAAAGTCAGGAGGATAAATGATATAGATAAATCTGTATTTTTTTTTTCCTCCATGGCTCTTTTGCCTGTTTGATAGTTGTTATTTCAAGATTTGTGTTTTAATTCTCTCCCCATGCAGGATGAAATTGGAGTTGATTCTATAAAAAACTGAGATGAATGATGGAAGCTCAAATGTTCTTTGAGATTCTAAGATTAAAATAATCTATATTAATTATTTTCAATGTCCCTCCTGAAATAATTATTAGGCTTTGGGCTTATACAAATACTTGTCACTAGGGGAAAATCCATACTCAACTGTGGAATGAATCCCTTTGTTGGTGGTTGTCATTTCTTTTCTTAATTTCTGAGCTAAAGGCTGGCAAAGGAATTTCAATTCAAAGGATTTATTTCGTAGACTGTTCTTTTGGTTAAGAACCTTTGAATCAGTTCATCGTCAATGTACTTATGACAAAAATAGAACCCATAATTTTAAAAAACCTCAATTATCAGACAATAAAAATGACTGAAGAGACTCTTTTTCAAAATGAATAAATTGCATAGATTTCTTATAATTTGGGGAAATGTGCATGTGTGTATGTGTGCTGCTGCTGCTGCTGCTGCTAAGTCACTTCAGTCGTGTCCGACTCTGTGCAACCCCATAGACGTTAGCCCACCAGGCTCCCCCACCCCTGGGGTTCTCCAGGTAAGAACACTGGAGTGGGTTACCATTTCCTTCTCCAGTGCATGAAAGTGAAAAGTGAAAGTGAAGTCTCTCAGTCGTGTCTGACTCTTTGTGACCCCATGAACTGCAGCCTACCAGGCTCCTCCATCCATGGGATTTTCCAGGCAAGAGTACTGGAGTGGGTTGCTATGCCCTCCTCCAGAGGATCATCCCCACCCAGGGATCGAACCTGTGTCTCTTATGTCTCCTGCATTGGCCGAAGGAGCAGTATCTTATCTGCTTTGTATTTTTCCTAATTAACTTTCTCAAGATTCTCAATAAAGAGCAAAAGCGAAAATACTCAAGGCACTGATCTTTTCTGCTGGGGCAGATGGGTGACTTAGTGACTTAGAAAATCAGGTGTCCTGAACTTTCTTAATATGTTTTTGTTTCATATTGACAAGAACTCTAGGTCTTGAAAGACTTCTGTAAATCTACAATAAACCTTGGTATAAGGATAGAGTAAAAGAACAAGTGGGCTTGCCTGGTGGCCTGGTGGTAAAAACCTGCCTTCCAATGTAAGAGTCATGGGTTTGATCCGTGGGTCGGGAAGATCACCTGGAGAAGAAAATGGAAACCCACTCCAGTATTCTTGCATGGGAAATCCCTTGGATAGAGGAGCTGGGCAGACTACAGTCCATGGGGTCACAAAGAGTCAGACATGACTTGGTGACTAAAACAACAAACTACAGTGCCATCTAGGAAGCCCTATAATTTGGGGAGTAAACATTTTATTTCAGAATCTGGCTTGCCTTTATAGTATTTTCTACCTCTAGAAAAAAGCTTAGACCTTACATTTGAAATTTAACTTGGCACTACATACATGCAGTTTGATATCATTCTGGATGTCTGTACCTTGATGAAAAAAGCAAGTATTTAGGCAATTTATTAAACAAGACAGCAGAAACATCTATTAAAGTAATCTCTCTGGGTATAGCCTACAGAACAAATGTGTAGGAAATATGGTCTCAGTTAATTAGCCTCCAATTAAAGTAAATAAATTAGTTTAAAAAGATAAAAAATAAAATAAGTGTATTTATAGAAAAATGCTGAGAAACTCTCTAGGACAAAAGTTTAATTAATGTCACTTTCTCATGTGGCAGTTTTGTAAATTGCTAAATATCACCATTGTGATATTTAACGTATAATGTTAGCATCTATGGATCATCGTGACTGAATAAAGAAAATGAATTCTAGCATGCATTTATTTATTTCTATCTTCTAAATTTGCTCTATAATGAAGTTGGCTTTATTAAATAATTAATATCTTATAATGATAATCATTATCATTTTTATTACCACCACTTTTCCAAATCAGTTAATATCTATCACTTATTTAAAAGATGAGAATTAAAGAACAATGCTCTTCAGCAGATTGTGGCAACATTTCAAAAATTTAACCAGATTTTTCACAACTTGAAGAATTTCAGCTCTAGTAAAATTATAACAATAAAAAAACTAAAAGATTAATAGGCAAAATTAGCTTCAAGTGGATTATAGGGTGATTTATGCTGTTGGGCAACTCTTTTCTTATTACATTTAGCGATTTCCCTGTTATTTAGAAAAGATAAACCGGATATTTCTCAAAATGTTTGGCTCCCTATCATGGGGCAAGTTTTGTTAAAATCATGACAAGCAGATGCTTGAAACTAGTATTTATTCATCATCCCCTTCTACCTTTTTAGGAAAATGTATAGTTAAGAAATAAATGATATAGGAAAATGTTAGTGGGTATATTCAAGTCCGGGATGGTTTCGGTTGTTTACGGAGTAGCTTCTTATTAGCTCAGTAAAATCCCCTCCTTGTGAGATCTTGTGCAGTGTACTCAGTGAAAATGCATGGGTTCTGTGAGTTGAATAAACTTCATTGCTAGATATAACTGAACTATGGAGTAAGCCTGTACAACTTGGTCTATAATTTTGTGCATATCACTTTAAGCTCAGTTTATTTTTTTGTAAACTTTATCAACTATGAAATAATTTATAATATAAATTGCATGCTTTTGTCATGATAAAGCAATCAAAAAAATAATTCTTGTGTGTTGCACATCTGGCCTCTAGTTCTGGTATCATTGTGAATAACTGGCCACCATCCCAAGAAGAGAATACCTGAAAACTGGCGAGTTTCCAAGGTGTTTGTTAAACAAGGAGGAAACTGCTGAGAATAGGGATAGAACTGCTGTCACATCATCCATTGGTGAGAAGTTCTGTCTTCTTCCAGCTGGTATAAATATTGTATCTGTTTATCTCAGCTGGAGAATGAACCACATAGTCATTTCTCATAATGGAGAGGAAATTTGGCGTTATTTTTTATTTGTTACCTCATAATGCACTGACAGCTATATGATGTTTTTAGCTGTTTCAAGCTTTTTAACATGGCTACCATAATGCTATGAAAAGCTGCTTATTAAATCAAATTTAGGAAAGTAGAGGAGTATGGAACCTCTGAATTATGTTGCAAAAGATATGTTCCAGTTGTAACTGCAGATACTCTATGCAGAAAAAAAGGAAAATTACAGGGTGAGTTCAAAGTTTACACTTTACTTTCTCTACTCTAACCAAACATAGACTGGGTGCATTATTTCACACAGAATGTTACTGATAGGATCCACCAGGTCCCACATATTAAGAAGTATCTGAATGTTAAATGTGAAAGTCATCGAACAATTCTGCATGTTTTCTCTTTATCATAATTCTAAGGGAAAAGCACAACAATGTATGAAGTGATTTGACTCAAAATCAGAATGTCAGCCAGACATGTCTCTAAAATTGATATATTTGAAACCCACACTTCTTACTTTATTCATCCATCCAGTCATTCATGCAACAAATATATATTGACAACCTGTATCAGCCAAGCATTGTACTCAAAACAGTTAGAAGGATATGCAAGTTATAGTCAATAGATGTTCATCCCAGCTTTATTCACAGTATTAGAAGTTGGAAGAAAAGAAACTAAATGTCTAGTGAAAGATTTTTTAACTTGAACATGGTATGGTCATAAATAGCATATTCTGCTGATATAGAAAACAGTGATACATATCATGTAAATGAGTATGCTATGAAAATTTGCCATTACTAAGTGAATAGACAGATTATGGAGTAATATTTTAAAATGTTTGTTCATTTAAAAGCATATCTGTGTCCAGTATTCATATATTCTATCCATTCGTATGTTGCATTCTCTAAGAGGAGATATAACAAAGTTTTAACAGTGTTTTCTCCTGAGCAGTGGAGTTATAGGCAGTATCTTCATATCTGTTTTTTTCCTAACCTAAAATTTCAAAGCTAATTGAACAGTTAAAAAAATCTAACATGTATAGATCATTATAGTACCTGTCAAAAGATACATTGCTTTCTGATGGTCATATTTTAGTCAAGAAAATGGCCTGTTTAGTTTAGCAAAATCATTAACATCTGCAGTGCATATTAGAACTATTCCCAAAAGAAGGGAGCGTTGTCCTCTTACTTTTTTTTAAATCTACAGTTGTAAACATTTTGAAAATAAGAATAGAATAAATGCCTCACTGTTAATGAGTAAACATTTTTTAAATTAGGCAGATATATTTATTTTACATGTTCACTTATGATATAACTACTTTTAATGGAAGCAGATTTATAAAGTGATATGAGTTAAGTAGCATTATAATTGGATACCACCTTTAGGTTTTGAAAGATAAGAGGGTTGAAATGACTTATATAAATTTTATATCCTGACATACATTCTGGAAAATATATCAGAAAGAGTAAGAGTGTGCTTAATGCTGTGGACAGGCTCATGTTACTTTTAAGCTCTGTAATATTTTGTCTGGAAAGAGACATCAGTTTGCATTACCATTAACTATTTCTTGTATTTCATTTAAACCTGTAATATTTCCTGAATGAAAATTTAAGTAGTGAAATTAAATTCCTTTGTACTTGGTGATGTGTAGTCTTTGTATATATGAATATATTTTTAAAATATGTAAATGATTCACAAAAAGTATAAATAATGAAAATTTTATATATTTTTATATATATGTAAAGTTGTGCATATTATGTTAATATATTGAATAAAACATATTCAAATTAAAGTATGACTGAATAGATGTTAAAGGTTTTTCATGTTTGTCTTAAAAAGGAATTTTTCTTTCATCATGCAAGATCAAATGATCATCACTGACCCCAAAATATGGCTATACTTACATTTGAAAACAAAGCAAGATGGTATAAGGAATGTGTTCTAATTGTTCTCTTTCCCTGTTTTTTCCACTTCTTTTTGTATGTGGTATTTTTAAATGTTAATGAAGTACCCTATTATGATTGTTGGAGCAAGAAATATTGAGCTTTGTGAATTCCTATTTGTGTCATTTTAAATAAGTTTCTTTTTCACCCTTATAATTCTGTTATGCTGTTTGGGTATTTAAAAAGTGCTAACTATACGAATATTAAGTTATGCCTTGAAAATTTTAAATGACCTGTTGAAATATTCAGTTCAATACGAGAAAGCATGTTTGACCTTCGGTTAGAATACTTTTTAATTTCTGCAAGGAGATAATGGAATCATTGGATTCTTCTAGCTGTTTTCTTAATTGGGAATCTCAGGCAAGTTTAGCAGAGCCTGCACACTTAGAATGTTTGAAATGTGATTTAATTGATTACTTTTTGTGGTATACTCCATCTTACTCTTACAGATTTTCGCACAGGGCTTCATTTCCTGATTACTGTGATCAGGCATTATAGTGATAGATTTTCATTTTTCTTCTTTCTCTTCAATATGAATATTAAGTAGTTGCTCCCTAATATTCTAATACAGAGCTTTACATTTAAATAGCATGGAACTTCCCTTTGTTTGTCATGTGTAACTTGTGTGCTTTCTCAGATCATAAAGGGATAACATTTAGAGGTAATGGTAATGTTATGGGTAATATTTTCTCTCCAAAACATAAATGAAGAAAAACTGTGCATGACACAACAATCCAAGAAAATTTAAAACAAAACAAAACAAAAACCTGTTGAGATAAACATGCATTCAAAATGTCAATCATCCTCAAAGGAAAAAACATTCAAATGAATGAATTCCAAAATACAATACAATTATAGAGCCTTCCTAGTGTTCTAAGAAAGACCAAAATCAAAACACAACAAACCCTTAGATGCAGAGGTAAAAGGGGTAGAATCAGTTCCCCAGTACACTTACCTGTTTTTTGAGAAAAAACATAAATTAATTGCAAAGTAAAATAATATAGCACATTTTAAAACAGAATGGAGAAGTATTAGAAGATGGTATAGGTCTTCATCAGAGCATAGAAGTAATGCAGGCGTTACCAGGAGCAGTGTCATACAAGGGACTGAGATTATACACAGATGTCTAGTCAAGGGAAAATTTGATAAAATGTTTTAATAATGAAAATGGGGTTCTTTCCATGGTGGCTCTAAGCCATTGCTTATTAGTCTGGTCTTCTCATTGCTGTTGTGACAGTGAGCAATCTCAAAGAAAAGAACATGATTTCTTCTTCTCCTAGCATTGATAATGCTTCCTGCATAACTCTCTGGTTGGCCCTTCCTGTGCAGTCTTCACACTGCAGTAGTTGCTATGCTAAATATGAGGTACTCTGATTACTAGTGTGGTTTCCATATCTATGGAAAGTTAAAGTAACATAATTGCATTCCCATGTGAATCCCAGGAGTCCTCTGTGGTCAATTCTTTAAAAAAAAAATTACATAAGGCAGAGCCAATAACTGCAGATGTACACATAAATAGGATTTATCTTATTAAAAAAAAAATAGACTTAAGGATATTTCAGGACTAGTATTTGAAATAAGGCTCAAAGCAGGAATGACAAGTTTTGTTTAGGGTACTTAGAGTGGTGTTCCTGGTTGAAAGCAGAGTTGTTTCTTCTTGTTGTTTAGTTGCTACGGTATATCTGACTCTGCAACCCCATGGACTATAGGCTGCCAGGCTCCTCTGTCCATGATATTTCCCAGGCAAGAATACTGGAGTGGTTGCCATTTCCTACTCCAGGAGATCTTCCCATGCCAGGGATCAAACCTGCATCTCCTGGATTGGCACGTGGATTCTTTACCACTGAGTCACTGGGGAAGCCCAAAGTTGTTTTTAGGGAACAACAGAATCATAGTGAAGTTGTTGAAACCTTTGTACCAGGTTACCTTTGCTTTGCAGACAACAGAGTACGTTATAGAAAGAGGTTTGTGTGTGTGTGTGTGTGTGTGTGTGTGTGCAATGATCCAATTAAAATCAATATTGAGTAGTTCTCAAACTTTTTGGTTTCATGATCCATTGAAATTCTTAAATTTTATTGAGTAACCCTAAAAGCTTTTGTTAATGTGGTTATATTTATTGATATTTACTGTATTATAAGTCAAAGCTGAGAAAAACATTTAAACCAAAGAATATACAAGCATAGCTTTCATTTTCTGTCAGGGTATGGCAACATCATATCATATACCTTCTGGAAAACTCTACAGTACACTCATCAGAGAGTGAGAGTGAAAAAGGCAAATGTGTTTTGGCATTATTGAGAAAGAATGTTGACCTGGTGGATCTCCTGAAATTGTCGTGGGTACATCAAGGGGTCCCTGGACTTACATTTAGGAACCATAGTTTGGAGGATCATGATATAATTCAGTGGTTCATATTTAATATTTGTGGAGTAGAATTAAATTAAATGAAACATAATGAAAAGCAATGGAAATGTGAATGTATTAAAGATACAATATTTTGTGAAATTTAATTTGTGTGTATGAGACCAAATTTTGTCATAATGCAAAATATTTTTCTTATTAGGGGTTTTAGTTTTAAAACTTTGAAAATCACCTTTTAAAGTTACATTTATGACAGATATATTCAGTATTGGTATAAAGATTAGATTTAAGGGGAAAAAAAAATTAGAAGCAAGGAGACCTGTTACATAGGCATGGCTTCAAGGGACTGATTAAGAAAATGGCATGAACATGAATAACAAATTTGTTCAAAAAAGGAAGAACTCTCAGATATCTATGATAAAAATGAAGTCTGAGTGCTTAGAGTGAAGCAAAGCTGCATTATCAGACAATAATATGGTCAGCAATTTTAGGTCAACTTTTCCTTAAATGTAACTGTCTCACATTCTGACAAATACGTTATTCTTTGCAGCTCCTTTAGCACAAATCCTGACCTCTTTTCTTCACATCCTGCTGCGTAAGCTTGAAAAGCACAATCCCCAGGTACTGGTCTCATTTTGCTTTTTAAGCCTACAGATCTGTCAGGCGTCTGTCCTATAGATGTGAGTGAATCATAGTCTAAATGAGAATAATATGGAATGGAGGCTCATTTCCTGTTCCTTGTCTGGCATTTTGTACAAAAAAGTCCTTATTCACCACAACATTTATTGAAATACTCAAACTGTATTCATATCATGAGAAAAAAATGGCAGTTTGAATAATTCAGTGAACGTCAGTTACAGGGTTTTGCATGACACTTACCTCACTTTCTTCCTGGGTAACTTGAATCACTCGAAGTGGAGGGCACTTCTTAGGCTGTTCTGTGTGTGTGTGTGCTAAGTTGCTTCATGTGTGTCCAACTCTTTGCGACCCTATGGACTATGGCTGGCCAGGCTCATCTGTTTAAGGTATCCTCCAGGAAAGAATGCTGGAGTGGGTTGCCATGTCCTCCTCCAGGGTATCTTCCCAACTTTGGGATCACACCCGAGTCTCTTACATCTCATTCATTGACAGGTGGGTTCTTTCCCATCGTGCCACCTGGGAAGGCTGTTGTGTAATGTTCTGCAGATCATCTCAGTAGTGATAAATAGTGTCTCTCTACACCAGACGGGTCATCTCATACATGCAAGGACCTCATATTTGATTCTTTTTCTACTTTTAAATCACATGCTATAGTTTGGCACATACAAGGCTCAGTTAACACATGTTAATCAATTTGTTCGATATGAGAAACCAAAGAGCCTCAATAATCATGTTTTTCCCCTTGAAATCCACCAATAATGATTGAGATAAATGGCAGAAAATATGAAGCTAACATCACTAATACTTATTTGGTATGTAAGTCCAGTTCAGTTCAGTTCAGTCACTCAGTCGTGTCCGACTCTTTGCGACCCCATGAATCGCAGCACGCCAGGCCTCCCTGTCCGTGACCATCTCCCGGAGTTCACTCAGATTCACATCCATCAAGTCCGTGATGCCATCCAGCCATCTCATCCTCGGTCATCCCCTTCTCCTCCTGCCCCCAATCCCTCCCAGCATCGGAGTCTTTTCCAATGAGTCAGCTCTTCACATGAGGTACCCAACGTGCTGGAGATTCAGCTTTACCATCATTCCTTCCAAAGAAATCCCAGGGTTGATCTCCTTCAGAATGGACTGGTTGGATCTCCTTGCAGTCCAAGGGACTCTCAAGAGTCTTCTCCAACACCACAGTTCAAACGCATCAATTCTTCGGTGCTCAGCCTTCTTCACAGTCCAACTCTCACATCCATACATGACTACTGGAAAAACCATAGCCTTGACTAGACGGACCTTAGTCGGCAAAGTAATGTCTCTGCTTTTGAATATGCTATCTAGGTTGGTCATAACTTTTCTTCCAAGGAGTTAGCGTCTTTTAATTTCATGGCTGCAATCACCATCTGCAGTGATTTTGGAGCCCAGAAAAATAAAGTCTGACACTGTTTCTACTGTTTCCCCATCTATTTGCCATGAAGTGATGGGAACAGATGCCATGATCTTCGTTTTCTGAATGTTGAGCTTTAAGCCAACTTTTTCACTCTCCTCTTTCACTTTCATCAAGAGGCTTTTTAGTTCCTCTTCACTTTCTGTCATAAGGGTAGTGTCATCTGCATATCTGACGTTATTGATATTTCTCCTGGCAATCTTGATTCCAGCTTGTGTTTCTTCCAGTCCAGCGTGTCTCATGATGTACTCTGCATATAACTTAAATAAGCAGGGTGACAATATAGAGCCTTGACGTACTCCTTTTCCTATTTGAAACCAGTCTGTTATTCCATGTCCAGTTCTAACTGTTGCTTCCTGACCTGCATACAGGTTTCTCAAGAGGCAGGTTAGGTGGTCTGGTATTCCCATCTCTTTCAGAATTTTCCACAGTTTATTGTGATCCACACAGTCATAGGCTTTGGCATAGTCAATAAAGCAGAAATAGATGTTTTTCTGGAACTCTATTGCTTCTTGGATGATCCAGCGGATGTTGGCAATTTGATATCTGGTTCCTCTGCCTTTTCTAAAACCAGCTTGAACATCAGGGAGTTCACGGTTCACGTATTGCTGAAGCCTGGCTTGGAGAATTTTGAGCATTACTTTACTAGCATGTGAGATGAGTGCAATTGTGTGGTAGTTTGAGCATTCTTTGGCATTGCCTTTCTTTGGAATTGGAATGAAAACTGGCCTTTTCCAGTCCTGTAGCCACTCCTGAGTTTTCCAAATTTGCTGCCATATTGAGTGCAGCACTTTCACAGCATCATCTTTCAGGATTTGAAACAGCTCAACTGGAATTGCATCACCTCCACTAGCTTTGTTCGTAGTGATGCTTTCTAAGGCCCACTTGACTTCACATTCCAAGATGTCTGGCTCTAGGTTAGTGATCCTGGCTATGCAGGTGCAGAAGGGCCTAGAGGAGCTATTGATATGTAAAGATTTTATTAAATCAATGTTTTCTACCTAGTTAGATATGAAGAAAGGTGATTTTTTCTTATGTTGCCCCAGGACACCTAGAAAATTTCAAAGGCCTTATAAATCACCAAAGACAGCACAGTTGTTTATAGCTATAGCTGGAATGCAGATTCTCTTATACTTAAATTATTTTGCTACATAAGCAGACCTTAAAGAGATGAAGGAGGTGATGGTTTTGCTCTACTTGGAGTTAGTTTCACTTCAAATAGAGCATTACATTCCGTGTGTTTTTGGTACCCTCTTTAGCAGGAGCTCTATGCATGATTCAAACAGGCAGAATAATGAAGATACTATAAAATCTTGATATACAGTTAGTTATTGAAGAAACAAGAAATGTTGAATGTAAAGAATGCATGACCCCTAAAGCAGAAGCTTGAAAGTAATATGTGCTTAGTGGGGATTTGGCTGAGATAAAACTCAGATATCTTATAAACCAATGGGAGTTACTATACAGGGACTGCAATTAGAAAATTATTAGCCCTTGGAAGCCTGGCTTCCCTCTGAAGAATTGTACAGGGGTAGTTCGTGTGTTTCTCTGCACCTCTGTGGACATTTCTTCTTTGCCACTGCTTTTGGGAGCCACTCTACCTGTAGTTCAGGTAGAATTACAGCCTATTCAAGATACAGTGCTGCATCCCAGGCTACTGCTGGAGTTGCTAGCCAGCCTCTAGATGAGATGCAGTTGGATCAGGTCCCTACTTTCTAGTTTCATCTGTAGCCAGCTCTCTGTTAAGGGTCACTGGGTAGGAGGAATATCAAAAGGGAGGAATCAGACATGAAAGGCACCAGGACTGAAATCCTCAGTATGAACTGTAACTTAGAAGAGGATATATATGCAAAAGGCAAGGCTACAATGTGCATTTGCACAGATTGTCCCTGCATAAGGGCATCTAGCTAAGAAGGCAAATGATGGTTGATTTCCAGCTAGTATTCAGTTTATCAAGTCTTCTGTCTCTACATGGAGGTGACTGATTTATCAATTCCCCAAAGGTGGAATATAGATTGGTGGTAGCCTTGGTATAAAAGTAGATCACAGCCACAGTGAAGCATGTTTCAGGCCAATATAAAGCAATAGTATTGACATGCTTTTCTAATTTATCACTCACTTCTTACTCAGCAACGTAAGTCTCTTAAGACTTTTTAAGAGTATGGATATTTTCAGATGAAGTGTATAATAGTATATATGTTTTACATTCTTGTTTATAGTGTTCGCATTAAGAGTTCCTAATAATTCTTTGTTTCAAAAAAAATTATGAGCAAAATAAGTTACAGAGACTTAGTTATTTATAATTAATGATATTTTGGGGGTTTGCCTGATGGCTCAGGAGGCAAAGAATCTACCTGCAATGCATCAGATGCAGAAGACTTGGATTCAGTTTCTGGGTTGGGAAGATCCCCTGGAGGAGGAAATGGCAACCCCTTCCAGTACTCTTGCCTGGAAAATTCTGTGGACAGAAGAGCCTGGTGGGTTACAGTCCAAGGGGTCACAAAGAGTTGGACATGACTAAAGCAACTGAGCATAATACACACAAATGATATTTTGAGTCTTCAGCATATCTTCTCTCTGCTCTTACTGAAATTCTCATTGAAGGAAGTAAGAAATATTAACATTCTCTTTGGAAAAATAAAATGTGCATATTTTCAACCAACTGCTCCATTTTAGTAAACTATTAGGGTGACCAGTGGACATGGACATTGCCATTAAAAGAAAAATATTAGAGAAATAAGTCTTTTAAAATTAGTTAATTTGTATTTATATTATTTTGGGAAGGGATTTTAAGAAGAACAAAAAGTAAATATCAGCTGTATAATGTTGTAGAACATTATGAAGACTCCAGGCCTATATTCCAGGTGTGTGTGTATGTATGTGTGTAAATGGGATGAAAAGTTGGATCTGAAAGGTAACAATTATCAGGTTAAGGTAGTATATTATAATCCATTTTACTGGATAATTTAAGAAACTCCAAAGATTCTGATCTTCAAATAATTTAGATTGCACTAGAAGGAAACTGTAATCTTGATAAAAAGCAAAGTCCAGCAGAAACAATTTCTGGAAACAGAAATAATCTGATTAAAATGTCCATTTTTAGACTATGGAATGATGAAGTTTATTAAAAGAGTTCTATTCTATCTGATAGCATAAAATGCAAAGATTAACAGTTTCTTATACAAAGAAAGCCCACAGCTTGATTTAAATATGACAACCCTGGGTTTAATTTTTTCATCTGTGTCAAAGTAGTGATCTTTCAAAATCTATTTAATTTTCTTTAATTGATTTTAATGATATTTTTAGTGGTATAAAAGATCCATTAAAAATAAAAGTTTGAATTAAAAATAATTCTTTTTGCAGAGTATTTGTTTGGATTATCTAAAGTCTTCTTACTGTGCAACTTTACATACATTAATTGTTATTATTGGAGTTAATGTGCTTTGCTGTATGTAGAACCCTAACATCTGTAGAAATTTGACCAGTAATAATGTGAGGTGCCAGATGTCTTGATTTTAGTGAATAATGTCCTAATAATATTAAATATTATGGGGAATGGCTTGGAGTGTTCCTGGGACTAAAATGGAGCAGGAGATACAGGGAGAGAGTGAGGAAATAAAACCAGAATAGAAGTAGAAATATAGACAAGGTTGAGGTATTTAAATTAATATGGTGATTAATATGGCAATTAATCTGACTGATTTGCCTAAGAATGTGAGACCCATAAGAGAAGTAATCTTCTTTATTTTGCTTCTGTACCTTTAGCCTAGAGGAATGCCTGGAACATAGCAGATGCTCAAGAAATATCATTTAATTTGTGTTCTCATCTTTGTATTATATATGTCATACATATAGTAAGTGATTAATAAATTGGGCTTCTCTGGTAGCTAACTGAAGTGCCAATTTTTTGGCAAATTCTAAGCAGAGGAGTTCTAAAAGGTCTAGTAGGTCTTCATAGAACCGTTCAGCTTCAGCTTCTTTAGCGTTACTGGTTGGGGCATAGACTTGGATTACTGTAATATTGAATGGTTTGCCTTGGAAACGAACAGAGATCATTCTGTCGGTTTTGAAACTGCATCCAAGTACTGCATTTCGGACTCTTTTGTTGACCATGATGGCTGCTCCATTTCTTCTAAGGGATTCCTGCCCACAGTAGTAGATATAATGGTCATCTGAGTTAAATTCACCCATTCCAGTCCATTTTAGTTCGCTGATTCTTAGAATGTCGACGTTCACTCTTGCCATTTCCTGTTTCACTATATCCAATTTGCCTTGATTCATGGACCTGACATTCCAGGTTCCTATGCAGTATTGCTCTTTACAGCATTGGACCTTGCTTCTATCACCAGTCACATCCACAGGTGGGTATTGTTTTTGCTTTGGCTGCATCCCTTCATTCTTTCTGGAGTTATTTCTCCATTGATCTCCAGTAGCATATTGGGCACCTACTGACCTGAGGAGTACCTCTTTCAGTATCCTACCATTTTGCCTTTTGATACTGTTCATGGGGTTCATGAGGCAAGAATACTGAAGTGGTTTGCCATTCCCTTCTCCAGTGGACCACATTCTGTCAGCCCTCTCCACCATGATCTGTCCGTCTTGAGTGGCCCCACATGGCATGGCTTAGTTTCATTGAGTTAGACAAGGCTGTGGTCCATTTGATTAGATTGACTAGTTTTCTGTGATTATGGTTTGCGTGTCTGCCCTCTGATGCCTCTCACAACACCTACTGTCTTACTTGGGTTTCTCTTACTTTGAATGTGGGGTATCTCTTCATGGGTGCTCAAGCAAAGCGCAGCCACTGAAGTTGAATGGTTCTGTGAAGACCTACAAGACCTTTTAGAACTAACATCCAAAAAGATGTCCTTTTCACTGTAGAGGACTGGAATGCAAAAGTAAGAAGTCAAGTAACACCTGGGATAACAGGCAAATTTGGCCTTGGAATACAGAATGAAGCAGGGCAAAAGCTAATAGAGTTTTGCAAAGAGAATGCACTGATCATAGCAACCACCCTCTTCCAACAACACAAGAGAAGACTCTACACATGGGCATCACCAGATGATCAACACCAAAATCAGATTATTATATTCTTTGCAGCCAAAGATGGAGAAGCTCTATACAGTCAGGAAAAACAAGACTGGGAGCTGACTGTGGCTCAGATCATGAACTCCTTATTGCCAAATTCAGACTTAAATTGAAGGAAGTAGGGAAAACCACTAGACCATTCAGGTATGACCTAAATCAAATCCCTTATGATTATACAGTGGAAGTGAGAAGTATATTTCAGGGACTAAATCTGATAGACAGAGTGCCTGATGAACTATGGATGGAGGTTCGTGACATTGTACAGGAGACAGGGATCAAGACCATCCTCATGGAAAAGAAATGCAAAAAAGCAAAATGGCTGTCTGGGGAGGCTTTACAAATAGCTGTGGAAAGAAGAGAAGTGAAAAGCAAAGGAGAAAAGAAAAGATATAGGCATCTGAATGCAGAGTTCCAAAGAATAGCAAGAAGAGATAAGAAAGCCTTCCTCAGCGATCAATGCAAAGAAATAGAGGAAAACAACAAAATGGGAAAAACTAGAGATCTCTTCAAGAAAATTAGAGATACCAAGGGAACATTTCATGCAAAGATGGGCTCAATAAAGGACAGAAATGGTATGGACCTAACAGAAGCAGAAGATATTAAGAGGTGGCAAGAATACACAGAAGAACTGTACAAAAGAGATCTTCATGACCCAGATAATCACGATGGTGTGATCACTCACCTAGAGCCAGACATCCGGGACTGTGAAGTCAAGGGGGCCTTAGAAAGCATCACTACGAACAAAGCTAGTGGAGGTGATAGAATTCCAGTTGAGCTATTTCAAATCCTGAAAGATGATGCTGTGAAAGTGCTGCACTCAATATGCCAGCAGATTTGGAAAACTCTGCAGTGGCTACAGGACTGGAAAAGGTCAGTTTTCATTCCAATCTCAAAGAAAGCCAATGCCAAAGAATGCTCAAACTGTCGCACAGTTGGACTCATCTCACATGCTAGTAAAGTAATGCTCAAAAGTCTCCAAACCAGGCTTCAGCAATACGTGAACCGTGAACTTCCAGTTCAAGGTGGTTTTAGAAAAGGCAGAGGAACTAGATATCAAATTGCCAACATCCGCTGGATCATCCAAGAAGCAATAGAGTTCCAGAAAAACATCTATTTCTGCTTTATTGACTATGCCAAAGCCTATGACTGTGTGGATCACAATAAACTGTGGAAAATCCTGAAAGAGATGGGAATACCAGACCACCTGACCTGCCTCTTGAGAAACCTGTATGCAGGTCAGGAAGCAACAGTTAGAACTGGACATGGAACAACAGACTGGTTCCAAATATGAAAAGGAGTACGTCAAGGCTCTATATTGTTACCCTGCTTATTTAAGCTATATGCAGAGTACATCATGAGACACGCTGGACTGGAAGAAACACAAGCTGGAATCAAGGTTGCTGGGAGAAATATCAATCACCTCAGCTATGCAGATGATACCACCCTTATGGCAGAAAGTGAAGAGGAACTAAAAAGCCTCTTGATGAAATTGAAAGAGGAGAGTGAAAAAGTTGGCTTAAAGCTCAACATTCAGAAAACGAAGATCATGACATCTGGTCCCATCACTTCATGGCAAATAGATGGGGAAACAGTGGAGACAGTGTCAGACTTTATTTTTCTGGGCTCCAAAATCACTGCAGATGGTGATTGCAGCCATGAAATTAAAAGACACTTACTCTTTGGAAGGAAAGCTATGACCAACCTATACAACATACTAAAAAGTAGAGACATTACTTTGCAACAAAGGTCTGTCTAGTCAAGGCTATGGTTTTTCCAGTGGTCATATAGGGATGTGAAAGTTGGACTGTGAAGAAACCTGAGCACCGAAGAATTGATGCTTTTGAACTGTGATGCTGGAGAAGACTCTTGAGAGTCCCTTGGACTACAAGGAGATCCAACCAGTCCGTTCTAAAGGAGATCAGTCTTGGGTGTTGTTTGGAAGAACTGAATCTAAAGCTGAAACTCCAATACTTTGGCCACCTCATGTGAAGAGTTGACTCACTGGAAAAAACTCTGATGCTGGGAGGGATTGAGGGCAGGAGGAAAAGGGAAGGCAGAGGATGAGATGGCTTGGTGGCATCACTGACTCAATGGATATGAGTTTGAGTGAACTCTGGGTGCTGGTGATGGATAGGGAGGCCTGGCGTGCTCAATTCATGGGTTCACAAAGAGTTGGATACAGCTGAGCAACTGAACTGAACTGAAGCAGAAGAGTGATGTAATTCAACATGGAACAAAGAAATGACCAGTGAAGTTAAAATAGAGGTTATTGAAAACTTAAAAGGATTAGGGGAGAAAGGGAGATAAAACCCAACTGGAGCAAACTGAGAAGAGAATAAGAGGAAGTAGAAATAGTATCTAGAGAAAATTGTCTGTGAAGAAGAGCAACAAAATGGTCAGCACTAGGGAAATTTAAGTTCTAAGTAGTTTCTTCTTTGTAATGAAAGAAATACATTTCTGAATACAGATGTGCATGATCTAGTAAAAAGTGAGAATTTGTGATTCAAATGAATGGTTCCATCTTCTCAGGAACAAAATCTCCTTTAAAAAATATTTAGTTATTTTTCACTGTGTTAGGTGTTAGTTGTGGCATGCATTCCTTGTAATAGGAGGGCTCAGTTGTCCCATGGCATGTGGGATCTTAGTTCCCTGATCAGGGGTCAAACCCATGCCCTCTGCACTGGCAGGCTGATTCTTGACCACTGTACCACCAAAAAAGTACCTGGAACAAAATCTTTGAGTCAAAGAAAAGAGATGGGAAATCCAGATCACCATTAGAGGAGCTGACCTTGACCTCTGATGGGTAAAAAAATAAATAAAAGTTATCTACCATACCAAGAGGAATGTAGTGATCAGATGGTACAAACACATGGATGTAGGGTTGTAGCTTTGGTGGTCAGAAGATAGGTAGTTCATTTCCATTTTCTCAGTAAATAGTAACTGAGAATAAGTGAGTGGACTGGGTATAGCAGATTTGAGAAGAATGGAAAAGCAGGTAAAAAGGTTTCAGCATCATCACTAGGCATATCAATTAATAATGAATTGTTTCAGGCATTGTGTGAAACTTTGAATTGTGGATCACAGTCTTTTGACTTGATCACATACAGAATGAAAAGCCTTTTTGCAGAGAGAGTCAAAGAGAATGTTTAAGGCCATACTTTTTGAGAAAGTTTGTCATCCTTCTTTCCAGATCTCTTGGTTCATTTATTCAGAAAGATTTATTAGTAGTATTGTGTTATTTTATTTTTATTTTGAATTCCTAAACTAATCCCTTCTTTTGGAACTACTTAGTTTCTTAGGTAGGAAGTTGTCCCCCAGGGAGTTCCTTAATTATTTCATTGAGAGGTGTAATCATTACTCATGAGCTCCATGCATGCATTGCTATTATCGCCATGCTAAGTTTAGCTTTGATATTTTCATTCCATAATTTTAGCCTACTGTGAAATAAATGAGCAGAAAAACCAACTGCAATAGTATGGACTCATCAAATTTCTGGAGCTAGAAAAGACTTTAGAAATGATGCAAGTTACCTCCTTTTGGGAAAGAAGAAAAAGCCCAGGGGGTGAAATGACTTAACATCAACCCCTTTAATTGCAATAGAAGGAGAAGAAGGTATTCTATCCCAGTCCTTTAAACTCTTATCATTTTGCACTTAGTTTAGGAAAATCAATTTGTTTGAAATCATAACAGCTCTTTAAATGCATATTTCCTTTTCTGCATTTTGGACTCTTTGTGATTAGTGAACCTTTTCTAGTTTTCCCAACATCATCATCAGGCATGTTCCTTTAGAAAAACTTGGCTAACTCTGGATTTTTAAATAAGAAATATTCTGTTGATGGTTTACCTGCACTGTGTTGGGGATGGATTTAAGTAGTTAAAAGTAATTGTAGTATTCAGATGAAATGATAGATTTAACTAGATTTTTTGCAAAAGAAAATGTTGGAGGAGGTGCATAAACATTTGAAAGTATTTTAAATGTTCTTGGGTTGAATAAATATATTTGTTATATTTTAGAGTCCATGTAAACCTATATTGCCTTTTAAATTCAAGTGTCTTACGTCTCCATTAGATTATCAGAATTTAAGTAATGTATCTGACTTAGTATTATCGAAAGGTCAAAACTTAATATGGGATTAAAATGGAGGATAAATTTTAAATAGATATTAGAAGACTGACTTATTGAAAACAATTTTAATTATTTAAAGCAATAACTTTGAAGATAACATTGTAATAGCTCTTTTTCTTAGACAAGTTAACCTGATTTAGTGACAAGCATCATAAAAGATGATCTACCAGAGCAAAACATATGGCTTGACTATATCCCGCAGAGCAGTAGCTAATACAGTTACGTGTTTAGGAGGAGGTGTTATCCTGTTAAATCAAAATATATTATTATTAACTTTTTAAACAATAGAAAGAAGTTTAATTTATTAATGCAAAGCAGTTACAGTACATTTTCCAAGGAAATTGAAGTAGATTTCCTACATCCATTAATTTCCATTCATTTCTTCCCACTGGCAGCCAGTGTGCTCATGCAGCATTTGTCTCACATTTTCTATTAACTAATGTTTAGCAAATCCCACTCTCAATCTTATCAAATGACGGGCACTAAAATTTTTGGCAATCACATTAAAATAGAGATTCTAATTGGAAGAAGTAACATAATAGTAGCACTGAATGCCTTTCTAATGTAATGCCCATTAAGATGTTCATATGCAGAAGATAGTTGAAGATTGTGCTCTTTTCCAGAGAAGATGTAACCTTTTCCTCATCATCTCTAATAAATGCCCAGGGGAAGCAAAATAATAAGGCCTTCCATTATGTCAGGGGAAAACTAAGTAGCAGGCTAGACCTACAGGCTACAAGAATGCTATTAATTGTAGATGTTATTAGTTTTCTGTTTTGTTTTTTTTAAAATCTATTGGGATTGGGAGAAAAGCTAGGGTGGCGCCATGCAAAAGATTTAATTGGTTTACAGGCAGCTCTGTTAAGAATTTCCAGCATCTGACATTTCACAGTAGCAAAGAATCATATGTATTCTTGTGTGTACATACATACATATACCCATTTACATGTAATTCTCTCACAAATGAATAAAATGCACAAATGCTTTAGAGTTTCATGAATTTGAAATATAGTTTTAATTTTCAAAAAGTACTGAATAGTAAGTGTTCAGAATAGCTGGGCAGTTTATTGAAAGTTAAAAATATTAGATGAGTTTATTTGTTCATTGATATTTAAATAAAATAATATACAAAACCTAACATTGTATCAGCTTCTTGTATCTTAAAAATCTACATTTTTAGTAAGTGTAACTTTAAATAATTAAAAATCAGAATTTTATGGGAGAGAAGACAACATGATACGAAAAAGTAATGTTAGACCCTTTATTGGCTTCATATGAGAAGTTCCATATAAATGTAAAAAACTAAAACTTCATATGGTTGTATAAAAAGCCTGCTGCTGCTGCTAAGTTACTTCAGTCATGTCCGACTCTGTGCTACCCCATGGACAGCAGCCCACCAGGCTCCCCTGTCCCTAGGATTCTCCAGGCAAGAACACTGGAGTGGGTTGCCATAAACTAACATAAATACTGAGTTCCATTTTAACTAGGGAATTATATTTTTATATAAAATTTTAATATTTTTCTTATAGTACAATCTTTATTTCCTTTGACTGTATCATTGTGGTTATTTATACATAAAATATACTAAGCTCTGCTAATTTCTTGTCAGCCTTGAAAACCATAGCTTTTATCTAACCAACAATCTGACATGACATCAAATAAATCCACAAAAGATTTTGCAAGTTCATAAAATCCTAAAGAAAACAAAGCTTTTTAAACCATTCAGGCAAAAATAAATGTAATCTGGGTTATTAGATAATCATTGTAAGCCACTTTTGAAATACTTATATTTTAATAAGTCAATTAAAAATATCAATTTGAAGTTAATCATTAAAAAAAGTATATTATGCAGAAAGCTGTCAAAGAATTTTATCTGCAAGCTTGAAAGCTAAGACCTGTACAAATGATCGGTAAATACGATAAATTCTATTTTAGGGCAATGCATTATTTTTCTGTTTTTCTAAGTTTTCTATATTAACATAACTAATATTTTCCATTCATATAGCCCCCAAAACTGTAGTGTCTTCCACTGGAATGAAACACATTAAACATATACATATACATCATACACATGCATGCATACACATTTAGAGCCATGCATTCTTATCTCTATTGTTCGATGAGAAGTACATCTCACTATATTCTCAGCTCTTAAATGTAAAATTTTAAGCTGAGAATTATATGTTTATTATTTCTTTATTATATTTAAATGAATAATCCTGGTTCAACAAAAGCTCCCAAATATTTTGCCTATTTTTTGTCTTTAACTCTCTTAAGAAAGAACATTTAGCTGTCATAGAAACATCAATAGGACTATTCCCTTAAATGCCTTAATGGAAGTTGTAATCTGACCAGATTTAATACCTGATTTTGTAACAGTATTCTTATGTGAGAATGTACCTTAAGGTAAAAATCTACCTGAAATAAAGCATTTTTGAATAGCTGCCGCATTATAATCTCTGAAGAAAATTGGATCTAAATGAAAAGTTGTCAATCAAATTCATATGAAATAAATGATACTTAACTGGGCTTTAAAAAAATCAATGTGCCTTTTCTTACAAACTGCAAAATTCTTTTGGAGACAAAGTGATCACAATTATTTGATACATTTCGATACTTGTAAATTAGGTTTTATTTTTAAAAAGTGCACATTTGATGGAAAGGAAAAATATCTTATCTTTTAACTGAAAGCCAGACTAATTTTTGTGTTCTCCATCTTAAAGGAAACATATGAACAGAATGCAGATTTCTGTGATGCAGCATATTAACAGAATCACTGGGAACTATATATTCATTTAGTGGTCACCTGACACATATGGATTCATTTTAAAGATTGCTGCAAGTTTCTTTCTCATTGCTTAAAATAAAATATTTCTTGCCCTTTATTTTATTTTTAGTTAGAGGATAATTGCTTTCCAAAATGTATTGGTTGCCATATAACTATACAAATCTCCTATTCCTCTTGAACCCCCCTCCCACCCCCACCTCCATTGCACTCCTCTGGATTATCACAGATCAGCAGGCTGAGCTTCCTGTGTTATACAGCAGCATCCCACTAGCTGTTTTACATATAATAGTGCATATTTGTCAATGCTAATTTCTCAATTTGTCCCATCCTCATCTTCCCCCTCTGTGTCCCACCCATTCTCTATGTCTTCATCTCTATTCCTGCCCTGCAAATATGTTCATCACTACCATTTTCCTAGATCCCATATTATATTGACATACAATGTTTATCTCTTTCTGACATAACTTCACTCTGTATAACAGGCTCTAGGTTCATCCACTTCAGTTCAACTGATTCACATTTGTTCCTTTTTATGGCTGAGTAACATTCCATTTTCAGAGAAAGCAATGGCACCCCACTCCAGTACTCTTGCCTGGAAGATCCCATGGGTGGAGGAGCCTGGTGGCCTGCTGTCTATGGGGTCACAAAGAGTCGGACATGACTGAGCGACTTCACTTTCACTTTTCACTTTCATGCATTGGAGAAGGAAATGGCAACCCACTCCAGTATTCTTGCCTGGAGAATCCCAGGGATGGGTGAGCCTGGTGGGCTGCCGTCTATAGGGTCGCACAGAGTCGGACACAACTGAAGCGACTTAGCAGCAGCAGCAGCAGCAACATTCCACTGTATATATGTACCACAGCTTCTTTCTCCATTCATCTATTGATGAACATCTAGGTTGACTCTTTGACATTAATCACAGCAAGAATTTTTTTGACCCACCGACTAGAGTAATGGAAATAAAAGCAAAAATAAATAGATGGGACCTAATTAAACTTGAAAGCTTTTTTACAGCACAGGAAACCATAAACAGGATAGCTTAACTGTAACCAGGAAAAGATAACCTCAGAATGAGAGAAAATAATTGACCCTTATATTAAAATGGGACTTGGAATGACAGAAAGTTTGAAGTGATTAACAAGATAAGGGTTTTTTCTTGGTGTGGTCTGAACTTGCTAACTGAATGGACAATTTCAAATGTATTAATAGTTCAGATGACAAGGATTTTGTAATGATTCCTGATGAAATACCATGACAGGATCTTAGGATCTTCATTCCCCATTCTTTTGCATACTAGCCAGAAAGTGAGATTCTGATGAGTGGATTGTTCTATTTTTTTTTTTTTTATCAAGAGAACATCAGTGGAATTTATTTGGTCTGGTGTCATTCATTTGAGCTCAGATTACACTTGCATGATGCTGAGTGCAGGGGTTGGATAATTCATTAAATAAATCTTCACTGTCGAATATTTACAAGGCATTGTGTAAGGGGAACAGAAAGAGGCTCAAAACTATTTAAGAAATAGAAAAGAGCCTTGATTCAAACATAAACTTTCTCTGGGAAGACATAATTTTTCATTAACAAACTTGAGGTGCCTGTTTAACAGTAAGGCCCTATTCAGTCTCTCTGCTACTTTATACAATTGTGGGGGGGGGGGGAATCACCATATATTCACTTTTGAGACATCCAAGTAGTGCCTGTGTGTCCCCCATTTATTCAGACTGGCAGTATCTCCATTAATAATGATCACTGAAGAATTTCTATGTCCCATGCTTGTAATCACATAGTTCAGTCTTCTATGCTTGTAAGATGAAATAATTAAGAGAAATTATAAATAAGGCTGTTGGAGAACAGATGGGGGAAGTACTGCATAATAAAGGTGAATTAGAGGAATTGTATATTTTCACACTGTAAGATGTCTTCAGGAGATGAAAGAAAGAAGGGGAAAGAGAAAGAAATAAAGAAGGAAAGAGAAACAGAAAAGGAAGCAAGGCTGTCATGAAGTCAGGTGAGAAGAAAAGTACAAAGGAAAGAATGTAGTCATTCTTCAGATAGATTGGCTCTGGGCCATTACTTTCTTCAATATTAGAACAATCTTAATGGATAAGAGCATACAGGCAGGTGCTGTGGTGAAGTTAAAATCAACAGATTAATGTGGCAATTCCTAGTCAGATGTGTCAGATGTAAGTACAGCAAGAGAGTTCAGCACTTGCGGCATATGCTACAGTCAGTGTAGTATACATATAGGGCTAAACTCATTTACTCTTAATGTGAAAGGAACAGAATTTCTTTTCCTTGGGAAAAATATGTTGTGAAATAATTATTTATATAACCTATCTTAGAGAAACATTCTGTAATTTCAGATAACAGGATTAAGCCATCTTTGTACATTTCTGATTATTTTGGCTATGTTTTGCCTCTCTTTCATGCCTTCTACAGGGCTGAGTATGCAGAACTTATTCTGGTTGACTGATAATGAGCAAAATCTTAGGAAGAGTTCACCTGTCGTTTGAAAATTGCGGTCATGTGGGAGCAAAAGATTAACATACTAACTGGTATACTTGATTTCTTGATGAAGCTTAAATTGTTTTTACAGTCAACACTCATGATAATTTGAAAATACTGAAGACAAAATCTATAGCAGAAATAGAATTTCTGAGGCAAAACTAATGGTTAAGTCACCACTGACACAGGAAAGCAAACTTAAGACAGTGAGATCCGGTAAAGGTTGTGAAGCTTGTGATGTGGGTCCCAGTGGCTTGAACACAGTTCCTTTGGGAAATCAAAGTAAACAAAATTGGGTTTATGGATACAAAGAAAACTGAACATATTTAGAAGCTATGCTGTATGGAGATTTAAATTTCAATTTCCATGGTGCATACTAAAAGATTCTCCATCACTAAATTGCTCTGGCACTTTAAAGCGCTTGTATAAAGTTTGCCTGGCAACTATGAAGAAAGAAACAGTGACCTCAGGGGAGAGTAAGGAAGATACTCAGACTTTTGGTTGGGAGGTGGGTATCAAAAACAGTGATAGAGGTAATTATAAGCTGAAGGGAGACAGGCCTTTTGTTAATATTAACTACAGAAACACCCTAATTGTGGAACAAAACAGAAGTATAGAATTTGTTCCAATTATTATTTTATATAAATATGAGGAACTCTCAACATAAGTTGAGAGTATTTTGTTACCTTAGGAAATAGTCAGTAGTATTTTCAGAGTCACTTCTTTATATGTTAAAAAGGTTCTTTAAGGGCAAATGCCAGCTTGTTCTCCAAATGCTTTAGATTTCTTACATTGCCTTTATTTTTTAAAATTTAATTTCTGTTGTTAACCATCAAGACTACTTGGAAATTGTCTTGAGCTATAATTAATAACTACTAAAATTTTGTAAATTCTCAAATGTCACAGATGATATATATAAGAATAAATCCTCCTCCATGGAAAATATGTTTTTCCCTATGTAGACACAGTGAATTTTTTTTTTCTTCCTAAGAAAGGAATTAATAAAACCTCCCTTTACTGACTGTGATTCAGTACCACAAATGCCCAGAGTATGGATCACCATACTATACCGTTTATCCTCAAGTAGACACCAACCTTAGTACTAGAATTATTGGGCAAAATGTGTGATCTGACTGAGTATATTATATAGCTTTTCTCCAAATGGTATGCTGCTGCTGCTGCTGCTGCTATGTCACTTCAGTCGTGTCTGACTCTGTGTGACCTCATAGACAGCAGCCCACCAGGCTCCCCCGTCCTTGGGATTCTCCAGGCAAGAACACTGGAGTGGGCTGCCATTTGCTTCTCCAATGCATGAAAGTGAAAAGTGAAAGTGAAGTTGCTCAGTTGTGTCCGACTCTTCACGACCCCATGGACTGCAGCCTACCAGGCTCCTCTGCCCGTGGGATTTTCCAGGCAAGAGTACTGGAGTAGGTTTCCATTGACTTCTCCCCAAATGGTATAGCTGAATCCAAATTTATCACATTATATTCTTTGTTTTTGATATATCTGTCTAGAACTTACATAGTCCTGTAGCTAAATGTATAACTTTGTTCATAACCAATAGCCATATGAATTAGACCAATAGCTGCACCCTTGAGCGATATAGATGATTTATATAAAACAAATGATGAATCCAGCTTATATGTAAATTTTTCTTGATAGTGGTTTTTAGTGTTTATTCCTTAAAGTGTTGTCCAGGAAGCAGAAACATCAACATCACTTGAGATTTTACTAAAGATGCAGAATCTTAATGTTCAACCCATTCATACTGAAAAACAATCTACATCTTATCAAGCTATCCCAGAAATTTATATACATGTTATTTTTGGAAGATATGTACTAGATAACTGGCCAGAATCAAGGGTATACATTTGTAAATATTTTAAATTAATTATCAGTGAAAGCAATTATGATAAGTGGGAAAGACTTAGATAAACACACCAAGAGTACACCAGGTCTTAGGGTCAGAATGAAACTAAGAAAGAAAATTGGAATTTGGCACAAAACTTGAAGACAAATGTGAACTCATAAAAGTTCTTAATATGTGAATGGGATAGGGGAAGAGATGTGGGAAGGCTGCTTGTGGCTGGAATTTTACAGAGATAAATAACCTGGGTGGATTGGAATTATGAAGACATTGGAAAGAATGAACATACCATACAAAGGAAATGATTTTTTGTATAAAAGTACAAAGTAATTATGATATATATTCACTTATGAGTTAATATGTACAGAATATTAAAGGCTGTTAGTAACTGGGGACTTACATCTAATCATAGCAAGTCTTTTTTATATATATGTTGGTTTGTCTCCAACACATCAGACAGGAAGAAAAACTCACTGTGATGTTATTGTTATTAGTCGCTGAGTCATGTCCAACTCTTTTGCGACCCCATGGACTGCAGCTTGCCAGGCTCCTATGTTCATGGGATTTTCCAGGCAAGAATATTGGAATCGGTTGCCATTTCTTTCTCCAGGGGATCTTCCCAACCCAGGGATCGAACCAGCATCTCCTGCTTGGTAGGTGGATTCTTTTTCACTGAACCACTTGGGAAGCCCCCTGTGATGTTGCTGCTGCTGCTGCTGCTGCTGCTGCTAAGTCGCTTCAGTCGTGTCCGACTCTGTGCGACCCCATAAACGGCAGCCCGCCAGGCTTCCCCGTCCCTGGGATTCACCAGGCAAGAACACTGGAGTGGGTTGCCATTTCCTACTCCAATGTATTAAAGTGAAAAGTGAAAGTGAAGTCGCTCAGCCGTGTCTGACTCTAGTGATCCCATGGACTGCAGCCTACCTGGCTCCTCCGTCCATGGGATTTTCCCACTGGAGTGGGGTGCCATTGCCTTCTCCACCTGTGATGTTATCTGCAGCCAAAGAGCTGAGCCCCAGTGCTCTCTAGGAATGGAAGCTTTATACCCTATGTCCTAAAGAAATGTTGGTGGACAAACCATGGCTCAAACACAAACTCTGTTTAGATATATAACTTAAATTTTATCCTCTCTTATAAATTTAAACCTTTAAACCTCCATCTGCCTGTGGTTTTACAGCTTACAATTATTGTAAGATTTAAGTAAAACAGTGTGTGTAAATTGATTGGCATAGGTTAAACATACAGGTTATGCTAATTTTCATTATTTATTAAAAATCTTCTAGCAGCACAGACCCTTGAGTGTGTTTGGAATACATTTTGCCACAGTTGAAAATTTCACAGAATCGGTGTTTTTAATTTGTCTAGGGTTTTTTTTTTTTAAATCAAAAGAAGCATTCTTTTAGAAGAAACATATAATTTCATTGCTACCAATTAAAGAGGTATTTACTTCAATTTTGGGTAATGCAATGATAATAAAATCTGTTTAAGTTTTGGAAACCTATACAGGGTTTTATATCCTAACAGAAACTAAGACTCTTGTTCCCAAAATGACACCCTGCAAGGAAGGATAGTATCCTGAAACAGTAAGGATGTACCAGATTTCAAATATTATGCTTGACTTATTATGTTCTTATGAAAAGGAAGAGAATAAGTGAATATAGTGAAAAACAATGTCAATGTCCAACTGGAATTCTTTTTTATTGTTTAAAAAAATTCAACAACATATCTTTGGAAAGCAGTTTGCTTTCCCCAAATCATAGTGATTTGTTCTCACATAATCACATTTCTACTCTATTTTTACTTTATGAAATGTTGAAAATGTTATCTAGAGAAGCACTGTAGAGGAAGGGAGAATTTGAGTTTAAGCATTTTGAAACCACTCCATACTGATTCTATCCTAAGAATTCTTAAGTATCCTACTCAGTAATTCACACTTCTCTGCATGCCATTTCTGTCATCAGTATCCAGAAGAAACTTGGAATCTAAAACTGAATTCTGATCCTTAAGGGATAACTCTTTCTAGATTCAGTTTTCTTATTTGTAAAGGTTCCATTATAACATACACTCAAGCCACTCTACAGGTGTACTGAGAAAAATGAATGTAATGGACATGAAACAGTATTTATAGCTCTGTCAATGGAAAAGTGTTTCAAAAGGTCATATATCCATATCATCATACCTGTAAATAATGAGTAGTCAAAAGATGCACCCTTGTTTGTCCCAAATATATGTTAGCTAATTTTTACAAAAAACTTACTTAAGTTATGTACTACTCACCTGAAAATCACAACTGTAGGACAAATTTAAGGATTAAAAGAGACATGTTTACGTTATATTATTTTTATATCAGATTTTTACTTTTAAGCTATAAGTCAATTTGTACACATTTAGTAAAAAATGGCAGTTTTTTGGAATACACATGTGTGTTTTTTTGTTTGTGTTTGCTCTTGTTGTTTATACTGTTTTGGCTAAACATCTAAATCTAGCCTGCTGGCATACTAGAAATTACATTTACAAGAAACAGAATCTGTTTTGTGTTTTTCAAATATGTTTAAGTATAAATTATTTCATTTGGGAAGTAATCTTTACAAAGTTATTTGCAAATAAATATTCTGTTAATTTCCAAATATATTTGACTGTGCATTTAAATGTATAATAGTGTCAGAATATAGCAGGTGGGCATACTAAGAGCTAACTCAGTCTCAAAAAGTCTTGTGTTTACTAAACTGTAGATTGCTGAGTCAACAAACAATAAGAAGGAACCCTCTCTTGTGAATCAGCATGAATATTCTGGAAATAGTCTCTATAATTCTTCTTAATGATTATAGAGAAGATATGCTATATTAAAAAACACTGTTTTTCTATTGATTTTTCCTGTTTATTTATAGAATTTATTCTATATATAAAAATAAACACAAATATTTATTTTCCCTATTAAATAAATTGTGGTAAATAAAATTCAGTGAGAATTCTCAAACCACAGTCTGAAACTGTTAGAACCATATAATTCATTCAGCTCAGTCTGTTAATTTGAGTGATTACATGGGTTATACATATTTGTGACCAACCTGGGTCCATTTCTCTTCAGAACAAGCCCGTGTGTATCACATTAGGGCAGGACTTTAGTCCTTGATGCATGTGACTTCATGATGTCCAGAATGGGAGTAAAATAATGAATTTGTCTCAGTTTTAGCTGAGTTAAGAAGAGGAGAAAAGTTAACTGAATTCCTGAGACTGAGGTACAATATTCCAAATATAATCATCAAAAAATCATCCCTCTGTCAGTTTGAGACTGAATAACTTTAGCCCAGATTTTTTAAGCACCCAGTGCAAAAAATGTGAAACTGAATTAATCTATGTAACTCTAGGAGAGTAAATAGAATAGTTTTTAAGAAACGGTCTTGAACATACATAGAAAATATGGGTCCAGATGCAAAGTATAATTATACTGAGGTCTTTCTTCTGGCACCAGGATTCCCCAGGTTTGATCTCAGAAGCTACAGGCTAATTCTGAAAGTGAGCGAAGTCTAGAAATTCAGAGATTTGTCTGATCTGTCCATGGATACCATGTATACTTCCTCCATTCCAGATTTTAATATCTGTGTCCTCATGTGCACTTGCTTCACTAGCTTAGGATTCTCACAAGTATTTATTTTTGGTAATTCTTCTTTTTAAAGGGTTGATTATTTTTTCAAAACAAGACTATGATTTTCTTATTGTTTAAATGCTGAGTACATTCTCATTGTATTTATTCCAAGAATAGACTACTTTATATATGGCTGATTGCTGATTAGAAAAGGAGAGGAAGAAAGGAGGGAGGAAGAGGGAAATGGGAGAGTGGAAGGGAGAGAGCTTGGAAAAAGAATCCCTAAAGGCTCTTAAGAGCTTCTGTCTTCATCTGATATGGCAAATTAGCACCTTATGAAGTCAGGTATGATGCTTTCTTTCAGGCTAATGTTTTCAGAAAAACAAATGCCTGAAGCTTGTTGTTTATTTTCTCATCTATAAGTTAAGGGGGGAATAACATTGACTGGATCCAGCCTATGGAGTCCCAAAGAATCAGACACAACTGAGTGCATGCGCACATAGACACAGGGAAAAATCAAACTGACTTGAAACAACATATTTTAGAAACAAGAGAGTAGTCTAGGAAGTAGGCATTTGGGGATTATATGCTCATTTTCATGTGTAAGAAAATGTCCCTGGAAGCAGTCCAAGGACTACATGTAATTACTTTTTTTTTTCTATGTAACTAGCCATGTGATTTTTGGCAGGTCATTTAATTCCTCCAGGTCTCACGTTTCATTTGCTGAAGTGGGATGTTAGCATGAGCTGTAAGGAAGTATTACTCCCATTTTTAAATCCCATGCTTTTTGAAAATAATTGTGATACTTGTGATAAAATTCAGTGATTGTGCACATATACTAAAATTGAGGTATAAGTCACATACCATGAAATTAAGTTTTCAAGCAAATAGTTCCGTGAGTGTTAGCATAGTCACAAGATTGTGCAACTGTCATTACTTTCTAATTCTAGAGCATTTTCATCACTTAGTAATAAACTCCATACCCGCTAAGAGTCACCCCCATTCTTCCTCGTCCCAGCTGCTCTTAACCGTATGTAATTTCCTTTTGACTGTATGGATTTGTCTATTCAGGACACTTAATATAATGAAATTGTATGATATGTAGCCTTTGTATCTGGCTTTTTTCACTTAACATAAGGTCTTAATGTTGTAGTGTCTATTAGTGCTTTACTCTTATGTATAGCTGAATAATATTCAGTATATGAACATACCACATTTTGTTTACCCATTCATCAGTTGATGGATTTTTGGGTTGTTTCTACATTCTGCTGTTATGAATAAAGCTGCTATAAACATTCATGAACAAGTTCTTATGTAAACATATGTTTTCAATTATCTTGAGTATATACCTAAGGGTGGAATTGCTGTGTCATACGGTAACTATATTTAATGTTTTAAGAATCTGCCAGACTGTTTTCTGAAGTAGCTGCACTAGTTTACATTCTAATAAGCAATTTATGAGATCTCCAATTTCTCCAAATCCTTACCAGTACTTGTATTTCTGTCTTTTTTAGTATACCGGTATCAAAGCTAGACAAAGTAATTTAAATAAGAGAAAATTGTAGACCAGTATTTCTCATAAATATAGATGCAAAAATTCTAAACAGTTTGGCAGATGTAGACCAACAATATGTAAACATGACACTGCGTCACTGCTAACTAGATTTAGAGTGCAATGTTGGGTTCACATTTGGAAATGATTCACTGCAAATAATTATATTAGTAAACTGAACAAGAACATGAAATTGTATGATCACCTCAATCAATATTATAAAAGAAATAATTTGACAATATATAACATCCATTTCTGATTTAAGCAAACAAGCAACCAGACCCCCCCCAAAAAAAAAATTCATAGCAAAACAAGAAATGGAAGAAAATTCCTTCAGTTTGATAAAAAAAAACAGTTATGGAAAACCCAGGGTGGAGATCATACTTAATGATGTAATACTGACTGCTTGCTCTTCCTCTAAGATGAGGAACAAGGCAGGATGCCCACTCTCCTTCCCCACTCAGATTTATTGAAGTACTATTGACATACAAAATGTAATATATTTGAAGTATGTGGTGTGATGATTTGATACATATGTACATTGTGATAGGATACCCACAATTGAGTTAATGCATCTATCACCTGCCGTAGTTATATTACTTGTGTGTATGAGAATGCTTAAGATCTAGTCTTTCAACAAACTTCAGTAATACAGTGTGATATTGTCATTATCAACTACAGTCACCATACTTTTCATCAGACCCTTAAACTTTATTCATTGTATAACTGAAAGTTTGTACTCTTTTACCTACCTGTCCCTATGTCCTCCTCCCCACTGCCCCTAGCAAACACTGTTCTCTGTTTCTGTGAGCTTAACTTGTTTCTGTAGATCCCCACATGGAAGTGATACCATGCAGTATTTGACTTTCTCTGCCTGGCTGATTTCACTTGGTATAATGGCCTCTAGGTTCAGCCGTGTTGTCCTCAATGGCAGGAGTTTCTTTTAAGGTAAGATAATATGTGATGCACATATCACATTTTCTTTAAGGAATGTTCACACACTTGGCACTTTTATTCAACATTACACTGAATATTCTATACAGGATAATTAGGTAAGAAAAATAAATAAATAATATCCAATATGAATATGATGGATTACAGTCCATGGGGTCACAAAGAGTCAGACACAACTGAGCAACTAATACTTTAACTCAATATGAAAGGAAGAAATATAACTATCTGTACTTGCTGATTTTATTTTCTTGAATACAGAAAATCCTAAGGAAATCACAGACACATACACACAGACACTCATGTGCATGCATGATCAGCTGTGTCTGACTCTTGTGACCCCATAGACTACAGCCTGTCAGGCTCTACTTTCTATGAAAATTTCCAGGCAAGGATACTGGAGTGGGTTGCCATTTCCTTCTCCAGAGGATCTTCCCAACCCAGGGATCAAACTTGCGTCTTCTGCATTGACAGGTGGATTCTTTGTCACTGAGCCCCCCGGGAAGCACAGACACTCATACAGACACAAAAACTATTAGAACTAATGAGTTCAACAAGGTTGCAAGATACAAGATCAATATATGAAGATGAGTTGTCTTTCTATAGCATAGATTATTATAGAATGGTAACAAACAGTCTGAAGTTGAATTTAAAAAGCAAGTATGCTACAGTAGCATCTGCCAGGGATAGGTTTTTTAAGGACATATTTCTGGCAGAAAGCATAAAGAATGAATGCAAGCTATCAGTTTAGAAATAGTACTTATGTTAACTTTTGAGAGCTCGAATGAAGGCCTAGAGATCCTACTTGACAAAAGCCACTATTTGAGAGTACCCTGGTGCTTACACTTATATCTAAAACAGTACTGCTGCTGCTCCTGCTGCTGAGTACACAGTAAATGTGTTATTGTTGAACTGCAAAGCACAGAATGTTTCTTTGCAGCTGTCTTCTGTGTTGAACATGGGAGCCTCCTGTTCTCTTGACCATATTTCCTGATTGGCATATTTCCAGCTATTTCAGGAAAACAGTGCCATTTCCAGGACTGAGCTTTTAGGGGAAAAAGAGAAAAGAACCTTTGGCCCAGAAAGACAGCTACTCAGGACAATTGAGTAAGACAAGTAAATAGAAGATTCTGATCTCTAGTATTTTCTTAAATAAATATTGCAAGTTACTTCTGAAGTGAGGAGGGAGGAATGGAAGGGTTTCACAAAGAAAAACAAAACTTTGGGCTTCTTTCTTCTTCATATCTAAAAAGTTTTACACTGTTCCCAGTGGATATTGGAAACATTTGTAAGCTACCAAACTTCAGGGCCAGAATGATAATTTATGTTACCAGTTGTTTTAGATGTCATTTAAAATTTAGCTTTATTTAATATGGGCAAGAGTCATAAAAAAATGATTCACAGAAGGACTTGATACTTATGGATCCTTATAATTATGAGAAAAATTAGAGACACTTTTCTGTCCTGGATTAAATAAAGAATAAAAATCCTTTACTTTTAAGAATTTAAAACTTTGGCCTTAATTAGCTCACATAATTTGTACATACGATAAGGCAATAGTAAAAGGCTATCATTCATTGACTCTTAATGTTATGCCAGGCAGATTGCAAATGTACATTAGAGCAGAGTTTCTCAGCTTATTGTTTTTATTGATATTTGGGGGTTGGGTAATTTTTGCTTATGGGGGCTATTCTGTGCGTCTCAGAGTGTTTAGCAGTATCCTTGACCTTCACCCACTAGATGCCAGCAACATCCCCTCCTGGTTATGAGAATCAAAAATGCTCTATGGGAGCTAATCTCCTTTGAGAACTTTATAACCTCACCACAGATTTAATAACATTTAATAATCATAATATAATTATGGTTCCCCCTTATACTCCTCCCCCCAAAAAAGAAGCCAGGGTAGATTAAATAGCTTGCTCAAGGACACTTAGGAAATAAGTATCAGAGCCAAAATTTGAAACCAGTCTTATCTTGATGCCTGAGTACATCATCCTGACCCCTAAATTCTCCTCCTGAATTCTTATTCTTGGTCCCACAATAGGAGTTTACACAGGGGCACAGATCTTAAGAGAGAAGTATTGTCCAAAGACGCCATGACAATAACTACTCTGATATTCCAAGTTTAAATAATGGTTTGACTGGCATTTTTGTACCCTATACATCCTCATTGCATCTTTCATGCCATTCTTCTCAGTTCTTATTAAAGGATAGTAAGGTATCATGGTGAAAGTGTGGACTCTGGAGTCAGACTGTTTGTGTTTGAATCCAGACTGTGTTTCTAATAGTTGAGTGATTTGGGAAAAGAAACTTTTCCCAAGTGGTCTTTCTATATCAACAAGTCCCTACATGTATAAATGGGCTAATAGTAGTGCCTCCACATAGAGTTTGTGCTCGGATGAGATGAGTTATCATAATTAAAACATTTAGAACAGTTAATGAAACACGAGCTCTGTAATGGTTAAATCTTAGTTTTCAGATATATTCGTTTTAAGCCTGTTACTAAGCAGGTTACTGGAAGTATATACATATATATGTATATGTGTATATAGCAGTCTTGCTTTGCTATAAGAACTAGCTAAACATCTCTTCTAATGCCTAAGAAGGATCTGAGTTTCTAGGGCAGAGATAGCCACTGGTTCTCCAACAGTTTTCCCTACATGCTATTTTGGTAGCTTAGCTGTTGCCAGGCAGGTCTCTAGGGAAACGTTGGTCCTGTACCTCAATCTACAGAACTGGCTGGGAAGCTACAGATTTCATTCATTTATATATTCAATCATTTGACCCTCAAATAATTATCACCTTCTATTCCCCAGATTCTGTGCCGAGTGCTGGATGAGAATGAAATATTGCCTTTTCTCTAAAGATGTTCTTGGGAGATATAAAAACCAGCTCTGTCATATCCATCCAGTGAGGTTACTTTCAAATCTCAATGCAGCCATTATCTTGCTGTTTGGCTATAAACCAGTTGCTTAACCTCTCTGTGTTATTTCCTCATATATAAAAATGCCACAATAATAGTTGTTTCCTGGGGTGGTTGCAGTAGATGAGATAATATGTACAAAACTACACAGTGTCTTTCGAACCCTTAGGGTAAGTGTATGCTGAATGGTAAGTTCTGTTTTTGACTCCTGTGTGCCAGGCTTGAAATAAATAGTAAAAAAAAAAAAAAAAAAAAAAGAAAAGAAAGAAACTATGTGAGAACTTCCAGTTTGACACCGAATATCAAGCCAGGTTGGGGGAGTGGCCCGAGTGGCCATAGAATTTACATTGAGTTTTGTCTAGTGTATCAGGACACATTGGTGCATCCAAAGATGTACTCAGATTGAAAAGAGGATTAAATCTTCTTATTGCCATTTAATGTAGTAGAAAACAATCTGGATTGAAGAAAGGGGCATGTTTATCCAAATATATACTCTCATTAAGTCTCTGAAACTTTTCCTATGTTAAACTCATTGATACCTTTCATGCTCAACACCTTTGACAATTATTCCTAGACTTTATAAAGTTGGTTTTTAAATCAACTATTCTAAATGTATTTTGCCTCCTTAGATTCTAAATTTGTAGGCAGGAAACATGCTTTCTATTTTTCTAGTATATTATAGCACCCAGCATAACATCTTTTATATAGCAGTGTTAGATTAATAAATATATATTAATTTATTGGTCAAAAACTGTAATTTGAAAAACCAGTGAATTTTGCTCAGAAAGTTTAGGAGAAACTTACTTGTCTTCCTCTAATTTCTCTTGTTATATAGCCAATAGTTATATTTATTTATGATCCTGTCACAACTTTAGGGAACCTTTGAGAAGCTTTCATATATAGTTTACTAATAAAATTCATTTTTAAACTGGCATATTTGCAAGCTCACTTTAAAAAAAAACACTTTAAAATTTTCCTCTTAAAGAAGGAACATGATGGCTAAATAGATTATCACATTAAATGTGGTATAACCGCCACTTACAGAGTTTAACTCCTCTATAATTACTCTTTGAACTCCACTGAAGAGCTGTAATGTACACCGCTGGTGGCAGTCAGGCCAAGCCTTGCCTCTCCTGTGTTTTATTTACTAACTGTTTTGTGAACTATGATTTTCATCCTTTTCACAGCCTCTCTGGTATATAATTATTTTCAGCCTCTACTTTATATCTCTGATTGTATGAGTAGTGGCTTAAGTCAGCTATGGAATAAAATGCTACTTCCCTAGCTAGACTATTATGTGTGTGTGTGTGAGAGAGAGAGAGAGAGAAAGAGAATGAATATGAATGAGAATGAAAGCAGTAACACTCCTGCACCTGGCTCCTTCCCTTTGTTCTCTTTCCACAGCTGTCTCCTCCCCTTCTCCACCCCACTTCACCATACGTGTGCTGCTGCTGCTGCTGCTGCTGCTGCTGCTAAGTCGCTTCAGTCGTGTCCGATTCTGTGTGACCCCATAGACGGCAGCCCACCAGGCTCCCCTGTCCCTGGGATTCCCCAGGCAAGAACACTGGAATGGGCTGCCATTGCCTTCTCCAGTGCAGGAAAGTGAAAAGTGAAAGTGAAGTCGCTCAGTCGTGTCTGACTCTTTAGCGATCCCATGGACTGCAGCCCATCAGGCTCCTCTGTCCATGGGATTTTCCAGGCAAGAGTACTGGAGTGGGGTGCCATTGTGAGTACCCCTTCAATCAGTCTTCATGGCTATGTCAGTTTACCTCCCATTTCAAAATTCCTGGGGCCATCCTGATCCAGTCAAGTACCATCAGGTCTCTCATTTTGCCCTGATGCTCTGATAGTGAGTCTTGGTTTTAGATTCACAAACAAAGAATCGCAAACTTTTCTTTGCAATGAAGCTCCTACCAAGTACCCAATTTATAGATATACTCTGTCTTAGTCTTAGTTCCCAGTTTATGAATACTGAACTTCAACCTTGAATCCCAAGCCTTAGGACCAAACCCCTTTTGCCATAAGTCCCTGCTACTGCTTTCTTGCTAGCGCCTCTCTTCTGAAATTCTGCCCACTTTATACTACTAAACTCCTTGTAGCACCACCCACTCATCTGTGTTTCCTTTCCAGTTCTGCTGGACCGTCCTCAAGTATTTACTCCAACCAAGGGCATCTGTTAATGCCTCCATTTCTGGATGCCCCTTATCTACTCCATACACTGCTAAATCACTCCTACATCATGCTCTTTGTGAGTAACGTTTGTATCAACTGAAGTTCTCTCTGCAAGCTCTATAGTGAAAACAAAGTGTTGACAGCAACATGTAGGCAGTTTGGGGACTGAAATCTCCATAAAATGATGGTCTATATAATCCCATTCTTTCAAAAGAATTGGCAGAGTAGCTTTAAGATTAATTGTATTAGATTGGAGTTCAGCAACAGGGTTATGCTGTGATTTTTTATTTTCATTTTGAGAAATAAAACATATCATGACATAAGTATGATGTGATATAATGAACATAATGAGAGAAATTTGATGATATATAATATATAGCTTGTATATATCATTTCTCCTCAGGTAGAGGAAGAAATGATTAACTTCATTAAAATGAATGAATACTTTAGGCCTCTGGGTACCATCTTTAAAAGAAATGTTGCTTTTATGTATCTGAAGGAAGGGGAATGTGAGCTAAGGACTTCTTAAATATAATGCCTAGAAACTATTGATCCAGCTATTTAAAAGTTGCTGCTGCTAAGTCACATCAGTCGTGTCCAACTCTGTGTGACCCCATAGACAGCAGCCCAGTAGGCTCCCGTCCTTAGGATTGTCCAGGCAAGAATACTGAAGTGGGTTGCCAGTTCCTTCTCCAATGCATGAAAGTAAAAAAGTGAAAGTGAAGTCGCTCAGTCATGTCCGACTCTTCACAACCCCATGGACTATAGCCTACCAGGCTCCTCCATCTGTGGGATTTCCAAGGCAAGAGTACAGGAGTGGGTTGCCATAGGTAGGACTTCTTAGCTTTGAGAAACATTATATATATATATATATATATATATATATATATATATATATTTTAACCTATACACTTACCCCATGTAATTACAATTGGTGTGACTCAAATAAGACAAGACATATTATGACTTCTCTTATTTTGGTAGCTTTTTTTCTGTATTATAATTTTTAGAGTCCACATGATATATGATGTAATTGGTATGGCCTAATCACATGGCCTAATCTAAAATACTCAGCTCATTTGCTTCTAACAATGTAAACACAGCTCCTAAACCTGAAAAATGGAAATGAGCTACAATTGATTGCTTTTTTTACTCCCAACAATTTGTTAAGTGTTTCTGAAACATTATATTGTAACAACCTCATAAAGTCTATAAGGTACTCTATTAGGAAACTGAGGCTCAAAGACATGGAGGACTTTGCCTATGCTTATGATACTAAATGGTGAATCAGTATTTGAACTCTGCTCATTGGATCTGCTCTCCAGAGTGGCTCCCATGCTTAATCTAGTCTGCATTCCATCAGGAAGTGGAAATGAATTATTAAAGGACAATTAAAATCTTCTCTTAAATCTCTTGTTTGTCTGCCTTCACCTTACCAGGATAACCATGTTCATCTCCGTTATTATTTTCTTCTCCATGTCCATTGACCATGTATGGATCACCTCCTGTGAAAGCCATTGTTCTGGGCATATGAACCACAAAGAAGCACAGGAGATGGGTTTCTTATTCTGGCAGCTAACTTTCTGATTGACGGGTCAAAAGAATCTCACTGCAGATCATCAATAAAAATGGTAGAGTATATCAAATGAGGGTGGAGGTGAAGCCCACTGTGCTCCGGCATCCATGAGAAAAGGTCAAAATGATTCAGAGGAAAATAAACAGAAACTACTTTGAGGAAGTGATTGGGCTGAATTGGATGGCTTGGATGCTGATCTGTTATCTCACAACAGACACTTTGAAACATACTCATCAGAGGCACTTTACTTTTGTTGTTGTTAATTGTTTTAACAGCTTAAATTTAAACCAAGTTTGTTTTTTAATTTAATTTCCATCTCTCACTTCTAAAATCTGAAGCTCATGATAGCATAGATCATGCCTGATTTATTCACCTCTATACCTCTGACAGCTACAACTGTTCTTAGCATGAAGCAGGTTCTTAAAAACTTGGTCATGAAAGAGAGGCATGGCTGACAAAGCATTTTGTATCCTGCTTTCTAATTGCTAAAATAACTCATATTAAAGAGTTTTAAATTGTTGAACATTCTTTTTGATGAATTATCTGGTCCACTGTTACAAATAGTGGATGTTTATTAGGTTTTTCATTTTATTGTAGTATTTGTACCTGTAAGAAAAGATAAAATTTTTACCAGAGTCTCAATTTCAATAACATATTTATAGAAGCCTCTTTTTACTATTCTAAATTGAAAGTCATAAGCAATCTAGTAAGATGAGATAGATGACACACATTATATAACAATTTAAAGATCAATATAATTCCTATTATTACTATTACTGTAAAGAAAAATATGAAATAAGCTATCTTAATGAAATTCCATGTATCTCAATGTGCAAATATTCAGATATGTGAAGAATAGAAGCCATAAAAGATAGCGGCTTATACCTAAATGTAGATGTTGCATACATATGAAGCTGCATTTGCACACTACTGAAGGTGTGTTATATTGTTGACTCATACTATGGGAGGTGTTGCAGTTTTTAACTTAGTTTTCTTGAATTGGTGATTAGCTGTTGGTAAATTTTCAAACCAAGTAAGTTTTATACTTATCCAGGTTTACCTAATGGTTGCATTCTAAAGTGAAAACAAAATTCAGAAAAAAAAATATAAACATGTTCAAAAATACTTGGGTTTATTTGCTTAAAATTAGGTTTTGGGTGCAGATAGTTATAAACAGTTTATTTATCTAGATGGGTAATTGATGGGACATTTGAAAGCTGCATGGAACTTATTTTGCATTGGCGGATGTCTAGTATTTCTAACCACTACTCACTAAATGCCATTATAGCACCCCAATCTATGTGGAATCTACATATGTAGATAAGATCAGAAATTTAAAAGGTTTGAGCCTCTGGAGTAAGGACTACCCCTTTTGAGAACCCTTGCTGTAGACAAATAAAGAGTTAGGCAAAATTTGTTACTCTCTCATCTTCATTTGAGGTACAAATTTCCTCCCTTAGTTAAATCTGCTACCACTGACACTGGCTGCTACCAGTCAGGCCTTCATCCCATCCCTTTTCAGCCTGCATGTTGTCCCTATCCAGAAATATTCTGGACTTTGAGCCTAGTCTTTCCTGATTCTTATCTCAGGTTTCTGGCACTGAGCAATTTTTAAAAATCTGATAAATTAACTACCACTATACAACAACTAATATATAGGCACATAAACCTTTACTTCATATTTTTAAATTACATCAGCACTAAGGCATCCTGGTAGAATTTCAGACATCTATTATGTATCTGTGGGCTTTCCAAAGTCATTACATAATTTTGCTAACCACCTATTATAGATCAGAACTGTCAGGTTATTTAAATATCTTGGAGACTCACATTTTTCCTCTACAAAATAGAAATGATAATTAGAACTGAAGTTGTATTTGTGATGAGTAAACAAGATATAAACTGTATAAAATTATTAGCATAAATGCAAGCACACAGATAAAGCTAGTACTTATTGTTACCACTTTTTTTTTCCTTTCAACTTACTATAGATCTGTGGTTCTCAATTAGGGGTGATGTGATGAAGGGTAGGGAGGATGCTACTGGCATTTAGTGACTGGATTCCAGGGATGCTGCTTAACACCCTGAGATGCACTGATAGTCCCCTACAAGGAAGAGCCATCAGCCCAAAGGTCAATAGCAACAAAGGTGAGGAAACCCTGCTATATATAACTATATACAGTTTTCAATTTACTGTTAGTTTTTGCTTTTTATCTGCTTTCTTTTATTCTTGAAGAAACTCCAATGAAAGCCAGTACGAATTGCCACATGTATATTCTGAGAAACTGAAGAGAACAAAGTATATAATTTCACATTTTTATAAATATTTATATTTTAATTTTTGTTGCTATCCTAAGGCCCATCTATTTCCATTTTCCATTCTATATAGGTTTCCTATGTGAAGTATTTAGAAAGTTAATAACTTGAAACATGTTTTAGATTTATAGACTCCAGAAAAGGATGAATCCAGCCACTTTCTCCTACCATCTTGGGAAGAGAAACTGTGGGTGGAAAGGTATTGAAAGCATTTATGTGTTCCTCTAAACATTAGACAAGGAGATTGTTCTAATATTGCTTAACACATAAATAACTAGCACTTGTGGACACTTTCTAATTTTAATCCATCTGCTCTGCCCTCACACTTATATAATGTAGCAGGATACCCAGAAGATAGTGTAAACTTCAGTCAAATTGTTGTTTTCCTCAGAACCTTCCTTGTGCATATACAAGGAATATTCTTCTTTGAGAAGAAATAAGTGAGGCATGCATAAGTGATATCCAGAAAAACCTGACTGTGGCTCTCGAGCCACTCATCTGTAGAAATATCTGACCTATGAAACACAAGGTTAGCAATTGTTTGTACATGGCAAGTGCTGGTGATGCAAGTGAAAGCTCTCTAGGCAAGTTTTTGAGTTCCCAATTTTTCCAAGATGTCAGAGGATCCTTTCCTTGCAGAAACATTGAGAAGCTCTTAGGAGAATGAGGGCCTGAGTAGGAATAAAACCACAGATTGAATCAGCTCAGAAACGTGTTCACATTGGAAAGCATTGCAGGGTTTCTGGATCGCACCAGTAAGAAGGAAAGAGAGAATGATTTCCTCATTCTGGAGACAAAATGGGAGTATCAAATCAGTACAATGCCGTTCCTTAACCCTTGTGTTCCCCAGTTTAATTTTTGATGTGTAACTATATTAATAATGATTTTTTAAAGGATGTGTTTCAGTATGAGTATGTGTAAATTGTACAGCCAAGTCTATTTCTTGATGTCATTTTCTGACCCTTGGAAACCTCAGAATTGAAATAAAAGGTAAGTGACTAAATTAGACATAATTTAAAACCAAACACACTTTCATCCTATTTAGTTTAACCAAAATCCCTATTTCAACTCAGCACTCTGTGTTTGATTAGTGAGTTTTTTTTTTTTTTTCTGTTTTCTTTTGATTCCCATGCATTGTTTTGGAAGTGAGAATATATAGCAAAATTCATTGATATAATTTTAATAATTATATCAATATAATAAGGATACAGTCATGTGTTTTCAGGTTTCTTTTCCTAAGTTCTTTTCAGCACAGTCCTGGGCACAGATCTGTCCATTAACAAATACTGGACTGGTTAAATATATTTGTTCCTTCAGGTGTTTCTCTGCCTGATTGTCAGTTTCTGCAGCAAGTTTTCATGGTGTTCCCCAAGAACAGACCTAAACTTGGTGAATAAGCCATTTTGAATTTGTGAAAGTACCTATTTGATAAACTTACAGTTTTCTGGAAACTGTTCAGGAGGAAATGTGTCTTTTTTCTGTTTGTGTCTTTTTTCTAATTGTAAATTGTCTACTAGTTCTTGTAAAAATAGAGCTCTGAATTTTCTATAATTCAATTTAGTAGCTTGAATACAAAACACAGAAAAAAAAAGAAAAGTAACCATTCTTAATTAGTAACTGCCTGAAAGAGAGAGTTGTCTATCATGTGGCTGCTCTGAGGTTCATAAACGGCTGTTAATTCTTATTATACCATTAGAAGCCTGGGGGAGCCATATATATCAGGTGCTCCCTCTGTCTTCAGAATCCTTAGTTCAAGTGATTTCTAAACCAGTGAGACAGAATGTAATAAATCCAGAGCAACCAGTGAACCTCAAAGGAGCAAATACAATTTGGGGAATATTAACCTGCTTATCAGTATTTTGTAATTTTGATTATCATTATTTCCTGACAATACATTCAATACAGTTGTACAGAATACTCTTATTTTCTCAATACTTTTGATTGTAATTGTGTTCCTTAGGCAATCTGGTTAAAGTGTGTTTTCATGGTTTAGTTTGTTATCTTGCTATTTCGCTTATAAAAGGTATCTAGGTATTAGCAATAATTAGTGCATATAAATATCTAAAAATAAAATCAGATTTAATTAATTATGTGAAATTTTTGATCACTGTATATTGCCATGGGAGAATTTGTTAATTCTTCCAGAACAGGTTGTAGATATACAATGCTTTTTAAAATTGTCAATATTAAGGTGTTAAGAGGTACATGCATTAAAAGATTAAACAAACAAAAATCACCTCAGGAATCTTTTACAGTAAACTTAGAAACAAAGTGCTTTCATTTTTCACTGAAGGAAAATGTGGTATCTATACATCTTATACAGTATAAGCATGTTCTGGGAACTATGTTTTGAAGTATGTTTAATGTATTTTACAATAAAATGGATAATTACATGGATTTTTAACTTATTTTGAAATAAGTGAATGTTTCATAAATGGCAGAGATATGGTAGAAACTGTGATCTCTGTCTGAGTAAATAAAACAAATACTTTGCAGTATCAAATTTGATAATCCAAATGATGCAAAAAAAAAAGATGTGAAAAAAGAGTTGAGAGAGTACATTGTTAAATAGATATTATACATGCAGATTTCAACAGAAGAGAGGGAAACTGTCATAGCTTTATATCAGTGACTGCATATGAATGTGTACTTTGTCTCAAGCACTTGATGCAGGGTTGTTCTGTTGATCTCTAAGTGAGTTTTATGATGTTGAATTTATATCAATCCTTTTTTAATCCTTCAAAGTGCTAGGATACTAGTACTAGGATAGTTTCCACAATAATCTAACCACTGTAATGAAAAGTTCATTTTGTCTAGTGTCTGTGTAGTGTGGATGGTTTTATTATCTTGTCCAGAATAGTATTTTTGTTCTCCATTACTGTACATGGGCAAATAGTGGTTATGGCGTTAAAATAACTAATAACAGATTATCACATTGCTTGCTTCAGTTTTCTGTGAATTTTGGATATTCAGTTTAAGAAAACATTTTCTAACTCATTCAATAAAAGTGCTTTATAAATAGTCACTATATAATTGGGCTAAAGTAGTTGATAAGTGTCTTTGAGTCATTTCTTCACTTACTCTTTCACAAAATATGTGTTGAATGTCTAGTTTCTGTCAGGAACTGTACTAGATGCTAGAAATAAGGTATTTCATTTATATTATCTGGATATAAGTTGCTTTGGTTAAGTTATATGTTTAATTCCAGAAGTTAGCTCCAACATCTAGTATCCAAACTGACATTGGACAAAATTGTCTTTGTTTGCAGAAGAAATCTTTGATTGTAAATGAAAGAGACATGAAATTAAAGACGAACCATAACTCAGATAATCACCGATCAGTAAGGCTTTGCCATAAGAATACGATCACCTCTTTTTGATTAAAAATTATGTAAAAAAGGCATCAGAAGAAATCTTTTAAGTAGGAAGCTATAGAGGAAACTGATGAACCATGCAGCTGTTTTTTCAATTTTTTTTTTCCTGCTGAAGCAACTTTTAGTAAAAGGGGTTGTTTGGATTTTAATCTTTAAAATATATTGAGGTTAGTATAATTTTCATGCTTCTTAAATAATCTCACAAATTTCATTAGTTTACACATTATTGCTTGTAAGTAAGACTCAGTCTTATGATATACAATGAAATGTAAGTAACTAGCTAAATGTATACTGTTAAATGTGAGACTTGTGGGGCAGTTTCCCTACTGAAGGGAGTATAACAGCCCAAAATAATCTATACGACAGCTTTTCCCAGATGTGTTCTGGGGAACAATGTTAATTTGGCTTTACCCCCAAAATGAAGAATTTCTACATAAATAGATTTGAGAAATACTGACTTGGACAAAGGTATACAGTTTATTTATTTCAGGACATCTTATCATCTTCAGTTTGTAACTATGCACTGTAAATCTCTGAAAGAAGGATAGAAGTGTTTCAAATGTATTTGTCAAGAACTTCTTGACAGATATCTCTTTGTACTAATCTTCACAGTGTAATAATATGCTCATGTTTATACTGTCATATGCAGTGTTTCCAAATGTATTGGTGGAGGATTTGAAAAAAAATGTCTTTCATGACTAATGTACCTTGAGACTGACTTTACAGATTGTTAGCCTTAGGGGAGTTCCGCAGACCCCAAGGCTACTTGATCTTTCTCAAATTCTAGAATTGCTAGACCAGCTCTAAGTGAGTTTTATGCAGTTTGCATACTTTGATTTATCCCAGAGTAGATGTGACTCCGAGGGGTCTTTAAACATAGAGCTGAAAGGAGCAATTAATAATAACAATGACAATGATAATAATATTTACAAATAATTTTACAGCATTTTTTTCAAAATGCTTTCAACTCCTGAGTCACTTGATTTTTGCAGCAAACTTGTGGTAAATTCTGTTTGTCCTAGTTTTTCTAGCTTATGTTTGATAGGCAGAATAACTGAAGGTTTGGAAACTCGTCAAGTTTTCACATCAGGCTTATACTCCATTGTCCTTGTCTATTGTATAAATAATGATTTTGTAAGATAATATTTTACATTGTACTACCTGAGAATTAGGATCTAGATCAGGCATCAGCAGACTGTGATTCAAATAATATAGACCATTGATTTAGTCTGGCTCAATGCCTGTTTTCTATTTCTTTTAGTATTTTTTTTAAAAATACAGTCATGCACATTTGTTTATTTATTGTAACTGCTTTGATACTACGAGAGAGCTGATTAATTGCAACAAAGATCACATGACCTGCAAATCATAAAATATTCACTATCTAGCCCTTCATAGAAAAGTTTGAAAACTCCTTATTTAGATCATGGCCTTAACTAGGGGCTAAATGTAGATGTTGGGCTTCCCTCGTATCTCAGTCATTAAAGAATCTGTCTGCAATGCAGGAGACTTGGGTTTGATTCCTGGGTCAGGAAGATCCCCTGGAGAATAAAATGACAACCCACTCCAGTATTCCTCCTTGTAGAGCCCCATGGACAGAGGAGCCGGGCAGGCTACAGTCTACAGGGTCACAAGAGTTGGGCACAACTTAGAGACTAAACCACCCTATGCAGATGTTAGAATGCTGTTTATATTGCACTGTGTTTATAAATGTGTAATGGTGAACAGAAAACACAGAGGCAATTCCAAAAAAAGAAACATATTTGCACTGTCAGTGTAAATGACACTCATTTGTTAATTTACACACATTCCTATGCATTAATTATGGGTTTTAGCATACCGCAGTGCTATCTGAGCCTGCATCCTTCAAGCACAGGGTTATTTAATTATTGCTGCAAGAGGCTTTAATCAAGTCCTTCTTATAGCAGACAAACAAATGATTAGCCTTTACATTACAGATGTAAACAGGAATTTGACTCATGAATTTACTAATTATACTGCACCACTTTGGAAATCAGTTGGCATTCAAATTCTTGCTGTAACTCTGTATACAATTTCCTCTGGCAAGATATAGAAGTATAGAATGAAAAAAATAGTTGTTGAATATGTTAAGATTAAAGTTAGGCTTCATTTAAATATGTTTTCCCTCTTTTCTCATGTGGAATGATTTAATAGAAAGAAAGAAATGATAGGTTGTCTATTATATATCGACTACATACTTCACATTTTATATGACTCTTACTAGTGTATCCAAAATAACACTATGTGTTAGGTTTCATTCTTTCTATTTCAAATCTGAGGAAGTTAAAACTCAGAATGTAAAATGACCTGCCCGATGTCACGTTAGACAGTAGTTTGTGATGGAGGTGCTAATTAGGGTTGGAAATCCTAGTCTCTCAGCTGAGATGTGGGTTTCCACAAAACCAAGCTGTTTTCCATGATCTCTGTGAAAGCAAAAGTCACTCAGCTGTGTCCTACTCTTTGCAACCCCATGGACTATACAGGCCATGCAATTCTCCAAGCCAGAATACTGGAGCAGATAGTCTTTCCCAGCCCAACCAACCCAGGGATCAAACCCAGGTCTTCCACATTGCAAGCAGATTCTTTATCAGCTGAGCCACCAGGGAAGCCTAAGAATACTGGAATTGATATCCTATCCCTTCTCCAGGGGATCTTCCTGACCCAGGAATTGAACCGGGGTCTCCTGCATTATAGGCAGGTTCTTTATCAACTGAGCTATGAGGAAAGCCCGATCTCTTCTGCAGAAGAGACCTGATCTACAGAAGATAATTTCTGTAACCAGTGCCTAAAATGGATTAGTTCTTCCCACTTTTCCCCCTCTATGTACTTTTAGTTGTGCAGAAACAAGTTAAATGTGCATCCCGATTTTATAGCACTGGATTATTCTGCTTACGATTTTACCCTTGTGAAAAATCAATTTTGAAAAAAGATCGACAAGTTTCATTTAATTGTATCTGAAGGAAAACAACCAAGGTCTGCATATTTTGAATGCTGAAGCCAGTTTTGATTTTATTGGAGGTAGAAGGTGATTCCTAATTTTTTCTTTCCAATATCTTCCATCATTGGTCAGAAATCAAATGTCAGAGTCTTCTGTTAATAAAACTTACTTCTTAAGTAATTGTTCAAAGATTTTCCTTGAAAAAATTAGAACACCTCCGAGAAATTAATTCCTTTTCTTTACTGTTTTCTAACATGTTCTTAGTATGTCTGCAACACATACTATTTTTGAGGGTTCTTTCGCATTGTATTTTTCTCATATATATTATATACATATAATTTTATTGTTTATTTGTCTGTACTGGGTCTTCATTGTTGTGCGGGCTTTTCTCTAGTTGTGGCTAGTGGGAAATGTTGTCTACTTGCGTTGCTTAGGCTTCTCTTTGCAGTGGCTGCTCTTACTGCAGAGCTAGGCTCTAAAGCTTTCAGGCTTCAGTAACTGTGGCTCCCAGACTTTAGAGCACAGGCTCAGTAGTTGTGGTACATGGGCTAATTGCTCTGCGGCATGTGGGATCTTCCCTGACCAGGAAGCAAACCCGTATCTCCTGCATTGGCAGAAAGTTTCTTCACCAGGGAAGCTCCCATGTTGTGTTTTTCTACACATTACTATATAACATATCTGGTGGTTTATAGATTAATACCTTATGTATTGTTAGCTTAGCCCTTCTGGGACTCATTAATTCATCTGTAAAATGAAAGTAAGATTATGTGTGACCTTTATTTGATGTAGATAAATCTTGATTGTGTTACTTGCAAATTCTGATATTTGTGATTTCAGATGCCCTTTTTTAGGGGAGGGGGTGGATTTAGTTGATTAATTATTTTTGATCATTTTCCCCAAACCTTTCTATACAGGAATCTGTCAGCAAGAAAAACTAGAATTTCAGATTCTTATTTAAAATTCACATGAAAAGAAAACACAAATTTTAGTCAGGTTTGTGTTATTATCCTTATTTAAGAAGTATATAGCTTTGGTTTGATTTGCTAGTTGAAGTCCACTTTTCAGGTAACTTTGCTTATTATTGATACCATTCAGTTTGGACTTGTTTTCAAAGTTGGGACCCAGAGGTAATTTAACCAAGGTTTCATCATCTTTTAGGATAACAATGGACTTTTTTTTTTTAATCTGTTAACCAGGTAGTATGGACTTTTTTTTTTTTAATCTGTTAACCAGGTAGTATTGTCGATGTGTGGCAAAACCAATACAATATTGTAAAGTAAAAATAATAACAATAATAATAAATTTTAAAAAAGAAAAAAATTCTAAAACTCTAAATTTCAAATTGAAACTCTAATATAATTGCATTTTAAGTTCATTGTTTGTAGAAAGAGAAATTCAGACAATTTCAGGAGCCATAAATGGGGTTAAATAGCAAATAGGAATTAATTATATTTCATAGTATACTATATTTAAAGCTAGGCCTTATATAGTAATGCCTTCATAGGAAAGTCACTTAAAAATTTTAATTGACTACTATATAATTTTATATGGGCTTCTCTCATGGCTCAGTAGTAGAGAATCTGCCTTTGATGCAGGAAACACAGGTTCAGTCCCTGGGTCAGGAAGATCTGCTGGTGAAGGAAATGGCAATGCACTCTGGTATTGTTGCCTGAAAATCCCATGGACAGAGAAGCCTGGTGGACTACAGTCCCTGGTGTCACAAAAGCGTCGGACATGACTTAATGACTAAACGACAACAAAAAAATATGATTCTATACACTGGATACTTCAGTTATTTGTGCTTAATGAGTTAACCACAGAATGAAAATGTATTCTAATCAGTTGTATATCCCATTGGAACCGGAAGATGTTTATCACATTTACCAGAATAGTATATCTTAAGGTACTGATTAGAAGTAACCAAAGAAAATTTTAAGTTATATATTTCTCATATCAATAATTGATGTAGTTGTTTTGAATTGTTTTAATTGGATGGAGCATTTTAGTTTAGTAACTATACAACAGGTAATATAATGACCAATTTAAGGGGAATCTGAGGTTGAACCAAAATGTAGAGATTGCCACTTATATACCTTTCTGATTTTTAAAGTTTATCTATGCAGAATTGATAGAAAGACTAAACTTTCTTTGAAATCATCTTAAAATGTAATTAATCATATTAATTATTCATATCCTACCTGATACAAATATGTGAGCTTAACACATTTCATTAAATTAATAAATCAAAAATTTACTTAAATTATGAAAAACAAATTTGATCCTTATAAATTTGATCATTAAAATATGTAATTTAATAAAATACTCAATTTTATTAATATCTTACTATATATATCACAAAACATCAGATTATATTTAGGAAATAATGCTCATTTTTTATGGAAGATAATTTTTTAAAAAGAAGCTTCATAATAAAAAGCCATTTTACTGAGACTAACTGCATCTCAGTTTTTCTTAAAACATAATAAATAATTGTTTCCTACAGATATGCTGATAAGCCTTCAGAGTAAATGTGATTAATTAGAATTTTTCTAAACATCCATAATGTAGAGGAAAGAACACAGAGTTTGGGGTTACAAGATCTGATTTCTCCCATTTAGCCATTTTTTCTTCGTTTGTGCACATGCTGGATAACATTTAGTCCTTTCTATTTATTGTGGTGCTAGTGATAAAAAACCTGCCTGCCAATGCATGAGACATAGGAGATGTAGGAGATGCAGGAAGATCCCCTGGAGGAGGAAATGGCAACCCACTCCAGTATTCTTGCTTGGAAAATCCCATGGACAGGAGATCCTGACAGGCTACAGTCCATAGGGTCATGAAGAGTCAGACACAACTAAAGTGACTTAGCACAAAACATATTTATTGCTTACTTTGTGCCAGGCACTGTGCTAAGAACTACGTATAGAGTGGTAAAGATAAACAGTTATTATCTGAAGTATTTTAATAGTTATTTTATTTTTCAGTGGTCTTGGCCACATCATCATAATAATAAGATTGCACAAGCAGTTTAGTGAATTTAAGTGATGGTCATTGTATTCTGCTGCATCTCCATGACTTCATCATGATTATTATCATCACTGTCTACTTAAGAAAGGATAATCCATGGAAGGTTTGTTTGGAAATACCCAATTAATGAATCTCGAACTGCCTCAAAATGATGTTTTAATGGAAACTAATACTAAATGCCTGCTATTTACTTTGCACAAATAAAACTGCTTCCAGTTGTTAAAGTCCCTTAAATCTGATATAAGAATAAAATAAAAGTTGGCTTTTTGTGGCAAATAAATCCTGCCTATAAAATAAATTTGGTCATTCTCATCACACATTACTAGTTTCATAAAAGCCAAGCAGGAAATTAAGATAGGAAATTAATTACTCACTGAAACATTTATTAAGCAACTCCTATGTGTACACACCATGCTAGACACTGAACGAAAAGAAGATGAATAGAAAAGGCACAGCTCTTAAGCAACCTACAATTTGTATAAGGAAGCATTAATTATAATATTACCATGGCTAACATCATTAACCAGGTATTATCTATACATAAAATGCTTTACAGTCTGTTATTATTAAATAAGCGGTTTTACATTTTTTCATTGCAATGAGCTCCAACTTCTTTATGAAACAAGTTCAACAGTTAGCAAATGAGAAAATTAAAGAAATGCTAAAAAACCAAAGTGCCTAGATTCCTAAAACTGATTTGTAGTGAGAGCGCCTAGAAGGATCCTAACGCCAAGATCATTCCGCTTTCCAGTTCCATCTTCAGGGAGAATGAGATGAAACATTAAAGTATTGCATGTTGTCAATAAATGGCTAGATTTTCCAAGGATTTCTAGTTTCTTAAAGATTCAGTATTATTTGTTCACTATGAGAATTAGTTCAATTTTTTTCTCTTTATGACTGTTTTTATATATGTTTACGTGCTTTAAAATGCTTAGTTTAATTTTTGTTAATAATAGAATGGGCTTCCCAGGTAGCGCTAGTGGTAAAGAACCTGTCTGCCAGTAAAGGAGATGTAAGGAGACCTGGGTTCCATCCCTGGGTTGGGAAGATCCCCAGGAGAAGGAAATGGCAACCCACTCCAATATTCTTGCCTGGAGAATCCCTTGGACAGAGTAGCCCGGTGGGCTACAGTCCATGGAGTCACAAAGAGTTGGACATGACTGAAGCGGCTTAGCACACAATAATAGAATAGAAATAGGCTCATTTAAAATGGCTCTCAGTATCCATCCAGAATAATTTAAATTCAACTTTAAGAGAAGCATATTAACTAAAAAAAAAAAAGATTCAGTAAAAAAAGGTGACTTTTCTCTTTCCATTTTGTTTGTGAGCATCACTTGCAGCATTGCTCATTTTGAACATAATTTACTTCTGACAGCTATAAGGTCCACATTTCCTAAGCTGCTTCCCTGAGCTACATTTGCCAGCAGGCATTAGCCATTCCAAGTATTCCACATATTGTGCAACGATGCAACTAGTTGGTTTTTTTTTCTTGTTTTCTTAGTTGTTGTAATATCAATATTCTATTAAGTTTTTGTGTTATACACACACACACACACACACACACACACACACAGGGAGCAGGGGAGGAGAGTACAATTGAGTTTTCCTTAGTATTACAAGATCTAAAGTAGTACTGTCTTAGTTTAGGCTGCTGTCACGAAGTTCCATAGACTGGGTATCTTATAAAAGCCAGAAATGTGTTTCTCACCATTCTGGAGACTGGATATCTGATATCACAGTGCTAGGTTCTGGTGAGAGTCTGCTTCCAGGTTGAAGACTGCTGACTTGTTGAATTTTCACATGGTGGAGAGCAGAGAGGTGAAGCAGACTCGCTCATGACTTTTAGGGTGCTAATTCCATTCACTCCTGTGACTTTATGTAACCCTAATTTTCTCCCAAAGGCCCCACCTCCTAATGTCATACTAAGAAGTAGGGTTTCAGTATATGAATTGTGGGGGGGGACACAGACATTCTGTCCATAACAAGTACTGAGTCAGGATGCTATTCTGGTTTAGCAACATATATTTTCTTCTTTGAAATAAGATCAATCTCTGGTTATGTTGGATTATCTATTTGAAGCCATTCTAATACCAGGGGCTGAATTTAGATGTCAGATGATCTCAGAACCCTTTGGAAATCATCTACCCTTTTCAATTCTTTTTATTACCAGACAACAGATCTAGATTAAATGTTTTTCATTGAGATTTTGAGATTATAAATATATTTTTGTTTCCATTCTTATATTGACTCATTTTCTTTACTATTTAAAAGTGGAGATTGTATATCATGAACCAATCATAAAGAGAGTTACTTTACTATAATAAAATGAATGATTTTAATTTTACAATCAGCTACATTCTATAAATACTGAAAATAGAGTCAACAGATTCACTCTAAATTTATATGTTCTTCTTTTCCATTGTTTATATGAAACTTTTCATCTATTGTTTCATCTCTTAGATGTTTTTGTTACTTTTTTTTTCCCTTCTACTATGCCACAATTAATGCTTCTATGTTCAGGGTTATTTTTCTATTCTTCCTATTCATAATTTTTATTTCATTACTCTTTGGTGTGTTCATTGTCATGTCATATCCTCTTAACAGGATTTTGAACTTTTGTAGAATTAACTAAAGGTTTGAGCTGCCCCTTTTATATTCCCTGTCTCTCCTTGTCTCTCCTGTATTTCAGTGTTACACACATGTTATTTATCCCATCAGTTTAGGTTCCCTTACTGTAGGAAACCTATTTATAGGAAGGGAAGTCTTTGACATATAATGTGGTAGAATTCATGAGACTGTGAGATGGAGGGTACTTTTTGCTAATTTGAAAACTGTTGCTGTTATTAAACTGTTTGTGTAAAAAGCATTTTCATAGGGATACAGATAAAACCTATGACAATAAAATTAAATGACCTAATGAGGAATATAGAGAAAAATATTGATCTTTAGAAAGGAACTTATGAATTGAAGTGGTCATAATAGCATTGTATTGCTATACATTCGGAAGCAGTATCTTATGGATTATAACTTGATGAGACTGTTTTGAAAATTAAATCTTTATCTTGGAAGTGGTTTGGATTAAAAAGAAATGTTTCCATTCCAGTAATCAGAAAGCAGTTTATATAAATGTCAAGAAATAATATCATATGCACATTATTCCATTAAAAAAATAAAATGAACTGTTTTGGAATTAATGTTCAAATTGGCTCTACTAAAGTCCAAAAAACAAAAAAATACTTTTTATCTTTTGGCATGTTTTCTTAAGCAGTGGATATCCATTTTAGAAAAAGAAAAGATAGGGAATTATAAGGCTACCCTAAAAGCTTGTGTTTGTAGTGATCTGATTTTATGGATAAGTAAATCAACAGATAAAGGAAAGATTATTCAAGCTTATGGCTCCTTCTTCAATGTGGAATTGCATTCATATGGGTCTACTTAAGTACTAGACATTAACCCAAAACAGTTATATATATGGAATCTTTAGTCATACAAAATTTGTTGTACCTATGAAAAAACATTTTATTGTTAGCCTATAACATAAAACTGTATTTTGTAAAGGAAGATAGGATTTTGTAGAGCATCTTTAGTTTTTCTTTCTACTTGTCTAATGTTTCAGATTTTAAAAGTTTAGAGCTTCCTGCTCAGTTTCCAGGAGATTTACTATACATCTTGTAGGTAAAAGGAATGAAAATAGTATTTTTATCAAATTTGCATTTTATAACTAAAATGAAAAGACAAATATACTTTATGTGGCATGTTGATATTATATTGCCTACCCTTCCAAATATTTGACTTGGAATCAAGTAGTCTTTTGTTTCAGATATTTTAAAAGGGAAGAGAAATTTATGTGCTATGAATGAAATGAACACTTTTCTTTAAATTTTAAAGGAAGCAAGAAATTATGGAATAATTCTCTCTTTTATTTCTAGTAGGTAGAATGCCCATGGACAAACACATTTACTAACATGGGCCAGCTTTTTGCTATTATAGTAGGGCAAAGATTTTACAAAAGTATTTTTTTTTCCTGAGAAATAATTCATTCTAATAGCACAGGGAAAGTGGGTTTTAGGACCTTCTTTTTCTTCAATAAAGGAAATTAAACAGTATTATATTTTTGACTTTATAGAAGTAGCACATAAATGCAATGAAGAAGAAATATTTTCCCTAAAATATTTCTGCTATCTTTCAACAGGATCAAAGAAATCATGAATATAGTCCCCATACTTTCTTGTATTACTTTTAAAAAATTGACAAAATAGATATATTTTAATAATTTTTCTAGGAATGTAGCACCACCTTACTAGACACTTCAGCATGTTGTCCAAATTCTTCATGCTTATTTTCTTTTTAATAGTTTTTGAAATTTGCAAACTTTCACAAGGAGCCTTAAACTTTCTATATACTCTTGCAATCTTTTACATTCTATTTAGGTATATTAGGCAAGTCATTCAACACACTGAGATAACATAAATATAATATAAATGATGTTTATAAACGTACATTTAAAGTGATGAGGCCTAGTCAAGGGTGGGTATATTATTTTTTATTATTATTTCTCTTAAACATTTAGAAGAAGTTACTTGAGATCTTTCAGTTCAGTTCAGTTGCTTAGTTGTGTGTGACTTTTTGCAACCCTAAGGACTGCAGCTCGCCAGGCTTCCCCGTCCATTACCTACTCCTGGCTGCTGCTGCTGCTGCTAAATTGCTTCAGTCGTGTCCGACTCTGTGTGACCCCATACATGGCAGCCCACCAGGATCCCCCGTCCCTGGGATTCTCCAGGCAAGAACACTGGAGTGGGTTGCCATTTCCTTCTCCAATGCAGGAAAGTGAAAAGTGAAAGCGAAGTCGCAGTCGTGTCCGACTCTTAGCGACCCCGTGGACTAAAACCTACTAGGCTTCTCTGTCAATGGGATTTTCCAGGCAAGAGTATTGGAGTTGGTAGCCATTGCCTTCTCCAACCTCCTCCTGGAGCTGGCTGAAACTCATGTCCATCGAGTCAGTAATGCCATCCAACCATCTCATCCTCTGTCATCCCCTTCTTCCTGCCTTCAGTCTTTCCCAGCACCAGGGTCTTTCCCAGTGAGTCAGTACTTTGCATCACGTGGTCAAAGTACTAGAGCTTCATCTTCAGCATTAGTCCTTCCAATGAATATTTAGGATTGGTTTTCTTACAGATTGACTAGTTGGATCTCCTTGTAGTCCAAGGGACTCTCAAGAGTCTTCTCCAGCACCACAGTTCAAAAGCATCAAGTCTTTGGTGCTCAGCTTTCTTTATGGTCCAACTCTACAGCCATATATGACTAATGGAAAAACCATAGCCTTGACTAGACGGACCTTTGTTGTCAAAGTAATGTCTCTGCTTTTTAATATGCTGTCTAGGTTTGTCATAGCTTTTCTTCCAAGGAACAAGTGTCTTTTAATTTCATGGCTGCAGTCACCGAAATCTGCAGTGATTTCAGTCCCCAAGAAAATAAAGTCCCTCACTCTTCCCATTGTTTCCCTATCTATTCCCCATGAAGTGATGGGATCAGATGCCATGATCTTAGTTTTCTGAATGTTGAGCTTTAAGCCAACTTTTTTGCTCTCCTCTTTCACTTTCATCAAGAGGCTCTTCAGTTCCTCTTCACTTTCTGCCATAAGGGTGGTATCATCTGCTTATCTGAGGTTATTGATATTTCTTCTGGCAGTCTTGATTCCAGCTTGTGATTCATCCAGCTTGGCATTTTGCATGATGTAATCTGTTATTTATAAGTTAAATAAGCAGGGTGACAATATATAGCCGTGGGGTACTCCTTTTCCTATTTGGAACCAGTCCATTGTTCCATGTCTGGTTCTAACTGTTGCTTCTTGACCTGTATACAGATTTCTCAGGAGGCAGATCAAGTGGTCTGGTATTCCCATCTCTTAAAGAATTTTCCACAGTTTGTCGTGATCCACACAGTCAAAGGCTTTGACGTAGTCAATGAAGCCGAAGTAGATGTTTTTTCTGGAATTATCTTGCTTTTTCTATGATCCAGCACATGTTGGGAATTTGACCTCTGGTTCCTTTGCCTTTTCTGAAACCAGCTTGAACATCTGGAAGTTCTTGGTTCACGTACTGTTGAAGCCTACCTTGGAGAATTTTGAACATTACTTTGTTAGTGTTTGAGATGAGTGCAATTGTACGGTAGTTTGAACATCTTTGGCATTGCCTTTTTTAAAAATAACATTTCATAAAACATTAAAAAAATTGCATCTGATTGCTTTCTGTTTTCCATGATTGGTTCCAAAGAATGTGATATCATTTTGTCTTAATCTGATATTACTGCATTATATTTAGTAAGCAGAGAATAGAACACCTTGTAAGGAAACCATCAACTTAAAAATATTTTGAAATATATTAAATTATTGGTATTTGACCAATTTTAATCTGAAAATAGTAATTTTATATGTTTCAACCTCAGGTACTATTGGACTAATTTTTTTCAGTCTTTGGAAAAGCAGAATTCTTCATAACAGTCTTCCTCTTGTTGAAATATCCTTCATTTTAAAGATTACCAGATATTTAGTTCATTGTAGGTAGCATTTTAGTGAACTTTGAGAGATTCCTGGAAAATTTTTAATTTTGAATGTACTAAAATTTTTAACATAATATTTTTATTTAGGAAAAATGTTAATTTCTCTTAAAGTTATTTTCAGTGAGTTTTATAAAACTTTAAAATTACATTAGCCATAAATTGTAAAATATGTAAATATCTTGCATTTTAAATATCAAAGTAATGAAAAACAAAGTTTTGAAGAATTGAAATATCTTTTTAATATTTATTGCATTTTACCTTATGAACTATTTGTTAAGTATGCAAAGGTCCTATGGATTAAAGATAACATGAATTATTTATATTAAATTAAATTTTATTTTTCCTTAAATAAAATATGTATAATTGATAGATCATACAAACCATTTTCAATTTGATTTATACAAATCTAATTTGTTAATCTGTAAATTTACATCAATTTTATATCATATGAACCATTTTCTATTTGATTTATATGGGTCTAATTTATTAATCTCTAAATTTAGGACTTGTTTTTATAGTATCACTTACTTAGTCATATTTTTGTGCAATATCCCCTTAATTTAATGACAGAATTTTTTTCTACAGGGAAATTAAATAGCCTTCTCTGAGATCCTAAGTGTAGATAAGTAAAATCAGAAGTATTTGAAAGTTTATTTTAAACATCTCTGTAATAAAATGATTTGTAAAAAAAAAAATACTGTAGACATCTAGCATATGTTAGATAGTTCTCTCAAATGAAAGGTCATTGGTGTCCTTCAGCAGAATTCATCTACTCTATATTTATTGTTGAAGGACACATTGTGGAATATTCTTTGCTGTTACCCACGCAAGTCAGAGGATGTTTCCTATTCATTTGCTCATTTAAAAATTCATCCCTGAGTACTGACTGGCACATCTACAAACCCTCTAGATGGGGGTGATATGTTGAGTGGGTGGGTAGGAGTGTATTTAAATTTATTTTCCCAACTCCAAACCAAGAATTTTCCACCTCTAATTCCTAAACTGTTGTGAGTTTGGACTCTTAGGAAGCGATACTCCCCAGAACCAGCTTTCTTTGGAGAGTTGTGTAGCAATGTTTGAGCTTGGGTGGGAAAGTACACACCCTGATCACTGTTATCTGTAGCTTCCAGATGAAGAAATGTTCATTTCTCAGTAAGCAGTCACACAATAGTAATGAGCACACACAATGTAGACTGTGCTCTGTTCCTGGTCACTGTGAAATATCTTTCCCTAAGTCTGCTATTATTGTAAATGTAGAAATGTTGACTTCTCAAAGTTTAGATGAAGGGAAGAACTGAGACTATAAAAGCAGGATAAATCCTTGTAATAGGCCCTCATGAAAAGGAAATGCAGTATAGTTTATGTGTGCTATTTAATATATACTTTAATATGTTCACTAACAATTGTTAAATTCTATTAGGACCATTGAACAGCTTAAACACAATAATCTGCCATATAATTAGGCTTCCTTCTTCCTTCTTTCTCTTCTTTACTTTCTTCCTCCATTAAGAAGATGGAAATCAAACACCACAAGTACTTTGTCACAAAGTTGGTACCTGTGTGAAGCAGAAATATAGGCAGTCTCCAACTTATGAAAGTATAATCTCAATATATATATATTTATAAATATATTTATTGGAATAAATAGGTAGAAACTCATCTCACATTTCCCAAAGAAACAAGACTGTAAGGCAAGGTAATCTCAGACCATTTCACCAAGGACTCATTAATTCCATATCTTGAATCATTGTATTGTACCAAAAGTACTGAAAGTGCAGTCAGATGTTACCCATAATTTCTTAGGGAGAATGGTTTTATAGCCCTAAATGTGATGCCAAGATCATCTCTGCTGCTTCAAGTTGGTTAGAGATATCCCTCTTTTTACTCCTGAACAGTGACAAGATCAGGAGGGAGACAGAGAGGAGAAAAAAAAAAAAAAGCTTCCCCAGGTGGCTTCTCTCATGCCCTAGGATCAGGATTCCAGGAGACTGAATGGGAGTGCCATTTAGGTGAATTTGAAACAAGTTGTTGAGCCCATCTGTTAAAAAGCATTTTTGAAACTAGCCAAATTCCTGCCCAGACTTTTCTTTCCTTAAGAATCCATAATGGACCTTTATGCTTCCTTTTCTGTTTGTTCTTGCTCTTGATTCTGGCTGGCTTTTCTCATCCTCTAGGTGACTGCTGCACAGATCCATAGAACCAGTGATTTCCTCCATTTCCTGTCCTTGAAGCAGTCCTGCAGTACTGAGGTTTTCTAAAGGCTTTCACTGTTAACACCAAAAGAAAAATAAAACAAAGCTCCATCCTTTGCCACCATGGGAACCAGACTCTGCTATACAGGCATTTGGTTTTCCCAAACGAGGGATGAAATCTTGAAAAATACTGTGAGGAGCTAGAATGTTGAGGGTAGACACTAGCAAGTGCAGGGTATGTTAGAAAATAAATGAAATTGTATTCTGAATTCCTGCTTCCGCTGGCTAGCACCGGCCTCCAGCTTTGCTATTATGTACCCTACCATGGAGGGCATGGGTCTGAGTGGGAACCTTTCTGCGGTAGTGGCAGTTTTGATAGAGGAAAGAAGGAGCCAGAAAAAATGTAGGGAGCCAGTCACAGGCAACTAGCAGAAAAGGAAGGAATCCCAAAAGGAGGAGAGCCTAAGTGGTAGCAGGAGACTGCTTTGGGTCAGTTTTTAATGTAAAATGTAGCATATAAGTTGACTACTGCTTGTGCATTTAGATGAAGCATTTCATGTTGCTAAACAAACACTGATTATACAAAAGGAGTTATTTGTGATATTTTATCCCATACTTTGATTCATTCACTTGGCATGATTTAATTTCTGATTTTCTTTACTTTCAAACAAGGACTTTTTTTTATTTATTCATTTTTCTTTTCCTAGTAGTATGCCATTAAGATTATGTGCAAAAACCGTAATAATAAAGTTACCATCCTTGCCTTCTTATAAGCTGGTGCTCAGTCCCTTCAGTTGTGTTCAACTTTTTGTGACCCCATGGACAGTAGCCTGCCAGACTTTTCTGTCCATGGGATTCTCCAGGCAAGAATACTGAAGTGGGCTGTCATACCCACTCCAGGGGATCTTCCTGACTCAGAAATCAAACCTGCATCTCCAGCGTCTCCTGCATTGCAGGCAGATACTTTACCCACTGAGTCACCTGGGAAGCCTTCCTTATAAGCTGGGAACCAGCAAGCAGGAAAGCATCTATGAAGATGCTCTTTGGAAGTAATTTTAAAGCTTGCAATTTTGCATACAGTTTAAAAGTCTACCTCTTCCCTCATGTCAGCATACAACCATTATTCATAATGTGACTGATATTCTATTACTTGATTTCTCTATCTGTGAATATGTCTTATCTGAAAGAAAAATAAAATTTAAGTTATATTGTTCATGATTTTATATTTAATATTTTCACAATCAAAAGAAAAATGAAAGACTGTGATCTTTATATGTTGCATGCTAATCATAGTAAAGCTGATTACTAGAGACACAATAGGATTAGGTGAGCAGCATTTAGAAGCCATGGTTTTCTGCAAACCCAAGAGCTTTTCCCTAACTTGACAGTGTGTGCAGGTAAGGCTAGATGGAGTGCTTTCTGCCTTACATTAAAGAAAATATGCTGCTTTAGCTTTACATGGTAGCATGCCAGTTTTAGTATCTCTCTGTTGCTCCTCAAAATAGTATTTGGTTGCAAAGAGAAATCAAAAGTTGGTGTTATAAGAAAAACTTTTCTTTTCAAACTTGACATTGTTTGTTTAGTCCAAAAAACAAGTAGAAAAGAAAGAGAAAAGGATAAAAAAAAAAATACATGGATAATGACTGTAAATGCTAGAGTTTTGACCATTTATATGTAGCTACTTCCAAACCAAAATAACCTAAAGATCATCTGTAGATTAACAGGTTCTACATCAACTAAAGCCAGCAAATGGATACCAAAGGGGTAAAATAGATTGAAACAAAGACAAGTTTTTTTTTTTCCAATCCTATAATAGAATCTGAAAATATATAGAAACTCAAGGAAAGTCTGTTCTAAGCCAATTTGTCCCTTCTTCTTTAAATAAGAGTTAATACATTACCTTTCCTTTCACTCTAGTACTTCTGTAAAAAAATCTGAGTCTTATGAGAAGACTATTTTTGTGAACATGATCAAGTCAAGATTTGATTACACTTTGGGCATGACTTGGATTTGCATAACAGAAGTTCCTTTGGTTAAGCCTAGTTCTCTGTATTAGTAAGAACTCGGAGAAATGCCTTATGACTAGACAGGATCAATGGTATTGCCTGTGGCCCTGTGCCTTAGTTAACAGTGAAAAGAGAATGCACTTTCAGCTGACTGACTGACTGACCTTAATTTTGTCAGCACATCTTCCTTTCCTCATATCCTACGAAGCCCATGTATAAAATTTTTGTCATGGCTGATTCTGTTTCATTGGTTTGTTTTCATTTTCCTTTCTCTATTAGACTTCCATGCAGCACTTACCAAAACCCCTTTTGGGAACTGTCCTACTCATGACTGTATTTGCTTAGTAACTCTCCTCTAAATTCCCTGATTTTGTCGTTTTACTCCACATATTTAATAAACTTGTCAAAAAATGAGCATCTTAAATGGAAAATAGAATTTCAAAGGATATCATTATAAAACCAAAGTGTATCCTAAACATTAAAAGATCTATGTCTTTATATGATTCTCAATATAAAGCAATAAAACAAAAACTTAATGTTTGTGACCATGTCATATCCAAGTTGCCTTTGAAAAGTAATACATTCTGATTCCTTATTTGGTAGATAGGAAACCTAAATCAAGCAGCAAATGAGTGTCACATACCAATTATTTCAGTCATTAAAAAAAACTTTTTCTTTTAACATGAACTGTAGGAAACGAACTACTTTGTATAGGTGTAATTGTCTACATTTATCCATGTTCTATTATGCATTAAGGCCACGGCAATAAATGCAGCTGTGTTGATATTTCAGTTTCCACTTAATATATTTTAAACAAAATTGATGATTTTTAGTTCATTAGTAACTTTGACTATTAAGTAGCTGTTTGTTGAAACCTTTAAAATGGTGCATTTGCAGTTATTTTTTTTCTTTCAACTTAACAGCATTTACTATTATCTTACTTTTTATAAATACTTTTCATCATGTACCCTCTTTTAAAAGCACAGCTAATTAAATATAAGAATACGACAAGAAATGTCAACATAGATATGTTTATTGTTGAAAACTTTTTCGTAAGTACCAAAATATTGCTCTCACCCTAGTGCCGTAAAACAGTTTTTCCTTCCATTTCTTAACCTAGGTCCCAAGCCCTGTGTCTCAAATAGTACTTGAATTGCCTTATAGATATTAATAGTTTTATATTGCATACACTTACATTGATTATGTGTAGTTAAGACGTGTAAAATCTGATTATATATGTTTGTATATACACATATGGAAATATACTTAATATATGAAAAATTTAGGTATTATATAGATATATGGACAAACAAGGGAATTTCACCCAATATTATCAGTATATTAACTACATTCATATTCACACCCTAAACAGATGTACAAAGTGAATAAATCATTGTAAGCTTTGTCTTATGAACAGCTATCAAATGAATTTCTCTTGTAATGATTTTTTTCTACTTTATATTTTTGAAAACCGCAATAAACTATTGTCATTTGTGAAAAAGTATGAACACATTATACACTAAATAAATTACAGATTTTAGGTACATAAATTTACATTGTGTTTTTTAAGGAAATAAATTTATTAGAAATATTTCAAGGCCATGATGTAAATAGATTACATATCTGATAGAATTGGGATATCTTTAAGTGAAATTTCATGACTACTTGTCATGAACTTTCTTTTGTCCAAGTAAGTCAAAATTAAAAGTAGAATCTTTTAGAACCACTATAAAAAAGCTTTAGAAATAATTGCTAAGATAACTGTGCTAGCAGCATAGAAGAGTCATGTATGTTTTGCACAGGGCAATGAAAGACTTTTGAAAACTCCTTGCTCAGTACCCAGCAGTATTACTGAAATTTTGTCTCATATTCCTTAAATGCTGCCAGTGGGAGGGAACCTGCTTCCTGTGATTGTTTTTTTTCCCTTTGAATGGGAGCGATGGAGCACTTGCATGATGTGTTTGGTGCCTTGCATGAAAAAGACATGCAAAGGCAAGGTCTAGTCTGCATGCTGCTTAATGAATGTTTTTCCTTTTCTCTCCCTCCTTGTCATGTGCTTTCAGAAGACAACAATGTGGAAGGTGGGTGCTTTCTACTTTGTTTTCCAACTCTCATTTGCTTTTTATTTCTTAGTAATAGTAGAGTACATCTTGAATGTAGACGGTAAGTTGAACTTCTGAGTATTTGCTGATTTCTGGATTGTGTATCATTTTTCATATAGAACACACACTTTCAACTCCCTTCAGCCCCAAGTGTTATGAAACCTCTTCAACCTTAACTCCAGCCCTTGATGGACTTCAGCATCCCATATAAACCTTAGAATACTTATTTCAGTGTTCTCCATGGAAAAATGACACAATCTTGCTTCTTTTATTTTAAATGAAAAAATATATCTTTGTGGTTTCCGAACCCAGTGCATGATTCTTCATTTTTTTTTCTTGATCAAAATGATTTCTTTTGTAAATTTTGAGTATTATTATATCATCTCTAGCCCATTGGTTTAGTTTCAAATGATTTGATTTTTTAAAAAACACAAAATAAAGTATAAGAGGCATAAATTTAGATTAAAAATAAGCCATTGGTTCATGGAAATAAAAGCATTCAGCATTCCAGCATGATTACTGGTAAGTATATTTGTAATATTCTATGTCTGTTAAATAGAATTATGGTATTTGTTCAAGGTTTTCTAAAATTATCAAGAGCTTTTGAGAAAGCTATACATTTTTCCTGTTGAATTCAACAAACTAAAACATGTTTCAACATCTTTTTCTAAATTGAAAAAAAAAAGCAAAATATAGTTGATTTTCTATGTTGTGTTAGTTTCATATTTCAACATCCTTACCTTTAAGGAACTTAAATGCATTAGTGCATGTGCTTTAAAATGAATATGTAAAGGATAAAAACATGAAAAGAACTAGGAAGTGCAAAGAATTGTGAAAGGGAAATTGATGTCATATCACCTTACATGATCATAGCATTAGCAGTTCAGATTCTCTAGAAAGAGTCCCCATCTAATGTAACAGATTAAAATTACTAAAATTTGATGTCTCAAAGAACAATTCATGCTAATACAAAATTGATCAGTAGCAGATATCAGCATATTATTTGTGATTATTTTGTGGATTCTTTCAATTGCTTAGTTGCCGAACATTTGTTTCATAATTTAAGTAAAACAAATTAAAAGTTTAAAAGAAATCACCAGTGAAAAATTTTCCAGGTATTGCTTCTGTAAATGGCATCTTTTTTTCTACAGTATAATTTAAATAGCGTGTGAGTGTGCACTTGGTAAAGATATTACCCTTACAGGTCTGACTGACATTGTTCAAAATCATTCTCATTTATAATTGTGCATGTTATTTGAATTCAAAAGGTTGTTTTTTTTTAAGTATCTTTTTGGCTTTTTTTGTATTTCTTTAATCATCCTGTAAAAAGGTCTATGTTTTTGTTCTTTTCTCTTTAAATCCAGTTGCATTCAAAGGGGCTTTAAAATCAGCTTAATGAGCATGTATGACTCGCTCCTTACACATCTCATGAAAAAAATTGACAAGATTTTCAGAGTATAGGCTCATAAACTATTGTAATAAAGTTCATTCAATCATTGGAGAAGGAAATGGCAACCCACTCCACTACTGTTTCCTGGAAAATTCCATGGATGGAGGAGCCTGATAGGCTCCAGTCCATGGGATTGCAAAGAGTTTGACACGACTGAGCAACTTCACTTTATTCGATCATAATTTTTAATGTCTATGTTTATAACTCCACTTTGACCATATAGTCTAACTGCCTTGGAGGTAGGGAGTATAACACAAACAATGCAAATGTTATTGATATTTAAAAATTTCTATTCTTACTAAGGTAGTATTAAAAGCCATTAGAAGAATGTAAAAATTACATCTTGCACAGAATTATTTCCCTGATTTATTTTACAAAAAAGTTGTGAACTATTGTTAGGAAATGTATAATAATTTTTAAATGAAATTAAATGAAAAATTGTATAACCTGGGCAGAAAAGCTGCTGTTCTTAAGCACATAAAGTATCATGAGTCACCAATGAATCATAAACTTTTTAAACTGATTGTGATTTTTGTTTTGTTTAAAAATCACTTAGAAAATATAAAAGAAACTAGATTACAGAAACATTGAACTACTGTACTAAATAATTTTTATATCATAATTATATGATTTGTAATTGTGTCTGCCCCACAGTAATGTGTAAATACCCCTTAAAATTTTAAGGCCATAATATAGGTTATTTCAATACTGATTCAAGTAATATACAATGCTGTTTAGCTCAAAGCCTCAAATATATTTGAACAGTGGGAAATGAAATATACATTTTATTAAATTTGTATGTATGCTTTATTTCTCTAGCATTTTCCCATATTCTTGAAATATATAGGGATTGAAATGTAACTTAATTTCTAAATTTAGAATAAAGAACTAGGAATTAATGCTGAAAAGTAAAACATATATTTATACATAGTGAAATAATTTTTAAAAGAAAATTACTAGTATTCTTTAGAAAATGGGTAGTCTTCAATCTTAAATTGTCAAGGAAGAATTAAAAATAATTTAAATAAACAAAAGGAATTCCATATTCTTTTAGAAAACTATCTTGATGAAATTTTATCTTAAATATACTCATGTTAACTCATACTTTAATATTGAAGTGATGTTTAAGTAAAATATTAAATAATTTTGTTTTCCATGGAAAATTACTTAAGCCTGTTTAAAGGTCATCCATTGTTTCTTAAAAAAATTCTAACTTTACAACTGCATGTCTGATGATCTCTTTTATATTTGAACAAGCTTATTCAGTTCCTAACTGTGTCAGACAAGGGGCCATTTCTGCATTATCATTTCAGTGTGACTCAGGATGTGTTTTTCTGTTTTTCATTTAATTATGAAACGTCTCATTTTTTATGAGAGGAAAAAGATCAGACCCAGCCCATGTTTCAGGTATTCCCTTGGGTTTTTTTTTTTTTAAGTATAATTTCGTCACCAAAGAAGGCAAACCCTGTGGGGGCAGTGTTCAAAACAGCCTTATCAGAGGGCATGCAGGGCAGATGCAATATTTAAGGGGTTGGTTGGATTTTAAGTCATGCTCTTATGCTGTTGAATGCTCCAACTGATACATGGAAGAAATACACAGTGCAGCACATGCAAGTGTTTAAATTGCAGTTCTATAAATCTTTGCCCCAAAGCATTCCAACCAGGAGTTGAAAGAATGCTTTTGATTTGCCTCTGTGATACAGACACGTCTCATAGGAAACAAGATGTCTGTCACTGAACATTTTTGTCACTGTGACAACCCTGCCTTCCCATGCTCCCTTGTTTATTGCTGACTGTGCTCTTGTTTCCCTTCAAGGTCTGGCGCACCTGATGATGGGCGACCAAGGTATGGGCTCTGTTCCTTTTCCACTCTGCTTTCAGTGTTTTCTTGTTCTCTAGCCGCTTTCAAACCATTGCTGCAAAGGATGGGCAAATGCTTGCAAGTTATCTGGCTGCAAATAAAATGCATAACTTTGTTCACATTTTTTCATGTGTTTTTCTCCCCTTTATTTGTTGGTTTGGTATTGGTTTGCTCCTTTGACTTTTATTTTCCTTCATTCTTGCACTATATCTGCAAATAAATGAGACATAAGAACTTGTAATTGAGAGTTTCCATACGTTTATCAGCATATGCAGTTAAAGGTAGTTATAGTAAAGAAAATCAGAGAGCCATTAATATATGAAAGAAGATACTTGGTTTAATGTACTGCACCAAAAAGAGTCCATTTTTCACCCATGCATGGCAGTTTGGGAACATATGCAGACATCTTTGGCTTCTGGCTTCTTGAATGCTGAGTATAGTGTTCTACAAAATCAATACTTTTTCTACCTACAGGCATTGTGTATCTCCTTTTGTGCAGTCTTTTAAAGTGAGCATGGGCTTTCTAATTTCCTTGCACGTATTGCCTTAAAAAAAGGCAGATTTCTCAACATGTATTGATTATATCTCCATTTGTTTTCAAACCCTTATTTATACCTTCTTGTATATTTAATTTGCAAAGAGTAGTACATTTACATATATTCATAATTCTTATTGTTGTTTCTCTCCTCTTTATTCTCTTTGTATGGAAACCCTTTCTTCATGGAACCATTTCATCAAATCCATAGGTAAAAGTAAAGGTATTACATTATTTTATTTCTTCTTAATATCATCCATATGAATAATAGTGTGTCTAAGTTATGCAAATATATTTAGACCTTTTGGCATTAGTAATGGGCACTGGGAGGTAGGTGTGAGTGGTAATGAATATTTTATGAATTTAAGGTAAGAAAAATCCATCAAAATGTTTCCCTCTGTTTTTCTTGCTCTTTAGAGTGTTTTTTTTTTTAATGTCAGCAGCTTATATAATTAGCATATTTAAAGATTAGTTACAGGTTTTAGTGTCAGTTTTTGCAGTATCATTTAATGGTAGTTAAATAATGAGTGTAGCCACCAGAAACATATCATCCTCAAATATTTAATTCTGGAGTACACCTGCACCAGCTATTCTGCCTAAGAATGTAAGTCGAAGCATGTGCAGCGTTGAAATGGTACTGCTGCAGGCTCATCAGGCTGTGGTCCTCTAGATGTTATATAAACATGTTGACTCCATGGTAACTCTAAAAGGTAGTGTCATAAGAGAGATAAAGGCTCAAGACAAGCCTGCTCTTTCTTTTGTGGATACTAACTTTGTTTTAAGAACATTGTCAACTAGGTATACATTTCTGCATCCCTTGGTAAGTCAGGCATGTGTATTCTTTGACAGTATTGGTGCCAAATTTAAAAGCATGCTTAGTTTGCCATTTAGAACTATCCATGTTGTGTTTAATGTTTTCATTAAAAGAAAATAGATGATATGCAGCTGTGGTAAATATAAATATGTCTCATAGCCTTTAACCATTTTTAACTGTGTATGAATGAATGTGCCCTTGGTATCTAGTTTTGTTTTATTTTGGCTGTTTTAAACACAAGCATGTGTTTCTTTGAGTTCTCTGAATCTCTCTTTTGCTCTGAACCTTCATCAGGTGAATTGGTACCAAAGTACACAGTTCTCTCCCTTTGCATTAGTGTCATCCAGCAGGGAAGCTTTTCTGTTTAAAAAAAAAAAAGCCCTGAATATGAGTGTAGAAATAAGTAAGAGAGGATATCAAAATTTTAAATGTGTAACATAGACCTTTAGAAACAAATGTTGTCTGAGTATTTTGAGCCAATAAAAAGAGAACATATGTTATTGCAGTTTGTATTTTGGTCAGCCATTTCGAATGATATAACTTAACCTTATTTTACACTTTTAGAAACCATGAAAATGACAACATATATCAGTTCTTTATCAGGAAAAAAGACACAGATGGGTATAACGGACTTTTGGTCTCAGAGGGAGAGGGAGAGGGTGGGATGATTTGGGAGAATGGGAATTCTAACATGTATACTATCATGTAAGAATTGAATCGCCAGTCCATGTCTGACGTAGGGTGCAGCATGCTTGGGGCTGGTACATGGGGATGACCCAGAGAGATGTTGTGGGGAGGGAGGTGGGAGGGGGGGTCATGTTTGGGAACGCATGTAAGAATTAAAGATTTTAAAATTAAAAAAAAAATAAAAAAAAATTAAAAAAAAAAAAAAAAAGAAATTTTATGTACCATTTGGGATACTTTTAAAATTCTTTTTTTTTTTTTTGAGGCCAAACTACTGTTACTTCCATTTCTGAAGTGAGCATTTTCCCCCAAGTTCCATAGTATAGGAATCAGGCTGACATAGAGGGAAATGTATTTATATTTTATTTTACTAGCTGAGTGAAGTAAATGTATATGTGTTTGTATATGTGCATGCATATATTTGTATGAATGCATGTGTATACATAACTTTCTAAGTATACATACACATATATATCAATTACATTGTAAAAAAGTAACTCTTAAAAATAATACTCTAATTATATAACCATTTAACTCTACTTATGGAATAATTCATTTTTATGCTTACCTGATATTCATTTTGGTATAATTAATGTTAAGTGTCACTTAACTTTATTCAGTTGTATTATGTCAGTCATAAAAGTTTTCTATTGACATGTGTGTCAAAAATATTTTTGCTTTACCAGTTTTCATCAAATTTTATTTCTCAATCAGCACAAAACTATACAGGACAGGAATTTGGTATTTACTTTACATTATTTTTCTGTTAATAGGGCTAGGACACTTCTTGGTGTTAAATGGGAAATGAAGACTTTGAGATGGACTTGGGTATTTTGTAAAACAGTGATCACCTTTACATGTTGGTTAAGCTATATATATATATATATATACACATATATATGCATATATATAATGAGAAACATGATTTGTAAGTCTGCATTAGTTGCAAATTAGTTCAACAAATCTGCATTCTAGAACAAAAAATCCAGTCTTGACTGTGATGAATCATAAATGAGTGTCAATAAAATAGGGAATGAAAACATGGAAAGAAATGGAAGTGCAGGGAGAGTGGTAAATAGTATGATTAGTGATGGGCATTCAGAAAACATAAAGATAATATGAATCAGGGTCTCCTTTAGGAGGCTATCCTTGCCTTGTACCACCTGTTGGAGGAGTCAAAAATGTCTGGAAACTTTACAGTGTAGCCTTTTGTATCAGGTTAAATCCTAGTTGTGCATAAAACGTGTTAAATCTACCTAGTCTTAAGTAACATAATGCATGGAAAATTCATGCTTGTCAAATCTTCCCATCAAATTTTAATCCTGAAACATTTTTTGGACCCACCATTTCTCTTTAGGAGTAGTGAATTCAGGTGCTCTGGAATAATCATTTGGGAATTAAAATCTTCCTTTATTGAATCCAGAAGCAAAACCAAGTTCAAGAATATTATTGCTATCATTTTGATATATTTTATATGGATTCTTAGGTATTTTCTGAACTTTTAAATGTCCAGTGACAGACAATTGTATTACGTTTTGTAATTTTTAAAAGGAACATTTCTTCTGATAACCTCCTTCATCCTCCTCCTCAGGCTTCTCTCTAGAGGTAAGCACTGGTATCACTTTGTGATATATCCTTACACAGTTGGTATGGATCCTTCCAAACTCCGTAATTATTTCTTCAGGGTTTGAAAACTGCATAATTCCTTATCATATTGTATGACAAAAGCAGATAAGTCAGCTGGAGACGTGTTAGGGCTCGTTGCTTTGCTGGCAGAATCAAAATGAAAGAAATAAAAACTTTTTCACTCTTTTTGTAGACCATCTTGACTCATATTTTGACTTGGTCATTCTGTTTCACATTTTAGAGTTGATTATTTTTATTTGTTTTCATGTTTTCTAAATGATTACAGTTAGGAATAATGTTTATTTTCTTTGGGATAACTAAGAGAGAGAATATTCAGGGCCAACCAAACTCCTATTGGTTGTGGTTAGATAAATTCAAGCAGTCTTTGTGACACTGTGTTTGCTTTCTTTCTAGGTTTGAAATTTGCCACAGTATTGTTAGGAATATTGACAATATTAACTTTATTTTCCACTCCTTTTGAGAATCTAGATTTATCTATTTGTCTGGGAAGGCAGTTTTTTTGCTTGTTTTCTTCTATGTGTATTTAAACTGGTCACTTCATTCTAACAATTGATTATATTTTACTCTAATATTTGAGAAAAATGAATGACCATTTAAATCGGAAAATGTCAAAGAAAGTTACACTGCAAATCCAGCCATCATTGACTGGTTAAATAGCTGAGAAGCATAGGTTAATAATTGTCCATTGAATGATGACCAAAAGCCTATATTTTCTATCATAACAATTATTATAACTATATATTTATGTGAATGATTATATATTTAATGTCAACTTTTCCTAGTAGAATGTAAGCTCCATGAGGGCAGGAAGCTTGACTTTCTTTTTGACCATTGTATTTCCAGAATGTCTTTCTTACTGTATCTTGAACTTGGCATTCTCATGATTTAAGTATGTGTGTTTTGGGGGTGTATTGGAAAAGGTAGATATAGAGGAGGACATGGAGGCTTTGTGGTGGACATAGTAGAGGGTGGAAAAGTAAAAGGAAACTTGTAAAAGTAACTAGAAAGAATTGTAGCAATAGATTATATTGAATGCTGTCTGTCTCTACACTTCTTTTGTTTCCGATCATATCCTTTTTCAAAGCTACAGTATTTCTTTCTAATAAAATATCATTCTGGTATCACTTTAATATGTCTTAACCTATGAACAGCAATGATCCTGTAAGGAAGTAAAAGGTCTCTGTATTTTTGTGTTTGTAGGTTTTCAAAAATTTTAATGTGATTCACTGTCACAGTGGCAAATAATAAAACCGTATTTTCTAACTTTCACTATTCGTGTGATAGCAACACAGGACATTTCCTGAAATTCACATATAATGTTAAACTAACTAATGTGGTTTCCATGAGTTCTGAGTTCTTTTTTTTTAACCTGTATCAATTGTGATGTACCATAAGACTTGTGTTTAAATTGGGTTTCAATTGGGTTAGCATTGCAAGCTTTCAAACAAGCCAGAATTTGTCGTATCTGTGATATGTCTTAATGTGATATGAGCATATTTGCTATTCCTTTCATTTGTAAATCCTGCACTATATTTGCAAAATAAGTTTCCATTTGACTCTTTCAAATGTTTATTGTTTATCTGTGTTTCTCATGTTACTAGAAAGCCAAGGTATTACAACTGTAGACCATGTAATTACACATTTTAAAAGTTCCTAAACTTCATTGTGTTAGTGAAAATGAAGATCTTAAAATGGAATAACTGTAAAGAAAATACAGATTTTTCTCATAACCTTGTGTTAATATCTATATATAGTTAGTTCCACTCACCTAATTGATAAGCAGTATCAAAGATTATGTATTTAAAATTTTACCTGTAATGTGAAGCCACAACTAATATTCTATCTATTCTTAAAATAGATTTGATATTATTAATACTTAGAGAAAAATAACATATTTAGTAGTAGTATGCATCTTCTTCTGTTTCCATAATTTTTGTTTCAACTATCATCTTTGTGACTAATTTGTCTGTGAAGTGCAGTTTCCAGTTACCAACATCATGATGCATGTTTGTTTTATAACTCGGAAATACATTTTACTGTGATATCTGATATAGAACTAATTTAGTTTTGAAAATATCATATCTCTCTTCTTTTGTATGGCTTCTGAAGTCATGTCTCCTCATTTAGCTTCAAAATATCAACTATTCTTCATTGCTCAGAAGCATTTTTGAGTGTTGACAGAATCTTAACTGTATTGAAATGCTTACGTGTGGTTCATTTGCAACCGAGGCATAATTTATTTCTGTTTATTTATTGTGACTTCTATTGTTGCAGTACTAGAAGCTCCTCAGCCACAGAACATGGAAAGACCAGAATTTCACTTCATGAAATAAGATATTAAATGTCTACTTCACTAATGTAATATACTTAGAAGGCTACATCACTGTTTAAAATTTGGCATTTATTTTGCAGTCTTCCTTAGCCTACCTGCCTGTCAGTTCTGAGCACAATGAAGAAAAGCTACTGGAAGAGTAAATATTTCTGTATTACTGCTTGCTGCAATTTAATGGTTTTTATCATTATGTTTTTACTAAGAAAAGCCCCAGCACCTTTTTTTATATCTTCACTCTTGGTTCTGTGATGAGAAGTTTCCTATTTACATTCTATACACAATTATGACATTGAATAACTGGTAAACTAAATAAGGATTTTGTTAAGCTTGTAGTGGATTAATTAATCCTCATTGAACAGCACAGAAAGGATTCTTCACAGTCTAACAGTTTAAAGAATGAGGTAGTATAAATATAACTTTAGATTCTTTACTGAAATAGATCATAAATAGCAAAAAAAATATTTTATATCATATTGAATATTAAAAGGATCATTTCTTTTACAAAATAATGATTTTATCTTATTTATCCATGTTGAAATGTATTTTTGTTAATCTGAAGTGAAGTGAAATGAAGTGATAGTCTCTCAGTCATGTCTGACTCTTTGTGACCCCATGGACTTAGTCCATGGAATTCTCCAGGCGAGAATACTGGAGTGGGTAGCCTTTCCCTTCTCCAGGGGATCTTCCCAACCCAGGAATTGAACCCATATCTCCCACATTGTAGGTGGATTCTTTACCAGCTGAGCCACAAGGGAACCCAAGAATACTGGAGTGGGTAGCCTGTCCATTCTCCAACAGATCTTCCCACCCAGGAATAGAACCAGGGTCTCATGCATCGCAGGTGGATTCTTTACCAATTGAGCTATGAAGGAAGCCTAAATTAATCTAGGTTTAAAAAATCAGAATCTTTAGGCTGATAAGAAGATATTTCTTAACTTGTCTTGGCCAGTGATTTTAAAGAATACTATAATTACCCAGGATACTCATTAGCTCATATACTAAAGGGACTCGAATCTTCAACTAGAATCAGAACTTTGTAGCAGAAAAGAACTTTTCAGATAATCTTTACAAATTGTTGACACTATTTTATTTATAACATATAATGGGAGACATTGCTTATTATGATAGGCAAAACACTGTGGAAATTTTGGCTAAAATAACTGATACAGACTTATCAACTCTAAGGAGACCTTAAGACTTTGCTCCACTTAAACACTAATAATCATGAAACAGGATTCTATCTTCTTATTTAAAAAATAAAGTTAGAGGTAGTATGAAGGAAACTCCTCATAAAGTATTATATAAGATGCTATTGTTTCTCATTTTGAAGGTTTCATTTTAGGGGAGTAAAATATCTTATAACAAAGGACCAGTATAGTGTGATATGTAAGTACCACAGTCATAAGACCTGTTCAAATCCTGCATTTGCTTTTTACTGACCCGGGGCAAATAATTCAGCCTCACATGTCTAAATCTTAGGATCTGTATTATTAGCTAATAAAAATACTCCATTCTCCAGTATGCTGTTACATGACAAATGCAAAAATAAGTAAAAGATGGTTTCTATCAATGGTAATGCTGAAACATACTGTACACCCTTAAATTAAGTAAATCTGAAAACTAATAATATGTAATATGCCCAGGATTTTAAGATGCTATTAGTTTCAAAATCTGCCTATCCTATATATAAATACCCTATTTTTTATGATTCTATGATTAAGTTATAAATAACTGGACATCAGTGTCCTTGTGGCTCATACTACAGAGAATAGTGGCACAATTAAGCATGAAAGGTTAATTCTACTTAACCATATTTAAATATCCCTATTTCTCTTTTACATTTTCACATTTCTCTCACATATAATGATGAAGTTGAAATAAATTGTCTTCCCTTTGAACAAATCTAGGAATTCTAGTTTCTTTATATGCTGTTCTTTAAATGCAAATTAACGAACTGAAGGGGTCAGAAAGAAATATTTTCTTGTGGACTGGAAGTACCTCCTAGAGAAAAAATTTTTTATGAATTAATGTTTAGCCTCATTAATGACTTACCAGAGTGATATATGAGTTGAGTTTATACTACTTAGTCACCTGAAGACCAAATTTTCAGACAAGCTAATTAGGGCTTTCTCTTCTTTGATAGGTATCTTTGAGGGAAAAATAACATAATTACCTTGAGATACTAAAATAATTGCCTATACCCTCACATCCTTCAAGATTTTGCTCAAATGGCACCTGAGTCTCAAGAGACTTGTTTTGACAGTCAAATTTAATACTATGATTTGCCCCTTTCCTGAACTCTCTTACTCCAGTCAGTTTATCTCCCATAACAATTATCTTTTAACACACTTTAAAATTTTAGCATTTATTTTGCTTACTGTTAATCATCTGGTTTACTTCAGCAAGAATATAAGAGAGCAGAGATCTCTGCCCTTATATATCTCTAGAGCCCCAGAACAGGGACTAGCACAAGTATGTATTCAATAATGCATGTTTAATGACTTGCTGACTGATTATAAACAAGTTTATGGAATTTCTTTAGGATTTTACTTTGGATGCTCTTTTTTTCTTTTCCATAATATATTTACTTTCAAATTTATTTTTTCCTGTTTGCTTCAAGATAAATATTCTAATAAAGGAAAAGGAAGATCAGTAAAACCAGGATTTTTCTTCTTTTGAGGACTCAGACTTGACCCACTGGATTGTCTTTGTTCTCTGCCCAATGTATGTAGGTGGTGTCACAGAATTTAGAAGGGATTTGTAAACCTCTCCATTAACCACTAATGATCAAGTCTTTCCTTTAAAATTCTTCTAGTGATCAGGGATTATTAAAGGAATATTAAATGAATGTTTCAAGGAAGGGCTAAAAATTCATCTTTGTATATCTCTCTGTGTATATTGGTAAGAGGAAGAGGCTCCTAGAAGTTTAGCTTCTAACTGGCATGATTCATTGTAACTTTCAGGAATTACCTTTTGGCAGTTTGTGACAGAAGTTTTAAAGAATGAAGTGGGTCCCCTTGTACTTTCCATTCATGTGACTTATCTAGTGCTTCTAATATTGAAAGATTCATTTTTCTCAGGCCCTCAAACAGCTATATACACCCAAAGAGCCTTTGACTTTTTCCCAACCTGGGGATAAATGATCATATCTTCAACTAGATGATTTATCAAGTGGTCTAGATCTGCAGCCACCTGTCCTAAATTGTGGAGCCTTGAGTTGAAGAATTGCAGTGGTAAGAAATCTCTGAATTAAAAATCAACAAGAAAACTGCAGTGCTGAAGGCCGCATTTTCCTTAAAATGAGTGCCTTATTATGTGTCCTTTTGGTGAAAATAGGGTTTGGAGTGAAATAGAATGAAAGTGGCTTCATGCAGTCGTAGTCATTATTGCTTTAATCATCAGAGATTTTTCTGTATGTGGGGCTATTGCTTATGGTATATAGCCATAGCTTTTCAGATAATTTAGAGATGTTTGACATTAAGACATATAAACACAAGGATAATAATAGTTACCACTTTTCAGAACACATCTTTATACATTCAGGTTATATCCACTTATATAAAATGTGTACTCCGCTAAATGCTGTATTAACTTTTCCTCCTGGCTTGTTTGCCTGTACCTGTGATGACATCTGGTCCCATCACTTCATTGGAAATAGATGGGGAAACAGTGGAAACAGTGTCAGACTTTATTTTGGGGGGCTCCAAAGTCACTGCAGATGGTGACTACAGCCATGAAATTAAAAGACGCTTACTCCTTAGAAGGAAAGTTATGACCAACCTAGATAGCATATTGAAGAGCAGAGACATTACTTTGCTAACAAAGGTCCGTCTAATCAAGGCTATGGTTTTTCCAGTAGTCATGTATGGATGTGAGAGTTGGACTGTGAAGAAAGTTGAGCGCCGAAGAATTGATGCTTTCGAACTGTGGTCTTGGAGAAGACTCTTGAGAGTCCCTTGGACTGCGAGGAGATCCAACCAGTCCATTCTAAAGGAGATCAGCCCTGGGTGTTCTTTGGAAGGAATGCTGCTAAAGCTGAAACTCCATTACTTTGGCCATCTCATGCGAAGAGTTGACTCATTGGAAAAGACTCTGATGCTGGGAGAGATTGGGGGCAGGAGGGAAAGGGGACAACAGTGGATGAGATGACTGGATGGCATCACCGACTCAATGGACATGAGTTTGAGTGAACTCCGGGAGTTGGTGATGGACAGGGAGGCCTGGCGTGCTGCAATTCATGGGGTCATAAAGAGTCAGACCCGACTGAGCGATTGAACTGAACTGAACTGATGATGACATGATAGCTCATTCAGATTTGAGGTAATCTACAATAATTCTTTGTGTAAAAAAAAGTACAGGCATATTATTACCAAAGCTATGAAATAAGGATAGTAATTTCTTTCACCCTACAGAATTTTGTCACATAACCCAGATACAGACCAGAAAATTAGGCTATTGAGATAATAAAATGACTCATGTTATACGAAGTTTCTAAGCAATATTTATTTTTTGGCTTGGATTACCTGGTCAACTGACCCAGTTTTCCGTTCCATCTTCTGGACTTGGCATTATAAAGTCAGTAGACATTTGGAGAAAATTAAATTACTCCATTCAAGGAAACAATCAAATTTAGATTGGGCTAAAGTGCTGCCAGAGGGATGGAAATCCCTCAATTGGCCAATTGTGATTTAGTTCACAGGGAAATCCTCATTCACAAGCTAACCATAAGTTTTTTGCAGATGACTGCTGGCAAAATAGGCCAGAAATTCCTGCTTAGCTTAGTGAGCAGACATTTTTAATGTTATCCTGACTTAGAAGAATTACATGATGCTTTGTTATAAGTGTCTTTCCAATGATTATTTATTTAAATAAAAGAATGCATTATCTGACCAGCAGTCACAGGGCATAGAATTCAAATTCCTTCCCTGGCAGTGTGGTTGTATTTGCACTGATTCTTCTGTACTTGCTGTGTCCAGTGACATTCTTCACGAGAGGACTGGGTAAAATTAAGAGTAATTCAGTGCAATGGAAAGAGAGAAGCCAGTTGGCTCAAATGAAAGCCAAAACTTGGACTAATGAAGGTGAGCCACTTTGGGTGCTCATTTGCCTTCTTATTGTAAGGTGTAATGTCATGACCTGTTAGGCCAAACAACTGCATCTTTATTCTTTAAGTACTTCAAATCTGTCATTCCCTAGGTAGAAGAATGCTTGAGGCTGGTCAAGTAGCCTACTTCCCTGTTAGAACATATGAGCAGTCTTTGAAACACCATTACAAACCTTGACCTTGTTACCATTGTTCTGACCTAGGGGTTCTCAGGTTGGCTGCCTAGCTCTCCCCCACCTCCCATCCCCGCCACCCACCCCCAATCATCTGAAGCATATTTTTTAAATATATACATTTTCAAGGAACCTAACTGATAATTTTAATCAGTGGGTCTATGGTAGATTATGATCCTGTACCTTAAAAAGCCCCTTTTCAAGTTCCCAGAAAGCTGCTAAAGCAGAGCCATTATGTGCAATGTTACCAACTCAGCTAAATGGCTTTTGTCCTTTATGAGCTGATCTTGATTGTCATAGTGAGTGATGAAGGTTGTTTTTCTTTTGTTGTTTTTTTCTTTTGTTTCCCCTCCACCCCCCGCAGGGCCACTGTGCCACAAGTCTATTCAATTTATATTATTTCTGTGTTGAAAGATTTTCCTTACTAATAAAAATATTACTATCTTGCTTTAAGAGAAGTTGGGCCTTGGTCCATTATGAAAGGACTAGCAGAGGAGATATGGTTATTCAGTTGGGCCTACTCTTTATCCTTGAAATTAAACAATTGATTTTCACACAAGTAAAGATGTCACTGGGCTCTTTCCAATGTTGTGGTACATGTCATTAAAACTTTCATTGTGTAGAGTTCAAATACCTGCTTTTAAAAAAGAGAAAAAAAGACACAAATTGAATACATCGCAACATTTAAACTTTTGATATGATGCCCACCCATAGATACTTTGTAATATATTTTAGGATCATTGTCCATAATGGACCATGATAAAGTAATGCAGACAAAGGAAAAGCCAAACAACAAGTGCTGAGTTCACATTTAAAAAAAGAAAAGGCCTCAAATGTGTTTCTAGACAATGGAAAAAATTGATTATAATGACTTTTTTCTCTTTTTACTGAAGATTGTGGTGAAAGAGGTGTTAAATAAAACAGGAATATATCATTTCTACAAAGGTTATACTTTAGAGGGTGGAAATTTGGTCTCCGGAGTCTATTAAAAAAGAAGAGGTAGTGTTCTGAAACATTTAAGGAATGACAGACCTAGGCATAGAAATTAAGGGAAATATTAGATTTTTTTAAAAATCTATAAAAGAAAATGATTAAGGCATGATGTGAGCGCAAACAAAACTGAGAGGAGTGCTGAAGGTGAGAAAGCCAAGCTCCTGGGGGATGGAGGCAAGGGGAGATGATCATGTGTGACAGCAAGATATTTTTTCCATAGGTAGGAAGGTATGGAAGAATATTGGCAGCAGCCTGGGAGCACAGCTTCAGAAGTTAGGAAAGCTCTGTACATCATGGGTACATATATCATGTGATTTGAGGGGGAGCCACAATTTTTTTCCTTGCCAAAAATGGCTCTTTCAGTAGGCCTGTCTTGTTTAAAAGTTTAAAAAAATATATACAGTATTTGAAGGTGCTGCATAGTTTTTTAACTAATTTATTTGTTCTTAAAAAGGGATCTGATAAAATGTGACCGTAGACCACTAGACAAGTACTTTTTAATGTGAATGAAACATATCAAATGGGATTGTGCAGTCCTTGAGTGGACCTTAGTATGATCTAGGCACACCGGCTTGGCAGTTGCCTGGAGTCAAGGAAGAAGCAGAAGCCACTCAAGGAAAGAACCTTATTTCTTGTCCAAAGATTAGCTACACTAGCAGAATACATTTGGTCATTGTATATACTGTCCCTCCTATCCCAAACATGGCAAAGTGGATTTTCAGTCCTAAGGACCATTGTTGCACCTAATATTTATCTTTATTATGAAAATTTCCTGCTGATTTGTATTCACTAATTTGTCGATAATTGCAATTAGAATGTGAAATCCTTGAAGGCAGATGTTTTGTTGTTTTCAGTTTTGTATTGAGGATGGAGCTTGGTAACATGGTAGATACTCAGTAAACCTTGTTGCAAAGCAGATAACCAAAAATCATAGAGAGAGGAATTGAGTAGACCTACATTTAGACCCTAGACTTGCTATCTCTTGCTCTATGACTTGAGGAATTTATTTGACTTATATCTTCATTTTCATTATCTGTAAAATGGAAATAATAAAATTTACCTCAGTTATGAGAATCACACGTATAATTATGAATAAAGTGTGTATTTCTAGAGCAGGGTGAACACTCAGTCACGGACATGTAGTAGAATATTGGATGTATTACAGATAGATGATTTAAATGAAGTTAATTTTCAAAGACAGCAAAAGGTAACTTAAAATAAAAAACTACATGAAGGAAAGATTTTTCTTAAAAAGGGTCAAACACATTTGCCCCTTTTATATGTATTTTAAAATACAGGTTTAAATACAGTTCACAGATGTTGAGCAAAGGAAGGAAGGGAAGAGAGAGAGAAGAAATTGGAACGTGTGTGTGTGTGCACACACAGGTGCGTGAGTGTGTGAGTCAGTTCAGTCACTCAGTCGTGTCTGACTCTTTGTGACCCCATCGATTTCGGCATGCCAAATTCCCTGTCCATCACCGACTCCCGGAGCTTGCCCAGACGCATGTCCAAGTTGGTGATGCCATCCAACCATCTTATTCTCTGTCATCCCCTCTCCTTCTGCCTTCAATGTTTCCCAGGATCCACGTCTTTTCCAAGAAGTCAATACTTTGCATCAGGTGGCCAAAGTATTGGAGTTTGAGCTTCAGCATCAGTCCTTCCAATGAATATTCAGGACTGATTTCCTTTAGGATTGACTGGTTGGATCTCCTTGCAGTCCAAGGGACTCTCAAGAGTCTTTTACAACACCACAGTTCAAAAGCATCAGTTTTTGGTGCTCAGCTTTCTTTATAGACCAACTTTCACATCCATACATGACTATTGGAAACACCATAGCTTTGACTAGATGGACCTTTGTCGGCAAAGGTAATGTGTGTGTATGTGTGTGTGTGTGTGTGTGTGTGTGTGTGTGTGTGTGTGTGTGTGTGTGGTACACCCCTTACGTTTTGTTTTGTAGTGATTTGTATTACTGTTCATTCAAAAAAATATCAGATGTGAAGTGAGCCTAAGAATGCTAAGCAGGAAATAATTGTCATCATTTTTGCCTCTGAATAACAAAGGCAAGATGTTTTCCTTTAATTTTTTTAAAACTTCTTTGATTAGGATATTAAGATTCTGTTTAAAATGAACTAGTTTTAGCATAAATCAGATGAGCCTTTTATTCTAGATGGCTCAGTAAGAAAAAGCTCAGCTTGCTTTTGACTTGCTTTACTTAATTGCTTTTCTTCATTAAAAAAGATTATACAATGAAAAAAAAAATCATAGTTTCTTCCTGTCCTTGAATTCCCTTCCTGGCTGTGTTTTGGAGAGGTAGAAATTATGTGAAAGTTATGAGAATGGTAATTATTAGAGAGTAAATGAAGCTTAGTGGAGGAAGGGGGATCTTATTCGGGTGACTTGGTAAGTCTCCCGACACTTTGGACCTAGAGATAGCATTTAAATTAATAATAATTTAGTAGGAGTCAGGAAGTACGTGGTAATCTGCCTTAAACCAAGGTAACTGTGAAATTTACAAAAACGAGAATCACAATAATTGCTTCAAAATGGAAAATGACTTCAATAATAGAATCATAAATTTAACTATAACTTTGGAAATTTCCTAGTCCAAATGTCTATTCAGCAAACTCTTCTGCTATTTCCGTGATGGGTGATGATTCAAACTCTGTTTACATTTTCAAAAGGAGGGTATGCTTGCTACCTCACAAAAGTAACAGTCTTGTTAAGGAGAGTTTTAATTATTAGAGTTTTTCCTTTTTTTGAATCAAAATCTGCCTACTGAAATTATTGCCAATTAGCCATCTGCATGTTGTTATTGCTGCTTCCTAAGATATTTATTGAGTTTCTCCAGTGTGCTGTACTCTGTGTTTTCAGTTGATCTGGACAAACACATTCTAATTCCTCATTCACGCTAAAAGAATAATTTCTATAAATATATCCCTCACCCTCACACCTAGACCCCAGTTTTTCTTTTCTAAATTTTATATCTTCAGTTTCTAAAACTATTTTTCACAGTGTTGAAATCATTCCCAAATCCTTCCTGGCTATCTCGTCCTTCTGATCTGGATACACTCTAATTGTCAATATTCTTAAAATCAATTTTAAAATTAACCACAGTTCCTCAGATGAAAGAGCAGGGATGGTGAAATGGAAGCATGCTTTTGTTTCAGAAAATAATGACACCTACAATCAAAGGTGTGTATGTGTGTGTTTTTCATTAAATTTTTTTTTTTTTGGTCACTGTTATCATTCTGTTGCCTCATACTGAACATTCAGTTGAAATGTCTAAGTTTTTTTTCTCATACTCATAGGTCACCCTTCCCATTCTCTACTGAACAGTTAATATTATGAGCCTATTTCAAAGCATGAAATATAATTGTATTCAATTCCATTGTTAATCATTAAAAATAAATGTCTACTCAGTGTTCTATGCAAGATGCTAGAAATATAAAACTAAATAAAGCAAGATATGAAGCAAGATATCTATCCTGGAGAGATATGTAGCTCAGTAATAAGTAAAAACATGTTTTGCATGTGAGTTTCAACAGTTAAAACCTTTGAGATGGAAATTATTTATGAGGACCTATATTCCTCATTAACTAGATTTCATAAAATGACTTGTTCACTGGATTGAATTTGGAATGAAAACTGAACTTTTCCAGTCCTGTGCCCACTGCTGATTTTTCCAAATTTGCTGGCATATTGAATGGAGTACTTTTACAGCATCATCTTTTAGGATTTGAAATAACTCAGCTGGAATTTCATCACCTCCACTAGCTTTGTTCCTAGCATGCTTCCTAAGGTCCACTTAGGATGTCTGGCTCTAGGTGAGTGATCCCACCATCATGCTTACCTGGGTCATTAAGAAATTTTTTGTATAGTTCTTCTATGGATTCTTGCCACCTCTTTTTAATATCTTCTGATTCTGTTACGTCCATACCTTTTCTCTCTTTTATTGTGTCTATCTTTGCATGAAATGCAACTACTCTGTGATTAGATTAGATAGCTGTTACTTTGGTCAACAGTGTTAAAGTCAGAGATAGTTAAAATTTAGGTTGAAATCATCCGGGTGGTGAATCCTATGAAAGCAAACAAAGAGAAAGAAGAGTCCCTGAACTCATTGCAATATCATATTTGTTTTAGTTTATTTATTAAAAAGAAAATATATTCATACTGGGTGGAAATACATACTTAATTTTTTAGTGTATGGGATGAAAGATACTTCTGCAAGTATATACTGTCCTTCACTTCCTCTTGCTCTTCAAATAATGCTGGTAGATTTGGTTGAGTTGAAGTAATAGATTAATACATTGAATCAGTACATTAATTTTCAGCTTTTAAACTACTTTCTCATATTTTCAGTTCAGTTCAGTTCAGTCACTCAGTCATGTCCAACACTTGTGACCCCATGGACTGTAGCACGCCAGGCTTTCCTGTCCATCACCAACTTCCGAGCTTGCTGAAACTCATGTCCATCAAGTCAGTGATGGCATCCAACCATCTCATCCTCTGTCATCCCCTTCTCCTCCTTGCTTCAGTGTTTCCCAGCATCAGGGTCTTTTCCAAGGAGTCAGTTCTTCACATCAGGTGGACAAAGTATTGGAGCTTCAGTTTCAGCATCAGTCCTTCCAATGAATATTCAGGACTGATTTCCTTTAAGATGGACTGGTTTGATCTCCTTGTAGTCCAAGGGACTCTCAAGAGTCTTCTCCAACACCATAGTTCAAAAGCATCGATTCTTTGGTGCCTCAGCCTTCTTTATGGTCCAACTCTTACATTCATACATTACTGCTGGAAAACCGTAGCTTTAACTAGACAGACATTTGTCGGCAAAGTAATGTCTTTGCTTTCTAATAAGCTGTCTAGGTTTGTCATAGCTTTCCTTCCAAGGAGCAAGCATCTTTTAATTTCATGGCTGCAGTCACCATCTGCAGTGATTTTGGAGCCAAAATAAATAAATAAATAAAGTCTGTCACTGTTTCCATTGTTTCCCCCTCTATTTGCCATGAAGTGATGGGACCAGATGCCATGATCTTTGTTTTTTGAATGTTGAGTTTTAAGCCAACTTTTCCACTCTACTCTTTCACATTCATCAAGAGGTTCTTTAGTTCCTCTTCAGTTTCTCCCATATGGGTGGTGTCATCTGCGTATCTGAGATTATTGGTATTTCTCCCGGCAATCTTGATTCCAGCTGTGCTTCATCCAGCCTGGCATTTCACATGATGTACTCTGCATACAAGTTAAATAGGCAAGGTGACAATATACAGCCTTGATTTACTCCTTTCCCAATTGGAACCAGTCTGTTGTTCCATGTCTGGTTCTAATTGTTGCCTCTTGACTTGCATACAGATTTCTCATGAGGCAGGCAAGGTGATCTGGTATTCCTGTCTCTTTAAGAATTTTCTCATATATTATCTCATAACAACTGTTTCAGTTAAAGAGATATTGAAATTTGATTCCCTTGGCGGATGAGAAAATGTAACTGAGTAACTTTCCCAAGTTACAGGATGATGGCAAAGTCAGAAATGGATAGTGATCCTAACTTTCCAGCCTAAGGCCAAGCTACACCATTCAAGGATTTTTGAGGATGGAGTAATACAAGGCAGGCCATCCCAAAGGAGAGCAGAAGATGTAGTATTTCTCGGTAAATCCAGTGCTTTCTCACAAACTTATTAGAAAACAAAATTAACTGATATCATATTTTTTACTGACACTAGTTTTCCAAGATGAGCTGCAGTGAATTCTGTTTTAGAGCCATGAAAATCTTTCTTTTGTAATATGTGTATGGATTTAGTGTTTGAATATTAATGTTCCACCCCTTTTTGTTCCTGAGAAACCTTGTTTTTATTCTTCCATTCTGAACTCAGAATATGATTCAGCATCCTTATGTTTGTCTATTTTTACTTCAGTGGTTCTTGTAAGCAAAATGGTTAAAATGTTTTTGTATAATGAATATTGCTATGAACAAACTGTTTATCTTACCCATCTGGTTGAAGAAAGATGAAAGAAATCTAGAAAGATTTCTAGATACTGATGTAGGAGTTAATGATGTTTAAGATTTATCATGATCTAATATAGTCATCCATCTCAGTGGTCATTGGAGGTTATGTTCTTCCACGGTGAAGTGGAGCGGGGAGCAGGGAAGTATATCTGTATACTCATTTCCTGAATCTAATGTCTCTAACTTGCTTTTGGAAAACTATATCATTTTCCAACTGAATTCTGGATTAGCCCAGAAGTAGGCAGTGCTCTATTCATGCTTCTGGGAGTCACAGCATATGGGGGGTTTTTTAATCCCTTAGTGTCTTCTATTTGTCATACATCTTGCAGTGACAGATAAAACCCTTCTGTGAACACTTTGAAAGCCTAAAAGAAGACAGTTTGATGAATATAAATTAGCAATGATATTATCACAATTCACATTTACTAAAGGATATGGAGACTGTTGGAAATTCCTTTTGTTGTTTAATCTTTTGGATTACCTAGTTTTCCAAATTGCATTTTCTCCATAGTGTTCCATTGAACTGTTGTTGAACATTCTTTTTAAGAACATAACATTTATTTGAAGTTACTTTAGTGAAGTAGTTTCTTGCATGTTAATTTTCTATTAGAACCCCAGGTAAGGAACATGGAAGACATAATCAGCTCCTTCATCTTTGTTTTCTTTATTGCATTTTAATTCATTTAACACACTTGACTCAAAATTTATGAAAACCCCTCCTGTGGGCTCAGAAGAACTGGAAAATAAGCAGAACAAGGTCAAGGTACTTCTATTTTAATGTTGAGGAAAAAAAGTTAACGATGTAAACAAAAAAATATATAGTGTGTCAGATGATATCACATTGTATGGAGAAAAATAAAACGTGAGTGGGACCCAAGAGTGCACAGATGCGAAACAAGTGTAATTTTTGTGTTTGTCAAAGACTCTCAATTGTATGACATTTGAGAAGACACCTGAAGGAGGTGATTCAAAATGTGTTCAGCATTTTTGTTTCATAGGAAAAAATGTTTCTTTCCACCTACAGAAGTCTCTCCTAATCCCTTATCACATCATTCTTACACTATTTTATTCCTCCCCACTGCTATAGCTGGTTTCTCTTCTTATGTCCCCCCTCTTTAGCTGATATGGTTTCATGGATGCCCTTGCTCAGAAATATACAGCTGTTCCCTATTGCCTGTTGTATGATTTCTAGACTCCTCTACATTATATATAGTAATTTGTAGTAATTATACACATTATATGTACACACTAATTTGTAAGAGCCATTTTTATCCAATAATTTCGTATTTAATCCTTACTCCTAGCAAATGGGTTCCTTTACTCGGTCCTGAGTAATCTATGCACATTCCAATTCTGTTCTCTTATACCCTCCCTCCCACCTGAAATTCCATCTGTTTTCTAAATATGCATTTCCCTAAGCCTGATGTTTGATTAATTATACTGACAAAAACGATTTATTGTAAAACCCTTTTATATCTGATATCCTCATTGGAAGCTGATTCCAAGTATAGAAGTAGGCTTTTACAACTACTGTCTTTAAAGGATAAGTTCCTAGATATGTTTTCTTCATTGGAGTTTTAGAATGTGATGACTTGGATAAGATATGGTAAGGATTGGTGATTTAGAGAGGTGGGATCCATCATACGTTTACAAATCCAACTTGTTATTGTTATTGTTCAATCCCCTAGGCTGAACCCTGTCACTCAAGGGGAAACAAAAGCTCACAAAGGTTGAGTTCCTTGTCTTTGACCATGGAGACATTGTTTTCTTCATCTATGTTGCCTAGTCTTTCCTTTATAACATGCATGTTACATTAGATCGCCTAATTCTCTGATTAAGTTACGATTAGCACTTTATTTGCACAAAAATATTCCCTACTGGTAGCTTTCATGTCTCATCCTTTCAGTCTTTGTATATTTTAAAAATGCCTTCTGTGTGCCTAATACCATAGTACATCTTCTATGTCTCCCATGACACATAATATACTGCTGTAGTGTGTATTTAAAAACCATTACTGATTGCTTTGATGTGGAAGGCTTTAGAAAGCTGACATTTATGCTTCTTAAACTGCAGTTCATATATTTGACTTAATTCTGCCAGACATCAAAACTTCTATCACATCACCTACATGGGGTCCTGTCAAGCAAAGACGGTGTAAACAAGAACATAGAAGTGATTTGTTTGGTTTTCTGTCACCTTGTTTCCTCAGCCTTTCCACAGATTTTTCTTTTAAATATACCCTGCAAAACATGAAAATGAAGTTCAACAGCTCTTCAAACAGGACTTTGATATAATTTCTACCTTTTTTCTTTTTGAAAGTTTTATCTTGTTTGTTTTTGTTTTTTATTTTCTTCTTCTTCTTCCTCTCCTTTTAAACAGGGCTAGCCTTCTGCAGGAATATAAACTCAGGGGAAGCAGGACCCACGTCTAATACTGGCAGGGAAAGAAGTAAACAATAAGGTCTTGAAATGAGGCAGAAGGGAGGCTTGGGATTTAAATAAATACCATGCAGTACAGAAACACACCTTTTCAGATCCATCCCACCTCACTTTGCTTATCAACATTAAAGCATGAATGTTGTTGCTGCAATCAGTTTTATCTCAGAAGAATTTTCAATTGTGCTGTATCAGAGATTTCAGGGGTGAGCATTTCTGAAATTACAATGGAATCCTACTAATTCAGATTATTGAGGTGGAGATTTGCTTGGATTTTATGGGCTTAGAATTATGTGAAAAATCAGAATTAGAAGTCAGCTTACTGCTTCAGAATATGGTTCATTTATTTTGGTGACTGCAGTTTAACTTTAATTATTTATGTCTCTGTTGAATAGTCCTTTGGCAAATGCTCCACAGAAAATACATCATCATCTGTTTTCAGGCTGTGTCTTCACTCAGATGTGTTCACTCTGTGTTTGATAGGTATTTCTTTCAGTCATCTATATTAAGAAATAATTTTCAGTCTGTTTACAAGAATCCCAAATTTGCTTTCCAAAGTAGGTACTCTATTTGAAATCCAGTATGACTCCTTAGACACTTAGTATGCTGAACAGAAAGCGTTCATAAATATTTGTGTGTTTTGTTCCTTGGTTTAAGAAAACTAAACAATTTACTCTTTAAACTGTATTTTACTGTTATTATCCTATATCAATATAAAATGTATTTCATATTTGATTAAATATATTTAAATATACTTTCAAAGCATTAGTTTCTAGGGAATAACTTATAAATGTGTTCTTTGTATTAAGCAATTATCTTATATATAAATTAAACAAATAAGTGAAAATTTCAGTTTTTAAATGATTCCATAGATCATTATACCAAAATGGATCAAAGAAAGAACACAATGTCCTTTACCATTTATTTCCTCACACTGTTGGAACAAATGCATCTGTTTTACTTGCCATTTCATTAAAATTTGTTGTAATTCTTAGAAGCCAAATATAGTATAGGATTACCTAAAGAAGCTTTTGAAAAGTTTGCCCTTTATAAATTAGAGGTGAGATGCTCCCCCTCTTCTCTCATGCATCATTTGAAAACTGTTGCAGAGCAAAGCTATTATTACCTGTATTTAAAAATGAACTGTAATTAACATCTTTGTGAGTTACCTTCAAAGTAGTAAGAAAGGGCTCTAAGTCTCTATAAGGGCCAGTTCGAAGAGGAAATGATTTCATACATAGCATAGGAAACAAAATGAGATTAAGTTTAATGTGAAAGGATCTTCTAATGAGAAATGATAAGACTGATATAATGTCACTAAAACATTTGACTGGATAAGACAAAATTAACCAACTTAATAGGAGAACATTTTCTTCAGGTTTAACAAGATTTCTAGACCTAAGGCAATTCAAGTAAAGTTTGGAAGTTGTGTGATCTTTCAAATCTAAACTAAACGTGTCCAGTGACTTTCTAGTCAAAACGGGTAAAAGGTATACTCTTGCCTGATCATCCAACCTATTGTGATCAATTGTTATTACAGTTGTTTTTGTTTTTGCTGCCATTAATTTTATGAAGGGATGATTTATATATTATAAATGGCATCCATTTAGAGTGTACAATTTGAATTTTTAGACTTGTACACTTGTGAAACCAAAATATTATCAAGGCACAGAGGATTTCCACTAGTTCCACAAGATTGTTTATGTTCCTTTGTATAGTCCCCTGTTATATATTCACCTGGACCCAGAAAACCACTTATCTTCTTTTTGTCACTATAGATTAATATTCATTTTCAGTCAATTCAGTAACTCAGTCATATCCAACTCTTTGAGACCCCGTGGACTGCAGCAATGTCAGGCTTCCTTGTCCATCCCCAGCTCCTGGGGCTTGGTCAAATTTATATCCATCGAATCAGTGATGCCATCCAACAGTCTCATCCTCTGTTGTCCCCTTCTCCTGCCTTCAGTCTCTCCCAGCATCAGGGTCTTTTCCAGAGAGTCAGTTCTTCACATCAGGTGGCCAAAGTATTGGAGCTTCAGCTTCAGCATCAGTCTTTCCAATGGATTTTCAAGACTAATTTCCTTTAGGATTGACTGGTTTGATCTCCTGAAATCACATGTTACATGTTCTTTGTGTGTGATTGATTTTACTCTGCATAATTTAAAATTCATTCATGTGTTTATTATATCAATAACATATTACTTTTTATTTGTATTCAGTCATCATATTTTACATGTATGTTTTATTTATACACCTGAATCATAATTTTATTAATATCAAGTGGTGCATTTAAAATTCTGTATATTCCCTCCATGAGCCTCTCTGGTAGCTCAGCTGGTAGGAATCTGCCTACAGTGTAGGAGATCCCGGTTCAATTCCTGGGTCAGGAAGATCCCCTGGAGAAGAGAGAGGCCACCCACTCCAGTATTCTTGCCTGGAGAATCCCCAGGGACAGAAGAGCCTGGCAGGCTATGGTCGATGGGGTCACAAAGAGTCGGACACGACTGAGCGACTAAGCACACCACAGCACATATTCCCTCCATACCTAGAACAGTCCTTTATAGATAGTTGAAATTCTTTGGTTGATTCATCTTTATGAAAATAGATTGTGCAACGGAGTTTTGGAATAACCCTGGTATTAATGGTGCTCATTTCTTGAGAAAATTTTTGTATAGGAAGTAGCAAAATAAAAGATCATCTATTCAGCAGGTGCAATATGCCAGTTACAATGCAAAGTTTTTTTGCATGATCTCTTTTATCTTTACAACCAATCCTGTGTAGTATTCATATTCCTGTGCTCATTTGATAAATAAACATATGGATGCGGAACTTGACATTTTGTACACAAGCTGGTAAGCAGTAGAGATACTGGAGTTCAAAGCTATTGCTGTTAATCATATTAGCCCATTTCATCAGAAAAAAATAGAAAAGCTGTTTCATGTTCCTCCTCTGCTCAAAACACCACAAATTTGCCCTATTTCTTTCAAATTTAAAATGAAAACCCATACTGTAGCTACAAGGCACATGCTGTTAGTTTCCAAGTGAATTCTCAGGCCTCCTGCCCTCCCTCTCCCACACAATGCCCTCTTTGCTGTTCCTCAGGCACATGATCAGTGCTGCCCTCTGAGCACCAGGACTGCAGTGCCCCTTTCACCTGTCAGTACGCTTACTTGACTCACTCACACCTTTCAAGTCTTTGCTCGGATTTTGCTGCACTGGAATCTACTCTGAACCTTTTTTTTTTTTTTAAATAAGGCAGCCCTCCACCCCTAACCTTTTGCCCTCCCAGTTTCTTCTTCTTTATTTTAGTTTCTTCTTTCCCTTTATTTTCTCCATAACACCTGCTATTTTCTCATATATACATGAATTACTCATTTTATTAAGTTTAATGATTGTTGCCTGTCTCTCGCTGCAGAAAACAATCCCCACAAGAGCAAGTATCTTTGTCAATGTTGTTACCTGATTTATGCAAAATAATCTGGAACAATACTGTCTTGGTTCAGTCCGCTATAACAATTACCGTAGACGGAGTGACTTAAACAAACTTTTGTTTCTCACAGTTCTGGAGTTGAGGTAGTCCAAGATCAAGGTGGTGATGGATTTGAAGTCTGGTGAGTATCCACCAGGTCCCATCTTCTGGTTTGTAGATGATAATCTTCTCATTGTGTCCTCACTGCAGAGAGTACAAACTCTCTTGTCTCCTTTTTCAGAGCACTAATGCTATTTGTGAGGGTTGCGCTTCAAAATCTAATTACTTACTGGAGAGCCTACCTCTTAATACATTGGTGGTTAGTACTCACATACATGAATTTTGAGAGGACCCAAACATTCAGTCCATAATAAGTGCCTTGCACATAGTGAGTCCCCAGTAAATGTGTTTAGGATGTGAGCTGGAATACTTTTGGTCTTTTTTCCCTACCAACTAATTTTTTCTTCTCAAAAGAAATGGCATTAAGCAATACTGGATGATATAAACATTGATATCCAGCTCTATAAGAGGACTCAGTGAAGAATTAGAAAGTTTCCCACTTTAATCTCCTCTACAATCTTTTGTCTCCCTTATATCTTATTAGCTCACAATACCAGTAATTTTCTGGACTTTCTTAGAGCTGTAAGTACCTGGGAGATTTCGCAATAAACACCTTGATCCAAAAATCCTGAATTTGGGACTTTGGAGAGTTGTGGACTAAATGCATTTCCCATGGGTTTTGAGATTTATTGGCTATATATGGAACTTTTCTTATCAAAGCAGTCTTTTGTCTTAGTTCACTCTGACTTACTCATTTTGGTGTCTGACTCCCAAAACATCAAGTAGATTGCCTCTAATACTTCTTTATTTTAGGGAAGTGAAACTAGATAAATGAAGCAAGTTGCCTAGAATGAGGGGCTTCCCTGGTGGTTCAGATGGTAAGGAATCTGCCTGTCAATGAGTGACATTCAGCCGTTTCCCTTGACTGGGGAAAATAAAAATCAGTATTGTCAAAGAACTTACCAATCAATTAAAGATTAATTAGAAAATGCTATCATTTATGCTCTTTTAAATCATATTTCTATTGAATTCCTTGCTTAACACCCAAAAGTGGCTCATAGTTTGTGGTCATTTTCTGAAGGAGATCAGCCCTGGGATTTCTTCAGAAGGAATGATCCTAAAGCTGAAACTCCAGTACTTTGGCCACCTCATGCAAAGAGCTGACTCATTGGAAAAGACTCTGATGCTGGGAGGGACTGGGGGCAGGAGGAGAAGGTCACGACAGAGGATGAGATGGCTGGATGGCATCACTGACTCGATGGACGTGGGTCTGAGTGAACTCCGGGAATTGGTGATGGACAGGGAGGCTTGGTGTGCTGTGATTCATGGGGTTGCAAAGAGTCGGACACGACTGAGAGACTGAACTGAACTGATGGTGTGCTTTCTTTCAGCATCATAAATTTCTCTTAAATGCTCTGTGATATAGAGACGCTTCCATTAAACTTGGTGAAGGAGCCCGTGAATTACTTTTTTGTTATTTACTCTTATGGTAATTCATTTGTGGTGCGAACCCTATTCAAAGTCAAAATGTTTTATTTATTTATGGGTTTTTCATGTAGCTTTTTATTTTGAAAAGCAGGCATGATTACATTTGATATAAGTGTGGCATAGGAGGAACACGAAAGGATAATAGCATCATTTGTTTTTATTGTGCTTTTTTGGTTTGTTTTATTTTTTATTATTTTTAAATTAATTTATGTATTTTAATTGGAGGCTAATTACTTTACAGTATTGTAGGTGGTTTTTGTCAAACATCGACATGAATCAGCCATGGGCACACATGTGTTCCCCATCCAGAATCCCCCTCCCACCTCTCTTGCCATCCCATCCCCCTGGGTCATCCCAGTGCACCAGCCCAGGTTCGATGCATAAGAGCATCATTTCTTATTTCTAGGAAGAATATAATCTTGGAAGAAGGCCAAGAAACTTTTGCTTCATAGATGAAAAAAATATTTGATTTTGAGCCATCTTGACATATAATTTATCTCTGTGAACAAAACTTCCTGTGCCAAATTTTATTTCAATTAATTAAAAAATATAAAACAGGTTTTCTCAAATGATATCCTTTTCTAGTTGATTGAATAGGAGGAAACATCTTTTTTGGTAAGTTATTATTTTAGTGCAGAGTTAATTGCTATATATTATATAACTACCTAGGGAGTCCACAATCATATTAGCAGCTATTTTTACATTACTCTTAATGGACAGTGATGGTAAATATTTTCTGTGTTTAATGAGCCTTAGACACTATAAAATAAATTTATATAAATAAAATGCTCCCCATGTTATTTCAACTATTTTTCTGTTTACAGAAAATATTAATTAAATGTTTCTGCTTCTGTGAAAAATTTGTAAAATAGGAAATTCCACGTGAATAATCAGGGTGAAATCTTGAACTGTTATTCCAATTGACTTTAATTCTCTTTGCTGAAAGTAAGGAAAAATTACTGACAGTCTTCCCAATTTCGTTTGTCAAAACTCTGAGAATGAGTCAAGAGTTGCAGTCAATGAGTCAAGTGTTGGAAAATCCTGAAGGATGCATAAAGTACTATGGAAATCCTCATTAGCAAATTAAAATATTTTTGTTTATCAAAAATTATCCTACATTTGTGAATGTACACATTTTAGTTATGGTTTCCCTGGTGGCTCAGACATTAAAGAATCTCCCTGCAACGGGAGAGACCGAGGTTTGATCCCTGGGTCGGGAAGATCCCCTGAAGAAGGGACTGGTATACTTGCCTGAAAAATTCCATGGACAGAGGAGCCTGGTGAGCTACAGTCTGTGGGGTTGCAAAGCGTCAGACATGACTGAGCAACTAATACTTTCACTTTCACTCTGAGTTATTTTACTGTGATTATGATGTTTTCCCTGTGTAATCAAGGTGAATGCTATCAATTCAATAAAAGTAAAAAACACATAATAAAGATTTATCTTACAGTAACATTTTATTTTTATGACATGAGGTCATCTCGGATGTAAAAACAGCTTCTAAGAAGTATTGCCTGGTCTTTTAATAATTCAACAATCTAGATGAGACAACTAAACCAAATCCTACGTCAAACCCTATAAAAAAGTGTTCTAGTGAGGCTACCTTCTCTACTGTGGATCTCAGAATTTTTACACAAATGTCAGATGTTTTATTAGGAGAACGCCTCTTTTTAGTATTCAAGTAGAAAAGATTTCACTATAAAATATTTGTCTTTTTTTTTTTGCATTTGTCAATCTATCAGTATATGAAAATTGTTATAGTGCGTTGTGAAAGTGAAAGTGTTAGTTGCTCCGTTGTGTCTGATTCTTTGTGACCTCTCAGCCCATAGCCCACCAGGCTTCTCTGTCCGGGGAACTTTCAGGCAAGAATACTGGATTGGGTAGCCATTCTCTTCTCCAAAGGATCTTCCCAACCCTGGGATTGAACCTGGGTCTCTTGCATTGCAGGCAGATTCTTTACCATCTGAGCCACCAGGGAGGCCCCAATAATGCAGTAATCTACTCTATAGATATTTACATGTACATCTGTATACATATGTGTGTCACTTGAGTCCTCCAGGGGACAGATGCTCAGATGTAGTTAGGGCTACAGAAATCTGTTGAGGAGTAACAACAATCTTTCAGTGAAGGATGACTAAAGAAAGAAGCAGGACGAGGGGTAGGGGCCACTAACCACAATACAGATCTGATTCTTTCTCAGCCAACTCTGTGGAGTGCTCAGGAGCAAAGATGTCTTGGTAGAGGAGTTTCTAGGTGGATAGATGGCCAGGCCCCTGCCCTAAAAATGCTTAGTCATTGGCTGGGGGCTATCCAGGAGAGCACAACCTCAGTAGATCCTGAAAGTGCCAATTGTTGATGGTTATCAGCCTACTGTACTTCTCTCAGCTCAATAGTATGCTATAGAAAGGGACACTAGCATATGGCAAGTGGCACACCTTCATAGCTGTCCTAATTGGAACATAGCTGTTCCGATAAGTTTGCATGCATATGTTTATGAGTAAATATATCTTGGTACAGTGGCTCAAATGGTAAAGAATCTGCCTGCAATGCAGGAGACTTAGATTTGATCCCTGAGTCCATCAGGAAGATCCCCCAGAGGAGGAAATGGCAACCCATTCCAGTATTCCTGCTCGGGAAATCCCATGGACAGAGGAGCCTGGTGGGCTGCAGTCCATGGGGTTGCAAAGAGTTGGATATGACTGTGTGACTAACACACGCATATCTATGTATACAATATGTTATATATGTTTAAATAGAGAATGTGTATCTAATTTGCAGTGGTGTCTTCTACTCCATAAATCTGTCAAATTCATAGATTTTTCTCAGTATTTTGAGAATTATATTTTAAGATACTTTTGAAAAATCAAAAAATAGCCACCATCTAGTGAAGGCTGCATTATGGGAAGTTCAGGCTGATTAGGTGGATTTTTCTCTGGTTAACCATAAACGTTACTGCATTTGTTAGGGCAACAAATAAATTCTGCATTAACATATATTATTTCTGATAGGTGAAAAAAGTCCTTGGTTGAGAGGGATTAATGAATTGGGATACTTAATGCAAAGACTTGATATCATCCAATCTTAGGAGAAGGAAACAGCAACCCACTCCAGTATTCTTGCGTAGAGAATCCCGTGGACAGAGGAGTCTGGTGAGCTGCTGCCCATAGGGTCGCACAGGGTTGGACACAACTGAAGCGACTTAGCATGCATGCATGCTTTGGAGAAGGAAATGGCAACCTGCTCCAGTATACTTGCCTGGAGACTCCCAGGGACAGAGGAGCCTGGTGGGCTGCTGTCTATGAGGTTGCACAGAGTCAGACACAACTGAAGCAACTAAGCAGCAATAGCAGCAAGAGATAGTGATCTCCCAGTTCCCAGTATTTGAGTAAAGACAGATTGCTATAAGAAATAGTAACTTCTAGCAATAGTTATTCCTGATATTGCATTTGCGTTTTTAAGATTTCTTCTTCCAGTGAAGTAATCATCGCCATTATCTGTATCAGGGCCTTTTCACCTGTAGATCTTTCTGCATGAACTGCTCTCAGATATTGATGATACAAATGTCCATGCTTCATTGTAATCTCTGTTTAAATGTCTCTGTGTAAATATTTTATATTTAAAATATTTATATTTAAATATAAAAAGTTATATATTTTTATAGTTTAAAAAATGTAGTTTTTTAAACTTTATTTTTAAAAAAATATAGTTATCCCTATGTGGTATTATTTTAAAAAATTATTTATTTGCTTATCTGTTTATTCCAATAAAATTACATATTCTTTAAGGGCAGATATTTTTGTCAGTGTTGTATGCTCTTGTAACCCTAGACTCTAAAATCCTTAGTGTAAGGTGTATATAGTAGGCAGTTAAAATTTATCTATTGAGTGAATGAATGGAATGATGATGAATGAATGAGGAAACGAATATGTTGAGGGTAGTCTCTACCCACCGTCCCCTCTCAAAAATAAATTCTGTTTGTCTAAAAGCAAGTGTTTACCTAGATCTAGGTTTACGGTACATTACAAGTTCAGGTGAAGTTTTGCCTTCATGTGGGAAAATGGAAAATTTTTGCCAGTTATATACTTACTTTAGCAAGATTTGTTAGAGAGAAAGGATGTTTCTCTAGCTTTGGCATGTAGTTTTATTAAAGCAGCAGCCCATCTGCTTTAACCAGCCCATCACTTCAAATGACTAGTTAATTTTTATAGAGTTTTTCCTTCTTGTAAGTATTAGAAAGTTTTTAAAACAGTGTAATTCTCAGCAAGATCAACAAGAGTCTCTGCAATCTTCTGTCAACTTGCAAAGTAAGATTTTTTTGTGTGTATATTTAGAAATAAACATAGATAGTTCCATTCATATCCACTAAGAAGTGAAGAAAACACAGACAGATGTGGCCTTTGCAACCAACCTACCGTCCTCTGCTTTTTGGTCAGTCTGGTGATCGTGAAGTCTCCTATCAATGAGGCTAAAATTAGTATTGATTTCAACTTGCCACTTTTCTATTTTTTTTCCTGTCTCTACAGCAGCAATATAGGAGACTTTCTTTTTCTCCGTGTCATCATCATGGTTCACTTGGGCTACTTTTTATTTTACAATTGAAGATAAACATACAGACTTTTCAAAAAATCACTAGTATTTTCCCTAAATAGTCAATAGTCACTGGCAGACTGATTCCTTGGCTGAAAATTTTGACCTCAAGGAAACTATATAATATCCTTTTTCGAGAATGAGAAATCTAAGGAGTAAAATATTTCACCAAGGAGTAAAATATTGACCATGTATAAATACTTCAAGTGTGTTTTTGCTAAACTGTGAATTAGAATATGTAAATTTTGCAGTATTTTGTTAGAGCTTTAAAGATCAACTTTGTTATTATATTCCTTATGTTGAAATAAAATTTAGGAACAATAATCACAATGAAATCTAATTATTAGTAGTTTGTGTTTTGTGCATAATGCAATGAAATATAAATCAAATACCATTCTATCTCACTAAGGCCATGGTATTTAGATATTTCATTACAGAATGGAGCCATTATGTGCTCATAGTTCAGTTCAGTTCAGTCACTCAGTCATGTCCAACTCTTTGTGACCCCATGGACTGCAGCACGCCAGGCTTCCCTGTCCATCACAAACTCCCAGAGCTTACTCAAACTCAGGTCCATCGAGTCAGTGATGCCATCCAACCATCTCATCCTCTATCAGCCCCTTCTCCTTCCGCCTTCAATCTTTCCCAGCATCAGGGCCTTTTCTACTGAGTCAGTTCTTCCAATCAGGTGGCCTAAGTATTGGAGTTTCAGCTTCAGCATCAGTCCTTCCAATGAGTATTCAGGACTGCTTTCCTTTAGGATGGACTGGCTGGATCTCCTTGCAGTCCAAGGTACTCTCAAGAGTCTTTTCCAACACCACAGTTCAAAAGCATCAATTCTTTGGTGCTCAGCTTTCTTTATAGTCCAACTCTCATACCCATACATGACTACTGGAAAAATCATAGTTTTAACTAGACAGACCTTTACTGGCAAAGTAATGTCTCTGCTTTTTAATACACTGTCTAGGTATATCATAGCTTTCCTTCCAAGGAGCAAGTATCTTTTAATTTCATGGCTGCAGTCAGCATCTGCAGTGATTTTAGAGCCCTCCCAAAATAAAGTCTGTCACTGTTTCCATTGTTTCCCCCTCTATTTGCCAAAAAGTGATGGGACCAGATGGCATCATCTTAGTTTTCTGAAGGTTGAGTTTTAAGCCAACTTTTTCATTCTCCCCTTTCACTTTCATCAAGAGGCTCTTCAGTTCTTCACTTTCTGCGATAAGGGTGGTGTTATCTGCATAACTGAGGTTATTGATTTTTTCCCGGCAATCTAGATTCCAGCTTGTGCTTCCTCCAGCCCAGCGTTTCTCATGATGTACTCTGCATATAAGTTAAATAAGCAGGGTGACAATATACAGCCTGGAAATACTCCTTTTCCTATTTGGAACCAGTCTATGGTTCCATGTCCAGTTCTAACTGTTGCTTCTTGACCCGCATAAAGATTTATCAGGAGTCAGGTCAGGTGGTCTGATATTCCCATCACTTTAAGAATTTTCCAGTTTCTTGTGATCCACAGTCAAAGGCTTTGTCATAGTCAATAAAGCAAAAGTAGATGTTTTTCTGGAACTCTTGCTTTTTCGATGGTCCAACAGATATTGCCAGTTTGATCTCTGATTGGGATTCCCTGGTGGCTCAGCTGGTAAAGAGTCTGCCTGCAATGTGGGAGACCCTAATATGATCCCTGGGTCAGGAGGATCCCCTGGAGAAGAAAATGGCAACCCACTCCAATATTCTTGCCTGGAAAACTCAATGGATGTAGGAGCCTGATGGGCTGCCTTCCATGGGGTCGGAAAGAGTTGGACACAACTTCACCTCCTTTGCCTTTTCCATATCCAGCTTGAACATCTGGAAGTTCATGGTTCATGTACTGGCTTGGAGAATTTTGAGCATTACTTTCCTAGCATGTGAGATAAGTGCAGTTGTGCAGTAGTTTGAGCATTCTTTGGCATTGCCTTTCTATGGGATTGGAATGAAAATTGACTTTTTCCAGTCCTATGGCCACTGCTGAGTTTTCCAAATTTGCTGGCATATTGAGCACAGCACTTTCACAGCATCACCTTTTAGGATTTGAAATAGCTCCACTGGAATTCCATCACCTCCACTAGCTTTGTTCGTAGTGATGTTTCCTAAGGTCCACTTGACTTCATAAAATGATAATTAAATGACTTTTCTGGTGCAAGATTCTGTTCATATTTTTCTTTTAGTTTTTCAGTATAAATGGGAAAAAAGATCTCCCTGAAGACACTGCTTCAGGAAGAACCAGAAGTTTTGATTACAGTAATCACAGTCATACCCATATAGACTGACCAAATATTTGAAGTTAAACTGTGAAATAAGTAATAGTTACCTCAAATACCACCATTTAAATAAGAAATTCAGTTTCAGTTCTCCTATTTTATCATACTTTTTTCAAATTATGACATGAATAATAGTCTTATATTCTACATTGTATTTAATGTTTGGTTCCTAAGTGGTAAAAGTAGTGTGCTTTCCAACTTCTGTGAACTACAGTGATACAAAATTTTTCTTTTAAGATTAGGCATTCACTCATCTCCCCTCTTTTGCAGTGAATTCAGTTACTGATATATGATATTGCTAGCCTGTACATCTCTCTAAATAATCAAAACAGAGGGAAAAAATAATTTTAAAATTAGATAACACATATGTAAGCATAATACTTATAAGTTCAGCACCCTGTCCAGTGCAAACATTTGCTTTTGAATTAAAATAAATAATCTCTTTATTTGAAATAACAGGTTACTCTTTGTTTAATTTTATTTTTATTTAAAAATCTTAATTGCCATTTTATGTTGGAGTACAGTAGATTAACAGTGTTAGTTTCAGGTATGCAGCAAAGTGGTTCAGTTATTCATGTATTTATTTTTTCAAATTATCTTCTCATTTAGGTTGTTAGATAATATTGAGAAGTGTTCCCTTTATTATACAGTAGGTCCTTGTTGATTGCTTATTTTAAATATAGCAAGGTGTACATGTCAATCCCAAGTTACAGTTTATTCCTCCTCCCTACTCTTATGTCCTGGTAATGGCAAGTTCATTCTCTATGAATCTATTCCTATTTTGTAAATAAGTTCATTTGTATCATTCTTTTTTAGATTCTGCATATAAGTGATATCACCTTATGTCTTTCTCTGACTTACTTCACTTGGTATGATAATCTCCAAGTCTATTCATGTTGTTGTAAATAACATTATTTCATTCTTTTTTAATGGCTGAGTAATATTCCATTGTATGTATATGCTATTTCTTATTTATCCACTCATCTGTCAATGGACATTTAGGTTGCTTCCATATCTTGGCTATTGTAAATAGTGTTGCAATGAACATTTGATTGCATATATCCTTTTGAATCTTGTTTTTCTCCAGTTATATGTCCAGGAGTAGGATTGCTGGATCATATTGTAGCTCTATTTTAAGTTTTTTAAAACTAAAAATTCCAGCAACAGTTGAGAAGTGTTCCCTTTCCTCAGTACCCTCTCCTGCATTTATTGTTTGTAGACTTGTTGATGATGGCCATTCTGACTGGTGTAAGGTGATACATCATTGCAATTTTGATTTGCATTTCTCTAATAATGAGCAATGTTGATCATCTTTTCATGTGTTTTTAAGACATCTGTATGTCTTCTTTGAAGAATATGTCTATTTAGTTCTTCTAACCAGTTTTTGATTGAATTGGGTTTTTTTTTTCATATTAAGTTGCATGAGCCATTTGTAAATCTTGGAGATTAATCACTTGTCAGTCTGATCATTTGCAAATATTTCAAACAGCCTCTTTTATTAATATGAAATCTTTGATCACATAAAAACATAAATACTAAGAAGTTTTTAATATGCAGTATTATAAAAATATTTTAAATAATTGTAAATTGGATTTATTAAACAATATTACATTTATAAAAATGGCTTTTTATTGGTTATCAGATAGCAGATGATAGAAAAGACTGAAGAAGGACTAACTCAATATGACATATACTAAAATACAAATTTTCCCCAATGTATATTATATATTATATCCAATTATGTTAATGAACATTTTATAAAATGTATAAACACAAAGTTTTTCACAGTATTTTTATTCTCCACAACTTGCCTAAAATATAATATTAGAATATAAATCAGTAATGTAGCCAGTTTTATTCTATATTTAAGTGAAAAGTTGTTACCTATAAGTTAGGTTTTCAGCCCTATCATATAAATTATATTGTACTTAATTTAAGTACATACAGCATCTGCATAGATATATTTCACAGTTAAAATTGCATTTCTTCATTTCTGAAAATAATTCACTAGTTACATCAGAGTGTTTTCTTATTTTGAGTCTGAGGTTAAAAAAATAAAATTGAGAAGAAGCTACTACCAGAAATTGTTTTTAATTTGTCTTGATGAAAGGCAATTTACTTTTAATTTGCTTGAAGTTAAGAAACGTTTATTGAGCATTTGTAAGTTCAGAGAAGTCAGTGACAGGTGGAGTGGGAATGGCTGATGAAAAGAAAACATAGTTACTATCTTTAAGTAACTGAAGCTATTAATATAAAAGTCTGCATTGAAAAACACAGGAACACAGTACTTTGGATGTTCGGAAGAGCTCAGAGAGCACTTCCAGTCTGAGGGGCAGTTCAAAAGACGTCTGAAAGAGGGCATATCCATTTGAGCCAATTGAAAATCTTGGTGTGATTTTAAATACAGAATAGTTAGGGATAATTTTATTTAAAATGCTAAAATCCTGTATCAGCCTCCACATTTGCAGACTGATCCTTTTTACTAGAACAGTGGAAAATGATCAAGGTATAATTAAATGTTATGAAAATCTTAGCTGCTGTGCTCAGATAAAACTTTGGTTTTCAGGCAGTAGTGCTTGCTTGTTAGTCCTTCAGCTATGCTGGACTCTGAGACCCCATGGACTGTAGCCCACCAGGCTACTCTGTCCATGGAATTTCCCAGGCAAGAATACTAGAGTGGGTTGTCATTTCCTTTTCCAGGGGATCATCTTGATCCAGGGATGGAACCTGGCTCTCCTGCATTGCAAGCAGATTCTTTACCTTCTGAGACATCAGGGAACTTTTTTCTTTCCTTATTTTTTTTTTTTAGGCTATAGTACTCTGATTTGTCAAGTAGAATGGCAGTTTAGATATATTATAATCAGATATTTTCAAACAACAAGAATTTGTTTCGTTGTTGTGACTATCCTAAAAAGATAATGAAATAGGAATGCACACTCTCACAACAGGTAGTTATCAAATCCATCAGGTCAAGAAGAAGCCATTTCTTAATCAGAGATTGTCTGTAAGTAGTTATTTGTGCTAATTATCATGTGAAAATTAAGTAAGAGTTAAGCCATAAAATTAAAATAGAGTGTGTCATTGTTCTAATTTTATGTCATTATTGAGAATGCATTGTTAGGGTAATTAGGAATTGGCTGTTATTAAAACAGAACGTGATATTAAATGCAAGGAACATTATACTTTTTTTTTCTTCTGAAGCTGATAACAGATTGATTATCACTTCTTGTGCTTTAAGATTTCTAAAGAGAGAAAGAGGAGAAGCGGGGAGAGAGGAGAGAGAAGGAGAGAAGGAGGAACTTTTGTCCATTGTGTTGACTCTCCCAGTTACTTGGTTAATTTCATAGTCCTCCCTCCCACTCTGCATTTCTTTCTGTTCCTGTCCCTCACACATCCACCACTTTCTTTACCATTCTCAACGCTGACAGAGCCCTGGGCTGGGCCATTCTTTATTCTCAGTGCTGACTGACATGGGACCTCTACCAAAGTAGAATCAGAAAATGTCCTGAATTCCACCTCTTCTAACCAATTCTCCTGGACTTCCTTCTCTTCCTATCTGGATGTGTACTCTGTTTGGGTCTCGACCATCTCCCTTCTTTCTTTTTTTCACTTTTCAGAAGTATGTTTTTTTGTTTGTTTTGTTTTTTTTTAATGCCTGGGAGTAATAGTCATACCATTTTTCTGGAAGTGGTATTCAAGGAATGTTAGTCAATTTTGATTTTTGTGTGGAAAAGCAAAGGATAAAAGGAAAGATATAAGCATCTGAATGCAGAGTTTCAAAGAATAGCAAGGAGAGATAAGAAAGACTTCCTCAGTGATCAATGCAAAGAAATAGAGGAAAACAACAAAATGGGAAAGACTATAGATCTCTTCAAGAAAATTAGAGATACCAAGGGAACATTTCATGCAAAGATGGGCTCAATAAAGGACAGAAATGGTACGGACCTAATAGAAGCAGAAGATATTAAGAAGAGGTGGCAAGAATACACAGAGGAACTGTACAAAAAAGATCTTCATGACCCAGATAATCACGATGGTATGATAACTCACCTAGAGCCAGACATCCTGGAATGTGAAGTCAAGGGGGCCTTAGAAAGGATCACTAGGAACAAAGCTAGTGGAGGTGTTGGAATTCCAGTTGAGCTGTTTCAAATCCTAAAAGATGATGCTGTGAAAGTGCAGTACTCAATATGCCAGCAAATTTGGAAAACTCAGCAGTGGCCGCAGGACTAGAAAAGGTCAGTTTTCACTCCAATACCAAAGAAAGGCAATGCCAAAGATTGCTCGAACTACCGCACAACTGCACTTATCTCACATGCTAGTAAAGTAATGCTCAAAATTCTCCAAGACAGGTTTCAGCAGTACATGAACTGTGGACTTCCAGATGTTCAAGCTCGTTTTAGAAAAGGCAGATGAACCAGAGATCAAATTGCCAACATCCACTGGATCATCGAAAAAGCAAGAGAGTTTCGGAAAAACATCTACTTCTGCTTTATTGTCTATGCCAAAGCCTTTGACTGTGTGGATCACAATAAACAGTGGAAATTCTGAAAGAGATGGGAATACCAGACCACCTGACCTGCCTCTTGAGAAACCTGTATGCAGGTCAGGAAGCAACAGTTAGAACTGGACATGGAACCACAGACTGGTTCCAAATAGGAAAAGGAGTACGTCAAGGCTGTATATTGTCACCCTGCTTATTTAACTTATATGCAGAGTACATCATGAGAAATGCTGGGCTAGAAGAAGCACAAGCTGGGATCAAGATTGCTGAGAAAAATATCAATAACCTCAGATATGAAGATGACACCACCCTTATGGCAGAAAGTGAAGAGGAGCTGAAAAGCCTCTTGATGAAAGTGAAAGAGGAGAGTGAAAAGTTGGCTTAAAGCTCAACATTCAGAAAATGAAGATCATGGCATCTGGTCCCATCACTTCATGGGAAATAGATGGGTAACAGTAGAAACAGTGTCAGACTTTATTTTGGTGGGCTCCAAAATCACTGCAGATGGTGACTGCAGCCATGAAAGTAAAAGACGCTTACTCCTTGGAAGGAAGGTTATGACCAACCTAGATAGCATATTCAAAAGCAGAGACATTACTTTGCCAACAAAGATCCGTCTAGTCAAGGTTATGGTTTTTCCTGTGGTCATCTATGGATGTGACAGTTGGACTGTGAAGAAGGCTGAGCACCAAAGAGTTGATGCTTTTGAACTGTGGTGTTGAAGAAGACTCTTGAGAGTCCCTTGGACTGCAAGGAGATCCAACCAGTCCATTCTAAAGGAGATCAGTCCTGGGATTTCTTTGGAAGGAATGATGCTAAAGCTGAATCTCCAGTACGTTGGCCACCTCATGCGAAGAGTTGACTCACTGGAAAAGACTCTGATGCTGGGAGAGATTGGGGGCAGGAGGAGAAGGGGACGACAGAGGATGAGATAAGTGGATGGCATCACTGACTCAATGGACGTGAGTGTGAGTGAACTCCGGGAGTTGGTGATGGACTGGGAGGCCCGACGTGCTACGATTCATGGAGTTACAAAGAGTCGGACACGACTGAGCGACTGAACTGTACTGAAAGTGATAGAGAAGAGTATAAGGTAGTGTTTTGAGTGCTTTTCTGGGTTCATTCTGACAGTTTATCTAAAGAGTGCTTTCTTGTTCCTTCCAGCCACCTCTTCCATCATTCTTGTATTATAGGGTTGGGAGAACAGATATTATTTCTCAGTGTGGGGATGGTTACTGATAGAAAACTTAGTGGACAAATAAAAATTTGAACTACACTTGTAATATATTACTGGGCCTTTTCTATTTTCTCTCCCATTAAAAAAGGGTGATCTTGTTTTGTTTTCCCTATAGGAAAAATAAACAGAAATTAACTTTAAAAAAATATGGTATGAATTTTTGCAACAACTAACTCCAAGTAAACAAATTGAAGTTAAAGCAAAAGCTGTGGTTCTGACAGAGCCCTTTGAATCTATTCCTGAAGCATAGAAACACCTTCATAGCAGTGACTAAGTCTCATCTTCCCCCTCACCCACAGGCACCGTGCATGAGTATGGATGAAACACAATAGCAAAATTAAATGTATGACATCTGTTGACATTTATGAAAAAATATATGTCAGATTGCAAACTCAATATATCAAAATTTATATGTCTATACCAAATTCTGATATTTTAACTCATAGATGTTAAGAGGCTAAATAAAGTCAGGCTGTCAAAATGATTTGAGACATTTTCCCAAAGCTTCTTGTGTTTAAGACACCTACCACATTCAGAGAATTATACCAGCAGTTATTCATTGGGGGAGGGCGGGATGAGAATGTTTCTGAAGCTTTTAACTATTTCGAGTATTTGTAAATACCGTTAGTTTTCTCAATAACTGGTATTCAGTAGCCTACTATATATCTGAATCTGATATTCTTGTAGAAAATTTTTAACTGCATAGTGTTCATATAAAGCTTGGCAATCCAAGAAAATAAAAGTAGATCATAGTATACTGCTGAATCAACTAGAGGGGAGATGCAAGAATTTTCTTTTCTCCCTCCAGAACTCTAGTTAAATTGGAGTTGGTAGAGTCTCTTTAGGATGCTAAAAAATATGAGTTTGAATAAAATGAGACTTGGTGGCATTCATTTTGAGATAATTTTATTAATTTTGCAAGAAAAATATATTGACAGGTATTACTGTCACTGACTTTAACAAGCACCCATTAAAACACCTGTTTGCTATTAATGTATCTGTCATAGTCTTCCTCCCAGTTTTAGCATATGCTGAAAATCTTTTAACTGGACTATTTTTTTCCCTTGAAGAAAGACACATAAAGATAAATATTGTCCATACTGGAAGAGCCACATGTTTGTGAATCGATGACTGAGATAATAATGCTAATGTATTTTTTTGGCTATTTTAGAACTTAGGTTCTCCAGAGGACAATGTACTTATTCATAGAGACAAAAGCAAACAAACAAAAACTGTGTCCTTAAAGAAATTTTAAAACTTGACAGGTAGAATATGAACACACATCTCATGACTGTTCAGTGGGCTTACTGTTTCTTAGATGGCATATTGTCTGTTTCACACAAACACTCCCACCCAACCACCCGAGTGACTATTGATAGAACATGGACTTTAATAATGTAATTTGTTCCCAACCAGAAATAACTTCCCTTGAGCCTTCAAAGTCCAATTAATAATTTTTGTTTTGTTTATAACATTCTGTATCTCAAGCTTTATGATATTTTTGCCTGATTTTTTCCTGTATAATAATTATATACAAAGTAATTTTTCTTTTTTTTAATTAGAAACATGTATTTAATTAAAAACTAGGGTATTATGGTCAAATAAACCACTTGGATCTCAGAATTTTCCAGAACTTTTTTAAAACCACCATTTTATTGCCTTTTAAACGAACCTATTAGATGAAAATTTGATGATATATATTCAAGAATATTAAATAAATGTCTACCTTTATTTTCCCACCAACTCTTTCCCTTCATTCTCTCACTTATCTGTGTTTTCCCCTTTATTTTGAGTATAAAATATCTAGCCATTTATAAAAGTGTTTAGGTAAACATCTATATATGTGATTTCATATTGAGTCAGCAGTATATGTTTGTTATACTCTGCAGTTGACTAGTTAAAAGGAAGCACAAAAATGGTTTAGTAGTCTATAACATGATCATATAAAAATCTCTGTATTAGTTAAAATCAAACCAGATCTTTTTCCAAAACAAATTACAAGTTCTTTATACTTAGTCTGTGGGTTGAATCTTTATACATTTTATTTTATATTTTATTTCCCCTCTCAAATATATATTATTTCCCTTTCAAAGAGTTATTTGAGGATAGAAAATTATCTAAAATGTGCTTATAATTCCAATCTCTTTGTGCTAAACTAAATGATGTAGACAAAGGACACACATACACACAATAGCTTATGGCGAACAATGTCGGATTTGTGATCTCCGAAGAAGAAGATTTAGCATCAGGACCAGGGACCAGTCTTGATCACTTAAGAGCTTTTGTCTAGCAGAGTTTTATTAAAGTGAAAGAAAACGGAGAAAGCTTCTGACATAGACATCAGGAAGGGGACGAAGAATGCTCCGCTCGCTTGTCTTATCAAGGCCTTATATACTTTTACCAGACTCACTCCCACAACACACATCTTAAATTAACAAGATTAGAGAATCCCGGGGAAGGGGGAGCCTGGTGGGCTGCCGTCTCGGGTTGTACAGAGTCGGACACGACTGAAGCGACTTAGCAGCAGTACCAGCAATAAAACGGTCTTACCAGACCCACTCTCATACATTTTAAGATGACAGGATTCAGAAGGTTCCTGAAGACTCTCAAGAAAGAGAAACATGTCCTAAGGCAGGATACATTGTTATATCGACTAAGACAAAGCAATATAGGAAAAAAAGTTTGTCCTTTTCTCCTCCTTGAGAACCCCAGACCCCTTTCCCCTCCTCAGGGACCTCAGACTTCTTATCAACCTACTAAAGAATTGGCTGTCTTCCACACACACACACACACACACACATACACACAGTCAGGCCTCTGTATGCACAGGTTCTGCATCCATGGATTCAATCAACTGAGGATCAAAAATATTTGAAAAAAGTAAAATTCCAGAGTTTCAAAAAGCAGAACTTGAATTTGTCTCACACCAACTGTTTACATAGAATTTACATTAGATATTATAAGTAGTCAAGATAATTTAAAATATATGGGATGATGCACATATACTATATGCAAATACCGTGCCATTTTATATAAAGAACTTAAACATTCATAGATTTTGATATCTGTGGGAGGGTTCCTATAACCAGTTCTTAGCAAATACTGAGGGACAACTGTGTGTGTGTGTGTGTGTGTGTGTGTGTGTGTGTAAACAATACAGGATTTTTTATAATTTACAGTTATGGGCAAAAAGATAGCCATAAATTATTCCAAAAGTTCTTAGTGTAGATTTTTGTTAAAATCTCATCATCAAAAATGTTTAAATGGGATAAAATCTATTAATTTCACATTGAGTCCACTGTGGGAATTTTTAATGATACTCATTGCTGGTTTCTGCAGATATGTTCTTCAAGTCTTCTGGGACAAATTCATTTTCATATTTTCACTCAGTTATGTCAGAATTTTGTATGCTTTAAGACCAAGGAGACTTTTTTTTTTTTTTCTGGAAGGTTTCACTATGGGTTCCTCATAGCACTTTGATTAGTTTTCTTTTGTCATAAAATTAATTGTTAAAAATAAAAATAAAGAAATGTTGATGTTTCTAACTATGTTTAAGAATATCAACAAGTGTTGGCATCACTTATATTTTCATTTTTGGTAATTTATGGCTAGTAAGCTTAACTGCTTAAATACCTCATTTTAATTTTAAACATGTATATTTAAGAAATAACTTCCTTGACCAGTAATAAGTGAGCCATTGGTTATAGTTAATAATGTCTATGTACTAGGATGTCATAGCAAAACACAAAAGATAGTACATACCATCACATCCAGGATGATAGATTTAATAAAACTATGTTACATAAAGATGAGCCCTATTGTGCTGCCTTGCAAGGCTGTTATAGTTACAGTGTTTCTGTATGGGAATTTAACTTTTCTTAGTAATATTAGTTACTGAACCCAATCATTTCTTAAATCTCTCTTTGAAAGTAACCTCCATTGTAAAAGATTCTGAATTATTTTTATTTCTCTTTCTTTTTTAAATAAATTTTTTGAATAAAGCGGAGAACAAAAACATTAGCATATGTTTTCCTTCCAGAATATTAGACAGAATTTTTGCTTCCCAAACCAATTGCTATTTTTCACTTAATAGGAAAAAAATTAGTATTATATATATATTTAAAGCAGTCTGTTCTCAGCTGGTAAAATCCATTTAATTGATGCTATTAAAACCCATAAGTTTCTGTTATTCAGTATAGTTTAAGTCAGAATATCAAGTATCTGTGAACAATGGGTTTCAGACTATCATCAAGTTTCAGGTTTCCAAGAGCTATATGCTCCATGTTCATTGAACAATAAGGTGACCTTGGAAAACATAGTTCAAGTTCAGATTTACCTCCTACAAGGCTTCAGCACCAAATTCTGAGGAATGAATAGGTGTAAAAGGAAATATGATAGGTACTCTCCACATTCAAGGAATTTGTAGTTCTTTCGGAAGAGAAGCGAAACATCTGTCTTTTCTGAATAACTAACTGAATGGTGCTACTAATCATATCAGAATATTCATATGTTTTACATAGTATTATAACTCCATGGTGTTATCTACAGCACAGTAAATTCCTCACTGGTAGGATTATGTTTTCCTCATATTCATATCTTTGCCTTTTGTCTGGTCAAATCCCTTATATTTGGAAGTATTCAAAAGAACTTGAACAAATAATGCAAAAAGCCAATGAACCTTTTAAGAGTTTAAGTGTCTGCACACAACAAAATGCTATTGTTATGACTGATAATAGCTAACATATTTTGATGGAAATAACTCTGTGTACGCTGTTAATAATTATGATACCAAATGTGATAAAAATTAAAATAGTAACATCAGCAAAAAGGAATAGGCAGATTCAAGCTTTCATCATTCCACAATAACATCAAAATGAGAATAAACTGTCAGAACTAAATTTTTCAGACCTCTGATAAGTCAGAAGTTTACAACAACCAAGTGAATGCTGAATTACAATGTAAAACATCAGTCAGTGTAATATACCATGTTTATAGATATAAATTTAATAAAACAACTAAACAAACCATTGTCATCTTGATGCAGAAAATGGCTTTTGCCAAAATCCAACATCTTTTCATGCCAAAAGTATACACACACAATGTAAAGAAGGAAACTTCAACATTATATGAGGCATTTATTAAAAAAACCAAAACAAAAACACCTCACCCTACATTATACTCAGTGGTAGAAAGCTAAAATCTTTATACCTAAGATTGGGAAAAGAGAGGATCCCACTTTCACTACAGCTATTCATCACTGCACCTGAAAAATAAGACAGGAAAAAGAAAAGAAATCCAAATTGGAAAGAGAAAGTAAAATAATCCCTCTCTATATATGAGATGTATATAGGTATGTGTATGTGTATATGTGTGTGTGTGTACACATATAATCCTGAAGAGTCTATAAGAAAGTAGCTAAAGCTAATGAATGAATTCACCAAAGTTGCAGGAGACAAAATCAATACACAAAAATTAATTTTTTCTATGAAGTTGCAATGAACAATCCAAAAGTGAAATTAAGAAACCTATTCTATTTATAATATCATCTAAAAGAATAAATACCTAGAAATAAATTAAATCAGGGAGGTGAAAGACTTGTACACTAAAAACAACAGAATATTGCTGAAAAAAATTAAAGACCTAAATATTCGGAAGTATGGTTTGTATTCTTGGGTAGGAATAGTTAATCTCACAGGTTTAAAGGAATCTTTATCAAAATTCCAGTAGCCTTTTTTTTTTTTTTCAAAGATGAAAAAGCCTATCTTCCAATTCCTGTGGAATTATATAGGACCCTGAATGGCCAAAATAATCTTGAAAGAGGGCAACAAAATCATGAAAACTCATTTTTTTTTCCATTTCAAGGCTTATTACAAATCTACAATAAGTAAAGGAATGTGATAATGGCATAAGTGTATACACATATGTAATACTAGCATAAGGATTGCATATAAAGTGATGAAATAGAATTGAAAATCTAGAAATAAACTTATACATTTTTGGTTAATTGATGTTTAATAAGGATGCCAAAATCATTCGATGGGGAAAGAATAATTTCTTGACAAATGATACTAAAACAATTGAATTTCCAGAATTGTAAAAGAGTGAAGTTAAAACCCTTTTCTTATACTATATGCAAAAATTGATTCAAAATAAGTGCATGGATTAAATATAAGAGCTAAAATTATAAAACTTTAAAAGAAATATAGGGGAAAATTTTTCTGGCCTTGACTTTGGTGATGAATTATTAGTTATAACACCAAAGGCAAAAGTAACAGAAGAAAAATAATAAGCAAATTGGACTTTATCAGTTTTTTTGTGTGCATCAAGAAGTTGACAGTCGTGATTGTCAGAGTCTGGAATATGGGGATAAGAAAAATAGGTGAAGATGGTCAAAAGATAAAAAAACTTCCAGTTATAAAATAAATAAGTTTTGGGGTTGTATGTACAGCATCGGGGCTATCAAAACTATGTCATATATTTGAAAGCTGCTTACAGAGTATATTTTAAAAGTTCTTCTCAGAAAAATTGTAACTACATGAGGTGATGTGTGCTAACCAAACTTGCAGTTATTTTGCAGTATATGCATATGTCAGGTCATTTTTGCATACCTAAAACTAATACAATGCTACATGTCAGTATTTCTTCAATAAAACAGAAAAAAATGTGAAAAGACAGCCTATAAAATGATAAAAACTATTTGCAAATCATATATTTAAGAGTTTAATATCCGAAATATTTAAGGAACTCATAGAATACAAAAAAAAAAAAACCAATGTGAAGAGGGATTGAACTCTCAGTATAATATATACAAATAGCCAGTTCAGTTCAGTCGCTCAGTTGTGTCCAACTCTTTGCGACCCCTTGAACTGCAGCATGCCAGGCCTCCCTGTCCATCACCAACTCCCGGAGTTTACTCAAGCTCATTTTCATTGAATCATTGATGCTATCCAACCATCTCATCCTCTGTCGTCCTTTTCTCCCACCTTCAATCTTTCATAGCATCAAAGTCTTTGCAAAAGAGTCAGTTCTTCCCATCAGGTGGCCAAAGTATTGGAGTTTCAGCTTCAGCATCAGTCCTTCCAATGACTATTTAGGACTGATTTCCTATAGGATGGACTGGTTGGATCTCTTTGCAGTCCAAGGGACTCTCAAGAGTCTCCTCCAACACTATAGTTCAAAAGCATCAGTTTTTTGGCACTCAGCTTTCTTTATGGTCCAACTCTCACATCCATACATGACTACTGGAAAAACCATACCTTGATTAGATGGACTTTTGTTGAGAAAGTAATGTCTCTGTTTTTTAATATGCTATCTAGGTATGACTATAAAGTGGAAGTGAGAAATAGATTTAAGGGACTAGATCTGATAGATTGCCTGATGAACTATGGATGGAGGTTCATGACATTGTACAGGAGACAGAAATCAAGACTATCACCAAGAAAAAGAAACGCAAAAAAAGAAAAATGGCTGTCTGAGGAAGTCTTACAAATAGCTGTGAAAAGAAGAGAAGCAAAAAGCAAAGGAGAAAAGGAAAGATATACCCATTTGAATGCAGAGTTCACAGAATAGCAAGGAGAGATAAGAAAGCCTTTCTCAGCGATCAATGCAAAGAAATACAGGAAAACAATAAAATGGGAAAGACTATAGATCTCTTCAAGAAAATTAGAGATACCAAGAGAACATTTCATGCAAAGATGGGCTCAATAAAGGACAGAAATCATATAAACCTAAGAGAAGCAGAAGATATTAAGAAGAGGTGGCAAGAATACACAGAATAACTGCACAAAAAAATATCTTCATGATCCAGATAATCATGATGGTGTGATCACACACACTCACCTAGAGCCAGACATCCTGGAATGTGAAGTCAAGGGGGCCTTAGGAAGCATCACTGCAAACAAAGCTAGTGGAAGTGATAGAATTCCAGTTGAGCTATTTCAAATCCTGAAAGATGATGCTGTGGAAGTGCTGCACTCAATATGTCAGCAAATTTGGAAAACTCAGCAGTGGCCACAGGACTGGAAAAGGTCAATTTTCATTCCAATCCCAAAGAAAGGCAATGCCAAAGACAGCTCAAACTACAGCACAATTGCACTTATCTTACACGCCAGTAACGTAGTGCTCAAAATTCTCCAAGCCAGGCTTCAGCAATACATGAACCATGAACTTCCAGATGTTCAAGCTGGTTTTCAAAAAGGTAGACGAACCAGAGATCAAATTGCCAACATCTGCTGGATCATCGAAAAAGTAAGAGAGTTCCAGAAAAACATCTATTTCTGACTGTATATTGCCTATGCCAAAGCCATTGACTGTGTGGATCACAGTAAACTGTGGAAAATTCTGAAAGAGATGGGAATACCAGACCACCTGACTTGCCTCTTGAGAAACCTGTATGCAGGTCAGGAAGCAACAGTTAGAACTGGACATGGAACAGACTGGTTCCAAATAGGAAAAGGAGTATGTCAAGGCTGTATATTGTCACCCTGCTTATTTAACTTATAAGCGGCTTCCCTGGTAGCTTAGAGGGTAAAGCATCTGCCTGCAATGCAGGAGACCCAGGTTCAATCCCTGGGTTGGGAAGATCCCCTGGAATAGGAAATAACAACCTACTCCAGTACTCTTCCCTGGAAAATCCCATGATGGAGGAGACTCATAGGCTACAGTCCATGGGGTCACAAAGAGTGAACATGACTGAGTGACAATACACAGAGTACATCATGAGAAACACTGGACTGGAAGAAGCACAAGCTGGAATCAATATTGCCGGGAGAAATATCAATAACCTCAGATCTGCAGATGACACAACCCTTATGGAAGGAAGTGAAGAACTAAAGAGTCTCTTGATGAAAGTGAAAGAGAAGAGTGAAAAAGCTGGCTTAAAGTTCAACATTCAGGAAAGATCGTGGCATCCGGTTCCATCACTTCATGGCAAATAGATGGGGAACAGTGGCTGACTTTATTTTTGGGGGGCTCCAAAATCACTGCAGATGGTGATTGCAGCCATGAAATTAAAAGACACTTACTCCTTGAAGGAAAGTTATGACCAACCTAGACAGCATATTCAAAAGCAGAGACTTTACTTTGTCAACAAATGTCCATCTAGTCAAGGCTATGGTTTTTCCAGTAGTTATGTATGGGTGTGAGAGTTGGACTATAAAGAAAGCTGAACACCGAATAATTGATGCTTTTGAACTGTGATGTTGGAGAACACTCTTGAGAGTCTCTTGGACTGCAAGGAGATCCAACCAGTCCATCCTAAAGGAGATCAGACCTGGGTGTCCATTGGAAGCACTGATGTTGAAGCTGAAACTCCAATACTTTGGCCACCTGATGTAAGAGCTGACTCATTTGAAAAGACTCTGATGCTGGGAGGGATTGGGGGCAGGAGGAGAAGGGGACAATAGAGGATGAGGTGGTTGGATGGCATCCCTGACTCAATGGACAAGGCTTTGGGTAGATTCCAGGAGTTGGTGATGGAAAGGGAGGCCTGGCGTGCTGTGGTTCATGGAGTCACAAAGAGTTGAACATGACTGAGCGACTGAACTGAACTGAACTAGTTTGGTCATAACTTTTCTTCCAAGGAGCAAGCATTTTAATCAAAATGGCCAGTAAGCACATTAAAAAGTCCAGTATCATAATTATTAGGGAAATGGAAACCAATACCAGAATGATACACCATGTCATATCTACTAGGGTTACTACAGCCATAAAAAATGGAAAACAAATTTCATTGAGGACATGTAGAAATTGGAATTGTACATTTCTGGTGGAAATGTAAAACTGCACAGTTACTACTGAAAGCAGTTTGGCAGTGGTGGAACAAGTTTGTGAGAACTGCATGAATCCGCTTATGTGAGTTACCTAGAATAGGCAAATCATAGCAAGAAATGCAAATTAAAAATTATTAGGAACTCAAGTGTTTGGGAGTAACGTGAATTTATTGTCAATGGTTGCAGAGTTTGTTTTTTGGTGATAAATATTTTGGAAATAGTTGTGATGGCTGCATGACATTGTGAATATGATTAATGCCCCTGCATTATACATTTAAAATGATTAAAATGGCAAGTTTATATATTTCTATTCAAAAATTTTAATTAATGTATTCTGATTAAAAAATATGTGGTATATGTTCATTTGTTCACATTTATCTAGGTTATTTTTCTTCCATTCTTCTCAATTGTAGTTTATTATAAGATATTGAATATAGTTCCCAATGCTATACAGTAAATCATATTTATTTTATATATGGTAGTGTGCATCTGTTAACTGCACACTCATTGTTTTCCTCCATCCTATTCCCTTTTGGTAAGAATAAGTCTGTATTCTTTGTGAGTGTGTTTCTATTTTGTAAATACGTTCTTTTATGCTATTTTCTTTCTTTTTTTAGATTTCATATATAATCATGTCATAGAATGTTTTTCTTTATCTGTCTCATGTATTTCATGTAGTATGATAATCTGTAGGTCAACCATATTACTATAAACATCAGCATTACTTCATTATTTTCTTATGGCTAATAATATTCCACCTCTTCTTTATTCATTCACCTGGTGGGCATTTAGCTTGCTTCCATGTGTTGGCTGTTGTAAATAGTGCAGCTGTGAACACTGGACTGCATATATCTTTTTGAATTAGATTTTTTGTCTTTTCTGAATATATACCCAGGGGTGAGATTGCTTGATCATACAGTAACTCTATGTTTGGGTTTTTGAGGAACCTCCATATTATTCTCCATAGTGACTGCACCTATTTGCATTTCCACCAACAGTGTTTGAGGGTTTCTGTTTTTTGCATTCCTTCCCCACCATTTATTATTTGTAGACATTTGATGATGGCCGTTCTGACCATTGTGAGATGTTATTCAATTGTAGGTTTTATTTCCATTTCTCATTAAGGAGTTTTATCATATCTTATATATAAGACTTTAATCCGTTTATTTTTGTATATGTTATGAGAGAGTGTTCTAACTGATTTACATGTGGTTGTTCAGTTCCCCTAACACCACTTCCTGAAGAGACTATTTTTTCTCCATTGTTTATTTTTGACTATTTGTTGAGAATTAATTAGTTGGCCATAGGTGTGTGGGTTTATTTCTGGGCTCTCTATTCTGTTCCACTGATCCAATGTCTTTTTTTGTGTCAAAACATACAGTTTGATTACTATAACTTTGTAGTATTTTCTGAAGTCTGGAAGGATTGTTCCTCCAGCTTTGTTCTTTTCCCTCAGGATTGCTTTGGCAATTTCAGGTCATTTGTGATTCCATAGAAATTTTAGGGTTATTTCTCCTAATTCTGTGCAATATGTCTTGTTTAGTTTGATAGGCATCACATTAAATCTGTAGATTGCTTCAGGTAGTACAACCATTTAAACTATAGTAATTCTTCCAATCCAGAGCATAAAATATCTTTCCACGTCCTTGTATCATCTGAGTTTTTTTTTTAACTTTCTGACAATTTATCATTAGTGTGTGTGTGTGTGTGTGTGTGTGTGTGTGTGTGTGTGTGTTAGTCACTCAGTCGTGTGCAACTCTTTGCAACCCCATGGACTATAGCCCTCCAGGTTTCTCTGTCCATGGGATTTTTCAGGCAAGAATAATGGAGTGGGTTGCCATTTCCTTCACCAAGGGATCTTCCTGACCCAGAGATCAAACCTGGGTCTCCCGCATTGCAGGCAGTTTCTTTACCGTCTGGGCTACCAGGAAAGTAAAGAAATGCAATAGATTTCCATACATTAATCTTGTATTCTGCTACCTTGCTGAATTCATTTATCACTTCTAATAGTTTTTGTGTGTAGTCTTTAGGATTTTCTATATAGAGAAGAGTTGACTCATTGGAAAAGGCTCTGATGCTGGGAGGGATTGGGGACAGGAGGAAAAGGGGACGACAGAGGATGAGATGGCTGGATGGCATCACCGACTCAATGGACGTGAGTTTGAGTGAGCTCCGGGAGATGGTGATGGACAGGGAGGCCTGGCATGCTGTGATTCATGGGTCGCAAAGAGTCTGACATGACTGAGCGACTAAACTGAACTGAACTGAACTGATAATGACAGTTTTACCTCTTACCCTCCAATTTGTATAGCTTTTCTTTTTCTTGTTTTATTGATTTGGCTAAGACTTACAATACTATGTTGAATACAAGTGATGAGAGTGGGCATTCTTGTCTCAACATTTAGAGGGAAGGCTTTCGGCTTTTAATTATCTAGTGTTATATTGGTAGTGAGTTTGTCATAAATGTCTTTGATTGTGTTGAGATATATTTTCTCTACACCCACTTTGGCAAGAGTTCCCCCTCCATGAGTAGATGTTAATATTTATCAAATGCTTTTTCTACATCGATTGCAAAGATCATGTTGTGTTCCCCCCCCCTTTTCTTTTGTTGAAGTGATGTATCACATTGATTTGTGTAGTTCACTTCCTTGTGAACTTGAGATGAATTCTTCTTGGCCGTTGTGCACAATTTTTTATATGTGTTGTTGGATTCAGTTTGCTAGTATTTTGTTGAGAATTTTTGTATGTATATTCATCAAAGATATTGGCCTCTAGTTTTCTTTTTTGGTGGTATCTTTATCTGATCTCGGTAACAGGGTAACGATCAGAGTGATGGTGCTTCATAGGATGTCTTTGGGAGTGTTTTCTCATCTTCAGTCTTTTGAAAGAGTTTGAGAAGGATCAGTAAAAGTTCCTCTTTGTATGTTTGGTAGAATTTGCCCGTGAAGCCATCTGGTCCTGAACTTTTGTTTGTAGGGATTTTTTTGTTTTTGTTTTTTATTTTTATTTTATTTTTTAAAGATTCTATTTCACTTCCAGTGATTGGTCTGTTTAAATTGTCTATTTCTTCTTAATTCAGTTTTGGTAGGCTATATGTTTCTAGGAAATTGTCCCTTTCTTCAGGATTGTGGATGTTTCACATATATTCATCTGAGACTTCATAATCACAGTTGTAAAATATTCAGATTTGATGTTACAAAATCTAGAATGCCTCTAGCTCTCACCTCACCCAAATGGGAACTTCTTAAATGTTTCTTACCCTGATGTAAACGTTCAGCTTTTTGTAACACAATCAAATCTACTTTATAAGGATTCATTTTCTATAGCATGATATCTTGTGTCAGGCAACCTTTGAAAACAATATTTATTAAATACTAACTCTATGCCCATACTAGTTTAAGAAATGAAATCATTTTAAGGAATGAAATACATTTCATTTCTACATTTTAAGAAATGAAATAATTTTAAAAACATTATGAAATGAATATATATGCTACATGTTAGGGTAAGATAGATATTTAATAAATACTTCTGACAGATATGTTTCAGGCATAAAAGGTAGGTTCTTGATAGACCAGCATTTGTAGTAAAGCCATATTGATATTAATTTTGTACCTAAAATGATTTTTCCTTTAATTTTCATTTTCTGTGATCACATAGAGAAGGAAAGGGATAATCACTGGAAAGAAGAAATGGTGGTTGGGGTACTAAAGAAAATAGTTTTGTGTTTTTTTTAATACATATAATTGTGTTATGTGTATTCTTATATTGTTGTTTTAAGATCTTTAAATTTTTAGATTTTTAACAAAGAATTTATCTGTAATTTCACGTATTCTTCAATTTTATTCAAGAGAGGGAGAAAAATCAACTATTTAGTACCTATGTTATCAAGCTATATTTCTTTAAGGCTAAATAATGACTTTTAAAAAAATGCAGTTGAAGTTGCTCTGTTCACAAAATGAACATTTTGAACAGAAAGATACTTTTTCTTAAACTTCATTCTTCAAAGTCATTATAAGTCCTCATTTAGGTATTGGTGAATATTCATTGATAAAGGAAAATTTGGATTACCATAAATAATTATTTATTTTTGATCAATTGGAATGCCCTTAATGCAGCTTTGATTGATATATTGTAGAGAAAACAATATACCATTCAGTATGCCAAGTTAAATCTATTACATAAAATAGGAATCTGTGTTATTCTCTTCATGTTTTTCTTGTAAAATGTTTTAACCCTTTGATTTCTAAAATTTTGCCTACTGCCAAAGAAACTAGCTCAACCTGTAAATACCTTTTTTGAACAGACTTTTATTTCTAGTTTTGTAAGGAATCTTCATACTGTTCTTCATAGTAGTTGTATCAATTTACATTCCCATCAACAGTGCAAGAGAGTTCCCTTTTCTCCATATCCTTTCCAGCATTTATTTTGACAAGCTTTTGAAATAATATATTTCTTGCTTTGTATTTTCCTTTTTTAATTTTACTATTTTTTTTAACTTTTATTTTTTATTGAAGTATAATAAGTGTTCAAATAGCTGAACCTATCATGTTCGGTGAATTTTCTAAAACTAGTCCCAGCTGGCTATCTGCCAAAAAAGAGAACATTTCTAGCCCTCAGAATCACTCTCTATCAGTGTTCTTTTCATATTTGGACACACTATACCCCTGAGAATAACCAACATCCTGACTGCTAAATAAGCAGATTCATTTTGCCTGATTCTAAAACTTATTAAATTATTCTATATATAAGCCAGTCTGGCTTCTTTCACTTAACATTATGTTTGTAGATTTCCATGGGCCTTGTACATAGTATTCTTTAGTTTAATCATCATTCCTTTGTCCATTCGTTCTTGATGGACATTTATGTAGTGTGTAATTTGGGATTATAATGAATAGTAATGTAATGAACATTCTAGTAAATGTCTTTTTGTCATTTTCTGTGTATACCTGAAATTCAAAGTCATATGATATGCAGAGGTTCGGCTTTAGTATATACTGACAGTTTTCCATGTGGTTGTACTGGTTTATACAACCAATTTCTACCAGCAGAGAAGCATGACGGTTTTGATTGTTCCACATCCTGGCCAACACTTCATAATTAAAGTCCTTTTTGTTTTAGCCATTAAGGTAAATGTGTAGTCACATTAAATGTTGCTTTTACTTTGCATTTCCTTAATGGTAAATGCAGTTACATCCATTTGGATATTCAAGTGACCGGACACATTTCTTGACAAGACACTAAGACAGACATTCCCTTTTGTACTACTATATTTACTTTATATAGGAGAGGGCAATGGCACCCCACTCCAGTACTCTTGCCTGGAAAATCCCATGGATAGAGGAGCCTTGTAGGCTGCAGTCCATGGGGTCGCTAAGAGTCAGACACGACTGAGTGACTTTACTTTCAATTTTCACTTTCATGCATTGGAGAAGGAAATGGCAACCCACTCCAGTGTTCTTGCCTGGAGAATCCCAGGGATGGGGGAGCCTGGTGGGCTGCTGTCTGTGGGGTCGCCCAGAGTTGGACACGACTGAAGTGAGTTAGCAGCAGCATTTACTTTATCATGAATCAGCAAGAAAAAAAAAATAAGTGTATATGTGATTCTGTTTCTGGACTCTCTGTTGTTCTTTTGGTCAGTTGGTTTAACTCTGTATCAACATTACAGTTCTTAATATAGCTTTATAATAGTATTAATATATGGTGGTGGAAGTAAATCCTCTAGCTTTATTCTTCACAATTTTGTTAGCTCTTTTAGGCCCTTTGCATTTCCATTTGAAATTGAGTTTACCAATATCCACAAAATGTCTTGCCAGGATTTTGATTGGGATTGCACTGAACCTGTAGATAAATCTGAGGAGAATTTAGTTTTATACTACTGAGTTTTCCAGTACATGTATGTGGTATATCATATGAAGCTTTAAATTTTCTGTCAGGGATTATTTTAGATATTTGTGTAAGTGTCCTGCATATCTTTTGGAGATTTAATCGTAAGTACTTGATGTTTTTGATACTGCTGTAAATGGCATGTTTAAACTATTTTTTTATTTCTTTCTATTCTATAGTGTGAAGTCATACTTGCACCTGACAAAATTAAACAGGCAAGGAAGCCCATTCCAAGCTATTGCAGTAAATGAGAGAGGCCATTACTGAGTCCAAGTTCTACTCTACGGAAACAAGTATGGGAGGCATTTTAAGAGCCAGGGTTGGGGGCCATAGGTCACTTGTTCTGTTCATTAACCTTATCCAAAGAAAAAGTTAACTTTCTCATATCATCTTGATGGGAGGCAGTTTTACAAATTGGGTCAAAGTACCCACCAAAATTAGTCTGATACCCTCACACAGAGATTGAGAGATCAAGGTGATGTCTTCCTTGATGTTTATACTTCAGAGTTGACTCCCAGATCCTTGAGAGAGAAGCACTGAATTGTAAATCTGGCAAGAGTCTTTTAGAAAGATTTACATCTCAAAGGGGCAAAGTAGTAATTTATAAGTTTTCTAAAACAAATGCTCAAAGGAAAGGAAATGTAAAGACTTCTGCAGTTAGACCATCTGGATTTTGTAAAGGTAAAGTTCAGAGAAAGGTCAGGGGCCTTGAGTCAGGAAGAAGTCAAGTTGAGGAAAATGTTGACTGTCTTGGTCAATAAAAACACAGTTGATTTTGCTATAGTGACTATATTGTCATCAATTTAGTGAATTTCATTATTCATTTTAATAGTTTTAAATTTTTTTAAGATTGTTAAACACATCATATTATCATGTCTGTGAATAATTGCAATTATATTATATCCTTTGTAATTGTTATCCCTTTTTATTTTATTTATTATAGTAGCTGAGACCTCCAATAATATGATGAATTAAGTAGTGATAGAAAGCACCTTGTTTTCAATAGTATTTCATCATAGGGTATTATTGTGTAGATTAAAAAAAAATTAACTGTTTAAATCATGTAGAGAAATCTTTCCTCTAAGCAGCATATTTTTAACTTCCTTAAGTTTCTATTATCTCAGACTAAAGGAATATCATTAGATACTTCTCAACCATAAAATAAATATATAGTCAAATATATCTTTAAAATTTATAGATCTCAATTTAAATTATCTCATAGAAAGTTTACTTCTCTAGATATACTGGTTGCTATTAACCAGACACTATAATCGTTAACTCACTGGCTTAACACAAAAAATGTTAAGTCTCACTAAGAGATCATCCAGTGAAGGATGGGAAGATATATTTATGGTGGGAATAGGCTCTGTTTTGCCCTTGATCCAAGGAGATTCCTTCCATTTAATAGCCTCAGCATTTCTAGAGCTTCAGAACCTTCTGGTGGAACATATTCATCTACTAGGCAAGAAGAAGGTAAGCAGGTAGGAAGTGGTGAAGGAGAGAGAGAGTAGAAAGTATCAGTTCAGTTCAGTCACTCAGCTGTGTCCGACTCTTTGCGACCGCATGAACCGCAGCATGCCAGGCTTCCTTGTCCATCAACAACTCCTGGAGTCTACCCAAACCCATGTCCATTGAGTCGGGGATACCATCCAACCACCTCATCCTCTGTCGTCCCCTTCTCCTCCTGCCTTCAATCTTTCCCAGAATTGGGGTCTTTTCAAATGAGTCAGCTGTTCACATCAGGTGGCCGAAGTATTGGAGTTTCAGCATCAACATCAGTCCTTCCAATGAATACCCAGCCTGATCTCCTTTAGGATGGACTGGTTGAATCTCCTTGGTCCAAGGGACTCTCAAGAGTCTTCTCCAACATCACAGTTCAAAAGCATCAATTGTTTGGTGCTCAGCTTTCTTTATAGTCCAACTCTCACATCCATACATGACCACTGGAAAAACCATAGAATGACCTTGTTGACCAAGTAATGTCTCTGCTTTTGAATATGCTGTGTAGGTTGGTCATAACTTTCCTTCCAAGGAGCAAGCATCTTTCAATTTCATGGCTGAAATCACCATCTGCAGTGATTTTGGAGCCCCCAAAAATAAAGTCAGCCACTGTTTCCACTGTTTCACTATCGATTTGCCATGAAGTGATGGGACCGAATGCCATGATCTTAGTTTTCTGAATGTTGAGCTTTAAGCCAACTGTTGCACTCTCCTCTTTCACTTTCATCAAGAGGCTCTTTAGTTCTTCTTCACTTTCTACCCTAAGAGTAGTGTCATCTGCATATCAGAGGTTATTGATATTTCTCCCAGCAATCTTGATTCCAGCTTGTGCTTCTTCCAGCCCAGCGTTTCTCATGACGTACTCTCCATATAAGTTAAATAAGCAGGGTGACAATATACAGCCTTGACGTACTCCTTTTCCTATTTGGAACCAGTCTGTTCCATGTCCAATTCTAACTGTTGCTTCCTGACCTGTATACAGGTTTCTCAAGGGGCAGGTCAGGTGATCTGGTTTTCCCATCTCTTTCAGAATTTTCCACAGTTTATTGTGATCCAGACAGAGGCTTTGGCACAGGCAATATACAGTCAGAAATAGATGTTTTTCTGGAATTTTCTTGCTTTTGTTGGCAATTTGATCTCTGGTACCTCTGCCTTTTCGAAAACCAGCTTGAACATCTGGATTTCGTGTTTCACGTATGGCTGAAGCCTGGCTTGGAGAATTTTGAGCATTACTTTACTAGCGTGTGAGATAAATGCAATTGTATGGTAGTTTGAGCATTCTTTGCCATTGCCTTTCTTTGGGATTGGAATGAAAACTGACCTTTTCCAGTCCTGTGGCCACTGCTGAGTTTTCCAAATTTGCTGGCATATTGAGTGCAGCACTTTCACAGCATCATCTTTCAGGATTTGAAATAGCTCCATTGGAATTCCATCACCTCCACTAGCTTTGTTCATAGTGATGCTTTCTAAGGCTCCCTTGACTTAACATTCCAGAATGTCTGGCTCTAGGTGAGTGTGAGTAATCACACCATCATGATTATCTGGGTCATGAAGATCTTTTTTGTACAGTTCTTCTGTGTGTTCTTGCCACCTCTTCTTAATATCTTCTGCTTCTGTTAGGTCCATACCATTTCTGTCCTTTATTGAGCCCATTTTTGCATGAAATGTTCCCTTGGTGTCTCTAATTTTCTTGAAGAGATCTCTAATCTTTCCCATTCTATTGTTTTCCTCTATTTATTTGCAATGATCACTAAGGAAGGGTTTCTTATCTCTCCTTGCTATTCTTTGTATAAGAGCATAATTGCTCATGATTGCATCATCCCAAGAAAGACATACTTTTTGGCATTTTCCAGTGGCAACAAGTAGCTACATGGCCCCCTGATTCAAGGTCAGAGAAATGTAGTCCAACTGAGTGCCAGGAAGATGAAAGGTAAATATTGAGGAGCATCAGGTTTTATGTTCTGGATGCTTATATATTTATCACAACTCTCCAACAAACATATAGGCATCCAGAACCTAGACTAAATAACCCTTTAATCTGTTTAGTTTCAATTTCATCTCTCTGCTCCCTGTGAGTTACATAGCAACTCATTTTTATCCTAAATAAAAACAAACATTGAAATTATTGCATATATGAGAGAAGACAGTACCAACCTAAACTCTTTCAGTTTTAATGTTTTAAAAAAATATTTTTTTCTTTGGAGAGTATAATTATAACAAAACTGTGGTATTTTATAATACTAGTGAAAACTGTTGTAACTTTCCCTTGAAACTTCTCCTTTTGGTGGTGTTATGATTTAATTTTTAACTCTTGTCTTATTTTCTCTTTATAAATTAGATCAACAGATAGATATGGGCTTCCTTTAAAAATTTATGTAAGCAACAGTCTTCCTATTTTCCTTAAGTCACAGAGCAAAATGTAGTATACGTAAGGTCCATATTTTCATAAGGGTATTTTTTTCTGAATTTCCCAGAGATTATATGATTTCTCCCAATCCTACATTGCGCATGAGCACACACACACATACACACACACACACACACACACACACACACACACAAATCACTTAAGGAGTTAGCACAACCAGAAAAAACAGTATGATTCTCCTTTGAGGCTTAGAGATTAGCAGTCAACATAGAGATGTTACTGGCATCAAGGAATTTGCTGATAATGAGTTGAGAGCAAGATCAGAATTTGCTGATATGTGGGATAGAAGGTTAAAGCTGACTTATGGGGAACTGGACAAGAATTCATGGAGATGTGGCCAATCCATAATTAAGCCATCTCACTTATAAATATTCATGTGGTATGACTGTGTATCTGTGACTGTGTCTGCTGTTGGCAGTGAGTCATGCTTACGTGTAAAATAAATGTTAAGAAGTTTGTACACATGACATACTTTATGCAAAACTTATGAATGATGGTTTAAGAAAGAACAAGTTTTAGAAGCAAAGTGTGTCCTTAAATTGAAAGTTTTTATACTTGAATCTGTGCAATGGTGTTAAGTTTCCTGAGAGTCAACCAAATTTTATGTAATTTGAATACTACTCAATAATATTCACAAAATAGAATGTTTGCTACAGTTGTTTGTAAATATTTTAACAAAAAATGTGAAGTAAAAAATATGAATGTCATTGTGGACTGCTTAAATATAAAGTCTGAAAACTGATTTAAAACCTGAATTAACAAAAGTAGTATGAATTTTAATGGCAAAACAAAACACAAGGCAAGCCTATAAAATACTGTATTCTAATAGGAAATTAACTTATATGAAGTAGCGTATAACCTCATGTCTAACTTCAAAGTTATTTTGGACTGCTGCTGCTGTTGCTGCTAAGTCGCTTCAGTTGTGTCCAACTCTGTGCGACCCCATAGATGGCAGCCCACCAGGCTCTGTGGGATTCTCCAGGCAAGAACACTGGAGTGGGTTGCCATTTCCTTCTCCAATGCAGGAAGGTGAAAAGTGAAGGTGAAGTCACCCAGTCATGTCTGACTCTTAGCGACCCCATGGACTGCAGCCTACCAGGCTCCTCCATCCATGGGATTTTCCAGGCAAGAGTACTGGAGTGGGGTGCCATTGCCTTCTCCGTATTTTGGACTACCTCTTAAAAATTAGACTGACATCAATGTAAGGTGAATAAATTCTTTGTGTGATATATTTGTCACAAAACAAAGATTGGTCCTGTAAGATAGGGCAATTAATTTGTGTGCTTTAATGTTTCCTTGTAAGAATGGTGACTTAAAATATTGAATAATTATGGTATTAAATTACAATTGAAAAAAATCTACATTCATTTTGTATTAATGTCCCTTTAAAATTTTTATATTATCATATATCTATATAAGTTAACTATATTTTTATATTGTTGAAGTATATAAACTCTTCACAATATATGTATTAATGATAATTAAAGAACCTGTACATTTACTTATATAGATTTTTATAGAAAATCTCTGAAAATATTATATAATCCAATCATAGAAATATGATTTGCTGGTTATGATTATGGTCACATTATTATTTAAAAATAAAATGTTATTAAAATACAGAAAAACCTATGATTACAGGAATTCTCAAAAGTCCTGTGATTTCCAATCTTTTGTTCCAAAATCCCAAAGACTACTTGTTGTTGTTGTTGTTGTTGTTTTTATTTAGTCACTAAGTTGTGCAAGGAGATCCAACCAGTCCGTTCTGAAGGAGATCAACCCTGGGATTTCTTTGGAAGGAATGATGCTAAAGCTGAAGGTCGAGTACTTTGGCCACCTCATGCAAAGAGTTGACTCATTGGAAAAGACTCTGATGCTGGGAGGGATTGAGGGCAGGAGGAGAAGTGGATGACCAAGGATGGGACGGCTAGATGGCATCATTGACTCAATGGACATGAGTCTGAGTGAACTCCGGGAGATGGTGATGGACAGGGAGGACTGGCGTGCTGCGATTCATGGGGTCGCAAAGAGTCGGACACAACTGAGCGACTGAACTGAACTGAACTGAACTGAACTGAGAGTTGTGTCAGACTCTTTAGCACCCCATGGACTGTGGCCCGCCAGGCTCCTCTCTCCATGGGATTTACCAGGCAAGAATACTGGAGTTGGCCATTTCCTTCTCCAGGGGGTCTATTATTCCTCAAGAATTTAGAACACAACTCAAGGTGACATTAAAAAGTGCTGTGATGTATATGAGTTCTTTAACTCCATGATAAGTGATTTTGGGCTTAATATCCATGTGCAAAATCCAGTATCTGTGAAGTCTTATGGTTTGCTTTTTCTCTCTGAGTACCAAAGGAAAAAAACTGCATTGGAATGTGATGAACATCGTTTAAACACTAGCTTTGTCATTTAACATCTGTGTCACCGTTACTGTTACTTAAATTCCTGAAATGTATTTTCATCTACTGAAATACTGAAAGCTGTATTTTTAAGCAAGAGATAATACATGCAAGTTCAGTTCAGTTCAGTCACTCAGTCATGTCCGACTCTTTGTTATCCCATGAATTGCAGCACGCCAGGCCTCCCTGTCCATCACCAACTCCCGGAGTTCACTCAGACTCGCGTCCATCGAATCCGTGATTCCATCCAGCCATCTCATCCTCTGTTGTGCCCTTCTCCTCCTGCCCCCAATCCCTCCCAGCATCAGAGTCTTTTCCAATGAGTCAACTCTTTGCATGAGGTGGCCAAAGTACTGGAGTTTCAGCTTTAGCATCATTCCTTCCAAAGAAATCCCAGGGCTGATCTCCTTCAGAACGGATTGGTTGGATCTCCTCGCAGTCCAAGGGACTCTCAAGAGTCTTCTCCAAAACCACAGTTCAAAAGCATCAATTCTTTGCCACTCAGCCTTCTTCACAGTCCAACTGTCACATCCATACATGACCGCTGGAAAAACCAAAGCCTTGACTAGACGGATCTTTGTTGGCAAAGTAATGTCCCTGCTTTTGAATATGCTATCTAGGTTGGTCATAACTTTTCTTCCAAGGAGTAAGTGTCTTTTAATTTCATGGTGGCAGTCACCATCTGCAGTGATTTTGGAGCCCCCCCCCCCAAAATAAAGTCTGACACTGTTTCCACTGTTTCCCCATCTATTTCCCATGAAGTGATGGGACCGGATGCCATGATCTTTATTTTCTGAATGTTGAGCTTTAAGGCAACTTTTTCACTCTCCACTTTTACTTTCATCAAGAGGATTTTTAGTTCCTCTTCACTTTCTGCCATAAGAGTGGTGTCATCTGCATATCTGAGGTTATTGATATTTCTCCTGGCAATCTTGATTCCAGCTTGTGCTTCTTCCACTCCAGCGTTTCTCATGATGTACTCTGCATATAAGTTAAATAAGCAGGGTGACAATATACAGCCTTGACGTACTCCTTTTCATATTTGGAACCAGTCTGTTGTTCCATGTCCAGTTCTAACTGTTGCTTCCTGACCTGCATACAGATTTCTCAAGAGGCAGGTCAGGTGGTATGGTTTTCCCATCTCTCTCAGAATTTTCCACAGTTGTGATCCACACAGTCAAAGGCTTTGGCCTAGGCAATAGATCAGAAATAGATATTTTTCTGGAACTCTTGCTTTTTCTATGATCCAGCGGATGTTGGCAATTTGATCTCTGGTTCCTCTACCTTTTCTAAAACCAGCTTGAACATCAGGGAGTTCACAGTTTACATATTATTGAAGCCTGTCTTGGAGAATTTTGAGCATTACTTTACTAGCATGTGAGATGAGTGCAATTGTGTCGTAGTTTGAGCATTCTTTGGCATTGTCTTTCTTTGGGATTGGAATGAAAATTGACCTTTTCCAGTTCTGTGGCCACTGCTGAGTTTTCCCAAATTGCTGGCATATTGAGTGCAGCACTTTCACAGCATCATCTTTCAGAATTTGAAATAGCTCAACTGGAATTCCATCACCTCCACTAGCTTTGTTCGTAGTGATGATTTCTAAGGCCCCCTTGACTTCACATTCCAGGATGTCTGGCTGTAGATGAGTGATCACACCATCGTGATTATTTGGGTCGTGAAGATCTTTTTTGTACAGTTCTTCTGTGTATTCTTGCCACCTCTTCTTAATATCTTCTGCTCCTGTTAGGCCCATACGATTGCTGTCCTTTATCGAGCCCATCTTTGCATGAAATGTTCCCTTGGTGTCTCTAATTTTCTTGAAGAGATCTCTAGTCTTTCCCATTCTGTTCTTTTCCTCTATTTCTTTACATTGATCATTGAAGAAGGCTTTCTTATCTCTTCTTGCTATTCTTTGCAACTCTGCATTTAGATGCTTATATCTTTCCTTTCGTCCTTTGTTTTTTGCCTCTCTTCTTTTCACAGCTATTTGTAAAGCCTCCTCACACAGCCATTTTGCTTTTTTGCATTTCTTTTCCATGGGGATGGTCTGGATCCCTGTCTCCTGTACAATGTCACGAACCTCATTCCATAGTTCATCAGGCACTCTATCTATCAGATCTAGTCCCTAAAATCTATTTCTCACTTCCACTGTATAATCATAAGGGATTTGATTTAGGTCATACCTGAATGGTCTAGTGGTTTTCCCTACTTTCTTCAATTTAAGTCTGAGTTGGTAATAAGGAGTTCATGATCTGAGCCACAGTCAGCTTCTGGTCTTGTTTTTGTTGACTGTATAGAGTTTTTCCATCTTCGGCTGCAAAGAATATAATCAATCATGCAAAGTCCCTGACAAATGGTAGGAATATCATAAATAAGTTATTATATACCTTTTAAATTTTATCAGAGCAGCAGGAATAAAAACAAATATAGTAATGATGCTTTCAAATTTGGTATAACTACGTCTGATTTAGTGAGAAAATACCACCAGATGTCTTATCTAAGGAAAGGAAATGTATTGCTATAAGTGACTATCTACAGAAATGTTAGGAAATTGAATTTTGATATATTAGATAGTATAACTAATTCAGAGTCTTGAAATTTATAAATTCCACTTGAAGTTTTCAAGTCATATTTCATGGAAATAGTGTTTGGTTTTCAATGATGTATGCTTTGGATGGGTTTTTTAAGGGGGTATATTATTTAAGTATTTGCTACAGTGTTTGTATCATAATTTTCCATTGAAGATCATTTTATTGTTAATTTCATGTATTTTTAATTACATAAATGTTAAGAATCATTATTTGGGTTTTTAGTATATAGAGTTAAACTATTCCTAATTCAAACCAGAGTCCAACACGCTCCTAGTCTTGTTTAATCTTGTGCATACCTCATTTTACATCATTTAGATGTCTTTTTGGTAGGAAAGACAATCTCATATCCATTCGTATAGAATTAGTGGCATTTCACTAACTTTTTCAGTCCTGTTTTTGTCAGCATCATGAGAACAAGGACATCTTAATGTTCAGTTACTTATATTGCAAAGGAAAAGTATAAATGGCCAACCGAAATAAATTAAAATGCTGTATTTCTTAAAATTTATAGGTGAATAGTATTTAGTTTACTAGAAACATTCAATACTCTTTTCTGTTTAGGAAACCTGGGATAAGGGACAGATGTGCATATTTTGCAGTAGAATGTATTAGAGGTCAATATGTTTTGTTTTTATGAGTAAAAGGGGAAGAGATTGCTAAAGAAAAGAAAAAATAAAGCTTTCAAAAATACTTAATATTAGACTATGCATTTTATCAGGAAATATTTTAATGGAATTATGCTTTTAAGCAGAGAGGACCCTCAAGTTACAAATATTTAATTTAGATAATCATCTTCTTTTGTTATATTTTCAGAGAACTTTAGATAACTTCACCTGAATCACATTTTGACTTAATTAATGGATTTTATTCAGTTGGTAGTAGGCTGTTGCTTAACAATCCATAGTCAGCCCTCACATCTGGGCCACATCTCTTACTTACCTGTTTCCTGCCGCAATTAGACCATGCCTCAACTTGTGTTGTTTTGTCTTCTCCAGTCATAATTGCTCTCCAAGGCTTAGTACAGGCATTGTTTAAAGCTTGTTATCTCTAGAAGTTAGCTTTTGGTTGGTTCAAGCTATTACTGTCCCATATTGATATTTCTTATGATTTTTTCCTCTCCCTTTAATGATCTGCAGCGTTATTTTCAGTATATTTCTATAGGCCTCAGTTCCAAAATTGGTACTCACTGTCAAATTCCATTTCTTTGTGTCTGAGAAAGAAAGCCTGTTATTCTGAAGAGAAAAAATTTCTGATTCTGCATCTGTGTCACCTAAAGCAAATTATTGACCATTCAGAGCCAAAGTCTCTTATTTGAAATTTGACAAGCCTGAGAAACAATAAGGGCAAGTAAATGAGAGCATGTTTTTAAATAGCATTCACTTGTTCAAGCAACAAATATTAATGAGCACATTCCATGACCTAGGGCTTCCCTTGTGGCTCAGCTGGTAAAGAATCTGCCTGCAGTGCAGGAGACCTGGGTTCGATGTCTGGGTTGGGAAGATCCCCTGGAGTAAGGAAAGGTTACCCACTCCAGTATTCTGGCCTAGAGAATTCCATGGATGGTATAGTCCATGGGGTTGCAGAGTCTTACACGACTGAGGGACTTTCACTTCCATGTCCTATGCGTTGTTCTATCTGTGGAAGTTACAATGGTAAATGGACCTTATATTTTAATGCTTTTGAGTTAAGAACGTTTACATGTAGTATCATCAGTACTATAGCCATTCTAAAAATAAATATCTTTATTTACTCAGTTAATGTTACTCAGTCAACAAAAATTGTAACGTCATTTTGGCCTTTCAGAATACATACTCCTGATTTCAGGTTAATCATAGGAAAAAATAAAGGGAAATAGCCTGATATTGGGTGAGTCGAATTAAAGCTCTCATGAACCCACATAGAAAGCTTTAAATACTCATAAAGCATTCTATCTCTGATCTTGTACCTCTTGTTGATAACTTTTAAAAAAGGCAGCTCCTGTGTTTTGTGGATGTGTTGTGACTCCAAAGCAAATATTTCCACTCTTCCCATATCTGACACAGAACTTTAGCAGAGAGAACCATTTGTCTGTGTCATTGTTCTCCATGTCCCTGGAATTCATCTCTGTTGCTATTACAGCATATTGGTCCAGGAGGCATCTTTAAACCAATGTTGAAAATGAATTCCTATTTCCCCCATAGCTCAGTTTGCACGCATTGTTGCATGGCAGAACTTAGAACATACGAGGGATCAGTCCCAAATAAGAGAATGCCTCAGTACATCTTTGTCATGCTATTCTCTGTACCATTAGTACCATAACAATTTGACATGATTTTTTTCCTGTAGCAGATACTTGGATCCACAGATGCCTATAGGCACATCCAGGAGCTTTGGAATAGCATGAAAAGCAAAGGTGTTAAGAGAGAATTCTAATTATAGATCTACCCCTTCACAGGGTAGACCAGGCAGACAGGGTACCCCTTCACAGAATAAACCACAGGCAAAACTAAGAAAGAGTGTCTTGGTAAATAAGTCCCACCTGCCCTCCTAGAAGGCTTCCCTGATAGGTCAGTAAAGCATCTGTCTGCAATGCAGGAGACCCCGGTTCGATTCCTAGGCCGGGAAAATCCACTGGATGATGGGATAGGCTACCTAGTTTAGCATTCTTGGGATTCCCTTTTGTGGCTCAGCTGGAAAAGAATCTGCCTGCAATGAGGGAGGCCTGGGTTTGATTCCTGGATTGGGAAGATCCCCTGGAGAAGGGAAAAGCTACCCACTCCAGTATTCTGACCTGAAAAATTCCATGGGCTGTATCTTCTATCCTACCTTAGTCTGCTCATTTGTATTTAATATGCTGCATGTAACGTCATAGGCTGACCTCAGGTTATTAAACAAAGAGATTTTCAAGAAAGCAGTTTCAAAATTATGGGGAGGGTGATAAAATCTGATTGCAGAGAAAGGGTTGATCAGAACTACAGAAATTATATTGTATAGACATTCCCACATTATGCACTGATGTAGAGAGTACAATCATTAGTAATAACTACAAATAAACTAGTAAATTACCATAACTTGCTTATAAGCAGGATCTTTGGGGCATGCTTATCCAGAAAAACAGAACAAATGTGATAGACATAAGAAGAGGGAGAGAGCATTTAAGGAATTGGCTTACACACATGTGTCAAGTCCAAAATCCAGCAGACTGAGGATTTATTTAAGAATTGATGTAGTCTTCAGTCTGAAGGCTAGAAACTCAGGCAAAATTACTGTGTTTCAGTTAGGAGGCAGAAGTCCTTTGGGACTTGTCTTTGCTTTTAAGGTCTTTGATTGAATGAAGTCCACTCACATTACGGAGGGTGACCCACTTAAAGTGGAGTGATTATAAATGTTAATCACATCTATAGATTCCTTAATAGTGATATTTAGACCAAATAACTGGTCACTTATAGTCTAGTCAAGTTATACATAAAAACAGACAAGCAACACTCATCTGTTTTGTAAAAACAAATTCATATCATTTTTAAGATGTTTCTTTGCACATTAAAATTTAGAGTGAAAGTAAAAATCTACCTGTTGATTTTTCACGTTAGGCAAGGTGGTAACGTCAGAGAGCTTTTCCCCCAGGTATATCTGATAAAAGATTCTCAGAGACAGTCTAGCAAGCCATACTATTTATTAGACTCTATTATTGGCATAAAGGGAAGCATCTGCAAATGAATACATAATTTCCTCTTCATCTTTAATTAGATCCTTATAGCTTCATCACTTTGAAAAACTGCTAGTCTCTCTGATCCCTGCAGTATTTATAAAAAACCAATACATCAAGCCCATGTATATTTCTTTTAAGGAAAGACAAACAAAAATCAAAACAGGAACTAGAGGCTATTTCAGATGTCTGGAGCTATATTGCAAGGGAAGCAGGAGTAGGTCTATGTGCCTGGCTCAGCTATTGATCAAAGAAACAGCTTGACCAAAAAAAAAAGAAAAAAATCAAATTACTAAGATCACCAAAACTTCCAAAGTTCTTCACAGAATTCTCTACTTACAGGAGAAATTCAAAATGGCACTCTGCTCCTGGTGGGCCCCAGGGCAGGGCCTGGTACTGGTGGAAACTTTGAGCCCACTCTGCAAGTGGGCCCTGGTGAGATAGAACTTAACAATGCCAGCATTAGTTTTTCCCATTTTAACTCTTATTTGCAGTAACTTTCTAATTCTCCTTGCTTTCCAGCACTTTTTGAATTGCCTGGCTCAGAAATATTTAAAACCCTTTTCACAAGCACAGTACCTCTTTCCTTAAGAAACAGAATCCAGAGAAGCAGGGAAGGCAAATTTTGAAAATAGACTTACGGTCCTTTCAGAATCTAACATTGGAGGTGGAGGAGAGGCAGCTGGTTGAATGTGAATCACAATCGATTGACATTTATAGAATGCCTATATGGCTCCATCTCAGTGGGGCTGTTGCCAAGAAAGATCATTCTCCAATGTTGTTTGCATTCTTCCCACAGAGCATGGCTTTGCTAAGCTCCTCTTGCTTGTCACTAATTTGGCAACAAGTTTCAATCATGGCTTAATGAGTTTGACATTATAGTGAAATAGTCATCAATGTGTATTTACTAAAACTTTGCATGCTTATTTTCATTCATATGCTGTAAATATAATCATTGCCTTGTTTTCAGAAAAGTTAGAGACTAACCAGGAAAGCAAAATAAAATAAAAACAATGAAATATCAGTAAATATATAGTATTTATGTAATATGTATATATATATTATATGTAGTATATATATTCCTCTGTTAAAATATCAAGGACTGAAAGCATACAGAGTTCCAACAAAGGAGGAATCATTGGAATGCAGTGGTCCAGGGAAGATGTGTGGAAATGGTGGAACTTGATCCGAGTATGGAAGAAGTTGAATATTTGAACAGTAGAGGAAAAAGTTCAGCTGCTGTTGTACAATTTTCTGCTCTCCCTACCACCTTTTAACTGGCCTGCTGAGCACTGAGTCCAGAATGGAAAAGTGTCTTGAGATGATCAAAGCCTAACTTTGGTCTAACTTGTTTAGAGGGCTTCTTTGGTGTCTCAGATGGTAAACAATCTGCCTACAATGTGGGAGACACAGGTTTGATCCCTGGGATGGGAAGATCTCTTGAAGAAGGGAATGGTAACCCATTCCAGTATTCTTGCCTGGAGAATTCCATGGGCAGAGGAGCCTGGTGAGCTAAAGTCCATGGACTCGCACAGGGTCGGAACTACTCAGTGAATGAACACACGCACAACTTGTTTAGAAGAATCAGTAGAGAAAAATCACTGTAGTGTGCTTGTATGTGTTTGGAGGTAGGTTTACACCCAGCAAGTCAACATTCAGCAAGGACACTGTCCTGTGGATGAGTTCCTTAAGCTTTAATGGGAAAAAAGAAATGAATTAAAGTGGCAGCTGAATACTTCAATAAAAATGAACTATAAAAATTACTACTGTGGATATGTGGAGGGAGAAGAGGGAAAGTAACTCACTGTATTGAGAACATTTAAAACGTTTAACCAGGAATGACCACACTTTCTTTGACCAGTGAAAGAATCACATTTTTTTTTTTAGCTCAGTCTCAGATATATTTCTCTGGACTCGTGCACCACACTAATTTCTTGGGATAACTGGGAATCAGCTTAATTATCACCTAAGAAAATAAAAATCAATATCTTTATCTTTTACCATATTACTGCTTGAAAATATGAAAGCTAAACAGTAGGCAAATATTGAGGTAGTTGTCAACTTTTGAATATGTATCAGTTGCTGTGATAAGCTTATATTTTATATCATTATAATTTTAGATGCTTATCATAAAAAGTTGAGAACATTTTGAAAGAAATGGAGAACTCATGAGCAGTATGTATCATTTTATATATATATAATATATGCATCGTTATATATACATATGTATGTGTGTGTGTGTGTATATATATATTCAAAGAGAATAAAAAAGTGGAGCTCCCTATTTTTGCATTAGACACTGAGATTTACCCACTTTTATTCTCCTCATGTTTGCTACCATACTTGATATATAATAGATATTCAAAAAGCATTTATTGGGTTTAGTTTCATTTTAGTTGGACAATAGGTATAAATCATATATTAAATATTTGATATAGTCTTATCACTGGGAGTGGAATTTTCTTATGATGATAATAGTGTCACAGACTTTTGGAAATGCTTTAAAATGTTAAAAATGATAAAATGATAGGTAGGTTGATAGATATATGGATAAAAACTTTTGCCAAATTTTCATTAGGTAGACAAATTGCGTTTGCAGTTTCTGTCTTGTTCTCTGTAAGTCTAGGTAAGGTTTCACATTATCTAAGAAGAAGATGTACCGTGTCCCTCTACATTTTGTCAATTTTAATTCTAGCTATGGGAACTTTGTTTGGGATCGTGCCTTCCCATCTATTGATCATAATCCAGTAGGAACAGGAAGGAGATATTCTTAGCAGTTCTGAACTGTTCCTGCAAACACACGCCACAGGACAGACTAGCTCTTCGGAGTCAGGCTACATCAGACAGTCTAATAAAGGATTATAGATCTTCAGCTTAGAACTTGAGTCCTTTGGGATACTTGGTTGGGTTGAGTCTAGTTGCATTATCTGTTGCTAAATTCTGGAAGGGAAGGGTCCATCACCTTTTAAACTTTGAACTGTTAGTGAAAACTACCAAGATGTAATAATAATCTAAGATGAGATCAGATTTGATTGAGGCAGAAGAACTGACTGGGGTGCTATTTGCTTCTGCCACCCATTAGCTTCTTTTGACCACCTCCTAATTCAGGATCATCATTCCTGGAACTTTTTCCTAGCTCTTAAAATGCTGGTTCTATTGATTCCTTTCTTACCTCTACCAATGTCGCACAGAGAGAACGTTACTGGAAAAAAAATAAAATATTATCACAATTCAGCAATGTAGTGTTAAAGAGTTAACATAATTGACTGGAGTGAGATGGATATCTTATGTCCCAAGATCAAACTTGCAAACCATAAAGAGGAAAGCACTGGAAGAAAGATACACTGGGTTTTGGCAGAGGGATTTGATTATGTGGTAATTATAACAAAAATAAAACAACAGTACTTGTTAAAGTTTATTAGGGAACTAACGTGTCAGTTTTTCACAGGAATTGTCTCATTTGTTAGAAAGATCATATTAATAAAAATCTTAGTATCTCCATATTTGGCATAGTACTAAGGTTTGGGGACAATTTAGTTTTATTTGATTCAAATTTGAGTATAATCATGCCAAGAAAATCTACCACACTTAAGAAATTGAGTAGTTCAAACAAGATAGGATATTCTGAAAGTTTGTTTCAGGGAAGAACAGATGTAATGTTACTAGAAGATTTTCTAGTATAAACAGAACTGCCGTGTATAGAATGCTGTGCTGTACTTAATTGCTCAGTCGTGTCTGACTCTTTGCGACCCCATGGGCTGTAGCCAGTCAAGCTCCTCTGTCCACGGGGATTCACCAGACAAGAATACTGGAGTGGGTTGCCATACCCTCCTCCAGGGGATCTTCCCAACCCAGGGATCGAACCCAGGTTTCCCTCATTGCACGTGGATTCTTTACCATCTGAGACACCAATCAGGGAAGAACAGATGTAATGTTACTAGAAGATTTTCTAGTTTAAACAAAACTGCTATGTGTCGAATGTTCTAGTACAAACAATTTTATATTTTAACCACTTTTGGGGGTTATGGACAGCTGGAATGGCTTTTTAACATAATACTTATTTGCGCCAGTTTCAATCTCTAAATCCATCCCTTTGACAGTTTTCTACAGATATATATATGCATTTGCATTTCTAACATGCTTTTGACAAGTAGTAGTATCTTTATTATACATAAATTTTTACTTCTCAACATAGTATTTGAAATGTAAAAGATGTTCAGGTTGCTTACTGAACTGTAGAAAATCAAATGTAGCAATGTGTTGATGGTAGGTCTGGTCATTTGTCTTGGGAAGAAAGGTCCACAGGGAACTGAGCCCACAGTTCTTCCTGTTTATTGGTTTTCAGGGTTTGTTTGTTTGTTTGTTTGTTTTGGTTAAGTATCATTTTATAGAAGTAAGATAAAGACTATCTCTTGCTTAAAAATAAAAGGAAATAAAATTTATTGTTACTTTTATTACTACCACTTCCTTCAGAGGCAGGGGATGTAACATTTTGTTTAAAATTTGATTACATGACATTCATCAAAAATCATTCTCAAAGCAAAATCCTAAACAAGAAGATGATTTCAAAGCTAACGTAGAACAGAATCCTAAAGATTCTCCATCCCATCTGTGTGACCTATGGCCACTTGGTACCTCCGTGTCCTCATCTATGGAAAACACTCATTTTGGAGAATAGTTGTGAGAATTAAATCTAATGTGCTCAGTGCACCTGACACAAAATTGATATTATGATATGCATGTCTTTTGATAGTCAATTTAAATTACTTAAGGTTCTGTCCTAGGGAAAAAAAAAGATAGCTAGAATAAATTATTTCATAGAGATTACTTAGAAATGTTGGATAAATTAAAGTCAAAAATAAGGATGGCATCTGAGCTAAAAGAGGAGTACTCTTTTGCAGAACACTTGATGCCACAATAAAATGGGTTTTGTTGATGCTGTTGTTGCATTTATTTTAATTAAGTTAACAAATACTTAAGTATATAATGTGTCAAAATACTATGCTAGGCTCTGCTGCTGCTAAGTCGCTTCAGTCGTGTTCGACTCTGTGCGACCCCATAGACAGCCTCCTACCAGGCTTCTCTGTCCCTGGGATTCTCCAGGCAAGAACACTGGAGTGGGTTGCCATTTCCTTCTCCAGTGCATGAAGGTGAAAAGTGAAAGTGAAATTGCTCTATCGTGTCCAACTCTTAGCGACCCCATGGACTGCATCCTACCAGGCTGCTTCATCCATGGGATTTTCCAGGCAAGAGTACTAGAGTGGGGTGCCATTGCCTTCTCTGATGTTAGGCTCTAGAAAATCATACAAGAGGAAGATTGTCTACCCTCAGGGAGCTGCTTTGTTATAAACTGAATTAAGGAATTTGAAAAAAAGTTAGGTCGCAAACCAATAGGGTGGGTTGGAGTCAAGGTTGGGCACTCCACTTGTTAAGAATTTATTTCATTTGGTGAGATCTGAATCCACTCACTCACTGGAGGCATGAACCAGGACAGCATTGTTTTGCCGAGTCTTTAGATATAAATACAGAACAACACGTGGAGTTTTTCTTCCATATAAAATACAGAATTTCTGAAATGATTAATATGATTCAATAGCTGCAATCTTGATGTTTTGAAAAATTACTCAATCTTTTGCAGTTATTAAGCAACTTGTATGTAATGCCAAAAAATGTTCTAGAATGTAACTATTACGGAACATTTCTGCAAGTTCTCTAAGGTGAGGTTTATGGTAATTCAGAGCATTGGTCCCCCCTTTTCAAAAATAACTCAGAGCCTATATATTCTGCTGCTCCCAAACTGCCAGAATTATCAGACCTGAAAGGAATTCAATTACAGTCATCTTGGATGCTTTACTTTTTATTTAAATCCATCCATAAAAACAGTATTATTCGAATGATCCAACTTATAATTATGAAGTTATTTAGAAATAACTGTGTGAACCAGCAATTACCTCAAAACACAAGGATTCAATTTTATAGCAGGGATTTTGGATACAGGTTGTTTTTCTATTTGTTTTGTTTCCTGATCCTCTGGGAATACTTATTTTATTTAGTAAATTTTATGTATTGTTATTATGTGGCAGACACCATTCTTAGTGCTATACTACTATAACTACATTTGATCCCTGTGACAACTTTAAGCATTAGATATTATTATCTTCATTATACAGATAAGGAAACTAAGGCACAGATAGGACAGTTTCCTCAAAGCCACATGACTGGTGGAACTAGAATTCTAAACCAATTACTCTAGCTCCAGAGTCTTTAACTGTAACTACATTGAGCATCTCCGTAGATACTAACACTGTTAGTTATACTAGAGATAAAACATTGGTCACCTTCCAAATCTTCAATGCTTCTAGTGGTTTGTTCTCTAGCCCTTCAGTGAAAGGGGTTTAGGGTAGAGGTTGGCAGAGACTCATTTAAACATCAGAGTGGGAAGAATGGGAGATTTTCAAAGGTATCAACAATGAAACTGTAGTATTTCTTTTCTTTTTTGTTCACTTTAATATTTTTTCCTTGAGCACTGGCCTAGAGAAAAGATCCAGTGCTGCTTAGCATGGTGTAACCCCAGCATCCTCTGCTTGGTCCCCTGTACTCCAATAGTATTCTTCTCTTTTACAACTAGTTGATAGCCCTTCAAAGATATTGCTTAAACCCAGAATGCCCAGTACCACTAATCCCTTTCTGATCTTACAACCCCCATCAGAAATCTTTTAGCACCTCCTGCATAGTGTTCAACCCTCAGCTCAAGCATTTATATCCTCACGTCTCCAGACCAGATGGATGAACCTTTCTGTACTTGTGTATTGTACTGTTTACAGTCTTTATTACTACCCATTACATTTTAGCTAATCTTCTGGTCTTGTGCCTGTCTCTCTCAATAAATTGTTCCTTGATGATATTGACTGTTCCTTGAGGAGAAGTCTCACATTGTAAAGAAAAAATTTAAAAATGTCACATAGAACAATAACTCATTTATGCCACACACATATACATGTACAGGGGGAATAAAATGTAGGGAAGTACATGAAAGAGTAAAGATTACGTGTCTCTGAGTAGTGGTTATGAGAGATAATTTTCTTATGCTTTTTTCTAAATTTTCCAATTTCTCTACAATGAAAATGAGTTGCTTTCTTAAAAAAGAAAAAAGAAAAGCATGTCAGAAATGTATTAGAAATAACAATGGAGTTCTTTACTGAATAAGAACACTATATACAAGTTCTTTTAAAAATAGTGCAATTCTTAATGTATGGAATATGGGCTTCCCAGTTGGCTCAACCAGTAAAGTATTTACCTTCAATTCAGGAGACCTGGGTTTGATCCCTGGGTCAGAAAGATCCCCTGGAAAAGGGCATGGCAACCCATGGAATGTAGTGTGTATGCAATATATTTGGATCAGTGGATGAGCAAAGGAATTAAATGTGATATCTGCTTAAACTAAGAAAATCCTTATACTTAGAAATCCTTCTATACTGTAGATCTTGAGAATTTTGAGTTGCCCAATATGTTTTAGAGACTCTGTACATATTGAGTATTTTTCTTGTCTCTTAGTCCTCTACAGCAAAAATAAAAATGTAAGTTTAAAGAAATGTGAAGTTAGAAATAGTACAACATCAGAGATGTCCTTAAACATATGGATCTAACAGCATGACATATGCCTACATATTCTTCTTAAACTGAATTAACATTTATTTTATTTACTCAGGATTATTTATTATTTATATTGTAAAGTCTTGCTTGAAGAGTTACCACACTGTAAAGTCTTGCTTGAAGAGTTACCACACTGTTTTAGTACTGTATGTAATTCTAAGCTTGTTTTAGAACCTGCTCACCTGAATAACTGAAAGAAAGTCTTATTAAAATTATAAATCATGTATCATAAGTTTTTTAGAGAATATGGGAATTTTTTGAACTTTTTGATTTATAAAATTTCAAATATATGATATTAAAGCATTTTAAATTGAAAGTTGATAAATATGTAAAAATAAAGTCAAAAATAGGAGAGCATTCCTGTTTAGAATTAAAGTGATCATATGTACCTGAGATAACTTTGGTTGATTTTTATTTTGCATTGTTTGTGAATAATTAGAAAATGAAAGAATCTCCTTAATAGGAATTTACTATATGTTAGTGAGAATAAAATTGAAATGATTATAATAGTTCAATAAAAATATGATTAACATTATATTTATAATTCACATATATTCAGAGTGCCCTTTAAAAACAGGGTCTCAAAAGATAATCATTTGCATATCATTTAACAAAATAGATTGACTTCATTCACAGCAGTGTACTAACTTCTGGGATGATGCACAGAGGTCTGAGACATAAGTCCTACCCACAGATAGCTTGCAATATTAGTGAATAAACAAAGTATGCCAAATAGATTGCATATGCCCCTGTGCAAGATATGATGAGTCAAAAAATGAAGCTTCTCCTTGAAGGTCAGAGAAAGGAAAAATTATCTTATAAGCCCCATTAAGATTTAGATCATTGGAGGGAAGTGAGAAAGTGATAGGCCAGAAGATGGGTTACATGGCCCAAGTGTGGTGGTAGGGAATTGATTTCTGGAGACTAAGACAAGAAAAGCCTAAACTGGAAGATGTCAACCAAAGAATAGTAGCTTAATCTATAGTGGTATAGAGCTGTAATTCAGTTCATTTCAGTTCAGTCGCTCAGTTGTGTCCGACTCTTTGCGACCCCATGAACCGCATCATGCCAGGCCTCCCTGTCCATCACCAATTCCCGGAGCTGTAATTAGGACCAGGTAAAAAGCAAGGTGATTGTGTGACTACAAAATGAGACTCAGTGGCTGAAGGAAGGCTATTTAGTGTGGAAGCACTGACAGAATGGGAAGTCAAAGCCAACTCTGCAGTTTCAAGCTTGGGTAAGTGAAGTTGAAAAGATAAAACCTATGGTTACTTGAGTTCAGCATAAATGAAATTTTACTAGGAAACTTGAGAATTTTAAGAGCAATTTCTCATTTCTATATTATTTCCCCAAAATTTCACTTAGATTTGATGTGCCAGAACATATTTCGCTGAGTAGAAAATGTTATTGACCTATTAGTAAAATTTTTATAATATTCAAGATTGAATCATAACGTAATTTATGTACCTAGAATTACGTAGCAGTGGCAGCTTAAAAATGGGCTTCCCAGGTGGTGCTAGTGACAGAGAATCTGCCTGGCAATGCAGGAGACATAAGAAACACAGGTTTAATCCCTAGGTTGGGAAGATCTCCTGGAAAAGGGTATCACAACCCACTCCAGTGTTCATGCCTGGAGAATCCCATGGACAGAGGAGCCTGGCAGGCTATGGTCCATAGAGTCCCAAAGAGTCAAACATGAGTGAAGTGACTTAGCACTGCAGCTTAAAATAACTTCTGCTAGGTTGTTTTAAAAGTCAAAGAACTTTAAAAGTCTTATTCACTTTTTCATTTCCAAAACTGATTATAGTACCTAGTTTAGAGCAGGTGCTAATTGTTTATTAAATTAATGAATAATAATATTTATTAGTGTCCTCCAACTGTAATGCCTTGTCAGTTTAATAGAACTTTCAAATCAATTCATGGTGAGTTCCTAAAAGGGCTAAAGTCTTGGGTTTTGGTGGATGCAAGGAATATAGTGCATTTCCTCTGACTTTATGGAATTTGAAATCTAGTGACACAACTACCTTCTAATTAGATAAATTAAGTAATTAACTACAGTAGGTTTTCATTATGATTCATTAATATGGAACCTCAAGGCTATATGTCATCAGTACCTAGCCATGTAATGATATCACTGATTAAACCTCTGAAACTGGTCATATCAAGTTCCACATCAGGGTCCTTTAAAATTTAATTTAACTTGTATATTTAACTTTAGAAAGAAACTTCTAAATTTCCCTTCCTCTCTTCTTAAAGTAATTAAAGCATTAATACCTATCTCATTTTCATTTCATTTTCTGGTTTGCCTTTAAATAATTTCTTCTCTGGTTTGCTTAACTAAACAGTTTGAGTATTTCTGTTAAATTGTTTTTAAGAAAGTTTTCTTTTCCTTTAATTACAATAGGAGTGGTAAAAGTGGTAGTAATATAATTAATTATAATAGGAGTGATAGTAGTAGTATATTATTAATATTATATGATTATGAATATATTGCCTGTCAATTACTATCCTTTTATTATGTAAATAGTAATTTCAGCCCTTTAGTCTTGAAGAAGATAATTATAATAAGTTAATTTGTGTTTTTCTGAAAGAAAGGATTGCTGTCATCTAAATTTTGGGGCAGTATTATTAATTGTTCCCACATTGAACTTTCAGATTTTTTTTTCTTATTAAAAGTTTTACTTGTCAGCAAGAAAAGCTAGTGGATACAAGGAATATAATGCGTTACACTCCACTTTATGGAAATCAAAATCTAGTGACATAACTACCCTTTAATTAATTTAGTTAATATCAAGTCAATTTTAAAAGGGAAAGCATTATGATAAAATTGTGTTTAAGCGGTCAAAAGAATATTGGGCTGTGAAAATAATACATTGTAGAATATTACCTATTTTGTATGTTTGGATTGCATCATATTAGCTTAAAAACTAGTTTAAAATCCCCAAATTAGTATTTAGAATTTTTTTGCCCAATATGATAATTTTTTTGTGCTTCTTAGTTAAGTGACCATACATTGAATTTTACAGCACTCTTTAGGCAAAAGTGTATACAAAATGATGGAGAGAAGATAAACTAATGTTTCCTCAATTGAGCATCAGGCAAAGAACTTTGTCAAAATGCAAATAAAACATTGTCAGTGAGCTTCCCTTTTTATGTGTGCTTTTAATATCAAGTAAGAATAAAGAGTATGGGCATTATTATTGGTCTACAACAATTATAATTCCTCAATAATAAATTCTGATAAAATTCCTATAAATAAATTTTTCAAGACTCTGTTTCTGGAATTATTGTTAAAGCTGAACAGTAACTGCAAATTATCTTTGGTTTGGGGAAAAAACAGTTAAATTACCTTGTTAAAGGAAATTATGAAGAAGCAATTTAATTATTTTCTTTGACAGTTCATATCATTATAAACTGTAGTGGAAGAATTCTTCTTTAAAAAGTGCATTTTGTTATATAGTTAATTTATTTCTTGGGATATAGAAATAAGTGTCCCTTGTAAAATTAATTGCTGTGAAAAATCTTTCAGAAAAGTATTCTTTATAACTTTACGCATTCTTATGAACTTGCCCAAGAGAACTAAATTTCATGTCTGTTGGAGTGTTTGGTTAGACTTAAAAAGTGTAGTCAAAGTATTATACTTTTTAAAATCCTCTGGAGACATTTGACTTGTATAATTCACATGCTCTGCCTTACTTTTATATTAGCTTTATGTTGTAATTACCAGATAGATAATTCTCATTAAAATAATCATATGAAGGCACATCTCTCCAATGGACTGGCATGGGGGGTGGAGGGGACTCTTTAAAGTCATTCTAGTCCATTGAATTTGGAAGCTTGAGAACACTTTTAAGCAAATCTAGCTAAATAAATGTGCACCCTGGAGAGCAGAATGGCTTTTTGTTTTTAATCCATTAAACGTCCTTTAATTTCTTCACAGTTCTCCTTCTGTCCCCTCTCAGCCATTTCCCTTTAGTGAAGTAACATTTGTACAATGTCAGTGAGAAAGTAAAAATCCTCCCTTGATTTCAGTCAGCCTCCTAAGCAGGTGTTGAGTCCCAAGAACTCCAAGTACAGGTCTTAATAAGGGCAGTGAGTATCTAGGACTCAGTGCTTTTACTAGTCATTAACCTTGACCTCACCTGGGAGATGGAAAGAGGACCCTTAACAGACATGTTTAGGTAAGAGTGTATTTTGTCTCTCTTCAGGGCGATATGCCAAGGAGATGCCAAAGCGAAGTTAAAATGCTTGTGGACTAGGCCTGTGAACTCAGTGCTCTGGGTGGCATTCCTAGGGAAATTAGGCAAATTTTAGTACTGAAATGAAAATGTTTAAAGACGGTGGCTTTCAGTTACCTTAAAAGATGGAAGCACACAGATAGCTTGAGAGGACATGAGGGATCAGGCCATGCTCTGCATGACACTGTCGGTTACTGGTGATTGTGCTGAGAGAGAGTCCCTCTGTCCCTCCCTTTGGTTTTCAAGAAGCTGAAGAATTACAGCCTGGTTTCCCCCCCTGAATTATTTGTAACTGTTTAGGATTTTATAGAATAGCGTGAATTTATCTCATTCTCTGAATTCCATAAATTCTAATACTGACCCAGTTTTGATTTAATTGCAACCATTTCATTGTTAATCGATATCATCTCTTCCCCAATGCTGACTAGCCCTATCATTGAACTTGCCCTTAAGGAAATATGTGAATTGTAAAAATTGTACTGCTGTTGTTTAATGAGATTGGGGAAGGTAAAGAGCTTGAAAACTTTAGCATCTGTTGCAATGATAGCTGTGGACACGGCAAGAAAATGACCTTTAGCTAAAATGAGTCACCTTGTGTCAGAGTGGATTGCTGTCGGTTTTCTTAGAAAATTTTAACTCCATTGCCTGGTCAGTTACCTCAAGAAAAGTATTTATTTATTGGATAATAACATTTAATTAATAAATTTAAACTACAAAAAAGCTGTCATTAGAAAGTACATAATTTATAATAATTTATTCAGGTTCATTTTGAGAGTAGAGAACAAGAAAGAACTAAGGATACATTTTATTTCACATTAACTGAGATTCTAATATAGATATAAATCATACCTAATTCGTCCATTAGCCACAGCTTCAATGTGCTGGAATCCTTGCTACCTTTCTATAATAATTGACATTCAACAGCAGAAATCTTTATGTTCCTGGATCTTTAATTTACATATTAAATTTGATGCAGAGGACCTAATTCTCTAGAAACATAATTAGAAATAAGGAATGAGAGACTAAATTGGAGGAATGGTGGGAGATGACTAGTATTAGGGAAGGAAAAAAAAATCTAAAGATGCTAGCCCTGAAGTAAAATTCATCTGAGGTTTATTTTCTTTCTGTCCTTAGTTCTGCATGATCTGACAAGTTACTTAATCCTCAATTTCCTTATCCGTATACTTGGATTCTGTGACACCCCTTCTCAGGATTGTTTTTAAGATGAAAAGAATTAACATAAATATGAGCACTTTCTGGTGCATAAAGAGCACCCATTAAGCATTTGATGGTAATTTTTGAAAACATATATATATACAGTTTGAGGCCACACAGAGTGGGCAGGGATAGGATAATATAAATAACTACATACATGGTCTTTGAAGCCAGATAGACGTGGATCAAATTCAAGAGGGCTCTTTGCTTCCTTGACTTGTGACCCTGGTTCTGCTGTATAGCCTCTCCAGGCCTCGATTTCCTCATTTATAAAAATGAGGTAATAAAGCAGTCCACAGATTTTAGGAAGTTCCAGAATTTCTGCTAATTTTCTCTCTCTGAAGAAGACCATATTGTTATTCTTCAGTAATGAAATAGAATATTGTCACCCTGCTTATTTAAATTATATGCAGTGTACATCATGAGAAATGCTGGGCTGGAAGAAGCACAAGCTGGAATCAAGATTGCCAGGAGAAATATCAATAACGCCAGATATGAAGGTGACACCACCCTTATGGCAGAAAGTAAATAGGAACTAAGAAGCCTCTTGATGAAAGTGAAAGAGGAGAGTGAAAAAGTTGGCTTAAACCTCAACATTCAGAAAACGAAGATCATGGCATCTGGTCCCATCACTTCATGGGAAATAGATGGGGAAACAGTGGAAACACTGTCAGACTTTATTTTTGGGGGCTCCAAAATCACTGTAGATGGTGATTGCAGCCATGAAATTAAAAAACACTTACTCCTTAGAAGGAAAGTTATGACCAACCTAGATAGCATATTCAAAAGCAGAGACATTACTTTGCCAACCAAGGTCCACATAGACAAGGCTATGGTTTTTCCAGTAGTCATGTATGGATGTGAGAGTTGGACTGTGAAGAAAGCTGAGCAATGAAGAACTGATGCTTTTGGACTGTGGTGTTGGAGAAGACTCTTGAGAATCCCTTGGACTGCGAGGAGATCCAACCAGTCCATTCTAAAGGAGATCAGTCCTGGCTGTTCTTTGGAAGGAATGATGCTAAAGCTGAAACTCCAGTACTTTGTCCACCTCATGCGAAGAGTTGACTCATTGTAAAAGACTCTGATACTGGGAGGGACTGGGGGCAGGAGGAGAAGGGGACGACAGAGGATGAGATGGCTGGATGGCATCACTGACTCGATGGACATGAGTTTGAGTGAACTCCGGGAGTTGATGATGGACAGAGAGGCCTGGCGTGCTGCAATTCATGGGGTCGCAAAGAGTCGGACATGACTGAGCGACTGAACTGAACTGACGGGATGAAATAGAAATTGCAGACTACTAAGAGACTAATGCGATTTAAAGGACTTCCTTTCCCTAATAATTGCTCTGACAGATAATGCCTGGATATCCCTTCCTCTGCTTCTAGCTGTCTTCTGGGTTTCATGTGTCCCTGGACCCTACAACTGCTGTCGCTGACACTGGAGTGGACGTGAACCACAGAGAGCTTTGCCTGTAGCTTTCCTTTTCAACCAAGCTCTGCAAGTATAAGCAAGGAACAGTCATATGGAGGACAATTGTTTGCATTCCTTTATTTTTTCTTCTAGGCATTAATTTATTATCATTAGTGTTTTTTCACCATTTTACTTTCTTTTCTTTGCCTGGGAGAATGAGGGTCCAACTTCCCCTAATCATTCATATTTATCCTCCATGCCCCCTCTCTCTTCTCTCTCTCCCATGCCATCTCTTTTTCCAAAGGAACAATACATTCTTAGAGCTTTTCTCCAGTGTCAGTCACTGGACTGTGCAGTAATCACCTGTAAATTTGTTAGACATGTAACAGTTAATTTATAAATTTAATATCCAGCCTTGCGCGTGACTTCCTGAATCAGAAACTCCAGAGGCATGACCCTGGATATGAATTTTAACATTGCATTCCGGTACTTTAATACCAAAAGTTTAAAAATCACAGCTTTCACTACAGATAACTTTCAGAGGTCTTTCCAATGTGTCACATTCCCCTTCCAATGTGTCACATTCCCCTATCCCAGGTAGACACTTGGTAGATGATCAAAGATCTTGGCATGTTTTCATTAAGATCAGTAGACCCCCATCAGTTAATCTCATAAGTTTCCCAAGAGATAGAATATTGTTACATGCAATTATATTGGGGATCCAGATTCCATGTAGGAGATATTTTTTCAGTGTCTCCTGCCATCTTATTTGAAAAGATTGTTTTAAGCAATCAGTATTCAGCACACAGCATAATGATAATAGCAATTATTGTTATTTTAATCTTCAGTTCAGTTCAGTTGCTCAGTCGTGTCCGACTCTTTGCGAACCCATGAATCGCAGCACACCAGGCCTCCCTGTCCATCACCATCTCCCGGAGTTCACTCAGACTCACGTCCATCGAGTCCGTGATGCCATCTAGCCATCTCATCTTCCCCTCTCTATATATTAGGTACCTATTATTTATGTTACTCGGCTACCTTACTGGAGAATGAAAAGATAAATGAGACATTCCCCTAATTCGGGGAGCTTAAAATCAGTCTGAGTTCACACTTTTGTTTGACCCACAGGTTTTTAAAAATGTTATGATAGCCATGAATATATCTGATTTTGTTCACTACTGTTGTGTTCACCTTCGTGCAGCACCTGATCTTAGCTGATGTTTGATAACTATTTTTTTAGTGAATGAATGAGTGCATAATCCAGATATCTAGTGAAAGACAAAGTACTTTGGCTGTTTTTTTGTCTATCTCACATTTTTTTCTTAAATCCAAAATGAACCTTTTGTGTTAAAGTTAATAAGCCAAATGAACTTCTGTGCAGCAGAGACCCAAAGACACAAACCTTGCTGTTTGCCCACTAAGACTTATTTAGATGTCCTGCTTGATCATCTGCACACAACAGTCTGAGGTTTGATGTTTCGATGTGAGGGAGAGACATATTTTAAAACCCTGATGTTAATGAGACACAGATCTCAATTCTTACAGGCTCACTGTGTTCTTTGCACATAGACCTGATGCCTCAAAACGACGTGATAAATCAGCAGGATTCAACAATTTTTCTAGGTCTGACTAGGCTTTCTGAATAAATTAGGTCATTATCCAGCCTGATAAGTTAATCAACCCAATGCTATTCATTTGGAAATCGCAGTAATAGGGAAGGTAGGGCTGGGGAAGGGGGGAGCTGTAGCTCTGTGCTTAGCTTCAGGAAAACATCAAAATTATTTTCAGATATTTTTAGGAAAAAACCCTGTGTCAAAGTTTTTAATTAAAGCCTCATAAAGCATGGCCATTTGAAGGTTAATCTTCAGAGTGGGGTGCTGATATACACTGAAGCTGTGGGATGTAAAAGGATGGTCTGGGCTTGTTCTTCAGGCTTTTAAACTCAGATCAAGCTGTGGTTTTATTCCTCCAGATGACTCTGAAGTAGACTGACTCTGAAACTCAACATAGATTAAAACACAAACCAACCCACTAATCTAATTAGCAGATTTGGAAATGTTTTGAAGACCTTTATTTGGGGTTGCATTCAGGAAGCAGCCCAGACCTGAAATTGCTGTGGTGGGGTAATTATTTATCTTAGACATCTCAAAGACTAGAGGTCTTTTTGATAGCCATTTTGGAACAGTCATCTGAAAATCCAGGTGATTCTCCTTAAAGATAGTTCATTGTTCTTCCTTTGAATACTTTGAAAGGAAAAATATGATTGAGAGTCCTATGTTCTTATTATAATATTATAAGTCCCTTTATAAACTATCTTCCCACATATAATATTCTATGATATTGAAGATCAGCTCTGTCACAGAGAAGGAATTCAGAAATGGTTAGTGAAAGTAGAATGAGTAAGAGTTTTGTACATCAAAACTAAGCTCCTCTGTCTAGCTTTCTAGGCAATGTCAACTTGACTCTACCTTAACTTATCTCTACCACCTGCCTCCTTTCTACCAGGGCAGGCTAGTATTTTGTCTCCCAAGTACCTAAAGTCTAAGCCTGTCCATGTGCTACTTTGCTGGTCATATATGAGCATTTACTTCTCTTCTTTTCCCCCCAATCCTCCTACCTTTTAAGGATCTTTTCAGACCCCACCTCAAGCCACAAACGGTTTTGGGTATGTGTGTGATTTTCCCTTCCCTAAAATCCTACTTTGCCTCTGATTTCCATAAATAGAATAAAAACCTTAGGCTGCAATTGTTAACATAGGTTTCTGAAAAATGAAGCAAATAACAAAAATATAAGTGACTTACCTCACAGTTATTTTTGTTTTTCCAAATGTTGCAGTCTTGTTTTCAGTGACAGCGGTTTTTGGTTTCTCATCACCAAAATAACTGGCACAGTGCTGTTCCTGTTGTGGATTACCACTAAATAACTGTTGACTGATTGAAAATTATAATCATAGTTCTTATCTTTTTCACAAAACAGCAATAACAATGACACTATGATATAATTCAGGAGGACTTTAGAAAGACCCAAACAGGATCATTTCCCATGCTGAACTAGACCCAAGGGGGAAAAGACTGCCATGTTATTGTTCATAGTTTATAAGTGAAAATGTCTTTATCCATAAATATTTCTCTCTAAATTTTTAATTGAGAAGTCTATCATCAGAAATGATTATACAGATATCGGTTTCTAGAGGAAAATGACATCAGTTCAGTTCAGTTCAGTCGCTTAGTCTTGTCCGACTCTTTGCAACCCCATGGACTGCAGCATGCCAGGCTTCCCTGTTCATCACCAACTCCCAGAGCTTACTCAAATTCATGTCGATTAATCCGTGATACCATCCAGCCATCTCACCCTCTGTTGTCCCCTTCTCCTCCTGCCTTCAATCTTTCCCAGCATCAGGGTCTTTTCAAATGAGTTAGTTCTTCACATCAGGTGACCAAAGTGTTGGAGTCTCATTTTCAGCATCAGTCCTTCAAATGAATATTCAAATCTGATTTCCTTTACGATGGACTTGTATCTCCTTGAAGTCCAGGGGACTCTCAAGAGTCTTCTCCAACACCACAGTTCAAAGCATCAATTCTTCAGTGCTCAGCTTTCTTTATAGTCCAACTCTCACATCCATACATGACTACTGGAAAAACCATAGGTTTGACTAGACGGACTTTTGTTGGCAAAGTAATGTCTCTGCTTTTTAATATGCTGTCTAGTTTGGTCATAGTTTTCTTCCAAAAAGCAAGCGTCTTTTAATTTCATGGTTTCAGTCACCATCTGCAGTGATTTTGGAGCCCCCAAAATAAAGTCTGTCACTGTTTCCATTGTTTCCCATCTATTTGCCATGAAATGATGGAACTGGATGTCATGATGTTAGTTTTCTGAATGTTGAGGTTTAAGCCAACTTTTTCACTCTCCTCTTTCACTTTCATCAAGAGGCTTTTTAGCTCCTCTTCACTTTCTGCCATAAGGGTGGTGTCATCTGCATATCTGAGGTTATTGATATTTTTTCTGGCCATCTTGATACCAGTTTGTGCTTCATCCACCCCAGCATTTCTCATGATGTACTCTGCATATAAGTTAAATAAGCAGAGTAGCAATACATAGCCTTGATGTAGTCCCTTCCCAATTTGGAACCAGTCTGCTGTTCCATGTCCAGTTCTAACTGTTGCTTCCTGTCCTGCATACAGATTTCTCAGGTGGCCGGACAAGTGGTCTGATATTCCCATCTCTTGAAGAATTTTCCAGTTTGTAGTGATCCACACAGTCAACTGCTTTGGTGTAGTCAATAAAGCAGAACTAGATGTTTTTCTGGAACTCCCTTGCTTTTTCGATGATTTAACGGATGTTGGCAATTTGATCTCTGGTTCCTCTGCCTTTTCTAAATCCAGCTGGAACATCTGGAAGTTCATGGTTCACGTACTGTTGAAGGCTGCCTTGGAGAATTTTAAGCATTACTTAGGTAGCATGTGAGATGAGTGCAAATGTGTGGTATTTTGAACATTCTTTGCATTGCCTTTCTTCGGGATTGGAATGAAAACTGACCTTTTCCAGTCCTATGGCCACTGCTGAGTTTTCCAAATTTGCTGACCTGTTGAGTGCAGCACTTTCACAGCACCATCTTTTAGGATTTGAAATAGCTCAACTGGAATTCTATGACCTCCATGAGCTTTGCTCCTAGTGATGTTTCCTAAGGCCCACTTGACTTCACATTCCAGGATGTCTGGTTCTAAGTGAGTGATCAGACCTGGTGAGTGATCACACCCTCATGGTTATCTGGGTCATGAAGTTCTTTTGTATATAGTTCGTGTATTCTTGCCACCTCTCCTTCATATCTTCTACTTCTCTTAGATCGACACCTTTTCTGTCCTTTATTGTGCCCATCCTTGGATGAAATGTTCCCTTGGTATCTCTGATTTTCTTGAAGAGATCTCTAGTCTTCCCCATTCTATTGTTTTCCTCTATTTCTTTGCACTGGTCACTGAAGAAGGATTTCTTATCTCTCCTTGCTATTATTTGAAACCCTGCATTCAGATGGGTATACCTGTCCTTTTCTCCTTTGCCTTTGCTTCTTTTCTTTTCACAGCTATTTGTAAGGCCTCTTCAGAGAACCATTTTGCCTTTCTATATTTCTTTTTCTTGGGGATGGTCTTGTTCACTGCCTCCTGTACAATGTCATGAACCTCCATCCTTAGTTCTTCAGGCAGATCAGATCTAATCCCTTGAATCTATTTGTGACTCCCACTGTATAATTGTAAGGGATTTGATTTATGTCATACCTGAATGGTCTAGTGGTTTTCCCTACTTTCTTCAATGTAACACTGAATTTGTCAATAAAGAGTTCATGATCTGAACCACAGTCAGCTCCCTGTCTTGTTTTTGCTGACTGTATAGAGCTTCTCCATCTTTGGCTGCAAAGAATATAATCAGTCTGATTTTGCTATTGATCATCTGGTGATGTCCACATGTAGAATCTTCTCTTGTGTTGTTGGAAGAGGTTGTTTGCTATGACCAGTGCGTTCTCTTGGCAAAACTCTATTGTCTTTTGCCTTGCTTCATTGTGTACTCCAAGGCCAAATTTGCCTGTTACTCCAGGTGTTTCTTGACTTCCTACTTTTCATTCCAGTCCCCTATAATGAAAAGGACATCTTTTCGGGATGTTAGTTCTAGAAGGTCTTGTAGGTCTTCATAGAACCGTTCAACTTCAGCTTCTTCACCATTACAGGTCTGGGCAATGACTTGGATTACTGTGATATTGAATGATTTGCCATGGAAACAGAGATCATTCTGTCATTTTTGAGATTGTATCCAAGTACTGCATTTCAGATTATTGTTTTTTTGTTTTTTGTTTTTTGTTTTTTACTATGATTTCTTCTAATGGATTCTTACCCACAGTAGTAGATATAATGGTCATCTGAGTTAAATTCACCTATTCCAGTCCAGTCCAATCCAAAACTAAAATGGGCTGAAGTGGGTGAATTTAACTCAGATGACAATTATATCTACTACTGTGGGAAATGACATTCTGAGTATTAAAAATGAAAATAAAATTGTTTTTGCAATTGCTTGAGGTGTGTTGCATGTACCCAGCTGCATCTGGTCTGCAGTATTGCTGACAAGCATTTTGTCCACACCTCCTTCCCCATAGGATCTTTCTAATTTATTGTCTGTCACTTAAAAAAAACAAAGGTATCTATAGCTAATCTGTATATATTTATATTAGACTTTAACCTCCTCCCTTGCAAAAAAAAAAAAAAACTGTCTCTTTTTTCTTGTATCCCTTCTGTTTCTCTGAATAATCATTTCATCCTTTTTTTTTTTGTTTCATGCCTTTTCATACAAAACGGATCCACTGCCCTTAGAAATAACCCTTACTTGAATTGAGTAATGCGATGTAATACTCTGATATTCCCTGCCCACTTAGTATTCTTTCTTCTGTCTTTTACCAACTCTAGCTCCTCTGCATGCCCCCCACCACTGCCAGGTGTGGTGATTTGAGAAGCGATGGGTCTGGTGGATTGTTGGAAGACACAAAATGAATGTATTCTGGAAATGGAGATTAAGGGGTTCCCTGGACCCAGACCCGAATATAACTGCACATCTGCCCATGTGAAGCAAGCCTTGAGTAGGAGGGTGGGGGAAAGAACCTTCATTCATTCACTATTTAAATTTTCTTAGGTCTTTGTGTTGAAATAGTGACTTAGAACAGGATGATAAGGGCCTCAGCATAATGAAAGAAAGATGCTATTTGCTTTAAGATCTCGGTGGAGATAAGATTTATCATCCAGGCTGTTAATGACTCCATCAGAAGTTTATCTCTGAATTGCACTTCTTATCAAGGAGGGAGTGTACTTCACTCAATATTTTCATCTCAGAAAAATTGAATCTGCACTGATAGCTGCTCTCTGGGCCCCCAAACAAATCATTATTGCTGTGAGACTTTGCCAGGTGGGTTTTATTCTAGAAAAAAAATGGTACAATTTTATATTGAAAGCCTGTAATGCAAATACAGCCTAATTTCAACCGTCTTGATTTCTGATTTAAAAGCCTGAAGTTTTCAGATGTCAAAAGGCTTGAACTTAAGTAGTCTACATAGTATGTCTAAAATTATAATTGAATGATTTGCAAATACATAATGTAGTTCCATTGCCTTAGCAAAGAACTACTTAAAAAAAATAGCCTTTTAAAATATGTGATATTTTTCTTTGAGACTTCTGTATCTCCAAGCCAATCATTGCTATTAATCTCACACTGTAAAGTAAATTGCATCTTATGTTTGAGTGGAGAAAGCTGTTTCTCAACTTAAATGGAAATCTCAGAGTTCAGATTTTTTTTTTTTCCCTAACAATAGAGTCTGGGTTTGATTCAAATAGCAGCCATCCAAGCTTGAAAAGGAGTCAGCACAGATGTCCTTGAGAATAATTGCACCCAAATACTAAGACAATGGTGTTGCTATTTACATCGATATTTTGTTCATCAAAACCACATAGACATTTCTGAAGACACAGTTTAAATATATGTGTGTATATGTGTATATATATATATGTTTGCTTTATTTGCATTTTTACTAGCATTGTCTGTTGATGAATAGGTAGAGTTTAATTCAACCATCCTGTTGAGTTCTAACCGCAATGAAACACTTGGCTCCAAAATTTGTCTTACTCCATTCTGAAAAAAACTATGTGAATGAAACATTCTGAGCCTCACACCTGCTACTTCTAGGTGTTGAGAAAAGAAAGTATTTGCCTGTCAATAAAATGTTGATGCTTAGCTCTGTAACCAAAGCACTCAGAAGCACATATAAAGGTAGAACAGAAAAAGATCCTTGCAGCAGATTGCATCATTTTAGAACAGGGTATGTAAGCTGTGATCTTCCAGTGCCGAGTTGAATGAATAATCCGGTTGCTAGGCTTTTATCTTAATTCTACTTGTTGCCCATTCCCATCTATTTATTAAGCCTTTTATGAGACAATTAGATGCTAAATTAAAAGGCACAGAGATAACAATTGTGTGAGTTCAGAAAGGAGGAAGATCATTGAAGAGGGGATAATCAGAAATGGCTTCGTAGAGGAGATAGACCTTGACCTAGACCTTGAAGAATTGTAGAGTCATGGGGAATGATGAACCATTCTCCAGAGAAATTGATGTCTCTATCTTTTTTCAAAGATGTTAGTCTCTGAGTATATACTTGTCAAATCTATATGTTAACTGTCTCTTCATTTTTCTCTTTAAGCCTGCCAAACAGTCTACAAAAGCATCAATGAGCCACATAGTGTTCACCAGCTATCATCATCCTTAGAATGGGAAGGGAAGGCCATTTTTCACACCCCAAATCGACTACTAAAAAATATCACTCGATGTATCTATTCACTGAAGTTCTTTCTCAGCCGTGTAATTGCCAAGGGCTTTTTCACTGACCTTTACCCCCTCAGCCAAGTTTCTTCCTCCAGAATTTATTCTGGCAATGTCAAATTCCTTTTCTTCTCCTTTCTTAAAATTGACTCAGAGGGCACATAAGCTCAACTTTTACCTTGAACTGTATTTTTAAGTAATCTCTGAACAAAGCACCTAAGTAATTAAAATATTATCCATACCATTCAATACATATGTAACTGAAAAAAAGTCATACTTTAAAAGTCAGTGTTCACATATGGATTGATAGAGAATTTTGCAAGTTTGATCTAAAAATAATTTTAGAACATTGGGTCCTTGATAAAAAAGTAAAAGGGCATTGTTTCCCGTGGTGTCCGGTACACTGAATATAGCAACTGAATGGGTTGGGCCACAGCTAGTTCTCTAATAACTATTCATGAATCAGAGTCTCTTGAGTATCTAAACCAGTCATGCCCATAGGAATTCCTACAAGGGAATGTGATATTATAGTGGAAAATAAATTGGAAATCAAGTTATTTTCTAAAAGACTGATACCCTCAGATAAAAATTAAATGAATTAAAACACAAAATTAATAGATTTAAATATAATTAATATTTTTCTGGTTATGGTATTTGTCTAAGATAGCATAGTTCTAAACAAAATTAGATACCTCTTTCTATACATGTTGACTTAATACAAAATTAAGGAGGTAGTGTTGGTAATATATTGATACTAGGTTTGTTCTGAATTCAAAACCTAGAATAAATCGTAGTTTTGTTTTGTTTTTTTCCCACTGAATATATTACTCTTTATCTCAGCTTTTCTCTTGGAAAAGTTTTCCTCTTGCAGTCACTCTGATAGAGTTCTCTCAATGAGAAAAACAAGTAAGAAGCTGCAGGTTGAAAGAGAAATTTGTTTTCTGAAGTTCTTTCAAAAGTGTTACCCATAAATTTGCAGGGCTGCAAATAGCTTAAGTAGATTTGTAGTCTTTCTCTTGCCTTCTAGTTAGGAGAGGTGTGCATAAATAGTACTGGTCAGGAGAGCAGCTATCTTTTTTTAAGGTGATCATTTCCTCAAAGTCCTCTTGCATAGTAGGAGCTAAAAACACTTGTTATCATACTGTTCTTCCCAGTACTTCTACCAGTTACTTCCCAGTAATCTAAATGTCACCTATATAGTTGAAGCTTATTATCTCTCATTCTGTCCTTAGGGAAAAGTGAGAACCACATGCTGTCCTCTGCATAATTATATGGTCCCTAACAAGATGCATTCTTAGTGGCTTCCCACAAGGTTGAAAAATGACTACTTTTGCTCTGTTGCTCATTGGGTATGATGGTTTTTTTGTTTTGTTTTGTATTTTCCCCATTTGGGCACTGCATGAAATCACAGAGTTTACATGCAGAGCAGGTGAGAAGGTGACTATAGGTATCATTAAAGCCATAAAAATAACAAAACATTAAATAGCAAATTCTTGTGAACACTTATCTGCACCATTCTTTATGTAGTGCAAGTAAATGCCTAGTCTCTCTTTATTCTACTGAAATGATGTTTAAAATGGAAAATGCACATAACATGGAATAGTAGAAAGATACAAAATTTTAGAGTAAGACTAAGTAAAAGTAAATTCTACATATATACTCTTCTTCCCAAACACAGTTGGTTTTCTGGTAATCTTCTAATCCCTACTTCAGTATGTTCAAAGAGAGTACTTGAACTGGAACTGGGCAACCAATATAAGAATAATTTGAGGATCTTTTTCAAAACACAGGTTTCCTGGCCCAAACCCCAGACACACTGAATTCAGGTTTCTGGAGCAAGGACTCGCTAATCTATCTTTTCAATAGCTTTGTGATGCTCACCAAATTTGAAAAAAGCTGTCCTGGTCCATTGCTTTCTTCCACTCCTGTAGTTCATTCACATCACATAAAAGTTGGAAAGCCAAATAAAAATACTTTTATTGTTATAAAAATATTATATTTTCAACTCCCTTGTGCCTGTATTAGCTGTAGAGCAGAATCCCAAGTGGAAGAAAACTGCAGGTATCACACCACTTACAGAAACCGCTTAAAGTTGTCAGGAAGAATGACTGTCTAGCTGTGTCAAGGAAGATTTGAATAGTAGTCAGAAAAGCAAAAGGCCTTTGGCTATTCTGCCAACCACCGAATCTCATTTTCCTCAAACTGTAATAAGTTTTCAGTGAGACATCTTGGAAGTAACCAGTCTATTTTTTTTTTTTTCAATCTGTGGTTTGAAATGTGTAAGCATATAGCTTAAAGTTAGGCTATTCCTATTCAGCATTTACTCTATTGTATTCTACTATAGTGCAGACAAGATGAACATATACTTATGGTAGGTTTCCATTCGATTTTATTATTATTTTTCTTCCCTTGCACTTTCCTGTAAATATTAGTGTTCAGATATGCTTAGATGTTAGAGTTCTTGCATGAATTTAGAGGAGAGGTACCATTGTATTCTTAGTCAGTTAAGTGAAATACAATTGTAACTTATGATAGGAAAAAAAGTGTGGGTATGTGTTTTACTTGTCTGTCCATTTTCTTTTTCCTTTTTGAATTCTAATGTAATGTTTTATTAAATGACAATATGAAATGTGAGATAAAGTAACAAATTTCATAGCTCTTCAAGTAATAAGCTCCTGAGTCTCTGAGTTTAAAAGAAAGGGAAGTAACTATTGCTTTATCTGCAATGCTGATCACACAATTTCCTGAGAATGGAAGAAATTCCAATCTTGTCTTTTACCAATGAGAGTTTTGCAGACTTTTCATTTTCAAAATGCAGTCATCATTTAAGTAAGAAAATTACACTCATTGGGAAAATTTCATTAAAAACATTATTTTTGGAAAACTTAGTCTGAATAAAGCATAGAAATTTTAAAAAGTCTTTAGAATATGTGTTACAAAATTAACAGTTTATGTTGGCAGGACATTCCTATATTCTTCAATTATGAGAAGATTTTCTCATTATGCTGCTCTATTCAAAGTTTACTATAATTGATTTACATATTAAAAAAAATAACAGTGACAAAAACAGATTAGGGTGCCTATGGTTATGGATAACCATTTGTATAGAGAACTCTTTACACAATTTTTCCAGTAAGGGATATGCTTAGTTGCAGGGAAATATCTGAATTTATCACAAATGTGAAAGAGATTTCTTAAGTTCAAAGTCCTAATCATATAGGGCTTCCGTGGTGGCTTAGATGGTAAAGAGTCTAGCTGTGTCAAGGAAGATTTGAATAGTAGTCAGAAAAGCAAAAGGCCTTTGGCTGCAATGTAGGAGAAGATCTGGGTTCAATCCCTGGGTTGAGAAGATCCCCTGGAGAAGGGAACAGCTTACCCACTCCAGTATTCTGGCCTGTATAGTCAATGGGGTGACAGAGTTGGACACAACTGAGCATGAAATGCCTGATGGAGCTACCAGCTCTATATTTCTCCAGAACTGGTTCTTGAAATAAGCTAGGACATGTATAAAGGTAGATTAAAAAATCATCTCACATACAACTTTTAATACCATCTGTCCTATAAACCACATTTCACTTTGCCAGTTTGGAAGTAAAACACAAAGCCTAAATGAAATCTGAGGTACTGATACAGAGAAATTTAAGTGAACAGTTCCACTAGAGTGAGCCCTTGGAGAACTTGAATGTGAAGGATTCTTCCTCTCATCATTCTTCTGAGCAAAGATAGCATGTTATTACAGTGCTGTCATGCAGATTTCCACTGTAAATCCTTACTGGTTTCCTACTGTGAAATCGTTTTGTTCAGTAAGAGGTTGAAGAAATGTGAACATGCAAAATGTCTAAAAGTTCCTTTCTGCAAGTAGTCAAGACAGTAGAGAAAATGGTCACTCCAAAACATTCATTCTTCAAAGAACCACTCCTCTCATATGCCACAGCATTTTTCTGATTCTAGGCTGTTTTCAGTAGTGAATACAAATAGTGAATTGAGGGGTGGGTTTACCAGAAAGAACCAAATCAGACCTATGGAATTTCCTTTCTGGGAGAAGAGTTTAACGATTAACAGATACCTGCTTGTTCACACAGCGTTTCACAAAGTGTTTTATGATATTCTTATTGGATGGCAAGAAAATTGGACAACAGGTCAGCTTAGACAGAGAATAACATGAAATGCCAGTAGATTCTGGGTCATATGACAATGAATATTTTCTCAAATGAATGCTTTGTATTTGTGACATGCAAATGATTTTTATCGGTATTTATGTTAATGACATTAATTTTCTTTTACAATAATATTAAAATGTAAGAAGTGAGTTTGTTTAAATCGAAATGTCAAGCAAATACTGACACAGGTAGTATGCACATATGAATAAGATATTAAATTTGATAGCCTGTAAGGTTTTTTCCAACTCTGAAATTGTATAAAAGACAAACCGAACCATCTTCCTCCTCAAACAAAGACATGATTAAATTACTAAACATATTGAACCAGAACTTAAGTCTTTTGACAATAAAAGAAATAACAGAAGTATGACTCTCCACTGGGGTCTGAGCAAATAGACAAACATATATTTTAATCATAAAATTATCTTTTTATTCTCTATTTTGATTTACCAACAATAGTAGATGGAATCAGAAGCTCATCAATAGCTCTTCAAAGTTCAAGTGACTGTAGAAAAGAAAGGATCACCCCTAATCTTGTTTAGAATCCTTTCCCTCTTATCTTCTTTGTCTAGAGAGGATAAAAAGGGAAAAGAGGGTGTTTCCCTTGTGTAGAATATTCTAGAGTCCATTTAGGAAGGCATTTCAGATGTCATATTGTAGGGCCACCGTATGGGAGAGTAGATCCTGTTGCCTGGTCCAGTCCCATGGGGCCAGTTGTCTCTCCTGGCCAGGATTCCATTCATCTTCCATCTTTATATCCCATGGGTACCAAGAACTTGGCACATTTTCTCCCCTTCTGGCTATAACCATCTGCCCTTCCACCTGGGCTCCTTGCTGTTTAGACCATCAGTAATACAGCTTACCAATTTCTCCTTCAATTTTCTATTACTGAAAAGACCTTTAAACTCTCTGAAATGTTTTCTGTTATTACTGACGATAAAAACAAAGACCCACAGTTAGGAGTGTGTTAGTGTCTCTTTTCTTTTCAATTAAGGGAAATAATTTAAGCCACCATTAGATAACAATTGTGAATTATGAGGTCATAGTTGTATCTTACAGAATTTAAGAATCCTCACAGGAGCCTGAAAGAAGTTAATAAAAACAAGATGAAAACTCAGGCAGCCATGTTTTTGTTCTCTCTATCTCCTCGCCTCTTGGTCTCTCATCTATGTTTTTATCTGTTTGTCATTTTCCTCTGAAAGATCTGCTGCTGTTCAGGAATTATATCATTTTAATTAAAGTTAATAAGCTATACTTGTTGTAAAGCAACTATATATACTTCAATAGAAAAGAAAAGAAAAATATAATAATTTCCAAATTCCCTGAAAATCACATTGGTCGTCTTGTGTCAAGTGTGTACCATGATGTGCAAGAGTGATTGGGGATGGGTCTCTGGATGCAAGCATGGCAAATGAGTTGGTCCATTATGTGGCTGAGAAGAGGGTTCCTCATGTGTTTGGGAGCAATTTTTAGGGAAAGGAGATCATTGCTGCTTGACAGTCCCCACTGCAGGTCTTGGTTGACTCTATGGATACAGAACCTGGGAACACAGAGGACTGACTATGCTAGACCATTTTATATCAGGAGCTTGAGCATCCAAGGACTTTGGTACCCGCAAGACAGAAAGATCCTGGAACCAGTCCCCCACAGACACCAAGGGGTGACTGTACCATTAGAAAAGGTAACATCCTACCCCTGCTGCTTTCCCTAAAAAAATCATAGTGACTATTTTTAGAAGAAAAGCAGGGGAAATTTTCCAGGCAATCACAATCAGGAAGTTTATTTTCCAAGGAAGATATAATGACTGGAAAAGTTCTCCTCTGTCAAGAAAACAAAATCTGGTGTTTTTGAGGATATTTTTGGTCTGTTTCATTTTAGTTACCATCTGACAGTGATTTTTACAATTCAGATATATGAAAAAAAAATCAGTTTATTCTTTGATATTGATTTTAACAATGTGAAATAGTTTGCTCACTGAAGAACAAAACAGCCCTTTAAGCATACAGTTGATGAACCTTGACAAAAGACAGTTTAAAATCAAATATTCTTTAGATTCAAAGGCCTTCTTGTGGTCTAAGAAAGGGAAATAGGCAAATGGTTTGATTCCTGGATTGGGAAGATCCCCTGGAGAAGGAAATGGCAACGTACTCCAGTGTTCTTGCCTGGAGAATTGCATGGACAGAGGAACTTGGCAGGCTACAGTCCATGGGGTCACAAGAGTCAGACATGACTTAGCAACTAAACCACTACCGCCTAAGAAAGGCATATTCTTATTTGTGTATGAAATCAGGTTAAATAGAATGAGCTGCCTGGATTGTGATGTTGAGGATTCTGAACCCAGACTGACTAATGTTGGAGAGTCAAAATAATCATAAAGGGTAATAAACTGTATGCATATCTCTAATGCACTTTTTATCTATAATCTGTTTTCTGAGATCCAGAGAAGGGAAATCATGTGACCACCAAGGAAGCTCATATTTACTGATTGCATACTAGTTCCTTGTTAAAAACAAGGGAGGAGGTAGTCTGAGTATGTGTCATTTTAAAGATTGGAATTCAGACATCTGGTGTAAATGTGGTATGTGTGTGTGTCAGAGACGGTAGAAGTTGTAAACAGAGGAAGAAATGAAATATTTTAACCAAGAACTTTCCAGAAAAGCTTAGATCATTTTATTGGAGTAATTACAGGATCTTTTATTCTAGTTCAAGTAAATTGTCACACAGGAAGCAAGTGCTTAATTTATAAGACAGTATGTCAAAGAGAAATCGTACCAAACAAGTTAAACAGATAAAGAAGACTTTATTCAAGATTACTGCAATAGGGGTCAAGATAATTTCAATAGGAGAGATGAGTTCAACTCAACTTCACTGAAGCAAAAGGCACACTGGACTTTGGTGGGCGAGGTTGGTCAATGTAACTAGACCCTCTTGTTTCAGTGTTTGTTAAATTTAGGCTCTTCCCATCCCACAGAATGGGATTCTATCTTTCTTGATGATAATATGTTAAAGAGATGACTCCCAGGTCCTTGAGAAAAAACATTCCTATGTTGTAGAACTGGCAAGAGTTTGGAACATTTATTTTCTCAAAGGGGCAGAGAAATAATTTATAACTGCAGGTTTCTAAAGTAAATGCTCTAAGTAAAGGGCATAAGGAGCTTTCTTTAGACAGTAAGAAACCTGTTAAAAGTTTACTGAAGGGGATTTTGTTAAAGGTCCAGTGGTAAAGACTTTACTGTCCGAGGTAGGGGCGTGTGTTTGTGTTCAATCCCTGGATGGGGAGCTGAGAACCCACATGCTGGCTGCCAAAACCCCAAAACATTAAATAGAAACAATATCTTAACATATTTAATAAAGACTTTATTATTTTTTTTAATAAAGACTTTAAACATGATCCATGTAGAAAAAAAAGTCTTAAAACAAGTTTAATTGAGGGAAATGTTAAAACTTTTGGGCCTAATTAAATTCTGAGCTACAAAGTTCATCATGCACATACAGTAGCATTTCAGGGAGGCTGGAAATCAGAGGGATCAACAGAGTTTTCTGGTGGTAGAAAGATTTGAGTTGTTCTTTGAAAAATCTTATAAAGTAACTGGATAGCAAGGCATTTCCATCAAGAGCAGCACAGTGCATGATGACAGGTAGGACACAGAAAGAGCTGTATGTGGAGAACCACACGGGACTTACTTTTCTTAAGACAAGGCTGTTCCTCAGTTTTAGATCAACTTGAGCAGTCTCCTTTTCTGCCCTCCGATAAGCCTTGGATGCCATTGTTTTATCCTCCTCAAAGCTGCAAGTTTGGGAACTCACCAATGGGGTTCTATCCCTGCAAGAGTGTGCAGTGGGACCCAGACTCCCTGGCACTTTGCGGCCTGCAAAGACCAGCCTTGGGAGATTTGTTCTGTTAGTTGTTTCCTCCCGATCACTTTCAGGTCTAGACTCATACCAGATATGGGGAAATTCAGAATCAAATAAATCATATACAGCTCTCTAGTCCTTCAACTGGAATCCTTTCTGGCATGATAACTGGAAACCACACAGGTTATTTCTTTCAGGTTTTTGTTCTGAGGCTCCTTATCCTCCCTCAGTTTTCCTTCAGACTTTCTGTCACATCTAATATTGTAGTTTAAAAGCAAGACAACCACTTGCCCACCAAGCCAAGGCAACGTAGTAGGGGCCAGTTCTTCTCAAATATGTAATTAGCATTTTTGTCCTGAATATTCATTGGAAGGACTGATGCTGAAGCTGAAACTCCAATACTTTGGCCATCTCATGTGAAGAACTGACTCATTGGAAAAGAACCTGATACTGGGAAAGATTGAAGGTGGGAGGAGAAGGGAATGACTTCAATCCTTCAATCGATGGACGTGAGTTTGAGCAAGCTACAAGAGCTGGTGATGGACAGGGAAGCCTGGCGTGCTGCAGTCAATGGTGTCACAAAATGTTGGACAAGACTGAGTGACTGAACTGACTGACACAAGGTGACAGCCTGACCCATTGAAGGATAGCTTTTGCAGGCAAGGCTAGTACTGGGAGGACAGATGGCAGGGAGCCAACAGCTTGGGGCCTTGACTCTAGAGTCAGGCTTGGCTTTCAATCTAACTTCTTTCACCTACTTACGCTGTGACCTTGATAGATTATAGATTCTCTCAGAATGCCATGCCTGACTTATTAACAAAAATGAGAGAATCATAAAATTTATATTTTTGCTTTAAATTGTTACTTTGTCTTAAATTGTTGCTTCCATGGTAAAAGCCATGTGAAGAATTCAGTGGCACCACTGCTGCTGGGAAAACTTTTGTTTTTCACCTGTGATGTTTTTTAGAAAGTTTTTAGGGGGTAGAATCTAGCCTCAGCATATTTCTGAAAATATATACAAGTGTTTTAAATGGCATGGAGATTTCTTAGAGATATTAAGACACATGCAGTAGCATGAGCTAAATATACCACACAATTCACATCTTAAAAGCAAGAAACAAAACAACAACAACAAAAAGAGCTTGTTGCTTGCAGACCAGGAGTCATTAACTGGTTAATACAGTACAGAGATTTGAGGGAGCAAATTGATTTGAGTGAGGAGCCTTCCTTCTTTTCAGGTCTCACACCTGACATTTTGAGAATTCCAGTTCAGTACCCATCTTTGACACCTTATGTTGCTGAGAATTCAGTAAGAATTCAGGAGGAACATGTATGTTTGATTAATGCTTGGAAAAACAAAACGTGAAAAAACAACCAGGCAGTTGTATGTAAAGGTCACCTGTGGTTTTCTAGGGGAAAAAAATGTGTGGAAGTATTAACCAAATCAATGGGAAATTTTGTTTAAGTCATCTCTACAGATTTCCTTTACTCCTGTCTCCCAACTGGCAAACCACATGCATTCTAGGGTTAATAAATAGCTATGCAGAACAACTGGGGAAGGAAATGGCAACCCATTCCAGTATTCTTGCCTAGAAAATCCCATGGACGGAGAAGTCTGGCGGGCCCCAATCCATGGGGTCACAGAGAGAAGACACGACTGAATGGCTTACATACGTGTAACACAACAGAGGGAAATGTGTGGTGACATGAAGACCATGTGCGATAAACTGTGGCAGTATTTTTTTTTCTCCCACAAACCCTTTGGGTTACAAGAGTTACAGAATACTTTTTTTCAAACAAATAGTAAAAATATCAGATATGCTTTATATATATACATATAAAACTGCCAGTTAAACAATAAGCAGTGCTTAGTTTTCAAAAACTATTGACATTTGTCTTGCCAGGAAACAAGCACCCTGAATAATGGGTAGTATATTGAAGTAGATATCCTGTGATTAATATAGGTCATTTACATAACAGAAACAGAGGGATTTTAGCAGTGACAACATGTGCATATATACACACATGTAGGTAGCATTGTCACTTTTAGACAGTGACCTCCTGTTTGGCTTGATTCCAATAAAGAATAGGAAGAGCTTAAATAAAATTAATTAAATGGCAGCATGCAGAGGCATGAATGTGGCAATTAATTTTATTTTTACAAGTAGCTTATAATAAATGGAGATAGGAAAATCTAGTTATGGCTGGAAATTTTCAAATTCCTTCAACAATAAAGCTGTGTCATATTCATGACACATACTGATGTATGGAGATAAATTGCCTGTCACTTAGTGTGGAAGATACTGCTTAAGTTGTACATTAGATGCATATTAAGTTGTGTAGAAGCCTACATTTAGTCTGTCTGTTTCTTCTAGGTAATGTAGCTCATTCATAATGTCATCTTCTTGGATGTGCTGAAGTGGCTAAATGAGCATAGAAGTTATTTATACATTAGTCGGGTATATAGAATATCACTGTTTTCCACTTTGCAGAGGGGCATAGGCAAAGTTGACAGGGCTGAATTTATGCAGACTCTAAAAAAGCAACTCCAGTTTTAATTAGCATGTCTTCTTGAATCTGGGATGGGACAGGGGGAGTAAATTACACATCTGAGGTGAAATCTTTGTCTTCTTCTGACAGCCTATTTATACAAATTGGATGGGCCAGCCTGCAAAAGGGAATGCTTCAAAATTTCCTACAGTCTTTTCTAATATGTACTCTTAGATAATTAACATGGGATTTCTGCACAGCTATTCATTTTTGATGAACCTCCACTTCAAAAATGAATGTGATATGGCTTACTTATAGTAGGAAGAATTTTAATTGTCCACAGCACTCCTCTTTGGTGTACAACTATTAATCCATACACATGTTATCTAAAGTTGCATGAGGCATGGGTACAGAGCGAGTGCCCCATCTGATAAGGGCACAGTAAGTATGTAATTGAATTTGGTCTTTCAGGCAAGCCGTGATTTGTCCTTCCTTTAGGCCCTCAGCGTGAGCCACCTTTCATTGTCATAATCTCTCTGCACCATCTGGAACTCTATAAAGATGTTGGTCTCAGCGGTGAAATGAAAGACAAGGAGGGTACTAAATAAAACTTACATAGTGAGAGGAAATTGTTATTGTTGATGTTAATCATAAGTATATCTTTTGAGCTTTTCACCTAAGGATATTAAAAGATTCTCTCAGCATCAATCTCAGCCTCAGTTTGGGGATTGATGGCAATGTTGCTGCACAAGGAGGTTAAACAGTTTGACAAATAACAAATGATGAGACATGAGATGTGTGTGTGTATATATATTATTCATTTAATCAATATTGTACATACCATGTAAAGATAATGATTTAAGTAGTATGACTTTATAATCTATCTTTCAATCTGGGACACTGGTAAGAATTAATGGAGGAGCTGTTAGTCATTACATTATATTAAAAGGCATGTAAACTAGGACCATCCTAGGCAAAGGAGGAAGCAGTACCACCTTATGTCTTGGCAACAAAAGAGGCAACTAAGCTTTAAAACTTACAGGCATGCCTCAAACATGCATTCTGTAGGTCTTTGCTCATGGTTCAAATATCAAATTAAAATACTGCAGCCTTCTTTTACCATCCTAATTAAAATGGCAACAACCCTTAGTATCCAGTCCTTGCCCCCTGCCTTATTTTTCTCTTTATCACTTCCCAATATACCATTTAATTAATGTGTCTTTTTTCTTCTCTGTCTCTCTTCATTAAAAGATAAGCTCAACAGTGGCAGGGATTTGTGTATGTTTTCTTCATTACTTTATTCTCAGCATCTGAAGTAATGTCTGGCACATAGTGAATGCTAGATAAATACTTTCTGAATGGATGCATTCGTCTATTCAGTTCAGTTCAGTTCAGTTGCTCAGTCGTGTCCGACTCTTTGCGACCCCATGAGTTGCAGCACGCCCGGCCTCCCTGTCCATCACCAACTCCAGGAGTTCACCCAAACTCATGTCCATCGAGTCGGTGATGCCATCCAGCCCTCTCATCCTCTGTCGTCCCCTTCTCCTCCTGCCCCCAGTCCGTCCCAGCATCAGAGTCTTTTCCAATGAGTCAACTCTTCACATGAGGTGGTCAAAATATTGGAGTTTCAGCTTTAGCATCAGTCCTTCCAACAAAAATCCAGGACTGATCTCCTTTAGGATGGACTGGTTGGGTCTCCTTGCAGTCCAAGGGACTCTCAAGAGTCTTCTCCAACACCACAGTTCAAAAGCATCAATTCTTCAGTGCTCAGCTTTCTTCACAATCCAACTCTCACATTCATACATGACCACTGGAAAAACCATAGCCTTGACTAGACAGACCTTTATTGGCAAAGTAATTCATCTATTACTAAGCATCAGTTTTGAGTTGGGTGTGGTGCTAGATGTTAGAGGTACTAAAATGCACAAAGATCTTTCTCTGCCTTCATGAGGTTTTATTGGAGGAAATAATTATTCTTACAAGTGAAATAAAAAGGGAAACAATTCATGATGTCTATAGGTGTTCGTAAGATTTGTACTTAGGGGGTTACATAATTCAAATATTACCAAGAAATGTTATATAACTAAAAACACTGATAGTCTTTCATGATACTTTCATTTTCCTCTCAGTTTGATTGTACAGTTTTAATAATACTTTCTGTTACATCACCTTGCATATCATATCAAATGGGTCATATGATAAAAATCAAGTATCAAGTATCAAATGGGTTAACCAGTCTCGATTTTTACTTTGAAGATTGGGAAAACAGCTTTAGAAATTGGAAATGGCTGCTTAGAAAGAATGGAAAGGGAAGCAGCGTACTGATATTTATTTTCAGTTTTAGCAAAAGTCTCTGTATAAAATAGGTTAAAGGACTGAACTGCTGATGTACCTACTTTGAAAAATTTCAGCCTGTCAAGGCAGAGAGAAGCAGCCCTAATCTTGTAATCAAGAATGCCATGCTCATGCTTCTAGAGTTCTGTCAGTAGGAGCTGTGTGTTCTTGGGCAGCAAGACACCTCATCCTTTTTCTTCATCAGCTTTGTAGCTTGTTGAATCATAAGTTCTCTGTGGCTTCTGTTTCATAGTTTCCTAATGCTGCAGTATTAAAGTACCAAAAACTGAGTAGCCTGAAACAAGAGATTATTTTCTCATAGTTCCGTAGACTAGAATTCTGATTGTCAAGGTATGAGCAAGGCCATGCTCTTGCTGACAGCTCTGGGGAGAATCATTCTTTGCCTCTCCCAGTTTCTGGTGTTGATACCAACCAGGGTTCCTGGTCTTCCCCAATCAGAGGCCAAACAGAAAAGTCAAGCAAGGCTTTATTCTAGCCCATCCTACAGCAGGAGGGACAACAAACAACAGGTTCCCTTGCTTGTTTGCTCACTGAGAGACGGATGAGCTTGTTCCTTATACGGGGTGAGAGTAGTGGTATGTCCAGGGGGATGGAAGGGTGGCTTAGCTGGTTTGTCCACCCCTTAGGTGATGTTGTGTGCAGGGGCAATGCATGATAACCTGCTTTCTGCTCCCAGCTCTTCAGAAGTAGTAGTTGAGATTTTCGGTCTTCTGCTTTTTTTTTTTTTTTTTTTGCCATGATTTGCCCCAATGGTGCATGCATGCATTTTTTTTTTTAAGTACCTTATAGTTTCTTGGTATTTTGTCACTGGAGGAGAGATTTATCCAAGTGCAAGCATTGCAGAATTGCAACAAAGAGTCCCAGGTCCCAGCTTGTCTCAGTGTTTTCTGCTAACCCTGGGCATTCTTTGACTTTTGAATACATCACACAGATCATGTGGATGTCTTTTCTTGTGTGTCATTACATCATCTCCCCCCTGTGGCTGGCTGTCCCTGTGTCCAAATTTCCTTTTTTATAAGGACACCACGCGTGCATGCTAAGTTGCTTCGGTTGTGTCCGACTCTGTGCCATGTTATGGACTATAGCCCTCCAGGCACCTCTGTCCATGGTGTTCTCCAGGCAAGAATACTGCAGTGGATTGCTGTGCCCTCCTCCAAGGGATCTTCCCAGCCCAGGGATTGAACCCAGGTCTCTTACATCTCCTGTGTTGGCAGGTGGATTCTTTACAACTAGCACCATCTGGGGAACCCAGTCATATAGGATTAGGGCCCACCCAGTGATCTCATTTTGACTTGATTATCTCTGCAAAAACCCTATTCCCAAATAAGGCTGCATCCTGAAATACTGAGGGTTAGAACTTAACACGAAGAAGACAATGGCACCCCACTCCAGTACTCTTGCCTGGAAAATCCTATGAATGGAGGAGCCTGGTAGGCTTCAGTCCATGAGGTCACTATGGACACGACTGAGCGTCTTCACTTTCACTTTTCACTTTCATGCATTGGAGAAGGAAATGGCAACCCACTCCAGTGTTCTTGTCTGGAGAATTCCAGGGACAGGGGAGCCTGGTGGGCTGCCGTCTATGGGGTGACACAGAATTGGACACGAGTGAAGCGACTTAGCAGCAGCAGCAGCAGAACTTAACAGTTCAACCCCTAACAGATCCTTTAGGTTCTATGAGGCTATAATTCTAAATACTAACAAGGAAAATAAGTGTAAAATTTAAAAAAGCATATATTGCTTTGAGATAGCTCCAAACTATTATTTAAAACTATCTTTTTTTCTATCTTTTCACACCCTCTAAACACAAAGATCTAATGAATCACTATGGAAAATGATGGTTTTCATGATTTATATACATATTCTTACATTGCTTATAATGAATTTCAGATTAATGCCTAAACTAACATCATTGAAAAGACACATGATCTGAAAGCCTATGAATTAATTTCAGTATTTATATTGAACTAGGCAGCTTGTACTCTTGCCTGGAAAATCCTATGAATGGAGGAGCCTGGTAGGCTGCAGTCCATGGGGTCGCTAAGAGTCGGACACAACTGAGTGTCTTCACTTTCATTTATCACTTTCATGCATTGGAGAAGGAAATGGCAACCCACTCCAGTGTTCTTGCCTGGAGAATCCCAGGGATGGGGGAGCATGGTGGGCTGCTATCTATGGGGTCGCATAGAGTTGGACATGACTGAAACGACTTAGCAGCAGCAGCAGGCAGCTTGTAGAGGAAAAGAAGATGTAAAATTTGAACAATTTTTTTCAGCCATTTGTTCTCTACTTCTCCTTAAGATTAAAGTATATTAAGGTAATTTTTAGTTGTGTTTCACTCAGGCAGTGGTCTCATGAGGATAGAAGTGAAGAAAATTGAAGGATAGATAACATAATAGATTTCTAATTCAGTACCCAGAGTAAAGAAACCAATTTACTGTGGATTACCATGAATTCATATTGGATATTTCTAGGTATACTACAGATAGGATTTCTATATAGTTTGTTCTGTGTTTCCAAATAAAATATAGAATTATTTCTTTTCTATAATAACTACTACATTTTCATAAATGTCAAGCACATTTGAACCACTTAACTATGTTAAAACTTATTCTGTCTCTTTTCCTGATTTATGCAAAAATATTATTGTATGCATCTCAAATATAATAATGTCTTTCCTTCTTACTCATCTACAGTTATAGGAAATACTGTTCATAAATAATATTGACTTAATTCTTCATTATTAGGGCTAAATGCTTCTCAGGTATAAAACCTATCAAATTGCCAGTCAAACCACTGTATTTTTATAAGGTATTTTTTTTTGAACGTGTTAGAATAGATAATGTATATCCTAATTTGTCCTTTTTTCTTATGATTTCAATACTTTTCAAATATCACTCAAATCAAATTTGATTTCATTTCATACCTCCAGAAAACATATGGTCAAAAGAGTTGTGCAAATCCATTAGCACCTTTGACATCTTCACTGAAGTTTAGGAAGCTGTTGACAGAATCTGCTGTGTTGATGCTTCCATTGGGCATAGCTAGCATGTTTTCCTCTGAAAAACCTGTTAATGTTAATCTCTGATTTATAATTCTGCATGTTTTTAGTAGAGCAATTTTTCTGGAATCTTTTAACCAGAGATTCTAACAGATTCCTGACCTAATTCACTTTTCTTTCTTTTTCTTTGATAATAAAATTCTGGAGGAAGGCCTGTATTTTGACAGTGTGTGAATGTCTTAATCAAAGGTCATTCCCCTAGCTTCCCTTCAAAAATATATTTTTTAAGTACATGTTTATTTTTGTTTTACCATTGTCATTGTTTTTATTTGCTGCTTTCAAAGAGTGGCATCCCTGAGACATATGATTTGTCTCAGTGGGTTCAATCTGTTGTGTCCCTGTTAAAAATCTTTCTAATTTCCTGTGGTCTTCAGGCCTTTGCAGTAGGAGGGATGGCAAAGAGAGAGGAAAGGGAAAGAATGTCAAGTTGAAAATCATGTCAGCCATGACAGAAAGGTCTTTCTGATGACCTTCTATCTCACCTAGCCCATTACTGTGAATCAGTTACACACTCATAGTCTACAAAAAGTATAATCCAACAAACATAATTTTTTAAGGCCTAATATAGCTTCCCCATCATACTATATTCTTTCTCCATGCTGCTGCAATACGCCTCTGATTGATTAGTGAAAGTGAAAGTGAAGTTGCTCAGTCGTGTTCAACTCTTTACCACCTCATGGACTGTAGCCTACCAGGCTCCTCTGTCCATGGGGTTTTCCAGGAAAGAGTTCTGGAGTGGTTTGCCATTTCCTTTTCCAGGGGATCTTCCCATCCCAGGGATGGAACCCAGGTCTCCCACATTGTAGGCAGACGCTTTACCATCTGAGCCACCAAGGAAGATCTTAAGATTGATTAGTAGATCACTGAAAACCACATTTAAAGAACACCCTGCCATATGCCTAGCACATGACCAGGTATTATGATAAATTTACATAAATATAGAAATAGTACTTAATTTGATACTTGTCATCTAGTAGATTTCATTTTTCTTGGCATCTTGTTTATGGAAGAGGTAATACTTTAATTTTACTCAGTTCTTTACTTTCCCTCTGTTCTACTTAATGAGATTAATATAACAGCTCAGCATTATTTAAATTAACAAATAAAGAGAAATTCTTAGAGTGAGGCCATCATTAATAAAAAGTAAAATGTCAAAGTATTGGAGTTTCAACATGAGATCATTTACCTATTTAGTCTGAATTTCTTGATCTGTAAAAATGATACCTAAGAACTGATCTAACTGATAATAATTTGTAAAACTTGGAAGAAATAGGTTTTTAATAATATATTTGTTTCAGGTATATTTGTTATTATTTCAATAGACAATCATATATAATTTTCCAAATACTGAGGCTTTAACTTTTTTCATCATACCTCAGAAATGGCAATGTAAATAAACCGAAAGATATATTTGGAAAAGTAAAAAGTTGACCCAGTTTCAGCTTTGTAGAATAGCATATTTTATAAAAAATTATTATCCACATATAGTAAGCAAAACCGTATTAGAAATATGAAGTAGGGATATTTTTAATGAGTCTTTGAAAAGAATATGAATGCTTAATCACATGCTTTTATGAAAAATTCATTTTTTTCACACAAAGTGGGAAGTACTTTTGGAGTCCTCACCAAAAGTGAAGGTAACCATAGTATTTCAATAATAGGAGAAAGGCATGTTGATGATTATATTGTCCTGTGAAAATTTTTAGAGCATCTAACTATTTGAACAAAATTAGTTATAAATATTCAGAATGCCAAAACATTTTTTAATTGCTTATAGTATTTTGTTAAATGGCTGGTGAGAAACACTTTAATACTAAAGTTGACATCAAACTACAAACTTTTCTATGCTGATTAAAAAACAATTGTCAAAAATCTGAGTTGAATGAAACAATCTAGGATCACTTATTGCCTAATAAAAATCTTTCAAGTGCTACTTCTTATCCCTCATGGATGTTTCAGTCTCTAGCAAAGTATTTTGCATGTTCCACATATCTGTTGGCTTAAAACACTTCTCCAAATTAAAGATACAGTGGTTTAAATTATGAATTCTTTCAATTATATAAATTTTATATTATATATGTCAAATTTTAACTTATAATGCAAGTTTATTTTATAAATAGCTTTATTATATTAGTTTTCAACACTGCTTTAAATATATTAACATATTATATGGGAATATTGTGTGTGTGCGTGTGTGCTAAGTTGCTTTAGTCATGTGTGTCTGGCTCTCTGCAATGCTATGGGCTGTAGCCAGCCAGGTTCCTCTGTCCACGGGATTCTCAGGCAAGAATAACTAGAGTAGGTTACCATGCCCTTCTTCAGGGGTCTTCCCGACCCAGGGATCAAAGCAGTGTCTCTTATGTCTCCTGCATTGGCAGTGGGGGTTCTTTACCACTAGTGCCACCTGGAAAACACCATGGGAATATTAATTTATAATAAATGTGTAAATTACATATATCTAGAGTCACACAAATGTGATTATATATACATAAATTTCACATATGAAGACTGAAGTCACACAGATGTAATAGATCATGAAAATTACTGATCCTATGCTAAAAGATAAAGTATGATTTACTGTCATTTCAGGATTGATATCATTAAAATCCCAATTTTAGATACTATATGGCAAGTGTAAATATACTTATGAAGACACAATGACAAACTGTATGAAATAAAGAGTGACTCAATAAAGTAATTTTTCAATAAAGATTGAGACTTTTGCTCTCAAAAGTCCAATGAATATGAATCTATGGACAGCCTTCAGGCTGTTTCAAGAAAACTGTCATCTTTCAGGAAAATATGGCACAAACGTGCGTTTACTTTGGTTAGGTGTAGTGATTTTTCCTCCTTTTCCCCTACCTTTTCTCTTTTCATCTGAATGTCTTTAGGCAGAGCAGGCACTCTCCACTTTACCATAGGCCCTACCCCTCTGAACTTGACTGTGAATTCTTAGCTTTGGGCATGTTGGAGGGGAGACCCCACATGCACATCATAGCCGTATGTTTTCTGTAGACCCACGTGTACTGGAGAGGGAAACAATGTGCACGTTTCTTAGTGGGGGGTAGTTTTCACTTGAGTGGTCAACCAGAGTTATCTCTCAAATAAGTGAAGCACATACTTATCCCAGCCTCTTGTGTTAACTCCTTTTAGTGCATGTGTGAGTAATAAAAAGAACTAAGAAGGAAAATTTTCTGATATTCCTGACATACAGTTTATTTGTTGAGAAGGGAAAAGAAACAACCCCTATAGTACGTGAAACAATATTTTAAAAGGGTAGCACTATAAGTACAGAAAAGAAAAACAGTTTAATTGGTAACCATATCCTTTACCTTTAAGGAGCTCCTTGTATAGTTGCAGAAATAAATAAGCATAAACACTAGCTACTGAAATATGTAGTATGATGGTAGTGGGAAGTCAAAAGAGGGTGAGATTATATGGACTGAAATTATTCAGGTGTCACAGAGGAGGAAGGGCTTGAAATTGAATTAAAGATAATTAATGTTTGCAGTTTCTAAGGAAAGGAAACTATTATTAATCTTGGTTCGAGGAATGAAAAAATAAGGAAATACGAAGCAGACTGATCTCTTTATGTCTTAAAATATATTGACAAGAAAGAGAAAAACAATTATCTTGTGTCTTACTTATCAAATTGACATCGGCCAGTTAAAGAAAGCTATAAATTATATAAACATTGATTTTTAATATATTTAGTAGCTATAGTAGCAGTTATTTATTGAACAGTTACTTTGTGCTGGCCACTATACTAAATAATTTATAAAATTTTGACATTGAAATCTTTCAGTAGCACCATAAATTAAAATTATTTTTTCTAGTTTTTTAAGTAAAGAAAGAGCCTCAACAAGATGAAATTACTTGCTCAAGTTAACAGTGTTGGTGCGGAGGACATTCTGCATTCTTACGTATTCTTGCCTGACTCAAAATTATTCCAGTCATAAGCCAGTGTGTTACCCTGCCTCAAACGAGTACAAAGAGGCTCAGTCTCCAATTTAGGGGAGGAAAAAAAAGGTTGATCTCAGTCATATTTTAAAGGGTAATGTGATCTCTTTTATGTTGTTCTCCTGAATATTTAGTTGAATTCTTACCTGGATATGAGTAGATAACAACAAAGTTATACACTTCTGTTGTTTCCTAAGAACTATTATACCTTGTTCATTGGTTCATCCATAAATTACAGAAAATGAACACCTATTAAGTAGTAGGCATTGTGTTTTTCCCTATGAATACAGTGATAACCAGGGTAGGTTTCCTTTCAGAAAGCAAACTCTAGGTAAGGGGATGATGTTATGGAAGATATCTTCATGGTTTGTAATTTGTTAGTATTGAAAACCCAGATATGATTATATGCTTGGGATTTTTATTTTTTAATATAGTTCCAGGTCATTTGTTTCAGTTATATCTATTTTTTAATTTACACAAAACAATTGATGTCCATAGATATTGTCAGGATCAATACCCCCTAAAAGTTATTACAGTCATGATCCCTTAGTGACTTAACAGTTTCTCATATACCAAGGATATAAGAATCTAAAGGATCTTCCAATCTGTGACTTAGAGAAAGTTTGCAGAAGATCACAGAAGATAAACAACAAACAGTTTAAAAGTAAAAAACAAAGCCTGCTCTATTACTGTAACTAAGTAAAACCAGAAATGTGTCTTTTTTTCCTATTTGTTTCCAAATAGAACATTTTAGATTTTTAGTAACTAAGAGTATGTTTTCACATTTAGCCAATGTGAAGAGAATATTAAAGTTTTCAAGCACCACAATTTAAATATTAGAACATTAGAATTGAAAGAGGTCTGTAGTTACACTGTGCATGTTCATTGCTCAGTCATGTCCGACTCTTTGTGACTCCATGGACTGTGTAGCCCATTGGGTTACTCTGTCCCCGGGATTTTCCAGGCAAGAATACTGCAGCGGTGAACTTCCAACCCAGGGATCAAACTCTTGTCTCTTGCATGCTCTGCATCAGCAGATGGATTCTTAACCACTGAGCCACCTGGAAAACCCTGTAGCCACTGAGCCACTTCAAATTACACTACCCTCATTTAATTTGAGGATTGGCAGAGAGACACTTGCTCATATGTCCAGAGTTGTCCCTATTTTATAGATAAAGAAAGTGGGCCTCAGTGCATGGAAATTTCTGGCCCCAAACTACCTATTTGGAAGGAAAAGAACATGAATTCTAATTTACTACCCTCATCTGATTTTGTTTGGAATATCAGATATCAGCCCTCTGCTTCAAGATCTTTCCACATAGTATGTATACTTGAGCAGCATAAATGAATGTTATTATTTTGATTTTTCTAGCACTTAAAGATTATTTTTATTTCTGGTGATTTATTATTCATTTAGGGTTAATACAATTAATTATCTCAAAGTTTAATTTTGAATGTTTATACCCATATTTCCTCAGAGAACTTTAATATTCTCAAAGCAAATGTCATCTGCTGGCATGCCAATTATCATTATTATTGGAAACATTTGCATTTTTTAAGTCAAGGGTGGATTAATCATCTAGAATTTACTCTTCAAATAAAATTAAAGCCTTCTTTTAGAATCAATAGTTGAATTCCCTTAACTAAATATCAACATGTTTTAAATGTAATTTTTCTCTTTATTATTGAAAAAACAACAGGATGAAATTACATAAGAAATTGAAACTAAAGGTCAAACATAATTTTCTTTGGTAGACCTTTTGATTTGCCTAAATACCATTTAAGGATATCATTAGTTTTCATTTATATCATATAATTCTATTGTGTACTTAGGAGTTTAAATCTTTTTGAGGAGATGATCTAAAAGGTGACTCCTTAAAGATCAGTTGTGGTTTAAGAGGCCTGTTTGAATTATATAAATTATAGAGAAGGTGAGGCTACATGGTAGAAGATATCCCATGTGAAAGCAGTTTTGAAAAGTAAGCTCTTTCTGGGATGTCTGTGGTTATCTGTGTTGTTCACGGAAAATACAGATCTAAGGGAAACCCTAGTAATCTTGCTGCCTTTCTGATATGAAAAAGGACAACTCTAATAGTCTGGGCTGCACTGCTAAAAAGCAGGGAAGAACAAAATGAAAGATGCTGACTAAATCATAGAATGTTAGAGCTGCATGAAGTAGGGACCTTCTATCCAGTCCATTGTTTCTCTAAGTGTGATCCAAATACCTTCTGCCTCAGCATCAATAGGGCTCCTTATTACAAAGGTAGATCCCAGAGTTCTAACTCAGATCTGGTGTTGAGTCCCACCTAGGAACACACCTCTCCCCCCACCCTCCCACCCCCAGCATGGGATATTGTAAAGGTTAGAACTGCTTATCTAGTTCAAATGCTTTTAACATCTGCTGGATCATGGAAAAAGCAAGAGAGTTCCAGAAAAACATCTATTTCTGCTTTATTGACTATGCCAAAGCCTTTGACTGTGTGGATCACAATAAACTGTGGTAAATTCTGAAAAAGATGGGAGTACCAGACCACCTAACTTGCCTCTTGAGAAATCTGTATGCAGGTCAGGAAGCAACAGTTAGAACTGGACATGGAACAACAGACTGGTTCCAAATAGGAAATATTGTCACCCTGCTTAAGGAGTTCGTCAAGGCTGTAAATTGTCACCCTGCTTATAAGGAGGGTGACAATATACAGCCTTGACGTACTCCTTTTCCTATTTGGAACAAGTCTGTTGTTCCATGTCCAGTTCTAACTGTTGCTTCCTGACCTGCATACAGATTTCTCAAGAGGCAGGTTAGGTGGTCTGGTACTCCCATCTCTTTCAGAATTTTCCACAGTTTATTGTGATCCACATAGTCAAAGGCTTTGGCATAGTCAATAAAGCAGAAATAGATGTTTTTCTGGAACTCTTTTGCTTTTTCCATGATCCAGCGGATGTTAAAAGCATTTGAACTAGATAAGCAGTTCTAACCTTTACAATATCCCATGCAGGGTGTGTGTGTATGTGTGTGTCTGTGTGTGTGTACCTTAGCTTCCTACGTAGGACTCAACACCAGATCTGAGTTAGAACTCTGGGATCTATCTTTGTAATAAGGAGCCCTATTGATGCTGAGACAGAAGGTCTTTGGATCACACTTAGAGAAACAATGGACTGGATAGAAGGTCCCTACCTCATGCAGCTCTAATATTCTATGATTTAGTCAGCATCTTTCATTTTGTTATAAGTTAATATGCAGAGTACATCATGAGAAATGCTGGACTGGAAGAAACACAAGCTGGAATCAAGATTGCCAGGAGAAATATCAATAACCTCAGATATGCAGATGACACCACCCTTATGGCAGAAAGTGAAGAGGGGCTGAAAAGCCTCGATGAAAGTGAAAGAAGAGAGTGAAAAAGTTGGCTTAAAGCTCAACATTCAGAAAACGAAGATCATGGCATCTGGTCCCATCGCTTCATGGGAAATAGATGGGGAAACAGTAGAAACAGTGTCAGACTTTATTTTTTTGGGCTCCAGAATCACTGCAGATGGTGATTGCAGCCATGAAATTAAAAGACGCTTACTCCTTGGAAGAAAAGTTATGACCAACCTAGACAGCATAATCAAAAGCAGAGACTTTAGTTTGCCGACTAAGGTCCGTCTAGTCAAGGCTATGGTTTTTCCTGTGGTTATGTATGGATGTGAGAGTTGGACTGTGAAGAAGGCTAAACACCAAAGAATTGATGCTTTTGAACTGTGGTGTTGCAGAAGACCCTTGAGAGTCCCTTGGACTGCAAGAAGATCCAACCAGTCCATTCTGAAGGAGATCAACCCTGGGATTTCTTTGGAAGGAATGATGCTAAAGCTGAAGCTCCAGTACTTTGGCCACCTCATGCGAAGAGCTGACTCATTGGAAAAGACTCTGATGCTGGGAGGGATTGGGGGCAGGAGGAGAAGGGGATGACAGAGGATGAGGTGGCTGGATGGCATCACTGACTCGATGGACATGAGTTTGAGTGAACTCTGGGAGATGGTGTGATGGACAGGGAGGCCTGGCGTGCTGCGATTCATGGGGTCGCAAAGAGTCAGACATGACTGAGCGAATGAACTAGAACTGAACTGAGGCGGAAAGAGATTTAAATTTATTTGAGATTATCTAGTTTGTTATGAGTATCTTTCAAATGTAGATTTTATGTCTTTCCAGATCAATGGTTCCCATTTCAAGTCACATGAGACTTCTCACTGTGGATTTTGTTGTGGTTGTCCTTTTTCTCATGAAATTCAAACAATTGAGTTATTTTTAAACTCACACAAAGAGAAGCTGAGAATAAGATTCTTTAAAATTGTATTACTCAGCCGTTAAAAAGAATTCATTTGAATCAGTTCTGATGAGATGGATGAAACTGGAGCCGATTATACAGAGTGAAGTAAGCCAGAAAGAAAAACACCAATACAGTATACTAACACATATATACGGAATTTAGGAAGATGGCAATGACGACCCTGTATGCAAGACAGGGAAAGAGACACAGATGTGTATAACGGACTTTTGGACTCAGAGGGAGAGGGAGAGGGTGGGATGATTTGGGAGAATGACATTCTAACATGTATACTATCATGTGAATTGAATCGCCAGTCTATGTCTGACGCAGGATGCAGCATGCTTGGGGCTGGTGCATGGGGATGACCCAGAAAGATGTTATGGGAAGGGAGGTGGGAGGGGGGTTCATGTTTGGGAATGCATGTAAGAATTAAAGATTTTAAAATTTAAAAAATAAAAAAAAAATTTTTTTTAAAAAAATTGTAAAACCAATTAATTGAGAAGGTACTCATGGGCTCCATTTTGAACAAAATTGACAAAAGATTATTCATTTATGATTTATTATTGTCTCTTTTCATCTGAAAAACAGATCCATTCAGATAATCAACTGATCATAAATAATCATAAAATGTAGGAGCAAAGCCCATCCCATGTTAAATTTATTTGGATACCGTCTGTTTACTCTCCTGGCTATTCTCACTTTTGTAACAAGCCCAGTTGGGTATTTCAGCCATCTTACTTTGCATCCATATACACTTGCTAGTTATTTTGATAACTCTTTTTGCATTGACTATGTTTCTTGAGATTTGAGAGTTATTTATATAATCTTGCTACAAGTGCTTTGTCAAAAATGATATTTGCATGTTCTTCCAGTTTGTAACTTGTCTTATTCTCTAAGCCATGATTTTCACAGAGTGGGGGGGAAGAATTGATGATGTATAGCATTTCTAAATTTCCTCATACTTTCTAACTATATCTGTACAATCCCTTGTTATTTTTAATACATTGGAAAAAACAGAAACACTGAATATGTGATATTTGAGCCCTGTATTGTATGGATCTTGCATTGACCTTCAGCCTTGGCTGTTCGTTCTGTCATCTTTCATTATCTTCCCAAACCAACTCACCCATAACATTTTCGTCTCTGTCAAGATATTTTGTTTTGTAAAATTGAGTCATGTTAGACCTTTCCAAATCTCTTTACTCCTATCAGTTTCCAAATTGTGTAGATTAAGTTTGTCCAGCTTTTCTTCATATATATGCATATATCCCAATTTTCCATTGATGTCATAGTTCAGTACTTTATCTTCTTATACTACCCTGCTAACTGGTCTGCTAACAAGATTTTCCATGTTTTAATTTATTATGCATGACTGAAATAGTATTTTCATTATATTATCCCTTGTTCAAAAACTTTCTCCAGTTTACCATTGCCTAGAGAATGTCATCCAAACTTGGAAAAGTATTATTATTTAAGTTCTCCCTTATTGTAACCCCATTTTTCCTTACTTGCCTACCATTGTTACTCAAATGTAAGCGATTAGCTCTACTCAAAATGCCATTTCTCTTTGCATCAGTTCTGTGTATAATACATAAGAAATAGCTCCCACTTTCCTGCTCTTAGGAAATATAGTTTATAGAACAAACTGGTGTCTGTGTGACACTGAAAATAAACCACTGTTTCCATACATATTCTGGAGAATTCTCTTGTCGTATTATAAGACCAAAAACTTGACCCAAAACATGTTTTTTATTTATTTTCTCTTAATTCATTTAAAAAATCTGCTTAGAAGTGTTGCAAAGTAAAATTAACCCTAAAACTTTAGGAGATTCTTGGGCAAAGTCACTTTGTGCATCTGTTTCCAATAAAAATCACCTTTCTAGGAAAAAAAAAAATCCAGGAACTAAAAAGCACAGAAGTAACTTTGAGAAGTAAGGCATTATTTTTATGTTCACCTCAGAAACACAGGGTCTCTGTTTAGTGATCTATTATTTCATATACCCAGGGACACAAATATTTCTGATAGTTGTCATGGTTTTAAGCTACCAAACTCACTCTGGCTTCCAAGAAACATAGGTGAATTTATTAAGAGGAAATTAGGGTAGCTCATAACCAAGGCTTGAAGATATTATGCAATTTTTAGTTCACTTTTATTTTTACTTTCAAGAGCTTCCAGGTTTTTTTTTTTTTTAATTCAGATTTCCAATTGATGGAAGAGAAAATCTGACTGGCCTAGCCTGTTGCTGGTATCTCCCTTACATAAATCTGTTAAATTCAGGAATACCACTTAGTGTAGGAAAACTACTGGGGGTCAAATCTTGCTGGATCTACAGTTATTTTCAACCAAGAAAATGTCCTTATGAGCTGACTGAGCTTTCCTTGGCCCAGTGGACTTCAGTATTTATTGAAAATATTGTATTGAGCTGAATGGAATATGAGGGTTTATGGTCTCTATGTGGGTAGATAATATCTGGAGACCTACAGAGCTTTGACAATGCCTAAGAAAATCTGTGAGACAAGAGTACTAGGTCAGGTCTGGAAGATTATCTGAAACATTAAATTAGGTAAACTCTGTAGAGTATATAGGACATGATGGAATAATTTTGTTCTTCGTGTTTATAGTAGTCCAAAATACCCAACTGTTTTACTCCAACCTTGTAATTCAGATAATGTCTCAATGACTTTTCACAAGGGCACTTTTCTACTCCTGTTGCATATCTGACAGTAGTTGCCTGTAGTTCCTGTGTTTTCTTCTTCCTAGGATGCAGTCTTGAGGCAGAGGGAAGAGCAGTGATTGAACGCCACGCTAGTTTTTAATACTGGGAAGCAGTGCTCATCTCTACTCATATTTCCTTGATGAGAGCAAGTCGCATAGCCAAATTTCATCTGGTAGTAAGAGGTAGATAATATCTATGAACAAGAACTTGGTCTCCTACTCTTGGTATTGAGCTATCTCTGTTCCACCTCAGCCAACATTCATGTAAACTTGTTTCGTTTGTTTGTTTGTTTTTTAATGACTTACCTATTAAATCAGTACAAAAATGTGACTATATCTTAACAATACTGTGTGATGGACTTTGACAAACTGAACATGTTTGTGTAACCAGCACCCAGGTGAACAACCCAAGAATGATAGCGTTTCAGAAGTCCCTTATATCCCCTTCTACTCACTAGACCCCATTAGAGGTAATTATTCTTCTGCTTTCTAGTCAGGATAAAGTACTAACAGTTGATATGATGAAAGTATTAAAAAAAATAGAAAGAAAGAAAGTATTCACTATAATTTCTGTTATTTTACATCTTTTGCCCAACAGTCTGTTCTTAAGACTTCTCCATGTTGTTGCAAAAAGTTTTAGATCATTCATTGTCATTGTAGTAGTTTGCATTGCATGATAATTTTATTAATTTCATTCTTGATTTGGGCACAGTTAGGTCATGTATAATTGTGTATTTTTATGAACAGTGTTGCTATTCATAACATTTATTTTAGTGCATGTCATTTGGTGAATGTGCATAGTTTTTTCTATGGGGTCTATACTTAGGAGTGAAAAGTTGAGGTCTTAGAGTATGCTTAATGTTGAGCTTTAGTGAAGAATTCCAGTTTTTCAAAGTGGTATTTCCTTTAATTTTAAGAGGAACTAAATGAGACGTCTGATAAGAATCATGGGTGGGAGGAGATGTATTATAACATGAAATGGACTAGGAATTTAAAATTAGGCAAAAGAGAAAATGCATGTTATAAAATTCTGACAGACCAAGGAACGTCGTTGCCCTAGAGAATAATGCTGCCTAGTATGGGCAGCTCATATGTAAATGGATATGCTTCAAGACTAAGGAAGAGCTGAGCCTTATATTATTTATAGCAGATATTATATGATGCGGAGCTTTTTGAACTTTTTTTCATTTAAAAACATCTACCTAAGATTTCAAGTGCTTTTAAATTAGCTTAGTCTTGAATAGGTGCTAATAAAACCACTATGTGTGACAATTGAAAATAAAATCCCTGTGTCATGTTAGTATGTGGATGAGTGTTTTTATTATTCAAGGGAGAACATGGAGCTTTGTTCATTTTCACAAAATGCTCCTTCTTCCATGTAGTTTGGGCCTCCCTCCCTCTTCCTGCCAAGCTACCAAGCTGTCTCATATTTCAATTCTTTTTACTTGCCTAGATAATTTTTCAAAATCCAAATCTGTGAGCATTGGTAGCTGAATCTGTTGGAGAGCACAAATAAAAATGAGCTGCATTTGCCAGTAAAGAAGTGCAAGCCTTTACAATGGCCTAGTGCCAATTAGGAGACTCTATAAATGGATGCTGTGTTCTCTTTGGCCACAGCCAGAGACTTTATGAAGAAATGAGCTCATTTTTTTTTTCCAGCAGGCAGTATTCTCTGTGTTCCTATGAGGTTTCCCCTGATAGCAAATAGAACAGAATTCACATTGTGAGTCTTGCTAAGGGCAGAATGAAAAGACACACAGAACACACTTAATTGGGTTCCTTCAAATTCTGTAAGTCTTTAAAGTGATCTCTTAAAGCAAAGTTATGTATTATGTTAAAAAATACTTTATAAATAAAAGCATTAATTTTAGATGTGAAAATCAATAATTTATTGCTGTGGTGACATTTGAAAATAAGTCTTTAAAATAGTTTACTTTGTTCTTCCTATTTTTTTTTTGATTTTTCAATATCATAGCCAGAAGGTCATACTTACTGCTTATAAGAGCAGTGCCATTTGGAACACTAAGTATTAAGTCATATTTCTCTAAAGCGTTTTAAAAACTCACAAATTATTTGCTGCTAATTCTTATAGATTCTCACCACTTTCTTTTTAATTTAACTGCTATGAAGCAATTAATTATATATTAATCCTACAGTGTGATAGTCATGAAATCAAGCATATATTTCAGTATGAGTTAAAATGATAACATTTCTATGTTAAGAATACTGTTACATTTTAGTAAGGTTTATTCAGCCCATCAGCTTCCCAGGTGGTGCAATGGTAAAGAATCTGCCTTCCAGTGCAGGAGATACAGGAGATGTGAGTTCAAACCCTGGCTTGGGAAGATCCCAAAGAGTCAGAAATGGCAACCTACTGCAGTATTCTTGCCTGGAAGATCCCACGGACAGAGGAGTCAGGCGTGCTGCAGTTTATGGGATTGCAGAGTCGGACAGGACCGAGCATGCATGCAGGCAGATATTCAGCCCATCAAAAGCACCTACTTCAACAGCTCTTTCCAATCTACTTGCCCTCGTTAACTGAATAAACTCTTACCAAGGTCACCAGGTTGCCAAGCAAAATGATCATTTTTCTGTCCTCATATAATTTGTCTAAGAAGTCACTTAGGTGACAATTACCCACTTCTTCAAACACGCTGTGCTTTGGCATCCATAATGCTGTACTCTGCTTCTTTATAACCACTCATTCTTGGCCTTTCTTGCTGACTTTTCTTGCTTTGTTGACCTCTAACTGCTGGTCTCAAAGACTATCTGTAATCTCTCCACAGATGTTTTCATACTGTGGCTTTCAATGACATCTGTATACTGATGAATCCCAAATCTCTAATCCCAATCTCTCCAAAGAGCTCTGGGTTTATATAACTGATCACTTACTTGACATTTTCACTGTGATGTCTAAGATGTTTCTCAAACTTCTAAGGACTGAAACAGCTGTACCTTTTCCCTTAACCCAAGCTTTATGGCCACCTGATGCGAAGAGCTGACTCACTGGAAAAGACCCTGATGCTGGGAAAGATTGAGGGCAGGAGGAGAAGGGGACAACGGAGGATGCGATGGTTGGATGGCATCATCGGCTCGATGGACATGGGTTTGGGTGGACTCTGGGAGTTGGTGATGGACAGGGAGGCCTGGCGTGCACAGTTAATGGGATTGCAAAGAGTCAGACATGACTGAGCGACTGAACTGAACTGATGGACCCTGATATTGGGAAAGATTGAAGGCAAGAGGAGAAGGGGATGACAGAAGATGAGATGGTTAGATGGGATCACTGGCTCAATGGAGATGAGTTTCAGTAGGCTCTGGGAGCTGGTGATGGACAGGGAAGCCTGGCGTGCTGCAGTCCATGGGGTTGCAAAGAGTCAGACATGACTGAGTTACTGAACTGAACTGATGAATATCATTACCATATGCCTAGTTGTTCAAGCCAAATACATAGAAGTCATCCTTGAGTCCTCACTGATTCCTCACGCCACTATAAAACTCACACACACAGACACACACATATGCACATACAAACTCCAATAATTAAAAGTTAGAATCCACTTCCAATTCATATGTGTCTTTCAGTTTCCAAGGCTAGTACCCTAATCAAACCATCATCATCCAATAGCAAGATGACTGAAATAGCCTCTTACCTAAGCTTCTCTGAAATCAAACTCCTACTCTCTCTAGGTCTACATGACTTGGTAACTTCCTCTACCTGTGGCAGCAAGCTGCCTCAGACCTCACTCTCCTTTACTCACTTTGTTTTACTCACTAATCACAGTTTCACTCACTTCTTACATAGTCTAGGTTTGGTCCAACCTCATGGCTTTGTTGCTAACTGAAGGAATAAACTATGCACCCACTGGAAGCATCTGGGACAAAATGGTGTTGGCAGATTATCTACATCAGACCTATTGATTTACTTATTGATTGATTTGTTTTGTCATGCTTTCCTGTAGTCTATCACTTGCATGTGGTCAGTAAAGGCACACAGATAATTCTAACGTCCAAGTTTTAAAAAGTCATAATAAATTGTGAAAGCCTGCACCTAATTTTTATTTTTCAGTGAACTTGATGCAGTTTTAAACAAATATTCCCTGTTGTTACTCATCTCACTAATCAGAAGGTGGCTCACCAAGTGTGAGTTGACTTCTGGAGTGCTGGTTCTTCCTGCTAGTCTACTTACTTGTTATCCAACTTTGAGATCTGCCAATCTTTTTAAGTTTGGCTGTCCCCTGGAGAAGTGGGTGTTTAACTGTCTGGGCCCCAGGCTCACCTTGAGGCAGCAGAAGTAGATTTGAGTCTTACCTAGGAGCCTGACCTTTTGACTGTACCTGTGGTCTCAACATACTTATTTGTTTAGCCCTTAGGTCAAGCCTCTGTTTCCTTTGCTGGACCCAGGCATTTTCTGTTTTCAAGAAGTCATCAGCTCAAACATATGATAGTATTTTAGAAGCAGCTATTTTTATGTTCAGAATTGTAAAATCATAGAATTTTAGGAATGGTAAGTTTTTTTAGGTATTGCCTGCTCCTACATCTTTATATTTCAAATGTGAAAGACAATGAGCCAAAGTGTAGTAGTCATACCCTTCAAATATTTAGTAGATTTCAAGATTATAAAATACCTCACTTGATATTTTTGTACATCCAACTGCCCCTCTGTCTGTCACACACACAGAAACACACACACACACACAAGGCTTGAATTATAGCAGTAATATAATAATACACTGCACTCTAGCCATATTTTTCTTTCTTTACTCAAATAAATTTTTCATATGTTGGATGTAAATGCATGCTAAATAAGTATTGTTTCTCCTCCCGATTCAGCCCCCAATTTCATTTTTATCCTCTCTCCTTTTTTTTTTTCTTAGAAAGATATAGTTAGGTGATTCCATAAGAATAGCTCAGAATCTGTCTTTTTCCCCTTTATCCCCTGCTCTATTATAAGCAGGAGCTTATTTCTGTGACAGACAGTCTGGACGCACACTTTCTCATCCATTATTCACAGGGTGCATGAGGTAGTGTGTGGGTAGGAGGGGCTGAGCTCACCACAAGTTCCCCATGGTGCTGCCATTCACAGAGAGGAGAGTCAGTGTATTCATGCTGCCGAAACTTTGATGTAGACGCAAGAATTTAAATTCACCTCCAGGCTGGTCGCAATCCCTGATTGAGTTCACTCATTCAGTCCCTGTTTGTTGTTCAGTCACTCAGTTGTGCCTGACTCTGAGATCCGATGGACTGCAGCACTCCCGGCTTCCCTGTCCTTCACCATCTTCTGGAGCTTGCTCAGACTCATATCCATTGAGCTGGTAATGCCATCCAGACATCATCCCCTCCTCAGTCGTCTCCTCCTCCTGCCTTCAATCTACCCAGCGTCGGGGTCTTTTCCAATGAGTCTGTTCTTCATATCAGGTGGCCAAAGTATTGGAGTTTCAGCTTCAACATCGGTCCTTCCAAGGAATATTCAGGACTGATTTCCTTTAGGATGGACTGGCTGGATTTCCTTGCTGTCCAAGGGACTCTCAAGTGTCTTCTCCAACACAACAGTTCAAAAGCATCAATTCTTTGGCACTCAGCTTTCTTTATAGTCCAACTCTCACATCCATACATGACTACTGGAAAAACCATAGCTTTGACTAGACAGACCTTTGTTGGCAAAGTAATGTCTCTGCTTTTTAATAAGCTGTCTAGGTTGATCATAGTTTTTCTTCAAAGGAGCAAGCGTCTTTTAATTTCATGGCTGCAGTCACCATCTGTAGTGATTTTGGAGCCCAAGAAAATAAAGTCTGTCCCTGTTTGATTCCTTTTTATTTTTCTTTTTAATTGACATTAATTGCTTGATAACATTGTGTTTGTTTTGGGTGTACAGTAAAATGATTCATATATGTATATATATGGATTTAGATTCTCTATTAGAGTTTACTACAGTATTATAGATTGAATATAGTTTTCTGTGCTCTAGGTCCTTGTTGGTTATCTTTTCCATATATGATAGTGTATATATTTTAATCCAAATTTTTAATTTATCCCTCTGCCCATTCTTTCCTTTTTAGTAAGTTTGTTTTTTATGTCTTTGAGTCTATTTCTGTCTATATATCATTTAAGATTCTACATATAAATGATACCATATCATACTTGTTTTTCTCTGTCTGATTTACTTCACTCAGTATGATAATACCTAGGTCCATCCATGTTGCTACAAACATTATTTCACCCTTTCTTTTGATCTAGTGTCATTCCACTGTGTTCGTATGGCACATCTTCTTTACCCATCCATCTGGCAGTGGACACTTAGATTGCTTCCATATCTTGGCAGTTGTAAATAGTGCTACTGTGAATATTGAGATGCATGTATCTTTTTGAATTGGAGTTTCTTTTTCAGTTGTATGCCCAGGAGTGGGGTTGTTGGATCATATCATAATTTTAGTTTTTTAAGGAACCTTTATGCTGTTCACCATAGTGGCTGCACTCATTTGTATTCCTGTTTGATTCTTTAACATTGAGTCCTTCATTCTGTGGGCTTACTAAATAACCAGTTACTGAGCATTTATTGCTATGGATCCAGTACTACTCTGGGTGCTCTCTAGCACCTGGAATAACATTCATTATTTGCCTTCTAGAAGCACGGAAAATAGTTTGGCAAATTTAATTAGCATATAGGCAAACTACTTTGTCTGCTTTGGTAAAACAAGACTTATTTTTTGTCCTGTAATTTAGTTTGAGAAAATAAAATTAACCCATGGAAAAGGAGTGCAATTTTAATCAGTAATGTTGTTCTTGATGTTGCCTATGCCACTAATTATAGTTAAAAAAAAAAAAGAAAAGTTAGCTAGCATTTATTGAATATCTACTCTGTGACTACTTTACTTTACTTGTAAAGCCTTTCTTTTCCTATAGCTATATCATACTAGGTATTGTCACTTTCTATTGTCCTAGTTTCAAATAGGAAAAGGAGTACGTCAAGGCTGTATACTGTCACCCTGCTTATTTAACATATGCAGAGTACATCATGAGAAACACTGGGCTGGAAGAAGCACAAGCTGAAATCAAGAATGCTGGGAGAAATATCAATAACCTCAGATATGAAGATGACACCACCTTTATGGCTGCTGCTGCTGCTGCTGAGTCGCTTCAGTCATGTCCAACTCTGTGCGACCCCATAGATGGCAGCCCACCAGGCTCCACTGCCCCTGGGATTCTCCAGGCAAGAACACTAGAGTGGGTTGCCATTGCCTTCTCCAATGCAGGAAAGTGAAAAGTGAAAGTGAAGTCACTCAGTCGTGTCCGACTCTTCGCGACCCCCATGGACTGCAGCCTACCAGACTCCTCCATCCATGGGATTTTCCAGGCAAGAGTACTAGAGTGGGTTGCCATTGCCTTCTCCGACCCTTATGGCAGAAAGTGCCAAAAAACTAAAAAACCTCTTGATGAAAGTGAAAGAGGAGAGTGAAAAAGTTGGCTTAAAACTCAACATCCAGAAAACGAAGATCATGGCATCTGGTCCCATCACTTCATGGGAAATAGATGGGGAAACAGTGGAAACAGTGTCAGACTTTATTTTTGGGTGCTCCAGAATCACTGCAAGATGGTGGCTGCAGCCATGAAATTAAAAGACACTTACTCCTCGGAAGGAAAGTTATGACCAACCTAGATAGCATATTGAAAAGCAGAGACATTACTTTGCCAACAAAGGTCTGTCTAGTCAAGGCTATGGTTTTTCCAGTAGTCATGTATAGATGTGAGAGTTGAACTGTGAAGAAAGCTGAGCACCAAGTAATTGATGCTTTTGAACTGTGGTGTTGGAGAAGACTCTTGAGAGTCCCTTGGACTGCAAGGAGATCCAGCCAGTCCATTCTGAAGGAGATCAGCCCTGGGATTTCTTCGGAGCAAATGATGCTAAAGCTGAAACTCCAGTACTTTGGCCACCTCATGCGAAGGGTTGACTCATTGGAAAAGACTCTGATGCTGGGAGGGATTGGGGGCAGGAGGAAAAGGGGACAACAGAGGATGAGATGGCTGGATGGCATCACTGCCTCGATGGACGTGAGTCTGAGTGAACTCTGGGAGTTGGTGATGGACAGGGCTGCCTGGCGTGCTGCGATTCATGGGGTTGCAAAGAGTTGGACACAACTGAGCGACTAAACTGAACTGAACTGATTGTCGTAGTCCCAGGAAAATAGCCCTAATTATTATTTCAAATCTCTAGCAATTCCAGCTGCACTGGTATCCTAGGGCCATACTTTGATGCCTCAATCTTTCTTCTGACTCTAACAGGTTTGGAATTGACTTTAAGTCATCTCTTTAGTTTTCAAAGTTTATGACAACTAAAATTTACTTGGTGATACTGAACCTAATGACATCTGAAGGAGATGTTGAGCTATCATTTGAAGTATTGCCTGCCTGCAGAGATCTTAATATGCAAATAATTAAAATGACAAACTCAAAGGAGTCTCTGGGAGCCTGTTAGGCTCAACATTGCTCATGTTCAAGTGCACATTGATTATTGACTTTTATAGTTTTTCTTTTTTTTTTTTTTTGTTTAATGACGTTGAATGGTTTAGTGCTGGAAATGCAATAGTTTGCCCTTTCCATTGTTCACAAAAATGTGCTCAGTAACCCATAGTAAGTCAGACATTCAATGAAAGTAATGTGTTACAATGTATAACAAATAACTCTATAAATAAAGCATTTGACTGCAATTTGATTAGAACGCTGGTTTCTAAATTAAGGGTAGAGGCTTGAGCTGTACTGACAGACCCTTAACTTCATTATTATTTCTATAACTATGCTAACTAGTTCTCATAGTATATTATATTTGTTGGAAATAAGAGTGAAGATGAAAATTTAATATCTGAAGTACTGCATTAGAAACGCTGTTAATTATCTTAAAATGTGCAAGATACATTTCCCCCTCTTTCTTTTTCCTCAAAATTAACTCTTGGATGAGGGATGATTCCTATAAATGCAATGTGATTAAATCTGGCTGCCAGTCTTTGAAGGCTCTACAGGCTAATTGCTCCATCAGAGTGGCTCATCTTATGCAAAAGGTGAGAATTCCTCAAGCCTAGGATATATCTGTGCACTTTTTGCAGGAAAGGCATTTATTTTAGGGATCTCCCTATTTAAAAAAAAAAAAAACCAATAATTTATCATGCACTAGGAAACCAGGTAACCAAGCTTGTTAGAAGTATATATAAAATTGAATTAAGAACCTTTTGTGTGTGCATTTGGTGAGATCTGTTTTGGTTGCTTGGTGTTTATTTATTTATTTACCTTTTGACCCATTTTATTCATTTCTCCTCCCACCCTTCTCCCAACCCGGCCCCCACACACACACCTCGGGCAACTACCAGTCTGTTCTCTGTATCTGTGCGCTTGATTTTAGCTAGTTTGTTTGTTTTTTATATATTCCACATGTAAGAGAGTTCACATGGTATTTGTCTTTCCCTGTTTCACTTAGCATAATGCCATTTCCTGTCATTTGTGCTATCACTTATATAGACGTAATCTGGAAATTGTAAATCAATGATGCTTGTGACATTTACTATTCATTTTTCTCTTTAATAAATGTATAAATTATTACTTTGAAACATACCATATTTAGTAAATTTTGGATATTAGAAAACTATTTCCTGACATAGTTTAAAGGGAAATTTAAATTTATTTTTAAGTCAGAAGCAAACTTTTACTAAACTTTCAAACTTTTCATATTTCTAGAATACATGTTCACACTCACATATGAACAGATGAGTAGTAGCACATTCTTTTTATTATTTTGCTAATATTTTTAAATGTACTAGACTGTCACTTAAGTGAGACAAAGACTAGAATTTAGTGAAGAACTGCAGTAAAGTCAATAAATGTTTAAAAATTTTCCTACCCAAATATTAATGCTTAGGGTCTTACCTCTGAGTGTTCTTACTTTCCATTCAATTTTTTTTTAGAAAATGTGAAAAGGAAAGCAAAAAGAGACCTTTGCAAGCAGACTTTGAGTCTGTAAGCCTTGTCTTCTGGCCCAGTGATCCTTAAAAACGTCTGCTTTGTCCACCTTGATTTTCTATTTGCTTGATTATGAGCTAACTCAACCCAATGCAAGTGTCACCTTCGTCTACTCTGGTTTTTGGATTATTATTTTTCCATTTGGACACTTGCCATTACCTTATTATGAATGTTATATTAATTTTTGCTTTGTAATCACTTTCCTTAAATGCTTTATAATGGATAATTCAATACCTAATTTTATCAGTTATAACCATTTCTATGCCATTTAGCTGTTTCATCTTCCATATGTCATTTAACCTTTAATGATAATAGCTTGTACTTGTAGTGCTTAGTCTTTGTCAAACATCCTTCTTAGCCATTTACTTATATTAAGTCATATAATAATTGCTATAATCTTATGAAGTATATACTTATTATACCCATTTTATAGGTGGAAAGTTTTAAGCACAGGGTTAAATATTAATAGTTTATCTCTTGTCACACAGCTGCTAAATTGTAGAGCTGGGATTTCAGCTGAATCAAGCTAAGTCCAGGCTTCATGTTCTTAATTATAAAACTTGCTGCTTCTCTGAATTTTAGCTTTCTCACTAGTTAAATAAGTAGTTTGGCTTTGATGATATTTAAAGTTCTGACAAACCCTAAATACATAATTTTAAATGTATATATGAAGAATCTCACACTTGCTTACTTAGAAGATATGGTTTTATTGACAATTTCATGTTGGCATGATGATTTCCAACATATATGTTTTAAGATTAGTAACATCAAAAGTTATTTTATTTCTATTGCCTCCCTAACGCGGAACACAATTCCAGCCCTCATGAGTGCTCAGGAAGTATTTGTTGGTTGATTCAATGGTTGATTAATTGATTTTTGAGAAATCAGCACTGAAGATGGCCCTAATCCTGACAGGAAACATCTCAAAACCAGAGCATGAAGTTGCACAAGGGGTTCTTTTTCTCTTATGACTGAAAGAAGAGCAATGTTCTATTTTTAGAGGTACGTGGGAAACTTTAGATATTGTTGTCTATTTCCCAGGATTACCTAGAAGGAGGATGCAGGTAGAACAATGAGCAGAAGGGAGACAGGAGTAGGAAACAAATTTTATGCAAAATATCTTTATGTACTTAAAAAAAGTATATTATCATTTTAAATTGTTTTTTAAATATTGTTATTGTCCTTTTCTCCCCTTAATTTTCTTTAAAAATGTTTTCCTTATTTTTTTAATTGTTCAATATTAGTATATAGACATGAAACTGATTTCCATATGTCAATTTTGTATTGTGTAGTTTTACTGAAATTGGTTATCTGTTCTCACGGCATTTTTTGGTGAAATTATTTAGGATTTTCTGTATATAAGATTGTATCATTTGTAAACAGATAATTTTGCTTTTTCTCTTTCTACTTGGATGACTTCTACTTCTTTTTCTTGTCTAACTGCTCTGGCTAAGACTCTAGTACTATGGTAAATAGAAGTGGGAAAAGTGGGCATCCTTGATTTGGTCCTGATCATAGAGGAAAGGCTGTTGATTTTTCACCATTGATTATGATGTTAGATATGAGCTTTTCATATAGGGCCTTTATTACATTGAGGTAATTTCCTTTTATTCTAAGTTTGTTGAGAGTTTTTCTCATGTAAAGAGGTTGAATTTTGTCATATGCTTTTTCTGCATCTTTTGAGATTATGTGATTTTTATTTTTTGTCCTCTTAAAGTGTTGTATGGCATTGATTGATTTGGGTATGTAGAACCATTCTTCCATTAAGAGATAAATCCCACTTTTAAACATGCTGTTGAATTTGGTTTACTAGAATTTTGCTGAAGAATTTTGCATCATTATTCATCATGTATATTTGCCTATAGTTTGTGTGTGTGTGTGTGTGTTTGTCTGGCTTTGGTATTAATGTAATGTGAGCCCTATAAAATGAGTTGGACATATGTACACATCTTTAGATTTTGGAGTTTGAGGAGGATTGACATTGATTTTCTTTATATGTGTGTTAGCATTCTCTAGTGAAGCCATATGGTCCTCGACTTGATAGAAGATTTTTGATTACCGATTCAGTTTCCTTATTCATTGTTGGTGTTCAGATTTTCTATTTCTTTATGACTAAGTCTACACAGGTTATTTGTTTCTCGGAACTGAACCTATTTCCTCTAGGTTACCCAGTTTTTTGGTGTATAATTGTTCACAGTAGTGTCTAATTATCACCTCAAAGTCAGATTTTAACTAGGAAATGCTTACTATCCTATATTTCCCTTTAAGATAGCTTTCTTGCTTTATCTGGGTCTCTTTCTTTGTCTCCTAGTTTGCCAGAAATCAAAGTTATGCAAACATGGAAATCCAGTCATGAACACACAGAGACATGGTGATTTCCTCATGAGCCTCTTTTTTGATACAGTTTGTGGTCTCTGAGAATCTGTATAATTCATGCAGTCTGAGAGACCTCATGATATTTTTAAAAGTTGTTGCTCTACAGGTAACTTACCAATAATGTTAAAGCATTCTATATTGTTTTCATCTGTAATAAAGATACCTAAGTCTCCCTAGTTCATCTATGTTTTACTATCTTAAAGGGAAAGATTTTTGAGTCATTAAATTTTGGAATCTCTCCTTTTAGTAAGGCAAAAATAGCACACGGTCAGCCCTTCTTTAGGACACGGTAGCACGTTATGGACCAAATGATGGTTAGCATTAGGGCCAGAATCTTCTCTAGTTGGGTGACCTAAACTGCATCAAGATAGGAAGCATTTTCTTCTTGCAGCTGTTGGCTCTTCTCTTTTGTAAAGATAGGGACTTTGCACTTCACAAGTCAAATAAAATAACCAGTAAGCTTTGAAGTTTATTTCACTACTATAGAAAGAAACAAGATAGATCCATATTTGCAGCATCAGCTTTCTAAACATGCCAGTGTTGTCTTCACTTCAAGTTCTATTTCTGCTCCTTTTGTTTAGTTTTCTAAGACACCTCATAGGTTATCTTCAAGATTGCTGCAAGCCTTCTGATTTATGGTTGCTTTTCTCATGACATAAGCTGTAGCCTAGGAAACATTCCTGTTCTGTCAACAGAAAGCTCTTTGCTTCGTTCTGTGAGATCAGGCACACCAAGGCCACTGAAATGTGTGAAGTGCAACATCTAGTAAGAGCCCTACATATAATATAGGGAGATTTAACATCATTTTCCCAAAGCATTCATAATATACTAGATATGGGACACCATTTGACCTATAGCTTGCTTTCCAGTGTGAATTTGACTCATCACTATAGAGTTTCTTTTAATATTAAGAGCAAACTGCAGGGCTCTGATTCTTGGGAAACAGAGATGCACTATTTTTGAACTGAGGCAATGAAAAAGGATAATATTGTTACTTAATGTGTTTTGGTTGCATTACTTATATTTTAGATCTTATTGAATGTTTGTTCACAAGTGGAGGTCTATCCAGGTATTGTGAAAGAGGATCAAACACAATACAGCCTTTTTTTCCCCCCTCCCCCCCAGAAATAAGAACTAGTTCAATTACATGGGATTCTCTGACAAGAGATATTCTAGCATTTTTCTGAATAGGCTTACGTATGACTTGATATGCAGGAAGGTGGGCTCCGAGGATCCTTTCAGATACAAAATTGTGCAATTCTGTATAGGCCTATTGATTATGTGAATAAAATATTATGAAACTAATATTTTACTTTGAAGATTAATTAAGTCAGTTTTTAAATATATGTTTCAATGAAATCTCAATCTCTGTTAAAATCTTCCTCTCTCTCTGTCCTCTCCTTATACACATACACCACACTACATCACACACACACACAGACACACACACACACACTCTCTCACATACGGCTTTAAAAATAGCCATGACATTTATTTTAGTCATGTTTTTACTGTATAATTTATTAAGGGATCAAAATTTTTCCATTATTTATAGCATTTTCTTTGAAATATCAGAAAAGTTAAGTATAAACATTTTAAATATTTAATAATATGTAAACAGAATTCAGATTAAACATCTTGAATAAAAAAGAGACAAGAAACAAAGATAATACAGTACCTGAAATAGTCTTCTCACAAAGTGTACTCTGTTGTAGTATATCAAGTACAAGCCCTGTAAAGATTTTGATTATTACCTTACCCCTTTCATCCTGATCAAATAACAAGTTGAAAAGCATACATCATTCTAATGGGAATTCAAAAAAAAAATGTCAATAGATCTTTTATAATTACCACTGCCTTTGTTGTCCCATTGTCTGACACACCTGTACACTGGAGACTCAATTCTGTCCTGATCTGTGTACACAGTATACATAATCACTCAGAGTGCACTTGCTTTAAATGATGAGGAAGTTTCAAAATGTAACTTGCTCATCATAAAGGAAGAAACAGGCTTTTCAACAAAGATGAAGTAGGATAGTTGTAAATACAGTCAAAGTAAATATCTGTAACTTGATTGTACAAGAAAGAAGTAAAAAGATGTCAATTCATCTTCTAATGCAACATAATTCTAAGAATTTAGCCCCATACACATTCTGATTATATGACATAATTCTAAGAATTCTCCTCCATGAACCTGCTCAATCTATGATATAGAACCAGAGTGCATCAAGATAGTCTTTTCAGAATTTTTCTGAAACTGTCTCTCCCTTCGAGATAAATAACCGAATCAGATAAACAGTGTCCACTTTATTCCCATAGAGATGCTGCTAGCTAAATAAGGGGAACACAAAACAAGATTTTAATTTGGTACTTGACCTTAAAAATAATAAATTTGAGAAAATAATGGTTATCTTTTTTATTTGACCTTTTGCAGATCTCCATTAGATTATTAAGAGTCACATAAATGTTTATACAAAGACATTCAATTCACTACAATTGATTTAAATTTGAGGTCAGATAATAAATCTTAGTATGGCTTTTTTTTCTCTTATGAAAGAGTATCAGTCCTCTTGACACTTGTCTATTAGAATATTCAGAAGTAACTCTAGGACACTGGTTACAACCATATGGGTTTTGTAATACCAATTGTATTTTAGCATTATTTTCATAGTAAAAGTGAAAGTTGCTCAGTCATGTCCGATTCTTTGTGACCCCATGGACTATACAGTCCATGGAATTTCCCAGGCTAGAGTACTGGAGTGGGTAACCTTTCCCTTCTCCAAGGGAACTTCCCAGCCCAGGGATTGAACCCAGGTCTCCCACATTGCAGGAGGATTCTTTACTAGCTGAGCTATCAGGGAAGTCTTATTATTTTCATAAGTAGGCAAATATGTGATATAATTGTGATGCAAGCATTCTCAGTGGTAAAGAGAAATCTACATCTTAATTTTTAAAAATTTGATATAAATTACTATGCATTCAAATATTGCCATGTATTCTAGCAGTCTAGAAGAAATACATGCCTCTGTTGGTTGCAGGCAATAATGGTAAGATTTAGAGCGGACAAAGGAATATTTAAGTATATGAGCAGCTGAGAGATTATCAAGGTAAAAAAATCCAATCCTCAAGGGTTCTAAGAAATTGTAAATTCAAATCAATGATTTCTCAAGGAAATCATCAGTGTTACTTTAGCAGGTCTTTGAGAGAAAAGATATATGCTGCATTTAAAGAATAAAGGCAAAAACTCTATACTCCATTTGTCTACAGGCTAACTATACCTTTTTTCCCCTAGTCTTATTGAGATATAATTGGCATATCATTACTTTTTAGATTAAGTCATTATCCATGGAAAAATAGCCCCCCAAAATTATTTTAGGTTATCTGACCCACTTACCAAAATATGAATTTCCTTATGAATATTCTCAAAGTAAAATGCAAACACTTTTTTTTTTTGCTAAAGTATTAGCTTACTAATAGTAAGTTTGTGCTGTGCATGGAGCCCACCAGGCCCCTCTGACTGAATTATCCTGGCAAGAATTCTAACCTGGTTGCCATTCCCTTCTCTAAATAGTAAGCTTGCTTAAAGTATTATTAAAATGCTTTAAATATTTAATTATACTGATTGATTTCTGTGTTGTATCAAAGCAGGATAAAAATTTAGATGAAATTTAGAGGAAATTGAATACATATAAAGAACTCAGATATTTCAACTAATAATGCTATCTGCTATACTTGTTTGTTAGAAGATGAATTTCTGGGTATAAAATGTTTATTGCAGAGATTAATATTTTTTAAGTATCAGGTGTTGACTCTTCAAAAAGACAATACAGCTTGGTAATAGGCATCCTTCAGTTCACTCTCAGGTTTCAAAACACTGAAAAATAATATTACTTTATTCCAAAACTTCTCTTTCTTTGTGTGTGTGTGTGTGTGTGTATATGTGTGTGTGTGTGTGCGTGTGTGTGTGTGTGTATCAGGGGTGTTTATGAAAGAATGCTATGTTTTGGACAGTTTGAAGCCACCCTTCAAACACTTTTGAAAGAATACAGTTATTCAAGTCCAGGTAATATCTATTGGCCTTAAAGCAGCATGTTTACCAAATAAAGAAATTCTTGAAATTAGCTGATTAGTTGGTCTTCAGATACTTTGTACTCTCTGGCTAGCAACTGATCTTAAAAGATTGTTTTTAGAGTGTTGTGGAGCCAGATTCATCAATAGCAGGTGGTAGGAGGAAACAGTGAAATTATCTGAAGTATACTTTCCTTTCTCAATAGGTGCCTGTTATGTTTATGTTTTTGAATGTGCATTCATTGAAAGGGAATATACTTGTAAGTTAAATGAAGAAATTGAATTGGAATAGCTGAAAGCCCACTCAGATGAATAAACTAAACAATGTGTTTCTGTATGGGAAACTGGCAGCTATGCCTCCATTTCCACCAGTGAAAGAACAACAGTTTAGTGGATTATTTCTCCTTTGGAGCTTCCCTGGTGGCTCAGATGGTAAAGACTTGGCCTGCAATGTGGGAGATCTAGGTACGATTCCTGGGTTGGAAAGTTCCCCTGGAGAAGGGAATGGCTACCCACTCCAGTATTCTTGGCTGGAGAATTCCATGGATATAATTCTTTCAGAGAACCATCTGGATTTAACTCATGGAGGGTTCTGATCTCTAATCACTGCCATCTGAGGGTTGTTTAGAAGATAATGTGAAACATGTCCATGATCTTGGTCTGGTTCTCTAGGATATATATTTCACAATAAACTATCATCCTCTCCCCTGAGCCAGGAATGTTCAAACTGATTATCCACAGAAGTAGTTTAGTTCTTTTAGGTTAGAATGTGCATTCTTTTCATGTTTCCTGGAGCCAAAAGGTATAAAGCAAAACCAAAATTTGCCTCAGTAATTGTAGTAGCCTCAAAACCCTTTTCTTTATATAATTAAAAAGAAAATGGTATTTAAACTAAAGATGAAAGAGAAGTATTGACATGTTTCTAGTTTAAACAAATAATTAAAATATGTGTAGCCTGGTGTGCTGCAGTCCATGTGTTGAATTATTTTCTCTAAGAAAGCAGCTCTCCAGCTTTTCGCCTCTACTCACGTGACACAGAATTGTTAATTGATGTTATCAGTTCCTAAGATTTGGGAGATTAATGATCTAAAAGTACCTGAATGTATGGCTTTGAGGGAGCTTAAGGTAGAGGTCATCAAGTATCTTGATTTGTGCTTGGGAAAAGTTGGAAAAGTTGTTTTGAGGACTTTTAATATCAGAAAGCTAGACTTATTTCAGTAACTTGGTAAAACATCTGATTATTAATATATTTTAAATGTCTACATTTTTCAACATAAAAGGTCTTCTTTCTTTTCAACTGCCCCTCAGTCTATAAGCTCTGTCCATACACTCATACAATGTTCTACTGAATCTATTTAAGAAATTTAAACAGGTTAAATTTGTTTTCTCAAAGCATTCTTATACAATTGGCCTTTTTAAAAAATTATCCATATATTCTTAAGAACTGTGTTAAGACGATATTGTTTACCTGGAGCAGTTGACAAAACTGTGATTAGCTTCTTGTTTGGGGCTTCCTTGGTGGCTCAGATGGTAAAGAATCTGTCTACAGTACAGGAGACCCAGGTTCTGTCCCCACTTTGGGAAGATTCCCCTGAAGAAGGGAATGGCAATTCTTCCAGTATTCTTGCCTAGAAAATTCCATGGACAGAGAAGCCTGATGGACTACAGTCCATGGGGTCATAAAGAGTCTTTAAAGTCTAATAAGTTTTAAGGTGCTCAATCAGTGAGTTGAAGGTCAGGGGATTGGGTGATCCACTAAACCAATTATTTTAATGATCTAAACTATTATAGTCAGTTATTTTAATTATCTAAGTAAATATGAGTAAGTTGATCTGACAGTGTTCATTTCAATGATCCTGAAATGTAATTTGAATACTACTTTATTTCACCAAAATGAACATTTTGGAATGTCTAGCTGACTATTTTCCCAATGCAGTAAATGTCTTAGACCTCTTTGTTCAGAATGTAGATGGCCTCACTTTCTGTAGTTTTTCGTTTGGTTGTATTTTATTTCCTTGAACAAATATTTCTCTATTTATTTACATTTCCTTTTTGGTCCTTTCAGACATTTGAGTTTTCTATACTTGATACAATAATGCCTATTTGCAATCAGGTAGTATTTAATTTATGCTAATATGTTGATGTCAAATTAATCACACATTAATATGTTGATGTCAAATTACATTGTTCACTTCAACCATATTTTTCACACTGGACTAAATATCATATAAGGTGAATTAGAAGTATGCTGCAAATTACCTGATGTCAAGGAGCTAACAACCAGGGTGATGCTTATCAACAATGAGATAAAAAGATAATCAGGTTGAAGCTCCAATACTTTGGCTGCCTGATGTAAAGAGCTGACTCATTGGAAAAGACCTTAATGCTGGGAAAGATTGAAGGCAGAAGGAGAAGACGGCAGCAGAGGATGAGATAGTTATGTACCATCACCAACTCAACGGACATGAATTTGAGCAAACTCTGGGAGATAGTGAAGGACAGGGGAGCCTGGTGTGCTGCAGTCCATGGGGTCACAAAGAGTCAGACACGACTTAGCAACTGAACAATAACAAACATATTCAAGCTACAAATCATGTCTTTCTTAGTATAGGTGGAATAGATGACATATATCACTTTAGACTTAAATACTCAGAGGTAGCCTAAGAAGAGAAGCAGGATGGAGGGTCAACCATCTAACTTTTGGTTAGACCAGAAAAAACAACCCATCATGAATAGACATATCGATGAACTAATTTTTTTTTAATTTCCTTAGTTTGCTCATTGTTGAAATATTTTTAAGGGAAATTCTAGAGCAAGACATTTACCGAAGTCATACATCTGTTATTTTTAGGGTTATATATGTTACTTCCAGCCATATACTCCTGAAGCAGAGATGGGAAGTTCAGCTTATATAGAAGTAAAATGTTTGAACAGACCCTCAGATAAAACAATAGCAAATATTATTTGTTTTTGTTATTTTACATTAAATAATAGGGTTAAATTATATGTTATAATAAGGTTTCCTACTAAAAAGACTGAATGCAAGCTTATATGTCTTAAGTTGTGAAACACTGGAATAGTGGAAGCTATCATTAGTTGACAAAGTATTTTCTTAATTTTTTCAGCTCAAGTTGAAACACAATGAGTGCTTTCCTCTGGTGATAATAAGGTTGATCATCTTTAGGCATTATTTGAGGTCCTGCCAACAGCAAATTGGGGGGGAAAATGTATACTTGTAGTTCTATTCAAAAAGGTACACTGTTATAGTGGTTTCAGATTATGTATAACTCACAGTGTGGATTGTAAAGTACAATACATTGAATTGTGTCCTTGACTCAAAATTTGAATGTTGTTCATCATTTGAAATATAAAGTCAATTTTATGTACTTTCATGGTGAGTATGTCTGGAAAATAATTCAGTTTGAAGGACAGAAAATATGCAAGGAGCTATGGCCTCTAAATGAAAATAATGTACTTCATATGACTCTTAAAAGCATAAGAACTAAGGAAGAGAGTAGAATACCCTATAAAAATAGTCAACAAAGTTGATCATGCCAGGCATCAGGAGTTTACAAGGCACAAAAGCCAGACTTTTAACAAACTTTGGAGAATATCAGTATTTTTTATGAAATACATTTTAAAGTTTATTTCCATTTTCCTTTATTTTCTACTTTCCCAATCAACAGCATTAATTCAAAATGAAATAATGATAATTACTGGAAAATATTTTAACGTTAAGATTGAGCATCTTAATGAGCATTTTATTTCTTAATAGAAGTAGCCTTAGCAATCTAAAGTCCTCATGTGATCTAATTTCAGAGGACAAAATGAGATAACCCCAAGTAACTTTTGTATACCTCTACATGGTATTTTATGCAATTCCTATAGTAGAACACAGGGGCTTCTCTGGGGGTTCAGTGATAAAGAATCCGCCTGCCAATGCAGGAGATGCGGGTTCGATATTTGTGTCAGGAGGACCCCTGGAGGAGGAAATGACAACTCACTCCAGTATTTTAACCTGGGAAATCCTATGCTACAATCCATGGGGTCAAAAAAAGTAGGACACTACTTAATGACTAGATAACAACAGCAACAGCAAATAGTAGAATACATAGTTATTTTTTTTTTAATTATCTGGAGGGCTGCAGTCCATGAAGTCACAAAGTTGGACACAACTAAGTGGCTAAAATTTGGATAATAATGATAAGCTAATACATATATTACCTACTATATGCCAGACATTAGTATAAGCATTTCATGTGTATTATTTAATTCTCACAATAACCCTTTGAGATAGATACTACTTTACAGACAATGAAACGAGTTGCAAACTGGCTAAGCAGTTTGCCAAGTGATACATCTAAAGAGAGGCAGAGCAGAGATGCAGATTCCCAGGGTCTGGCTCCAAAGCCTTCCCTTTTTTACCATATCACACTGCTTCTTCTGATACGTACAAACCGGCCTAATAGAAAAAAGGGAACTTAAGTACACAGATTGAGTCACTGGGTAACAATTGCTGATATTGAAGTTTTTATTGGGGAGGAGAATTGATTGGAGAGAGAGAACAATAAATAAACAGGGAGAGAGTAGAGGGGTTCCTCCAGATGTCTGAAGGTAGAAGCAAAAGTTTTCCATTTAGTGGTGAGGGTAAAGAGGAGAGAATTAGAGGAAGAATTAGTAGCAAAAAAAAACAAGCATAGGTATTCTTCACTATGTCCAGCAATGGTCTTATATGTTTGCTTCTTCTTATTTTTGTTCAAATCTGCTTCAGTTCAGTTCAGTCACTCAGTTGTGTCCGACTCTTTGCAGCCCCATGGACTGCAGCACGCCAGGCCTCCTTGTCCATTACCAACTCCCAGAGTTCACCCAAACTCATGTCCATTGAGTCGGTGATGCCATCCAACCATCTCATTCTCTGTTGTCCCCTTCTCCTCCCACCTTCAATCTTCCCCAACATCAAGGTCTTTTCAAATGAGTCATCTCTTTGCATCAGGTGGCCAAAGTTTTGGAGTTTCAGCTTCAACATCAGTCCTTCCAATGAATATTCAGTACTGATTTCCTTTAGGATGGACTGGTGTATCTCCTTGCAGTCCAAGGGACTCTCAAGAGTCTTCTCCAACACCACAGTTCAAAAGCATCAATTCTTCGGTGCTCAGCTTTCTTTATAATCCAGCTCTCACATCCATACATAACTACTGGAAAACCATAGCCTTGAGTAGACAGACCTGTGTTGGCAAAGTAATGTCTCTTGTTTTTAATATGCTGTCTAAGTTGGTCTTAACTTTCCTTCCAAGGAGTAAGTGTCTTTTAATTTCATGGCTGCAGTCCCCATCTACAGTGATTTTGGAGCCCCAAAAACATAAAGTCTGCCTCTCTTTCCACTGTTTCCCCATCTATTTGCCATGAAGTGATGGGACCAGATGCCAAGATCTTAGTTTCCTGAATGTTGAGCTTTAGGCCAACTTTTTCAAACCTGCTAGTATTCACAGTGTTAAAAAAAGATGTGCTGATTTTATGGCAAGGGTGAAAAGTGTCAATATAGAAATCAAAGTGACACATTTGAAATAAAATCCAGATTTTGTATTGTGAAAGTCTAAACTTCAAATTTTGCCTTTGATGTGGATTTCCTATGTGACATTGGGAATAACATCCTCACGTATGAAATTGGAGTCATAATATATACTTCATAGATTTATTACAGGGATTAAACAAGGTAATGTTTGCAGATCATCAGATAGTATCTTTTTATATGTGAAAACATTAAATGACAACTTTCTTTTTGTAATCTTATTTTTGCTCCTTAATGTCTGTAGATCTCATGTATCACCCAATGCAAATGTAAGCAAGATAATCTTAATGATGCTAACAATCATTCTAGTTTTTCAAAACGAACACCTCAATTCTTTTTATAATCATATCTAATTATAATCAGTAATCATATCTATCAAATAGAAGATCTATCTCATCTATAGAACCAATTTGCTGTTTGAAAGGGAACAAAAGTATAATATCTCAGTAAAAGAATTACAGTGATATTTACTTCTCTTTCTCATTTTCCACCATGGATATGGTAAGGACTTGGGTAGTGGATTATATTCCAAATGTCAGCTCCAGACAGTATTTAAAGCAAAGTGCAATAAAACCTTTGAGGTTTGTCAGAGTAGTATGGAACATGTTTGTATGTCAGAGGTCCAGTCCAAAAGCCCAAAAGAATAAGAAAAATGTCAAATATCTGGAGTATTATCACGGAAATAAGAAATATGTTAAAAGTGCATGTTGTTTTGAAAACAGTGTCTTAAGTGTGGAAAATAAATTGCTTAGCTGTACCAACATTCCACTTATGATCTTCTATGTAAGCATCTCTCATGGCTTATATAATCTGAAGATGATACAAGAAATAGCATTCAGCAATCCTGACCTCAAACAGCATGCTTTTTTAAGCTTCTCATCCTCCTTTGCAAGGATATTATTTTGAAAGTCTTCCAAAAAATGTATTTTGGAATGCCAAGTAAGACAACTCAAGAGAATTGTCAGCATTGAAACCATCTTAAAAAATCTTGCACAATGAATAACTTACAAATTGTGCATTGAAATTGCAAAGGGGTGAAAATTATTATTCTCTACTCTTTAAATAATTAATAAATGGGAGAATCTATTGAAGAGACTATGAAAGACATCTCTGAGCTCCTGCCTACAATGGTGAAAGCTTCATGACTCAGTTGATGAAGTATAGGGTTTGAATGAGTATCTCCTCTAGTTTTCTCTGTGATTTGAAAACAGAGACATAAAGAAATATATCACTGAAGTTTTTCTGACATAAAGACTTGTCAAATCATCATCATTGAGAATCTCATTAAGTATATTTTTTCTGTACTTGAAACATTTATTAGTAGTTCTTTAATTAAAATTGTATGTAAATGTAATCAAATCAGAGGAAATGAGTCTCTGAAAGACTTTATAAGAAGAGTAAGGAGCAAACTAGGTTTTTAAATTCTTATTATTTTAGAATTTTACCACAGTAATGTACTGGATGAGTTTTTTTTTTTTTCCATAGAGCTACTGTAGCAGGTTACCAAGAACTGGGTGGAATAAACAACAGAAATTATTTATTTTTTACAGTTCCAGAGACTAGAAATTCGAAATCAGTCAAAGTAGGATCATGCTTCCTTTGAAACCTGTAGGGAACCTATAGGGAAATCCTTCCTCTCTCTAGCATCTGGTTATTTGCAGAGGATTTTTGGTATTCCGGAGCTTGCAGATACATCACTAAAATCCTCAGGCTTTCCATGGCTTTCTTGCTGTGTGTCTTCACATTGACTTCCCTCTATGTGTGTCTGTCTTTGTGTCCAAATATATATATGTATATATATATATTTTTTAAATTAGGGCAAAAATCATATTAGATTACAACCCACACTTATGACCTCATTTTAACTTGAACATGTGTGTAAAGACCCTATTTCAAAATAAGGTTACGTTCTGAGATACTTAGAGTTACTTTTTGTTGGGGAACACAGCACAACTAATAGCAATTTATGATAGAGAAGATCTTATACTTCTGTGGCATACATTATTTTATTTGATTTGTTTTTTCTTTGCATGTAAATCAGATTATCAAAATCTCAAAGATGAAAAAGCTTGTAGTATTCTTATTATAGGTTGGTGACAGTGTAATAGTGACATTTGGACTTGAAAATCTTTGGCTGTCTTTGCTTTGGAAGGTCCACATGACATAGAACCCATTAAAAAAAGAAAAAAGATATTGTCATGGTTTGATTTCATGTTAAGGTAGCAATGCAAGACAATTTGCATTTTTTCCAAGAGTTGTATTAAAAATTATTTCTATCTTTAGAAAGATGCTTTGCTTTACAGATCTTAGCCTTAGTTCCCATTAAATCAAACCCAGTTGCAAAGTAATGAAAATACAAATGCAAAAATGCTACCAAAACTAGACTCATACAAAATCTTTTAGGAACAAAGCTGTTATATAAACTGAGTTTTTGTTTTTGTTTTCCCCCTCTGTGATTCAGAGAATTCAGGGGTTTTTTTGTTTGTTTGTTTTTGTTTTTAAAGGACAAAAGAATTTGGGTTAAAGGTCTGATGTGGTAGTATGGTTTGGCCTTAGGGTTTAGTCGATTTAAACTTTACTATACACATAGATCTTATCCCTGTACCTAAAGATTTGCTTAAATAAGCTTTATTTTTTAGAGAAGTTTTAGGTTCACAGCAAAACTGAGAGGAATGTATCTACCATAGCATGATACAGAGTAGCATGATACAAAGATCCTCTGTGTTCTGCCTGTTCATCTCTCCCTACGCTGTAACCCAGGGAACCACCGATCTTTTTAGGGTCTCTGTAGTTTTTCCTTTTCTAGAATGTTATAAAATACATAGTTGGAATCATACAGTAGTTAGCCTTTTGAGATTGACTTCTTTTCACTTAGTAATATGCATTTAAGATTCCTTCATGTCATTCATGGATTGATAGCTCATTTCTTTTTACTGCTGAATGTTATTGCATTGTCTTGATGTATTACAGTTTAATTATCTGTTCACCTATGAAGGACATCAGTTAAGAATAAAGCTGCTGTAAACATCTGGGTGCAGGTTTTTGTGTAGACATTAAGTTTTCAACTTCTTTGGGTAGAAGATTTCAGGATTATGTGGTAACTGTGTGTTTAGTTTTGTAAGTAGCCACCATACTGTCTTCCAAAGTGGTTTCACCATTTTGCATTCCCATCAGCAGTGAATGACTATTTCTGTTGCTGCACATCCTTGCCAGACTTTGGTGTTAGCAGTATATGTACTTGATTTGGGCCAATTGAATAGGTGTGTAGTGGTATCTCATTGTTGACTTAATTTGCATTTCCCTGATGACATATAACATGGAACATCTTTTTATATGCTTATTTTCCACTTTTACTTCTTTTTTTTATTTTTGGTGAACTGTCTGTTAAGGTCTTTAACCTTTATATCTTTTTTGGTAAAGTGTCTATTAAGGTCTTTGACCTCTTTTTAAATCTTACTGTGTTCTTATTGTTGACTTTTAAGGGTTGTTTGTTTATTTTTGGTAGCAGTACTTTATCTGTCTTTTGCAGATTTTTACTTTCAGGCTATGACTTATCTCTTTCTTTTCTTGACAGTGTCTTTTGCAGAGCAGAAATTTTTAATTTTAGATTTTTTTCCCAAGAAATACGTACAGAATCTGAAACTTTTACTGAACCCTTTACTCCAAGAAAAAAGAAAAAGTCACAGTACATACTGTTGTTTGACATAGCCACATATAAATTATTAATAGCATTTATCATAGGTAACTTTATTTTGAACAAAACTGGTATCTGAAAAACTTGACTCAGAAAAATTGTGTTTGGTTAGATGTGTTAAGAACTGTTGATACACAAAAAAATCTCAAAATGCCAGATATAATGAGTAAAATTTTTTTATATAGAGAAAACTAATTATTAATTTAATTTGTTATAAAATTTACATAGAAAATAATTGATCTTGATAATCTTAGTTAAACAATAAAGGAAATTTTAAAATTGGAAGTATAACTTTGCTGTGTAGAACATTAAGCAATTTATTAATTTAATTTAATGGAAATCACTGAATAAAATTCTCTATAAATTCTGATGGTATGCTTCCATACATTATAAAAGTCAAGATATCTTCAGGGCCATTACAAGCAATGGCAGGATTCAATTCGGTTCAGTCACTCAGTCCTGCCCAACTCTTTGCAACCCCATGGCAAGAATAAAGGTTTAAAAATGTCAAGAATAAAGGTTAACGTGGCATGACTAAAACAGTCCTTCCTCCTACTCAGGAGTCAGAGTCATAAAATGTGATTTTTTACTTTCAGTGTAGTTGTGATTATTGAACATTAACTTCTGTCATTTATATCCACAAATTACATATTCAGCATTTTTAAATGTAAGTACATTTAAATAAAAATTAAATTCTCATGTATATTAGTGTGTATGTTCATATGTACATGAGCATATATGTGTGTATGTGAGTTTGAGGATATTTTGAAGTGTCACAAAATTAGAGTTGGTGATTAATTCCAACATTAACTATTTCATTAACTAATATCATTCCCTGACCACACCCTCCCAGCTCCGTTCAGATTTCAGCTGGCTTTACTGGAACACTCATACACTCTCTCTCCCTGGTTTCTGGCTCAGCCCCAATTTCCTCCCACAAAAAAAGGCAAGGATTTCCTCAAGTCAATGCACCTTTCAACTTTGCCATCATTATAGGAATAAAATTGTTGTCTTTCCTTCATATGCAATCAAAAATTGTTTCTTATATAACTTCTTGTGCTATCAAAACACAGCACAAGATTTTAGTGAAACTTAGTATGCTTCTTGGGAAAAAATACAAAGATAGCTCATCTATTTACCAAGTACTTATCTTTAGTATTGGGCTTCCCTGATAGCTCAGCTGATAAAAAAATGTCTGCTGTAATACAGGAGACCCCGGTTCGATTCCTGGGTTAGGAAATCTGCTGGAGAAGGGATAGGCTACCCACTCCAGTATTCTTGGGCTTCCCTTGTGACTCAGCTGGCAAAGAATCCACCTGCAATGTGGGAGACCTGGATTCGATCCCTGGAGAAGGGAAAGGTTACCCACTCCAGTATTCTGGCCTGGAGAATTACATACAGTCTGTAGGGGTCACAAACAGTAGGACATGACTGAACGACCTTCACTTCACTATCTTGAGTATCATCTAACTGCATATATAAATGAACAAAGGAAATCCCTGTACATTTTTTTTTCAAGCCTCACAATAGAAAAAGTTGCAGGGATAAATAGAAGTGTACCAAGAGTTGTACCAAGGTGTTTAGATATATTATATCAATAAAGAAGTAAAAAATGTATAAAATTCTCAGCAGTTGCTGCCAACAACTAAAGTGCAGTTGTAGAAAATGTTTCTCAAATTATTTTGTCCAGATCTGATAATCTTCTTTTATTATAGATTAAAATTTGAATTTGTTTCATACATTTAAAATTCTTTGTAATGGCTTTGTAACCTATTATTTAAAAGAGAACTCATTTAGACTTGAAATTTTACAGCATTTGAGACACTGATTTAACCTTGGAGTAGTATCTGATATTAGAGAAGGAAATGGCAACCCACTCCAGTGTTCTTGCCTGGAGAATCCCAGGGACGGGGGAGCCTGGTGGGCTGCCGTCTCTGGGGTCGCACAGAGTTGGACACGACTGAAGTGACTTAGCAGTAGCAGTATCTGATATGGCCTAAACAATTTGTACAGAAATACCAATCAGTACATGACTCCCATAGTCTTTACTTTTTGGAAAAAAATAATGTCCTCATTTAGCTTTCCCTTGTAAGTATTCCAGTTTTCTTGGTGAAGATAGACTGTACAGTGTGAACTTGCTGAGTCAGAGAGTTTCAGCAGTCCATGTGAAAATGATGGGTGGTTCTGAAAATAACCCCTGCACCAGAGAAACACATATAAAGTTATCACTCCTTTTTCATGTGGTCTGAAACTCAATTGCTTGTATGGAACATTTGTTAAGTCCACCAAAACTTTAAAAATAGCAGATTTTAAGAAGCAATCCCTTAAAAAAAAAAAAGTCTTTTTTTTTTTAAAAATAGTAATACTAGGTTATAGAAATAAAAATTAGAGGAGAAATAGAAGACTTAACAATTATACACAATGGAGTATTACTCAGCCGTTAAAAAGAATTCATTTGAATCAGTTCTGATGAGATGGATGAAACTGGAGCCGATTATACAGAGTGAAGTAAGCCAGAAAGAAAAACACCAATACAGTATACTAACACATATATATGGAATTTAGGAAGATGGCAATGACGACCCTGTATGCAAGACAGGGAAAGAGACACAGATGTGTATAACGGACTTTTGGACTCAGAGGGAGAGGGAGAGGGTGGGATGATTTGGGAGAATGACATTCTAACATGTATACTATCATGTGAATTGAATCGCCAGTCTATGTCTGACGCAGGATGCAGCATGCTTGGGGCTGGTGCATGGGGATGACCCAGAAAGTTGTTATGGGGAGGGAGGTGGGAGGGGGTTCATGTTTGGGAATGCATGTAAGAATTAAAGATTTTAAAATTTAAAAAATAAAAAACTAAAATTAAAAAAAATTAAAAAAAAAAAGAAGCAATCCCTGGTTAAGAAAAGAAGTGTATTCCATTTATGCAAAGTAGTTTTCAAACAACATATGCATTTTTGACTTATTATTAAGGAAAATATTTATTTGGAATTTTAATGATCTAAATTATCCAAGTCAAAACATCAAAACTCATAAATATTTTTACTGCTAAGAAGTTAAGTGTAGCTTATTTTTTCCCCCAAGTTCTTTTTATTACTCTTTCTAAGTCAACTGTTTATTGGGTACTTCCCAAACAACTTGGGTTTTCTTTGTTGCCCCAAGTAAATATTTCATGGGATAATAAGGTTTATCTGTTTTTAACACACAGCTTCCTCTAGCCCTCCTAAAGTAAATAATAGATATCAAGGATTTATTTAAATAGTTGTGTTCTCATATGGGCAGAGGAACATTATTACTTCAGTTATACATATGTTAGCTTACACTGTGAATTTCTGGACATTTTCATGGAGGGAATTTATCTTAGAGTGATCACTTTCTCTGCCAAAATCTTATAGCCAAGATACATTTGCACTAATGGAAACTAGCATACATGTAGTGCCTGTGATGCCCAGGGCTCTGATGTACCCCTGGCATTATTCAATTTCGGTTCAGTTCAGTTCAGTTCAGTCGCTCAGTCATATCCGACTCTTTGTGACCCCATGAACTGCAGCACGCCAGGTCACCCTGTCCATCACCAACTCCCAGAGTTCACCCAAACTCACGTCCATCGGTGATGCCATCCAGCCATCTTATCCTCTGTCATCCCCTTTTCCTCCTGCCCCCAATCCTTCCTAGCATCAGAGTCTTTTCCAATGAGTCAGTTCTTTGCATGAGGTAGTCAAAGTACTGGAGCTTCAGCTTTAGCATCATTCCCTCCAAAGAACATCCAGGGCTGATCTCCTTTAAAATGGACTAGCTGGATCTCCTTGCAGTCCAAGGGACTCTCAGGAGTCTTCTCCAACACCACAGTTCAAAAGCATCAATTCTTCGTCACTCAGCTTTGTTCACAGTCCAACACTCACATCCATACATGACCACTGGAAAAACCATAGCCTTGACCAGACGGACTTTTGTTGGCAAAGTAACGTCTCTGCTTTTCAATATGCTATCTAGGTTGGTCATAACTTTTCTTGCAAGGAGTAAGCGTCTTTTAATTTCATGGCTACAGTCACCATCTGCAGTGATTTTGGAGCCCCAAAGAAATAAAGTGTGACCTTGTTTCCACTGTTTCCCCATCTATTTCCCATGAAGTTAGTTAATTCTTTGCTGAGGGGACTGTTCTGTGCTTTTAAAATGTTTAATAGCATTTCTGGTCTCTACTTAGTAGAAACACAGTCAGCACGTTGTCAGACATTTTCAGATGTCTCCTGGGAGACAGAATCTTCCCTGGTTGAGAACCACTGTCTAACTGAACTCAGAATTTGTTGTAAGGTTCATTACTGCATTTCTAATATTATGTCCATGGTTTAGAAATGGTAAGAAAAAAATCCGCAGCCTAAGATTCCATGTAACAATAAATCAAGTTATGAACCAGACAGGAAAAAAAAAAGAAACTAAAAACCCACAAGCTCATGGATTTATGACATGGTTATAAATAAAGAAGGAAAATACAAAATTGGATTATTAATGTAAAGTGATTATGACATAGACTTTAGATCTGATCAGCAACTTTTTTTTGAATATAGTTGATTTACAATGTTGTGTTAGTTTCTACTGTAAAGCAAAGTTATTCAGTCACACATATATCCACTCTTCTTTAGATTATTTTCCCATATAGTCATTACAGAGTATTGACTAGAGTCCCCTGTGCTATACAGTAGGTCCTTGCATGCATGCTAAGTCACTTCTGTCATGTCCGACTCTTCACGATTCTGTGGACTGTAGCCCGCCAGACTCTTCTGTCCGTGGGATTCTCTAGGCAAGAATACTGAAGTGGGTTGCCATGCCCTCCTCCAGGGGATCTTGCTGGCCCAGGGATCAAACCCATGTTTCCCGCTTCTCCTGCATTGGCAGGCAAGGTTCTTTACCGCTAGTGCCACCTAGGAGGAAGCCCACATCCTTATAGTTGTCTATTTTAAATATAAATGCTGACACCTTCACAGAAATTCCCTAACCCTCAAAGACTTGCTCTGTTTGTTCATTTATGTGGAAGCACCTGGGGAAAACCAAACTTCTTAACAGCTACTGAAAGTGTGTGAAGTTTTCCTGTAGCACTCAGAGAACTGATTTCGTATTAGCTATCTAGATCTTAAAGGGAGCTAGGGAGGGAGGAAGGGGTGGAGAGAGGGAAGGAAATAGATATGGGGCAGGGAAGAACACCAGGGAAGCTTGGATCAGCTGTCTGGTGTGCTACTTTTATGACACCTACATCATGTATGTGACCAGAAGGTCATCATTAAGAAATTGCTTTTGTTAAGAAGTGAATGACACAGCAAACATGACAGCATAGTTTAAAATTTTCTCATTTATGAATCAGGGCAAATCAGGCTATTCAAGAAGCGTAAAAATTAGGAGGTTTTCTTTTTTCTATACAGTGGCCATTTTAGACATGTTTATGCAGAATCTAAAAACAATGATACAAGTGAACTTATTTACAAAACAAAAGCAGAGTTATAGATTTAGAATATGAACTTATGGTTACCAATGGGGAATGGTAGTGGAGGAGGGATAGTTAAGTGGTTTGGGGTTGATATGTACGCTGCTTTATTTTAAATGGATAACCAGTGAGGACCTACTGTATAGCACAGGGAACTCTGCTCAATAATATGCAACAAGCTAATTGGGAAAAGAGCTTGAAAAAATAATAGATACATGTATGTGTATAACTGAATTACTTTGTTGTACAACTGAAGCTAACACAACATTGTTACTTAATTCTACTCCAGTATAAAATAAAAAGTTAAAAAAAGAGATCTGAGTTATAGAATGGTATAAGAAACAACATAAGCAAAGGCATGAAATCAGATAGGAAAGAGAGGGGAGGAAAAGGAGGAGTTGGAAGAGGAGGAAGAAGAAGAAGAGGAATGAAAGGATTGGGGGAAAGGAGGAAGAAGGAAGAGAAGGAACGAGAAAGAGGAAAGGAAGAAAGGAAAGAGAGGGAGGAAGGAAGGAAAGACAGATGGAGAGAGGACCAATCTTAATTTCCTGGTGAGGAAAGAGGCTGATAGCATAAAAGAGGAAAACAACTAATGCCTCTGACAGAGTTGGGTTTCCCTGATAGCTCAGCTGGTAAAGAATCTGCCTGCAATGCAGGAGACCTGGGTTCGATCCCTGGATTGGGAAGATCCCCTGAGAAGGGAAAGGCTACCCACTTCAGTATTCCAGCCTAGAGAATTTCATGGACTGTATAGTCTGTGGGTTCACAAAGAGTCAGACATGACTGAATGATTTTCACTTTCTTTTTTCTGACAGAGTAGGTAAGAGTGCATACAAATTACTGCATAATGATGAAAATTGACTTTTTAAAAGCTATACCTGTAGCATAAACATCACTGGAGACCTTGTTAGAATTGTAAGTTTGGGGATCCCCCCCACCTACATAAATAAGACATCCAAGTGATCTGATGCTGGTCCAAGTTTGGGAACCACTGATCCACAGTTTCAGATGAATCTTTGAGTGAAAAAACTGGAGTCAAGCTAGAAGGTCACTGAGTTAGTCTCCTAAACTAACATAAATCCAAACTAAGCAAGTAGTTATAAAAATCATTTGATGATTATAATGAGTAGAGATAGGTATGGAAATGTAAAGAAGCATGGATTTGTGAGGCTTGGAAGAAATTGCTTTTTTAGGGTTTACTTGACACCTAAGTGGGTCATTCATAAAACTGATTTGATGAGGTTAATGAATAAATTGTTGCCTAATCATATTTTTACTGCAAAGGTCTGGGAAAGGTTTTTAGGGATAATATTAGATTTTTTTAAGTTAAAAAAATTCTAGGCTTCTGCCACTAAACCATATTTCCACATCCATAAAGTTGAGGTAGATAACAAATTATGTATATGTGTTATATTATACATTTGGCACAATTTCCTTTTCATTTCTTTTAAAAATATGCATACTTTATTTAAATACACTGCTAGAGATGAGATCTTTCCTCACATTTTCATGCCGCTGTTCTGGGAAAGTAAATTATGCTGTGTGATAAAAAATAAGTAATTGCTTCTTGTGTTTAATTGATTTTTTATAGAAATTACAATGCAGATTTGATTAAAGGAAGATAGTGCATTACCTACAGTTGGTTCATAAGACACATAATGGTATGAAAGAGTGCCACCCAGCCTAGAAATTATGCCATCGTTTTACTTGAATGTACTGAGTGGGAGATATTTAGGCTTCTTTATGACTTATAAACACTGCAGAATGTTTTTTTTCCCATTTAAAGCAGGATGATAGGGATATCTATTTCACAGCCATAGCATGTCCTGACTGTTAAATTGTAGAAGCCTTTTGGAGGAGAAATAACTAGCGGTAGATTTTAAATAAGAAAGAAGATTGTGAGTTTGATGCTGACAAATGATGCACCTTGTAACAAGGTCATTCCTGACGTTTGCTAGTCAGGCTCTATTTGAGTCAGATGGATCAAAGAAATATAAAAAGAGTCTATAAAAAAGGATTCAATTCTAGTTCCTACTCCAAGGTTTCACAGGCTTGCCATTGTTTCGGGTTAGTTAATTATTTGTTGTAGGGATTGTCATGTGCATGTAGAATAATGTGCATGGTCTATCTAACAATGCCCTTAGGTTTATCTGCTGGACACTAGAAGCACTCTCATACCTGCCCTATCTCCAAGTTGTGGCAATCAAAAATGTCTACATTAGCAAATGTCTCCAGGCTTTCAAAATGAGAACCATCACTCTATATCATTGTAATATAAGCTGCAACATTTGATTTTTTTAAAAAATCTATTACCTGCACATTATCTTGGATAATTCTGCTGCTCAGGCTCAGGGACTTTTAGGGTTTCTGATTATTTTATGCCATTCTTCTGTCTTATCTGATCTACCTTCCTAGTCGTACTAGTGATAAAAAATGCAGGAGACTCAAGAGGCTTGGGTTTGACCCCTGAGTCAGGAAGATCTCCTGGAGAAGGGCATGGCAACCCATTCCAGTATTCATGCCTGGGGAATCCCATGGACACGGGAGCCTGGTGAGCTGAAGTCCATGAAGTCACAAAGAGTCAGACACAACTGAGCAACTAATGCTTTATCATGTCTGAAAGTCCTAGGAAATTAGGGTATTTTCCTCTAACTCAATGATTATGCTCATCCAGTATGTCCCTTTCAGTTTTTTGTTTTTGTTGTTTTTCTCCCCAAGCCTAGTATAAAGGAGGAAAGTCTCTTCAGCTGCCTCTTCCTTTATGTATTGGAAAGAACAGAATCTTTGTACTTGAAGAATTTTCTACTAATTTCCATAATAATAAAATCAGGGAATGACAAGGGGCATTATAAAGGTTTTCATAATTCTTTGAGGGTGTGAGGGTAGTGGTTCTTGATGAATGAAAGTCCTGCTTACTTAGACCTCTGTTTTCATACTGTAGGGTCATCTCATAAAACTCAGCTCCCTTCCTTACCTTTAGTGAAGACTGAGTAGAATCTGACATCAAAGGTGGGTGCCCACTAAACATGAAGATGCCAAAAGAGACGAATAGTGGTCTTAACTCAGTGAGCGTTAATATATCATCAGTGATCACACAGCTGAGGGATTCTGTAAGCCTTCTGTCTTATCTAGGCATAATTTCTCTAAAAATTCCATGTCATTGACAACCATGCACTTTTACTCATACCATTAACTATTATGAGTGCTCATCAAACATAAATTTTAAGGAGATGGTTTTTGCTAGTTTTTGCATAATTCCTTTATTATAAATAGATGCTAGACCTTTGCTTTTCCTTCAGATTAAAAATTATATCAATGTCTCAAAATGTATTTTTATCTTATATTATTTACACTTGTTGGAGGAAACCATGTCTTACTAACTGATGTTAAGGTTAGTTAGTAAGTTTGCCTTCCTACCCAGGAAGTGCTCTGACCAACATCTGGTAGTTGATAGACTTTCAATTAATATGAGATGGGCTGACATTAAAAGCATTGGTAGCGGGGCTCAAATCCCAGTTTTCCTGCTTGCAGCTTATGTTACTTTAAATAAGTCACTTAACCTTCCTTATGTTTTAATTTCTTCTTATTTAAAATGGGTATAGTATCTATCACAGAAAATCTTTGGGAAATTTAAATAAGTTAACTTTTATAATCCATGTTCATTAAATGAAATATCTTACATAGCACATATATGTAAAAACATATGTGCGGGTGTGTTCTTTATCATATTCTTTTCCACTACAGGTTATTACTTCCAGCCCAGTGTTTCTCATGATATATTCTGCATATAAGTTAAATAAGCAGGGTGACAATATACAGCCTTGATGTACTCCTTTTCCTATTTGGAACCAGTCTGTGGTTCCACGTCCAGTTTGAACTGTTGCTTCCTGACCTACATATAGGTTTCTCAAGAGGCAGGACAGGTAGTCTGGTAATCCCATCTCTTTCAGAATTTTCCACAGTTTATTGTGATCCACACAGTCTAAGGCTTTGGCATAGTCAATAAAGCAGAAATAAATGTTTTTCTGGAACTCTCTTGCTTTTTCGATGATCCAGTGGATGTTGGCAATTGGATCTCTGGTTCCTCTGCCTTTTCTAAAACCAGCTTGAACGTCTGGAAGTTCACGGTTCACATATTGCTGAAGCCTGGCTGGGAGAATTTTGAGCATTACTTTACTAGCGTGTGAGATGAGTGCAGTTGTGTGGTAGTTTGAGCATTCTTTGGCATTGCCTTTCTTAGGGATTGGAATGAAAACTGACCTTTTCCAGTTCTGTGGCCACTGCTGAGTTTTCCAAATTTGCTGGCATATTGAGTACAACACTTTCGCAGCATCATCTTTCAGGATTTGAAATAGCTCCACTGGAATTCCATCACTTCCACTGGCTTTGTTCATAGTGATGCTTTCTAAGGCCCACTTGACTTCACATTCCAGGATGTCTAGCTCTACATGAGTGATCACACCATCGTGATTATCTTGTTTGTGAAGCTCTTTTCTGTACAGTTCTTCTGTGTATTCTTGCCAGCTCTTCTTAATATCTTCTGCTTCTGTTATTTCCATACCATTTCTATCCTTTATTGGGCCTGTCTTTGCATGAAATGATCCCTTGGTATCTCTAATTTTCTTGAAGAGATGTCTAGTCTTTCCCATTCTGTCGTTTTCCTCTATTTCTTTGCACTGATACCTGAGGAAGGCTTTCTTATCTCTTCATGCTATTCTTTGGAACTCTGCATTCAGATGCTTATATCTTTCCTTTTCTCTTCTGCTTTTCACTTCTCTTCTTTTCACAGCTATTTGTAAGACCTCCCCAAAGCCTCTTGATGAAAGTGAAAGAAGAGAGTGAAAAAGTTGGCTTAAAGCTCAACATTCAGAAAATGAAGATCATGGCATTTGGTCCTATCACTTCATGGCAAATAGATGGGGAAACAGTGGCTGACTTTATTTTTTGGGGGCTCCAAAATCACTGCAGATGGTGACTGCAGCCATGAAATTAAAAGACGCTTACTCCTTGGAAGGAAAGTTATGACCAACCTAGATAGCATATTGAAAACCAGAGACATTACTTTGCCAACAAAGGTCCATCTAGTCAAGGCTATGGTTTTTCCAGTGGTCATGTATGGATGTGAGAGTTGGACTGTGAAGAAAGCTGAGCACCGAAGAATTGATGCTTTTGAACTGTGGTGTTGGAGAAGACTCTTGAGAGTCCCTTGGCCTGCAAGGAGATCCAACCAGTCCATTCTGAAGGAGATCAGCCCTGGGATTTCTTTGGAAGGAATGATGCTAAAGCTGAAACTCCAGTACTTTGGCCACCTCATGTGAAGAGTTGACTCATTGGAAAAGACTCTGATGCTGGGAGGGATTGGGGGCAGGAGGAAAAGGGGACGATGGAGGATAGGATGGCTGGATGGCATCACCAACTCAATGGAGGAGAGTTTGTATGGACTCCAGGAGTTGGTGTTGGACAGGGTGACCTGGCATGCTGCAGTTCATGGGGTTGCAAGGAGTCGGACATGACTGAGTGACTGAACTGAACTGAACTGAACAGGTTATTACAGGATATTGGATATGGTTCCTTGTAGTACACAGTAGGACCTTGTTGTTTTCCTGTTTTATATATAGTACTTTGTGTTTTCTAATCTCAAACCCCTAAGTTATCACTCCCCCAAATAGAATATCTTTTGTATACAATATTACATTCTTTTATTTGATCTTAACTGTCCATTGACCTTTTCATTGTGATATAAGTCTTCATTCTCAGTATAATGGAAGTTGATGTTCAGTAGCTCAGTCAACTCTTTGCAACCCTGTGGACTGCAACATGCCAAGCTTCCCTGTGAGTTTGAGATTGCTCAAACTCACATCCATTGAATTGATGATGTCATTCAACCATCTCATCCTCTGTTGCCCACTTCTCTACCTGCCCTGAATCTTTCCCAGCATCTAGGTCTTTTTCAATGAATTGGCTATTCGCATCAGATGGCCAAAGTATGGGAGCTTCAGCTTCAGCATCAGTCCTTCCAATGAGTACCCAGGGTTGATTTCCTTCAGGATTGCCTGGTTTGATCTCCTTGCTGTCTAAGAGACTTTTCAAGAGTATTCTCCAGCACCACAATTTTAACGTATCAATTCTCAGGCTTCCAGCCTTCTTTATCATCCAACCCTCACATCCATACATGCTATATCTATTTTCCCATTAATTATGCTTCAATAAATGTATTTCTTATGTGAGACCTAATCTTCTCCTTTATATAATGAACTATTGCCGGTATCATCCCTACTCATTTTTATGGTAGGATACAGATGCATTTATTAACAAATAACTGGAAGCCAATACCATTATGGTAAAATACTCCCAGATAATACAGTTAAAGGGCTTCCTTAGTGGCTCAGATGGTAAAGAATCTGCCTGCAATACAGGAGCCCTAGGTTCAATCCCTGTGTTGGGAAGATTCCATGGAGGAGGAAATGGCAACCCCCTCCAATAGTCTTGCCTGGAGAATCCCCATGGACAGAGGAGCCTGGCAAGCTACAGTCCATGGGATCACAAAGAGTCAGACACGACTGAGCGACTAAGCACAATACAGTTAAAACTCATTTAGTCTTTCTTCTGATGCATAATCTATGCTGGACTAATCACATGTGATAAAATGGTAACCAAGATAGACATAAACCCTGACTTAGACTCTTGTGGAGAAGATAGAAAATCAAACAAAGATTATTGATATGATACTATTTTCTTCTATCATACAAGTAATGATCAGGTACTCAAGATATATGTTCAATTTCTTTGCAATTATTTATCATCTTTCTCAGCTTCTGTTTTCTCACACATAATTCTAATTTTACATAAATCTACAGAGAGATAATATCTCACCCAAAGGCACTCAGTTAATTAGCTATACAGACTGTCACTAATGTTCTTCCAAAATTCTAGTTTTCAAATGGGATGGGAATTTATATATTCTTTAAGAAATTCTTCTGTTTCTTTAATCTGTCTTGTTTTCTTTATTCACTCACTCACCATACTTTCAGTTCAGTTCAGTCACTCAGTCATGTCCAACTCTTTGCAACCCCATGGACTGCAGCACGCCAGGCTTCCCTGTCCATCAACACAGTTAATTTTTTATAATACCCACCCACATCTCAGTTGTGACAGCACTCTGCTTTCAGAGCAAGTTTAAACTAATGTGGAACAGCAACAAAAAAAAATTATTTGCTTCTAGAGATTTCTTTGTGGTTCTGAACAACAAATGAGACCCAAACCCTTCTGTTTCAATTAATATAAGCAGATAAAGACACTTGGAGATTGCAGTTTGTTATAAAGGGTTCAGTTCAGTTCAGTTCAGTTTAGTCACTCAGTCGTGTCCGACTCTTTGCAACCCCATGGACTGCAGCACGCCAGGCTTCCCTGTCCATCACCAACTCCCAGAGATTACTCAAACTCATGTCCATTAAGCCAGTGATGCCATCCAACCATCTCATCCTCTGTCATCCACTTCTCCTCCTGCCTTCAGTCTTTGCCAGCATCAGGGTGTTTTCCAATGAGTCAGTTCTTCGCATCAGGTGGCCAAAGTATTGGCATTTCAGCTTCAGCATCAGTCCTTCCAATGAACATTCAGGACTGATTTCCTTTAGGATGGACTGGTTGCAATCCAAGGGACTCTCAAGAGTCTTCTCCGGCATCACAGTTCAAAAGCATCAATTCTTCGGCACTCAGCTTTTTTTATAGTCCAACTCTCACATCCATACATGACTACTGGAAAAACCATAGCTTTGACTAGATGGACCTTTGTTGGCAAAGTCTCTGCTTTTTAATATGCTGTCTAGGCTGGTCATAACTTTTCTTCCAAGAAGCAAGTGTTTTTAATTTCATGGCTGCAGTCACCATCTGCAGTGATTTTGGAGCCCCAGAAAATAAAGTCTGCCACTGTTTCCACTGATTCCCCATCTATTTGCCATGAAATCATAGGACCAGATGTCATGATCTTCGTTTTCTGAATGTTGAGCTTTAAGCCAACGTTTTCACTCTCCTCTTTCACTTTCATCAAGAGGCTCTTTAGTTCTTCTTCACTTTCTGCCATAAATGTGGTATCATCTGCATATCTGATGTTACTGATATTTCTCCTAGCAATCCTAATTCCAGTTTGTGCTTCATCCAGCCCTGCATTTCACATGATATACTTTGCATATAAGTCAAATAATCAGGGTGTCAAAATACAGCCTTGATGTACTCCTTTCCCGATTTGGAACCAGTCTGTTGTTCCATGTCCAGTTCTAACTGTTGCCTCATAATTCTAATTTTAAGGCTTAAAAAAATACTATTTATTAACAAAGGTTTTAATTTTGAAATAAATTCTCAATTACTACAGTCTGAGGTGTATAACTGGGGCTGTGCAAGTTGAATAGGTTGCAGAGACCTCTTTTTTTAAGAAAACCTTCTTAATAGATAAAAATTCAATTCATTACTGAGCTGTTCTTCAGCAAAGAGTCTTCAGTGGCCTCCAGTGTGCATTTGGCAAACTTAGCACACAGCAAGGACCAAATGGAAGGGAAAAGCCCCAAAGCAAGAGGGGAATCTGGGCGAGAAGGTGAATCCGTATGCGTCTTTTGGAAGCCAGGTGAGCAGATGGTGCTGCTGACATTCTGTTATGAGAGTTGAGAAAGCTAACCACCATTCTCACTGGGTTGGAAGTCCTCATCCCCACTGCACAGAGAAGAGCCATAGATCTACTTCTAGGCAAAGCTAGGATTTTTTGAAGGAGGCAGTTTGGAAACTGCTTGTAGTATTTTGACTTTCTGTCCCACAGAGGAGTTTCTCCAGTGTCTGATTTCACTGTTAGTAAGGCATTTACACTCATATTTAGCTGTAAACTGCAGTCTAGTTCTCAAAAGCTTTGGTTCATGCTTCAATTTTGAGAGTTTTGGGTTTTGGTTCTGTTTCCACCCATTTTGTTTTCCATTTACTGCCCCTGTCCTCACCGTGATAGCTCAGTTGTAAAGAATTTGCCTGCAATGCAGGAGACCCAGGTTCGATTCCTGGGTCAGGAAGATCCACTGGAGAAGGGAGAGGCTACCCACTGCAGTATTCTTGGGCTTACCTTGTGTCTCAGCTGGTAAAGAATCTGCCTGCAATGCAGGAGACCTGGGTTCGATTCCTGGGTTGGGAAGATCCCCTGGAGAAGGAAAAGGCTACACACTCCAGTATTCTGGCCTGGAGAATTCCATGGACTATGTAGTCCATAGGGTCACAAAGAGTCTGACACAACTGAGCAGCTTTCATTTCACTTCACTGCTGAAAGAAATGCCAGCATATATTTTGACTCAGTTACTCTTTCTCTCTTTTATCTGTTGATATTTTGTCTTTTTTTTTTTTTAAGAAAAATGATTCCTCCCCCACCCCCCGCCAAAATTAAACCTCAAAAGTCAAGTAACAGTATATATTTTATACTGTGAGTTTGTTCCCAAAGGACAAGTGAGTGAGTTTTCTTAGTGGATAATATAATTGCTAGAAACAGCATTCCTCTTATGTTTTGGGCCTTATTTTTATTTATGTAAAGGAGAATGAGTGATTAAATTGGGATGTTTGGGGGATCCATAATCTAGATAGAAAACACCTAAGGAAAAGGAAACTGCAAGTGATGGAAGAGATGCTAGCTGCCAGTTCCGACTATGACTAGTTTTCTTTGGGTTAAGATTGGATTTCCAAGAGAGGATGAAGAGATTAGATAAAAGGGAAGACTTGCATGAACTAAATGGGGGCCTGCTTCATAATGTAAAAGACATGGGATGGGTAGGCCTGGTTTCTTTCTGGAAATGATGAAGGATAAATAAAGAACAAATATCCATCTCTTCAGTGGACCGGATTTACAGAAATATGAAAAAAAAAAAAAAAAGAAATATGAGGGGCCAGTGTGTCATCATCAGTAGCATAGACAGAGATAACGATGGGCTGAAAAGGAGCTGAGTTTGCCGTGGCTTTCAAAACTATCCATTCTCTTTAAGGGACACAATTTGGAAATTCTAGGACCCCGGGGATCCCTATCCATTCAAAGTAGGAGCAGAGAGAACTTAATGGTTTAAAATTATCCTTCTCCATCTCACCATGTGTGGTAAGGCCCACATTTCTTTAACTTGATTTTTCTGTAATTGGTATCTCTGGTGAATGGCAGCCGTCTTCCATACTGTTTCACTGTACCAATGCTTTTAAGAAATGAATTCTTTTTACTTAAATTGGTTACTTGTGGCTTCACACTCTGAACTATCTGCTGTCCATAGTTTCATTTAAATCTTCTTGCAGTATGTATTCCTTCCAAATCAGTGTGTGTTTATTCTATTTGTATGCAAGCTTCCATTCATTAACATTGCCGCCCACTGTCTCAGGAAGGCACTGCTGTTATTTTCAGTTTCATTTCAACTTTAGGATTATTTATTTTAGAGTGTTCTTTCCTACTGTAGCATGAAGCAATATTTTAATTTCATTGTCAAAAGATGAAAGATGTAGGAGTTAGTTACAGTTATGATTGCCCTGTAGCCGAGACTGAATGGAGCTGGAATCTGTTTAAACTTGCATTGTGCTTGAAAGATGAGACTTCAATGAATCTTTGTTAAACCCTATCATTTCATGGTTACGTTTAATAGAAAGGATCCTTTTTGGATGTCACAGCTATGTGGTATTTACCCTTTTGCTTGTTGCTTATATGTGGAGGAGTGGGCAGCCATAAATTAGATATTGGGTCCCAGCAATATGCATATAAAGATGTAGTGGTCTTCATTTATGTAGAAAAGTATGAAAATGTATAAAAGATATAAAATTATAATTTAAACCTTTAGTCATTCTGTAATGTATAGAATTGCTTTAGAAACATTTCTTTCTAACCTGCAGGTCTGTAATATTCTCCATTTTTGCCCCCAATCCATTCCCGTTCTTGCATTCTTACTTTTCTACTCCCCAAACATCTCTATCACCCTATTATCCAGTAAGGAGTTATCTTACGTAACATCTTTACTGAGAAATGTGTCAAGACCACTCAGTCCCTTACCATGGTGCTTATGTGGAATTGCTGAGTTTACTGGTCTGTTTTATATTTTGACATTGTAATCTCCTCATAGCTAGGACACAGGTTATACACACAGTGCATGGCAACCATGCTCATCATCACTGTTAGGTTTAAAGGTTTAAATGTTTCTCCTATTCTCAGAAGAAATCTTATTTCTGATTTGTAGACCCCTTCCAAAGTGTATATGCTTGGTTGCCCATGTTCTCTCTCTCTCTCATATCTCATACACAGACACACACATTTTGCCAGTATTAGATATTTTGAAAACAAGAGCCTGTGATGTTATAAAAGTTACAGACTGATGACCTTGTTGTTATCCACTAGCATCGGACTAACAAGTTTTGTGTGGAATTGTTATATAACATTGATGTGCTCTAAAAAGAAAGCTATTGACAAATAGTGCTTAAAGAGAGTGGGGAAGGCAGTGATACAGGTAAGATAAAATGCTCAAATGAAAAAAGCAATATTTACTTCCTCATATTTTGGAGCACAAAACGTTTTAGGATCTTTATCTCTACAAAATCACAGTAGATCAGCATACAGAAATGTTCAAGGCACTTTCATCTTGCATTATGCTATTTAATCCTATAACATCCCCAGGAAGTGGTAGGATTTTCATTTTTTAGATGACAGAATTGAGGATCGTGGACTCAGAAAGCTTCAGGGCAGATTATTAGTGCCAGAGCAGTCTTCAGCCCTCTGCTTCAAAAGTGCCCTTACTCAGGAAAATTGATGAATAGTTGTGTGGTCAGGGATAAAAATGTTTTATTAAATTATCTTGTGAATTAGTTTAGAGGTTTTCCTGTTTTCTTATTTTGTGTTTTCCTAAAAATGTATGCCAGAAAGCCATAGAGGGAATACTTGGATATTCTAGGAGATTTTTCAGGGTATTAATGGACTCTCTGGTCAAAACAACTAGAATACACAGTGTCACAGCTCTCTTGACAGATCTCTTCAAAGATGGAAATGGGCAAGAGATTTCTTTTTGACGCCTGTTTTCAGTTCTATTAAGATAACTCTCGTCTCTTATTTTCCACAGATGTTTCCCCAACACTGAGAGTAATAATGTTACAAACAGCAATGATACCTGCATCTGTAAATGCATTCATCTTAGCGTGTCACCGTTGCTGCACTGTAGTGTAGGGAGGTTCTGTCACCTTTAATTAAAAGCATACAAACAAAAACAAATGAAGACATTTTCATCTCTTAAATGATTTTAGCCTGGTATCCTATTTCACTGTTCTGCCTTTAAGCAGATTGACTTACCTAATTTGAGGGAAGGTTGGTTTATCATTTGTAATTCTTCTGCAGACGTTAATCAGCATAATTATAATATGGTAGCATCTGGATGTTAAAAGCACAGGTGGAAAGCATTGCTGTGAAAGATGAAAGGAGAGAAACTACCACACAAACTCGGCCAACCGCCGCCACCACCCACCCCTCCATACACACATGCCCACAGATATGCCTCAGATCAAAATTGAATCTATTTTTAGCCGGCAGAAGAATAATCTACTTGCCAATTCTTCCTCAAGGACTATCTAAATCCTATAATATTTCTTGTCTTTAACTCGAAGGGGCTATAATGGCATAGAGGTAAAAAAAAGAAAGATCATTTTTCATTTGTTCCATTTATGAAATTGTGTCCTAAAACCCAGGCGCCATGTTGGCAGGTATGGAAGAAAAGTGTGCTCAGAGCTTTCCTTTGTTTCTTTTCTCACAATTGGTAGGTATTGAGAGTGTGGATGGAACCTTTTATAGCCTGGCATTTAAACTGAGCCAGCTTGTTCCAGAGGTGAATAAAAGCAGATTTTGTGGTGTCTATTTTAAAGAGCCCTTCTTCATTTAGGGACAGTATCATGCCACCCTTTCTGTGTTAAGTAGATGGCTCTTATTACATGCACAGGAGGTTTCTTGATATTATAAATTGGGTTGATAATATAAAAGGTTTATATATATATATATATATTTTTTTTTTTTTTTTACAAAATCTTCATGTTTACTCACATCACATGCCAAGATATCTAGAGTGTGTCTGTAGTCACTATTTCCATTCTGCTCATCCTAACACCTCCATGTCCTCCCTCTCTGCTTGTTTGGCAGTTTCCAAGTACAAATGCAAAGTCCTGTCCCAGCTGATGCAGAAGAAGAGCGGGGGCGTGTCTGTCACACAGCACAGGAAAGCAAAACAGACAAGCAACAGACTTTGTTGTGACACAGCCTCCAGGAATGAAAACAGAACTCAGGGCACAGTCGTATTTGGACAGTGGTCTAGCTGATCCAGCCCCACTTCTGGAATAGTCTCCTCAGAAGTAAATGTCCATAACTCCCTCCTCTAGAACTCTCTGACCCAAGGAACTCACATATCTACTGTTCAGCCTCCAAAGTTATCAACTAAAAGCTCCCCCTGCTCTCCTCTCTGCTTCACAATTTCTGCTTACTCAGAGCTTTGTTTATGACACTGTTTTTTTCTGTCTTCTCTCTGCGTGTTTTCTAGATTTCACATCTTTGGCCAAAATCCTCTGCTTGGGATGCCATCGTCACAAAATACCACAGACTGGCTGCTTTAAACAACAGAATTTGTTTTCTCACAGTTCTGGAGGTCAGGCTTTTCTATGATCCAGGCAGCTGTTAGGGTTGATTTCTATTGAGGTCTCTCTTCTTGGTGTAGAGACAGTTGCTTTCTTTCTGTGTCCTCATCCAGATTTTCTACTTTGTGTGCAGAAGGAAAGAGAGAGAGAGAATGAGTGTATTCCAGGGCTCTGGTTGTTGTCCCTCCCTCTTATAAGAACACTAATACTATCTGATGAGGGCCCCACCTTACAAACTCTTTTAACGTTAATTATCTCCTTAAAATCCCGATCTCCAAATACAGACACTTTGGAGGTTAGGACTTCCGCATGTGAATGTGGGGAAGGACACAATTCAGCCCTTGATACCCTCTAATGGGCCCCCTTTTCACATGTCCCAGAAGAAAGTATCTGCATATGTATACAGTCTCCCTCAAGAATCCTCATGTCCTTGCTTTTATCATCTCCTTTCCCAAGGTGAGCCTCATCCTATCTTTTGGACCCTATTTAATCAGTCTCCTGATATATTGCCTTCCTGTTAATCTGAATACCACCCCATCCTTTACAAGCTCACCTAAAATATATGATTTTGTCACACTCAACCCTAAAGACTTTTGATGATGTCTTATTACCTACAGGTAAAATATCAAGCTTTGTAGTATGTATATGTGGTCTTCCATGATCTCTTCATCAAATTGTTTCTCACTTTGTCTCATAACACTTCTTGCCCCAAGCTTTTAGTCTTAATGGCTATCAATTGTTGTGCTTTACCGTACTTATTGTGCTTTTCCATGCCTCTATTTCCTCTACCTAGAACACCCTCCACATTCTTCTTTTTCCAGGATCACTCTTGTGCATCTATTGTTTCCAGTGCTACCTCCTTCAAGAATATTTATACCTAGAAATCAGATAACCTTCTTCTCTATCCTCAGGTGACTGTCTGCACATTTATATCCTAGGAGTAAAAGCACTTATTTCTGCATCTGACTCTTTGACTCAAACATAACAAAGAGTTAATTTCTTCAAAGTCAGGGTCTAACTCTGGTTCATTTTATATCCCCAGTGCCTCGTGCAATACCAGTAATATTTCGTTAGAGAGACCTTAAATCAGTTGGACTTCTCTGGTGACTCATTTGGTAAAGAATCTGCCTGCAATGCAGGAAACCCGGGTTCGATCCCTGTGTTTCCTTCTCCAGATCCCCTGGAGAAGGAAATTGCTACCTACTTGAGTAGTCTCACCTGGAGAATTCCATGGACAGAGGAGCCTGGAGGGCTACAGTCCATGGGGTTGCAAAGAGTCAGACATGACTGAGTGACACAAATCAATTAATCTCTTTTCTCCACACATACACTCCCCCACCCCCGCCCCACCCCACCACACACAGACACTCATATATACACTCACAGGTTTATAAGAAATCTTGACTAATAAAACCTCCACTGGGTCACCTGGATATGTTTCTGCCTGCCCCCATCTTCCCCCCTCCCCAGAATTTTGCCAGGTTTGAAATCTCAGCAAGAGATGTGCTTGACCTGATTTCACAAAGCTTGGAATATTTGTTACTTATGTGTCTGAGAAAAGTGGGGGTGTTCTTTAAATATTGAGTAGGGCAAAGGGTAAATGCAGGCTTAAGAATAAGGAACAGGCCAAGTTTACTACTAGCATTCTTGCCTGGGTGAGTAAGTAAAATGATAACAAATACATCAATCACAAATAAAAGCTACTTGAGTTCTATAATTTCTGTCAAAGGAAAAGCCAAGTCACAGGGTATGCTTATGTCTGTGGGAGACTAGTGGTTCAGCATGAGTTCTTTCTCCTCTTGGAAAAGAAGCACCATGGTTATGTGTGCAGAACAATAAACTCCTTTTTCTACTACTAAGTGATTTATATTAGCTAGCATATTAGAGAGAAAAATGTTCTAAATAACAATGCACTGTGAATAGTGGTTACAATGTGGAAAAGAAGGTAGAGAGTGATATTGCAATGGAACCCACACCATCACTTTTCCCCGAGATTTGTTGCTGTACCTGTGATTTATCTGGAGGATTCAGAGAATGTCCAGGACAAGATACAAAGAACAGCCTGATCTATGATGTTGTTTTATTGTCTATGGATACCAGCTTAGCTAGGAGAAGAACTGAATAGTTTAAGGAGTCACAGACCAAGAGCCTGAGAAAACTCCAATAGAAGAACCAAAATTAACAGAAGGATCCCAATGCAACACAGAGCTTCAGCTACACCCTCAATTCAACAGAGCCCTCTTCTGGCTGAGAACCAGGAGATGAGGCTGGTGTTTGATAGCTGGGTTGGCTAAAAATTATTAAAGTCATTTGTGATGTAAGCTTTGGAGGAATAAGCACTTGGCTGAAATTCAGGGTCAGCAGAGACAATATAATGAATATTGGTGTTTTAATGCCAGGATTCAAGTCCCAGGTGGATTGTTTTCTACCTGCATGATCTTGAACAAATCACAGAATTTCTCCAAAATTTAATTTTCTTATCTGTAAAATGGGCACAATGATAATAAGAAAGGGGTGGTGGTGAAAGAAAGTTTTTGTTCTCCATCCCCAAAGTACTAGTCTCAGGAACATAATAGAAATATTTTAAATGTATAGGTTAATTTGTACTAAGTGCTCTCTTTCCCTCCACTTACTGTTCAGTGGCTTTGTCTTTGCAGCAGCCACTGTTCATTAGTTGGCCTCTATCTTTGGTCACCACCTTCTATTTCATTGTGACTTTTTCCTTCTTGTTTAGAATCTCTGTGAAAGGACCAGAGTCACTAGTGTCAGGTTTAAAATAGCCAACTGTAACCTGGAAGAGATAATGATTAAATGCTGGAAAAGAAGACCGTGCAACCCACTGTCCCCCCGAATATGAATATTTCAGTGATTCAAACTATCCTTGTGATTCAAACATTGTTATGCATAAATAAATAGTATGTTACAGAGCTTTTTAAACCATATGAAATTATTTTTTGTTTGCTGTCTCTTAGCGGAATATGTAAAATTGTAGAAATGAAAGAAGTTATGATAGAGCAGCCATGGATAATGCAACTTTAGGAATTCCTCAAACACTTTCTTAATCATTTTTCTTCTCCCAATTTTAGAAATAACCTGTAATTTGAATAAAACCATGACCCATTTCTTTTTGAAGTTAGATTTTGAAAGTCTTCCTTCATTTGGCATCTATTCTCTAAGTCAAGAAAAGAAGACATTTTATGTTTAATTATATTCAGAGAGAAAGAGAGCAAAAAGAATATATCTTCTTAATGATTCTATTTTAAATGGTAGAGAGTCCCTTGGACTGCAAGGAGATCCAACAGTCCATTCTAAAGGAGATCAGTCCTGGGATTTCTTTGGAAGGAATGATGCTAAAGCTGAAACTCCAGTACTTCGGCCACCTCATGCGAAGAGTTGACTCACTGGAAAAGACTCTGATGCTGGGAGGGATTGGGGGCAAGAGGAGAAGGGGACGACAGAGGATGAGATAGCTGGATGACATCACCGACTAAATGGACGTGAGTTTGAGTGAACTCCAGGAGTTGGTGATGGACAAGGAGGCCTGGCGTGCTATGATTCATGGGATCGCAAAGAGTCAGACACAACTGAGCGACTGAACTGAACTGAGTCCTGGCAGGCTACAGCCCATGGGGTCAGAAAGAGTCAAACACAACTGAGCACAGCACAGTTGTTCAGTAAAGGTGCTTCCCATATATTAGGCACCGTCAAAAGCACTGTATATCTCTTAATTCAGTCACACTTTTAACCATCTCTGTGAGACTGGAGTGAATATATTATCATTATTCCCATTTTACAACAGGGGAACTTAGAGTACGTTAACCTAGTATACTGAACCAGATTTGAACAGAGGCAATTTGTTCTGAGCGCATCCTCTTCACTAACACGCTAAGAAAAAAAACCAATGTATAAAAACTTCTGAGATTAATTTATTTTCTAATCATATTAGGAGAACTTGATATTTAAAGAATTCTATAGGCAGTTGTTTTATAAGTTAAAAAATCACTATCCCAGTTCAGTTCAGTTCAGTCGCTCAGTCATGTCCGACTCTTTGCAACCTCATGAACCACAGCACACCAGGCCTCACTGTCCATCACCAACTCCCAGAGCCCACCCAAATCCATGTCCATTGAGTCAGTGATGCCATCCAACCATCTCATCCTCTGTCGTTCCCTTTTCCTCCTGCCCTCAGTCTTTCCCAGCATCAGGGTCTTTTTCAGTGAGTCAGCTCTTCACATTAGGTGGCCAAATATTGGAGTTTCAGCTTCAACATCAGTCCTTCCAATGAACACCCAGAACTGATCTCCATTAGGATGGACTGGTTGGATCTTCTTGCAGTCCAAGGGACTCTCAAGAGTCTTCTCCAACACCACAGTTCAAAAGCATCAATTCTTTGACGTTCAGCTTTCTTTATAATCACTGTCTATTGAAACATTTTTGAAAGAAAGTCTTCAGAAACCAGTTTACCCAAGACCCGCCTTTCATTTATTTTCTCTACGCTTATATGTTTTTGTTATAAGGGTCACAGTTAGGGCCAAGTCAGAAATCGAGTTTGGATACTGAATGCCCTTGATTCACTCTCCTTCCTTTCGTTGCAAAGTCTGTTGCTCTCTTTCTACACGTTCAGGAATAAGTATTTGAAAACACTTCTCCGTGAGTCATTTGCACTGCTGCGTCTCTCGCATGGCAAGCCACTGACTGACCTTTTTTTATTTATTTTTTTCCCCAGACTGTCATTTCAAGCAAGTTTTATCATGAATGTCCTTGGAACATAGATTGTATTATATCTGTGGTTTTTCCTCCTTGAACGTATGTTGTCCAATTTAATAAAGAGCAAAGGGCAGGAATATTTACTACCCTTATAAAATACTGGGGTTCTCTAAGCTCAGAATTCCTCTCCTTTAACACACTCCAGTGTACAGGTACCCCCACTAGCTCTCTGCATTACCCTGTGGAAAATGGGGTTCACAGAACAACCCCCAAAATGCTGATATTCTGGCTACTGCTTTTACTTTGCTCAAAGTAATGAGACATCCTTCATTTCTGACCTAGGAATCAGCATTCATGAAACTGCAACGAGTTAACTTACTAACTTTCAAGTCAAGTAGAATCTCTTTGAGACTAATTATGTACAAAATCCTGAATTTAAAAGTGTTTCCTTGAATGGTATGAACCAGATATTATAAGTAGTGAGAGGATAGATACAGGAAAAACAAACATGAAAAAATATGCAAAGTGAACTCATTATGTTTTAACGGATGATTAGTCATATCACATGTACAATAAGTAATAAATTTTAAAACATCCAACTTAAGTAACTTTCAGAGAAAAACAAAATTGAAGAAAATATTATTTTCATATAGTTAATAGAAAAAAATGATTAAAATTTAAACACCCAACACTGAAAAGAGCACATATAGAGTAAGGCTAATCAGTTGATGGTGGGATGAAAATTATAATAATTATTCTGGAAGCCAGTGTCAAACAGGCCCATAATCATATTTCTAGAATATGTTGAGTAAATAACCAGAGGTTGACATAATTATCTAGAAAGATAATCATGGCTTTGTTATTTACGCAAGAAAAATAAAAGTAACCTGAATATGTACTAATATAAACAAATAAACCAATGGACAATAGACCTCATAATAGTATACCAGGAAGTCTTTAAAAAGTTATATTGTAGAGTATTTAATATTGTTTACAGTTATTCAATTATATTGGTAAGTGAGCAAAGCACATTACAAAGCAACATGTATAAAATGTTCATTTTTATTATAAATGTATATTTATATTTACACAAGTAGTCCTTTTTATTTTAAAATTAATTTTATTTTTATTGAGATATGATGGACAAATAGTTTTGTATAAGTTTTAATTGTACAGTGTATTGTTTTGATATATTTGTACTTTGCAATATGATTACCACCATGGCAGTAGCTAACACATCTATCAGTTCAGTTCAGGTCATTTCAATCGCTCAGTTGTATCTGACTCTTTGTGACCCCATGGACTGCAGCATGCCAGGCTTCCCTGTCCATCACCAACTCCTGAAGTTTACTCACACTCATGACCATTGAGTCGGTGATGCCATCCAACCATCTCATCCTCTGCTGTCCCCTTCTTCTCCCGCCTTCAATCTTTCCCAGATCAGGATCTTTTCAGATGAGTCAGTTCTTCTCATCAGGTGGCCAAAGTATTGCAGTTTCAGTTTCAGCATCAGTCCTTCCAGTGAATGCTCAGGAGTGATTTCCTTTAGGATGCACTGGTTGGATCTCCTTGCAATCCAGTTCAGTTCAGTTCAGTCACTCAATCATGTCCAACTCTGCGACCTCATGAACCGCAGCATGCCAGGCCTCCCTGTCTGTCACCAACTCCTGGAGTCTACCCAAACCCATGTCCATCGAGTTGGTGATGCCATCCAAATATCTCATCTTCTGTCGTCCCCTTCTCCTCCTGCCCTCAATCTTTCCCAGCACCACGGTCTTTTCAAATTCAAATGAGTCAGCTCTTCGCATCAGGTGGCCAAAGTATTGGAGTTTCAACTTCAACATCAGTCCTTCAATGAATAACCAGGACTGATCTACTTTAGGATGGACTGGTTGGATCTCCTTGCAGTCCAAGGGACTCTCAAGAGTCTTCTCCAACACCACAGTTCAAAAGCATCAATTCTTCAGCACTCAGGTTTCTTTATAGTCCAACACTCACATCCATACATGACCACTGGAAAAACCATAGCCTTGACTAGACAGAACTTTGTTGGCAAAGTAATGTCTCTGCTTTTTAATATGCTGTCTAGGCTGGTCATAACTTTCCTTCCAAGGAGTAAGCGTCTTTTAATTTCATGGCTGCAATCACCATCTGCAGCAATCTTGGAGCCCAGAAACATGAAGTCTGCCACTGTTTCCACTGTTTCCCTATCTATTGCCATGAACTGATGGGAACAGATGCCATGATCTAAGTTTCTGAATGTTTAGCTTTAAGCCAACTTTTTCACTCTCCACTTTCACTTTCATCAAGAGGCTCTTTAGTTCTTTGGCACTTTCTGCCATAAGGGTGGTGTCATCTGCATATCTGAGGTTATTGATATTTCTCCTGGCAATCTTGAATCCAGCTTGTGCTTCTTCCAGCCCAGCATTTCTCATGATGTATCATGCATATAAGTTACATAAGCAGGGTGACAATATACAGCCTTAATGTACTCCTTTTCCTATTTGGAACCAGTCTGTTATTCCATGTCTAGTTCTAACTGTTGCTTCCTGACCTGCATACAGATTTCCCAGGAGGCAGGTTGGGTGGTCTGGTATTCCCATCTCTTTCAGAATTTTCCACAGTTTATTGTGATCCACACAGTCTAAGGCTTTGGCATAGTCAATAAAGCAGAAATAGATGTTTTTTCTGGAACTCTCTTGCGTTTTCAATGATCCAGTGGATGTTGGCAATTGGATCTCTGGTTCCTCTACCTTTTCAAAAACCATCTTGAACATCTGGAAATTCACAGTTCACATATTGCTGTAACCTGGCTTGGAGAATTTTGAGCATTACTTTACTAGCGTGTGAGATGAGTGCAATTGTGCAGTAGTTTGAGCATTCTTTGGCATTGCCTTTCTTTGGGACTGGAATGAAAACTGACCTTTTCCAATTCTGTGGCCACTGCTGAGTTTTCCAAATTTGCTGGCATATTGAGTGCAGCACTTTCACAGCCTCATCTTTCAGGATCTGAAATAGCTCAACTGGAATTCCATCACCTCTGCTAGCTTTGTTCATAGTGATGCTTCCTAAGACCCTCTTGACTTCACATTCCTGGATGTCTGGCTCTAGGTGAGTGATCACACCATCGTGATTATCTGGGTTGTGAAGATCTTTTTTGTACAGTTCTTCCGTGTATTCTTGCCAGCTCTTCTTAATATCTTCTGCTTTGTTAGGTCCTAACCATTTCTGTCCTTTGAGTCTTCGCCAACACCGCAATTCAAAAGCATCAATTCTTTGGCGCTCAGCTTTCTTTATAGTCCAACTCTCACATCCATACATGACTACTGGAAAAACCATAGCTTTGACTAGACGGACCTTTGTTGGAACACATCTATCATATCACATAATTATCACCTCTTTTTGTGATGAGAACAGTTATGATCTAGAACCTTGGCAACTTTGAAGTTAATAATATAGTACTGTTGACTATAATCACTAAGCTGTGCACCAGATACCCATAAACAGTCTTGAAGGATATACATCAAAATGTTAACATCTCTGGGGTGGAGGATTTATACATGAAATTCATGTTGTATATTTGTACTTTTTAAAATTTCTAAAAACACATATTACAGTGTATAATAAACTGTTGCATTTTGAATCTATTGGTCTCTAATGTACAATTGCCAGTTTAAAAGAAAAAAGTTTAAACATAGGTTTTCCCTGTTTCTGTTGTAATGAATGAATATTAGCATTTTGCATAAATATGTGCAGGTGTGGGAGGATAGGAAAACAGTAGCAGGATACTCCTGAAACAATTTCAACCTTACATTTCTGTCTTTATGGATGTTTTCACTACCAAGATCTTAAAAACCATTCAGAATTATCTCAAATATTAGCTCCTTTGTCACTTTCATTAAAACCTTTTATAATCTTACCACCTTTTAAAAAAAATCCAGTAGCCTTTTGCATTTATCTGTTGTCTCACAAAAGTTGTCCCTGGAAATAGAATTAGTTGTATGCTGCTACTGCTACTGCTTCCTGGCCTGCATACAGATTTCTCAAGAGGCAGGTTAGGTGGTCTGGTATTCCCATCTCTTTCAGGATTTTCCACAGTTTATTGTGATCCACACAGTCAAAGGCTTTGGCATAGTCAATAAAGGAGAAATAGAACTGAACTGAACTGCTACTGCTGCTAAGTCACTTCAGTCATGTCCGACTCTGTGCCACCCCATAGATGGCAGCCCACCAGACTCCGCCATCCCTGGGATTCTCCAGGCAAGAACACTGGAGTGGGTTGCCATTTCCTTCTCCAATGCAGGAAAGTGAAAAATGAAAGTGAAGTCACTCAGTCATGTCTGACTCTTCGTGACCACATGGACTGCAGCTTACCAGACTCCTCTGTCCATGGGATTTTCCAGGCAAGAGTACTGGATTGGGTTGCCATCGCCTTCTCCTAGTTGATAGCATACATTAATAATAATATTAATATAATTTTTGCTATCAATATATTAATATTATCATTAATGCATGCTATCAATATATTAATATTATTAATATAAAACAACATATTTCTTAAAGTCAGGCAACTGTTAATGATCTGGGGCAATACCTAGTAGAGTAGCAGACTATTAAAAATAATTACTAAATTATTGATTTATAAATAATACATTATAACTTATTATTGAATATAAGTGAATTCTGCCCTTGCAAATTACTGGAAATTGTCTTTTCTGCTTGATCCCTTCTTTCTGTTTTAAAAATATTGGGCTAGGTGAATTTCATCTTCTTTTCATTCCATCCTTTGAATGCAGAGAAGTAGACGCACCTGTAATGACTCATTGTTTTAACACCCTCAGTCCCTGTGGAAGCAGACATGATTGTCAGCGGCAGCTGCTTCTGATGCTGCTAAATGTGTCTGAGGAGTTTGGTGACTGATTGTATTTCAGAATCTCATCAAGTGTGAAAAAAAATAGAGGTGCCTAAAATCCTACCTTCTCCTTTTCAGTTATGTTATTAAAAACACAGTACATAGGTCCTACTCAGTGATCTGCTGCAATATTAATAAGGAAAAATGAAAATGATAGTATTATCTAATATTTGTGTAGATTGTGTACGATTTAAAGCATTTTCACAATCAGGCTTTTGTTATAGGGAACCAAAGAGGTCAGTAGAGACAGCATTATTACCCCCTGTTACCAATTAGAGCAACCAGACTCAGAATGTATTTGACTTGCCCAAGACCCGTTCCTCCAGCAGTCTGATTCCATCACCCCGATTTTCTGACTTTTGTAAGTGTGTGTGGGTTAGAACTCAGACCTTTAAGATACCTAGATACTATAAAATATTTTATTTCATATCATTCTCTAGTAGGAACTCAAATGTTTTGATATTGTCCCTTTAAAATGCTCTTCTGATGCTCCTTTAACACCAGATGCAGTTGGATACTCAATGGTAGGAAAGCTTTTGTTCTGCAGTATTTGGTTTCCAAAACGGTTACAAAAACTTTGCAGAAGCTAAACAGCCAGTACTAGCAAACATGGTCTGGGCCCCCTAGGCCTGCTTGTTAAAATGTATCAGCAGCTTTCTGTTGTAACCTGTAAGTCATTCTAAAAATCAGCTCTGTCTTACAAAAGCCTCTCCTAGTCCCCTGGTACATTCTTAGTAAGCTAACTGTGAAATATTTGCTTTTAGGCTTTTAACCATGAAAAATTGTATTCCATAAATATGTTTACTTGATTTCCTTTAACCCACTTAAACCTCTTATCCCATTTGCTAGAAGAAATTAAAAGTAATATTACTTAAAGGCAATTTATTTCTTAGAGGCTTTTCTTGGCAGTTAATTTGAGCAATATGTAAAATCCCATAATAATAACTAAATCTCTACTCTCTGTATTTAAAAAGCAAATATTCACCATTGAAAAATATATATCATTTGAAATTGTTACCTTTGTCTGCAAGCATGCAAATGTTCTTACTCGAAGGGGAGAAAATAGGCTGGTAAAGGATTTCCTCAGGCAGATACAAGATGAAATAAATGGTCATTTAAACCTTTGATTACAGCAGATAGTTATGTGCTTTCAGACCTGGCATTAGAGTGTTATACAGTTTCCTTGAATGAGACTAGTATTGGTGGACACTGGCTGCAGAATATTGAATTCTGCCTCTAATGTGGCAGGGGTACAATCTCAACAGAAAATTTCTCCCAACGCCATAACTAAAAGTGACCTGGTGACTTGTGGGTGTGGTTTCATAAAAATGAAACATGGGCTTTACTTGGATTGTCATATAATTTTAAATGAAATTCTATTTGCATGAGTACTTATATTTGTTTCTGTGGGGTGAAAGGGATGGTAAAAAGTGTTTCTGTCCATTGTTGTTGTGCTGGGATATTTAGTCAAATGGAAGAGCTGCTATTGGTGGCTCAAAAGCTTGATACATCATTTAAAGAATCATGAATATTCCAAAATAGTGGATCAGGGATTACCATAAAAGATTCCTGCAGTGCAAAGAAGGATCTCCCTTTGTACATTCTCGGCATTCCTAGCAAATCCTGAACCTATATCGATTTTACTTATAAATGATTATATATTCAAACCCACCTTAATCTGGTAGAAAAATATATAATTTGAAATGTGTAGACCAAATAGTTTCATAAAGTAAATCATTCTCTAAAACGTGTTTGTAAGTCTTGATGTTTTACATCCAAATTTTATTTCAAAATTTTGTTTATAAGTTTTTTCTTGGAATTGTTTGAACTTGTGCCTAATGATCCAACAGAAGCCAAAATGTGAAGGGACATATGTTGTTCTCAGTACTGTCAAAATGACAGTCAATTTGTTCCTGGTATTATTTTAAATGGCCCATTATGTTTTGAATCCACAGTAATATTTTGGAATATTTACTTCATCTCTAGATTTTAAGCATCTACAGGTCAAGACTGTGAAGTTTTCCTATTACAGTGCCAACACAACCATACCACACCCAATTAAGCAACACATAAATGAATGTTTAGAGATAATGGCTCCTATTCCAACAGAAAAGAATCACCTTGAGTGAACTTGGGGATGTTTATGTGGAAGAGTTGACTTTCAAGCAAGAGACTACAAAGACAATGAAAATGTTTGAGACAAAAGTATAAACATAAATACTGTGGCAAAGAATTTTTGGCGGATGAAAAACACTTTGCTCTTCTTTTCAACTTATTCATTAATTTTTTCTTGGAAAGACTTCTCTCTGTTACTGGTAGTAACGGCCTGGACAGACTCCTGAGAGTCTCTGCTAATATATCAGCCCTTACATCTTTAAAGGCAAAGCTCAACCAGTAGTTAATATTTATACTTTTGTTAGTTATCCACAAGGTCCTAATATGGAAATTTAGAAATTCTCAGAGCATGTGCTAATGAAACACAAGATTTCTAACATTCGATTATAAACAATAAAGTAGTTGTTTTTCAGGTCACAATAAAACAGGAGTACAAAGAAATCTCTATAGAATCTAAATTCATCAGGTGGTTGAGAAACACAAATCTAAAGAAAAGATGAGATTATTCCAGGGGAAAAAATTGTTAGAATGGCACAGAAGCAAAGAAAATACAGTATTGCTAAGATTTTGACAGTCCTCCTGGGCCTCACACAATAAGAGAAGAACAATTCTGTCACTGTTTAAGAATCATATTCACTTGGGAAAGCTATATATTACCTTTTGGACTATATTATTAGATGGCCTGGAAAGATATTGAAATTCAGTAAAGGAAACATTCTTACCACACAGGAAATCAGACCATATTGAACTATAATGAGGCAAGTTATATTGTCTGTTTATGCTCTATTTAATTTGCACTTAAGGCAGGGGATAGAGTAGAGGAGAGGGGAGGTAACGATCTAGGAGTTTGTATACTAATAGTGAAGATGAGGCAAGAGAAGAAATATGTTATTGATAGGAATAGGTACATGTATTAAGTTGTGTGTGTGTTTCTCATTTTGTCTTTGCTTTTGTTTGCTTGTTTTAATTTAGACAACTGAAAGGTAGTTTAGAAATTTCATTGGTGATTCAGAATGGGGATGAAAAATATCTATGATATATAATAATTTTCACTACAACAAGGATTTATAAATGGTGATTTATAAACTATTTATGGACGAGATGAAAGTGATATATCTAAACTGTTCATAGGCTTTCATAAGGAACTAGGGCTTGAGTCATCAGAGTGCCAATGCAGTTTAATGGTCTGCTTTTCCAGTCCAAGATGCCTATAAAAGCTGGAATTCTGTTGCAAAATACATATTAAATACATGCCTTTAATCAGCTGATTATTCATATATCAGTTTGATATAATTTACAATTCTCTTCATGACATTCAAGTTTTGTATAACATATGCCATGCATTTATTTGGTAGAAATTGCATGAACATTATTTTATTTAAAAAATACTTTCCAAGGGAATTCACAATCAGCTAAAATACAGCCTCAAATATAAACATGTACATTTTTAATGTGTCATACATACACGACAGTTATTTACTGCTACTTCAGAGAATTCCATAAGGTTAAACAACTCTAAATAAGATGACAGGCTTATTATTCAAATGTATTAAATGTCCTCAAATCAACTTGTCTAAAATATATTTAATTTTATGCTTCAATCTATTCACTTGAGTTGCTTCAGCACAGATTCTTGGGGGTCTTTTAGTAAATTTAATCTCAATTTTCTTTTTTTTTTTATTTTTTTTTTATTTTTAGTTTTTTATTTTTTAAATTTTAAAATCTTTAATTCTTACATGCATTCCCAAACATGAACCCCCCTCCCACCTCCCTCCCCATAACATCTTTCTGGGTCATCCCCATGCACCAGCCCCAAGCATGCTGCATCCTGCGTCAGACATAGACTGGCGATTCAATCCACATGATAGTACACATGTTAGAATGTCATTCTCCCAAATCATCCCACCCCCTCCCTCTCCCTCTGAGTCCAAAAGTCCGTTATACACATCTGTGTCTCCTTCCCTGTCTTGCATACAGGGTCGTCATTGCCATCTTCCTAAATTCCATATATATGTGTTAGTATACTGTATTGGTGTTTTTCTTTCTGGCTTACTTCACTCTGTATAATCGGCTCCAGTTTCATCCATCTCATCAGAACTGATTCAACTGAATTCTTTTTAACAGCTGAGTAATACTCCATTGTGTATATGTACCACAGCTTTCTTATCCATTCATCTGCTGATGGACATCTAGGTTGTTTCCATGTCCTGGCTATTATAAACAGTGCTGCGATGAACATTGGGGTACATGTGTCTCTTTCAATTCTGGTTTCCTCAGTGTGTATGCCCAGAAGTGGGATTGCTGGGTCATAAGGTAGTTCTATTTGCAATTTTTTAAGGAATCTCCACACTGTTCTCCATAGTGGCTGTACTAGTTTGCATTCCCACCAACAGTGTAGAAGGGTTCCCTTTTCTCCACACCCTCTCCAGCATTTATTGCTTGCAGATTTTTGGATCGCAGCCATTCTGACTGGTGTGAAGTGGTACCTCATTGTGGTTTTGATTTGCATTTCTCTAATAATGAGTGATGTTGAGCATCTTTTCATGTGTTTGTTAGCCATCCGTATGTCTTCTTTGGAGAAATGTCTATTTAGTTCTTTGGCCCATTTTTTGATAGGGTCGTTTATTTTTCTGGAGTTGAGCTGCAGAAGTTGCTTGTATATTTTTGAGATTAGTTGTTTGTCAGTTGCTTCATTTGCTATTATTTTCTCCCATTCAGAAGGCTGTCTTTTCACCTTGCTTATATTTTCCTTTGTTGTGCAGAAGCTTTTAATTTTAATTAGATCCCATTTGTTTATTTTTGCTTTTATTTCCAGCATTCTGGGAGGTGGATCATAGAGGATCCTGCTGTGATTTATGTCTGAGAGTGTTTTGCCTATGTTCTCCTCTAGGAGTTTTACAGTTTCTGATCTTACATTTAGATCTTTAATCCATTTTGAGTTTATTTTTGTGTACGGTGTTAGAAAGTGATCTAGTTTCATTCTTTTACAAGTGGTTGACCAGTTTTCCCAGCACCACTTGTTAAAGAGTTAATCTCAATTTTCAAAGGAGGGTTTTTTTTTCATGATGGTGATGAAATGTTAATATGCAAATGAATATTTTTCTGTAAGGCCACAATATCATTAAAGAGAACAAATATGATGTGATTTTTAAATCCTCTACTATAAATAAAAATATGAAGCCTTATGTCACTGACATTTATTTTAGTCTTTGTTCTATTTTATTTGCATATTTTAATCAAGTAGTCATAGACAAAGGAGTGTACACTGATATGAAAGTTAATTTAGCAGCCGGGTTGTATGAGGGTTACCTTACTAGGTAGCCTAGATAATGAAGATGGCCGGTGGCAATTGGCCTGTTCCTTGGCAGTGTTCTTTCATAGTCTTTGTGTTGCTTGTGGTGAGTGAAAGACGTTTGTGTTGAGCAAAGTCTGACTGCAGCTGTGTGACCCAGCTCAGGGCCATGGAAACTCAACCTCGTCCTTCTCTCTGCCAGAGTATCTCAGTTTAGAACAAATGGCCTGGAAAGCTTCCCTCTAGTTGCTTCTGCCACCCCCAACCCTGTCCTACCTGGATTTTGAGGTCAAAAAACAGGCCAGTTTATGTAGTGAGCTCATCCCCCTAAAGGTGAAGGGAGTTACACGTACCGCTTTTGAGAACACAGGATTAGCTTGGAAGCTCACTGAGCTTAGGTACTACCCTGCACCAATGTTTCAGATTCAGCTTTTATTGATTCTCTCTTATGAAACATTATGGGAAGAGGTAGAATTCAGCTATGGGTGGTGCAGGTCATTTATTTCAGGCTTTCTATCTGGCAGCTTTCTTTTTTTTTTTTTTAATTTCCCTTATTTATCTCCCTCCCCTGCAAAGGGAAAGGAACATAGGTTTGCTTGTGAAAACATTTAACTCCTTATACACTGTGTTTCATTGGCAGATAATAATGAATGTCAAGAGCTATGAACAAAGAGAGGTCCTTTGGACCAAGGTTGAGGCAGTTGAAGACAAGATTTCTCGAGCAAGGGGTTTTCTCAGGGGATTAAGGGATGGTGCTAACAAGAACTAAGTCGAGAAGGACTGAAATACTGTAGAGTTCAAATTGCTGTAATATTGTAGAAACAAGACATTCTCCTGGGTAATGGAAGTGAAACAGGTGAAGTAGCTGTTCTCCAGTGTATAGCTGGGATTTAACAGTACATTTCACTAATAAACTTCCTGCAGAAATGGGGCACAGTGAGAGAGGAAAGTGCTGCCTTCATCTTATCCAGTAATTGAACTGCTCTTTATTTGACAGTATAAGGATAGGGTTCTCCAGTTGTCGCTGTTTGTAGGGCATTGAATTAACCTCTTTATGCTATGCCTAACAGAACACCCACTACCTATATAGGCATTAAGTTAGAGAAGTCACAGTGCAAATATAGCCACCTCACACTGCTCTTTCCCACTTGGACCAGCTAGTTTTGTGCACAGAAGTTTTTACTGTGTGAGCATCAGACTATATTTGAGGGATAATATTGGAGATATGGAAAATTCAACCAATGACTAAAGATGAGTCAGGACCAATTAGGTGCTGTGATGGGAAAATCACATTCATATGTCTTGCTCTGAAAGGAGCTCAGAGCCATGACAGCCTGAACATTTACACAAGCAGCCTTCCTTTCGTTCAGGTTCCACCTGTCACAGGAGCCCGTGAATGTCTATGTAAGTTTTTCATAAAGCCAAGTGCATTCCGATATCATTACCCCCCTGATCTTTTTTCTGACTTTTGAGTGTAATTTTTTAAATGGGAAAGTCAATATTGTGAGCATCGTTTATTATTTTAGTCTTTATAACACAAGGATAATAAATATTTAACAAATATTTAATGAATATTTCTTGTTCTCTATCAGCAACTTGCTCTAAATGATGTGGAAAAACTGCTGCTATAGTACAGCCTTTGTATACTGATGGAGCCTATTTCAGAAATCCTCATCTTTTAGGTTAGGTTGGGTTGGGCCCAACCTTTTGTGTATTAGGCATGAATATCAGGGAATGCTGACTCATTTCCTGTAGATCTGATTTGGAGAAAGTTTGCATCTCATTAAGCCCAAGAATCTTAGTCAACTTGGCAGTACCCCAGTCAGCCTGCATTGCTTTATTGTCTATTACATGCTCGTATCTATACTAGCTATTTAGGAGGATGATAAAATTCTAATATTTGAAAATACAGCTTCCCCCTACCTATTCTCTGAGATGCATACCCTACTTTAAGTGTTTATCACTAGCTGACCTTTGATTATCTGCTTACTTGTCTATTTTGTTTTCATCTGTGCCCTCCCTCCCTCCCTCCTCCATGTAAGTTTTATCAGGGCAGAGAGTCTCTCTGTTTTTTGCTTTATCTCCAGTGAATAATTCATAATAGGTGCTCAAAAAATATTTGGTGAATAAATGAATGTCCTAGGTTCATCCCAAATGCAGCCTCATCCACAAATAGCCATTCCTGGCAACTCATAACATCCTTTTAAATACTTTCTTCATGGGAAGATATACTTCATACAATCCAAGATTCAAATCAAAACTCATATTCTTATCAGTAATCTATCTCCCAATGTATCTTCGTATCTTTCCTAATGTACTATTCAAATTCTTATCTTTATGTTTTGATTATGTTTCTTGCCTAACTGGGATTAGCCTAAGTTTGAGCCTTTTATTCATTAAAATGAATAGACCTGATTCAAATCCCTTCTTCCCTTGGCAACTTCTATGTACAGTTCAACTCACACTGAACTTTTCTTTCAACCCATATTTTCTTAAAAACATCATGTGTTATTTCCATCTAGGCAACCAATTTGTAAGTTGCTTGTGAACGGAAGTCTTTTTATGCAGTCATTTATGCATACATTATTTTCTTTAGCACCTGAGTAGTATTGGGATTTTGTGTTTGGAGAGAATTATTCTGACAATAATATATGGTGTGAATGACATGGGGTGGTGAAAATAGAAACTGAAAATCAACAGAAAGTTTCTTGTAGTGGCTTACTTTGTTTTCCCATGTAATCTCCCACCATCATCCTTACATCTGTTTAGAGCGATCTATAGCCTCCTTTTCTTTTCATGTCTATCTGGGTCAGCTCTATAATTGCGTAGTCTGTTACTTTGATGATAATGGTGCCTGATTCAGTTCAGCAGAGGTTTCATGAGTATCCACTGAGTGCTAGGACTGAGATACGTACCAAGGCTTCACATGAAATCAAGGCATGTTCCCTGAAGCCTGGAGTCTAGAGAGCCAGCACTGTAGCCTGGAGCCATATTCAGGAGTGCTATGGATGTGTGAAGGATTGAGAAACAGTCCTTTCAAAGCAAAATTTGTTTACTTTCATTGACACTTACAGCTCAATTTAAGCTAGGAACTTCACTCTACACAATTCTCTGTTGCTCTCAAGTATTGAGCATTTACCTACAGTTAACGAATGGATCACATCCATTTCCTACAACTGAGATAACATAATTTAGTTCAAAGCAGCAGTAGTTGAGTTTTGCTGAAACATGTGTCCTTATATTGTCTGAGCCACCAGGGAAGCATACCTATATTCCAGTCAGGGTGTAATAGATGTGCCTAGAAATTGATCATTGATTTAAGCAATGGCAAAGCATGTGTTAAGGTGGATGCCAGGCCACATCTGAGCTGTCCTGTGAGATGCACCATAGTCTAATGTAACTTGAGTGGATCAAGAGCAAGATAAATCTTTTAGTGGAACCAGGATTCTCTGTTGTGTCGTTAGAAATCCCCCTATGTTGAATGAATAAAAATCTATTTATATGTTTAGCTATCTATCTATAATTATACACACACATATGCACATAGTCATGGGGCTGTAAAACATTATTCCACTAAAGTGAAAAAACAAGTCTTATTTTCTGAGACTGATCATTAATGATTTTTAAAAATTGTGTAGATATTCTTAGATTTTGCTAAACTTGTGCAATGTTTTTGTAATGTGATTTCCTTGACAAATCTTGTCCAACTGTCAGGGCACCACAGAACCAACTGGTGTATGTTTCAAAGCAGCTGTTAATGGCAGCATCTGATTGAAAGTTCTGCAGTAGATATACAGGGAAGTACAAGTTAAGCAGCATTGCTGCAGAATACAAATGCCCTTTATTAGTGACTTTCTGACTGCCTTGGCTTCTAACCCCCATCGCAGACAGTAAAATTCCCAGACATGATTTGCTCAGCGTTGGGTCTGGGTTTTTCATTTCTGAATTCTGTGCATGGTGCTGGACTAATTTTTCTTTATTTTTGTCCTGGCTGTCAAATTTTGACACTGGATGGTCATATTAACTTCCCATTTCTTCCCCAAAGCAGATGCCCAGATTGCTCAGTTTCATGGCAATAATTTTTGAAGGCTTTACAAAAGTATAAATTTTCTTTATCATCATAATAAGGCTTGACAAATGGTCCTAAAGGGTCAGGTAGAATTTCCTCATAGCTGAGTGAGTTGGTTGTAATCAGGCTGTTTCCAGGCAACGTGTCCCATGGTTACTGGTTTCTTAATGTCTCTAAAGCTGGAATCTCATTCTGCAAAGGGATGAGAAACCTTGGGAAAATAAATACAGAGGAAGCAATTTCTCACTTCATCTCTTTAAACACACCACTCTGCATTATTTGTTGTTGTTTTTTTTTACTATATTTGCATTTACAAAAATTTATAATATGTCTACAAATAAGATACCCAGAGAAACCAGACCTTGCCCCAAGAGAATGATGTTGGTGCATTAGAGAGATAGCAGGTTTCCTTGCTAGAAATTAGGGAATGTCTGTGATTGAGTTGGATAACCCATCTGTGATCCAGTAGGCTTGCTTTGGCCTGTTGTTACTTAACTGCAGATTTCAGGAGCTGCTTTGTAGAATTGGAAGAAATAGCTTTGGTTCTGTCTAATGCAAGATAACTGAGTGACAGTATGGAAAAGGGGCGTCTCTAAAGCTGAACCCAGGGTCTTCCCGGTGGTCCAGTGGGTAAGACTGGATTCAGTTCCAATCTTTCCAATGCAAGGAATGTGGATTCAGTTCCTGGTGGGGGACCTAAGATCCTACATGCTGTGCAGCAAAAAAAAAAAAAAAAAAAAGTATGCAGAGGAGTGTCACGATCAGTGTATACACCTGAATAAATCTGAAATATGATCCATGAAATTAAAAAAAAGTTAATAAAGCAGAGTGTAGAAACCGTAGGTATATCTCCCATCTATGCCAAAACATTAAAAATTGATGTGAAATAAAAATTTACGGTTTTTCCTCTACCTGTTTTTAGGGAAACTTAATTTGTTAGCTTGCCACCCACTTTATTTTCCAGGAAGCTAGATAGCTGAGACCATGTCCTAAAAATCCCAACAGAAGGTTTGGTCGTCAAGTTCAGGCTATTGGTGGATGCCTGTGGTTGTTGTTTGCTGTGCTTGTTGCTTTGCTAGCTGAGATTCCTGAATCCAAATGCCTTTTGGGAATTGGATGAGAGAGTGGCTGATGGGTGTGAAGCTGAGGGAGCTGTGGATTCTCAGTATGTGAGTCTCACTAGATTCCCAATGACCTAGCTGTAACCAGCTGTCTCTCTCATGTAAAATCTCTGAGGATACTGCTCATCAATGAATCCTTGAGTCTTAAAGCAAGAGATGACATTAGAGATTTTCTAGTTAAGTGCTTTTCTGTTATAAAGGAACAGAGCCTAAAAAATATTGGCTTCTTGTCTGAAATTATCTGTTAGTTATTTTTTCTGTTAGTTACCATTTTCAGCTAAGATTTTTACCTCCTTATGTCTGAGCTCAATACCATTTTCATTAGAACATTTCACATACGTCTTACACTTGGTAAGAAAAAGACTTCAGAGAATCCCAAACAATGGTCTCAACACTCCTTCTCACATCAGATTCATGAGAAAAGGAGTTGGGTGCACATTTCTGAAAATGCACAACCCCCAGGTCTGGGCAGAAATTCAGGGAAGAAATCATGTTAAGAATTAGAAGTACAGTTAGTGTTTTTAAAAAATAATTTGTCTTTATATCAACAAATGAGAGTATAATAAATTATAAGCCAGAATTATACTACCTGATATAATTCAACACTCACAATTATAAATCTGAATTCTTTCAGTGTTTCTTTAGTGTGCAGCTATATACTTGGGCATATTTATAATAAAACAAGCTTTAATTACATTCTACTATTTGTATTACATGTATGGCCCAGAGTTAGAATGCATTAATAATATAAATTACATTGCGTAGTTAAATTCAAACAAACGTGAAAATCTGAATGCGTTATTCAAGGAACTGTTCATTTTCAAGGAATATTTGTTGTTTAGCAAAGACATTTACCATAATATTGTAATACATTCAGAGATTTTCTTTTCTACTAGACTGTGACCTTCTCAAGGGCAGGAATTATTTTCTATTCATGTTTTTGTCCCCACTGCCTTAGCCTAGTGCCAGAAAACTAATAGTTACTACATTCATGTTCATTGAAATGTCTGATACAAATCTTCTTCACCAAATAAACATTTAGAAGGACTTTTTGAGGTGTACTATAATGTTACCCAAATACTGGACACTTTAGATTTTAAAATTTGTTCATTCCTTCTATAGTCAAGTTTACAATTTATTAGGGGGAGAAAATATAACAGTGATTATGGTACAAGATGCTGGGATAATAAAGATGTATTATTGTGTGAAGCTAACTAGAGTAGTACATTTGAAAACACATACCACTGTACAACCTAGGTCATTTTTAAATTTAGTATTTAAGGCGGATACTATTAAAGTGCTCATGCATTTTCCCCTGTGGCTGTGATGGCTGTGTTATCTCTCAACTTTGACTAGGCAGGACTTATAGAAATTCCCTGGACAGCTGTTGTCAGCTTGTGGGCTCCTTGAAATTAACTGATGTAGTTGCCCAAATTCTCAGGATATTCAAAACCCAGAAGTCCTTCATCTAGTCATTGTATTCAAGTTATTTAATTATCTTTACTTTTACTCAGGTGTTTTTCAGTGGTTTTCCCATCCTTGAAATGGCTGGTTATGGGCAAAGGTATTGGTTCATTTCTTTAGATAAATCCCCCAGTACTGTTTTATTCAGTTATGACTTTCACTAATTAGTATATTGCTGAGTGTTTAGTGATGCTGGACTTTCTACCCTGTCCATATGAGGGCCCTTATAACCTGCATATCTGCAGAAATAATAGAGTTCCGATAATTGACCCCATTTGGTGACCATGGTGACCGGGTTTTGTGGAGTTTATCTAATCGTGAGAGTTCATCCAAAAGAAATGCCCTTAAAAAGTTCATAGGTGAGATTAGGCAATGACAAACCATGTTAACTGATGTCATCTCGTTCCATGTGAGATTAATTCTAGCATATTCCATTATTAACACTAGAAGTATTATGTAACTTTGTTAAATCCTGTAGCCTTGTTCGGTTTCTAAGGACACCTGTAACCCTGTTTTGCCTACCCCATCTACCCATGTGGATTTTTCTGCCCTCTATTGCTTCACTTAAGGATGCTGTCAGTCCCTGGGGAGGGAGATTTTTTAAAAATAAAAAATTGGAGGGCTTTTTTCTGAGAGTCAGTATTTTAGAATTAGCCAGGATATGCATTTTCATAGGCAGTTTTGGTGCCTTTGTTATAGGTGCTTCTCAGATCACAATTTCAGTTTCCTCTCCTCAACCCCATCGCATCCATGTAAGCAGTACCTCAATCCATAAATCACAGGGAAGACGCTTAGCCAAGCACGTTAAATATAATTTCTGTTCTTTCTGATGGATAGAAATCTCTCTTCCCTAGTTCTTCCTAATTTCTGTGGTTCCTGGAAGAAATGTGAAAGCAATATATTCTTTAAAAAGCAGTTCATTCTTATGAAGCTTCTTTTAAATTGAGCATGACTGTGATTCATGACAGTCGAGAGGTTTGTTGTAGCTCATGATGAGCTCTAATTGTCTAATTATCTGCCCAGATAAAAAAGTCCAGGTCATTCAAAATTTCCTTCCTCCCTCTGGGTAGAAGACACATGAGACTGTTAACTTTGATTTCTCATGTGATCAATGGCAAAGAATCAAAGATATTGCTAGTTCACATCTTTTTTATATGTCGGTATCTTTCCATTCCTGTCTCATAATATCTTCTGCTCTCTCGAGCTTCTGAAAGCTTAAAACATTCTGTTTTTATTATTGTTTTCAGCTGCTTCCACCTCTGAAACCCTCCACTCTGATACTCAGATTTTTAGAAGATTCTTCCAAGAAGCATGGCTGAAATACTGTTCAGGTTCCTTGCTATTCTGAATACATGGGTTCCAGTTGGCTTTGTCACTACATGCAGAGACATCATTATCTGGTATCCTATACGCATTGTCTCCTCAGTACGCCCCTCCCTTGAATCTGTATATAGGATACTGAATGCAGTTACAATCACCAGCCTGCAGTTGGTACTACAGCATTGTTTGGCAGGATGTCTTCTACTTCCCCGTTCCCTTGAGTGGTAATGACAAGAAAATAAGTAGAAATGAGAAAGGATAGATATGCCCCTAGGAGATTATACTTTTCCTTTCCAATTGACAGCTTGCACTTGTCTCTCTTATGTCTGAGAGGATTCCCTTCCCTCCTCACTCTCCCTCTAAGGCTACATTTCCTCATGGTTAACCTAGTGAAGTTATGTTACATTCTAGAAAGTTTAGGTTCTCTCTCTTTTAAAGTAAACAGAGTTATGGACACAGGAAAACCTGATAAAGTCTACTAAAATAGGAGAAGGAAATAATGTAATTTTTTCCACCTCAAATAAATATTTTGCTTCCTGTGTCCTTCAGGATAGTTAAATTACTCTCATGGAAAGAATTTATCTCTAGGTTTGTCAGAAATAGTTTTCCTAGGAGCTCGTCTGATACCTGTGTTTTCCCCACAAATCTATATTTTGAAACAAGGAGAAGCAGGAAGTTACCAGGTGTCTCGGTAGTTTAATCAATCACAATAGCAACCTACAGACAGTTGACCTTTGAGAGAAGTTCTCTTTGCGTTTATAAACACAGGATTCATACCTTCAGCAGGAAGGGTTACAGCTGTGCTTCTCTTAGGGGATGAGGGACTTATTTCCGTCATTTACTGAAAAATTAGGAATACAACAAATCAAGCTCTTGAGCATTTTGTCAATTTATTGATCCTGAGTTGTGTTTGTGTGATTTGATTTTCAGGTTCATGATGCTCATTTATTCACTCCTTCAATGAACCACCTTTGCAGACAATATGCCATAGTCTATCTGTGCACACATGCTCTGCAGCCTGGGTGCCTGAGTTCAAGGCCATCTACTAACAGTATGACTTTGGGCTTAGTGTTCAAGTGCTCAGTGTTCTCATCTGTAAAATTGGTATAATGATAAGCATGCTATCATGTAGGCATTTTTGTGTGTCAGTGACAGCCACCTGAAAAGGACATTGCAGAGTTTCTGGTACACAGTGAATGTTCAGTGCAGTTCTCATCTTCAGCTTTTCTGTAGCTGGAGCTGAGATGGGTGCTAAAGGACTGCCAGTCTCCAAAAAGAATATTGTTTGTAAAACTCAGTTGTAGAGATTGTGTATTAGTGGCAGATTTAAAATGTGATTTGGTTGTCATTTGTTCAACTTAGGAACACATTTGCTGTATGTCATCTTCTCCCATAATTCCACAGGGGCAGGCTCTGTTTCTTGCCCAGTGGCTGGCACATAGTTGATATTATATATATTGCATATATATATTGTATGAATAGAAATATATAGACCCATTTATAGGGAGGGAAAGAGAGAGGAGGGAGATATTTGGTGTCTCTGCTGCTCTGCATGGGCTTTTGCCTGTAAATCTCCTCTTAGCCAGAGGAATAAAAGAATCCTGAGAACAGAGAGAGGCAGACTGAGGTGATGACGGGGAAGGTCGGTTCTTCCTAAAGCAAAAGGAAGTGTGATGGATGTGGCACAGTCTGAACCTTCTCTTTAGTTCTGACGCTTCCCTGGGATGTGTCATGTGTCATCTCAGTAGGAGAGTCATTGGAGGGGAAAGTAGGACACTCCTAAGTTCCAAGTCAGTTGAAAATTTGTCATAATTCAATAAAAGGAGATGTCCCCTTTATTTTTTATGGCAAAATTATTCTGTGGAGGAAACAGCAGGGAAGGCAGGTCACTAGCTGTTACAGGCTTTTTCATTACCCTGTATCGGAAATCTCATAACCGACTTCATAGAATGAAATATCACCTTCAACAGCGGAGTTACAAGACAAAAGTGGGGAACTCTGACATGTGCTGAAGGAAAACTAATCTTTCTGTGTCTTGCTCCTTCCTTTCCATCCTTTGTATGTTGGCTGAGAAGCAAAATTAGAAATTTGGTTCCTAGATATTAAAACATTTTTAGCTAGTTAATTTTAATGCATCAAGTATTTATTAGGCACCAACTATAATATAATACTTTGAAGAGGAAGAAGAATCATTTACTTAAGCTGTTATTAGTGTTTGGCATTAATTAAGGTATGTATTTTATATGTATTACCCATCAGTTCAGCCAGTTTAGTCGCTTAGTTGTGAGTCGTGTCTGACTCTTTTTGACCTTGTAGACTGCAGTACTCCAGGCTTCCCTGTCCATCACCAACCCCTGGAGCTTGCTCGGACTCATGTCCATCAGGTTGATGATGCCATCCAACCATCGCATGCTCTGTCATCCCCTTCTCCTCCTGTCTTCATTCTTTCCCACCATCAGGGTCTTTTCTAATGAGCCAGTTGTTCACATCAGGTGGCTAAAGTATTGGAGCTTCAGGTTCAGCATCAGTCCTTCCAATGAATATTCGGGACTGACTTCCTTTAGGGCTGACTGCTTGGATCTCCTTGCAGTCCAAGGGACTCTCAAGAGTCTTCTCCAACACTATAGTTCATAAGCACCTTCTTAGGCACTCAGCTTGCTTTATGGTCCAACTCTCACATCCGTACATGACTACTGGAAAAACCATAGCGTTGACTAGATGGACCTTTGATGGCAAAGTAACGTCTCTGCTTTTTAATGTGCTGTCTAGGTTTGTCATAGCTTTTCTTCCAAGGAGCACGTGTCTTTTAATTTCATGGCTACAGTCACCATCTGCAGTGATTTTGGAGCCCAAGAAAGTTAAGTCTCTTACTGTTTCTATTGTTTCCTTATCTATTTGCCATGAAGTGATGGGACTGGATTCCGTGATCTTAGTTTTTTGAGTAATAGCCACAAAAACCAATAGCAAAGTCATCATTATTTCACAGATGGGAAAAAATGGCATCTATAAAAGTTAAATAAGAAATAATTTTTAATAAAATATCAGACAGACCTGATTCCAGCTCTCTCTGACCCTGCAATTGAAAACCTATGGTCCAGGGAATGTGTGGGACAATCAGGAAATGAAGTAACCAGTTGAGATTAGTTAATAGTAACATCATATAGCTTTTAATTACAGACACTAGTCTGTTCTCACAGAAACTTTGAGAAGTAGGTAAAGAGTGATATTAATAATCTTACTACAAAACTGGATAAGCTCGCACTAAAGCAGTTTGGTTTGTGGAGATTCACAAAACTGCTGGGTGTAGTTTCGTAATCATTCCATTATAGTGTACAGACTCATTTTACTTTTTGTGGCTTTTTGAAATACCTTTTCATTCATCCATTCATGTTCATTCTGTCATTCCCTAGTGCTGAAGGCAATGCCAGACAATGAGCATACCAAAGGGGAAAAAGAAAAAAGCAAGGAAAGAAAAACAAAAAAACAGCTAATAAAACACCTTCCTTGGCTTGGAGAGCTGATAGTCCAGTGAGATGTGAGATGGTGACAGAAGCTAAACAGGTAATTAGTGTGTGATAAATTGTGATAAGGATCATGGTGATTTAATACTAAAGGAAAAGGAAAGGGTGGCCTCTGAAAAGCCCTTCTGAGGTCAAAGGAAGCCACTGGGAGAAAGTGATAAGGAAGAGGGCCTTAAAGAGCAGAAGCTAAGTGGCCTATTTAGTCAGGCAAGGTAGAGCAAGGGTTAGCCAGGAAGAATGGCCTGTGCACAAGCTCCAAAGAAATGACCAGTACCATTTAGAGAAGTGCACACAATTCTGCAGGACAAGAGCTGGGCTAGGGAAAGAGGAGGCGCTCAGAGGATGGGGAGAGTAGGGGCTAGAAAGGTCAGAACAGAAGTGGTAGCCTCTGTGGTGCTGAGAAGCTTGGACTTTAGTAAAAAGTGGATGGAGAGACACTGTAGGACTTAATACCAAAGGACTTATGACAGACTTGGACTTGCATTTTCAAAGATCACTCAGCAAGCAAGGTAGAGAGTTGGTTGGCTGGTTGCGGTCACGATTAGGACGATAGTTGGGAATAGCAGTTGGGAGAATGTTGAATGAAATATAAGAACTTTCAGAGACTGGCACAGTGTGAATAAACAGAGATAAGGACTCTGAGCAGAGAAGCTCGCCTCCAGGTAAGGCGGCCAGGAAAGGACATGTCATGTTACGCATGCCCCACCCGCCGCGCCTATTTCACCTGCCTTAGAGATTTGAGGTCCCATCAGTCCCCGCCACATAGGCACACACAATTGAAAGTCACTGCTTAATGAGCTACAGGTTTTCTTTTGTTTTGGTTTTTAAACTGTTGGTATCTGAGATAGGTATTTAGGGCCTCAGAAACATTTTTTCTTTTTAAAGACAGGGTGCAGGGTGAGGGTAAGTATGGTTAGAGTACATGATAACCTAGCAAAAAAGCAGCTGCAGAAATAGAGGTGATTTAAGTGGGGAAATCAGCCTCATAGCAGCTTTATAAAGCCCATGAAAGGAGAGACAGCCCCTCATTGTTGTTGTTCAGTTGCTCAGTCTTGTCTGACTCTTTGCAACCCCATGGACTGCAGCACAGCAGGCTTCCCTGTCCTTCACTATCTCCCGGAGTTTGTTCAAACTCATGTCCATTGAGTCAGTGATGCCATCCAACTATCTCACCCTCTGTCTCCCACTTCTCTCACCGTCAATTTTTCCCAGATTGCAGTCTTTTCCAATGAGTTGGGTCTTCACCTCAGGTGGCCAAACAAAGTATTAGAGCTTCAGGATCAGTCCTTCTGATGAATAATCAGGGTTGATTTCTTTTAGGATTGACTGATTTGATCTTGCAGTCCAAGGGACTCTCAAGAGTCTTCTCCAGCACCACAATTCAAAAGCGTCAATTCTTCAGCATTCAGCTGCCTGCCCATGAAGAAGACATAAGAGACAAAGGTTCAGTCTCTGGGTTGGGAAGATCCTCTGGAGAAGGACATGGCAACCCACTCCAGTATTCTTGCCTGGAGAGTCCCATGGATAGAGGAGCCTGGTGGCTATAGTCCAAAAGATCACAAAGAGTTGGACACAACTGAAGCGGCTCAGCATGTACACACTTCATCCTTCATCTAGTTTCCCAGAAGTTAACATCTTGCAGAACTATAGTATAATTATCAAAACTAAGAAATTAACATGGTACAGTACTATTAACTGCAAATGCTCATTAGAGGAGTCTTCATAAAGGGACTCCAACTAGGTGCAGGGAATAGGTAAGATTTTACTAGTAGGGATAAGGGAAACAGAGAAAACAGGGGCTTGATCAGAGGCCTGCAGTTGAAACAAATAATGGTGACTAACACCCTTTCCATGTGCTGTAAAATACAAGATTCCTTCTCTGAATTTACAGAAGCTGGGTTTTCTGGACTCTCTCATGCTGATGAAAATATGTGTTGAAACTTGTCTAATAACTCAGTGAAGGGACAGATTCATTTTCCAAGCTCCCAGTGGAATATTGAGCACCAACATGAGACCTTTGAAGAGTAATGAATCATAACTATTGATGTGTTTGAGTAGTACAGGATCAGGCTGTGTGCAGGGAGACTTTTTTTTTAATGACCTATATACAGTCACCACTAAATAGAGTTTCCTGAAGCGTAATCTGAGTTTATCTACTTGTACCAAAGCTATAATTCTCTTAGAGACAGCTTCCTGAGACTTGGTAAGGGGAGAATGCCCTTCCTCCAATTAACTGGCGGTGCTGGATAGGCTCTGGGAATGATCCTCATTCTGATGACCGTTATCAGGTGTTCATTAAGTAAATGAAACCCAGGTCAGTTAGTTTGATCCCAGATGGCACCTGCCAATGCAGGAGACATAAGAGACACAGGTTTGATCCCTGAGATGGAAGGATTCTTGCTAATCCAGTATTCTTGCCTGGAGAATCCCATGGACAGAGGAGCCTGGCAGGCTATAGTCCATAGGGTTGCAAAGAGCTGGATGCGACTGAAGTGACTTAGCCCCCACACACAGGTCAGTTAGATTGATAGTGCTCAATACTGGTCTGGGAAAGTTCCAGATTAATTAATAAAACTCTTGGTACTGGTGTCCCCATCTCTGCTATCCACAGAATGAAATTTCATAAACATATTTACCCACATCTCCTTAACTAAAGCAAAAATAGACCACAAGGAATTATTCTGAAGTTTACCAATGTTCCTGATATATTAGTGCTTTCATAACTGTGTCTTGAACTTTCACAATACATTATTTCCAGTGAACTTTGTTGTGCAGTCTCATTGAATTCTTCCCTCCTGTTTGCTTATCTTATCTGATAGATTCAGTAGCTAAGATGCAGACTGATTATTGATTTTTCCTGAATCGTGCCAAAATGGTGACAAAATTGGTGACTGACTTCTCACCCAATGCCTCTTATTTTGTCCCAGTGTTCTTGATATGTGTAAGTTAACTAGAAGCCTAGGCTGAGAAGACATATTCCTTACGTAGAACACGTTCCAAAATGTGAAACCTCAGAGCTCAGGAAATCTGAGTGCCAGGCTCCCATCAGCTCCACTTCTGACTAGTCAGCAGGACATTGTACTGAATGCACTGTAGCATTTACAAATTCTGCTCTTAAACAAATATTTGTATAAGTGGTATTCGTTCTTATCTTGAAATATATAGGCAACATGTGATTTAACCCCAATATTTCACTATTAAAGGTGACTTTTTTACAATGAGATTTATTTGTTCATTTATTGAAGTATTGACTATAATTCCCTGTGCTCGAGCTCAGCTGTCTGACTCTTTGCAACCCTGTGGACTGCAGCCCACCAGACTCCTCTGTCCATGGGATTTTCCCAGCAAGAATACTGGCCATTTCTTCTTCCAGGGGATCTTCCCAACCCAGGGATCAAACCTAAGTCTTCTGTGTCTCTTGCATTGCTGGTGGATTCTTTACTGCTGAGCCACTATGGATGTCCAATGCTCCCTGTGCTACACAGCAAATCCTTGTTACTAATCTGTCTTACATATAGTAGTTTTATCTGTTAATCCCACATCCCAAATTTGTCCCTTTATCCCTAATGAAATTATTGAAAACTATTTTCTGGTTTAAAAGTCACCTGTGCACACCATTGCTCCCTTATTTATGCTGATTGATTTTTTTTTTAATTTTTGCTTTGAAGATAATCCTCACACTATTTAATAACTTAGAAATCATTGTGCTTAGTTTTATGATATGTTCCCTTCGGCCATAGTCATATGGAATGAAGACCTGACTTACCAATCGACCTAGTGAATTAGCTCCCAACTGCCTTGGAAAGAATCCTCACACTGGAATAGACCAAACTCATATTACCTGGTTGTCTTGGAAGCATAGTTTTATGATTAGTTTGGTGAAGATAAATGAATGAGAGCACTCAAAAGAGATTTTTCCTTTAGTTTTTTTTTCCTAACGTGAAGTTGATCTGCCTAAAACCAGTGTGGACAAAAGGGGGAAAAATGGTCATATTATTCTGGAAAGAGAAACAAAGAAGCAGCAAAGAATGCTATCAACATAAATCATTTCTGGGGGAAGAAAAGCCAGAATAAAGGTTATTCTAAAATAGCTTATAAGAAGGAAGATATAATCAACCTTTGTTTCTTGCTCTTTAATGAATAAAATTCCGAGGCATTAAATGTTAGATAAACCTTTCACTTTCATTAACATCTAGATTTGATCTTTTAGCTAATTAATCTTGGTAACTAGAGAGTAAATGTCCACAGTTCTAAGCATCAGAGTTGGCAGCTTTGCCATGAAATGACATGAAGCATAAAGAAAAGAAAATCCAACATATTTGAATCTAGGAAAGGGGCATTTGCTTTGAAGTGTTGGATTTGGTCCTTGTATTTATTAAACTCTTTCTGTTTCTCATTTTTTTTTAGAGAAATTTGAAATTCTCAGATGGGTAAGGACCTCACCAATCTCCAACTGCAGACTCTAGACACTTCTGCAATAAAGCAATACAAGAGAGCTATCTATCCCATTCTAAAAGCACAGAGATTCTGTCAGGTTAGACAGTGATGATGGTGTCATTCTGTTTGTTGTCCTCTCCCTTCTGAGCGTGGCAGGAGATCTTATGGGCTGATATTGAAAGAAGTTCCAGTTCTTGGGAATAGTGAGAACTCATGTTGCATCCTCTTCCAGTAGTCATGTCTTCTTCAACTTTTTCTTAGGCATATCCCCTCAAAGACCATCATCATTAGGGTTTTATTTTTTAATGATGAGATAATTGGTAGGTTTGCCTGGTATTACTAGACTATATCTGGGTATTACTCATGTTACCAAACAATATTTAATTAAATGCTTCATTGAGAACTTTTTATAGAGGAATATGTTATATGTAGGGGCTTCCCTGGTGGCTCAGAGGTTAAAGCATCTGCCTGGAATGCGGGAGACCCAGGTTCGATCCCTGGGTTGGGAAGATCCCCTGAAGAAGGAAATGGCAACCCACTACAGTACTCGTGCCTGGAGAATCCCATGGAGGGAGGAGCCTGGTAGGCTACAGTCCATGGGGTCGCAAAGAGTCGGACACGACTGAGTGACTTTACTTTACTTTACTTTTACTTTATGTTGTATGTATAAAGAGAGATATGAAACTTATTCTCTGTTTCTTTAGTGTCATTTGCACATGCCACATTCTATCTGGTTACAATATCATCAACTTTCTCTCCTTTTCTTTCTGCACTATTTCTTTCCCATATTCTTTTTTTTTTTTTTTTTTAATCTTCTGTAGTCATCACCTTCTACATGTTGGTCTGTATGTCTGCCTTACCCCTTTCTTTACTGTTCTATAACTGCTCCTGCTTGACTCACATACCTGAACTTGCATGGAGGGCTTCATAATTTCTGTGGAATCCTGTAGTTGGTTACTGAATGTGCTTCTCTGCACATCTGAGAGGCACTATTTGTCTCCTCATGCTGCTGCTGCTGCTAAGTCGTGTCCGACTCTGTGCGACCCCACAGACGGCAGCCCACTAGGCCTCCCCGTCCCTGGGATTCTCCAGGCAAAAGCACTGGAGTGGGGTGCCATCTCCTCATACTAACACTTCAATACAGAAATCCTGTTATTCAAGAGGAAAAAGACTGACTTCAGCATGTCACCAAGAAAACCATCCCATTTAAAAACAAAACAGACTTTCTCACATTAGTATGCCATGTTTCTTCTCTTTAAAGCATTCTTTTGCTCCAGCAGAACAGCCATTTTTCAGACTTCCTCCTAGAGATTAGGATTTCTATTTTAACACATAAATACCCGACAGGTATGGATTATTTTTACAATGATATAATATTTATTGATTTTATTAGGAACAAACAAAAAATGCTCAGAGGAGGAAAGTGAAGTGTAACTATAATTCCAGCACTGTTAGATCTTGATTTGATGCCTCAGTCTTTCTATGTGTATAACATAAACCAAACATTTGAGATCATGTTGATCTTAACATATCAAAATATTAATATTTTTCTATTACACAAATATTTAAAAAATTAACTGCCTATTCTTTATCACTGATGTATTATTTTACTACTGTTGGATATTTCTGTTTTCTCCAAAGCTTTGCTTTTCTAAATAATTCTGCGGTAAAACTTTTGTGCAGAAAATGCTGTTTCTCTAGGCTGATTTCCTGGTGTGAGCTAATAGGATAAGGGGTGTGAGCTAATAGGATAAGGGGTATGAACATTTTCAGGCTCTTGATAAGTATCTCTTAATAGGTTATTGAAACTGATTGTACTTATTTGTCTGGTAGAGTCTTAGTGTTTTTCTTATCATTCTCTTCGAGCTCTTTCTAAATAAATGTGGTTCAGTACATTTAAATGATCATAATTTCTATACTGGCAGTAAAGTAGAGTGCCCTCTACTTTACTCTGAGCTTCCTTGTCACCCCTGTATTTGTGAGACGTAAAGTTGTATTGGGGGCAGGAGGAGAAGGGGACAACAGAGGATGAGATGGCTGGATGGCATCACTGACTCGATGGACGTGAGTCTGTGTGAACTCCGGGAGTTGGTGATGGACAGGGAAGCCTGGTGTGCTGCGATTCATGGGGTCGCAAAGAATCGGACACGACTGAGCAACTGAACTGAACTGAACTGAACTGAAAGTTGTATGCTTATAATCTTATTTTAGGTGAAGCCATACCTAGAGAATAGGGGTGACAGATTCATGATGGATTATTTGGCCAGCCTCCCTTCTCTCATTGCTAAGGAGATAGACAATAACTAGAGAAAGATCCCTGTGGGGAGGAAAGAGATTGGAGCAAAAGAAAATGTGAAAAAATGCCTTGAGGGTTTTATACAGATACCCAGCTCCCAGTTCTGCTTACAGTTAAGTCTCTTCATAAAATTTAGCAAGAAAAATTAGGTTGACCTGTTCTTTCCTCAGTTTACTTTGGTAGCTCAGTAGTGTCCAACTCTTTGCGACCCCATGGATTGCAACATGCCAGGCCTCCCTGTCCATCACCAACTCAAAGAGTTTACCCAAACTCATGTCCATTGAGTCAGTAATGCCATCCAACCATTTCATCCTCTGTCGTTCCCTTCTCCTCCTGCCTTCAATCTTTCCCAGTATCAGGGTCTTTTCAAATGAGTCAGCTCTTCACATCAGGTGGCCAAAGTATTGGAGTTTCAGCTTCAACATCAGTCCTTCCAATGAATACTCAGGACTGATTTCCTTTAGGATGGACTGGTTGGACCTCCTTGCAGTTTAAGGGACTCTTAAGAGTCTTCTCCAACACCACACTTCAAAAGCATCAATTGTTCAGTGCTCAGCTTTCTTAATAGACCAACTCTCACATCCATACATGACTACTGGAAAAACCATAGATGGACCTTTGTTGGCAAAGTAATGTCTCTGCTTTTTAATATGCTGTCTAGGTTGGTCATAACTTTCCTTCCAAGTAGTAAGCGTTTTTTAATTTCATGTCTGCAATCACCATCTACAGTGATTTTGGAGCCTCAAAAAATAAAGTCTGCTACTTTTTCCACTGTTTCCCCATCTATTTGCCATGAAGTGATGGGACATGAATAGTACGAACAATATGTGCTTTCTTATCCCACCTCTATTCTGTTCCTTGCTGTTTCCCTAGATACCTCTTTTGTCACTTCTATCATGTCAAAAGTGACCTTGATTTCCATTTTATCCTGATTTTACTGCATAAAAATGTAGTATGTTAGAGTAAGGGCAGCCTCAATGCATGATTCTGCTCCCCTTCTAGTCTGGTCCTTTTCATTTAGGAAAGCCCCACAAATCTTCACAGAGTGATTTGGCCTAAGATTTAAGAACAATTGAAATATTTCTATTGTTGTTTTTGTTAGCTTATATTTAAGCTAACAAAAATAACTTGGCCCCATTTGAGTATATCTGATTTTCTTCAGGGGATTAAAAACATTCTTTTTTCCTCAGAGGAGGCAAGAAGATCTTGCTTTTCTCCTGGTTTAAGGCCTGACATTTTACGGATCTTCATTGGATCTAGAATGCTAAACCTAGTTACAGTAGGCAATGACGATTAATCCTATCATGTTTGGCTCACAGACAATGGCCAGCGGGTTTTTACCATCTGAAGAGAAAAAGAAACAGTTCCTTAGGAAAGAGTTTGGTGCTTCAAAATGAAGCTCTCTGGCTTTGTGTTTGTGGTATATGGGATACAGAACGTTTGAATGTGCACTACAGACTTGTGTTCACAAACTGAATTTAAGAGAAAAGGGAGGATGTATTCACTACTTTATAGATGAAGTTAAGTGACTTTTAAGGATCACTGCAACTAAAAGTTATGGAGGTGAGATTTCTAGGCTAGCTTTATTTGGATTGTATCATACTATATAAAGTAAATAAGCTATAACAAAGTTTATAGTCACCTAAAATATGACTGCAACATGACGTTATCTGGAAGGCTATGACTGGGAGACAAAAAAAAAAGCAAATCAGTCAAGGAGAGGATGAATGTGAATATGATTGTGAAGAAACAAGGAAAAGTTTTCCACCCATTTGAGAGTAGGTCGATTCCAGAAAGGTCATGGTTTATCTGCATCAGTGGGAGATACTAGTGAAAGTTACCTGGTGCAAGACAGGAAATGCTTTAGACAATCATAACGTAGACTGAACACTCACAGTCAAGATAGACATTGAAGATTTTTGAAGTGACTTGTCAAATGAGATCACTATTTTACAAATGTCTTGTGTTCAATTAATAGCTGACGTTTCAGTAGAAAATAAATTCCAGTTTCTATATAAAAACAACTTGACATTTTTCAGTAATACTTTTTAATGAGCATTGCTCTGAGCTATAATATAATGAAATTTGCTTAAAAGTAGAACAGGCTGGTAATACTTGGCAGAACTTAGAGGCATATGGTAGAACAGTTGTGATTCATTGGCGAAGGCTTTCAGTTTTTGGAAAGCTAGAGGCTTTCAGCATAGTGGACTGCATCTTGATATTCAGTCCCAGAAAGGAACCACAGCAAAACAATATGCTTAAATCACATTAGCCTGATATATATTTAAATCATTTTCCCTTTGAATTAATAGTTATAATTACAGGCTATGTTCATACTGCAAAGTGAAATAGACAATTGAGGAAATTTTCCTGGTAATTCATATTCTATACCATTTTGTAAGAAATATAGAAAATTGTGACTGTTTTGAGGGCAAGGAATTGATTGTTTGGGTTAAAAAAAAAAGCGGCTGAGTCTCCTCACTCTGTGTTAGTAAGTGTAGCATAATGAATTTAGTTTCCTACAAATTTACTTTAACTTTTTTTCACTATGGTAAGAATACTTACATGAGATTTACCCTTTTAGCAGATGTTTAAGTGTGCAAGATAACATTGTTAGCTAAACTTATTTTTAATAAATAATAAGAGAATATATGTATATGTAAGTTAAGCTAGGAGCATGCTATAATAGTAAAATCACTTAGAAGCAAGATTAATATCTAATCAGAAGATCAGTGATCCCACAAGTAGGCCTGATTACCAAAATACCAAATGGCATTTCCTTTATCTTTTTATAGAGAGAAGGCTAATTTTGTTTTTATACTTTAAGAAATCTCAAATGAACAGTGCATGAATCACCTATTTTCCTTTTATGGTATATTAATTCAATATGTTTATTAAAGCCATTTATTCTCCGGTAGTATTATTTTATTCTTCAATTAAACCAGTACATTAATGCCTTTAGGAATTCCCCCTAACCTCAACTTGTCATCATGAATTTATTGAAATGTAGCAAATGGTAAAATAATGAGCTGCCAAATGGCTTCCTTTTGGTTTCACTAATTTATGTTTGTGGCTTGTCAGTCACACTCTATATACAGCTAGAAATTTGCAGCTGAGAAGAAATTCTCCCACTTAGGGATTACCTTGTCAGGATACATGGAACATGATATAATCATTTTATTCTTTTTATTCCCCTGCTTCATCAGTCTTTATGAAGTTTTCTGAAAACATGCTGTTTTTCCTACTTTAACCTTTTTGGGTACTTATTTCCTTCCCTTTTTGAGTAATCTCTTATAACAGCTTCAGGGGGGAGATAAGAAGAGTAGAGATAACTGGAAATGGTCATAATAATGCTGCTAATAATAACAGTCTATCATGTGAAACTGACTTGTAAGTGGGTGACGGAGCCCCTGGCATTTCACTGCCAGGCTGGACTACAAACGAAGATGCACTGAGAGGGCTTAGTTATTTGTCTGCTGTCCTGACTCTGTCGTTTTCTTTTTTCCTTTTGTGTTGGCCTTAATGGAGGGCACCTCGCATCTCATTTGTTTTTGCTTCCCTGTTTAACATGCTCAGCACGTCTACTTCCCATTGCCATTTCCTCAAAACCTGTTCCTCTCCTGTAAAGATATATAAAATCATGAGAATTATACCATCTCAGGCTTATTTTATCCCTGCTTCTTATTTTCGTTCTACAAGCTTAGCCATCTTGAAAACCCTAATAGAATCTTTCTTTTTCCCCCCAGATATGAAAAGCAGAAGGGAGAAATTTTACATACTTTTCACCAAGTTCAAATAATATTAAACCTCTAAACTTTTGAAGCATATAAGTAAGTTATTATCAGGATTAAAAAATATGCTTTTTGGATATGCACTTTTTTTTTCCTCAGATGAAGTATAATAAATAAACCATGTCAGATATAATAGGATTCAGTTGAATAGTATTTCTTCAAAGAGCAAGTAAAGATGGTTTTTAAATTAAAATTAAATGCATCTAATTAGCAGTTATTATATTGCTTAATTTGGGGACAGTTTTAAGGAACAGGCAGTCATTTACATCGCATGTTTTTAAACAAATTGTAGAGGAATAGAAATCACTAAATTATTACCAATTCTTTCTAGTCTTTAAAAGATTTCTAAGTGTGGCAGTAGTCCCTGAATTTTCATTGCCTCCCTCTGGATCCTGGAATAAAACAAAATGGATGCCTTGGATAAACCTGCTATTTGTTCACTTTTATCATGGCGTTGTATTTAATAAGCCTTTAGTTGAATACACATAATGGGGAGAAATCTGTTCTGAAATTTAAATTAATGAAAGCTTTTCACAGTGGCTTCCAATAAAAAATTTAGGCTTCTTTTCAGAGCACGGGTAAGGATGGGAATTCTGATTAGCCACACAATGTAGACTGCTTCGTGATTCATCTCTGCAAATCAGCAGTTTGAAATCCTATAGTTAGCATTGGTTGCTCTCCAGTAAGATTTTATGAACATCAGCTTGTTATTTGGCAAAAAATGCAATGTCAGTTGTCCAGACATCGTTTTTTCTCAATGAGCACATGTTCATGTGTTAAATAATCATAGTACTAAATCAATTACATTATTATTTCCATTGGCAGAGGTTAATACCTTGTGAGGTATATTTACATCATCAGAAGGCTAAACTTTGTGAACCTTGGAGCAAAGGAATCATTATACAAATGGAGATGATAAATAAGCCAGAGAATGGGTGTTTCTTGAGGATTTGGGTGCCCTTTTACCTATTTTAGGAGAAGGAAATGGCAACCACTCCAATATTCTTGCCTGGAGAATTCCATGGATGGAGAAGCCTGGCAGGCTCCCTTCCATGGGGTCGCAACGAGTCAGAAACAACTGAGCAACGATGGCTCACTCACTCATTCACTTAGCTATTTTAATTTATATGAGTTTATGTTTTTGGCTTTCTTCATAAAATAATTCAATTGAGTTAAGACTAACAGAGCTAAAAGGGACTGTTTGTCTGATTCAACATTGTAACAACCTCTGCATAAACCAGTGCTTTAACAGCTTCTGTGCTCAGGGTAACTGTTCTGAAGTGGGAAAGTTGGTTCTGATTTCATTAGTAACTATTTCCTGTTTCTTACTGTTTGCTGGGTACCATGCTGGATGATACAGAGTATCTGTTGCTTCACCCCTCAGAACAGGTTTGATAGGCCTTCTCTTAATCATCCTGGAGAAGCAACACCTACAGAAAGTTTTGCTTAAGTGATTCATATTCTAAGTTCATCTTTCATCTGGAAAATGTCTCATTGTTCAATGATTATTTTTCCTCTGCTTTCTGGATAAGGATAAGAAGGCTGTTAGAAAGCTTTGGAGAGATTCTTCCACTCTCTAATACTGGAACCATCACTGAAACTGGGGAGCATGCGCACTTTTCCATACCTTTGTACAATCAAGGAGCACTGACCATGTGCTGTTTCAAGAGCCTGTACTTACAAAAGGGAGTATGTGAGCTGGACCCTATTCCTGCCCTGAGAATTGCAACCAGTGCATGTTTGCTGGCAAGAGTTTGTTATTTTCCATTCAAGCCAAAGTGACTTGCACCAACAGCTGGGTTTTCCTGCTATCACTTGGAAGTTTATTTCCCCCACTATCTATTCAAGCCCTCCTTTGGGAGAAGATGGAATTCTTCTTAGACATTCTCCCTAGAGAATTCTTTCTTTAAGAGTGTGCACTTTGCTAACTCAGTCCCACTTTCAAGGGAAAACACAAATTTATTCATTCGCAACTGTGAATGTATATTATAGTGTTCAATGGGCTAAATATTCAAGTTTTGCTGTTGTTCAGTCGTCCAGTTGTGTCCAACTCTTTGTGGCCCCATGGACTGCAGCATGCCAGGCCTCCCTGTTCTTCACCATCTCCCAGAGTTTGCCGAAGTTAATGTTCATTGCATCGGTGATGCTGTCCAGTCATCTCAGCCTCTGATTCAAGTAATAAGTAAATATTCAAGTAGTAAGCTATTATTTATTTAAAGCAATGTAAGCAGTTCTTTAAATGTGACCAAACATGCTTGGAAAACAATAAATTCAATGAGATGGTTCCCTAGTATCCTTGATTCAATGGACATGAACCTTGGGTAAACTCCAGGAGATGGTGAGTGACAGGAAGGCTTGGTGTGCTGCAGTCCATGGGGTTGCAAAGAGTCAGACACAACTTAGCAACTGAACAACATCAGCAACAAGGCTTTCCCAGGCCTAGCTTTGCACAAGTAAGAGACTCATCTCTCAGAACCTTCAGGTAGATCTCAGATGCCATGGTACAACTACCATCTCCCACCTTTACCCTCTTCTTAAATCAGAATATTTTCTTTTGTCTTATTTTTTTCTCCAAATGTATTCTTATTATATAACCAGAAAGAGTAAATATAACAGAGAAAGGGCCAATCCCATAACATCATTCATGAGGGAGTATCTGTCCTCGACAATGCATTTTATATATTTTGCTTTAAGAAGCATAGTTGTTGAGTATGACATTGTGAAGATTTATTTCTCATTCCTTTTGAAGTTAAGTTAAAACTGCTTTTCTTGGTTACGCATTTATTAAAGACAATCATTTATAGTTTATAAAGAATATTTCCCTTATATACACGACACTGTCCTGATAATGGTCCTTGAAAGCAGCTACTCGCACCCGCTGGTGTCAACACCAGTATTCAATCTAGATTGGCTTCCTCTTGAAGTGTATCCAATAAGACCATAGAGCAAACACTTCAGGTCCCAGGGAAGATGATAAAATACCCATAAGTTTTCTGGATCCTTGGGTTGATTGACACTAATAAGGGAACCAATTTTTGATGTTGGGAAAGAAATGTGTTCATCTCCAATGACGATTTCAAGCTTCTGCTACTGTACTTGGTTAGGAGGAGGCCAAAAAGCATCATCCTCTTTGGGAATGTCAGTGTCATCAGCTATTCCCTTCAGTTCCTCCATCACACTTTTATGTACATAAGCTTGTTTTCTGATCATGACATCATTTTTATAATCACTGCTATTGGCATATCTTGATTTCCATCAGGTCAAAACTTAGACTCTAGGAATTCAAAGCTAAACTTGCCGTTGTGACCCATCCAATGATGCAGACATAAGTCCCTCTCCATGTCTCTGAAAGTTGCTTTTAATTTCAAGAAAATCTACATTCACTTAGGCTAGCTAAATAGCACTTGTATAGCTACTTTGGTGGTGGTTAGAAGAGCCACTTGCATAGGAATTTTGATAGTTGTGCTGAAATAAGGAAACATTAAAGCAAAGTTGGGAACGCCAACTTTGCTCAGCCAAGCAGGAAAGGAATATTTTGGTTTGCCTGCCTTGCCTTCTTTTTTCTTTTTTCCTATGTTTCAACATTTAGTGGCTACTTATGAGAAAAGAGCACTTCAATTTAAAGTGAAATTTTAGAGTTCTTAATTGATGGTAAGTAATTGAAACAAACAAAAATATATAGTTAAAATCTAAAGTAAAACTCTAGGGAAACCACCAAAAATTAAATAAATAAAAAATGATGACTGGTCAGAGAAGGGCCCTGAAGTTTATATGAGAAATTTGGCCTTAAAACACTGTAGACTTCTGTCATTGTCATCTGTCATCATCGTCATCATTATTATTTCAATTTGTATAAAAGTTGTTGACAGTAGAATATGAACTACAGTATCTTGTAAGGTCTCCTGTCCCAGGGTGTGGCAGTATAGGTCACACTCCCAATATCTACTCACATCTTAATTCTGCTTACTAACAAGATGGAGGAGACATGCTAGCAATGATTGTCAGTGATGTTAGAGTGAAATCTTTCATCTTAAAATATAATCTTAAGAGTATGCCTACAAAGAAATGAAAAAAGCAAACTGGCTGTCTGAGGAGGCCTTACGAATAACTGTTAAAAGAAGGGAAGCGAAAAGCAAAGGGGAAAAGAAAAGATATACCCATTTGAATGCAGAGTTCCAAAGAATAGCAAGGAGAGATAAGAAAGCCTTCCTCAGCTATCAATGCAAAGAAATAGAGGAAGACAATAGAATGGGAAAGACTAGAGATCTCGTCAAGAGAATTAGAGATGCCAAGGAAACAAGATGGGCTCAATAAAGGACAGAAATGGTAGGGACATAACAGAAGCAGAAAATATTAAGAAGAGGTGGCAAGAATACACAGAAGAACTGTACAAAAAAGATCTTCACAACCCAGATAGTTATGATGGTGTGATCACTCACCTAGAGCCAGACATTCTAGAATGTAGAGTTATGTGGGCCTTAGGGAGCATTACTACAAACAAAGCTAGTGGAGGTGATGGAATTCCAGTTGAGCTGTATCAAATCCTGAAAGATAATGCTGTGAAAGTGCTGCACTCAATATGCCAGCAAATTTAGAAAACTCAACAGTGGCCATAGGACTGGAAAAGTCAGTTTTCATTCCGGTCCCAAAGAAAGACAATGCCAAAGAATGCTCAAATGACTGCACAATTGCTAGTAAAGTAATGCTCAAAATTCTCCAAGCCAGGCTTCAGCAATACATGAACTGTCAAATTCTAGATATTCAAGCTGGTTTTAGAAAAGGCAGAGGAACCAGAGATCAAATTGCCAACATCTGCTGGATCATCAAAAAAGCAAGTGAATTCCAGAAAAACATCTATTTCTGCTTTGTTGACTATGCCAAAGCCTTAGACTGTGTGGATCCCAATAAACTGTGGAAAATTCTGAAAGAGATGGGCATACCAGACCACCTGACCTGCCTCCTGGGAAATCTGTATGTAGGTCAGGAAGCGACAGTTAGAACTGGACATGGAGCAACAGAGTGGTTCCAAATAGGAAAAGGAGTACGTCAAGGCTGTATATTGTCACCCTGCTTATTTAACTTATATGCAGAGTACATCATGAGAAACGCTGGGCTGGAGGAAGCACAAGCTGGAATTAATATTGCTGGGAGAAATATCAATAACCTCAGATGACACCACGCTTATGGCAGAAAGTGCCAAAGAACTAAAGAGCCTCTTGATGAAAGTGAAAGTGGAGAGTGAAACAGTTGGCTTAAAGCTCAACATTCAGAAAACAAAGATCATGGCATCCGGTCCCATCACTTCATGGGAAATAGATGGGGAAACAGTGGAAAGAGTGGCTGACTTTATTTTTCTAGGTCCAAATACTGCAGATGGTGATTGCAGCCATGAAATTAAAAGATGCTTATTCCTTGGAAGGAAAGTTATGACCAACCTAGAGACATTAATTTGCCAACAAAGGTCCGTCTAGTCAAGGCTATGGTTTTTCCAGTGGTCGTGTATGGATGTAAGAGTTGGACTATAAAGAAAGCTGAGCACAGAAGAATTGATGCTTTTGAACTGTGGTGTTGGAGAAGACTCTTGATAGTCCCTTGGACTGTGAGGAGATCCAACTAGTCCATTCTGAAGGAGATCAGCCCTGGGATTTCTTTGGAAGGACTGATGCTAAAGCTGAAACTCCAATATTTTGGCCACCTCATGCAAAGAGCTGACTCATTGGAAAGGACATTGATGCTGGGAAAGATTGAAGGCAGGAGGAGAAAGGGACAACAGAGGATGAGATGGTTGGATGGCATCACCAACTGAATGGACATGGGTTTGGGTGGGCTCTGGGAGTTGGTCATGGACAGGGAGGACTGGTGTGCTGAACCTTATGGTGTCACAAAGAGTTGGACACGACTGAGTGACTGAACTGAACTTAATATCATTCTGGCTTTAAAACTTTTAAACTTGAATCTACCATTCAGTTTGAGAGTGGCAGCAGATGGTGTGGTTAAGATGTCCCTGCTCCTTGCCTACTTCAACCATTGATTTACTGGGTAACCTTGGCCAAGTTCCTTGGTCTATCTGACTTTCAGCTCCCTTATTTGTAAATGGAAAGATAGCTTCAGATGACCTTTAAGGCTATTTCCAGATCTTGAATATCATAAATTTATAAACTAATTCATGTAAATGGCCAGTTAGATTGATTTCTCCATTAACAATTATTTACTTAAGGTCCCAATATATATTCAGTCTAAATTTGTCATATTATTCCTCTTTCTGAATCCTTTAAAGATGACCTAGTTTTCTGTTATATCTGATGTGATGATGCTTTGATAGATATTTATTCTGAGCCACTATTTACTCCTCCCAAATGGTTTCTGAGGCTGGGCAGCTGCTGAGGGTTATTCACTATCTCCTGGGAAATCATCCAAAACAAGAATGCAACCAAGGAGGGACATGGGATGCCCATAGGGATCAAGTTCTAACTCTTTCCTCTGTGGCAAAAAAAAAAAACAGGATTCTTTGACTTTTAGACTAACATAAATCAGGGCCTCAGAAACCAACTAGTTGAGTTCCATCCATGATGCAGAGTGGATTGTCGTGCTACACCTTTTTGAAATGGACTACTTCTGAGGCTGCTTGTAGCATCTTTGAACAACTATAGCAGTAGCTATCTCAGATAAAATATATAAATGTAGCCATTTTAGAAATCTAATGTGTATCAACATAGGTGGTTGATAAAGTATGTGGAAGTAAATATAAGAATGGATTGGGAGATTTTGAAAAACATTAGATTCAGAAACCTGTTTTTCATAAATCATCAATTCCCGGCATCACTGTCAGTATGCTTGTTTGTCTTGTCTATCTGTGAGATTGAGCTATCAGGAAATTTTCTTTGTTGAACTCTCAGCGTTTGACACACTAGCTGTGTTCAACTTCTGCAAAACTGAGACCAGACACTCACTGACACTAGATGTTATCTGAACGCTTGTGGCAGAAAGTGAAGATGAACTAAAAAGCCTCTTGATGAAAGTGAAAGTGGAGAGTGAAACAGCTGGCTTAAAGCTCAACACTCAGAAAACAAAAATCATGGCATCTGGTCCCATCACTTCATGGGAAATAGATGGGGAAACAGTGGAAACAGTGTCAGACTTTATTTTGGGGGGCTCCAAAATCACTGTAGATGGTGACTGCAGCCAGGAAATTAAAAGACGCTTACTCCTTGGAAGGAAAGTTATGACTAACCTAGATAGTATATTCAAAAGCAGAGACATTACTTTGCCAACAAAGATCCGTCTAGTGAAGGCTATTGTTTTTCCTGTGGTCATGTATGGATGTGAGAGTTGGACTGTGAAGAAGGCTGAGCGCCAAACAATTGATGCTTTTGAACTGTGGTGTTGGAGAAGACTCCTGAGAGTCCCTTGGACTGCAAGGAGATCCAATCAGTCCATTCTGAAGGAGATCAGCCCAGGGATTTCTTTGGAAGGAATGATGCTAAAGCTGAAATTCCAGTACTTTGGCCACCTCATGAGAAGAGTTGACTCATTGGAAAAGACTTTGATGCTGGGAGGAATTGGGGGCAGGAGAAGGGCATGACAGAGGATGAGATGGCTGGATGACATCATTGACTCGATGGACGTGAGTCTGAGTGAACTCCAGGAGTTGGTGATGGACAGGGAGGCCTGGCGTGCTGCGATTCATGGGGTCGCAAAGAGTCGCACACGACTGAGTGACTGAACTGAACTGAACTGAAGCAGTATATTGCTCAGAGAATTGAAAAGTTGTATCTCTGATTTGGGGATCTCAGGACTCAATCAGTTAATTATTTTTATTACCCTACAGAAATGTATATTTGTCAGTGGCATCCGTACTCCAGTTTTAAATATTTGCCTGATTAGGTGCACCAGTGAAACAGGTGATTCTTGGTGAGAAGCTATCAGTTACTGCAGACTTCTCCAGCTTCCAAACTAAGTGTGTCCAAACCAAGGAAACCGAAGGAGGCTTGAAAACTATTTGAGGGATTTGGGGATTATTTATCATTTACCGTGGTGCCTTTGTTGTATTGATTATAACTTTCTGGCTTACAGGGATTAATTAATAGGACTAAATATGAAAGGCTACACACTAATGTCATTAACAGGAGCCATAATTACAGAACATAATTGCCAATAATTCTTCAATGGTTGTTCAGTAATCAGATTCTTTTGAGGTTAAATGAAAATCAAATAGACATTTTATTCATAGAGATAGTAGTAATAAAATACTGCATAATCATACTTGTTTCTAACCTCACCGCTGCTGCACCATGTGCCAAAGGAGGCCTACTGTATGTTCAGAAGTAGTTGGGTAGGCCAGGATGGGGTGATGATTGAAATTATAGCCTATGGAGTTAGAGAAACATGGATGCTAGTCTTGATTGTTTAACTTGACCTATGACAACAACCCCTGCCAAATCTCTGTTTCTCATCTTTTAGTAAGGGCAGTGCCTTGCTGATGATGTTGTTTTTGAAATTTAAGTGGAATAATACTTGTGAAATCTTTAATATCATGAATGGTGCATAATAGGTACAGTTAAAAATAAAAGGCTGTTTATGGTCATTGCAGAGGCAGTAGTGCCCAGCAGCAGCCCAGAAACAGACTCTTTGGGCTCACACCCTTAGCTGTGAGCCATGGGTGCTTCACGTTTCTCTTCTGCAAAACAGTGCTAGTAATTTGCCTGACAGAGTTGTTCATAGGATTAAATGAAGTAATGTGTATAAAATAATTAGAAGGGTAGTACCTAAAAGGATTGGTGTTATTGTTGTTGTCGTTTAGTTGCTAAATTTTTTCTGACGTTTTTGCGACTCATGGTCTGTAGCCCACCAGGCTCCTTTGTCCATAGTGTTTCCCAGGCAAGAATATTGAAGTGGGTTGCCTTTTCCTTCTCCAAAGGAACTTCCTGACCCAGAAATCAAACCCTTGTTTCCCACCTTTGCAGGAAGATTCTTTACCAATGAGCCTCGAGGGAAGCCCCATTGGTATTATTATTGTTATTTTATTATTATTATTACCTGTGTGGAAAAGCTCATTCATGGATAATGAACTGTAGAAAATTACCAGAGAAAATTGAATCTTGACATGCCTCGAGAAGAGTTATTGAAGTTTGTTAGAGAGAAGACTAGATGTATTCGCTGTGGCTTCATTGGCTTTGAAATAGGAATCATACCTGGAATATCACCATATAGATTGGCTTGGGGTAAGATTAAATGGACTTGAAAGAGGACCAAGGAAGGAAGTGGAACCCTCAAAAATCCAGCAGATATAGTTGATTATCTATGATGTGCCCCAAAACAAGAGAAAATAAAAAGGGAGGTATCTATTTCCTCCATACATTAACAAAGAGATCTATAGGAATTGGGGGAACATCATCCCCAAATGTGAATGTTCTTGGCTCCCTTCCTGTTCTCTCATTTGCCTGGTCCTCCCCACTCGTGTCCCAACAATCAGGAATATACCAAGTAAACTCTAAATGCCAGGGAAGAAATTCTTCAGAAGACAAAGCTAGAGGCCAAGGTCCTGTATACAAAGCCACTTCTGAGCTGTGGTCATCTTTTTCTGATCCCTATGAAACCTAGATGATCTATTGCATACCTTCTTGTGCTAGTCTCTGTCTCAACTCTGAACACAGAGCATGTGAGAGTAGTCTATGAGTGGGGTTCATTTGTATACTTTAACATACTTCCTGGAATTCACTCTCTTTGCTTTAAACAGAAGTGTGAGCAGACTCCAGCTACTCTGAATGGGTTAAGGAAGCTAACTGGAGTGTTCAGCTGTTCCTCATACCTGCTTTTTTTTTTTTTTTAACTCTGCTTTCAACCTGCTGCCTTCATCTATCTTCCCCAACAGGGTATTGATCAGCACTTGAAATGGTCTTTCTCACTTCTAGACACTCTGTGCAGATACTGTAGGAGTAAAGGAGAATATGGTCCTGCCCTTGAAATGCAGTCATTTTAGAAGTGAGCTTTAAAAGCCTCTGATAAGGGAGATGATGCATAGCAAAGCTCTAGTGGCCATGGAGGCCTCAGTCAACAACAAAAGGAACGCCAGCCCCCAGTCTCTGAGTGGACTGTTTGAAAAGTGCCTTTGTGAACTAGTTGCTCGAAACTCAGACATCACTGCTTCATTGATGCAATGAGTTCCCAGAAGTCTCCTTAACCTTTAATGTCCCTGAGGCAGGTAGTATTGTGCAACCACCATTGTTAAAACTTTGTCAAACTGGCAAAGTCCAATTATAACGTTAGATGCCAAGATAACATGATGTAGTCAGAAATTGAATGGGACTCCTTTACGGTCCAATCGCTGTTTGTTGCTCTTGTGATCTGAGCAGAAGCTGAACTAGAGGGTTCCAATGATAGTGAGAGGAGAGGATCCTAGAATCTTGCCTATGAGCTTCTTAGTTGTCACCGTATCTCTCACCACCATCTGTTAACCCTTAGGTGAGTAAAGAATGACAGGCTATGCCAAGACAGAAAGAATAAGGCCATGTTCAAGTTAGATTTGAATTCCTTAATGTAAAGAAAAAGTGAAGAAAAGGAAATGAAAGGAATGGAAGGCATTCAATAGAAATGGCTTCTATAGAGGGAAAAGTTAAGGCAGTTCCTTTCAGCTCCCAGAGGGGCATCCATAAATGTAAAAGTATCTATCACTGACTGAGGGCTAACCATGGACCACATACTGTGCTGGCCCTTCACTTATATTATCTCATTGAATCCTACCAATAACAATTTCATGTAGAGGCCATTATCAACTTCATTTTATGGATAAGTAACAGTGATTTAGAGGGATTAAGTATCTTGCCCAAAGTTGCAGAACTAGCAAGTGATGCAGCCAGGATGCCATCATGCTGGTTGGATTCTGAAGCCTGTCTAATTAATCATGATGCTCCATGCCTTCCAGCCACATATTCAATTGAGGAATGCCTGCGCATAGTTGCCATTCATTGAGAGGACAGGATGTGAAACACAAAGCAGTGAATAGAGAAATGTCAGATGATTCAGTCAGAAAATTATGATTTAGTTAACATCTTTTGATTTGAGAAAAACTTCTTTGTAATGTTTCTATTGCAGTAATTTTGATAGCAAGTTAACTTTATCCTGTACTATTTCATGCTGCCTTTAACTTTCTATGCTAAGTTTGTATTTATTTTGTAAGAAAAGAACAGCATATTTTCAGTTTCATAACCATAATTACATCATTATGAATATGTATTCATAATCTAAAACTCCATACAAGACCATTAAAGAGGTAAAACCTCTCTACCTAGATTTTGCTCTAGAGAAATCTTTTAACTAATCTGGACCTCAATTTGTTCATCTATAAAATGGGGAAACAAGTTTACAAAGGTCAATAGAAATGAATGAAAAGTGCTGAGCATAGTACATTAGCTTTAATAGATTCTCAAGGAATAAGACTTGTGATTATTAATAATGTCTTCTAGTATTATTATGATTGTTATTATTATTATAAATAAAACATTCCCTAATATAGCTTACCATTTAGTCCTATTTGGGGAAATGATCACCTTTGAGAAAGATCTCCAAGGCCCCTTTTACTGTTACATGCTCTCTATATTGTGTTCCTTCCAGATTGGAGATTTCCTGTTCTTACAAATATTATTCCTCTGATTCATTATTAAAATGTTATTGTGTTTTAATCAAAATACTAGAAACTAGCTTTCATGGCATTTATATTTTTTGCTCTTTTCATTAAAAAAAATATTGCTATTACATAGTCTTCTGACTATAAAGACATACTTCGTAAGTACTACTTTTTAAATTGTGTGGCTTAGGTCTTGACTGGTACAGAGGTATTCTCAAAGGCTATGTAAACTGAAATAACAATTTCAACCCCTCACAGCTGTGGATTTATAAAGACTCCTGTTTTGTGTTGACTCTGTTTTCAGGACAATATTGATCTAAAATTAGGTCAAAGACTAGTGAGTATATGGTGATTCTGTTAGGGAGAAAATTGTTTCCATGTATCCACATTCTCTCATAAAGGTGTAATTCTCTGAAAATTTGCTATTAAACCATTTGTTACTGAATAACATTCAGTTTAAAGCAGTTATTTCTCATTCTCATCCAAGGTAGATTCTTATTTAACACCAAAAGGAATTTTAGAGTTTTCTTAATCAATAAAGAAACAATGCAAATGATGGGACTCTAATGAGCATTTTAAAAATCATGTGACAGTTGAATCAGACAGTTCAATTTCTTTTTTTTTCATATCTTCATTACTTGTTGAATTAACTGATATGCTTTTTTCTTTCATTTGCAGTTTGCCTTTTTCATTGAGTTTCTGGAAAAAGTAATTGAAATGAAAAAAGCTTCGCATTAAGTCTGCTATGTATTTAATGGTCATTAAATTCTAATCATTAAAATGCTCCCCTCTTTCTTCAAACATTCCCCCAACTTTTCTTCCCCATTTCTCAGCTAACATAAACAAATGAGCCAAGACATTATCTCATTTGAAATATTTTCTGACAAAAATAGGTGACCAGTTTCCTAAATTTAGTTTCCCTCCTCCATTGGCAACTCCTTATTAATTCTGTAAATAGACTATGCTTTTTTTTTTTTTTAATTTCAGTGACCTCAAGCACAAAACTCGCTAAATTCCTGGAAGGAAACCAGGACATTTATATTTAAACTGTACAAAGAGCAACAAAAGCGTGAGGTAGAGACTGACTTAAACTCTAGTTCAAATAGCTAATCACCTCACTAAAGCAAAAATAAAAACAAACAAAAAAAGTTCTGTCATAGAAGACAAAACACACCTTTTCCAAGGATAATTAACTGCTGATTGTCTAAGCCATCTCTTTCTATAAGGGGAAAGTCAGTATTACTTTGGAAATCACCTCCATTCCTTATTTTTTTCCTCCTGCTACATTTTGAAATGTGCTACCACAAATTCTAGTCGCCTTGAACAAGACATTTCCAGTTGTCCAGTTTATGCCAGCCGCTAATTGAAGGGCCCTGGGTCTGTCTGCTGACTTTAGAAAATTAAATTTCCTCACCTTGAGTAAAAAGGTGGAAATAAGTAATGTTTTGGAGAATATTTCCTGAAATTTTTTGCCCACATGACTGTGAGTCCAAGACTCTGCCAATATTATCACTTACTAAGAGTAGCAATTGCCATTGATTAAGCACTTATTCAATCTTCTCAAGGGACCTAGTAGATAAGTACTAATATTATGCCCTTTTAGAGGTTAGAACCCTGAGAATGGGAGATTAAATAATTTGCCTATGATTACACAGACTTTGGTTTCTAACCTAAACCAAACTATTCAGATTGCAGAGCCCATGCACTCTATTTGTGAGTAACAACTTGAAGACAAAAATATATTACATAAGATACACCCACATATTTTAAATGTCAAATATAAATTTCTTTCCTTCTGGAATATTTAGCAAAAAGAGGTTGTTAACTAGACTTTATTTTGCTATACGTTGAGCATAAATCTTCCTAGCTAGGCTTCAACAGTCCGTGAACTGAGAACTTACAGGTGTGCAAGTTGGATTTAGAAAAGGCAGAGGAACCAGAAATCAAATTGCTAACATCTGTTGGATCATATAAAAAGCAAGAGGATTCCAGGAAAAAAGAAATCGACTTCCGCTTTATTAACTATGCAAAACTCTGACTGTGTGAATCACAACAAACTGGAAAATTCTTAAAGAGTTGGGAATACCAGACCACCTTACCTGCCTCTTGCAAAACCTGTATGCAGGAAAAGAAGCAACAGTTAGAACAAAAACTGGAACATTTGACTGGTTCAAAATTGGTAAAGGAATGCATCAAGGAAAAGATAGAGGAGACTCCAACCTTGCTTTTCCTGTTCCTGATGGTCAGTGTGTTTGACATGATTAGGGTGTGTTTTTGAGAGTAAATAATCTCAGCGATGGTAACATTTGCTGGGATTGTTACTACTTTCTTCATGGAGAGTGCCCTGAGGCATGGAGAAAAGGGAGATAAAGTAGCAAGAAATAGAGGTATCCTGAGACTTCACAAATGCAAGCACACATTTGCAAAGCCACCAGGTGAACATAATGTGTCATTACTTTTACATTAAAATAAATCTAACATAATGAAATTAAACATATATGACTGTTTAAGGTAGAAGATATAAGTTGCATGCATTTTATCTGTATAGGGCACAATGATTACAGGCTTCTGAGACTTTTTTTTTTTCTCATATTAGATGTGTTTGGGGGAGAAGTAGGGAGGAGAATGGAGAATACAGGTGTATTGAAGAGAAAAAAAAATATGACACTGTCTTAGATATTCAATATGAACTTTATGGGATCCTTTTTCTAGGTGGCACTATAAATAACAATTCTTAGGGAAACAGATACTTAGACACAATTAGAAAAATGAACATTTATTATTTGGCAACCAGAATCGGTTAAGTCTGAACTCTGATATATCTCTGTCATAAATGATAACCTCATTTTGGAGAGACAGCTAAATAAGATAATGAGGACAGTTCTTATCTTTTTTTAATTAATATTGATTTTTGTGTGTCAGTTTTATGTAGGCAAGGAGACATAATTATGCCCTAAGTGCAGTAACTCATACCCTTCACAGACTGTGACCAAGAGAAGGAGTATTTCTAGTGGTAGGAGTTAATTTGTGCTGGCATTAATGCATGAAAACGTTGGTGATGATGTCTAATTGTTTCCTGTGTTACTAGTTCAACTAAAAATAAAGTTCTTGACACTAAGCTGTGGGAAGTTATCAATTATGACAGTTTCTTCAAAAGTGAATTTCTTAAAATTAGTCTCCTTACTAATCAGCTTCTGATTCCAAAATGAACTTCTATTCCATCTTTCCTCCTCTTCTTTCTCCCTCAGTCTTCTGAGCCTCCTACACTAAATATTGAAGTATGCATAAAAAGTGAGGGAATTTATAACATACTTCAGTTCTGCTGTGAAACAAATGCTGGGGAAAAACTTATTTAAAAATCCACTATTGGGGGGCGGTCCTAAGATGGCAGAGGAATAGGATGGGGAGACCACTTACTCCCCCACAAATTCATCAAAAGAACATTTAAACGCTGAGTAAATTCCACAAAACGACTTTGGAATGCCAGCAGAGGACATCAGGCACCCAGAAAAGCAGCCCATTGTCTTCAAAAAGAGGTAGGAAAAAGATATAAAAGACAAAAAAAGAGACAAAAGAGGTAGGGATGGAGCTCTGTCCAGGGAAGGGAGTCTTAAAAAGAGAGAAGTTTCCAAACACCAGGAAACACTCTCACTGCTGAGTTTGTGGCGAGCCTTGGAAGCACAGAGGGCCACATAAGAGGGAGGAAAAATAAATAATTAAAACCCACAGAATACAAGCCCAGTGGTAACTCCCCCAGCAGAGAAGCAGCACAGACGCCTGCACCCACCACTAGCAAGCGGGGGCTGGGCAGGGAGGTGCGGGCTGCATTGCTTAGAGTAAGACTGGGCCTGAATGCCCCGAGAGCAATCTGACCGAACTAATGGGCTAGCAAACCAGACTGTGCGAAAAGCCCTAAGACACCACCAGGCTCGCACACAGAACAAAGGACTGAACAGAACTACCCAGCTGCAGACCATCCCCCTCCAGTGACAGGCAGCCATAGCTGAAAGGGGGCAATCGCAGCCCCAGAGAGACATTATCTACCAAACTGCAAGCAGGCTTCTTTGCTAAGACTTCCTGGGGTTCAGTCAACATCCACCTGAGAAGGTGCACCGGTTGTACAGCCAGAAAACCGAGGGGCAGGGACAGGGGAGGAGATAAGTCACAGTGACTGCGCTCACCAAACACCTCATCACCTGAGCTTCTCGGACCTGGGAAGGGCACAAAATGCCGCATTAACAAATACACCACATTAACAAATTGAAAAATAAAGGCCCTATGATTATCTCAATAGATGCAGAGAAAGCCTTTGACAAAATTCAACATCCATTTATGATAAAAACTCTCCAGAAAGCAGGAATAGAAGGAACATGCCTCAACATAATAAAAGCTATATATGACAAACCCATAGCAAACATTATCCTCAATGGTGAAAAATTAAAAGCATTTCCCCTAAAGTCAGGAACAAGATAAGGGTGCCAACTTTCACCACTACTATTCAACATAGTTTTGGAGGTTTTGGCCACAGCAATCAGAGCAGAAAAAGAAATAAAAGGAATCCAAACTGGAAAAGAAGTAAAACTCTCACTGTTTGCAGATGACATGATCCTCTACATAGAAAACCCTAAAGACTCTACCAGAAAATTACTAGAGCTAATCAATGAATATAGTAAAGTTGCAGGATATAAAATCAACACACAGAAACCCCTTGCATTCCTATACACTAATAATGAGAAAATACAAAGAGAAATTAAGGAAACAATCCCATTCACCATTGCAATGAAAAGAATAAAATACTTAGGGATATATTTACCTAAAGAAACTAAAGACCTATATATAGAAAACTATAAAACATTGGTGAAAGAAATCAAAGAGGACACTAATAGATGGAGAAATATACCATGTTCATGGATTGGAAGAATCAATATAGTGAAAATGAGTATACTACCCAAAGCAATCTATAGATTCAGTGCAATCCCTATCAAGCTACCAGTGGTATTTTTCACAGAGCTAGAACAAATAATTTCACAATTTGTATGGAAATACAAAAAAACTCGAATAGCCAAAGCAATCTTGAGAAAGAAGAATGGAACTGGAGGAATCAACCTGCCTGACTTCAGGCTCTCCTACAAAGCCACAGTCATCAAGACAGTATGGTACTGGCACAAAGACAGAAATATCGGTCAATGGAACAAAATAGAAAGCCCAGAGATAAATCCACACACCTATAGACACCTTATCTTTGACAAAGTAGGCAAGAATATACAATGGAGAAAAGACGATCTCTTTAACAAGTGGGGGAAAACTGGTCAACCACTTGTGAAAGAATGAAACTAGATCACTTTCTAACACCGTACACAAAAATAAACTCAAAATGGATTAAAGATCTAAACATAAGACCAGAAACTATAAGACTCCCAGAGGAGAACATAGGCAAAACACTCTCCGACAGAAATCACAGCAGGATCCTCTATGACCCACCTCCCAGAATATTGGAAATAAACAAATGGGGCTGAATTAAACTTAAAAGCTTCTGCACAACAAAGGAAACTATAAGCAAGGTGAAAAGACAGCCTTTGGAATGGGAGAAAATAATAGCAAATGAAGCAACTGACAAACAACTAATCTCAAAACTATGCAAGCAACTCCTGCAGCTCAATTCCAGAAAAATAAATGACCCAATCAAAAAACGGGCCAAATAACTAAATAGACCTTTCTCCAAAGAAGACATACAGATGGCTAACAAACACATGAAAAGATGCTCAACATCACTCATTATCAGAGAAATGCAGATCAAGACCACAATGAGGTACCATTTCACACCAGTCAGAATGGCTGTGATCCAAAAGTCTACAAGCAATAAATGGTGGAGGGGGTGTGGAGAAAAGGGAACCCTCTTACACTGTTGGTGGGAATGCAAACTGGTACAGCCACTATGAAGAACAGTGTGGAGATTCCTTAAAAAACTGGAAATCGAACTGCCTTACGACCCATCAGTCCCACTACTGGGCATACACACCGAGGAAACCAGAATTGAAAGAGACACGTGTACCCCAATGTTCATTGCAGCACTGTTTATAATAGGCAGGACATGGAAGCAACCTAGATGTCCATCAGCAGATGAATGGATAAGAAAGCTGTGGTACATATACACAATGGAGTATTACTCAGCCATTCAAAAGAATACATTTGAATCCATTCTAATGAGGTGGATGAAACTGGAGCCTATTATACAGAGAGAAATAAGTCAGAAAGAAAAACACCATTCAGTATACTAATGCATATATATGGAATTTAGAAAGATGATAATAATAACCCTGTATGTGAAACAACAAAAGAGACACCGATATATAGAACAGTCTTTTGGACTCTGTGGGAGAGGCCGAGGGTGGGATGATTTGGGAGAATTGCATTGAAACATGTATAATATCTTATAAGAAACAAATTGCCAGTCCAGGTTTCATGCGGGATACAGGATGCTTGGGGCTGGTGAACTGGGATGACCCAGAGGGGTGGTATGGGGAGGGATGTGGGGGGAGGGTTCAGGATGGGAACATGTGTATATCCATGGCAGATTTATGTTGATATATGGCAAAACCAATACAATATTGTAAAGTAATTAGCCTCCAGTTAAAATAAATAAATTTAAATTTTAAAAAATCCACAACTAACAATCTTATTGACTATCTTATATAAATATAAACAGATAAAAACATTCACACAAACAAAATAAATATCAGTCATTATTGTTAGTTTCATATTCTGCATATATAATTTCTTTGGTGATGTATTAATTCAGTATTGGTTTGGCTTCATCATACTGGATGGCCTTAAAAATGTCCAGTTTGTTCCCATTTAGATTGTTATTGTTTAGTCGCTCAGTTGTATCTGATTCTTTGAGACTCCTTGGACTGCAGTACACCAGGCCTCCCTGGCCTTCACTACCTCCTGGAGCTTGCTCAAACTCATGTTCTTTGAGTCGATGATGCCATCCAACCATCTCATCCTCTGTCATCCCCTTCTCCTCCTGTCCTCAATCTTTCCTAGCATCAGGGTCTTTTCCAGTGAGTCAATCCGTCACATCAGGTGGCCAAAGTATTGGAGCTTCAGGTTTAGCATCAGTCTTTCCAGTGAATATTCAAGGTTGATTTCCTTTAGGATTGACTGATTTGATATCATTGCAGTCCAGGGGCCTCTCAAGAATCTTCTCCAACACCACAGTTCAAAAGCATCAGTTCTTTAGCACTCAGCCTTCTTTATGATCCAACTCTCACATTCATCCATGACTACTGGAAAAACCATAGCTTTGAATAGATGGACCTTTCTTGGCAAAATGATATCTCTGCTTTTTAATACACTGTCTAGATTTGTCAAAGCTTTTCTTCCAAGGAGAAATCATCTTTTAATTTCATGGCTTCAGTCACCGTCCGCAGTGATTTTGGGGCCTGAGAAAATAAAATCTGTCATTGTTTCCCCATCTATTTGCCATGAAGTGGCAGGACCAGATGGCATAATCTTAGTTTTTTGACTATTGAATTTTAAGCCACCTTTTTCACTCTCTTCTATCACCTTTCATCAAGAGGCTCTTTAGTTCCTCTTCACTTTCTGGTATTAGCTTGATGTCATCTGTAGATCTGAGGTTATTGATATTTCTCCCAGCAATCTAATTGTGCATATATAATTTCTTTGGAGATGTACTGATTACTAATGGTTTGGCTTCATCATACCGGGTAGCCTTTAAAAATATCCAGTTTTTTCCCATTTAGATACTCCGAGACAATTTCCTAAATGCTTACTGTGTACTCTGAAATATACTGCCCTTTACTAGAGTCTTGAAAAATAAGATTGACGGGAAGACATTAAGACTTAGTTTCAATCTTTATCTTCAAGGAAAACAATTACAAATTTATTATGTTACAGAATCAGAAATCTAGAAGTCAGGTAATTGGACTTCTCCAGATTTTCTTGTACCTGGCCATCATCTCTCTGCTATCTTCAGCATATTCATTGGTTTTTTTTTTTCCTTAGGTTTGTCTAGTTGTGATTATAGGATAAGTGCAACAGCTTTCAGTTCAGTTCAGTTCAAATGCTCAGTCGAGTCTGACTCCGCCACCCCATGAATTGCAGCACACCAGGCCTTCCTGTCCATCACCATCTCCCGGATTTCACTCAGACTCACATCCATCGAGTCAGTGATGCCATCCAGTCATCTCATCCTCTGTTGTCCCCTTCTTCTCCTGCCCCCAATTCCTCCCAGCATCAGAGTCTTTTCCAATGAGTCAACTCTTCGCATAAGGTGGCCAAAGTACTGGAGTTTCAGCTTTAGCATCATTCCTTCCAAAGAATACCCAGGACTGAACTCCTTTAGAATGGACTGGTTGGATCTCCTTGCAGTCCAAGGGACTCTCAAGAGTCTTCTCCAACACCACAGTTCAAACGCATCAATTCTTCGGCACTCAGCTTACTTCACAGTCCAACTCTCACATCCATATATGACCACTGGAAAAACCATAGCCTTGACTAGATGGACCTTTGTTGGCAAAGTAACGTCTTTGCTTTTCAACATGCTGTCTAGGTTGGTTATAACTTTTCTTCCAAGCAGTAAGCGTCTTTTAATTTGCATCCCTTCATATATGCTTCATATATCTTCATATAACTGCATCCTCAAATAGGCTAGGACTGTGTGTATGTATGTGTGTGTGTGTGTGTGTGTGCGTGTACACGCATGCATCTACATCCCTTTCCTACAAATTCCTCAGCATGTTTCCTCCAGTCTCATTGACTCTTTCCTAAACCAATCACAGGCATTAGAAGAAAATTATCAAGAATGTCTAGGCTAATCAAAACTCTTGCCCCCAGAGCCAGGCAAAGATCAACTTTGCCTGGAAGCACTGATCACTTAATTTCTTAAGAAAGATAAAGCAGAAAGATAGGTGGGAAAAGAGTACAATTTCACAGGCTACTTAGAGATAAACACACCAGTGAATCAGTGAAGTCTCTCAGTCATGTAGGACTCTTTGCAATCGCATGGACTGTAGCCTACCAGGCTCCCCCATCCATGGAATTTTCCAGATAAGAGTACTGGAGTGGGTTGCCATTTCCTTCTCCAGGGGATCTTCCCAACCCAGGGATCGAACCCAGGTCTCCCACATTGCAGGCAGATGATTTACCATCTGAGCCACCAGGGGAGCCCAGGTAAACACACAAATGAGCAAAATTCTAAAACCTTGGCTGAGAAATACACAAAGCTTCATGAATCATATGTACAAATAAAAAGTGATATGATAAATATTGAAGAGCTTGAAAAAAATCAGTGTACACTGACAACTATGCTTCCATTGCCATTTGACTAATTTTAGAATCAGTGACATTTTTTCAGGTATTTGAGGTATTGAGGTGACAGTAAAACTAACCAAATTTTACTGCATCTTAAAGACAGGAAAGACACAAGCCTGAGTCACCCCACACACTTCCCTGTGTACATACTAATAACTTTTAAAGCCTAAGAAGACTTTAGCCCCTTTTCAAATCATAGCCCTTTAAAACAAGAAACTTACTTACCTTTTGGTATTTCTCTGTTAAATAATTAAAGTGTTAAAATTTCCTCCTATTGTATGCATTTACAAAAGTGATCATATAAATAAATAAGCATCGATTAAAACTGTTCTTTTGGAATAGGAAAGATCAGTTAGAGTAGCCCATAAAAACTTGCTTCATTTAGTAAGATTTTTGATAATTTGAGTTAACCATATTTATTATTATACTTATCTAACATTTCAATTAGTGTTATGCACACATGCATGTGTATATATATATACACACACACACACACACACACACAATCAGATGTATATACAAGCAAATTAATACAGGTTACACCATATAGAATTATTGGTTTATTTAGGTCCAAAAAGGATGAATATCAGAAAGTTTATATGGTTCAACTGAAGAGTTTTAAACAAACATTCAGAGGAAATAAATATTTTTTGCACTTTCTGACTAGTACATTGTGTTTTCAGCTCAGTGCATAACAAGGATATCTTGAAAACAATATTAATAAGTACTTTTGAATTATACCAGAAAGTCTCATTCATAAAATATCTTCAATTAATATAATATCCTTGGTCTATTTCTACTGTGCTGCCAGAAAATCTTAAAGTATAAATATTTGTAAGAATTGTTGCCATCCCCAGATTTGCAATCTGCAATGCTATAGGAAATACAAATGCTTGTCATCAGTTAGAACTCAAAATTGAGTCCAGGTCTAGATTCTTTGCAGATAGTATTCCTACAGACAATTAGGAATTTTTAATCTAAAATTGAATCTTGTACTTTAAACCTAAATCAAGTCTTAGCTCTTATTAGAACCAAGTATTCTAAAGATGATGACACCAAGGTCCGGTGACCTAGATATCTTGATTATCTGAGACAGTTCTAAGTACCCCTCTGCCCCCACGCCTTCTTCCTGTACGTGTAGTTCCTGATTGTGCAGTCAGGATGCCACTTTTAACCTTTGGGGCCTTGTTTGTCTTCTATAATGGTTTTGAGGCTTTTGCTTCAAGTTTTAATTATATTTTGTTTTTCTTTCCATGTATAAACATACTGCTTATTTTTTAATATATCCGAGAACTTTAGGGCCTTCCTTTAGTGAGTTATGGTTAATACTTAGTTATTAAGACATTTCCTCCTCACCACCCCAAATTTAAGTTTTTATTGGATTGCTAATAAAAATTGTGTGAAATTTCAGGAGTTGCCAATAGATGCCAGTTTCCATAAAAGAACTTCTCCCTTCTCTATATACTCTAGTAGCTGAATGTATTGAAGTATTTTTTTAAATTATTATTGGTTAGAAATGTAGGGTTCCTATACCTTTATTGTACATGGAAAGTAGAGTGTTTTGTGTGACATTCTTTCAACCTCAAATAAATTAGATGTTAAATGGCCATCTATTGTTTAAACGCAGGCAGAGAACTGACATTTGAACCAGAAAATTGCTTTTTAAAATTTAGAACACACACAGAACTCCTATTTCCATCAACCTATGGAGGTCAGTGGCAAATGGGTTAGAATCAGTGTATATTTATGCAGTGAAGAGATGTGCTACCATTAATGTGAAGATTTGCCCAGTGTATAAGCAATATTGATTTTTTTTAAAGAAATTTGGCTCCAAACAGGTTATTCTTAAAGCTATCAATTTCATTGAATTAATCAAGATTTATTCATCTTTTTGAAGTGAGCGTGATCTTAAAACACTATTTTTGGAGAAAATAGTGTCACTTACTCTGTGGTTGATGTTCTGCAAGCCAAAGGCAACATCTCTATTTTGTATTTTTTCATCTGTGCCATTTTAAACCAGAAGTAGTCCTCAAAAATAATATTTAGTCTAAGAAGTAATTCTGTAATAAATGTTTTACAGCACCACAGTTTCTAAGCTATTTATAATGTCTGTCTTCAGGTAAGGTCCACCCATGCCCCCTTTTAGAATTTGCATGATTGGAGAAAATTTACCTCCCCTGTATATGTGCTCTCAGTTGTGTCTGACTCTGAAACCCCATGACTGTGGCCCACCAGGCTCCTCTGTCCATGGAATTTTCCAGGCACTACCAGAATGGTTTGCCATTTCCTCCTGCAGGGGATCTTCTTGATTTAGGGATCAAACCAACATCTCCTCTCTCTCCTGCATTGGGAGGTGGATTCTTTACCACTGAACTACCTGGGAAGCCCTTGCCTCCCATAAACTTTCCTTGAAAAACCTTTGTGACTCTGATATGTTGACATTCCTTAGTGTTTCTTAAAAAAATTTTTGTACCTTGATTTTTTTTAAGGATCTTTGAGAGAAAAACTATCTTCCACATGGGATCCTTGTTATAATGTCTTCTGACTATTGTCAATAAGCTTTTTTTTTAATATAATGAAATCTTTTGACCATTTTAGAACCTTTCATTGAGTAACTATATCTTATGGTCAAATAATGTGACCAAAAGCAATTGGAAAGTATTACCCTTGTATATTTACATGGAGGATAGAACTAGGCTCTTCTGTAGAGCTCAATCCTCCAAAATTATGCCAATAAAATGGTTGAGAATTATTAACATCAAAAAAAGTGTACATGATCTTCTTTCATAAACAGTAACCTGAGTTAAGTGTTACTAAGATTATATAAGAAAAAGATTTAAAGTCTTGGACTTTAGAATTAATGCACTCTGGTTTCAAATCTCAGCTCTATTATTTACATTTTATAAAACCCTATGCAAGTCATTTAACCCTTTAAAATTTCCTCATATTTAAAATGGTGACAATATCATCTGTCTCATAGAAGAATTGAGATAAGTAAAATAATAGTTTTATATAGTATGGCTAAGAGTTCCATGAAAGTTTGTTGTTGTTCTCAAGTGATTATGGTTTTCTTTTAATAATTTTCAAGCATTGGCCTTTAATACCATTGTCAGAATAACATGTTCTTCCCCACAATGTATCACTGCTTCAGAAATTAGGACCAACATCTCAAAATAGTTAATAATTTTTGTCATTCTTATTTTAAGATATCACTGCAGTGTTCATCTAGTTATTTGATAAATATATCCTGGGCATGCATTGGTGTCAAGCAACACTGTAAGACCTGGGGGTCTAGTAGTGAGCAAAGCCTCTTTGATATTCCTGCCCTCTTTGGTATTCTTGTAGGGACAAGATGCTCTCTAGGTAATTCCACAAACAAATCTGAAATTGCAACCACATCAGGCAGTTAGGATGGAGATAGGCAGAGAGTTCTAGGAGTCTTTCCTAGTCAGATTTGGCCTAGTCAAAGGCTCTGAGAAAGATTTTCCAAAGAAATGGAATTTGTGACTGAATTAGAAAGATGAATAATGTGAACTAGTTGAAGAGAGAACAGAAGATGTTCCATGTAGAGACAAGTATCATGTTCAAAGGTCCTGTGGTGAATAGAGGAGAGAAAATGCAAGTGAAAGACCATTATAGCTGCAACAGTGCTGGGAGCAGGGAGAGGAGAGTTTGAAATGAGACAGAATTTTGTTTCCAGAATAAGCCAAGTCTTCTAGGTCATTTCAAGTGTTTTGTTTTTATTCTCAAATAGCAAAGAGACACTATTAAAGAGACACTAAAGTTTTATGATCAGATTTGTTTTCACAGATTAGAGGGGGTTGGGAATGGTTGTGTGACAGCCTGTGAGATAGGTGTTACAGTAGTTCCCATTATAGTGTCTTGGACTTGCATGGAGGTGGTGAAGATAGAAAGCTGTCAATATATTCAGATACATAGAATGAAGTAGAGAGAGATAGCAAGAATAAGAGTTGAGGTAACTTGTGGTCTTATAAGTGCCCAATGGGCAGTTGAATGAATGGATCTAAACCTGAGAAAATAGATCTGTGCTGGTGTAATGTATATGTGAGTCATTTGGGTGTACACACCGAGGAGCACGGCGTAGAAGAGGTAAAGGGAGTTCTTGGGTTATTTTTTTCAATAAGGCAATGTAAAGACAAAGGCTAGAGTCTTACTAGATTTAGAGACTGGGATATTTTAGCTGATTATGGGACATGCTAAGTTCATATTTTGTACTCACTTATTGAAATTTATGCAGACATTGCCCAAATTTCTAGTGGCTTGTAAAAGAGTTAGTTACATAGAATGTTAGTCTAATTGAATCTTATGCCCTTTCAGAATCCAAAAAATAGCATCTTAGTCTTTCTCTGTTGCATGTGTGAATTCTTCAGCAACTTTAAAAAATATTACTAAATGAACAGAAATCAATTATATGGGTCATTTCTAAAGTCCCTAGAACTGTATATTGTGTTTACTTCACTCTTGTTTCTATCTCATTATTCTTAATTTACCCTTTTCCTTATATTCTTGATTAATTTTATAAAATTTCAAATTTATATTTTCTGTTGCTATTTTGTGTCCATATTTGTTAACCAGGGAGTGACTTATAAAATTTTTTTGAAATATAATTAAATATAAAACATAAAATCTGTAAATGCTGGTTTGGTAAAACTTTGCCTAAATTTTTTTTTTTTTTTCAAATGTATCCAGAATGGCAAATATGTCTTGGCACCTTTCTTCTTGTGAATTTTTGTTTAAGGCTGGTGATAAAAGAAAAACAAAGACTTTAAATTCTTAAGAGTTTAAATTCTGCCTTTTCCTTTAAGCTTTTAAAAATTTAATGATAGACTAAGCCTTTCACTCCAAGGGCCAAATGGAAATAGTTTAAAAAGTAGAATTTGAAGTGTTGAAGTCTTGTATATTTCGCTTTCTGTTCTCAGGATTTATTTGCTTGAAATAATTTAGCGGTGAAATATATTACTTGCATACTTTGAACTGTGTCTATTTTGCCTTTTTAGCCAATAGGATAGAGTTTTGCTCTTGTGTGTGTGTGTGATTTACTTTTCTCCTGGTGAAAAATATTTTGTTATAGGTATGTATGTGTGTGTGTGTGTGTGTGTGTGTGAGATTTATTTTTCTCATGGTAAAAAATTATTTTACATTATAGGTATACTGCCAGCAAAAAGCATTTCTCTACAGCTCATTTGTTTTATAGAGACTGCCAGAGTGAATTGGGGACCTTATATGAGCAGGCAGTGGACCTTTGAGCCAAGTGCTTGTTCACACTCCTTTTTTATGATATTTGATGGCTCATTAGAATTCTATCTTCACACCTAGCAAAACAGAAAGTAAGCGTAAATATGATGTTTATTGTCAGAGAAAGTAAAAAAAGCAATAAAACACTTAGGGCTATTGAAGTTTCATCTTAGTCATTCTATCTTGAAATGATAACTTGCCCTTGTTTTATTTTGAATGCACATTTACTAGTGTAAATGCTTTACCCATCAAGTGGCACTGAGGAAGAGAGGCAGTCAGTACCAGGATGCAACATTGTATTTTCCATGGAAAAGTGCTTCTTTTTGAGCTGAGAATTTATGGAAAATTAAGGTCAAGGTGAAAAGTTTAGGGGAAGGTTTTTGAAGCTTGGCATGATTGACATTTTGGGCCAGTTAACACTTTGTCCTGGAGGCTTGTTCTGTGTATTGTAGGATGTTTACAAGTGTCCCCTATATACCAGTAGTGCCCCCTTCCTTGTGACAACCAAAAAATGTCTCTAGACATTACCAAGTGTCCTCTGGTAGGGGACAAATTGTTTTTAATGTACAACCACTGACACTAGGTAATTTAAGTATAACTTTCAGTAGTTAAAACACATGAAGAGCTATGGTACATAAACACCTCAGCACTACAAACAGTAAAAAGAAAAAATAGAGTTCTTAGGTATTTAAAGCATTTTTAAAATATGTTAGACCATTAGCTTAAAATAAGAATGAAAACAGCAGTTTTGCTAGTTCAGTACAATTTCCATTCATTGATATATTTTGTAAACCATTGGCTAAATCTGCTAAAAATTAATTTCCTTTAACCTGTTTTAAGGGTCATTGTCACAACTCTATGATCAATGTTAATCTTCTCTAAAACAAATTCCAAATTCACCTTGATATCTTTATCCAACAATTGATTCTGATAGTCTGATAAAAATTGTAAGTATTCTCATAAAAATAATAAATCATTACCATGTTTACTTTTGCTCTATTAAGTGCAATTATATTGTCTCCTGAAAGAAATAAAACAAGAAACAGAATAGTCTGTAGAGATAACTAACTTATTTAATTATCACTGTTGAAGTGACCATTAATCACAATGTTGATTTCCCACCTCAAATGAAGCAAGCATCAGGAAGTTTTTTGAGGTTTTGGTTTTTTTCATTTGTTATGGTACAGAACAAACAAATCATTTAAAGAAAATTTTGGCTCAGTCTGTGATTTGGGCAATAAAAATAAATTATTTCTGAAATTGTACTTACTTTGTTTTGTTTTTCATCAATTAATCTGTCCAATCAAATTTGATTTTTCTATAAGTGTACTAGTCCATTGCCTGGCAACATTACAAAGTTTTGATTTAATCAACAGTAAAATCAGGTTTCATTCTATACAAATGTTTCCCGATTGTATCATTTAAAGCACTGGAATGTTTAATACTTATTTGTAGTATAATTAGCATAAGCTTTTCCCTCATTCAATATTTCACTCTGTGAATGACAGACCAGTTATATTAGTAATTCTATTCCTGGGGTAGCCTGCTATATTCTGAGTTATGAGTAGTAAATTAGTGTCTTGTTTTGAGCATAGTAGCCCCGCTGGAGTCTGAGGTACTTGATATAATAGTACATAAATCTTTAATTGTGAATCAGAAAACAGGATCATGTGTACTAGAATAAAATCTACTGAGATCAAACTTTCTGTTCTTATGCTCAGCTTTGTGCTCCTATTTTGTTGGTTTAATTTGGGAATATCAGGGGTCATTAGAGAGATGTGTTCTATAGATATAAAAAGTAGACGTGAAAAAGTTATGGTACATGGAAGTGGTAGACAGTAACAAGGAACAAAACTATGTATCACACCTATGCAGGTAATCCTTACTTGACTCTTTTCTATACTTTCTTGAGAGGCAGGTTTAAAAGAAAATCAAAATCAAATTAGTTGAACTCTAATCTGTCTTAAACCTAAGAAGTTTGACTAAACAGCTCTTCCTCAATAAAACATATATACAGTAATTTTTGTTTAATACATGTTTATCTATAATCCTAAGTGAAGTGAAGTGAAGTGAAATCGCTCAGTCGTGTCTGACTCTTTGCGACCCCGTGGACTATAGCCCACCAAGCTCCTCCGTCCATGGGATTCTCCAGGCAAGAATACTGGAGCGGGTTGCCATTTCCTTCTCCAGGGGATCCTCCCAACTCAGAGATCGAACCCAGGTCTCCCACATTGCAGGCAGACGCCTTAACCTCTGCACCACTAGGGAAGCCCCAATCTATAATCCTAAACAGGTGTAGAACTTTAAAATGAGGACATCATATTCTAGACCTCACTCAGTGATAGTACAGATTGTGCTCCTTTTCTCCCTTATTTCTGTGATCCTGGTGATGTTGCTCACTGCAGCTCTTCTTTGTAGCTTATCACTGACTTCAGGCCTTGTCTCTATTCTAATAGTAATTATGATGCTCAGTTACTAGCTGAGAACATTGAATTAGGAACAGTACATTCCCAGATATTTCTTTTCTTTCCTTTCTTGCAGTTGACTATTTTCTTTTCACATTCCTTAATTTTTCTTTTCATTCCAGGAAGAAAAACATTCCATTTTTTATGTCTATTTGCATATTCATTTAGGAATACAAAAATGATTTGTGCTTTCAAATATTCACGTTCCTACTTCATTACAGGTGGAGAAAGTACATGTGATTGTATATCCAGCCTGAAAGGTGATATATAAACCCATTGGCTGCATATATATGTACATAATACTGACATATTTTTCAGGAAATATGAAGTACTTAAAGGTCATGCTTAACTTTTATGACACAGATAGAGGCAGACATTTCCAATAAGATTCAAGTTAGCCTTTTCTTTGACAGTAACAGCACAGAGAGCAGACATAAAATAAAGAACTTGGCCCATCAGGCCAGCAGCCAAAGTAAAACAAGGCACCACAAGTCAAAGCAAACAACTGGATAGAAGAATCTTAATATAAAATGGTAATGGTCTTGGTTGGCGTCATTTAGTTACGTTTTTATAACGCCGTATGTTGATTTACTATACATTTGTAGCTACAGAAAGATTCTCTAATTCAGTTGTGCAGTTGCCTGGGGTGCCACTCTGTAATGGTGAATCCCTAGGTTTCACTTGCAGAAATTCTGATACAAGAGACCAGAGATAGGTTCTGGGAATGCGCAGTTTTAACACAACTGCATGTGTACATACTCAGTCGCTTCAGTCATGTCTGACTCTGCGACTCCATGGACTGTCGCCCGCCAGGTTCCTCTGTCCACGGGATTCTCCAGGCAAGAATGCTGGAGTGGGTTGTTGTGCCTTTCTCCAGGGGATCTTCCCGACCCAGGGATCGGACTGTATCTTCTGTGACTTCTGCATTGCAAGTGGATTCTTTACCTACCGAGTCACCTGGGAAGCCCTTAACACAACTACAGTGATGCTAATACAAATTATCACTCTTAACCCAGAGCCACATTTTGTGAACCACTGCCCACCACTCTAGGTCATCAGCACTTTGGGTTTCACCAAGGTCTCAATGAGGTAGCTCATCCTTTCCCTTCCTCACTGTTCCTTCCTCTCCTCAACTACATCTGCTCTAACTCTGATTTTAAAACCTGTATTTACCAAGACTATTTCCTTGAATTTAGTAGTTTATATTAGTGCTTCCAAAATTCCAAGCAATTAATCTATGAAAGAATAATCAGAATATAACTTGCTTTTAACTTGGGAACTTCCTGTTCAGTTTTTGTAGCAAATTCAGTAATTCTGACTAGTTTTTAAAAAGTTGCCCCAATTCTTAATTCACCCCAGTGTTTCATTTCAGCTTCCTATGATTTTTATTTGAATTGATATATATATTTGTTTTTGTATGGGAGGAAAATGTGTATGTGAAAGTAATTACCAAATTTAATTCACAGCTGTTTCTTGTAAGTATAAATTAACTACTGTTGGAATTATAGCAAAGATTGAGGAACAAGGCCAGAAATAGGAATTGGAGGACTGAAGGAGATCGTAATGAGTAGTTTGTCTGAGTTACAGTCAAGGAGGAAGTGGAAAATCTCAGAGTGAATGCAATCATATAAATAGAGATAAGGGAAGATTTTGAAGTCAAAGTAGAGTAAAAATTAAAGAAATAATCATAGGCCAACCAATACACCACAATGAGTTACGTACCATCTGAGAGATGCAAGGAGTCACCTTTTGTTCTGTTTTTTAAGTTTATACTGGTCAACAGGCAGGTAATGAAAGAAATGGGAAAGATACTTGATCTTCTGATTGAGTAGACATGGAAGAGAGGAACTTCTTTCAGACAGACACACACATTCTGAGAAATCTTGTTGAGGTTACATTTGATTCTTTTTAGGTGTTTTAGTCACTAAGTCGTGTCTGACTCTTGTGACCCCATGGACTGTAGCCTGCCAGGCTCCTCTGTTGATGGGATTCCCCAGGCAAGACTCCTGAAATAGTCTGCTATTTCTTTCTCCAGGAGATCTTCCCAACTCAGGAAGTGAACCCAGGTCTCCTGCCTTTCAGGCAGATTCTTTACCCACTGAGCTACAAGATTCTTTTTTTATACTATAATAAATAGCCTCTAGATGCATGATATTTTACTGTGAAACTGACAGTATTGATGTCATATCACCATTCCAGTCAGACTGACAATAGGGAATTTTTAAAAAAATATTTCATAAGGATCTTCCCAAAATAATACATAAAAACCACTTCTCTCTGTTGAGAAAAAGGAACTTGTTTCAAGAGATCACTGGCAAGATCATCTTCTTGGAGAGTTATGTTATATAAATGATCAAACTTTTCTTCAATGTCATCTTTGAATAGTGGCCTGCATTTCTGTTAATACTATGTAAATCTATGGAAAAATAACATGTTGGAACCCTCATCTGTCTCAGAGAGTGGTTGCAAGATGACAAAGGGAAAGAGAAGAACTGCTTTAGTTAAGAAGGTAAAGAAAGGATGAAATCCCAGCAGCAGCCCTTGGTTAATGAACCTGGGCATCTCTGACATGCACAAGGAGGTATCGTGTGAATGTGAGGACTGAATCGACAGGCTCAGAAAAGAATGGAAATGTTGCGTCTTCCTTTCAAAAGCAGTCTTAAGAGAGTTGTGAGTCTGAAACAGACAGACAGGCTGATGAATAGATTTGTCAAGGAGAATGTGAAGCAAGGAATAAATTGGGGTGATGTGAGATAGCAATTCTCCACGTTCCTCTGGGGATGCCACTCTTTAGGCTGATGAAAGGGTGAGAAGTGCTGATAGATAAAAAAAAAAAAAAAAGAGGCCTGAAGACAAATGGAGCAAATCATAAAGGACAACTGAGAGTTAATCCATTCATTATTTTCTGTATCAGTTGGGATTGCCATATCACTTTGCCTCAAAAGACCAAAAGCTTCCTTACAGAAGTAGACTAAGATAGTCTAACATTGTAGTTGTGACTGCAGGTCTGAAGTTAGGGTTCCTGGGTATAAATTCTGTTCTTATAGATTGTGATTCCTTCCTTATCTTTAAGAAATTGCACATCTTGGTTTCTGTGTTTCATCTTCTATAAGCAATTATTTTACAATTATACTATTGTGTGGATCAAACGGGACACACATTATAAAGTGTATAGTGTAGGGAGTATCACAATGAAACTCACAAAATTAGCTATGTAGCTTAGCTTCTGGAATAATATTTCAGTTATAGAGCTCTTCCTGTGTTCAGATAATTTATAATTAAAAGAGAGAGATCATGCCAATAAAGATATAATTATTATCACTAGGAATGTTTTAATATTATTATAACATAAGAATGCATTTTAAAAAATTGAGGGGAAAATAAGTAAGAAATTATTGTAGATTAAAGGGAACCGCTACTCACTCCAGTATTCTGGCCTGGAGAAGCTCATGCACAGAGGATCCTGGTGGACTACAGTCCATGGGATCGCAAACAGCTGGACATGACTGAGCGACTAACTCTACTACTGCTAGAGAGGATATAATGTTCTATCCCCTTGTAAAATGTGTTTTAAGATTAGCAGTAAAAGAATGTTATTTTATAGATTTTTAAAAATAATTTAAAAATAGGTTCCACTGTACTATATTAAGTTCAATTGAGTCGCTCAGTCGTGTCCAACTCTTTGCAACCCCATGAATTGCAGCACGCCAGGCCTCCCTGTCCATGACCATCTCCCGGAGTTCACCCAGACTCATGTCCATCGAGTCCGTGATGCCATCCAGCCATCTCATCCTCAGTCGTTCCCTTCTCCTCCTGCCCCCAATCCCTCCTAGCAATGAGTCTTTTCCAATGAGTCAACTCTTCACATGAGGTGTCCAAAGTACTGGAGCTTCAGCTTTAGCATCATTCCTTCCAAAGAAATCCCAGGGTTGATCCTTCCTTCAGAATGGATTGGTTGGATCTCCTTGCAGTCCAAGGGACCCTCAAGAATCTTCTCCAACACCACAGTTCAAACGCATCAATTCTTCAGCACTCAGCCTTCTTCACAGTCCGACTCTCACATCCATACATGACCACAGGGAAAAACCATAGCCTTGACTAGGTGGACCTTAGTCGGCAAAGTAATGTCTCTGCTTTTGAATATACTATCTAGGTTGGTCATAACTTTTCTTCCAAGGAGTAAGTGTCTTTTAATTTCATGGCTGCAGTCACCGTCTGCAGTGATTTTGGAGCCCCAAAAAATAAAGTCTGACACTGTCTCTACTGTTTCCCCATCTATTTTCCATGAAGTGATGGGACCAGATGCCATGATCTTCGTTTTCTGAATGTTGAGCTTTAAGCCAACTTTTTCACTCTCCTCTTTCACTTTGATCAAGAGGCTTTTTAGTTCCTCTTCACTTTCTGCCATAAGGGTGGTGTCATCTACATATCTGAGGTTATTGATATTTCTCCCGTCAATCTTGATTCCAGCTTGTGTTTCTTCCAGTCCAGCGTTTCTCATGATGTACTCTGCATATAAGTTAAATAAGCAGGGTGACAATATACAGCCTTGACGTACTCCTTTTCCTATCTAAAACTGATTCATAAAAATCACCTCGAGCATATGCTTTCTCCAGTGTGTTCAACAAAACCATGCCTTCAAACCTCAGTGAGTCAGAACAAAGCAGAATTTAGTAGAAATACTAGGTATATAGTTTTGAGGATACTTTTCTAAAACTTTCTAGTCCTCATTGTAATAAAACACCATTCCTTTAGTTGCTAGGTGGAAGTTGTATTATTGAACTCAAATGCACTAGGTATTGCTCTCCACAATACTATTGCAAGTGCCTAGCTGATGTTTTGCTTTATGGGCTCTATATTTAGTAAACAATCCTTATCTTAAACCTTCAGACACTAGGTGACAGACAGTGTTTTCAGAATATATCCAATAAAGATATTCAATAACTTCAATAACAGGAAAATATGTTCAAACCAAAATGGTAATTGATATATTAAGGTGTGTTGATGTGATGCTAAAACATTATTTCAAGAAAATATGGAAGGAAAAAAAGCCATATTTTATATACATATACACAAGTACACACTTTCAGTGTGCAGTTCAAATTCAGAAAGCTAGTTTTAAAATTTGTGATCTCCAGAAATGGACTACCTAAAACATAGGTAAAGCAGATCATTGTTAGAAGACTTATTAAGATAAATATAGATTAGCATCTATATTGCATCTAATATTGCATCTAATAGCATCTATATTAGCATCTAAACCAAGACTGGGACTTGGTTTTCTGAAAATCATTTGTAGACAACATTTTCAAGCTCTTTCTTAGTAGTGAAAGGACATTTGAGGGAATATATAGAAATCTCTGTTCTAAACATGGAAATCAGGACTGCTTTGTGTGGTTGTCTAGTGCGCTATGTCATCATATCTAACATGATGCCATCTGTGTCATGGATATCGCTGGGTCATATGCTTATTACAACAATTTTAAGGAAGATGATGGTAAAGAATCTGGTTCCAATACAATAAGAATAGTGTGAAACATTTCCAACAGATGAAAAGAATGTCTTGATAAAAGGTAACCTTTTCCTAATTTTTTAGAACATGCCCTATGGATATGCAATAACCTTGACAGTAACTTAGACTTTTGTCAATAGACCAGGGATTCAGCTCACATCAGTTTTCTTCCCCCCACACTCAGCCCATCTTTTTCTATTCATAGCCCTTTCTTCTCTCTCCTAATTCATGAAATGCTAACTTTGTTAACTCTGACATTGGAACCAATATCTTCTTTTCCTACCTTTACTTGGTAGCAGATCTCATTAGGAAGCAACATGATGCCAGATATGATTCTAGGTAGCTTACATCATTAGCTAGTGAAACTACAATTTTCTGTGTAACTTTGGGCAAATCATCTTTGCTTTCTATGACTCAGATTTCTCAGACTGTAAAACAGGGAAAGTAATAGGACCTATTTATAGGGTTACTCGACTGAGCAACTTCCCTTTCACTTTTCACTTTCATGCATTGGAGAAGGAAATGACAATCCACTCCAGTGTTCTTGCCTGGAGAATCCCAGGGACGGGGGAGCCTGGTGGGCTGCCGTCTATGGGGTCACCCAGAGTCAGACACGACTGAAGTGATTTAGCAGCAGCAGCAGCAGCAGCAGGGCTTTCTTGGTGGCTCAGCTGGTAAAGAATCTATCTGTAATGCAGGATACCTGGGTTTGATCCCTGGATTGGGAAGATCCCCTGGAGAAGGGCAAAGGCTACCCACTCCAGTATTCTGGCCTAGAGAATTCCATGGACTGCAGAGTCCATGGGGTCACAAAGAGTTGGACATGACTGAGTGACTTTCACTTTCACATAGGGTTACTATATGGATTGAATAAGTTAACTGATGAAGCATAATCAAAATGACATTTTGCATACAGTAAATGATCAAGAAATGTAAAATAAAATCAATACTATAATCTCACTTAATCTTTAGGAAAACTTATGGTGAAGTATTATTATTGTTAATTTCATGTTACAAAGGAGGAGACTGAGCCTCAGAAAGATTGATGCTTGTTTTATCTACTTCTAAGAAGTATTTGAGATTTAACAACAAAAAGGATATCAAAGCACTTTTTAAACATGAATCACAGTACAAATAAAAGGAATTAAGATATTATTTGAGCTAAAGAAAACAAAGACTAGTAAGTATCTGTTAATGTGATTAGATATACAGGTAATGAAATGTAAAAGAAACAGCTTCTGCAACCAAGCTATAATTTATGAGGAATATGATTCTTACCAACTCTAAAATCATAAACTGTGTCCAAGACATCCCAAGGCAAAGCTTCCATGGTACTGAGAGTAAAAACTCTTTAGTCTGACATTGGTTTATTTAAATCATAAGCAATTAGAAACAAATGCCATTTTGTATTCGACTCCATCCTCTGTTGTTCTTTAATGAAAATACTGGATAATCCGAACATAATTAATTCAAAGTTTATTTTTATGGATATTATCTTTAATATTAATAATGTTTGCCCCTGTCTACATGAGGCATGATTTCTGAGATTTCTTCCTTTGTTCTCTATTCTATTAAGAAAGCTAAATAAATGAAGAGTAGCTAAAAGATCTATCATTCTTTGCATATAACTTGTATTCTAATATGCAGTGTGAGTTGTTTTATCTTGTTTTTAGGTTATTTTTTTTCTAACAGGATAATCTCAGATTAGCTGTTGTAAGAATTGCATTGTCTATGTGTACCATCCAACTGATTATGTTTTTAAAAACGCATTTGCCCCTTGTGCTAGAAAAGTTACCCAGTTAACATCATGATAATAGTAATGATTTTCAGAAAAGGATTTGTAGGTCCTTTTCTCTGTAATTTACTTGCTATTTCTAACAACCCTTCACAATGGCTGTAATCAGTGTGGTAATTTTTCCCATGAACTTGGCCCAGAGCTGCCCATCACTACTTTACTTACATATATATAAGTACCTCGATACCTTTCTCAATTTGCTGTTGATTGTAATTAGAGTTACTTTTGTTTTTTCTTTTTAATTGTGAAGAACTTTCTACTTGTAAACAATATAAACATGGGTCAAAAATATTTTTTTTCTCTCAACAGGAAACACTGAATTATGGCATTTATAACTTGGACAGATCTTAGAGATCATCTATTCTTACCAATCAGTGCATTAAAAGAAAGGGTTTTTCAGAGGTTAAATGTCAAGGCCAAGATCACATGGAGATTACATAAGTGACTAGACCTTTTAATCCTCTCTCCATTGCTTTGTAATTCATTGGTAAAGTGGGTTAGTATTAACATGTGTTAAATCTGTGCAGATCCAAATGTGAATAATTAGTGCTTATCCCAGTAATTAGGGAGAACCCTCCAAGGGGGCAGATGCTTTGAAGCTTTTGTTCACTGTTTTACTCCTAGTGTCTAGAATAGTGTGTATCCTGGGTCAGTAATTTTTTTTAATAAATAAATGAATGGCTAATTAAAAACATCATATACATGCACAATTTTTGTTTTCTTCCCCTTAATTACTTGGATTTTTAAATAGTGTGTTTTCACTTATTTATCCAGATAATTTATTTCTCTTTCTGTATGTTAAATATCATCTCACCTCTATATTAAACATTCAGTCAGCCAACCAAATTTTTATTAACCACAGGAAGTCTTACAACATGTGATTAATATTTTTTCTAATTGAACTAAATGCATTCCTCCATTCATTAATACATGTCAAGCAATTAAATTTCATGATATAAAGAGCAATTACTACAATTATTATAATTATGAACCATGGGTTAAAATGCTCTGATATTAATTTACTGGTATTAAAGAATTTCAAAGTGAAAATACAGGATTAGAAACATTTGCTCAAATGGTAAAACTGTTTCTGGAATCTCCCTATCACATTCATTGTATGTGAGACTTTCCAAGGAATATTTCATCATCTTCTTCTTCAAGAGGATCTATCCACCTTACATGTGCCCTGCTGCTAACACTCTTTTTTTTTTTTTCTCTCAGATCAAATACTAAAACCCAGGAGATAGTTTGCTTAAAATATCAATTCTTGGTAGCTTAATTTAGACAGTGTCACCCTAGAAAATCTTTTGATTAACCACAACTATAACCTTTAGTATAACAAAATAAAGATCATCAAAATGAATTTTATATTTGAGTAAGTACCTGAGAAGGCATTCTGTTCTATTTAAGCACTATAAAAAAAGAAAAAGAAGGAAAGAAAAAAAAATAGAAAAATGATATAAGAAATTTCTGTCAGCTCTTTGTTTTGGTGTTGAATTAATAAGCTGGTGATATATGAATATGTATAAAATTATGCTCTTTTCAGTGTACACAGGGGGAAATACCCCATAAAAACAAAAAAACAATGGTTAGCACACAGTACTCCCAGTGCAGAGGTGTGATCGTGTTTACCACTGAGTCTTGTTGGTATGCTGGTCTCATTGTATTGGCAACCTAGGCTACATCACAGGCTGTCCACAGTCCATCCAGGTTGTAAGTGATCTGAGCTGGTAATCAGGCTCAGCCATTACAGGACACTCTCCCCTTCTCCTGACTCCTCAGGTAGCTTTGAAAGTGGAATTTTTTTTTTTCAAGTTGTTAATTTTATAGGAACTGACCCAGAGGTATTGAAAGGCTTCCTGAGAGATGCTGGGTCTTCTAGTTTCAGTTCAGTTCAGTTCATTTCAGTCGCTCAGTCATGTCCAACTCTTTGCGACCCCATGAATTGCAGCACGCCAGGCCTCCCTGTCCATCACCAACTCCCGGAGTTCACTCAGATTCACGTCCATCGAGTCCGTGATGCCATCCAGCCATCTCATCCTCTGTCGTCCCCTTCTCCTCCTGCCCCCAATCCCTCCCAGCATCAGAGTCTTTTCCAATGAGTCAACTCTTCGCATGAGGTGGCCAAAGTACTGAAGTTTCAGCTTTAGCATCATTCCTTCCAAAGAAATCCCAGGGCTGATCTCCTTCAGAATGGACTGGTTGGATCTCCTTGCAGTCCAAGGGACTCTCAAGAATCTTCTCCAACACCACAGTTCAAAAGCATCAATTCTTCAGTGCTCAGCCTTTTTGACAGTCCAACTCTCAAGTTGGTTGTTAATAATTCTGACTCCCCAAATAACAGCAGTGAATGAAACTGTTCAGCTCAATGCTTGAGTAATCTAGCTAGATATCAAAACACTGGACTTTGAAGAGAAACAGACCTGAGCCACTCCAGTTCAATATCTCAAGTATGAGAGGTCATTCAAGACCACGAGGGAAGAGTTGGACTAAGGCAAGATGCCACGTCTGGCATGATTCCAAATACTGACTAGAAATTCAGGGCATCACAGTTAGTCAGAGTGAGGCATCTTGGAGCTCAGGAGGCCCTCTGTAAAAATAAATCCTAATTTTATTAGGAATTGAATTATTTCTCAGTTTGGAGAAATTTCAAATCATTTTTGTTTTTGTTAAGACATTGCAAACCCTATTTATTTGATTTTAAATAAAATACATTCAAAAATCTTTCCAATTACAAAAGAAACATAGATTCACTGTAGAAAACTTGGAAAATATTAAAACCTCAAAAAGCGGAAGACAGTGATTTAACTTTTCATGACCATTATTAACATTTGCTGAAATGTTCTCTACATATATTTTTCAAATGAAACCATATCATGTACATGTTATAAGCTGCTTGTCCAGCTTAATAATAGATACAAAAAACATTCCAAAGTCATCAAGTACTGTGCTACAATGTGATTCTAATGGCTGACTAGTAGACCATAAGTTACCTGACAAATACCCTTTGATTATTTAGATTTTTTTCCAATCAGCCTCTCTTATTATTTCTTCCCTTATGATCTCATAGTACTTTGCTTATGCTGCTAATGCAAATATATATATATTTGTGAATGCATTTGTTGCCATCTTTTGCTGTGAGTGCCTTTAGCTTGAGGATTTGGTCTTTTTAAATCATTGTACCACCATCATCTAGTCTGGAATCAACACAGTAAATGATAGGTATATAATCAATTTATACACATGAACCTAATAATTACATATGACATACACATAGATTTAGTAAGTTTTGACATATAGCAAAGACTGGGCTTCCCTGGTGGCTCAGCTGGTAAAGAATCCACCTGCAATGTGGGAGACCTGGGTTCAATCCCTGGATTGGGAAGATCCCCTGGAGAAAGGAGTGGCAATCTATTCCAGTATTCTTGCATGGAGAATTCCATGGACAGAGGAGCCTGGCAGGCTACAGTCCATGGGGTTTCTAAGAGCTGGACATGACTGAGTGACTTTCAATCACTCAGTCATATTATGGAATGCTAGGTCCATTCTAGCTATGAAAAACCAAGTGAAAGTGAAAGTCGCTCAGTCATGTCTGACTCTTTGAGACCCCGTGGACTGTATTGTCCATGGACTTCTCCAGGCCAGAATACTGGAGTGAGTAGCCTTTCCCTTCTCCAGGGGATTGCCCCAACCCAGGGATTGAACCCAGGTCTCCCACATTGCAGGCGGATTCTTTACCAGCTGAGTCACAAGGATGCTAAACCAAGGCAGCATATTAAAAAGCAAGAGACATCGATTTACTGACAAAGGTTCATATAGTCAAAACTGGTATTTCCAGTAGTCATGTATAGATAAGAGAGTTGGACCATAAAGAAGGCTGAGTACCGAAAACTGATGCTTTTGGATTGTGGTGTTGGTGAAGACTCTTGAGAGTCCCTTGGACTGTATGGAGATCAAACCAGTCAATCCTAAAGGAAATCAACCCTGACTGTTCATTGGAAGGACTACTGCTGAAGCTGAAGCTCCAGTACTTTGGCCACCTGATGCTAAGAGCCAACTCATTAGAAAAGACCGTGATGCTGGGAAAGACTGGGAGATGCTGGGAAAGGCAAGAGGAGAAGTGACAGGCAGAGGATAAGATGATTAGATAGTTAGACTCAATGAACATGAATTTGAGCAAACTATGGGACATAGTGGAGGACAGAGGAGCCTGGCAGTCCATGAGGTGGCAGAATCGGACACAATTTAGTGACTGAACAACAACAGATCCATTCAGAGGTAAATCCCTTGTAATATTATCACCATTTCTTCAAAGAGCAGTGGAGGGTCTAGAGACCCCTTTCAGATATAGAGTTTCAGACATCTGTTTCTTTTCAGAGTCGTTTTTTGTTTATTTGTTTGTTTTGTATCACCTGGGAGTGTTTCCTGAGGGCTCTAACTACAACAATCATAGTTTAACTCTGTTAAATAAATTCTAGTACATAGCATTATGTTTTTAATTCCAGCTCTGCTACTCACCAGCTCTTCAACTTTGGGTAAATTATTTAACCTTCTGCATCACTTTTCCCTGTCTATAAAATCTGAGTAAAAATATCTATCCCACACTTTTAAGAGGAAAAATTAATTTGTTTTTTTAAAAGTAAAATATTTTATAATAATCTATAAAAATAACCTGCCTAATAAATAGAAGATAGTATGACTCTTTAAATGCCTTTGTTTTTCCTTTCCTTAAATCCTTTTGACATGTAGGACTAAATCCACTTCAGTCAGTGACTTGATTTCCTGAGGGTTAATGCTACATGTAGTCTTCATCCATTTGGCAGAGGCAAGGGAGAACACATTATATGTAAGAAAAATGAGATAGCCCTTGCTTCTGATTTTCCCTTCCTTTAAAAGCTGTAAACACAAAAGTGGTTGCTTCATGTCAGAGCAGCCTGAATGCAATGTATTTATAGTTAATGAAAGGCAAGGCAAGCAACTCTGAAATGCATGCTTCAGGATTTTCTCTTGATACTTTCTAGAGTCTATCATAAGTTAGAGCTGATTTGATAATACGATAGGCATATGAAAGAACATTGCAAATTGTCCAAATGTCTGCTCAAGTAGAACTCGGTGGTTTGCAGCTCCAGGGAAATTAATGGTTTTTTGGGCATGCTGCTCTGTAGCTGGAGGTTTGAGGTGTTTTCTGGGACAGCAGATACGCAAACTGTCCTCAGAGTGCCCTGTCCACTCCAGCTGAGTCATCTAGTGGCTAAACTGGGATCACAGTTTGTCATGCTCACATCTATTTTTATAGAACTAAGCTTTAACATATTCTTAGAGATAAATGCCTATTTATTGGGGTACCAAGGTGGACAAGGAAAGTCTTTTGACCCCAAGGAACTCAATGAGAGAATCTGTGTCAATTCCAGGCTAGAAGTGAACTGTCAGTCAAACAGCTGCAGTAAGATGCAGGCTTTGTGCTGCATCTAGCAGTATCATGCTGTTCATCTAATTGGCTGGTTTAGGTTTCAGTGATGGGGTAGAGAGAGGGGATGCAAGAAGGAAGGAGAGCTAAGTGATGCCTGGGAGCTTTCCTTGTGTTCTAGTGTTCCTCTGAACAGTAATTATTGTCATGTATTCAAAGACTTGACGGCAGGAACAGAGAATCTCTTTGGTGAAGCACCAGTCTATATTTGGGTCTGAGTGTCTTTGGGCCTACAGAAGATCCTGGAGAAGCTGCAGTTAGTGGTTGATGAATACAAAACAGCACATTGTAGCTAAGCATGGATCTTTTGCCTTCCCGAAAAATCTAAGTTCCGTGAAAGAAAAAGGTAGCCCTCTGATGTAAATGGGCGTGCAGATACCTGTTTCAGCCACCACTTATGCCCTCTGCCTCCAAAACAGCAATACTGCACAAAGGAAGGAACTCCTGTGAGTGAGGAGCCCTGAGGGCTCAGAACTGTTTTGTTTCCTTACAGATGGATAGGAGCAGGCATAGTTCAAATCAACCAAAAGATGTAGCTCATTTTTTTAAATGTATCTGATGTGTAGCACAGACTGAGCAAAGGAGGTAGGCTGAAAGAGATTATGTTGGGACCAGTTTTACATAAATTCTGCTCTATTTCATTTGTGGGAGTTTCTTGAAATCAAGTTATGCATTGTAATTTCTTCCAAGGCTCAAGCTGTGGCCTCAAAAAAAAAAGGGGACAATATATGTATATTTGTGTACTTGTATGGAACCTGTATTTTCTGATCCAAACATCAGATCACATGTTCCACATTTTTAGCAAAGGCATGAGCCAAATATCTAGACATCCTGGGCAGGTACCTGCAATTTGGCACCCTGAGGGGATGAATGATTAATGCTTTTATAATTTGCTCTTTAAATATGTATCTGTATTTATTTATGTGTAAGCATGAGAGTGACTTTGGGCATGGCTAGCTGTTTCTCTCAGCCGTGCCCCTTCTATTCTTCCAAGCGTTTTATTTAAGATGATGGGGAAACCTCAGAAAGGCCACTAAATAGGGGAGACCTCAGAAAGGCCACTAAATAGGAACAGGATCTTTAAATAAAGAAATAATTTAAATAAACTAAATTGGCTTAGGGAAGACTTTCAAGATTAGGGATATAAAGACCTAGAAATTTCAGTTATACAGTCTCTATGAAACTTCCATTCTAGCCATAATCAAGAGGAACAGAAATGATATTAATTTAAAACAATAAATTTATTTTAAAGGGAAAATAATTTATTTTTCTACGCCCTTCTTTATCTGAATATGCTGATTACACTGACCAAGTAGTATTCTTTTCTCCCATATTTAATCCTTTATAATGGTTCATAAACTGAATTTATGCTAAGTTTAAATGAACAGAACATAATCTAATCAGACACTGTTATGATAGTTGCAAGTTGAAGGTAAGAAGTCTTCCACCTTACACTGGCAAGGTCCAAATCTCCAATTCTTTGAATATCCTTCAGTCTACTCAACAGTGGCAGAAGCTGTAGGCTTTTTACATCTGTAACATCTTCCCAGCACATCCTAAAGCAAGCATTAGAAATGGTCTGTTTTCTTTAAAAAACTTAGTAATAAAGAAAAAAGAAGGAAGCATGGAAGGAGGGAGGAAAGGAAGAACATTGAATGTCCATTCTTTTGTTAGGTAATTGTGTTCTGTTTTTTGTAGTTCCTCGCCTCTGAATTGTTTATCATGCGCATACGCATATATGTATGCACACATATATACATATTCATATACATACACAGCACTTCACTCTTACAAGTTGGTGCTTAAAACCCCTGCTGAAAAGGCCCTTCTTTCCCTGGTGCTTCAATTAATGATGGCCTCTGGCTAGTTGTCCAGCTTTGAACTCAGTGTCAAATCCTGAATGAAATCACTGTGTGAACTTGAGTGTATTACTTAAAGGTTTTGACCCTAGTTTCTTCTTGGGTAGCATAAACAGATTACAGATAAATAACTATATTTTGTTGGATAAATACAAGATAAAATATATATCTGCTTGTTTTTTGAGAGTAGGATGACTTCATGTTTCATTAATCTTCAAACAGCCCCTTTCTGTACCTCTTCCCATATGCCAGCCATGATATTGTGTGTGTCTATGTCAGTCTACAGCCAACTTTATTGATGGTAATGTGGTTAAATCAACTTTTGAGCCTCCAAACTCACATACATATGCAAAATATTTATATAACAACATACACTTTATCAGGTTTTAGAAAAGTTTAAAAATAATAATATCATTTTATTATTTTATTATTTTAATTATATTAGTATTAATACAATAATATTATATGGTTTATTTTTAGACTTTTCTGAATGAAGGTAAGCTTTCAACAGGGTCTTTTATTTTCCTTTGACTCACATGCAAAAATCTGCTGCTTGATGAGCACTTGGTATATGACAGATTAGGTACCACTGTTTATATGTATTTCTATGATATAACTCCCATAAGAGGAACCTGTTTTATCAAAAGTCATATCTTAAAAACCCATGCATTTAACCACTATGCTATACTGCCTTTCAAAGCACAGAAAGAAGAAAAACATAAGAGAATGGTCAAAGATGTGGAAACTTTGGCTAGGAATACCAAAGTTTTAGACCAGGAATACTGACCTAGCTTCTGCTTGGCTGAGAAAAATGAACAGGATAATGTATGAGTAGACTATAATTCTATGTGAAACTCTTCCATCTAATATATAAACCAGAGTTCTTATTTTCAAATGCAAAATCTTATCAAAATAATTAAAGTGGGTTAAAGGAATAGCATCAATAGCCTTGTCTGAAGAGATATCATTAAGAAAATATCCTGTTATTGAGAATCATAGTAAAAATTCATACTAGAAGCAAAACTGTTGCCCATATAAATGTGGATGTTGTTTCAGCTGGAAGAGAAATCTGACCTAGAAGTCTGTTTAAATAACTGTTTCAGTGAGGATCAGAGGGGTAGAGGAGGTTATGTGGAATGCAGAGAATGCTAACTTATTAAGACCTAGACTTTAAGTCCTTAAGAATTTGATACCATATTATTCTTAGGATTTTTTTAATGTAAATGATATTTAATCCAACAATGATATTTGAAATATCTTAAAGTGACATCTGTTGTATACCAATTATATATTAAGTACATAGCATGTTAGACACTGTAGAAGATGAAAGAAAGTAAAATTAAGGAACTAGCTTCCAAGAAGCTAACAATTTAGTTTGGGTACACAATGCATTTATGTACAAACGAGTAATACCAACATGAAAGCTTCATTGGGTAATGGACTCCTTTTATCCACTAATCTATGTCCAGAACTAAGAATGATACCTACCTAATACCTATGTAATAAATATTTAACCAGAATAGATGAATGAATAAACACATAAAGTATGGGAGATAAATATCCCTGCTGTTGCTGATGCTAAGTCGCTTCAGTCATGTCCGACTCTGTGAGACCCCATAGACTGCAGCCCACCAGGCTCCCCCGTCCCTGGGATTCTCCAGGCAAGAACACTGGAGTGGGTTGCCATTTCCTTCTCCAATATCCCTAGTAAATAATATAATGGGGATTCAATGGTGGCTCAGTTGCTATAGAATCTGCCTGCAATGCAGGAGACCCAGGTCTGATCCCTGGGTCAAGAAGATCCCCTGGAGAAGGGAATGGCTACCCCTCCAGTATTCTTGCCTGGAGAATTCCATGGACAGAGGAGCCTGGCAGGCTACAGTCCATAGGGTAACAAAGAGTCAGACATGACTGAGCAACTAACACACAAATAATATAAGAGAAACCACAAAATAGTACAAGATTAATTGTCAAATTAAGGATAGAGGAAATAAGTAGTGAAGGGAGGGTAAGGCTGACTATTAAGAGTATTGAAAAAATTGATGTTTATAAAGGTACCCATCATGATATCTAACATTTACTGATTCCCAACAGTCATTAACTACTGAAATCTAGTCTAGTAATTCAGCAAACCGTGTATTTTCTGTACCCAGAGATATATATTTGAGGATTGAGATAGATATGATAATTTAGGTCACCTGGAACACCACACAGTGTTTGTTATCATAGCTAATGAGTTGACAAATAGGGGAACATTTGGTTTTATGAGTAAATGTATTTTGTTTTTATTTCATGATTTCTTGTTTGAAATCTAGACTGTAATTATCTTTCACCCATGTTCTATTATTTTGTTTTTCATTATTACTTGGCCAGTTGCTTGAGTCTACTCTTTTTCTTCAGTGATTTGTGTTTTAATTTAGTCATTGTTGGATGGATTCCTTCCAAATGTACTATGGATGGCAGCTTCTTAAAGGATTCTCCTTCATGAACAGAAATTGGTTTGGTTTTAATCATCTGTGGTAACCTTCTAAACACTGAAATGAATCATTTCAGTCTTACTCTTGTGCCAATACCATTAAATATATATGTATATATATATACGCACATATATACATATATCCTAAAATGGTACACTATACAAATTACAACTGGAAAATCATCCACCTCATTAGAACTGATTCAAATGTATTCTTTTTGATGGCTGAGTAATACTCCATTGTGTATATGTACCACAGCTTTCTTATCCATTCATCTGCTGATGGACATCTAGGTTGGGAGAATGGCATTGAAACATGTATAATATCATACAAAAAAGAAATCACCAGTCTAGGTTCGATGCAGGATATAGGATGCTTGGGGTTGGTGCACTGGGATAACCCAGAGGGATGGTATGAGGAGGGAGGTGGGAGGGGGGTTCAGGAGTGGGAACTTATGTACATCCATGGCGGATTCATGTTGATGTATAGCAAAACCAATACAGTATTGTAAAGTAGAAAAAAAAATTAAAATAATTTTAAAAAAACAAAATAAAAAGTAATTCCTTGTCATTTGGAATAGATATGTAGGTTTCAATTCTTACACCATTCATTACATTTTCTTTTTTTTTTTTGTATTAGTCATTATAAAATGTGAACAACTACTTATAAGATATCTCACTACATATGCTGAGGGTGGAAAAGTGTGCCATGTTCTTTAAATTCGGTGACCTTTGTCCTAAGGTAAAGATATGATACGTACACATTATTTGAAAAGGTAACTATGCAAGGGGATAAGGGTACAGTAAGTTGTAGATGAGTGGCATCAAAAAGAAGTGTTTTAAGAGTTTAGACAATAGAGTTAGAGAAGAGATGAATAAATATAGAATCTCATCAGGTAAGGCTTCACAGAACAAAAGGCAGTTGAGCTGTGCCTTGAAGGAGGGAAGCAGGAAGAGTGTTTCATATGGATATAGGAAGAGAGAATGTGGCATGAGAACTGAATATAAGGCAGGAATGCACAAGACAGGAGGCTGAGTTTCCTGTACTCTGTAGGATGGAAGTTCAATGTGGTGAGTATTAAAAAAAAATCTGGAAGATTGTGTAAGTTATTTAAATTTTCAGAAGAAGATGATGTATTTATGAACTCTGTATATAGTAGTGATTACACTATTTCAAAGCAGTTTCCAAATACTTTTGTATCCAGTTTCTCATTTGATCATTGAAGCAAACCTGTAAGGAAAATTATTATAACAGATACTGATAGTCAAATGGTAGAACTTGACCCAATGGCACAAACCTAGAAAGTGTCAGAACACATATGTGCGTTCAGATAATAACCTAAATCCCGTGTTCACCTCACCATTCCACTCTATCAGAAGATGAATATGAATCATTATCACATGACCAAAACTGGCATATACATGTTTATGAGATACCATTTCCAGCAAGGTATTAAAGAATGAACTTTTTTCTGTAGATATAATTTGAATAGGTGAAAGTGAGATCATTTTGAATAGAAGTGATTGTTCAATAAACATTCTCAGCATTGTTTTCAGTAGAATAATGACTTGTTCATGATTCCATCATCACTTATGGATTTTAGCCCAAATTTCTCTGCAGATGTTACAAGCCACTCTCTGTATCATTATAACATATAATCAAAATCACATTTTCATCTTCTTACAACTGTTTTCACATTCCTTTCTTATATTGAATTGTTATGACATTGGTATGATGTAAACACATGAGATATTATTCTCATTTAACATATTTATGAAGGCAAACAGAATTAGAGCAATCTGCCCATCATCCTACTCATATTGGTGGTGGAGCCAGACATCTTTTTAAAAAATACTTTTTATTTTATATTGGAGTATAGCCAATTATAGCTTCCCCAGTGTGGAGCCAGATGTCTTGACTCAGCCTGACAGTCCACAGTTCCAGGCTGCTCCCGAGATACTCAAGTTTGCATTTGATAGTGCAATTTAACACATACCAGAAGATACAGAAATATCTGCTGAGAATGTAGTGTTTTGGGATTCTTCCTGCAAACTTGCAGCTTCTAACTCTGAGCTCCAGGCTTTTACCTCATTGTACTAAGTGCTATGAAATGAACTAGTTAACATTCATCTATTTTTACCTCATTAAACCACATAGTCTGATGATTGATAGAGGGAGAAAGCTATCTTTTCCAAGGTAAGCTGTGTAGCAGAGAAATGGCCGTGACCCTGAAGTTGGACATGTACCAGCCTAGCTTATGAGTGCTAAAGACAAGAAAGTGTTATCTTTCTGGGCAGTAACTCTAAAAAGAGACAAATTTCCCTTAATATATTACAGTCATGTCAGAATTATGACTTTCTTCTCTCCTCCCTCCGGCTGAATATGAAAGATTTAATTTGGTCTCTTACAATTTCCAGGAGGATTAAAGTATAGTCAAGGGACCCATCTGTGGTAATAGAATGGAGTTAGTTAACCTTGACTAAAGTTAATTTGGCTGCTGGAAATGGTTAAAAGGCAGGGGTGTGGAAGACAGTTGCCAGTTCATGCTTTTCTTTATCACATATCTTGCAATGTTCCCTAATGTTTCAACTGCTGCTGCTGCTAAGTCACTTCAGTTGTGTCCAATTCTGTGCGACCCCATAGATGGCAGCCCACTAGGCTCCTCTGACCCTGGGATTCTCCAGGCAAGAATACTGGAGTGGGTTGTCATTGCCTTCTCCAGTGCATGAAAGTGAAAAGTGAAAGTGAAGTTGCTCAGGCGTGCCTGACTCTTAGCGACCCATGGACTGCAGCTCACCAGGCTCCTCCGTCCATGGGATATTTCCAGGCATGAGTACTGGAGTGGATTGCCATTGCCTTCTCCATGTTTCAACTAATTTTCTTCTAATTTTTAAAGTAAAAGCTGTATACTTTACTGTTAGATGTTAGTCATATTGCTTGCTCATTTTTTCTTTGATATTTATATCACCATTGTCAGTGATGTGATGGCATAATTCAAATTCACCAACACTTTACTGTAGATTTGATAATAAAACTATCAAAAACACATCATATTGCATCTCAATACACTAATCCAAGAGGAACAAGCACCTTACAACATTTGATTTGGACTTAGAAATAAACTCACCTAGGTCAGATTAGTCCTCAATAGACCAAACAGCTTTTTATATTTATATGTGCTGTGCTCTGCTTAGTCGCTCCGTCATGTTCAACTCTTTGCGACCCCATGGACTGTAGCCTTCCAGGCTCCTCTATCCATGGAGATTCTCCAGGCAAGAATACTGCAGAGGGTTACCATGCCCTCAAGCAGTGGATCTTTCCAACCCAGAGGTTGAACGTAGGTCTCCCATATTGCAGGTGGATTCTTTACATTCTGAGTCACCAGGGAAGCCCAAGAATACTGGAGTAAGTAGCCTATCCTTTCTCCAGGGGATCCTCCTCATCCAGGAATCGAACCAGAGTCTCCTGAATTACAGGCAGATTCTTTACCAGCTGAGCTACCAGGGACAGCCAGGCTTCTCTGTCTATGGGATTTTCCAGGCAAGAATACTGGAGTGGGTTGCCATTTCCTTCTCCATGGATCTTTTCAACCCAGATATCAAACCCACATCTCCTGCTTTGAAGGAAATGGATTCTTTTCAGCTGAGCCACCAGGGAAGCCCACAGTGGTAGGATCATATCCCTCTATAGTATTTTGCTAAGTATAATTAGATTTACACATGCTATGCTTCTGACCATTTCCTCCTTATGTGTATGTAATTGGAAGTTGAAGAGAAATTGCAATATGTATTTGAAACGAGCAGGATGATTTGGTTTTTTGTCTCTCAGAACTGACTTTAACTCAGCATCAAGCCAGTCACCCATGCCTGGCTGCTTCATGGTGCAGTTGGAATACCTTGTATGTGGAACCTCAGCCAACTGAGCACTTGCCAAGTCTATGCTCTGCTGATTCCATAAAATGTTACTGTCAAAAAGCTTCTAGTAAAATTCTGTTGCCATGAGTAAAGGCATTGCATTAGAATAAGATTATTTCCAAATGGACATGGGGTTAAATTAGCCATTGTAACTGTAATAATTTAATATCACTATCAGATATATTGAAGCCACAATTTTAAACTGCATAATAAAATGAGTAAAAGAAATCATTTCATCAAATGAAATGTTTAAATTTGAATAACTGGAGAGCAGTTGTTCTGCAATTACATCTTTTCCCAGAGAAAAATAAAGTCAGGGCATTTCAGCCAGACCTTCTATTAATGTTATCTTTTGCTGGGGAGGCTGGCCCCCTTGGATGGAGCTGCAGTCATGAGGTTATCTAGGGACACAAAACCACCAAGCTCACAGGGAAGGGGAACAGTTCAAATGAATTCTGCAGATGAGAGTTAAAGTGCCGAGATGACGATGCCTCTGAATTAAGAAGCAGAGTGAGAACCCTGTTGTGACTTTTGGTATTAAGAGACAAAGATGTCATCTATTTTGTGTGATCTGTTAGTACTGTTAGAGAAATCAAATGAGATGATGTATCTAAAAGCCTTTTGAAAGCCTGAAAGGCTATGTAAGGACACAGGGAGCCTGCTTTGATCTGTATTACACCAGGATCTATAATTAGCTGACAGGTTGACCAAAGGGTAACTAAGGGTCTGAGAGACAATCAGACTTTGATAAAGGAGAGCTTGGTGAATGAATGGCATACTTGTGTTTATTAACTTGCTATCCCTAAAGACTTTATAAAAAAAATTTAAATTCTTATGGTTGATAAATATCTTTTAAAGCAGTGACTAACTTTATTGCTTTGGCATATAGAGTAAATGTATTAGAAAGGAAAGAAAAGGTTCTGAATCTTACTTTTCTTTCTGGAATCTGATTCCCATAAATTCCTTTGTGATCTCAGTTAGGTTAACTAAACTCTCTGAACCTGTAAAATGAAGTTAATAATATTCAATACCTGATATCTTTGTATACATCAAACTATTTAACATGTAATACTTCAGTTAAGTTCAGTCTCTCAGTTGTGTACGACTCTTTGCGACCCCATGAATCGCAGCATGCCAAGCTTCCCTGTCCATCACCAACTCCCAGAGTTCACTCAGACTCCAGTCCATAGAGTCAGTGATGCCATCCAGCCATCTCATCCTCTGTCGTCCCCTTCTCCTCCTGCCCCTAATCCCTCCCAGCATCAAAGTCTTTTCCAATGAGTCAACTCTTCACATGAGGTGGCCAAGGTACTGGAGTTTCAGCTTTAGCATCATTCTTTCCAAAGAAATCCCAGGCTGATCTCCTTCAGAATGGATTGGTTGGATCTCCTTGCAGTCCAAGGGACTCTCAAGAGTCTTCTCCAACACCACAGTTCAAAAGCATCAATTCTTCGGTGCTCAGCCTTCTTCACAGTCCACCTCTCACATCCATACATGACTACTGGAAAAACGATAGCCTTGACTAGACGGACATTAGTCGGCAAAGTAATGTGTCTGGTTTTGAATATGCTATCTAGGTTACTCATAACTTTTCTTCCAAGGAGTAAGCGTCTTTTAATTTCATGGCTGCAGTCACCATCTGCAGTGATTTTGGAGCCCCCAAAAATAAAGTCTGACACTGTTTCCACTGTTTCCCCATCTATTTCCCATGAAGTGATGGGACCAGATGCCATGATCTTTGTTTTCTGAATGTTGAATTTAAGCCAGCTTTTTCACTATCCTCTTTCACTGTCATCAAGAGGCTTTTTAGTTCCTCTTCACTTTCTGCCATAAGGGTGGTGTCATCTGCATATCTGAGGTTATTGATATTCCTCCCGGCAGTCTTGATTCCAGCTTGTGTTTCTTCCAGTCCAGGATTTCTCATGGTGTACTCTCATATAAGTTAAATAAGCAGGGTGACAATATACAGCCTTGACATACTTCTTTTCCTATTTGGAACCAGTCTGTTGTTCCATGTCCAGTTCTAACTGTTGCTTCCTGACCTGCATACAGATTTCTCAAGAGGCAGGTCAGGTGGTCTGGTATTCCCATCTCTTTCAGAATTTTCCACAGTTTATTGTGATCCACACAGTCAAAGGCTTTGGCATAGTCAATAAAGCAGAAATAGATGTTTTTCTGGAACTCTCTTGCTTTTTCCATGATCCAACAGATGTTGGCAATTTGATCTCTGGTTCCTCTGCCTTTTCTAAAACCAGCTTGAACATCAGGAATTTCACGGTTCACCTATTACTGAAGCCTGGCTTGGAGAATTTTGAGCATTACTTTACTAGCATGTGAGATGAGTGCAATTCTGTGGTAGTTTGAGCATTCTTTGGCATTGCGTTTCTTTGGAATTGGAATGAAAACTGACCTTTTCCAGTCCTCTGGCCACTGCTGAGTTTTCCAAATTTGCTGGCATATTGGGTGCAGCACTTTCACAGCATCATCTTTCAGGATTTGAAACAGCTCAACTGGAATTCCATCACCTCCACTAGCTTTGTTCGTAGCGATGCTTTCCAAGGCCCACTTGACTTCACATTCCAAGATGTCTGGCTCTAGATGAGTGATCACACCATCGTGATTATTTGGGTCATGAAGATCTTTTTTGTACAGTTCTTCTGTGTATTCTTGCCGCCTCTTCTTAATATCTTCTGCTTGTTAGGTCCAGACCACTTCTGTCCTTTATCGAGCCCATCTTTGCATGAAGTGTTCCCTTGGTATCTCTAAATTTCTGAAGAGATCTCTAGTCTTTCCCATTCTGTTCTTTTCCTCTATTTCTTTGCATTGATCGCTGAAGAAGGCTTTCTTATCTCTTCTTGCTATTCTTTGGAACTCTGCATTCAGATGCTTATATCTTTCCTTTTCTCCTTAGCTTTTAACTTCCCTTCTTTTCACAGCTATTTGTAAGACCTCCCCAGACAGCCATTTTGCTTTTTTGCATTTCTTTTTCATAAAGATGGTCTGGATCCCTGTCTCCTGTACAATGTCACGAACCTCATTCCATAGTTCATCAGGCACTCTATCTATCAGATCTAGTCCCTTAAATCTGTTTCTCACTTTCACTGTATAATCATAAGGGATTTGATTTAGGTCATACCTGAATGGTCTAGTGGTTTTCCCTACTTTCTTCCATTTGAGTCTGAATTTGGTAATAAGGAGTTCATGAGCTGAGCTACAGTCAGCTCCCGGTCTTGTTTTCGCTGACTGTATAGAGCTTCTCCATCTTTGGCTGCAAAGAATATAATCACTCTGATTTTGGTGTTGACCATCTGGTGATGTCCATGTGTAGAGTCTTCTCTTGTGTTGTTGAAAGATGGTGTTTGCTATGACCAGTGCATTTTCTTGGCAAAACTCTATTAACCTTTGCCCTACTTCATTCCGCATTCCAAGGCCAAATTTGCCTGTTACTCCAGGTGTTTCTTGACTTCCTACTTTTGCAGTAGTCTGCGTCTGATAGTCAGTTATTAATTATGAGCTAATTAGTAAGTAATTGATAAGTAATTAAATGTTTTAATAAGTAATATGTTTATATATAAATATAATTTTCTATATAAATATATTATACATTTATATTTTATACATACACAATTAGTAAGTAATTTATTAATAAGTAATTATTTTTTATAGTTGAGATAATTATTATTATTTTTTTTTTTTACTTTACTATATTGTATTGGCTTTGAGTAAGCATGGAGAAAAACCTAATTCCTTTCCTGTGCTATTATAAATGAAAGTGACACACAAAGTTCAGGTTTTAGAATCACCTGGAGGGATAAACATGTGGATTCCTGAGGCCTCTTCCAGATCTTCTAGTGGTGGGTTCTGAGAATAGGCTTTTCTAAAGAATCTTATTTACTTATTTTTTACTGTGCTGGGTCCTTGTTGCTGTGTGGGCTTTTCTCTAGTTGCAGTGCATGGACTTCTGAAGGCAGTGGCTTCTCTCGTTGTGGAGCACAGGCTCTAGGGTGTGCGGGCTTCACAGCATAGTCTCAATAGTTATGGCACATGGGCTCAGCTGCTCCACAGCATGTGAGATCTTCACGGATCAGGCATGAAACCCATGTCTCCTGCACTTTCAAGTGGATTCTTTACCACTGAGCCACCAGAAGGTACTTTTCAATAAACATTCCAGCTAATTCTTAAACTTATCACAAGTGACAGGTACTGATTTAGACAGAGCCTTAGAGTAGAGGCTAGTAGTAACTATTTGAGAATATAGGAACTTAAATTTTAAGATGAAAGTGATGCAGTAACTGCATAGAAGTTTCCATTTTATGTTCATTTTGTTTGCTTTGCTATCATTTGTTTTTACCCCAAAGTCCAAAAGAGTCATTAAAAAGTCTTTTCAATGAGAGGGTCTCAGTAGATAAAGGTTATCAAGGTTTTACTGCACCTGCACATTAAATTATGTTAGATACAGTTACAAAAAGAGAAGAATGTAATAACGAAAAAAGGCACAATAAATTTGGTATATTTAATAAAAAGTAGTTTAGAATTGATAACCAAACTAACTGGGCAATTAAAGACTTGCCTTTCCCCTGTCAAAAGGCAGAGAGGCAAATTCAAGCTATATACTTAGAAGCCCTGTCCTGTGTCTTGCTCATTGGCAATGAATTGATCATATGTTGTTTTCTATTTTTTTAAATTAAAGTATAGTTAATTTACAATGCTGTGTTAGTTTTAGATGTATGGGAAAGTGATTCAGTTATTATATATAGATATCCTTTTTCATATTATTTTCCATTAAAAGTTATTATAAGATATTCAATATAGTTCCCTGTGCTGTACCTTAGGTCCTCATTGTTTGTTTCTTTTATATATAGTAGTGATATATTTAATCCCAAATTTCTGCTTTATCCCCTATCTCCTTTTGTACTCATGCCTGTTTTCTATGTTTGTGATTTATGTATCTTTTTTTTTTCAGGTTCAACATGTTAGATCATGTGATATCTTTGTCTGAATTGCTTCACTTAATATTATAATCTCTGGGTCCATCCTTGTGTCTGAAAATAGCATTATTTTGTTATTTTTTATAGATGAGTAATATTCTGTACATACAGTATGTATACCGATATACATATATACCACATATTCTTTATCCACCTGTCAGTGGACATTTAGGTTGCTTCTGTGTCTTGGATGTTATAAACAAACATATACGTATTATATATATAAGCTAAGTGCTGAGTCGGTTTATTTTTGACTGTTTTCCAAAGAATAAACCATTCAAATAGAGGAGAGTATTAATGATGTCTAATAGTTTCCTGAAAAGCACGGAAGTCAAACAAGATCAGACAAAATAAGAATAATGTTTCTAAGGATCTCTCTATGCAGAGAGGAGGTGTTATATGTTGGAGGGGCAGGGTACCTCACAGATGAGGAAGAGGTGTGTACTTATTGTAGTGGGAATTGAAATGTTCACTGGAGTAGTCTGGAGTTAATGTATTATATGAGCAAGATGTGAGTTTCTAAATTTCTTTTCCAGCTTGCTGTATTATCAAGGCCCTTTAACAGTTATCATGAATACCTATTACCTGTTCAAGGGTTCTTTCTTGGCATGTGGTCAAGAGTTGAATTACCTTCAGTGGCAACACAAGTCTGTAGTTCCTTTGAAAGCTCTCTGTTCACCTACAATGTAAGGTTGCAAGCAGACAACTTTACTGGCCTTTCGCAGTTTTCACTAGCCTTTCTTTGTATAGGAGAATCTTGTTTAACCATTGCCCATGTTCTGGTGGGTGCTTTCTAGCCAACAGTTCTAATGTCCCTACATCTTCCTTCACCCATTGACCAATAAGAGTCCAGTCTTAGCTATTTCATCTCAAAATGTATCCTCTGAAATAGGATTGCTATGAAACTGGACCACCAAAGTGCCTCTATTTTAGGTGAGCTCTTGGTAGTCTTGTGATCTTAGAGGAATTTTCTTATCTGGAAAGTACTGGTCACTTTCTAGGAAAGGACAGATGATTTAATATAAGCCAAAGGTCTAACAGTTTTGACTGGAACCAAAGAATAGTTTATTCCTTAAGCGTAAGACAACAATCCTTAGCCGGTGAGCCAAGAAGTCTGCCAGCATCAATTGAAAACAAAGGTCCCAGAGGCTAGAAAGTAAGATGCTGAGTATTTTCAGATTCCTCTTAGTCTTTCTGACTTACTCTATCAGGGATAATTAGGGTGAAAAAATCCCTGATTGTGCCTGTTACCCTGTGTAATTTGTTAATGGTGTTTCTTCTCTAAAATGGCTTCTTCTCTAAAGTGGTCGAGTTTGGATGATAAATTATATGGCCACCCTTCTATTATGCTCTTTTTAATCACTATGAATGTCGACTTCATTGTACTTATCATAATGATATTTTCCCCACTAAAATGTAAATCCCATAAGGACAGAGACTTTGTATGGTTCTGGGTGACAACTCAGTGCTTAACAAGCGTAAAACAGATGTTCAATAAGTATTTGTTGAGCAAATGCATGCATGCATCACACGCCATCCACCAAGGCCAAGCTTGTTCCTCAGCAAGTGAGCCCATATGTTATCTGTAGAAGAAGCGAGTGGCACGTGCTGGTGCTCTGAGGAGCAATGCACTGTCCTAACCCTTCTGAGAAGCTCTATTAAAGACTGGCTCTTGGAAGGCCATGAGCAGAGGAAAATCTCCCCTTAGAAACCATCAGAGAATCTGATGTCCAAATGGGACACATGTTCCTCCTAGTGAGAGAAGAATCCTGTCGCATATTGTGAGGAGACCGCCAGGCTTTGAGCTATGCCTGGAGGCTTGCTTAGTGGCCTTGACTCTGGCTTTAGTAAGCTTGGTCTGCCCTGGCTTTCTGCTTGTGCATGAAAAGAAAAAGTGAGGAAAAGGCAAAGGGACTGGAATGAAGAATGGCGAGTAGCAAAATAGATCTCACTGATACCTTACACCATCAACTCGTTTTCTTCTCCGGTGTGACCTCATACTTCCTACTCCACTTTATGGGTTGTTTTGGACAGAGTACCATGTTCTCTGGGGAAATGCAAAAGGGAAAGTCGCTCAGTAGTGTCCAATGCTTTGCGATCCCATGGACCATAAAGTCCGTAGGTTTCTCTAGGCCAGAATACTGTAGTGGGTAGCATTTCCCTTCTCCAGGGGATCTTCCCAACCCAGGGATGGAACCTAGGTCTCCCACATTGCAGGTGGAAATGAGTCATGTGTAATTTAGATGCCCTACTCATTATAGAGGGTCCACCTCTTAAGGTCATGAAACTCCTTTTGGAAGTTTACCTTTTCTTAGTTGCTTTAAATCCTTTATCCTGGGAGTGAGGATCTAGCAGGGAAACCACAGCCCTGTTTCCAGTAAGAACCAAATAATCTTATCACAAAGAAAACTAATTGGACAATAAGAGTAAATGCCAAGCTGTGTCATACTAAGCTGATATAATTCCAGCAAATTATAACAGAATTGATATTTTAGTTAACATGTGAAATTCTTTCAGTTACAATTGCTCTTTTTTTTTTTCCGGATAGGGGGATATATTTAAAATGGCTCATGAACCACCAACAACTGCTTGTCCATTTCCTAATTGCCTAAGGAACCTAAATTAGGAATCATTACATGAAGTGATCTCTATTTTTCTTTTCAATTCTGAAGTTCATTGACTTTCAGATTCATTTATATCAATTCTAACTTCCAGAATGTTGACCACCCTAGGGACACCTGCCCTTAACGGTAATTTTCTTAGGTTAGTCCTAAAATACTAATGAGTGTTCTATTCCTGTATAAATCAAAAATTAGTAGGCTGCTTCTTTACAGTATCTACAGTCCTTTTAAAGCACAAAATTTAAGTTAGCAATCAGCATTTTCAGCAGTAAAATCTTTAGTAATACAGGCAACTCTATCATTGTTAAGAGATAATACATAATAACTGATAACTGAGGTGTAAATGCAAGCACTATGATTCAATACAGAAAAATCTCTAAGATTTAACAGAATCTAAAATCCAAATGGTGCAGGACTTCATCTCTAGGCAGAAAATGAAGAGGGGAACATTTTTCAGCTGGCTAGGATATTCTCTTCTGTATGAGTATCCAGAGTTCATTGCCACTGGCTTCTTGGGATCGATCACATTGTTCTAAATGAATGATGCTGTCAGTGTTAAAGAATGTCAGGGAGTTGTGCAGTCAGCTCTAGATATAATGAAAATGCTCTAGCAGCTTCCTTGACTTCATCAGGGCAGCAGGATTAAATTTGAGCTTGAATTTTGAAATGATAAAAAGCTGTTTGACTGCATTTTCAATATGTTTATCAGAAGAAAGCTGAAAGTACAACATAACTTCTGCAAGAAATTTGGAAATGAAATGGGTATCAGAATCGGCTGAAAGGAATCTGCTGCAGCTGAAAATTACTCACGTTTCTACTGCCAAGTACCCGCACTGCACTTTTCTTCCAGAATTATTTTTAACTAGCCTGGAAGGCATCCAGGTTTGAATCTCCCAGAAGCAACTTTGTAAATGTGAGAGGGGCTAACTGGCTTCTGATTCCAAAGACAGGTGCACCTGGATGTCTTTTATACAGCTGTGAAAATCCACAAGATGGTCATCACTTATCATTCCACAGTGGAACAGCTTAAGTGTGAAATGTGTTTTCCTCCAAAGGTGATGAAAGCCAGCAAGACAGATCAAAGTTAATACACACCCATTTTCCTTTTCTCCTTCCTCAGAAAATATCCTGACAATAAATTGAAAGATTTATGACCAGAAACCTGAGAGTCAGCTGCATATATCCAAATGAAATTACAGTTGCTACTTACTTCTGTCTAAATGAGGTACAAATTCATTTGAAATCTCTTGTGAGATAAACTGGCTACTACCCCCTGAGGGTTCAAATTTTGTGAAGCAAGGTACAGTAGGAGGTTTTATGTTAAACAATGAAGCAAAAAATAGGTAGAATCTGAAATCTGATAGTCATTGCTTCTTAGTTAAGAAGAAACAAAAATCCAGTTATGCCTTTTCAGTCTTTTAACATTGGAATTGTCTTCTGTGCCACATTGAGATTAAAAGTGCCCTAGTCATTGATATCATCCCCATTTTACAATAACATTCTACAGATTTTGTGTAAAATTTACACATATAGTTAAATATAATCAAATATAAAAATGTCAAGGTGAATAAAATATTTAATACTGTTTTCAATTTGTCTCTACAGCTCACATAAGCTTATTGCCTCTGAAAATTTCTTTAAAATCAATGTTCATCTTGAACAAATTTTTCAGGGGAATCTTTTACAACTGGAGAATCTCTAATTCTCAAATTGGTCTCAAGATTGTCTTAGCACTTAGCTAAGATCATTTGCTAAGGTATAGGTCCCCTGCTATTAACCCAAGTGTTCTGCTAACCTCTTGGGTAAAATGTACCGAAATGTGTCCCATGCATCATGCGATCATTGCTTTAAAGGTTTTCCCAAACCCAGAAAAGGCAATGAATAGGTAACTCAGCAGGTAGCTACATCAAAAAGTGTCCTGGGATTGGTAGACTTTAGTTAGTTAGTTAGTTAGTTAAAAAGAGAGGTCACCCATCTTACTTCAATAGTGAAAATGCATTTTAAAGGTTGACACAGAAAGAAAGAAAGAACATAGTAAATATAATGTTCCTGAAACAACTACATGTCCAGGCTTCAAGTAAAAAACAAGAACCACATGATAGTCTGGTCTATGAAGAACAGATAGATTTCAGCCTCTGGAAGGTAGACTAGATCCAAGGCAGAGTTTGGGGGATCATTGATTTAGTATCCACCACTAATGGACTTAAGGACTCAATTTTTCTCTCTTCTCTCTATGTGATTTTTCTTCTTTCCCTTCTCCTACCTGCTGACTCCTTTATCTCTAGTTTGAATTTATAGGAGAGATGCCATGGGTTTAGTTTATTACTATTATTCCTTTATGGGCAGATTGTTTATGGGTGGGCCAGAGGTTAGCCTGTATACAAGGACATCAGGATCAAGTGATCCCTGGGCCAGTCAGCTATGGCTAAGGGGTGGCAGCCAGCAGTGTACTCATGTAGACGGAAGGACTAAGAAGGAAATATCAAAGTGGGGTTGAAGGGGTAACTGGTATTTTGAGCCTTGACTTATCTAATTATTTTGTCCTGAATGATTCAAGAAAAATTTTCAGTATGTGGGAAGTTGAAAATAATTCATCTTTATAAATCAAAAGATTTCAATCTGAATTTATGAAAATCATGACATACTTTGTGGTTAAGTATAAAGGAAGCACATTACTGTCATATTTATTGCACACTTACTATGTTACCAAGCACTTTACTAATTGTTTTCATACATTATCACATTTAACCCTCACCATAAAGCTTTCAAATACTTTTATAGTTTTGATATTACTATTGAGACTATCAGTGTGCTTCAGTGTAACCTATTACAAGCAATGGGATTTATATTAACTTTTTAAAATAGAATTGACAGAGAGATCAAACTTTAGTCCATTAGAGATGTGATTCAATGCTTGATAAAACATTAATCTTTGTCTAGTTTCCTGTTACAATGACTATATTTGTCAAATATCAATTTAATATCAAAGTAGATAGCTACTTTTTGTTATAAATTGCAATAGATTTATACTTGAAATCAGTAATTCCTGGGATGCTTTATGTATTATATAAATATGTATTAAATATATATATAAATATATAACTTGTAAAGCTTTATCAAGCTGCATAACTTTAGGCAAGTCATTTTATCTCTTAGAAACTCAACAACTTGAACTGTAAAAGAATTATAATTCCTGCCCTATCACAGGTTTTGTTGAGAAAAGATTTTAAAAATTATAATTAGAAAGTGCTAGACTTCCCTGGTGTCTCAGACAGTAAAGAATCTGCCTGCAATGCAGGAGACCCCCAGTACAATCCCCAGGTCAGGAAGATCTGGAAAAGCTAATGTCAACCCACTCCAGTATTCTTGCCTAGAGAATTCCTTGGACAGACCATGGGGTCACAAAGAGTTGGACACAACTGAGTGACTTTCACTCACTCAATTAAGTTTTGAAAATATTATAACTGATCATGAATAATAAGGTTAAGGAAGTAAACTGTAGGAAATGAAATTAAGAGCCTTAAAATACCAAGATAAGAAAAAAACTGTAATTTACACATATAAAAAATATTTTAAAAATTTAAAATGATCAAACCACCTAGGGTATATTATCTGATATGATTTTCTGGCATTGTACTTTGAGATTTTACTCAAAATGAAGTGATTATTGATTTAATTTTTAATTATTTAGCTTGTAAATTAATACCTTAAAATCTTTTTAAAAATATTTTTGCAACTGCTCAGTAGCATATTGATCTAATAATCTGATCCATGTTCATTTTTCTTCTTTTTTGAGGGTAACACAAACTTCTACTCCCTTAGAAATAAAATTGTAAAGGAAACATGCCAAAAGATGAATAATATATAATTGGAGAAAAACAGACTTGACCCAATTGCGAAGCATGGAGAGAACAATTTGAAAACAGTTCAAAGAGGCTGTATTTGGAGTAGTAAAAGTGTTTTGCAATCTATTTATGTTTATATTAATACAAGAGAGTATTCTTGTATGCCATTCTTAAGGTAGATGATAACAGCTAGTATTGGTCACTAACTCTTCTAGGACTGGATCCATTTTGCACATTTCTATAATCAGAAAATTTCCTGTTTATATATAACTGTAACATAGCCAGTTTTGTAAACATTGAAATCCATTAGAACTATCAGAATTTATTTATACAAGTGCCATCCATATATAAAACTCCAAGTTTGTTTTCCTGTATACCTTTTAGCCTGTTTACAGTTTTGCAGTTTGTTTTTATCTTATTTTATTCTACAGTAAAGCTTAAAATCCCAGGTACTAGGTTTAAATCCTGACTTTTATCACCTAGTAGGTATATGACCTTAGGTCAAGTTTCTTACTCAATGTTTTTGCCTTCTTACCTATATACGTCTATCCACAGGATTAAAGCAGGTTAATCTGCGTTAAATTCTTAGCATGGAGCCTAACACATAGGAAGCCTCAATTATACTTAGCCATTGTGATTATTGTATATTTCTTAACTGAATTAAATTGCCATTTTGAGTAGCCCCATACCCTAATGACCTTCATGTCACTCCATGAGATTCCCTATTTAGACAAGGGGCCATTTGAACAACCATTGATCACCAAAACAAACGTGATATGAAAAATCCCCAAAGAGATTATAATATGTAAAGAAGAATTGCAAAAGATGATATTAAGACATCTTTCTCTTTTTTTTCACACTTGAAATAAAACTTTTAAGACAAGTTTGCTCCCTTCTTTCACTTGTCATCCTGATACTTAGAACTTTCAGAAATCAGTTTACATTCACGCATGATGTGCATGTGTGCATAGTCCCTCAGTCATGTCCGACTCTTTGCGACCCTGTAGCCTGTAACCCACCAGGCTGCTCTGTCCAGGATTCTCCAGGCGAGAATACTGGAGTGGGTAGCCATTCCCCTCTCAAGGAGATCTTCCTGACCCAGAGCTTGAACCCAGGTCTCTTGAACCTAGGTCTCTTGAACCCAGGTCTCTTGCATGACTTCAGCCATTAAAAAACAACTGCCTGGTTTTATTAAACATATTCCAATTTCTTGACAGGCAAAGTTTTAGTCTTGTTCCCCCGTCCCTTGACACCACCTCTTACTACTTGAAATGGTATTTGTTTTTTCTCAGTTGACTGCCCTGAGGTTGAAGACCTTCTTAGAACTGTTTGACCTTGGAAAGATTTAACTTCTATTATGATTTTGCTTTCCAGTAAATCTGCCTTATTTACAATTAAATAGAATGAGTAATCTTAACAGTAATAGAGTGCTTTACCAAAGCATTTGAGACTGTCAAAAGCTGTTATTTTGGGGGTAGGTTTTATTAATTTTTGCCTTCCCATTCCCACTGAAGATTTAGCTGTTATCTTGTTCATACCTTGTTCTTTTTTTTTTTTTTTTTGCTTTATTTTACTTTACAATACTATATTGGTTTTGCCATACATCAACATGAATCTGCCACGGATGTACACGTGTTCCCAATCCTGAACCACCCCTCCCACCTCCCTCCCCACACCATCTCTCTGGATCCTCCCAGTGCACCAGCCCCAAGCATCCTGTGTCCTTGTTCTTAATGAGGGAAAAAAATAATGAGGGAAAAAAATAATAAAGCAAAAGGGACATCTTACAGGACTTTTCAGTCGGCGTTAATAGAGAATTCTGAAAAAATATTTGTTTGGAATTGTTTTTAACGTTAGGGAAATAATTAATTATAACACTAACAGATGGCTAAATAATATTTTTATATGTTGCCATAAAAGTCTGTTCAGTTAAAAAAGCTAAATATATTGGCCATAGTTATTTATTTTAGTGAATTCACCTGAAGAGATAACCACAAAGCAAAGAACCATACAATGTAAGTACAGTTATGTATGATTTCTTGGCTGGCACATTTAAAATATCGAAAATATATAATGAAATACCACTGCTTTAAATTCTTCAGTCTGAACTATGGAGGTCAAAGTATTATAGGTTCAAGAAAAGTTGTGCATATATTCACATGCATAGAGAAAATTTTCCCTATTCTTTACTGATTTATATTAAGGAGATGAGCTGTATAGCTTTGTGAAGCTTATAAAGGCAAACTTAGCTATTTATGTCATTCTTTCAGATATACCCTGTCTTCTGTGTTTTACTCATGCCAAATACAATTAACTATTTGTTTACTATAATATCCTTTACGACAAACATCTTTTATAGCATTGTTTCCATATTATGGTTCATTAAAATGGTCTATAGGAAGCTCATATATGTTACTAGAAAAGGAATTCCATATGAAAATATGTTTAGAAAATTCTGGTTTAAAAAAAGCTATGCTCACTTCTTAGACTTTTGTACATGATAATAGGCATGGTGAATTTCTAAGATATATAACATTTCCAGAACTTACTTGACTACATACTGTTTTTTTCCTCTAAATTCTTTTAAGTCTAATTTACCATGAAACAATGTTTTCAGAAATCAAGTTAAAGAAGTCTGGCATTATAGGTATCATTTTTCAGTCATTGATGCATAAAGAAATTTTTAACAAATGCTTATTTTATATTGATTATTTATCAAATGTATGAAAAAGCAACTATGATAAAACATTGGAATCCTATGAGAGACTCAATATGAATGATTCATGTTGCCACTATTATGAATTCTAATTGGGAAAACATATTAAGTGCATTGCCAGGTACAACTAAAAACATGGGAGAAGAGAGAAAAGAGTAGGGAAAAATTGTTTCCTACTTTTAAGGGCTTTTCAACCTGTGAGAGGCACCTAAGCATTGAACAGACATGAATGCTATAATGAGATACAACATTAAATGGATAGATGCATGAGATGAGTCCTAAGACCCTTTCAGTCTACTGCAACTTAGAGATTTGTGTGCGCAAAACTGGCATAGAATAATCCATAAGTATAGAAAATCAAATGCTAAAAGAGATAGCAAGATATAGTAAAAATAAAATACACTTGGCAGAAATACAGACTCCACATTGTTCATATAAATTTAGGCAGATTTGGCCTTCATGTGCCTCAACATCCTGTAAAGTGGTCCCGAGATTTGCTATCCTGTTGTGACATCAAATTAGGCAAATTATGTATTGAGTTACTGCAGTATGTGATATATTGTAAGCATTTCATGACCCTCAGATCTTCTTGGAAAAGATCTTCAAGGACTTTAGGAATTCCATACTGAACTATTCTGAATAACTGTTGATGTTATATTCAAAAGAAAATGTAGGATAGAATAATCTAAAATATATTAATTTTTGTTTGCATATTCCTGAAGTGGTAACTGAAAGAATTTAAAAAAAAAAAAGTAGGAGTAGTAGTAGTAGTAATAATAATAATATACCACCAAAGTTACCTTTGAAAGAGGTGATGTTTGAGAAGGAAAATGGACAAATATGAGACAGATGGGAAAGTTAATTTTCTCTGTATATTTTAATACTTTTTGATGGAATGAGCTGGAAAATATTGTTGTTCAATTGCTAAGTTGTGTCCAACTCTTTGTGGCCCCATGAACTGCAGCATGCCAGACTTCCTGTCTTTCACCATCTCCCTGAGTTTGCTCAAACTCATGTCCACTGGTCAGGTATAAAATGCTTCATCTGAACTCCTCCATAGCTTATATCCTTGAAATTGCTCTACAATACTGATACTGGGTAAGTTCATGTGAGTCTGATTTAATAATCCAGTCCTTCCATTTGTCTATAGGTAATACAATCATGTATTCTGAAGGACTTTCAAGTAGAAGTATCAGAGATAAAAAGCCATCTTGTTTTCTTTGCCCTTACCCAAATTTAAATGTTTACTCGTATGTTCGTAAATAGTCTCCCTATTGAATTGGTAAAATCAAAGCCACTCTTTTAAGCAGTGAAAATGCCTGATCTAATTTCAATAGCTATAAATCAAAATTAAGCCTAGGAAACTAGACCCATAAATAGCTGTAGAGAATCCAGCTGCTATTATTCTAAAGGCATTCTCAGATCAATCTTCATGGGATGATGTGGCTGAGATAAGGGAATTGTCTTCCTGTTCAGTTAGAAGTTTCCAGAATTTAAAGTGTATTATGAGGAGAAAAAACAGCATTATTTATTTTAAAAGTCAAGGAAAGATTGTATTGCTAAAATGAGAAATCAAGTCTTTTGTATTGATCATTTTTGTTGCCTAGTTTTTATTTTATTTTTTAGGATTAAGTATAAAAACTGGACATGATTATTCAATGTCCTCAAAGTCAATGAGATGAGATAAAGAATGTAACCACCACCTACTCCTCCTCAAATTAATTGGTTTGGTTTTAGGTAGAATATTTTCTTCTCTACTCTGAATTTAAGCAAATGAAATGCTGTTTTTTAGATTTCGACTATAAAGAGCAAACAAGTCAGTCATCTTGAGTATTTGTTCAGTTTTAAATAGACACTCCTCAGGCTTAGAAATAATTACTGCAATAAACAAATGAAGAAAGTTATGAAAGAGTGTGAGAATTCTTTTCTCCCCTCACATTTTTTCATGATCTTTTCTTTCTTAGAGCAACATATTTTATTAATTTACAAAATTTTATCATATTCAGGTTCATATATTTGTAGTCAGGATCCAGTGTTTAAAAATACATTAATCTTTACCCTTAAGTTATACATACTTCAGTCCCCAAAAACTCTGAGTAAAATGCTGTGAAATATACCTTTGGGTTACAGATGTATCTATGATTTTGAAAATATATCAACTTTCTCAAGTTGAGTTGTGTGCTTAGTCACTCAAGATCTCTCTATTTTTCTTTCATAATTTCCTTAGACACTAATGGTAGTAAAAATGCTGTTTTAATGTAGAAATGTCAGAACTCACATATACAAAATATTTAGGCAGTATAAACTGTTACAGACTTGCATTTGTGGTTACACTTTTTGTTCTGTGCCAGTTCGTTTGGCCTTTGCATACAAGTGTAGGCGGAACAAAGTTCCTAGAAACAGTAGACCAAGGGAATATGGCTGCCTTCTGACAGACAGCTTGGAGAAGCCAGGCAGCAGCTGGGAGAAGCTGTTTATGAACATGGCTCTCTCACTGCTCATTTCTTCGTCATGTTCTTTGACTTCACTTTCGCTTTTCACTTTCATGCATTGGAGAAGGAAATGGCAACCCACTCCAGTGTTCTTGCCTGGAAAATCCCGTGGGTGGGGGAGCCTGGTGGGCTGCAGTCCATGGGGTCGCTAAGAGTCAGACACGACTGAGTGATTTCACTTTCACTTTGTCCTGTCAGCCACCAATCCCAGACCTCAGCCTACCTACCTCCTATACTCTTTCTGTTAGCGTTTTGTATTTAGCATTTGGCCATTTAGTCAAAATCTTCTTTCGCATGTTTTCTCTATCAAAATCTGCTCTAAGGTCAGTATCTCTTCTTTATACAGTTATGTACTCTCTCCTTTGATTTTTTTGCCTTTTAAATCTGCACTCTACTGTGATGAAAAACTGTCCCATCAGAAACTATTCAAGTATTCAGTGGACGCAGAAGGCCCAGTTTAGGGGAGTGGAGCTGAGTAGAGATTAAGTCCTAGGTTTTGCATGGAGTAGATTTTTTTCTATTCCGCTCATAAGTAACTGTGGCCCTGCCACTAATGATTTAGCACTTCCTTTTTATAAGAATTCACTGATAGTTTTCTGTCCTTTTCAGACTGAACATTTAAAATTAAACATGAAACTCATAGATTGTCAGAAATTAGGATTCAGGGCCAATATTCGCAAAGTGAACATGTTGAATGGCAGCTGAAGAAACAGTGATTGATAGTGGAACTGTTTTGTTGTGCTAATATAAAACTGCTGACAAGGACAGATTAGAAGGGGTGTGCATAATTGTTTAAATGCAGCACTGACTGAGTGACTCATACTACCTGAAAGTGGGGAAAACTGAAATGGGGAGTGAGGTAGAAAAGGGGAGAAAGGAAAAAGAAGAAAACAAAGCACCTGTCTTCAATTTTTAATCTCACGTTATCATTGCTGGAAAGTGTAAAGAGATTGATTGCAAAGATAGCTATTTGTTGATGGGTCATAAAATAAACAGGGACAAAATAGTGGTGGATGAGTGATTTTTAGTTCTCTGTGTTATATCATATTCAAGTATGGCCCTTCACACTATGATTAGAATTTTAAATATGTCTGGGAATTAAGAAAAATAATTTTATGAAAAAAAAAAAAAACCCCTCCACATAGTAGCTTTTAGGCATGCTGGAATGCTTTGACCTTGAAAAGATAAATCCAGAACAAGCTAAAAACAGCACATAACATTACTGCTAACATGCAATGCATAACAGGTTACTATGTATCATAAAATACAAAGACGCAACCAGAGAATAAAAAAAAGAATTATGTTTAAAATGGGATGATATAATGATACAATCCTTAATACTATTCAGAGGCATTTAAATTCTATTTATGAAATACAGCTTGCTTTTCTTATGGAGGATCAGTTAGACTATATGTTCCAAAATAATATATATATATACACTATATATATATATATATATATATATATATGTGTGTGTGTGTGTGTGTGTGTGTGTATAATAACTCATTCAAAGGATAAACAAGTAAAGGGGGGATTAGTAAAGTTTAGATAGAATCTTCTTTTTTATGATCTAAAGTCAATCTATTTGATATTGTTTTTCTTTGTTTTCATACCCAGATATATCTCCCAAAGCCAGCCTAGATCAGTAAAGGGTATAAATTAAAGACTTTTCAGATAAGTACAGGTAACTTCTATCTAGATAGCTTCAAATTTATATAAAAACTAAGTTCATTTTGGAAGACTTTGCAAATGAATATTCTATTTTCTTTGTAGGAAATGGGAGCTGTGGACCACTATTATAGTTCACAGGGAGAAAGTGAAGGGAAGGTTTTCTATGGGAATAGCCCTGAGTCTGCCCCAAGAGTTTTATGGCCACCAGAAACTGACCAAGAGTAAGGAAGCCTGGTAATGTGAGATGAGGGCAAGAATCCTAAAGGGAAGTGGGTATTTATTCAACATTCTGTTTTGTCTTCCTTTGTCTAATCTGACAATTCTATGAAGTACAGTATTCTGCAATGCAGAAACAGCAACCCTGATTGTAAAATTTAAAAAGCATCACAAATCCTTACAATGGCATTTCAGAACAAAACTAGTATGTGTACTCTTTTCACTTAAGAAAATAAGATACTTTTCTCCCTTCTAATGAAATAAAATGAACATTTGAAAAGATTTATACTTTTTCAACTTTGAAGTTAAAAAAACCCTCATTTATTTAAATTGTTATAAAAAAAACTCATGAGATAACAAGGCTCAATTGAGCTTGTTAGCTTTAGCACAAAGTTAAGCCAATAAATACTGTTCTGAAACGTGAATTTCCATTTACATGCAATACAAGTTATTCAAGTACTTATACAATGGGTCAAGCCCTGTTCTTGTGGTTTTCTTTCTCCATGTCAGAGCATTTATTAATTTTTATGTTTATTTTTAAGCTAACAAATTTCATTTCTAAAATCACTGAGTGTATGAGACCAACTCTACATGACCCTCCTCACATCTCTAAACCCTCTATGTATTTGCCTACAAAGACATTTGTGTGATTGTTAGAAACTCCTCTCGTGTCTCCATCTAAAATGTAATCATTTACTTTTGAAATATTAAAAGAAAATCCCTTTAGAACAATGTCACCCCAGGACAGTGAGGTAACTGAAATGCATCCCACATTTAACATCCAGTTTAATACAACGTTTAATCTGTTGTACCTGACAAGGGGCAGATATTTTCTGTGAATAATACAGGGAACACAATAGTTAAGCAATTCTCAAAATGGTTAGAGGAAAGGAATGAGAGGAAAGTGGTTAACTTATTATTTGTGTGTATGTGGAAAAGAGAATCAGGAAAAGTATTTAACATTATTTTACCTCCTCTGGTTTGTGCCACTTAGACCAAAGAAATTAGCATTTCAAGCCCAGAACTTGATCGTATCTGTGTTTTATGACACTTAGGATAAGAGTGCTTCAGCACAGATGTGCAATGTATTTCTGCATAAGTGTATGTTTTCAAGGCCACTTATTAGAGGCTGTTACACTGTGATAGAAAATATATATTTGGTCTTCTTTGTTGGTTCCTGGCCCAGAGTTCCTAAAATCCTGTGGAGACAGGGTTGAGAGATGTATCTTCCATTATTCATAATAACCCCCTTTCAATATACCTGAGTTTATGCTAATGACGTGATTCTAGGACAATGGGGACTGGTAACTAGAGGAACCAACCAGTGGTAAGAGGCCTGGAACTTTTAGCATTACCTCTGGGCAGGGGAATGGGCTTTGAGGTTGAGCCAAATCACCAATGACCAATGACTTAATGTCTCATACCTACATAGCAAACCCCCATAAAAACTCTAACTGAAGGGGTTCAGACAGCTTTTGAGGTAGTGACCATATCAAGGTACAAATCTGGAGAAGGCATGGATGCTCCATGCCCCTCTCGCATATCTAGCCCTATATATCTGCTCCATTTGGCTGTCCTTAAATTATATATATTTTTTTCATTAAAGTATAGTCGATGTATATTATAAGTTGTAGGTCTACAGTATAGTGATCACAATTTTTAAAGGTTATATTCCATTTATAGTTATTATAAAATATTGCCTGTAGTCCTTGTCCTGTGCAATGTATCCTTGCAGCTTATTTTGCACAGAATAATCTGTACCTTTTAATCCCCTACCCCTGCGTTGTACCCTCTTCCCTATACCCACAGGTAAACACTAATTTGTTTTCTCTGTTAGTCTGTTTCTTTTTTTGTTATATTCATTGGTTGCATTTTTTTTAGATTCCACATATAAGTGATATAATACAGTATTTGTCATTCTCTGACTTATTTTGCTTATCATACCTTCCAAGTCCATCCATATTGTTGCAAGTGGTAAAATTTTATTCTTTTTATGACTGAGTAATATTCCATTGTATACAGATACCACCACATCTTCTTTATCCATTCATCTGTTGATGGACATTTAGGTTGCTTCCGTATCTTAGAAATTGTAAATAATGCTGCTCTGAACATTGGGGTGCATGTATCTTTTCAAATTAGTACCAAATGACCCAACAATGCCACTCCTGGGTATACACCCCAAAGAAACAAAATGCTAATTCAAAAAGATACATGAATATATTCTTTATGATAAGTAGATAATAGTAAATAAAGCACTTTCCTGACTTCTGTGAGCTGTTCTTGCAAATTATAAAACTTGAGGAGGAGACATGGGACAGATGACAGAAGTACAGGTGACAACTGGGACTTGAAATTGGCATTCGAAGTGCGGAACCGTCTTGTGGGACTTAACCTCCATGGTTGGCTCTGATTCCTGGTAACTGAATTGTAAGACAGTTGGTATCTGGAGAGTTATAGAATTGGTTGGTGTGGGAAAAAGCCCCACTCATTTTGTGTTAAGAGTATTGAGAGTAAAGGAAACGATTTGTTTGGGTGGACGGGGTGCACATTATATTTCACTTCTATCACACTCACTCTTATATTCATGAATTTAATTGTGAATGCCATCTCTCAGTAAAGATTCAGAGAAATCCAGAGACCTGTGCATGCATTCCTATTCCTTCCAAGTCTCACATGCAAAACTTGATGGCTTCATGGTAAGATGCGTTAGAGAATTCATCCATTTTGCTGCCTCTGGATGATTTTTATTCTATACATAAAGAGCGCTATCAGAATTTCATAGTTCTGTGTGCTGAATCATTTATATAAGAGGCTGTAGAATGCATATTTATGAATGCCTGGAATATTCTATCTTATAGCACCATATTTTTTGTGGTATTTGCATCTCAGGTTATCTATAATTATTGACTAGCCTAGCAAAGTTGGAAAGTTGAGTCTGACTTAAAATTTTATGTAGAAATGAAAAGTTAGTATTCCAGCATTATTTTTACAGTTATTTAAAATATGAACCAATGAGAAACCCCAGATGGGTGTATAAAATTATTAACCTTTGTTTCCTCATTTCAAAATGACTCTTTTTTTAGACAAAACAATGCATGGCAGTCTTGAATCTAATTCCATTCCTGTATTGGACTCCTATCTATGTACTTTTGGATAATGTGTTGTACCACAACCACAGGGTGAAGCCAAGCAGCCATAGTAAACTTAGGGGCAAGATATGAACCAAGGACTTCTGGCTGGGAAATCAGGCTGGCTTCTTAGGGTATGTTACACTTAGCTGGACTTTGCTGTACAGAGAATTTTTTAAGTGGAGCCCATTTTGTATTGACTGAAATCAGTGAGGCTGAGAGAACTGTAACACTGATTTTCTGTCCAAGTCTATTATTCTTATTTTGATCAGACTTTTAACATTTCTGAAAGAAGGGCTAACATGAGGGCTTCAGAGATTTACACTCTTTATTGGTTTGTCTACAGTGACATTTTGTTTCAGTTTGCTATTTAATGTAATAAGTTTGTATATATTAAATTTAGTTGAATGATGATATAAAAGGATTTGATGTAAATCTCAATTTCAGTGTCTTAAAATAGAATAAATTGATTACCCTGAGTCATGTTCACCTAACTTAGATACAGTTGCAGAAAACCCAACTATTAATAGTCAAGGGGTATTTCTATTTATTTTTAAGTCCCCTGATTGAAAAATAATCCAATTGCAATGTAGAAAGGAAGCTGGCATAGCTTAATGTGGTACAAAAGACGTGCAATACAACATGCCTCTGCAGAGGAAAACATTGTGCTTATTAGTAGCAAATGCATGAGGTTGCCCTGTGGCCTTTGAGCTTTGGGACTAATTGTATAATCGATATTCTTCTACTGGATTTCATACTAATTTTACTCTTGAGAGTGTATGGGACTGGGAGGGACCTTTGTATTCTGCACGCAGGTTGGCATTAAACAAAACAAAACAGAAAAGTCCTTTGTAATGCTGAAAACGAAAGAAGCCCCTGACAACATAAGGGATGCTGTCTCTGCTCTCATCTTTGTTTGAACCTAAGAAATCTTTACTAATTGCAGTGAAATCCCAGCTACATCTGAGTCCTGGGGGAGAGACAGGAAAAGGATGTTCATCTCTCCTTCCCACCCAACCCCACACCCTCTGTCTGTTTTAGAGACATGCAGTCTTTTTATCGTGGGCTTTGAAGGAAGCATTTAAGCATTAAAAAAAAAAAAAAAAAAGATTGTGTGTGGAGTAAATAAATATGGAGGGATCAGCAGGGAGATTACTGGTTGTTACTAGAAGTCATTCAAATACAAATAGGCAGATGGGTGAGTCTCTCTTTTAGCACCAGGCTGTCCTTGGTGTGTGGAAACAGGGAGGCTCTGGAAACCATAGGCGTTTAGGGACCCATAATAGGCTATCCTCAGGGGCAGTAATAGACACAAGAAAAGATTTTAGGTAGGGGCCCTGATTTGGGGATTTTCTGTAAAGAGATGGAAGCAAAGTAGACAGCTTTGTGAAGCCATGTGAAAATGAAACCATGCAACTCAGATTGGAGCTTGAACCCACACAGCCGAGAGTCTTCCAACTGAGATCAAACACCTGGTTTCAGTCTTAATGAAGCTCAAGTTCTTGATGTCTCATCACAGAAAGAATTCAGTGAGAGACAAAGTGATAGGTAAGAAGTGGATTTATTTAGAGAGAAATACACTCCACAGATAGAGTATGGGTATCTCAAAAGGAGAGAGTAGCCTCAAAATACGGGGTGGTTAGATTTTGCTGCTGTTGCTGCTAAGTCACTTCAGTTGTGTCCGACTCTGCGATCCTATGGACCATAGCCCATCAGGCTCCTCTGTCCACGGGATTCTCCAGGCAAGAATACTGGAGTGGGTTGCCATGCCCTTCTCCAGTGGATCTTTCTGACCCAGTGATTGAACCTGCATCTCTTATGTCTCTTGCATTGGTAGGTGGGTTCTTTACCACTAGAACCAGCTGGGAAGTCCCAGTTAGTTTTTATGGGCTGGGTAATTTCATAAGCTAATAGTGGAAGAATTATTCCAACTATTTTGGGAAGGGGTGGGGATTCTAGGAATTGGGCCACTGCCCACTTTTTGATCTTTGATGGTTGACCTCAGACCTGTCATGGCACTGCTATGTGTATCACTAAGCTTGCTGTTGTGTTACAATGATCATATAGGGCTTCCCAGGTGGCGCTAGTGATAAAGAACCTGCCTGCCAATGCAGGAGCTGTAAGAGATGCAGGTTCAACTCCTGGGGTGGGAAAGTCCCCTGGAAGAGGAAATGGAAACACACTCCAGTATTCATGCCTGGAGAACCCCAGGGACAGAGGAACCTGGTGGGCTACAGTCCTTAGGGTTGTAAAGAGTCGGACATGGCTGAAACAGCTTAGCACATAATGAGGCTCAAGTTCTAGTGGAAGCTGACTTGTCCACCATCTTGGGCTTATTTGATTATAATCAGTTAATGTCCTGTCCTCAGGCTATGTCATTCTTTTCAACTTTGTGCCCTGCCCCCTTCTCTCCTGTTTCAAAAACACAGCTAGTCCTATTCTATTCTTTTCTAAGATTCTCCCATCTCACTCAACCAACATTCTAAGGGGTAAAGGTGAAATCTTGAAAGATTCTAACAGGAAAACATACTTTTTGCCTATTATCCTTCAAGGTTGTCCTTCTAGAAATTGCCCTTCATCTCTACGTGGGGGAAAAAAAAACAGACATCTAGAAATCAAGGAAAAATTTTGATCTTCATAGTTTGAGGTTTTAGGCTAGGGTTCTTGAATATTGACTCATATAATTCCTTTACTTCTGTAGATTCTACTCAGTTTCTCTAGCTTGTATATTGTCTAAACTATCTCATCTCTCTATGGAGAAATGCTTTAACACTGAATGCAGAAATATCCTACCAATTCAAAGAACAACCTCAACCCTTTATCTAAAATTAAGTGAAAAAGTTTCTGCGTATCCAAAATAGCTTAATGAAAACTCCATATTAAGGACATGCATTTTCTTTCTTAGTACCTCGCTCTGAGCCCTTTGACTTATATTCAGCAAGTCATTCTTAATCAGCCTGATTATCTGGTTTCTCAGCCCACAACAGATTGGATAACAACAAAGGAGAAGCTAAGAAGAGGCATAGTGACAGCCACAGTGACAGCTGAAAGCTTGACATTGAAGGAGGAGAGAGAAAAATGATATAGTAGGCATAGAACTATATAGCCATATGGTGCAGTAATGAATGTTCACCAAGATGACCCCTGAGTCATCATGGGAAAAAAAAAAGATAATATTATGTTTAGAAATATCTATATAGGAAGGCAGAAAGCCAGTGGGTAATTTATTTTTTAAAGATTACCATCTAAAATTTAGGTGTTAAGTGGGCATAAGCTTTAAGTACATGGAAAAATCAGTTCTCAGGAACTGCTCTTTCCCAGGAAATACCCAGGTAAATGAGGTGTTACTAATCTCATCTTTAAACACTCTACTGATTTTCTCCTACAATTTTTCCATAAATATCCTGACTATTCATTGTTTTTCAGCAGTTACCTCGTTACAGGAGGAAACAAACCCAAAGAAATGCTAATGAAATATGTTTTCTGTTTTTATTCAATGCCAAACATTATGAATTCTGTTAAAAGCGATTGATAAATCAGATACTAACTACTTAATTATGGAAATACTAAGTCTTGCCTCATCTTCCAAGCACAGACTTCAGAGGTTTGATCTGATGTTGAGTACAAAGTATCATTTTTACCAAACTTAACAAAATAGTTGCTGGCACTCTGTGGACATTAATTCCCATTTACATGCATAATACAAAAGATGCCCTGACCTAATCCACCCTTCACTGCACATTTTGATATATCTCTAGAGGGAGAGAGCCCTTGTCTCATTGACTTGGCAACAGTCCCTACCAGTGACCTTTAATGCTATTATCCTCTCTCTGAGGGGCAGGGGCGGGGGTGGGGGTGAGGGAGTGAGATCAGGATGTGTTGAACGTTGCAGAATCAAGGCCTTCCTAAGAAATTGGATTTGAAAGCAGGATTTTGTCAATTGTCAGTTTTTACTTGTAATTTCACTGTGGTTTTTATGTAGCATTTTATAGCGTGTATTTTTTTCCTAATTGCCTTAATTTATAAAATAAGATAAGCTGTAACATTTCTGCAGATAGACAGAGGATCGGGACCAAGTGGGCTGAATTTTTTTTTTCCTGAGTCGGTCTGGCATGGGCTTATAATGACAAGATTCCATTTTAACTGAAAAGACCCTGATTCTGGGAAAGATTGAAGGTAGGAGGAGAGGGGGACAACAGAGGATGAGATGGTTGGATGGCATCACCGACTCAATGAACATGAGTGAGCAAGCTCTGGGAGTTGGTGAGGGACAGGGAAGCCTGGCGTGCTGCAGTTCATGGGATCGCAAAGATTCAGACACGATTGAGTGACTGAACTGAACTGAATGTTATTTTCCCCTCAAGGGGGCTCCTTTTGGAAAGGCCCAAGAAGTGTATGAGGAATTGGCTGTAATCTCCAGTTGCAGCCTCAACTGGTTACATATAATAAGATGGTAACAGTGGACTACGGCCTAAGAAACATTTATAGCATCCTCAGGAAACCTCTTGGATAAGAATGCATTTTTTAAATTCATACTGAAAACCTATACTGGTGTTATTCTGGCTAATATAACTTAGGCTGTGGATTCTGGGGTAGCCTCTTCCTTTTTGATTACTCTGTGTTATCACCAAACTAGTAGCTATCTAGCTCTTTCCGAATATAATTTGGAAGTTGACTTTTTCTTAAAATGTTCTTTTGCAGGCATAATTCTTATAGTAGAGAAGCAAGTAGGGCCAAGACCTTCCAAAAGAGTGAAATGGGTCATATTTGCTTTTGCTGTCCCAAGGCAGTCGATTCTAAGTGCTCACTCTCCCCTTTCCATAAATATCATCCCTCTCATACTCCATTTCTATCCTATTAAATCCAGCCCTGAGGAAACTAGCTCAAATATTGTTCTTTATAAGGTGTAAATGACCAATGAAATAAAGAAGGGGTCTCAGAATCAAATGCCTGGCAGGCGAAGTAGATGAGCAAAACTGACTCAGAGTGAGATGACAGGCAGAGGTAGTCGGTGAATCAGAGAGTGTCTACCTCACCATCGAAATCCCCTTCATTTCTATTACACAAGAATGAGGACTCAATAAGACGAGATTTCTGATTTTTCAAGAAAAACTGGACATCTAAATTTTTATTTGAGACCTAATATTTGTAAATGTGGGCAACCATTTCTTTCTTTTTTTTTTTTTAATTCCATATTGGCTAAATGCAACATTCTGCAAATCAGTTTCCAAACTGCAATTTAAATACAAAATATCTTCAGTTATTTTTTGCTGGATGATGTGGATGGTTATGAGGATTCAGCTTTAATCCCAGAAGAGTATGTTTCTAGTTGCAGAATTACAGGCATTAGAAAGAAAAGAGGAAGGGATTTGAGAGGGAGAAGAAATGAATAGCTCCAAGCTCCTGAATGTGTGCGTTAGTGAAAGCCTGTCTATTTTCTGTACTTGTCTTTGGAAGCAGGATCTGTATCTTTAGCTTGGTCAAATGAGTATAGAAGAAAAGCAAAGCATAGCAGAGCATGGTACCAGGTGTACAGCACCTGATGATGTTGAAAATACCCAGATTAAAAAATCTATAATTTTCCAAATGCAAAAGACATATTGAACTTTAATGCTGTAGATACCATAAATTTGGTCTTTCTGCAGCTGCTTTTAGGTAAGAGATATAAAAAGTGGAACAAACCACTCAATTAGTATTTTAAATTAGATATTGACAATATAAAACAATTAAGACTATTAATTGTAAAATAAATTTGAGGCAAAAACAGACCAGAGACTGCTATAGTAATAAAGACATTAACTTATTGGGTACTATCCTAGTTGGAAGAGGTTTGGATTGGAGATAAAAGGAAGGAAATGAGATACATTCCAAAAGAAAACGTGGCAAGATATAGTGTCCAAATGAATATAAAGAATAAAATAATGAGATGACTCAAAGTTTTAGTATCATGGCAGTGGACACAAACTGATGTCAATAAATAAGTTGGTGAAACAGAAAATGATTATAGTTTGCGTCTCATCAAGTTGGAAAGGATAGACTATCCAGACTAAAATGCCAAAAGACCATGTAAAGAAGACAGTGACTCACAAAGATATGGGACAGTCCTCAGTGTTTTGGTTGCAGCCCTACCTCACATTTAGAGAGAAGGGCAGCAGACTATGGGTTATACTAAGGCATGTGGCAGCAGTTGCAAGAAAAAAAGAATGAAAAAGTATATGAAGAACAGCCAAGCTAACATCTTAAAAGTTAAGGTGGAGAAAAGTAAATTAAAATAATAATAATAATAAATCTTGTTTAATTGAGAAGTTCATCTCTAGAATATATTTTTTTAAGGCTAGTTTTATTTAACTTTAAGAAGAAAACAAACTAAAATTGGAGTCAATTATAAAAATGTGTAATTTACAATGATTCTTAGAAAATTGTATTTTGAAAAACAATTGTTTTTCCCATTTTTGGTGCCTTTATTATTTAATGATCTAATACTCATCTGTGACTCAAAGTTCAAATCTGATTCATGTTCTGTTCATGTTTGTCAATGAGAGGTGGATTCCCAATATTTTCTACCAAAAATAATATATAAGACAAGAATTTTCCAATTTAATGAATACCAACATACCAATTTATTCATATCCAAAATAAGGCAGAGGAAATGAAGCAGAAAGTGAGATTTCAAATGTTTTCTTAACAGTTTAATATGGACATAAACTGGGATGTGGCCAAAAGCCCATCTCTGAGTGTGTCATAATCTGCATATTGACAGATATTAGGTGTTTCATGAAGTTGCTTAGGGCTTGTCACCATGTATCATTCCATTTCTGCCTTGCAGGCCAGAAGAGATATTTGGGAAACAACTCAACTATAGACAGCAAAATGAGAAACCACCCTATTATATGCATTTTCTTGTTCAAATTTAAGCTTTCAAGAATGTATTTTAATGAAATTCTTTAGAACTATCATTTACATTTCAGAATTGTACTGAAAATACAATAATAAATAAAAAATATAATTCAGCCATTAGTGTGAATTAAGTGTACTAATCAGTATGCTATATTATAGTTTGTTGAGATTTGCTGTGGTAGGAGTAGAGGATAAGTTAGATAAACTAAAGGAATAGAAAATTGCAGGAAATGAGATACACAGGATGGATAGAATGGGTACATATAAAATAACTATTTGATGCCATTTGAGAAGATGGTTCTACAAACATGAACTTTCCAGATAAGTGATGTTTTCCACTTTGTGCAACAAAACTTTTCTGTTTCATTTTATTATTTTGAAAGCAATACACACTTCCTACCTTATTGAATAGAACCTGCTAGCATAAATTAACCTCGTTTTGATAACACAAGGTCATCGTTATGAACATTAATCCCTGTACTATGCTATAATACAGTAATTCCTGTGGAGCTACTGAGGTGTGTAAAGCTGCTGCCCTCATGCTAAGCTACTATGCTTTCTAAATTCCTATATCTATCTTTTATAATTCATTTCTTAATCCTCCTCCCTTATTAGGAGAGCAATTTCTTGTTGTTACCATCAATATGCCTGCGTATTGAAGCCACTTCCAGGTTAGAGCAACTGTTTGCTTCTGATTTGCTGTAGGCTAGAAAGGCAAATAACACACCATTTAGAATCCTGCCAAAGATAAAGCTAATAGATTACAAAAAAGGTTCTACAGAGCACTTCCGTGTGCAAAGTGAAAAACTTCTGTGAAGGAATTATGCCATAGCTATTTCAGCTTTCAGATACTTTATTTGCTTCTTGATTATTATCTATGTTCTGGGAAGTCAGGAACTCAGGCTAAAAACCTTCCAGTGTAATCAGTGTACACAGAACAACTAAAAGTTGCCTTCTCTAAATTATTAAAGCACACCATACTTAGTAGGCTCTTAATGGCTGATCTATAAGTATGTATTTAGTTATATGCATATACATGTAAAACTTGTGTATAAATGTGTTACTGTATATGGAGCTACATTATAAAGTATTGAGATTACTCCGTTCCTCTATCTTATAATTTATACAGCTATTTAGTCCAATAAAAATGTGTGTATGACTTTATCTTTTAAAATTACTCCTGCATTACTGAGATTACTTTTGTTCCTTTCCTAGACCTTAGGACATGACATGTACTGTTTTCCTAATTCTTCCTAGATCCTTGGAAATACTAGCTACTAAAAATCGCAATCCGTGTCAGACTATGGAGAGGGATGGTGTAATATCCTGATAATGAAACAATATTGCATGTCACCATGACTTGCTTTTGTTTGACCCCTTCTGCCTTTGCACGGACATCAAGCTATAACATTATTAAATGCTGAAAAATGCCACAAGTTTAGTGTTCTTACCTGTTCCAGCCAAGGGATGAAGCTTCTAGTAGATTTTCTTCTCCCTTATTTCATCTCAATAGGCCAAAAAGTTTAGCACTATTATTTTGAGACTGTTATCAGCACTCCATTGAAAGTCAGTTCTTACCTTCTTTTAAAAAGTAGGAACATACTGGATGATGTAAGTAAATGAGAGCAATTTAAAGATGGTTTGGTTGTGTATTATAAGTAAATGGGTTAAAGGTTTAGGAGATTTTTTGGGGAAAGCTATAAGGTTCTTTGTAGCTAGAAAGATGTTAGTCATTGTCTTCTGCCTGGGTAATTTACTGAGGGCATACTTATGGTCTCCACATAGTTCACAGGTGCTCACACAGTTCTCGTACTATATGAGACAGCCAGTTGTAGGACATACAAAGTGAAACTAATTAATTTTAGGTGGGAATGCAAACTTGTGACCTTGTCACTGTGTACTGACCTACAAGTTAATAGGGCTTGTATTTATTTAATGGCTGACAGCTACCATTCATTGGCTCTGGGTCAGGAACTAGGCTTTATGTTTCATTCGGTAGCTCATTTGATCTTCACAAAAACTCTGTAAGTTGATATTATTATCAGTCTCTACTTTATAGATGAGGTTGCTTGAGATTTAGAAAGACAGAGTGCCATGCCCAAGATTAAATAGTTAATAAGTGTCAGAACACAGTTTTAATTACAATGCTGATATGCAGTCATAATGTTAATGTGGATACATCCAATAAGTCAAAGTTATATAAACAACATTGACTTAACATCAAACCACTTGCTTTGATTAGTTATAAAAATGGCATGGCTGCTGAGTAGTAATATTTATTACCATCAAATAGTTCAACAAAGAAAAACTCCTATTTCCCTTTTTCCTCCAAAGTTTTATGGCTTGGTGGGGTAGAGGGGAATGGTTGAAATTAATTAGTACTAGAAGATTGCTTCCAGATTAATGTTAAATGATTTGTATTTAATATTTTTTCTTTTTACTTTCTACTAAAATACATATCATTTAGTCTTTCCTGGAATGTTTGTAACAAAAAATTTGCTGAGAGCCTGTTGGTTCATGTCAGCCCAAGTCAAAGTCCTTGATTCCAGGATGCTTCTCTATGGCTTGGTACTCTTTTGGGTCCATATTACTATATTTCAGCTCCTTTGCTCCTGTCCTCCAGGGCAGGATGGCCTGTTCAGCCCCATGCCTCGCCCTTACTTTCAAAATAGGAGTATAAGACTCAGACCAGAGATGATTTTGTTCCTTGGATTTAGTTCTGATCATTTTTCTTAAAAAGATTAATATCATTCCATTTCCATTTGATCCAGTTGTCTATGCTTCATAGACATTGGAAAATAGGAACTGATTTTAAAAAGCAGAGAGTACCACATTTTTTGCATTTTTGCTCTTGTTATAGTTTTCATGCACTTCAAGTATGGCAGATAATGTAAAGACCAGTTGTGCTGAGACCAGCTTCTGTTTTGTAATGTCTTGGCTGTAGGCTGTTGAAATAAGTCCCCTGGGTTTGCCTGCTGCTGCTGCTAAGTCGCTTCAGTTGTGTCCGACTCTATGCGACCCCATGGACGGCAGCCCACCAGGCTCCGCCATCCCTGGGATCCTCCAGGCAAGAGTACTAGAGTGGGTTGCCATTGCCTTCTCCGTGGGTTTGCCTGCTGCTGCTGCTAAGTCACTTTAGTCGCGTCCGACTCTGTGCAACCCCATAGACAACAGCCCACTGGGCTCCCCCGTCCCTGGGATTCTCCAGGCAAGAACACTGGAGTGGGTTGCCATTTCCTTCTCCAATGCATGAAAGTGAAAAATTAAAGTGAAGTCGCTCAGTCGCATCTGACCCTTAGCGACCCCATGGACTGCAGCCTACCAGGCTCCTCCGTCCATGGGATTTTCCAGGCAAGAGTACTGGAGTGGGGTGCCATTGCCTTCTCCAGTGGGTTTGCCTAGGCAGTGGTGAAGAAGCACGGCTACATATAAAGATGGACAATGGAATTGTATTTTTAAGAAATTATCTCTTGCTATTGTAATAATGGAAAATTAAGTGCTGTAAGTTGCGCTGGCCAGTTGCCTCCTGCAGGTCTCAGTATTCTAGTGGGATATAGCTGAGATTGCCATGTGTTAACAGTGCTGCCCAGCAATTTGAGCACTGGATGGCATAACTCTGAATTCTAGCAAATCATCTTTTTTTTCCACTGCATGCTTAATTATTTTGTTTTAACTTAGCTTTGCCTAAAGTCACTGAAAAAAAGAAATACCTTTTCCTGCAGCATCCTGTTTTCACATCTGCTAATTTCTTCCCTATGCTAAAATGATTTCCATCTCAGAAAGGCCGGATAATATCCCTTGTAATTTTCCAATAGGCTATTATATTATGGAAAATTTTGGTGTCTTCTAGATCTTCGAGGAAACACTTAAGAGGATCCAGTGGACTGAAATTTTATTTTTTAGTCATATATTTGACATTATGTCAACATTATAGCAATGTTTCTCTTAAACTTCGCTTTACCCATGTTCATAGTCCATTGTCTTGACATCTGAAGGGGAAAAAAAAAACTTATTTTTAAATCTTTTTTTCAAAATTCAAAGCTTATTCACAGCAAAAGTGAATCCTTCAGAAGTCTCTACAGTGTACTTAGAGTGGATTAGATAATATATTTGATAAAAACCAAAATCAAAGTAAATTCAGAAAATGCTTTTTTACCTCCCTTAGGTTAATTAATCCAGACTTCATGGACATTATATTTATATATTCATTGGACTATTTGTAGACTTAAGAAAAATAATAGAAGTGACATTACTATGTCCTAAATTAAAGTTTTAGCGAAATACATTAAGAGAGTTCCTATTTAGAGACAACACAGTGTATATGACCAGATGGATGTTAAATAGGAAACAAATGTAGTCCTTAGCAACTGTATCACTCAAGACAAATCAGTTAAACTTTATAAGATGCATTTTCTTCATATACATTACTTTATCAGTAAAATAAAGATCATTTTATTTACCTTTTTTTATTTTTGTGAAGCTCATATAAGTCGGATAAAATAGTTTATTTCAGAGTGTCTTACTACTATCAATTCCCAGTGGTCAATAGTATGGAATCCCAGATCATCTCTAGCTGACTTTGATGAATGGTATGTAAGCTTTATTCTAGTGGATTTGGGGAGTTTATAATATTTCAAAGTAATGAAACTGTACTGCAATCTTGATTCTGGTAGAGCTAAAATACTTTTAGTTTTTCTCCCTTGGTTGTGTCATGCAACCTTTGTTTCTTCTTCTGTGTTAAGAATAGACAGTATCACTTCTTCAATTCTGTGTAGCCTAGCTGTTTAACTGACTTGATCATGCTCACTGAAGTGAGGGAGTGCTTCAATCCCTGCCCCACACTCCCAGAGTCCTCCCAGACATTTGCCCCATCATACTTAAAAACTATCCCAGTATCTTTAATCCGAATTTGGCATTCACCATTATTTCACACCTCCTTGGGAATCTGCTTTTCTACATCCTCTCTTGCTTGTGAGGCATAGCAAAGAAGAAAATACCACTGTAGCCACTGTTCCAATTCATCCCCAGCGTGTGTCTGCACATCCCCCCAAAGCTGCCAACCTCTGGGCTCCAGAGTGACACTGCATTTGTAACAAGTAGAGAATGGCTTCCTTGCCAACTCTGGGCCTGCAGTTGTCACTTGAATTTCTGATGTTTCTCTGTGTGGCCTATAATCTCCACACATCCCCTTTGAATCTCTCTAAGCACTATCTCTTTAGGAGCTAAAACCAGTCAAATGGACCTCATGGGTTCCAATTTACTCTTCTCAATCATCCTACTTTGCTTCCCTACCTCTGCCCATTTCCTCTCTCTCTTTTCCTAGTTATCGTCATCATCTCATGCACATTGTATGGTAATGAGCTCAGACAATGGAAGAAAAGAGAATATTCTTTGTACTAGCAAAAAAAAGTAGGAAAAAAAAATCTCAGTTGGGAAAAATTACCACATGTGATTTAAAAGAGTCTCTGGAAAAAGAGGCTCTAGTGTTAACACAAAGGTCCAAATTAAAAATATGCTAAGAATTTGAAAACAAGAATTGCCAGTGCTGGTCAGTGAACGGTTGAAGACATCTTCATAACAATTGATTCTAGTTAAAATGTATAAATAAATATGTGCTCAGAAAAGAATTACCTTTATATAGCATTTGTATTTTCTATGGAAGCTGCAGTGCATTTTTACAAAAATGTCATTTAGAATAGTAGAATACTTTCTGAAGATTTTCAATAGCAAACCAGGAAATTCATCTAAGTTCTATAAGTAACTTTTCTTGCATGTGAAATAAAATTTAAATTGCAATGTAGGCTTGTGTGTTCATGTTATATTAATCCAAACAATGCTTGATCATAATGTGTTGATGAACTTGCCTCACAAATCTCTTCTTATCAAACAAAACACCAGATGCAATACTTCTAATGTGACTTGAGAAAATTAGATTCATTGGGCAGAAAAAAAAAAAAAAGGAATGCTTTAAATAAATGTTTGGAGGAAGGAAGCAAATTGTTCTGATATGTGTCAGACCCTTAACCAACTGACATTTTATTTAGTATTTTTATTTTTATTTTTTTTCCAACTGACATTTTAAAAAAATGTATTTGGAGTACTAGAGAAGATGGTAGAATTATGTGTGCTTGTATATATATATACATATATATACACATATGTATACATGTATATATACATATATATGTATATATACATATATATATATATTTTTTTCAGGACTATGACTTGTAGAATATATCATATTAGCTGTGATTCACAATGATCCCTGAGATGGCATTTCAAAGAAGCAGATGATTTGTACAAATACCAGAGGCAACATTAATAATAAACCTCTTGTGGACTATTCCATGTACATGAAGCAAGTGTGGGCTTAAAAATAAAAGTGTGAGAGAGGGAACCTGCTTTTCTAAATATTGACCTGAAAAGGGGTATATCTTATTTACAGTCTTTGACTAGACTTTTTTCCATGCAGGTTTTTACAGCTTTGATATCAGGATTTAACAAAGAAATAAGCTTCTTTTGTATGTGCTCAGAAAATATATTTCCAGAAGTCCAGTCTAATCACTCAGGCAGCTGAGGTAAAAAATAATTCAGTGGAAAGTCCACCAGACCGATTGAATTAACTTAATTGGTTGTGTGACTGAATTAGGCCAGTAAATTTAGTCAAAACTATAGACTTTGCAACTGAGTGCTAACACAAAAACCTTGAGTTGGCAATAGAGATGGAAATACAGTAGAGTTTCTTAGAGTGTTAGGAAACCGGAAGGGCAACTTAACACTTGTATCCTTGAGTTACAATACAACTAACTTATTCCAGAGTCTTTCAATAGCCTGTACACAGGCATTGCCAAAGTTAAATTCTGGACGAGAGTATCAATTATACATTGGCTATTGAAAACTCTTTGAAATTCTGACCATGAGATTCTTCACAGAGCTAGAACAAAAAGTGTTGTGGGAAAGTCCCAAACTGACTGTTCCCTGTGCTTTTTCCTGCCTAGAATCTACTATTTCTAAGGCACCAGTTTTTAATGAGTGTTTCAAAAAGGAAAGACTGAAGGAGATACATAAGCTGCCATGCTTTTCTGAGGCTTGTTATACTTATCCTGCTAAGTTCTGCTGAGAGGAAAAAATGATGGTTCTATCCTTGGCCCTGATATTCATGAAGGGTGCCACACCTATTTCTGTCTCACCGCTCTCAAAAACATTCCCTCATTTTAGTCACACTTGCCATCACATGGCCTTTCATACCGAGTATTAAATAATTGTTCAGTGCTTTTTTGCAGAATTTTGAAATTAATGAATGATTAAATGAATTGTATCAGGGACTTATAAAGGATTCTTGTTTCCACTTTTTATCTCACAAAACTTATGTTGCTTTTAAAGTCTCAGCACCTAACCTAAATGCTCCAGGCCAAGTTGAACTTGTACTTTTTTGAAACTCCTTAGCACTTATGTGTCCTCAACAATTGGTTATCAATTGGTATAAAATATTAATTATTATTATTATTAAAGCTAACAGTAAATGGTTAGCATGTGTACTGCCATAAGCACATTGTATGTGTTATCTCTTTTAATTCGCTTAAAAACTGGAAAAGTATCATGTTCAGTTCAGTCACTCAGTTTTGCCCGACTCTGCAACCCCATGGACTGCAGCATGCCAGGCCTCCCTGTCCATCACCAACTCCCAGAGTTTACTCAAACTCATGTCCATTGAGTCGGTGATGCCATCCAACCATTTCATGCTCTGTTGTCCCCTTCTCCTCCTGCCTTCAATCTTTCCCAGCATCAGGGTCTTTTCAAACGAGTCAGTTCCTCACATCAGGTGGTCAAAGTATTGGAGTCTCATTTTCAGCATCAGTCCTTCCAATGAATATTCAGGACTGATTTCCTTTATGATGGACTGGTGGGATCTCCTTGCTGTCCTAGGGACTCTCAAGAGTCATCTCCAATACCACAGTTCAAAAGCATCAGTTCTTTGGCACTGAGCTTTCTTTATAGTCCAACTATCACATCCATTGGGCTTCCCTGGTGGCTCAGAGGTTAAAGTATCTGCCTGCAATGCAGGAGACCTAAGTTCGATCTCTGGGTCAGGAAGATCCCTGGACAAGGAAATGGCAACCCACTCCACTATTCTTGCCTGGAGAATCCCATGGACGGAGGAGCCTGGTGGGCTACAGTCCATGGGGTCGCAAAGAGAAACCATAGCTTTGGCTAGATGGACCTTTGTTGGCAAAGTAATGTCTCTGCTTTTTAATATGCTGTCTAGCTTGGTCATAACTTTTCTTCCAAGGAATAAGCATCTTTTAATTTCATGGCTGCAATCACCATCTGCAGTAATTTTGGAGACAAAAAAGTAAAGCCTGCCACTGTTTCCACTGTTTCCCCATCTATTTATAATGAACTGATGGGACCAGATGCCATGATCTTCATTTTCTGAATGTTGAGTTTTTGTTTTTTTTTTTTTTTTGTGACGGAACTGAACTGAGTTTTAAGCCAACTTTTCACTCTCCTCTTTCACTTTCATCAAGAGACTCTTCAGTTCTTCCTCACTTGCTGCATAAGGGTGGTGTCATCTGCATATCTGAGGTTATTGATATTAATCCCGATAATCTTGATTCCAGCTTGTGCTTCATCCAGCCCAGGTTTCTCATGATGTACTCTGCATAGAAGTTAAATAATCAGGGTGACAGTATACAGCCTTGATGTACTCCCTTCCCTATTTGGAACCAGTCTGTACAGGTACAAAAATTGAGGCTCAGAGAAGGCACCATCACAATGGTCATAATTAGCAAAACTGAGAATTAAACCAAGTCTATCCTATGACCTAATACTCTTTACTACTGAGCTATCTCACCTTATTTTGGGTACTTTCCTTTTTCTCATTAATGCATATTGTCTTCTTGAATAGATTTTAAGCTTCTTAATTCATTCGTTATCCTGCATGGTGACTTTGATAAAGTGCTAAGCACAATACAGGTCATTGACAGATACTTGATCTATTAATTATTAATATTCTTAGCTAATGCACTTCTTTTCATTTTTATTATTCCTCTGACAACAGTCCCTAAAATTCAGATTTCTTAAAGAATAGTGTGTTTGAGTTCTCAAATAAAGTGTATTTGTGCCATGTTAATTTTAAACTTGTGTAACCTTAATAACAAAAGTGACTCGTAGTTTAATTGGTAAATTTTTTTAGATGATGTATAAATATTGTTTGTGTGTGTTGCACTGGAGTAGCTTGAGTTAACATATTTCACTGTTGTCCCAAAAGCAATCTTCTAGTTTATCATCACTTCACCGGCCAAATGCAAATGCTTATTTTTTCCTAATTATGCTGCTTATACAGACAAGCCAAACCTAGTTAATTTCCTGAAACAGCATAAATTTAAATTATGCTTTTCTCAAAAGCAGTGGTAGTCTAACACAACAAATTAAGTCATTCTTGAAATCTGTCTATTTCTATTATTGACTAGTAGCCCAAAATACTGAAGCAGACTGTTAGAAGCAAATAGTATTGCCAATCAATTTAAAAATCTATTGATTCCCAAAATAGCATTTGTGGTTTATAGGACTGCTGGACTATTTCATTTCTTTTTTTTTCCATAGCTAACCTTTTTTACTTCAGATTCAGCACATCTAAAATTAAACTCATTATCTTTGCTCCAAAATATATCCCTCTTTCTTTATTTTCTCCTATTCATCCAAGCCAGAAACCTGCAAATTATTCTCAGCTTTTACCCCTCTCATCTACATGTATAAATGATCACAAAATTCTGCTGTTTCCCCTCCAAAATACTCTCTAGTCTCTCCCTGTTTCTCCATGCCACTGCTATAGCTAGACCTGTCATTCCTTGGCTGAATCTTTATAATATCCTACCAAATGACGTCCCTGACTCCTGCGTTGTCTCTTTCTCATTTTCCACATTTAGTAAAACTCAAATGTGATTGTGCCTGGTCACTCAGTCATGTCCAAGTCTTTGCAACCCCATAGGCTGTAGCCTGTCAGGCTCCTCAGTCCGTGGGGATTCTCCAGTCAAGAATACTGGACTGGGTTGCCATGTCCTCCTCCAGGGAATCTTCCCAACCCAGGGATTGAACCCATATCTCCTGCATTGCAAGCAGATTCCTTACTGTCTGAGCCACAGGGAAAGCCCAAATGTGATTATGTCACTCCGATTTTAAAAATCTTTCCATATATCCCTGTGGCCTAAGAATAAATGCCAAACTTCACAGCAAAGCGCAGAAAGTCTCCTTGGTTTGGCCACAGCCCACCTATCATCTGTTGTGTTCTCTAAAGAGAATGCTGATCCCTCCATTCTACCTTTTCCTTTTCAGACCACATCTCCAAGAGTTCCTTACTCTTCTCTAAGTGCCATTGTACCTTGTATATATCTTTCTGAAGGCTTTTATTTTCCATTATTATAATTAGTTATTTACCTGTCTTTTCTATTAATTGGTAGGTGTGTCTTCCTCTACGTAAAATATGTGTGTGCTTATTTGCTTCAGTTGTGTCCTACTCTTTGTGCCCCCATGGACTGTAGTCTGCCAGGCTCCTCTGTCCATGGGATTTTCAGGCAAGAATACTAGAGTGGGTTGCCATTTCCTCCTCCAGGGGATCTTCTTGACCCGGGGATTGAACCTGTGTCTCTGTGTCTTTTACATTGGCAGAGAGGTTCTTTGCTACTAATGCCACTTGGGAAACCCCTAATAAACAGTAGATGTTTAGTCAGTGTTGAATGGATGAGACCACTTCTTTATATGCTAGCATTTTCCAACAAGTCACCTTTTCTAGAAAACAGTTTTCTAGTTATGAATTTTCATGCAGAATAAAACTTCTGATCTATAACAGAAATGTATTTTAAAGCATCTAATCTCAGAAATAACTAGGCAGATCTGAGCTAAGAGCTAGCATAGTTTCTAAACTACTCTTAATTTTAATTATTGTCATTCTCTTCCTTTTGTTTTTTCAGAAGTCACATTGCCTCACCCTTACTGCCTACTTTGTGACATATGCAGATATGTATAGGTTTAAGAAATATCAAGTAATAAGCAGTTCATTTTCCAGTTAAATAAACGAGAACAAAACGATGGTTGCGTTATATTAGATGTGATCTAAATGTGTTGCTTTGCAAATATAATGATATGTTTGAATTATAAATACATAGTGATGCTTACAAAAGCATGTTTGGTTTAATATGATGTTTTTCACAAGTGTTCTTCTATTTCAGGGGCCCTCATGAAAAATTTAATTGAATACGGCCATCTAAAATATATTTAATAAACTTAAATGATAATAAGCCAACCACTTTTTAAATAAGTACCAGGTAGACAGTATAGGATTTTATCTATGACAGCTGGGAAATTCAACTGAATACCATTTTAGTTTCACTTAATGAATTTTTTTCAGTCTCTATTAGTCAAATTATTGATATTCACATTTTACTCAAAAGAAAACTGAAATGAGGAGGAAAGCAAAACTTCAGAGTGGATGTCTGAAACACTGAATTTACACATTTGTTATTTTAAGACTGTAACAAATTATTTGCTCTCCCTCAAGGGATTCAAGTTCAGTTTAAAATTAATTATCAAGTTAAGCATATGACTCATCTTGAACATAGCACTTAAAGAGCAAGGTAGAAGTATAAAAGTATGGTTACATTTCAATGAAGCCATTGTTTATAGATATCAATAACCTCAGATATGTGGATGACACCACCCTTATGGCAGAAAGTGAAGAGGAATTAAAAAGCCTCTTGATGAAAGTGAAAGAGGAGAGTGAAAAGGTTGGCTTAAAGCTCAACATTCAGAAAATGAAGATCATGGCATCTGGTCCCATCACTTCATGGGAAATAGATGGGGAAACAGTGGAAACAGTGTCAGACTTTATTTTTGGGGGCTCCAAAATCACTGCAGATGGTGATTGCAGCCATGAAATTAAAAGACTCTTACTCCTTGAAAGGAAAGTTATGAACAACCTAGATAGCATATTCAAAAGCAGAGACATAACTTTACCAACAAAGGTCCATCTAGTCAAGGCTATGGTTTTTCCAGTGGTCATGTATGGATGTGAGAGTTGGACTGTGAAGAAAGCTGAGTGCTGAAGGATTGACGCTTTTGAACTGTGGTGTTGAAGAAGATTCTTGAGAGTCCCTTGACTGCAAGGAGATCCAACCAGTCCATTCTGAAGGAGATCAGTCCTGTATGTTCTTTGGAAGGAATGATTCTAAAGCTGAAACTCCAGTACTTTGGCCACCTTATGCGAAAAGTTGACTCACTGGAAAAGACTCTGATGCTGGGAGGGATTGGGGGCAGGAGGAGAAGGGGACGACAGAGGATGAGATGACTGGATGGCATCACCGACTCGATGGACATTGGTTTGGGTGAACTCCGGGAGTTGGTGATGGACCAGGGAGGCCTGGCATGCTACAATTCACGGGGTCACAAAGAGTCGGACACAACTGAGCAACTGATCTGAACTGAACTGAGTAATTACATTGCAATAAAAAACAAGCAAAAACCGTTGCAGAAAATTTCCAGTGAACTAACTGAATTATATTTCTTTAACATTAATGGTTGAAGGTATAGCTTATAATTGATGGTAGAAAGGACAGAGGACAGACAGAGGTGGCATGCTACAGTCCCTGGGACATGACTTAGTGAATAAACAACGTGCTTAACAAGACAGAAGGAGCCAATAAGAAACTTTACATTGCTGTTAGAAAATCAAATTATTTAAATTCCAGTGATATACTATGAACAGTCAGTGGACATTAATGGCAGTTATAGCAAATTATGGTTAAAACATTTTCAAAATTAATGTATCCATCAATGAGTAATATGAATCATCATAAAGAGATGTTATTCTCATTGATATCTACATGTATTTTATATTTTAGGTTAGGCACTAACTTGAATATTTATAATTCAAGTAGAAAGCTGAACGCTACAAGAATCAGATAAAATGAAAGAGTTACACAAGACACATGAAGAGAACTTTAAATCCTAATGAGCACATTCTGTCATTATTATTATTCTTTTTTAATTTAGGTCTTCCTTTCAAGAAAACAGATGAAAAATTGTCATTCTTCTTCAAAGTTTTATTGTGCTAGAGTTACCACATATATACTGGCAGCTAAAATTCTGGAAGTTTAACAAAATAGCAACAATTATAGATGGTTAAAATATACTGCTGAATTAGCAAAGCGCCACTTAACTATTCATTCTTTGTTTTTGTAATTAAATTGTCACATCATATTGGAATACAAAAGTTTTTCCCCAAGGCCAGCATGCTTTCTTCTATCACAAATTACACTCCAGGGTCTTACTATTAATAACTTATATTTAGTTACAAGATGTGCATGCAATAAGCAAAATATGGTTTATGTGACTTAAGGCATTGTGAATACTTAATAAATTTGCTGTAATGAATATTATCAGGAGAAAGAAATAATTTGAAAATAATAAGATTGATTATATAACATAAATCAAGAAGAATATAAGGTAATTATATCACAACAAACAGTTGAAAATTCATAAGAGATAAGAATACCAGACCTCCTTTCCTACCTCCTAAGAAATCTATATACAGGTCAAGAAGCAACAGTTAGAACTGGAAATGGAAAAACAGACTGGTTCCAAATATGGAAATGAGTACATCAAGGCTGTATATTGTCACCCTGATTATTTAACTTATATGCAGAATACATCATGAGAAACCCTGGGCTGGATGAACCTGAAATCAAGATTGCCGGGAGAAATATCAATAACCTCAGATATGCAGATGACACCACCCTTATGGCAGAAAGCGAAGAACTAAAGCACGTATTGATGAAAGTGAAAGAGGAGAGTGAAAAAGTTGGCTTAAAGCTTGACATTCAGAAAACTAAGCTCATGGCATCTTGTCCCATCAGTTCATGGCAAATAGATGGGGAAACAGTGGAAACAGTGGCAGACCTTATTTTTTGTCTCCAAAATCACTGCAGATGTTGACAGCAGCCATGAAATTAAAAGACTCTTACTCCTTGGAAGGAAAGTTGTGACCAACCTAGATAGCATATTCAAAAGTAGAGACATTACTTTGCCAACAAAGATCCATCTAGTCAAAGCTATGGTTTCTCCAGTGGTCATGTATGGATGTGAGAGTTGGACTTTAAAGAAAACTGAGTGCTGAAGAATTGATGCTTTTGAACTGTGGTGTTGGAGAAGACTCTTGAGAGTCCCTTGGACTGCAAGGAGATCCAACCAGTCCATCCTAAAGGAGATCAGTCTTGGGTGTTCATTGGAAGGACTGATGGTGAAGCTGAAACTCCAATACTTTGGCTACCTGATGCGAAGAGCTGACTTATTGGAAAAGACCCTGATGCTGTGAAAGATTGAGGGCAGGAGGAGAAGGAGACGACAGAGGATGAGATGGTTGGATCGTGTCACCAACTCAATGGACATGAGTTTGAGTAAGCTCCAGGGGTTGGTGATGGACAGGGAGGCCTGGCATGCTGCAGTCCATGGGGTCACAAAGAGTTGGACATGACTGAGTGACTGAACTGATATCATTTTACTGTTTTCAGCAGCCAGAAAATCTAAATTTTAGTTATAAAATGGTAAAAAAAAGTGAAATGTTTTCTGTGCAAGTAGCCAAATAGATTAAAAACTGAAGGAATCTATTGTTTTCTTACACAATATGCAGAATATAAAGTATTTTTTCTATCATTGCTTAGTTTCTATAGCAACTTAAAAAATTTTATGCTAACGAGAAATTCCCCAATATTTGTTTGCATTGTCAGGAAAAATTTTAAAAAGAAAGAAAATAAATCTAAGAGTTTTAGCAATCAGGTCTTTTTAGATATGTTTCAGTTATACATTTTGAATTATGAAAAAATATACTGTTAAAGCAGGTAAATTATAATACACTGAGAAGGGCATATCACTTCTGAAATATTATTGATAAAATTAATAACTTCAGTCTGATCATGAGAAGATATCAGGGAAATCCACCTTGAAGAATGATCTACAAATTAAGTGATCAGTACTCTTCACAAATCAGGGTCCTTGATCCACCTAAGGGGACTAGGAAACATAACAAGGTGGGAGACTGGATTGGGTTCTGGGACAAAATAAAGATATTAATGGAAAAACTGGTAGAATCCTATAAAATGTGTAATTTGATTAAACATACTGAGCAAATGTTATTTTATTTGCTAACAGTCCTATGATAGTATAAGATATTAATGTTAAGTAGAGTGAAGCGAATATGATCCTTCTCTGTATTATCTTTGCAGTTTTTCTGTAAGTCTAAAATTATTTCCAAATTTAAAAAAAAATCATTATTTTTATATTGTTTTCTACCTTATAGTAAAAACAAAAGTCCATACCCATATCATTAAAATATATTAATGTAATGGAAATATATATATATATATATATATAGCATTAAAAATTTGGAAAAGCACTTTTAAAAATTTAATTGTCTTTTTTTAATGATAAAGGAATAATTAGTTAATATTCAAACATGAACAGCTTCTTACATGATTTTATAGAAAATTTATAGAACATGCCTGGTGTTTTCTCATCTTGAGCCAACATTTAGGAGTTGAATAGTCATAAGTGTAAGTAAGTGAAGTCACTCAGTCATGTCCGACTCTGTGACCCCATGGACTGTAGCCTACCGGGCTCCTCTGTCCATGGGATGTTCCAGGCAATAGTACTGGAGTGGATTGCCATTTACTTCTCCAGTGGGTCTTCCTGACCCGTGGATCGAACCTGGGTCTCCTGCATTGTAGACAGACGCTTTATAGTCTGAGCCACCAGGGAAATCCTATTGAACAGACATAGAATTCCTGTATTTATTCTTTAATTTATGTTGCAATGCTCTTGTTAAAATTACAGTTTTGCCTCGATAAATTAAAAAATAATAGTTGAATTCAGTAAGGAAATGCTGACTATATATGTATAAAATTATTCTTAAAATTTTAATTTAAGTAGAACAAGATTATGTGTTGCATGGACTATAGTCTACTAGGCTCCTCTTGTCCATGGGATTTTCCAGGCATAGTCCTGGAGTGGATTGCCATTTCCTTTTCCAGGGGATCTTCCCAACCCAGGGATCGAAACTGGGTCTTCCGCATTGTAAATAGACACTTTACTGTCTGAGCCACCAGGGAAGTCCCTTTGAAACAGCCTTGAGAATTGTGGTAGCAACAGCCCTTTTGTTAAAAGTTATAAACTGAGGTCTGGTTAATTTAGTGTATTTGAGTAACTACCAGCAGCCAGTATGCTTTTCTGTGAAATCACTATTTGCATTTGTTTCTCTGTTTATAAACTGAGGTTCCTCTATTAATTTACATTGAGTCTACACTGGAAAACCATGCTGATAAATTTGATGATGGAAAGGGAATGGAAATTTTAAAAACATATCAGAAGAAGTGCATTGTTATATAGTAGTTAAATCAAGTGGCATTATTATCCAAAATAACTATCATGAAACTTGCTATAGATTTATTGTCAAAAGTCTTCACCCCAATTAAATGATTATTTAACAGTTACATTATATCTCCAAGTGAGGGCCATGAATGATGATGGTGGACAAATCCTATCAAGTTTAAAATATCCTATGAAAAGATAATTTAGTTTTTTTTTTTTTAATTTTTGATATCACTCTTTGTTTCTATTCAGTTCAGTTCAATTCAGTTCAGATCAGTCGTTCAGTCATGTCAGACTCTTTGCGACCCCATGAATTGCAGCACGCCAGACCTCCCTGTCCATCACCAACTCCCGGAGTTCACTCAGACTCACGTCCATTGAGTCAGTGATGCCATCCAGCCATCTCATCCTCTGTCGTCCCCTTCTCCTCCTGCCCCCAATCCCTCCCAGCATCAGAGTCTTTTCCAATGAGTCAACTCTTCGCATGAGGTGGCCAGAATACTGGAGTTTCAGCTTTAGCATCATTCCTTCCAAAGAAAACCCAGGGCTGATCTTCAGAATGGACTGGTTGGATCTCCTTGCAGTCCAAGGGACTCTCAAGGGTCTTCTCCAACACCACAGTTCAAAAGCATCAATTCTTCCATGCTCGGCCTTCTTCATAGTCCAACTCTCACATCCATACAAGACCACAGGAAAAACCATAGATGATGATTTCAGAAAATAAATTTTATCTGAAATCTTTCAGGGATTTTTCACAGCCTTAAATAAGATAAAGCTTAATCTCCCTAATCTTGCAAAAAAATTAAAATGTCCTGTCACTACTTCATTTAATAAACATCTACAGTCTGCTGTGTTCCAAATCCCATGGCTGTCACTGGAGTACAAAGGGAGTAAGTTTAGGCCTGTCTTTTAGGAGCTAACAGCTCACCAACACGTATTTCTCACTATTTCTCTGGGTGAGCCCTTTTCCAGATTAGCTGGACCCTACTTGAGAGTTTGCAAGAGAGCAAACCAATCAATCCAAAAGGAAATCAGTACTGAATATTCATTGGAAGAACTGATGCTGAAGCTGAAACTCCAATACTTTGGCCACCTGATGCAAAGAACTGACTCATTGCAAAAGACCCTGATGCTGGGAAAGATTGAAGGCAGGAGAAGAAGGGGATGACAGAGGATGATACAGTTGGATGGCATCACCGATTTGATGGACATGTGTTTGATCAAGCTTTGGGAGTTGCTGATGGACAGGGAAGCCTGGTATGCTACAGTCCATGGGACTGCAGAGGTGGACAGGACTGAGCATCTGAACTGAACTGAACTGAACTCTCTTTCCTAATGGCCACCACTCCCTCCTTCCCACTTTCCTGCTTAACTTCCTTTCTCCTCTGTTCCCACACACCCTATTACATCCGTCACCTGGACTTCTTGCATCCCCAAACCATCACAGTCCACAGCAATCTCTATTTCTACACTAAAAAATCTTCACTTGCACTTCCTGCATGCAGTGGCACCCTTATGTTTGAATCTATCATAGCCTCTCAACAAGAGTCAGCACTCCCAGCATAGGAATCGTCCCTTCTTTTTCTGTCTTTGCCTTTCCAGCAATAGCTGCTGGGATCCACATGGAACCAATTTTATTTTAATGTGTGGATGAGAACATCAGCATGTGAGTCATTCCACAAGACCCAAATATTTTTTTTATTTGATCTTTCTCCTGTTTACCTCCTCCTTCCTTTCTCTCACCGCAAAGAAAACTCTTCATTATGAAACTCCCTCCAGAAATTTCTATTTCATGCTGATAGAATTCTAAAGCATGAAACCAATGATAATCATGTCCTGTGGCCAGGATGATGATAGATCCCTGTACTATCCGTGCTCTCTATGCTTTCCAACCTTTTTCACATCAGGATGCCCAAGAAAATGATGATGTCTGAATGGCACATTGAAACAAATAGGAAGTTGTTTGCCCCTCATTTACCCAGCTACTCCAGGACAGAGTTATTGATATCACAGCACCACTGTCCAGTTTTCAGTGCAGCCCAGCTCACTGCACCAATTAATTGCATAGGGTGATTGCAAGGCAATATGTCTTCTCAAATCCTGTAGGCAGTATTTCCTCCTCCCTGATGCATGCTATGCAATTACTCCTCTTGTATTAATTGTGAGAGATACCAGTATTTGAATTGAGGATATCCTACAGTAGTGCTTTAATAAGTGTAGATTGTAGGTGAACGTGAAAGTGTTAATTGCTCAGTCATGTTTAGCTCTTTGCCACTCCATTGACTATAACCCGCCTGACTCCTCTGTCCATGGAGTTCTCCAGGCAAGAATACTGGAGTGGGTAGCCATTCCCTTCCCCGTGGATCTTCCCAGCTCAGGTTTCAAACCCGGGTCTCCTGTACTGTAGGCAAATTCTTAACCATCTGAGCCACCAGGGAAGCCCTAAAGATTGTTAAGAAAAATTGTCCACACATTGATTCTATTTTTCAACTTGTGAGTCATCCACTGGAGCTCAAAACAAAAGAGCACTATTTAAGCAAGGGAGTGCTTGAGACAAACACTGTATTTCTCTATTTTATTGCCCTACGTAGCTTATAGAGGGTCCTCAATGAAAACACCAACAAGACACTGAATTGACAAATCAAACACGACCCCAGATAACAGTAAAGAGAGCTCTCAGTTGAAAAAGAAGGAAATTGAAAGGTGTTAGATGTGTTAACTAACAGGACTAAAATTCCATCCAGAATTCTTTGCAGTTCCCTTTTTTTCCTAAAAGGTATCTTACTACTCAAGGATAAACTGTCATTAGATTCTTGCATTCGTGCATTCTTACTTGGTTCAAGGCATTTTTAATACCAGAGACTATATAAAATGTAAAAATATTCTGAAAACTATGTTTTTTCTGAAAAATTTTGTGTAAATAATGACAAAGATAATAGTAAACATTGTGAATGGGACATAACTAATTTTGGAATATGATTTCAAAACTCTGGGAACGTTTAATGTAGTTGTACAGGTAATGGGTGAATTTAACTCAGATGACCATTATATCTACAACTGTGGGCAGGAATCCCTCAGAAGAAATGGAGTATCCATCATGGTCAACAAAAGAGTCCAAAATGCGGTACTTGGATGCAATCTCAAAAACAAAAGAATGATCTCTGTTCATCTCCAAGGCAAACCATTCAATATCACAGTAATTCAAGTCTATGCCCCAACCAGTAATGCTGAAGAAGCTGAAGTTGAACGGTTCTATGAACACCTACAAGACCTTTTAGAACTAACACCCCAAAAAGATGTCCTTTTCATTACAGGGGACTGGAATGCAAAAGTAGGAAGTCAAGAAACACCTGGAGTAACAGGCAAATTTGGCCTTGGAATGCGGAATGAAGCAGGGCAAAGACTAATAGAGTTTTGCCAAGAAAATGCACTGGTCATAGGAAACACCCTCTTCCAACAACACAAGAGAAGACTCTACACACGGACATCACCAGATGGTCAACACTAAAATCAGATTGATTATATTCTTTGCAGCCAAAGATGGAGAAGCTCTATACAGTCAACAAAAACAAGACCGGGAGCTGACTGTAGCTCAGCTCATGAACTCCTTATTACCAAATTCAGACTCAAATGGAAGAAAGTAGGGAAAACCACTAGACCATTCAGGTATGACCTAAATCAAATCCCTTATGATTATACAGTGGAAGTGAGAAATAGATTTAAGGGCCTAGATCTGATAGATAGAGTGCCTGATGAACTATGGAATGAGGTTCGTGACATTGTACAGGAGACAGGGATCCAGACCATCTTTATGAAAAAGAAATGCAAAAAAAGCAAAATGGCTGTCTGGGGAGGTCTTACAAATAGCTGTGAAAAGAAGGGAAGTTAAAAGCTAAGGAGAAAAGGAAAGATATAAGCATCTGAATGCAGAGTTCCAGAGAATAGCAAGAAGAGATAAGAAAGCCTTCTTCAGCGATCAATGCAAAGAAATAGAGGAAAAGAACAGAATGGGAAAGATATGCAGAGATGCAATAATAGCGAGGAATATGAGGGTAGTTTGTGATGACGCCAGGGCGTCTCGCTGGTGACTCAGTGGTAATGAATACAACTGCCAATGCAGGAGATGCAGGTTTGATCCTTGTGTCAGGAAGATACCCTGGAGAAGGATATGGGCACCCACTCTAGTATTCTTGCCTGGGAAATCTCATGGACAGAGAACCCCGGTGGTCTACAGTCTATGGAGTTGCAACAGAGTCAGACACAACTTAGCAGCTGAACAACATCCAGGGATGACACCGAGACATAATCATGAAGAAGATTAGAAAGAATACAGTGGTTTAAAGAAGGAAAATAACGTTATAGCCAGACGTGACAAGGAAAGATTCTCAGAGATATTAAAATGTGAGCTGAGTAATGCAAAATGAATATGAGGGGGGAATTCAGAGCTTAGAAGTACCTCAGTGTACTTCTCTTGGTTATCCTGTTTATATGACACTCTATCCTCATTCTTACAAATTAGCAAGATAGCCACTAGCCCTATGAATATATCAGTGCTTATAAAATGTAGTTTATTTTGTGGCAGTTGAAACATTGAAAAAAAACTAAAAATATCTTTCTTCTTCTGTGAATGTGTATAACCAACATTATGTCCGTCTAAAAATTTGAAGCCCTTCATTCACCCAGTGCTATTTGTAACATTCTACTAGATGTTAATAGAAGAGAATGCTGTTATTTTACTTCCCTGAAGATGGAAATTATGAAATTGTCCCTGGTGAATAGGAAACTATGTTGAGAACATGCAATTAAGATGGATCATCAGATAAAGAAAAGCGCTGTTTACCTAACAGAGTTAAATAGCCAAAAAGAGATAACTTGCCTTAATTTTTTCTGGATTTCTCTGTGTTTCAAATACATATATATATGTGTGTGTGTGTGTGTGTGTGTATAAAATATATACACATATTTTTAGTCATTGGAATAAAAGCACAAATTTATAATTGGTTAAACTATTCCAATTGCTGAAACATATACGTTACCATAAGTAAAATTAGATAGCCAATGGAAATTTCCTGTATGATGCAGGGAGCTCAAAGTGGTGCTCTGTGACAACCTAGAGGGGTGGGATGGGGTGGGACGTAGGACAGAGTTTCAAGAGGGAAGGGATGCATATACCTAGGGCTGATTCATGAAACCTACACAATATTGTAAAGCAGTTATCCTCCAATTAAAAATAAATAAATAATTTTTTAAAATCCCACTTGCTTTTGGAGAATGAAAGAATATTAAACAAGCGAAATCATGTGAAAGTAAAAAAATTTTTTTAGCTATTTAAAAAGAAAATGATGCCATTTTATACTAGCGACCGAGCCTTCTTTTTCATAGACCCTCACCATGCCACTCACATACTTTCTAAACCTACAGTCTGTAAGTCTATTAAATGCTCTTCACACACACAGAAGATAAATATATAAATAAATCACATCATGGTCTTATGCTCTGAAACTTGGATAGTGTTTTCATTTTTGGCCTAGGGTGCTGGCACAGTAGGTCTAAAATAGCACAGCCACTACTACCATTGATATTTGAAGCAGTTCTGATTATTCTTTAGGCTGAAAAATCTATTCTGAATGACCTAGCCTTTTATTTTTTTATCTATGAATGTGCTATTTATTTCTATCACTTATAGCCTTTTATTTTTAGCTTAATGTTTGGGAGATTAACAATGTGCTTTACCTTTTTGTCTTTCCAAATGAATTATTTTAGCTCTAATCAGCTCAAGGTTCCCTATGGCACCTGTTTTTCTGATTGGAAAATAAGATTTATTCAAGAGTAATGCAAAGAGGAGGAAAAAAAAGTGCAGGTATCCCCTAGTTTTTGAAGGTTTGCTTTATAGTATCTTATTTATAGGAAAGACCTACAATAGTACATGCTTTTGCTACCTGAAAAAAAAAATCTGAAAAGGATTTTCACTTTTAGAAGAAAAGGTAAGAAGTGAAAATAACGTTCAGCATTTGTTTTGCAGTGAACTGATACAGAGGCAAGGATATCTGGGCAGGGAGAATGGCACCGGGCAAGCTCCTTCCTGGAAACTACACCCAGCATCTCAGTATCTAGATGCTATAGTTTTGTACTGTATCTGTGAGGATCTATGTGATATATATCTTCTTATTCTATGCATCTATGAGCCAGCTGTGTTGTAGGTGATAACTTCTTCAACTGATACCATTTCTACTTTGTTGAGTTTTCATAGGAATGATCTACTTTCAGATAACAAAGGAAACTTGTTTCTAACATGTAAACATAATTTCAAAATAAAATATCCATCTTGTAAATAACCCCAACACAATCAATTATTCCAATGAAGCAGATAAGGCATATATTATCATGCCACTGCCAAGTGTTGGCAAGCTCATAGAAGAACTGGAACTCTCACAACACTGTTGATGAGAATGCAAAATGGTGCAACCATTTGGGGAAATACTTTGGCAGATTTTTAAGAAGTTAACATATACATAACGTATAATTCAGCCTCTCTACTCCCCAGCATTTTTTCAAGAGAAATGAAAGCTTACTTTAGTGCAATGGCTTGTAATTGAATGTTCATAACCACTTTAATTGTAAGAGCCAAAAACTAGAAACAGCCAAAATATCTATCCATGGTGGATGGATAAACAAATTGGGATATAGCCATATAATGAAATAGTATTAAGCAATGAAAAGGAATTGACTTTTCTTAATTGAAATATAGTTGATTTATAATTTAATTTTTGCTGTACAGTAAAGTGATTCATGTATACGTATATATACTTTTTAAATATTATTTTCTATTATGGTTTATCATCTGTGTATGTAGTTGTTAAGTTGTGTCTGACTCTTGGCAATCCCATGGACTGTAGCCTGCAAAGCTCTCTTGTCCATGGGATTCTTCAGGCAAGAATACTGAAGTGGGTTGCCATTTCCTCCTCCAGATGGTTTATCATAGGATATATGTATAGATATATATCCTTTTGTGGCTGTGCTGGGTCTTTACTGCTTTGTGCAGGCTCTCTTTAATTGCAAATAGTGGAGGCTGCCCTTTCTTGTGGTGCATGGGCTTCTTGTAATGGCTTAACTTGTTGTGGAGCATAAGCTACAGGCATGCAGACTTCAGTAGTTGAAATATGTGGACTCAATAGTTGTGGTTTGTGGACCCTAGAGCACTGCAGGCTCAGGAGTTATGGCCTATGGACTCAGTCGTTCCAGGGCTTGTGAAATCTTCCTGGACCAGGGATTGAACCTATGTTCCCTGCATTGATAGGCAACTCTTATCGATTGTGTCACCAGGAAATTCCCTATCATAGGATATTGAATATAGTTCTCTGTGCTTTACAGTAGGACCTTGTTGTTTATCCATTCTATGTATAAAAGCTTAGATCTACTAACCCCAGGCTTCCATTCCATCCCGCCAGCAACGCCCTCCCCCTTGGCAGCTACCAGTCTCTTCTCTATGTCTGTGATTCTGTATCTGTTCCATAGATGGGTCTGTGCCATATTTTAGATTCCACATAAAAGTGATACATATGGTACCTGTCTTTCTCTTTCTGACTTACTTTACTAGGTATGATCATCTCTAGTTGTGTCTATGTTGCTGCAAATGGTATTATTTCATTCTTTATATGGCTGAGTAGTGTTAAAAAGAAATTGACTTTTGATGCACATAAAAACTAGGATGAATCTCTAAATAATTATTTCAAGTGACTTTATTAGTTAGTAGTTGCCAGAGAAAAAGAACCAATAGGCTATAGTTATAAATACAGATTGGGGCAGGGCATGGCACTCCACTCCAGTATTCTTGCCTGGAGAAACCCGTGGACAGAGAAAACCAGGTGGGCTCCAGCCCTTGGGGTCGCATAGAGTCAGACACAATTGAGTGACTCACACACGCACACAGATACTGATATATGAGAAGATTTAGTATGGGAATGGCTGACACAATTATAGAGGCTCAGATATGTCGCTATCTGCCATCTGTAAGTTAGAGAACCGGGAAAACTTGTGGTATAATTCAGTCTGAGCCTGAGAACCAGGGGCTCCAGTGTCTGAGGGCAGAGGGAGAAGAAATATACTAGTTCAAGAAGAGAAAAAAACCCCACCCTTCCTCTGCTTTTTTGTTCTGTTTGAAGGCCTCAAAGGTTCATGCCCACTTGCATACCCTGGTGAGGGCAGGTCTTCTTTACTCAGTCTTCAGATTCAAATAACATTCTCTCTGGAAATACCCTCACAGATACACCCAGAAGTAACATTTTACCAGCTATCTAGGCATCCCTTAGGCCAGTCAAGCTGACACATAAAGGTAATCATCACAGTGACAGAGGCTAGATTTGAAACAAAAAAGCAATATACAATATTACCCCAATAGCTTTAAATTCTAGAAAATGTAAGTAATATATAGTGACAGAAGCCTGTTATCTGGAGGATGAGTAGAAGGGGTTATACCTTTGTAACAAGAAAACTTACAGGGTTATGAGTACAGTCACTACCTTAACTAATGATAGTTTCATAGGCATATTGCATATATCAAAACTTGTGAAATTATACATTTCAATATGTAGAGTTAGCTGAACATCAAGTGTATCTTTAAAAGAGAGGACATTCAGTTAATTATGGGAAGAACAACAAATAGAATCCAGGTGTTTATCCTTTTGCAGTGGGTATACTACTAGGGTCCTGATTTTAAATTATGTGACCCAGCCAAAAAGATTTTGAGTTTATATAGTCCTTAACTATTATTAGAAAGGAGTTTGATTATACAGGAGGGCTTCCCTGATGACTCAGATGGTAAAGAATCTGCCTGCAATGCAGGAGGGCTGGATTCATTCTCTGGATTGGGAAGATTCCCTGGAGAAGGGAATGATAACCTAGGCATTCTTTGTAACCATACTTGATAACCAAGTATTCTTGCCTGGAGAATTTCATGGACAGAGGAGCCTGACAGGCTGTAGTCAGTCCATGGGGTTGCAAAGAGTCGGACACAACTGAGTAAATAACACTTTCACTTTGATTATATAGACTTTAAAAATATAGTAAAATCAACTCCCTTTCCAATATACTGGGTTTTTATAGATTGTGACTTTACCAATATGGAACTCAAAATCTTTTGCAGAATTAGTTGAAGAGAGCAAAACAGCTGTATTTCTGACTTTAAGTGGTGAGCGGTTTGCTTCTTTAATTCATTCTAGCCTGTTGAAAAGTTGAAGAGATTGCCAATAGATCACTTATTTGATCTGACAGAGTATTTAACTAGTACCAAAGTTTCATAAAAAATGGTTCCTTAGAATAATGTAGACAGTTGAGATGTAACTGCACTAAATAAATTGATTCTAATTGGGATTTATCAGTTAGAAGACTGGAAATCAATAATAAGATAAAAAATCCTTTCTACTGACCTTCACATCTATTTAAACAGAGTATTTTAAGGTATGGGAGGGTCCCCCTCCTTATATCCCAGATAATGTTTCCAAGTCTGTTTTATTAACTAGCAGGGAAGTAGTAAACCTATGAATCCAGTGCATGAAATTAGCATAATAATTAAAGTTTGACCTTATTGTAGGTCACAAAAATTGTTTAATCTCTTTATTCATCTGTGCATACTGAAAAAGAAAGTGGCCTGTGGAGATGCTAGTAAGCTAGGATCTATCAAAGCAACCATATTATGTTAAAAGAACAAAGTTAATTATGCTTTCAGTTTATCACTTTTTTGATGCCATCAAGGTTAACATGATTTTTTTTTTCAAAAAGCTTATATGTGAAAGAATCAAAAATTACATAAGCATCTATTTAAAAGATAAACATCTCTTTGTCTTTCATTAAGAATTATTGTTCTGCAAAAAGAGTGATAGAATAGGGCTATTTTTATTGCAAAACAAGACTGAAATATATCTACATTTTCAGTCTTTTTTTTTTTTTTTTAAGAATATCAACTCATTTCCTATTACTTGAACCTAAAGCTTTATCTCAGCTTCGAGGGAATGTGATTCGGTTTCTAAACTCAAGACAGGTTCTGTTTGAGATGCAGTGGCTAGCTTCTCCATGCCCAGACAGAGAAGGACATTGTGCAAGCAGCAAATAACTAGAAGCACTTTCTTGTTCAATCTTCCAAAAGCATCACATACTTGGCCTCTGGTTCCAAATGGTAATTCTGGAGCCAAAATTAACATGTTTTTGCTTGTTTGTTTGTTTTGTTTTGTTTTTAACCACCAATGAAGAGAATTAAACCCAGTAGCTATCCGCCTAGCCTCTTCACACACACTTTATTATAGAATCTCAAGCTTTGAATTGTCAAGAGTTTATCTCTAAGCCAGAGACTTGAGATACATATTTTTAACTCAATGGCTTATGCATGTTTCTCTGAAGAAGAAAGCATGCTGTTCTTTAGTTTGTATTAAAATTATGTTTATTTTTAAGAGAGAAGACATGTATTCTGATTAGAAAATATAAAATAGAAATGATATTTTTATGGAATTTCAAGATTCCTTTAGCATTGGGCAATTATTTAAATAATTGCTTTGTGTAACTGTGTATCTGTCATCTTTCTGCCATAATAGTTTATAAGTTCCAAGTGAATCTGTTTGTTCATTCTCCATTGTATCCCTACCCTCTAAACACAGTGCCTGGACCCATAAGAGGAGATCCTTAAATACTTTTTATTAAAGGATGAATTAATAAAATAAATGAACAAGATATATTTTTAGCTTTTAAGTGGTGGTTTCTCCCAGAAATCAATGCCATGGAGACATTTAAAAGTATAGATTCAGCAAGCAGGATTTCAGCTATTGGGAGAGACACCCTAGATATCTGCAGCCAATCAAAACAAGATAAATTAAAGTAATAGCAATATTCTTAAATGTTAAAACACAGAGTTGTATTTTTGGATACAGAAAATACCAGTATAAGAATAAAATAGTTAACAGAATGAATGTTGTGGTATATATGGATTGTTATTGTGGTTTTTACATATGTGAATTATGCATATACATTTGAAAATTCCAGATTAACATTTTTTGGAACTCAGAATGGGGTGAGACCACCTTTGCTGCACCAGTTTTCATATGCTCTAAAGAAATGCAATTACTCATTAAAAGTTAGCCCAGGCAAGAGAAAATTAGGAAGGCAGTTCTAAGATAAGATATTGTTAAAAATATGTGTTTCTTTGTTTCCTTTCAATTTTTATTTATCTGGACTTGACTGTTTATGTTAAGCTCTCACCCTTCACTGTAAAGTTCCCAATAAGCTCAGAGTTGGAATAGGTATTTTCTTACCAGAGATCATGGATAGGAGATGGGTACCTCTAAAAACAGTAGAGAGAGCTGAGCTAAAAATTAAACAAGAAGTCAATTTCTCAAAAGGAGAAAAGAGAACCCAAGATTCATTTACTTGAAAGAACCAGAAATGCTCTCAAGACACAGAAATCTAAAAGATAAGAGAACAAACAGAAAAGTCATAAAGGAGCAGGTCATTATCTCGGAATGACATTTTACAGAAATGAAAAATTATGCTTTGTGCATGGTGTTTCAGTGAGCAAGAATATAGGGTGACCAGTTTAAATCAAAGATCATGTTAGCAAGGCTAGCCTGGAAAACACTGAAGAGAGGACTTGTCTTATCCTTCTGGCCTCTATCACCAGTATCTTGGTTTATTATCCCTTAGCATCATTTATCAAGGAGTGATCCTGGACCAGAATGATCTGTCAGAATCACCTGGGTGTTTGTTAAAAAATGAGGTTTTTCACAAGTCACCCCTCATCTACTTGGGTGAAAACAACAGGAGGTGAGGACCCAGTACCAATGATTTTTCAGTCTCTACAGGAGTTGGATCCTCTCTAACGTTGGAAACTCCTAGATCTAAACCTTCCATGGTGGTGTCATCATATTAGCACATCAACTAAAAATAGGTTAGAGTTTACTTTCCCACATAGAAATTTCCTTGATCAAAATTTTCACTGCTTCAAAACTGAAAAAGATCTATTTTTTTAATCCACTACCCCCAAGCCTTCTACTATATTAATTGGAGAAGTAAGAGACTTGTTTTGTAGGAATTCCCTATGGACAGCTCCCCCATTTTCTTGATGCTTTAACCATTCATACTTCTCCTGGCTAGAGTGCAGAAACAGGGAAGTGGGACATCAGGTACCTAATGGAGATATGTTTGCAACAGGATGATCATTTCTGTGTGTCTCAGAACACTGTGTGTAGGTGGTCACTAACTCTGCCCATGCAAAGATCTAACCCCGAATAGAGCAGGGCAGGTGTAGTGTTGAAAACAATAAAGGCAAAATAGAACCAGCAGCTCTTCCTTGCAGATGATATCCTTTCCTAACTTATGCAAGCTGTGGTAAGGACATTCTGTTTAGTTTGTAGTGTTTCAGCACCTGTTGGGAGGAATTGTAATAGGCCTTATACATGGCACCCTCAGACTCTTGGAAAATAGTTGCTACTTACATTATAATATCAGTACTGTCACAAAAACTGTAGGGAGTGAAGCTCTTGAGGAATAATACAGATAACAATTAAGGCGAATTGCAGTGATGGACAGACCAAACAATTCCTTTCTTAGTCTCTGCAAGTCTAAGAAGCCTTTAGGAAGCACTTCATGAATATAATAACAGGCCTGCCTGGGGAGAGGCAGCTTCTAGTGTTTTATGTCAAGCAGTTCTTTTCTTAATTAATAGAAAAAGTATCTGAGATGGTCCTTAGATGGTGCATTTGGAGAAGGAATGATTCTGTTTGGGTTCTAAATGCCATGAAAAAGCAGAATAATTTCAGAAGGAAGGGGAAACTCCTGCTCTGCATAACCTAATCATCCTATGAATGCATGCTGGTGCTGTCATTCATGTTACTGTACCATAGAATTTTCCTAATGTAACAAATAGAACTCCCAATCAGCTTCTAGGGCTATGTGTCTAAACAGCTGATGGGTAATTACTGGCAGCCTTTAAGCCACTAGCAAGGAAAAGTGGAGGCTATTAAGAATAAGCTATAGTTGAGCAATGTGATAGAGGAAAGCCTTATTTATGGAACTAGTTTCTTAAAAGGGAGAAAGAAAGCCATGTACCTAATTTGTTTTAGACTCAAGCAGTACATGTTAAACTGAGGCTAGGATAAGAAGGCAATCTGGGCAACAGTACAAATCAGAAATAGGATCAAAGATATAGTTCATGGTCAGTTCTTCTGTGAACCCTCTACTGAAAGAACCTCCTCTTCCCTGATGGGCTAGAATAAAATTGTTAAAGAAGCCTGAAATGCATGGATTTTCCACTGTTTACTGAGGGGATCTAAGCCATCACGTGGTGTCTCTAAGACTCAATTTGCCTATTGTTGTTGAGTCGCTAAGTTGTGTCTGACTCTTTGCAACCCATGAACTGCAGCACACCAGGCTTCCCTATCCTTCACTCTCTCCCTGAGTTTGCTCAAATTCATGTCTTTTGAATCAGTGATGCCATCCAGCTATCTCATCCTCTGTCGCCCCTTTCTCCTCTTGCCCTCAATCTTTCCCAGCATCAGGGTATTTTCCAATGAGTTGGTTCTTTAAATCAGGTGACCAAAGTATTGGAGCTTCAGTTTCAGCACTAGTCAGTCCTTCCAATGAATATTCAGGGTTGATTTCCTTTAGGACTGACTGGTTTGACCTCCTTGCTGTCCAAGGGACTCTCAGAGTCTTATCCAACACCACAGTTCAAAGCATCATTTCTTTGCACTCAGCCTTTGTGGTCCAACTCTCACATCCATACATGACTCCTGGCAAAAGCATAGCTTTGACTATGTGGACCTTTGTTGGCCTATAAATTGTGGAAAATGTGGATAGTAAAAGTATCAGTAAAGTATCAGTTCCGTTCAGTTCAGTCACTCAGTCATGTCCGACTCTTAGCGACCCCATGAACTGCAGCACACCAGGCCTCCTTGTCCATCACCAACTCCCAGAGTCCACCCAAACCCATGTTCATTGAGTCAGTGATGCCATCCAACCATCTCATCCTCTGTCGTCCCCTTCTCCTCCCACCCTCAATCTTTCCCAGCATCAGGGTCTTTTCAAATGAGTCAGCTCTTCTCATCAGGTGGCCAAAGTATTGGAGTTTCAGCTTCAACATCAGTCCTTCCAATGAACACCCAAGACTGATCTCCTTTAGGATGGACTGGGTGGACCTCCTTGCAGTCCAAGGGACTCTCAAGAGTCTTCTCCAACACCACAGTTCAAAAGCATCAATTCTTCAGCACTCAGCTTTCTTCACAGTCCAACTCTCACATCCATACATGACCACTGGAAAAACCATAGCCTTGACTAGATGGACCTTTGTTGACAAAGTAATGTCTCTACTTTTTAATATGCTGTCTAGGTTGGTCATAGCTTTTCTTCCAAGGAGTAAGCGTCTTTTAATTTCATGGCCGCAATCACCATCTGCAGTGATTTTGGAGCTCAAAAAAATAAAGTTTGTACTGTTTCCCCATCTATTTGCCTTAAAGTGACAGGACTGGATGCCATGATCTTAGTTTTCTGAATGTTGAGCTTTAAGCCAACTTTTTCACTCTCCTCTTTCACTTTCATCAAGAAGCTCTTTAGTTCTTCTTCACTTTCTGCCATCAGTGTGGTGTCATCTGCATATCTGAGGTTATTGATATTTCTCCTGGCAATCTTGATTCCAGCTTGTGCTTCTTCCAACCCAGTGTTTCTCATGATGTACTCTGCATATAAGTTAAATAAGCAGGGTGACAATATACTGCCTTGACGTACTCCTTTTCCTATTTGGAACCAGTGGTTCCATGTCCAGTTGTAACTGTTGCTTCCTGACCATAGATGTTGGCAAAAGTGAGCACTAGCATGTATATAGAATCTAGAAAGGTGGTACTATGATGAACTAGAAAGATGGACTATTTCCAGGGCAGCAAAGGAGACAAAAAGAGAACAAACTTGTGGACACAGTGCAGGAAAGAGGATGGAACGAACTGAGAGAGTAGATTGGAAACATACTTTACCATATGTAAAATGGATAGTCAGTGGGAATTTGCATTGTGATGCAAATTTTTTTTTTATTTCTCAGCTTTATTGAGGTATACCTGACGAATAAAATTGTATATGCTTAAGGTGTACAGAGTGATTGGATTTAACATATACATCCATTGTGAAATGATTACCATGATCAAGTTAATCAGCATATCCATTACCTCACATAGTTATCTTTTGTGTATGTGATAAGATCTACTGTGTCAGCAAATTTCAAGTATATAAGGTTGTATTATTATCTATAGTCACCATGCTATATGTTAGATTCCCACAACTTAATTAATTTTGTATCTTTATATAGCCAACCCTCAAACCAGTGCATAGAACCTAACTGAAACAACATACATTTTTTTTTTAGATATTATCTGTTGATGAATGGATTTTCTGAGGTTCTGGGATGTTTTGCTCTAGTATCTACTACCCTCAAATGCAAGTCAGAAACAGCCATAATACGTGTCCACATTGACATAAACCAGTGGCCAAGTGTCCTGCTCACATTTCCAAGTCTCTCACCTGTTCTAACTGCAGGTTGCATGTTACTCTTGCCTGAAATCTCTTCTTCTCAGATGGATTTAAACCCAAACAGATTAGTGATACTAGGATATGACCCAGTAACAGGTCAGTCTCAATATTGTTACACGCTGTGGGTGGGGATAGAGAAGCATTTGAAGTTCCTTCTAGTTGTAAAGCTTTAGAGTGTAGAAAGGCAACATGGCAACTTTAAGAGGCCAGACTTTGCAGTCAGACAGACTTTAAGGATTTAATCTTGACTTGTAGTTTATTAGCTCTGTTACTTTGAATGACCACCTTAGTTTCTAAATGCTTGACTCTTCGTCTGTAAAACAAGGATAATAGTACCTACAACAAAAGCATTTGTGATAGTTAAAAGAGATGGTGTATGTGAATTGCTTAGCATAGTGCCTAGCTCTTCTAGGATCTCCTGACCATCTACCTCCCCATGGGGGTAAAGCACAGGGATTAGGAGGCACTCATTCAGCTGATATATTTGTTGAGCACACCCTGTATACCAGGCTGTATTCTAGGTGCTGGGATAAATCATTGAACAAATCAGACAGAAACTCCAGTCCTGATGGAACAATTCTTTTCTTTAATATAAAGTAAATTTTATAAGCTCATTGTATCCTCAAAACCTCCAATCTTATTAAAATGGAAACAATTTAGGATGAAATCAAAGCAATAAATATAAATGATGGTTATAATTGATTGTAAGATGTTAGTCAAGGCACAGACTGGCTTTCAGAGAGTGAAATGTGTAGCAGATTTTTTAAGTTTAGATTCAGAAAAAAAAAAAGGAATGAAAGCCATATTTCATTTTAATTAAAGAATAAACCACTGCTATTTCTTAAGAAAAAATATATATGAATGTATAATTTCTAATATTCAAAAATATATCCCCAAATAAGTTTTATTTTTACAGAGGTATGTTTGCTTCTTAAATTTTAAAAGACTTCTAAGTCCTTTAAAAATTACAAAATCTTCTATAATTTGTCACAAAATGATTTTTAAATAGTTCATTTTATCAGACTCATCCCCAAACTGTATGTCAATATGCTATATACTCCCTCCTCAAAACAGATTTTTAAGCTTCTTGAATGAAAAATAACTTTCTTTTTAAAGGACATTTATTATCCTCTACATTCAAATAAATGGATCAGGTAATAGGCCTATCAAATAATCATGCAAGAGAAATTATGCATATTAAACATAAGGAAGCCCTTTGTAATGCGTAAATGTAAGTGTACAGCAAAATGGAAGAAATAGTTTACTACATCAAAAAATGTACTGCAAAAGAACAGTTTATATATCCATTTACAGTGCAATGGGATCTTGAAGCAATGTGGTATTGATGCATTTAGCAGTTGTCCTTCTTGATGGAAGCACAGAGCCATATCTCATGCCATCCTGTATGTACAGATATATAAGTGGTAAGAGAGATGAAAGTCTGGGAAGGGTCAAGAGTGCTGAAGCTGAGTGTTAAAAAGAGGCAAACAGATGCTTCCTGCCACTACCTTCCCTTATTAATCCACCTGAAGCTATCTTTTGAGCTTATGGCTCATTCTTCAATTATCTATTGCTTGTCCAGTGTAAAAGGCACTGTTACAAGTTATGCTGTGATGTGATTTCAATAGTATGAAATGATACATCCTGCTCTCAAGAAGCTTGTGTGTATGTGTGCTTAGTTGCTCAGTTGTATCCAACCCTTTGTGACTCCATGGACTGTAGCCCGCCAGGCTCCTCTGTCCATGGGGATTCTCCAGGCAATTCTACTGGAGTGGGCTGCCATGCACTCCTCCAGGATATCTTCCCAAACCAGGGATCAAACCCAGCTCTCCCACATTGCAGGCAGATTCTTTACTGACTGAGCCACAATTCTGAAAGAAGGAAGAAAACTTTTCACAATTGGCCAGTGTATAGATATTGAGGGAATAAAGAAAGCACTTTTACTAGTGTGATTAAAGAAGAGGTGATGTTGGAATTGGGCAAAATGCCATGGAGCATGGCAGAAAGGGAGCAGCAGCAAAGGCTCAGAAACAGAAGAGTGATGAGGCTATAGAGACAATAGGGAAATGAGTAGGGAGGAACTTTCAAAGAGTGAATGTTTGTGAAGGATGCTGCCAGGATAATTACCAGGAAATGCAAGTGAAGTGCAAAAGTGGCATTTATATTTCTAGAAGACGTTTTCTTTTTAAAATTAAATTAAATTTTTAAAAATAAAATTTGACCATCCTAGGTCTTCATTGCTGCATGTGGGCTTGTTCTACTTGCAGTGAGTGGGGTGGGGGCTATTCTCTAGCTGTGGTGTGCAGGCTTCTCATTGCGGTGGCTTCTTTTGTTGCAGAGTGAGGGCTCTAGAATGTGCAGGCTTCAGTACTTGTGGGGGCACAGGCTTAGTTGCCCCGTGGCATGTGGGATTTTCCCGGACCAGGGAGCAATCCCCAGCCACCTACATTGGCAGGCAGATTCTTAACCGCTGGACCACCAAGGAAGTCCTAGAAGACATTTTCAATAAGAATAATTTAGATAATTTTTCTTCCGATTACATACTTGTGCTCTCTAAAAAAATAAATACAATGAATGTATTTCTAGCAAGTTAAGACTTTTGCATTTATGCTTAAGAGATCTGTGTTTGTGTCCTGGTTTGAAGATTACCAAGAAGTTAGGTCAGTCTTCCTTCTAAAGTGAAGATATACCCACCTGCTCTTTCCTCAACTAAGGCTATTTTGAGGTTGAATCAAAGGTGTGAATGATTTCTGGACCCTGGGATGCTAATGTAGGTTTTATATTATAGGGTAAAATTAAGTAAAATGAAGATCCAGACTAAGCAATTGCACATTGAATCAATACAAAGGCAACAAATAACAGAAGTGAAAGACTAAGACTTGCTGAGTACATTACAATGGGAAATGTAGTTATGCTTGTATCTTTTTTCACAAGCTAATTACACAATCTAAAAGCCTCTTTTGAGGGTGGAGAAGGAGACTCCTGTCTACTTGCCAATTTACTGTCATCTGAGATGTGGCTGCAGTTCATTGTGACTGTATAGGAGAAGAAATCCAATAACATGCTTTACTAGTCCTGGTTCTATCACTGAGGGCTTCAGTAGACTCTACAGCCTCTTCCCCTCTCAACTGGGGATAATAATAGCCTGGAGCTGTTGTAAGCATCAACAGATTATCCTTGTGCTTAAAGGAAGATGAGAATTTCAAGTGTAAAAGTGTTTTTTGTTTTCTTTTTTTTTAAGCCATTTTTTTTTTCTTTTTGAGGGCAGAACATAGAACTCTATGTTATGTCTATCCTCCAGTTCAGACTGAGCCCCAGCAGTAAGAAGCAGAGACACCCACCACTCCTCCAGAAGGAAAGGCTTTACAGTTCCACATTTGCCTTCTAGCACCAGGAGCAACACCAGTCATTTAAGAACTGCCTATCATAAGTGTGGCATCTCTCTGGGCCCTGGGGAAGCTACCGAATAAACAAAATAATAACTATCCCCTCCCCAAATCACATTCCACTATGGGAGACAAGGCAACAAGTATTTAAGCTTACGTGATTATATATTATATTAGGAATTACGTGTAAGTCTGAAGGAGAAAAATAAGGCAAGCATGCAGGCTCTTTTTAAAAAAATATTTATTTATTTATTTGGCTGCTCTGGGTCCTAGTTGCGGCAGCTGGGATCTTTGATCTACGTAGCGGCATGTGTGAATCTTTAGTTGTGGCATATGAACTCTGAGTTGTGGCATGTGGAATCTAGTTCCCTGACCAGGATTCGAACCCGTTCACCCCTGCATAGGAAGTTCGGAGTCTTAGCTATTGACCCACTCAGGGAAGTCCCCATGTGAACTCTTTGCTCCCCACCAGAATTGAATCCACATCCCTTGCAGTGGAAGCTCAGTGTCTTGACGTCTTGGACTGCCTGGGAAGTGCCTAATAGTGTTCATTTCTTGATGGTTATGGATAATTTCTCTTATTTGATTATTTTCCAAAAAAAAAAGAACAAAATGCTCCAGGATAGCCTTATATTTTAAACTAATGAATTAATTTTAAATGAATATATTTTGTTTCAAGTGTGAGATGATGTTCTTGCTGAGATTTTTGTTTTTCTTTGTAGATTATTACTTTGCACAAGTAGCCCTTGAGCTTGGATGAAATGATGGAGACCTGGGGACTGTGGAAATGGCAACCCACTCCAGTTTTCTTGCCTGGAGAATCCAGTGGATAGAGGAGCCTGGCAGGCTACAGTCAATGGGGTTGCAAGAGTCGAACATGACTGAGTGACTAATAGTTTGGGGGCTGTGGGGTAGATTTTCCATCAACTAGTTAATAATGATTAGTGTATAAACACAGGGAAGTCCGGTCATGTCAGTTATGAGCAGCCAAGAGAGGCAGGGTAGGCTACTCAGTATGTTTTATCATGCATTTATAAATAAAATAAATATTTACTTAGATGATAAATTAAATTCACTTCTCAATTACAAGCCTCAGTACCTCAAATAGATCAAAAAAAAAAATAGTGGAGAAAATTGGTACCTCTAGAACTTTACAAACTCCTATTTTTCTTAACATTTACTTAATTTTTTCCTTAGCTTGAGACCGTGTCAGATCATTTTCAGGACTTCTGGCTGCACCTGTTCTAGTACAGATTGAGCTCTTCAGAATATATGTGCTACTTACCCTTTTATTTAACACCTCTTTTGCTTCTAATTCAAAAAGTCTAGTTAGTTTCTCAGAGATGGGATTTCAGCCAAAGAGTGAGGTGATAACAACCTAAAGTTTTCAAAGGATTATTTTGATTTCTTGTGGGGGAGGGGAAGAGGGAAGAATAATCTCAGAGATACCAATTTGAGGGTTATTGCAGAAGTCCAAGAGAGACACTGGTGACTCAGACAAGGGTGCAACAGTGAAAATGATATGTGTTTAGCTTCTGGAATTATTTTGATGGTAGAACTGATAGATCTGTGATGATTTTACCCAAGCTTTCCGAAGCCTAGAAGTCAGTGTGTGTGTGTGTGTGTGTGTGTGTGTGTGTGTGCGCGCACACACGCTTTGTTGTATCCAACTCTTTGCAACCCCTGTGACTGTAGCCTTTCAGGCTCCTCTGTCCATGGGGTTTTCCAGGCAAGAATCCTGGAGGAGGTTGCCATTTCCTCCTCCAGGGGATATTCATGACCCAAGGATCGAACCCATGTCTCTTGCATCTCCTGTGTTTGGCAGGCAGGTTCTTTACCTTTGCACCACCAGGGAAGAGAGCAATACTTTCCCATTTCTTTATATCAGTAATTAGATTGAAAAATGATTCAAGTTTAATTTCACAGTTACATGTCAGTTTATCCTTAAATAATAGCTGGTTTAAAAATTATTCTTTCCTCTTTCTCCTCTCTTCTGCTCTTGAGTATTTTTCCTTATATAAGACATAGGATATCAAAGAGAAATGTCAAAATATACTACTACAAAATGATATATACCAGCTGTATTTAGGTACTGGGTAGGTGAATCATGATGTCCTATCTTTCAAAGTCCCAAAGTCTTAGTTCTCTTATGTTCTCTTTCTTTCTCCTGCTCTCTTAAAACAAAAATGAAAGCAAAAGCCAAAACAACTGTTCTTCATTCATAGGTATTTTGTTCCCAACAAGATGCCAAGATGTAGCTGTTAAACTAAGTCATACTAGCCCCAGCAAAGCTTTTAGCTATTAGCAAATACTTTTCAATTCAGTTTAAATGTAATTTTCCATCCAAACAAGAACTGCATCCTTTTCAGGCTGGACTGGTTCAGATTTATCTATCAGAATGTCTCTAAACACATCCTGATAGAAAAGCATATATTCATCCCCCTAAGTTGCAGGCTAGAACAAATCTGGGTTCCAAAAACAATTGTTTTGCTATATGGATACAGTGATTTGAAAGGCAAATAAAAATGCATCAGATGAAGTTCTTATTCTTTATCAATGCTTGAAAAAATGTTATTATTTTCTTCTGAAAGAGAAGGAAATGAAAGAAAAATAAAGAAAAAAAAGAGAACTATATCTCTTCTCAATGTTTGCTACTCTCCAAAAGAAAAAATACAAATAAAACTAATCCAATTTACAATTTAGTCGTAATCAATTAAATATTCTTCTTGAATTGGCAAAGCCATCACACATCAGACAATCCCAGTTTTCCAAACCTATTTTACATCAAGGTCTGATGTGTTTTTCCCAGGTTGCAAAGAATTTGAATTAATTTGACCTTTCTTGCTCTTTTGTTCCCTGCTTTTGTTCTCCTGTTTCTCCGGGTTCACTTGGTTGTATAGTGTGAAATGAATAGTAATTTTTGTTTAAGCATCATTTGAACCTTTGTGTGGAGTCACCCTATTGGCTACTGCTTAGATAGGAAGGTGAAAAAAGCTAGAAGGGAAGAAAGGGAGGAGGCGATTGTGTGCGGCTACTTGTGTGCTTTGACAGCAGTCATTATGTCACAAAGAAATCTGAAGGAAACAGAAGAGGCAGGTGGGGAAGGTAGTGATGACATTGGGTTCTAAACTGAAAGTGTTTCCAATCAAATGACTTTATACTATCCATGAGGTGGTAGTAGAGCAGGACAGTCTGATCATATGATCAACATATTCACTTAAAATTCAAATTGTGGTATAATAATACTTTAAGTGTCTATATGGTAAATCAAGGTAAACTTGAACTTCTCTGTACTATTTATGTGGAAATTTTAAAAATTGGCTTCTCTGCCTCTTTTTCAAATAGAAATGTGACCTCAGCAACTTCACAGAAATAAATAAATTGAGAATGAGCTATAAGCTGCAGGCATTTAGATATAGGACTTAATTAAATATGAGTGGGAATCAACCTGAGGAAATGGATATAAAGGAAAAAACAGGTCATAAAAGCTTCAAAGAATAATAAAAGTAGAGGAATTTAAAAATAGAAAAGAAAAAGAGCAGTCAGACACAAATGAGAGATGGTCATAATCATAAACCATCAGGTAAATGCAAATTAAAGCCACAATGAGATATACCCAATGAGATGGCTATAATCAAAAAGACAGATAATAATGATTATTGGTAAAGATAAGGAGAAATTGGAATCCTCACACATTGCTGATGGTAATGTGAAACTTTGGAAAACTGACAGTTGCTTAAAATTTTAAACATAGATTTAACATATGACTCAATAACTCCACACCAGGTACCTACCCCGGAGAAGGCAATGGCACCCCACTCCAATACTCTTGCCTGGAAAATCCCATGGATGGAGGAGCCTGGTAGGCTGCAGTCTATGGGGTGGCTAGGAGTTGGACACGACTGAGCGACTTCACTTTCACTTTTCACTTTCATGCATTGGAGAAGGAAATGGCAACCCACTCCAGTGTTCTTGCCTGGAGAATCCCAGGGATGGGGGATCCTGGTGGGCTGCCATCTGTGGGTTTGCACAGAGTCAGACACGACTGAAGTGACTTAGCAGTAGTAGTAGCAGGTACCTACCCATGAGAAATAAAAACATGGCCACACAAAAAAACTCAAATGTCTGTTGACTGGTAAATGTATAACAATAAATGTAATAGATCCATTCATAGGGATACTGTTGTCTTCAATATTGCTGTATGCTACAACATGGATGGATCTCAAAAACATTATGCTAAATGAAAGCAGTTAGACTTAAAGGCCACACATTGTATGATTCCTTATTAACTGTCCAGAAAAGGCAAATCCATGGCAACAGAAAGATTAATGGTTGCTTGGCTTGACCTAGGGTAGGCAGAGAGAATGACTGCAAATGGGCACAAGGTTTCTTTTTGGTGCAATGTAAATGTAAAATCAGACTGTGGTGATGGCACAACATTGAAAGTTTACCAAAGCTCATAAAATTGTGCATTTAAAATGAGTATATTTATGATGTAAAAACTAAACCTCAAAAAATCCATTAAACATTTTTTAAAGGTAATGAGACAAGACTGTGAATCCAGAAATATGGACAACAAAGATAGCTACATATTAAGGCAGAAGGGGAATGATGAATTGTAGGTGAGACGCATGAAAAATTAAAATAGAAAATTCATGGTGGCCTCTCTGATTTTATCAGGGAAGCCATTCAGTTGATGCCACCAGGGAAGCCCCATTCAGCTGATAGCCTAGTCTGCCGGTGTCTGCAGGAAAACCTGCCATCACTCCAGACTACAATACCTGTCCTGTGGCCACAGAGCAGCTCATAATTATCCTACAATAATCTGCTCATGTAAATAGGGTTTGTCGTGCATAGACCATTAGGGCTTCTTGTTGCTGTTTCAGTGCAGCTTTGGGTTGACTGTCATGCAGGGTTTATATTTTAATAGGAGTTAATTAGAATCAGAAAAATGCCCTTATTTGTTAAGTTCCAGAGCCCCAGTACAAGCTGTACTAATCCTATCATTGTGAGCAATGGAAAAACTGAAGGGGGTGAGATGAGGGAAGGAGGGGGAATGGAAGAGAATATGTTTTGCCAGCAGGGTCACACTCTTTACTTTCATAGAGATAGTTTTACTTTAGAAAAGCTCCCAAGGATGAAGAATCAACTTTAATTTTTCAACGTGGTCAAAAGGAATTCTCTACAGGAAAAAATTACTATACACATGCACAACACACAGATCACTCATTTCAAATGAATTATAACAGACAGTTACTTATTTTATTTAAAATAGAATTACCTTTTTTCTTACCATGATCTAATTCCCAGAAATGACAGTGTTAGGGGTCATTATTATGGATATTGCTTTATTATCAGTTATTGAAAGAAGCTGTGGTTAAAAGATGTATTTTGAGTGCCAGGTAATAAAATTTACTAAAATATAATTCACTAACTATCAGAAACCATAGAAAAATGTGTTCCTATTCGTGGTTTTTCTACCACTTAAAATTAATTCCAAAGTGTTGGCTAAAATGAGTTGTCAGTACTTATTTTTATACTTTTTTTCGTCTTCAAATATTTAGGATCTTAAAATTTTAAAGTCGAGCCAAAGATAACTTTGACTTCTTGACTGACATTTTTGTTTCAAAAGTCAGCAGTTAGCTAAGAACACAGTGAAGGGTTTTTAAAATAGACTATGAGAGACTGGTTTCCGTTTGTTGGTTTGTTTTAGTAGCTTGTATTAGCAAGTGTTTTATCACCCAAATTACAGTGAGGATCAAAGAAAAATCCTAGGTTTCATTGTCTGGTATTTGTAAAGGCGCCTGTTTTTCTGCTGGTTTGGGCATGCACATAATGAACTCAGAGTGTTTGTTTTCCTGACCTCTGGAATAAAAAAGCAACCTGACATTAAAGACAGGGTAAAATACTGGGCTGCCACGTAAAGGTTTATCGGTGTGTTTGCTGTCACCATAATTGTTTGGAAGCCTTCTTATTTGATGCTTAAATTTCAGAGCAGGTTCTTATGAGGATCCAGAGAAGGAGAGCATAGAACCGGAAAATGAATCATCCTTTGGAAACTGTGTTGACATCTGCACAAAAACGGTGTGCTGTGTTATCACACAACGTCAGGAGCCGTACACTGCTTGCTCTTACTGAAATCATATTTTATCATTATATATATGCTTTATATGCATATAAAGCAATGGGAAGAGCAGAGGCTTCACATTTGGGATCTTTTCTTTTATCAGAACCACTTTCCTAACTACCATGTTATTTAGTGACTAAATTGAGTCTGACTCTTTGCAACCCTGTGAACTATACCCCCACCAGGCTCCTCTGTCCATGAGATTTCCCAGGCAGGTACACTGGAGTGGGTTGCCATGTCCTTCTGCAGGGGATCTTCCCGACCCAGGGATTGAAACAGAGTCTCCTGCATTAGCAGGTAGATTCTTTACCATCTGAGTCACCAGGGAAGCCCTCTAACTACCTTACAAAATAGCTTGAATAAAAACAGCAATCTTGTTAGTTATCACAGTAGATATTTACGGCTGTCCTTTGGTACCCATGCAGAATTGATTCCAGGACCCCTGTGAATACCAAAGTCTGCAGATGCTCAAGTCCCTTAGAGACAATGGTGTATTCTGTATTTCACATCCACACACCCGGGGTACACTGCACAATTGAGGCCGTTCTTCAAATTCCTCAGGAACAAGGGCATTTCTGACTGTAACTGGGAAAACTGGGAGGAAGAAACAGCTGCAGAATTAAAATAAATGCTACCAGTGTCTACCTTGTTTTACTGGATTTAGACCATATGTGGCTATTAGACAATGAGAAGGTAGATGACCACAGCTAATTCATTTTTATACATTGTAAGGACAGAGCAAGGGCAGTGATGACCTCTACAATTCATTCACATCTGTAAAATCAGTCCCTAATCAGAGAAAAATGTATTGTATTCCAGGAAGAGCACTAGGGTGTCAACAAAAATTCCTTGTTCTAAAAAAAGAGTTATCTTCTGGTAACTGTCATCTTTCTGGTATTTCTGGTGAATTTTAGAAGTAGTTGCTCAGGTGCCATCCTTTAAGGCCCTGAGCATTTGCCATCTTGCCGTCTCTCTTACCCTCCAAATCAGGGTCACGCAGAGGACAAGTCCAGGACAAATGATCTTGATCATTGTGATAGGCAAAGTGAATTCCATTTGATGGAGGAGGATGCTCACAAACATATGTTTAATGTGAGCAAATTTTGTCAGCCTAGGTAAAAACTTGATTCCAAAACAGATAACCAGTAAGGGATTTTCCCTGACAAAAGCTCATCAGAAGATATTTTCCAGTAATGATCTCATCTGTAGCCTCTCAGCATTTTCAACTGTTAAACATTGTTTAAAAAAAAAAAAAAAAAAAGCAGTGTTGTGTGAAAAAGAAGAGGGTCTCTGTAGGAGGTTTTGTATTATGTCATTGTTGGCCATTGAGTCTCTGCAGAACCCAATATGGTGTGGGATCTCTTTGGCTTATCTTGTAAAAAGGAAGCTATTTATGTAAAATAATTCATGCACATGGCAAAATGAGTCTAAATTAATCATTTAATATTATTAACTTTTCCCTGGTTATAAAAAAATGCTCATTACAGAAAATTTGGAAGACAAAATATACTTAAAGAAAAAAACTCACATTTTTATACAACACAGAAATGATAATATTCTAGTATATTTTCTTTCAAAAATGCATTTATATGTATATGTACATCATATACATACTCATATACATTATAATTATAATCATGCAATTTATAATACAATTTGTATGTCTTTAGCTTTATTTTGTTTAGTTTTATGTGGAGTATCTTCCTCCATCATTAGAATGTGAAAACATGATTTTTAATGTTGCAAAATATCCCATCCTAATGTTTTTCCATTATTTAACAGTTTCCAATAATTGAATAACTTTCTTGACTTTCAGGTCTGTAATGGATATCTAGTATACAAACTTTTTTTCCTTAGATGTGTTATCTGTGAGCACAATTATTAGGATATGGGCAGAACTTTTCTTTGAGTCTTTAAATAAATTGTTGATTTATAATCCCTGCAGTTTATACCACTTTGCATTTCCACAGTTAAGATTTTATTGTTTTTGTTATTCAGTTGCATCCAACTCTTTGTGACCCCATGGACTGTAGCCTGCCAGGCTCATCTGTCCACAGGATTTGCCAGGCAAGAATACTAGATTGGGTTGCCATTTCCTACTCCTGGGGATCTTCCCAAACCAGGGATTGAACCTGTGTCCCCTGCATTGGCAAGTGGAATCTTTACCACTGAGCCACCAGGGAAGCCTCTGATGAGTATTACATATCATAAGCTAAACACAAAGCCATTTCTATTTTGTCTTTCCATGTATTTCACTGAATGTTTATAAAGTTGTATAATTTTTCATAGATTTATTAATCATTAATTTTCAATTTCATGGATTGTTTATACATGTTTTTTACCTGTTTTCCTGTTGGTGGGCTAGGGGTTTTTTCTGAACTGGTTCTACCAATGTTGAAAATGTCATACCTTACACGTATATTCTGAATACCTAGAACAAGACATATGAGGCTCTTAAAACTGGCTAATAAATGAAATAATTTGTATTTTTGGAAAATTAGGTCACTATCTACAAGTTTCAACTCTTTTTTGAGTCTATCTCCAGATAATGGCCTAAGCAAATGTGTTTATAATTGATATGTGCTTGGTACATATGACTTGTTTATTAGCAAGTAATTGTTGCTAAGAAGACTTCCTATTGCATAGATATTCTATAGAGTAATATTAAAACAGGATTCCCAGATTTAATAGTATTCTCTTAAAGAATGTGATACTTGACCTTGCATTGGTCTTTCACATGCTCATTAGAAATTTTCTTTTGATAAAAATATTCTGTATTCATGTCTATAGTCTTTCTACCTTCCTACCTCCCTCCTTCTGTCTTCCTCCTCTTCTCCTCAGGAATTATATGCAACTGAAAGAAAAATAGTTTAACAAAGGGTATAAAATATGAAAGAGGTTAAAGGAGAGATGGCTCAAATGAGGCATTCTTGTGATTCTTGGTGATTCTGGAAATATGTGGCTAGTGGAACTGTTGCAGGAAGGGGGACCCCTTCCAGGGCCTGAAACTGGGCTCTTGTCTAACACTCAGAAATGAATTGTCTGAGGAGACACATGTGCTGACAAAGCAAGAGACTTTATTGGGAAAGGGCACCCGGATGGAGAGCATTAGGGTAAGGGAACCCAGGAGAACAGCTCTGCCATGTGGTTTTATGGTGATGGGATTAATTTCTGGGTTGTCTTTAGCCAATCATTCTGACTCAGAGTCCTTCCTGGTGGTGCATGCCTTGTTCAGCCAAGATGGATGCCAGAAAGAAGGATTCTGGGAGGTGGTCGGACATGGGGTGTTTCCTGTCGACCTTTCCTGAGCTCTTCTGGTTGGTGGTGGCTTATTAGTTCCGTGTTCCTTACCAGGACCTGTTGTAAAACAACTTATGCAAATGGTTACTATAGTGCCTGGCCAGGGTGGGTGGTTTCAGTCAGTGTGCTTCGCCTAACAGAACAGGTCACAGAAAGAAAGAAAATAGAAGTATACAGTCAGAAAAAAATACAACATTTGAGGAATCATAAGAAAGCTGAATTTTTCATAGCTGAATAATTGAACCTAGTTTGTGTCACTAGTGTGAAAATAGATGGATGAGGTTTGACTCCCTTTTGTACTCCCCTAGAAAGATCTCAGATCTGCAGCCAAAGAGCTGATTCTCCTCAGTTTGATCTCTCATATCACAGTGTGCTTATTGGAAAGCCATCTAAGGAATTTCAAACTTTCTAAATACAAAATGCCTTTTTTGACCAGCCAGGAGTCACCCTCATGACTAAACAAATCTGCCAATTTTAGAGTATCCCTGGCTTTGACTTGTCATTGATGCAGCATCTGTCAGGGACATAGTGCTACTGTTTGCAGGAAAGTTCAAGAATATTCCAAAGACTCCAGGTGGCTGATGTCAGTGTGAGAAAAAAGTCAGTCATCAGAATAGCTACCTCCCACCTGTTTTGTCTTGATTCTTCTCTAAGACATCTTCACTCTCAACAGTTTCTAGAATTTGACAAGCAACATCTTTTTTCAGAAGTTTCTAGACATTTCTGTAGACAAGCAGAATGTTCCTTGCCATTTCTACCCGCCTTAATTCTTACTCTTTCATTGGGTCTTGGTGACTGGAGTGTTCCTTTTCAGGGAATCTCTTTGTAAGTGCCAGTCAAGTATGTGCCTTCAGGGCACATTTAAATTTTCCTTCCTTGGTGGCACTTTGAACAAATATAATTGAATGATTTGTTTAATGTGTGATTAGTACCTGCTTTTCCCCCTTAGATAGACATGTAAATAAAAATCATTCCTGATCTCATATTCAACAAGTAGCTTTCCTTTAGCTCTGTAATCAAATTTGATTTTTAATTTTAAGCACAGTAGAGATTGAAAGGGTCATAGATGATAATGACGAAAAGTGTCCTTTACATTTTAAAATAGCTTATTTGGTTAGTGTTTCATTCTTGTGCTCATGTGCAAATGGCAAATTAAGTAATTATAAATAATTTAGTCAACACATGGTTATTGAGTGCCTCCGAGGTTCTGGGCACTGTGCAAGGCCCTGAGATCCAGTGGTAGACAACCATCAAGATAACAACAACCAAAGTCTCATGCGCTCACTAAGCTCCCACTTTAGTAGGGCTTGCGGATATTAATATATGAATAAATTCATCACTTAAGTAGTGATAAATTTTCTATAGAAGAAAAATAAAGCCCAGTGAAAGAAAAAGATGCAAGTGCTGTTAATTCTGGAGGAAGTACCTTGTTATTTTTGAAATAATTCTTGTGTTATTTATTTTTTCTTAGAAATGAAAATTAGAGACACTTTTCTATATAGCTTATAGAAAAACACTGCTTTCTGGGATGTGGCTTTGAGTGTTTATTTGGGATCACATTTGAAATATACCTGTATTTGACATGATTTTTCAATACCAAAATCAAGAAATGTATGTGATTATCATTTTATAAATAAAAATGTATATTTAACAAACCTGTAGATGCTCTTCAGCATCCCAAATTGGCTTAAATTGCAGCATTTTCGTTCTCTTGCCTTGGTAATGAAATTGCAAGAGGAAGGTGACCATTTGCATTTTCAATGTAATTTTATGTCCCTCAGGGTTATTACTGGCAGGTAAATATCAAAGAATTATTTTCCCTCAACCTGGAGGATGGACTAATGAAGAGGTTGAACTTAGAGGAAGGAATGTCCTCTAGTGAATTAGTATAAGATAATTTTATTCCATCTCATAAGTTTATGAGACTAAAATTGATGTCCATCCATCAAGATGGTTTAGGCCTTAATTTCTGACTGCAGGGTCATGAGGACTAGCCATCTTGGGGCCGGTTGTCTGTTTCCAGTTAAATTGTTGTTATTTGTTGCCCTTGTTATTTTTTTAACAGTCTCCTCTGGAATTTGTAGGAGTTACTCCTTTCCATAGACAGAATTTTAAAATATTATAGCTTACTAATTATAAACATACATATATAAATCTAGTGAAATAAATGCCATTTTTATATTTGAAAGAGTAATAAAAAGAATAAATGTTTTTCTTAACAATTCAGTTACTTAACAAAATTAGAATAGAAGACTAAAAAAGGCAGGGCAAAAAATGTTAATTGTATTTTTTCTCAAATCATCATGTGTATCAATTAATGTAGATATTTAAATCATTAGGATTTTTACCTGTTTTAAGATTTTAGGAATATGAAAAGCTTATCCAAACACTACAAAATACTAGCTTTGTATAAAATCTACAGAAAAGATAATAAATCTTTTGAGAACAATACAAAATAGGGCCCAAATAGGTGGAAAAACAAACCGTGTGTCCCTAAATTGGATGATTCCAGGTATAAATTAAATGACAGATTTAGGGCATTTTAACTCATAATCTCAATTTTGGGAGAGGAATTGGGGACTTGATAAGTTGATTCTAAAAGTTAATGCAAGCATAAACATCTAATTTTTTTGTGTGAAAGATAATTTGGGTAGTTTACCAACATGATCTTAAAAGATACTATATAATGACTGTAAGTAAAGCAACCTGGTTCTGTCATAGAAACAGATAAACATGTATGTGGAGACAAATGAGGTCTAGAAATGGATTAAGTATATATGGAGTTTAGTATATGATAATATGGTGTTTAAAAACTGAGGAAGACTATTTTATTTAATAGTATTGAAAGAACCGATTATACACTTGGAAAAAGTAAAATTATGTTTCACTAATGTATCATTCTTATAAATAAACACTAAAGGAGTTACATATTATAGAAATATTAGAGGAAAATATTTTTTCGATTTAAGAAGTGAGGCATGTTTTCTTAATCAAGAAATGAAAGCAGCTTGCCATGAAGTAAAACTCTGATGGAACTGATTTTATAAGATTAAGGAACAAACAAACGAAACTTGTGTACAAGGAAAAGTGGATGACATATGTTGCCAGACACTGTGCTAATAATTTTACAAGCATTAACTCATTAACCACTGGGTGAGTATTACTTTTACCTACATTTTGAATAGTAATTGGAGAATTATGATGTTTAAACAACTTGTCCCCATTCACAAAGCTGATAAATGATGGGGTGGTGATTGTCTACTGTGATTCTAAAGTGTGGGCTCTTAACCACATCACTGGGAACAGAGTCAAAAGGAAATGCATTTAGGCACTGTATTCATCTGCATTTAAATTTATTCTACCAGAAAAGTTGGCATCCACATAGGATATTTAAAGAGGGTGTGTGTGCACGCTCAGTCACTTCAGTCATGTCCGACTCTTTGCGACTCCATGGACTGTAGCCCTCCAGGCTCCTCTGTCTATGGGATTCTCCAGGCAAGAGTGCTGGAGTGGACTGCCATTTCCTCCTCCAAGAGATCTTCTCCACCCAGGGACCAAACCCACATCTCTTGCATATCCTGCCTTGACAGGCATGTTCTTTACCACTAGTGCCACCTGGGAAACCCTATTTAAAGAGTATCTTGGACTATTACTTCTTCTATGTTCAATATAATAGTTTTAAAGAATATAAAGTTTCTTCATAATAGGCTTTAATGGTGTTTAATGCAACTTACTAGATTATATCTCACAGTTCAATAGAATATATCATTGTTTTACTTCTTTGAATCATTAGACTGGCATCCTCTTTGGCAGACAGTGAAAAGTAAACCCTTTTTACATGAAGTATCTTTCCTCACAAATGCTTATCTATTTGATAGGAAATAAGAATAAAAATATCTAGTGACGGACCATCCATCTGTCTCCCCCCTTCTCTCAAGCTAAACATGAGTAACATTCCAAATGCCTAACTCTCTTTATTTTTCACATTGAAATGATCACCTTTACTTTAGATAGACTGCATTGTTCAAAACTATAATGTTAATACTTATAACAAAACTTATAACAAAAGTATGAGGTGCACTCTTGTCCCTGAGTCTGTGCCAATCAATAATTCACAATTTAGTCTCAGCTGGATATTCCTGATAAAAATGTCAGGAATATCTCTTTTCTTTATCAAAGCCTTTTACAATTCATACATAACCAAATTTTCTCACTTCATTTGCCATTCTTTTTCATGCCATCTTAGTTCTAATCAAATTTCATTAATTGTTTGACTTCTCACCTCAAAATATTAACTCATTTTCATTCCCTCACCAGAAGTGCTGCTCCCCAAAGTTCCTACATTTCAAATGTACCATCCTTCAAAAAGTCATTCATGTTTTGCCTTCTCTATTTAATGTATCTCAACACTGGAAATAACCTCTTCTTTCGCATGCTTCTGGCTTCTGATATGCCTTGTATCCTCTTTGCATTTTAAACATCTTATAAGATAACATTGTTTCTTTCAAAGCAATTAATACAGTGCCTCACACATAGTAGGCCTTTAATATGTTTCCTTAAGTAATGATTTAATTAATACCTTGAGACTTCCATGATTTATTTTGCAAACACATTCTAAAATGTGGCTTAAGATTTCAAGCTTTGAAATGCGGCAATTAAGAAAAAAAATCTATTTCCCCTGAATATTTTATTTAGTCCTTTATATACGTACATACAGATCTTGATTCATGGAAACATTTCTTTGAAAATCTTTATGGTTGCAAACATATACAGGTCTATTATGTATAAAGAGGAAGTGTGGTTTTTAGAGAGCAGAACAGACAGCATCAAGAAGGGGACAGACAGATGCAGGAACTCATCAGCTGTCAGGAAGGTCTCTGCAGGCAACACCTGCAGTAGCATCCTAAAGTGCTTTGAAGGCGTGCAGTGGTTATTCTGCTGAATAACTGAATATCCACAGAGCCAAGGTCTGTGACCTTGAGCACAGCAGATCTTTTCTGCTGAATATGATCTTATTCCACGTGAAGTCAAATTATTCTTCCCAGTCGCCAAGAAAACCTCAAAGCTTTCAAACCACTTTGCCCTGAGAGGTGCCTCAAACCTGCTAGGGCAGCCCACAGGACACAAGGACCGCAGAGTGCACTTGAACTGCTTGGAAGCATAAAACTTTCCATTTTGAACAGAATTCAGATGTGTCTAGGTTGTATGCCAAGTATAAAAAGGACCCTGACCTGAAGTAGGAAAGGCTTGAAGGGCTGCTTCTGTGTCTTCCTCAAATCGGATCTAGAAGAAAAAAGCGTTTGTGTGAGTTGAAGAGACTCACAGGCCTGACAGAGCCACGGACATTCTATCTTGAACCATTGGCCCACTCTTCCATTTTATCCCCTTTCAGCATTCAAAGAGTGTGCTTTTTAATTAGTCCAGCAAGAAGCAGCAAATGAGGGAAATGTGGAAAAAGCTCTTTGTCTTCAAGTTGAAATACACGTAAAGAAAACACAAGCAGGGATTTATTAAAAGGCTTTTGTGAGGAGGCTTTTAGTCAGCATTTGACTTGGTTAAAATCCCGACCAATTGTTTATTATGGCACAGCAGCAAAGGAAGAAAAATCAGAGTTGTATGCTTTTGTCTATTAGGAGAAGGAAGAAGAGCCTTAGATGCTTTAAATTTCAGCCTGTGGTGTTCCGAGGTATCACCTGTTAAAGAAAGACAGGCCTGCCAAGGAGAGTTGTTCATGGATGGGTGTGGGCTCCTCTTGCTGTTTCAGGACCAGCTTGTGCTCTGCAGCTTTCTTTCTTTATCCACTTTAATCCCAGCATTTCTTCCCCTGACTCTCTCCTCAGAGTAGAACATCCTTGTTTTTAGCGTCCACCGTGAGATATTTAGCTCCCATACACATTTCATCAGCTTCGGGTGTTAACTCTGACCAGCAAATAAAGAGCACCATTCAAGACAGAATGTTTGCCTTCTTTGAACTTTGGCATTAAATTTTACCAGAAATACATAAACGTTATATATTTGTATAATGAGGGTTTCGAAGATACGCTAAATTTTTTTATTAAGAGAAAACTGAAAACAGTTGAATTCAGCTCTTGGGAGTTTCTATGTGTTTGGGCAAATGTGATTGCCTGAATTGGTAGTACGACTCTTCATTGCTTCTTAGATGCTTTTCCTTCAGGAAGGAAATGTGTAATATCAGCATCTGAATGGGTTGAAGATCCATGCTTGTGCTTTTACATAAAGACTGGCCCTTTTAAAGAAAACTGTGATTTAAAATCAGATGCCTTCAAAGGTCAGTCTGATAATGTATGTACATGGAAGGGAAGAGAGGACATCCACTTGTGTTGCCGTTTTGTGAAATAAAGTATGCAAACTACTTATTACTTAAGCTAAATGCAGATGTAAAGCAATACTATACACAGGCAGATCATATCTAAACTTAAAGAGCTGCAACATTTTGTCACATTATTATAACTAAATTAGTACATTTATAAAGGAACTCTTATTAGACGTTAAACGTGTAGGTCATATCTTTCTAAACCCATGATTCCCTTCCATGCTGATACATTTGAATAACTTGGGAAACTTCTAAAAGTGCCCATGCCCAGGACATTCACTGGACTAATTAAATGAGGGTATAGAGGTGGGGGTCTGGAACTGAGGCAATAATATTTTCTAAGGCTCTTTAGATGGTTTCGTTGTGATGCCAAGTTGAAAACCACTGTGACCATTAAACATTTCATCAAATTATCTCAGTCTGATATACCTAATGAATCATTGATTCAGTTCTTATCAATATAGTTATATATATTCAACTTATGTTTATTTTTTATTGTAAAACAATACAGATTTTTTTCCCACATTATTGGCAATACTATCAATTTAAAATAAAATGCACTGTCTGTTTTTAAGTGGCAATATTTGAACGTTTAAGTCAATTACTTTCATTATAATACTATAAATCAAAATCAACTGCAATATTAAAATTTTGATGTTGAGAAGCTTACATAATTAGTGCAAACATGGTTAGAGAGTCAAGATGTTTACTTCACTTTGAGATTATAGCTGAGAAAAAATATAGGTATTCTTAACTGGCAACTTGAAAGCTATAAAGCTAAACTTTTACATGTTGTCTTAGAGTTATGAAAACTAGTTATCTGAGAAAGAGATTAAGTTAGGATTGAATGTCATGTTGAAAGAGCCAGACTGCCCTATATTCTTCAAAATGAATATTTTCTTCCCTCTGAAACTGTGAAGATGTTCCATTCAAACCTATTTAAAACAGCATTAGAAATGCAACAGAATCTGGTATAAAGACCACAGGATTCAATCAGAGATCCATATTCTGGTGTGAGATACTCACAAGCTATATACTTTCTGCCAAGTCTCTTAAATTCTCTGGGCCTTGGTTTTCTTATCTGTAGAGTGAAAAGGCTGAATTAAATCGGTGTTTTTTACTTTGATTAATTTAATTTAGTTTTTAATTGGAGGATAATTACTTTAAACATTGTGATGATTTCTGCCATACATCAACATGAATCAGCTGTAGGTATGCATATGTCCCTTCCCTCTTGAACCTCCCTCCCCATCCCACCCCTCTAGGTTGTCACAGAGAATTTGCTTTGGGTTCCCTGCATCATACAGGGACTTCCTCAGTTCAGTTCAGTTCAGTCACACAGTCGTGTATGACTCCTTGCGACCCCATGAATCACAGCACACCAGGCCTCCCTGTCCATCACCAACTCCCGGAGTTCACTCAAAACTCATGTCCATTGAGTCGGTGATGCCATCCAGTCATCTCATCCTCTGTTGTCCCCTTCTCCTCCTGCCCCCAATCCCTCCCAGCATCGGGGTCTTTTCCAGTGAGTCCAAGGGACTCTCAAGAGTCTTCTCCAACACCACAGTTCAAAAGCATCAATTCTTCGGCGCTCAGCTTTCTTCACAGTCCAACCCTCACATCCATACATGACCACAAGAAAAACCATAGGCTTGACTAGACGGACCTTTGTTGGCAAAGTAATATCTCTGCTTTTGAATATGCTATCTAGGTTGGTCATAACTTTCCTTCCAAGGAGTAAGCGTCTTTTAATTTCATGGCTGCAGTCACCATCTGCAGTGATTTTGGAGTCCCAAAAAAAGTCTGACACTGTTTCCACTGTTTCCCCATCTATTTCCCATGCTATCTATTTTACATGTGGTAACATATATGTTTCAATGCTACCTTGTCAAATCATCCCACTCTCTCCTTCCCCCACCGTGTTCCAAAGTCCGTCCTTTATGTCGGCGTCTCCTTTGCTGACCTGAAAATAGGGTTATCAGTACCATATTTTGAGATTCCATATATATGAATTAATATACACTATTTGTCTTTCTCTTTCTGACTTATCCTCTGTATAATAGGCTCTAGGTTCATCTGTCTCATTAGAACTGACTCAAATGTGTTCCTTTTTATAGCTGAGTAATATTCCATTGTGCGTATGTATCACAACTTCTTTACCAATTCATCTATCAGTGGACATCCAGGTTGTTTTCATACCCTAACTATTGTGAACAGTGCTGCAATAAACCTTGGGGACATGTGTCTTTTTCAGTTATGGTTTCCTCAGATATATGGTCAGTACTGGGATTGCTGGGTCATTTGGTAGTTTAATTCCTAGTTTTTAAAGGAATTTCCATGCTGTTCTCCATAGTGCTGTATCAATTTGCATTCCCACTAACAGGGCAGTAACATTCCCTTTTCTCAACACCCTCTCCAACATTTACTGTCTGCAGATGTTTTGTTAATGGCCATTCTGACAGGTGTGAGATACCTCATTGTAGTTTTGTAAATCAGTGTTTTTCAAATTTGAGTGGAGAACCTTTTTGAAATCAATTTAGACAAATTAGCATTTCTAGAAAGAAACATTATAAGAGTGCATTACAAGTACAAAGTCTATATAGAGGGTGTGAATCTTGAGTACCTAGGAAGAAATTTTCGAAAGACTTTGAATTGGAAGATCTCTTTAACTTTTACGGTTTTATTAATTGTTCATGAAAAGGGCATGTAGTGTGGGGAAATGAGGGGTAGGCAACTTCTTTCAAGCACAGTATATAAAATATATCCATGTATTCTTGCCATAAAATGTCACGGTCAGTGATCTTTAGAAAGAAAAAACTTGTTTCAATAGGGTATTTGGTTTACTCACTACAGGTAGAAAAGGTGAAAAAAGTATGTAAAATTACAGCTTGTGAATGTGGAAATATGTCTTATCCTTGAGACCAGAGAATGCTCACTGCAAGAAGTGAACAGATGCATTGTGAATTACAGCTACCGATTTAAGAGGTGGTATTATTCAGTCTGGCCAGAATGTTCTCTCATCAGTCAAATGACTTCTAAGCTAAAAAGTGAGAATGTGCTCTGCTTTTTTATTACTTCATTTATATTTCATCAATGTTATTCTACATTTTGTGCTTACTGTTGGGAAATGGGTTCTTTCAGTGGAGAGTAAGGGAAGGGACAGCCCAGTAATTTACAAGAAAACATTGAGTTTCAAACTTAATATGTTACTGGAAATAAGTGGAAAGTAAGAAATAATAATAATGAAGTATCAGGAGTACTACTCCAAATCTTATTAAAGTATTACTTAAGGGAGTAGGTGCTAGAAATACGCTTCTTTTTCTTTTTTTTTTTTTTAGTGAGGTGTGGTTGTTGTACAGTATTATGTGCTTCAGGTATACAGCATCGTGATCCACAAATGTTTAAAGATTATACTCCATTTATTGTTATTATAAAATACTGGCTATATTCCCTGTACTGTGTAATATTTTTTAAAATGTTTCCCAGGGATCAACTGGTCTAGAGACTCAGCTTCTCATCCCTGCTTCATTTGTGTCTAGCTATAGATGCCAGAGAAAAATTTCATAACCTTTATAGGTCTCCTTTTTCCTGTTCTAAAATTTACATTTATGTGACTCACTGAGATTTCTGATGAAGTTTCATTGTTAATCACAAACCAACCAATGTCCTAATTTTAAAAATTGGAGCCTAAGACATAAATGTATATTGTAGATGGCACTAAAAAGGTAATTATAATAATTTCTACATTCTGGGAAGTTTGCTCTTTTAATATTAGATCCCAACAAGTTACCGACTTATTGACAATGTCAGATATTAACCAATGAGACTGTTCTCTTATAATTATTCCCATACATGCCCCTTGTTTTGTAATCCTGCCTATTTTCCCTACTCCAATCATAAAAATCTGAACTGGGAATAAATATTTCTGACCAATGCAAGCTGGGCTAATCAAATTTCATCCTCTTTGGGGAATTAAAAACTGAAATGTAATTACTTGGAGACTGGGGTTCACTGTTGTTGAGTTATATGAGTGATACAGCCTTATAGGAGACCAAAGCCTGTGAGGATCTTAGCTCTTCCCCATGTTTCTTCCCTACCAAGATTTCATGGTTCAGCAATTCCTTCTATTCTGTAAACTACTTCTGAATTCTTTCTGATAAATTCTGTATATTTGCATTAAGCTAGAGTTCTGCTGGTATTGGGAAAGGAATAAAGACCTAAGAAATCTATTGAACAGAATAACTTCTCTCCTCTGTATCTAGAAAGGTACCTGATTTGTACCATTCTTGGGAGACTTGAGAAAATAGTATTCAAAGCAGATGAGAAACCTGGTTTGAGAAATGCTGAGCTTGACAGGGTTGATTTATGATGCTTTCAATACAGCTATGATAGATGGGTGTGGGGAGGTTATGGAAGAATCAGTATATAATTAATAATCATGATGCTAAAATCATTATCTCACCAATCCTTATTTTAAAAAATTTGAAGGTGTGGCCTGGCAACATCATGATAGTCATTGTACTGTGGTCAGCTCTGACTCAGTTACATATGTGCCCATAGTCATGTAGCACAAACCCATCAAGTGGGGAAACTGAACCCAGGATTCCTAATTCCAAACTAATCCATTGGAAAGCATTAGTCATTGTTGATTGGAAAACACTATTCATTGTTGATATATCCTTTCATACATTCATTAGAGAAATATACATGGTCCTGAATTGATTCATATAAACTTATGGCAAAATGTTATCCTCTTAAAATGTTTTATTATTCTAGGAATTTCACTTATATGAAAAAATGCCTTAAATTTGGGAGAAAAAAAGTTTCATCAAACACATTCTTTTAACACCCCAGCATATACTGAACCAGAAAGTCTGTTGAAGGTATTTGTTTCTGGACAAGGAAGAAAAGTGATCAGAATAGAAAGTTTGCTTCTGATAGAGTGTGAACAGAACACTTTCAGTGTTGCTTTATTTTTCTTAAATTTTAAGTCCTTATAGTCTAAGAGGAAAATTAGCTCCAGAAGCTCAGATAGACAGAGGGGTTGCTGTGGAAAGTTCTTTGTAAAAGTATCATCATCAGAAGACTTTAAAGACATTTTAACTAGCTTGTGTAATTTTGACAGCAGGAAAGCAGTAGAATTTGGCACAAAGTTGAGCCTCAGTAAATGTTTATTGAATGAATCGGTGAAACAGTGGCTCAATAAATCAAGAATGTTATAGGACCATAAAATTTTAAAATTGAAAGAATCACTGGATATCACTTAATCCAGCTATGTCCCTTTGCCAGAGAGGAAAATGAGGCCCAGTGAGGCTAAATGGGGAGACCAAAGGGACAGAGAGCTGAAAGTAGCTGAGTCAAGACCAGTGCTCAACTCTCCTGATCTTTACTATGATGTTTTATTTTGTTTTGTTTTGTTTTTTTAGAAAATGAAAAATGAAAGTTAAAAAAAGCACGAAAACCTCATGAAATCATTTTGAAAGTCATTCAGGTTTAAATTTCTTTAAAAGAATAAGTCATCAATAGAAAAACATATTTTTTCTTCCTTTATGCTATTTCCTTCCATCTCTTTTTTACAGCATGAACCTAATTAACCAATAATTTCCTAGAATTAGGGTATTGGCCAAAATGAAATTCTAGTTATTAAATTATTAGGTAAAAAGCTGATTTAAAAAATAAACAAACTACTGGACAGTCTTTTAAAATATGATATTTACTTTTTTAATGGGATTCCCTGTTGGTCAGACGGAGACAGTAGAGAATCTACCTGTAAGGCAGGAGACCTGGGTTCAATCCCTGGGTCAGGAAGATCCCCTGGAGAAGGGAATGGCTACCCACTCTAGTATTCTTGCCCCGAGAATTCCATGGACAGAGGACAAAAAGTCAGTAATAATAGTGATAACCAGTAACGATAGTGATAACCAACAGCTGATTGCTCTCCATATGCCAGGCAATATAAAACATACTTCTTTATATTCACAGCAGAATGTTGAAGATAAATTTTTTGCATAGAATTGTTGATTAAAGCCCCTTGAAACAGAATTTAAGTAACCTCTACTCTAAAGAAAATCTCTAAACACTGGCCACTTATCTCCCTCAGCACTTAGTAGAAGACAGCAAAAGTGATCTTTTGACAACCTCTAACCCAATTCCTGCCTTCCTACTTCCCACGTTCCTTATCTACCCAAGCATAAGAAATGAGTGAGTGGACCAAAGAGTCAGTAGATAATAGGCCTCATGAAAATATACTGTCCAAGGAGAGTCTGCTTACTTGCCCAAGGTAATAGAGAGAAGAGACTGCTGTAGAAGCTTATCTGCATTCTACATTCCTGATGCATGACAGTGTTTGCATCAAACTTGCTGACCTACCTTTGCCTTACTGAGGAGAAAGGGAACTGGCAGGATGGAAAGAGATGAAGAAGGGTAGCTTACAGTCTCAACATCTGGTGTAGCCAGGATGCCTAAGATTCTGTGGGTCGTGCAGACACTGTACTTTAGTCTGGAGCTTGAACCATCTGGCCAGGATTACTCACAAGAAGGCCACTTGCTGGGCTGCGGGGACAGGGGATCAAGGAGCCAGATGCAATGTGTTGGAACCAGAGGATGAAGCAAGTTGGGCCAGACGAATCAACCCCCTCCCCACCTCTCTATCTGTCTCATTATGTTTGGGAAATGCAGTGATGAGGTCGTCAAGCGCACTTGAGTCTACCATTTCAAGGGCATTAGAGGTCAGGGAGGGTGAACCAAAGAAGCAGTTACAGCCAATAGAAGGAGACTGCAGCAGTGGCCTCTGTCTTGTTCTCTCCCTCTCATCTACTCCATCCCAATATACTGGAAGGACCAGGTTTTAAGGCAGGTGGTAAAAAGATGTGTTTTTATACTACATCCTCCCTTTGGTCCTCAGCTCAGACTGTGAATTGAGGGGTGAAACTTATATCTGAGGTGAAAGTTATCAAGTAGCGTGAGTCTTTAATAACCAAAAGACCAGAGATTTAGTAAGTCTGCCCAGGATGTTATTAAGAGATGGGGAAAGGAAGTGACAGTGTGTGCATGTTTAAAATCAGCGACTGAGGGAATATAATGAATGCATAAATAAGTATCCTTTCATGTTTATATACCATGAATATATCCTTTGGATTTTGAGTCTAATAAATTTATTACATGTGTGTTATATTACTTAATTCTCACAACTAACCATCATGTATATAGCTCCTATGCCTCCACTCATTGATCAGAAGACAGATTTTTAAGATGAGTGATTATTATTAAGTGATTATTACTCATAATGTGAGAGTGGGATTCAAACGCAATTGTATATGACTCTGTAGCCCCCATTCCTATGATCTATAACTTTATAACTCTCAGGCTCATTGCTGTCACTTTTATACATATCCAGAATCCAATCTCTATGTAGAAGTCAGACTTTTTAAAATGCAGATCAAATCTTATCACTTTTCAGCCTGCAATACTCCAGTGACTTCCCATTGTACATGGAATAAAATAAAAAAAAGTTTGACCAGAATGATGCCTGAATGGATTATTAATCTCCCTCTCAATTTGAACTTCAGTACTAGGCTTTACATGTGTGGCTTTTTGGATTCAATATTCTTTGCCTTAAGATCAAAGACACACCATGGGTTTCCAGTATCCCTTCTCCTGGTGCAAAGTGTGGCACTCTAAAATTCAAATGTTCTTGGACTTCCCTGGTGGCACAGTGGATAAGAATCTGCCTGCCAATGATATATAAATAAATATATAAAATATTGAACATGGGTTCAATCCCTGGTCGGGGAGAATTTCACAAGTCATGGAGCAAGTAAGCCCATGTGCCGCAACTGTTGAGATTGTGCTCTTGAGCCTCCAAGCCACAACTGATGAGACTGTGTACCACAATTACTGAAGCCCACACACCTAGAAGCTGTGCTCCCCAATAAGAGAAGCTACCACAATGAGTAGCCCTTGCACTGAAACAAAGAGTAGCCCCCTCTCACCACAGCTGAAGAAAGTCTTCTCAACGCAACAAACACCTAGCACAGTCAAAAATAAATAAATACAATACAAGTGTTTTTAGTTTATACTGATCAGTATAAATGTGTGAGTGTGTGCTAAATTGCTTCAATCATGTCTGACTTTGCGATGCTATGGACTGTAGCCTGCCAGGCTTCTCTTTCCATGGGATCCTCCAGGCAATAATACTAGAGAGGGTTGCCTCCATGGTATAATGAAGAATAGCATAAATGAGGAATGTTTCTATGTTTAAACATAGGATCTCTATAAATCTGCTATAAACATCATTGTAATCCTCTAATTATATATGTAATAGTATATATGCTATATATACATATATATATATATATTATTTATTTATTAGGTAGTCATTCATTGACACCCAAAGAAACCATAAGTTTATATAGAGTTGCCTTGGAAAGCCTATATTCACCATGCTATGGGTTTCCCTGGTGGTTCAGATGGTAAAGAATCTGCCTTCCCTGGGTTGGGAAGATCCTCTGGAGGAGGGCATGGCAACCCACTCCAGTATTCTTGCCTGGAGAATCCCCATGGACAGAGGAGCCTGGTGGGCTACAGTCCACGGTGTCACAAAGAGGAGGACATGACTGAGTGACTAAGCACAGCACATACAATACTATGATTTTCTTTGATCGTGTCACTGATATCCACCAGGTTAAAAGATGATGGAGTCTAGTCATAGATTCAACTGTGGGAGTTGAGCCCGAGGCAGGCCCAGAAATTACAATATTGCATACCTGGTGAATGTTTGTTTATGACTTTTCCTGCATGTCATCTGATCTGTGCAGAAGTGAATGGTCATCAAGCCAGTTAAGACATGGAGTGGCCTGTTTTGTTCCCAGCACCTGCAGTTATACATACAAATGCAAATCAGTTGCACAATAGAATTGGAAAATTGCCCTGGAGTATTGAGCTGTGTCCTATTATTTTTTATTTTTATTTTTTAGAGTATGTTCAAGTGTAAATGGCATTTAGTTTTTGGTCATTAGTTAGAAGCTCATTTCATGGCATTATCTAGGGAGTAAGAAAGAGTAAGATTGGAATAAAGAAAGCAAGGGGGGTTTACATATTATGATTCTACTCCAGTTAATTAATGTGATCATGGTTTTATCTGTTCAACCCTCACTCTCTTCAGCTAATAAATGAAAGCATTATGTCAAATAATATCTAAGTCTTTCACTTTCATATTTAATGACTTCACATATATCATCATTAAAATTATGCCTATTTTTCTAGGGTTATCTGATGGATACTTGGCAACTTACTTCCAGATTGGTTGCCTTGAGGTGTATCTGAAGTGAAATAAAACCATGAACAATGAATATTTTATGAAGCTTTATTTCTTGCTGCAAACAATAGAAGCTAACCAGAGAATTTCTGTAGGTTGAATCATAATTGGGAATTTTGGAATGATTTATGACATTTCATCTGAGAGAAAGTCCAGATAAAGAACTATTCTCCCTTTAAAATTATGCTGTTTTTCCTTACAGTGATCAATTGATTGTTTTAATGTATAAATTACAAAGGATTTTGGCAAGTAAAACTCTGCTGTTTTCTGTTACACTTCTTAGGAACTGAAAATTTAACCTGATGTGATTCAATAGGCAGACCTTCTTATTTCTATTTTTCTAAGCTTGCTTTATCTTCATAGTCAGAGACAGCCAGGCTTGTTATTTAATGTAATAATGTAAACTTCTAGTGTGTACCTTTGTTTAGTAAAGAATATTTTTGGCATGATATTCTTGTGTATTTGACTTCTAGAGCAGTAAAACAAATGAAACAAGCCTCCTACTCAAATGTCAGTTTTTGTTCACTTTTTTTTTTTAATGTGTTGATTTTAGTTCCTGGTTTGTGTTGAACACAACCTTAGAATATATTTTAAGGTATAGTGAAACCTTATAAACCTGTGTGATTTGGGACTGTATATATGAAAAGCACGATAATCGAGAACAATAATGTAGGTCAGGTTCTTGCCTTCAGAAAATAGCCTGACATTCTCCATGTAAGTGGAAATAGTAAGACTTCTCTCTGACCATAGATATCTTTGCCTTAGGAATTAGGGTCATTTCCTTGCAGGTCCTTCACTTAGTAAAGAAGTTCAGTGAACTTGAAAGTTGTGGCAACATAGGGTAAAATTAGTGAGACTTTACCCAAAGCATAAGCAATGGGAAGGGGCACTGCTCTGAGAATCAATTTGTGAGTGAACTCGAAAAGTCATATAACCTTTTTTTTTTTTTGTCGAATATTCTACTCTCTAAAGTATAAATCAGTAATTCTTGCTGTTAAAAAGGATCCATTTGTTCAGCTGACCATCCAAAGATTGAACACTATCTGCCATATCCAGTTAAGTTTTGGTTATGTTCAAGTCCTTTCTGTGATGAGAAATTTGTTTTCTAGTAAATGAAATGTTCCACCTATGGATAGCTCTTTTATAAAGTCTATTATTTTGAGATATATTTTCTCATAGCTATTATGCTTTGATTCTATTCACACCCCTGATTCGCTGCAAAATGGAATTGCTCCTCTAGGGAATCGCCTTCCTAATGTTTGAAGATTCTGTCACATATCTTTTAAATTTTTCTTTAGAGGATTTTTGACACTACCTTATGTAATCTAGAAGTCTTTTATCATCTCAACATATATCCAATAAATTCCAGCTTGTCTAAATAGGAGTGTGATAGCAGGCATGAGCCACCTGAAGACCACCCCATCCCTCTTCTAAGAACTATGAATATAACCCATGCCTACCTGAGCTTTTTTGAGTGTCTCCCTCACACTTTGGGGTTTCCCGGTGGCTCAGATGGTAAAGAATCTGCCTGCAGTGTGGGAGACCCGGGTTCAATCCCTGTATCAGGAAGATCCCCTGGAGAAGGAAATGGCAACCCACTCCAGTATTCTTGTCTGGAAAATTCCATGGATGGAGGACCTGGTCAGCTATACCGTCCATGAGGTCGCAGAGCCGGACACGACTGAGTGACTTCTCTCTCTCACACTTTGATTCATGTTCTAAATCCTCTAGATTTCGCTTACTTTGTTTTATCTGGTATGTCTGGGAAGTCATGTTTTCTACATATTCTTCCTTGTTCAGTTGAGTGATTTTAGACCTCAGAATAGAACTCAGATTTTATACAATTTAGATTTTTTTCATTGAATTTTCCTTCAGAAAACTAGATGAGCAAGAATTGTGTATTTTCGTCCGAGTCATAAGAGAGTTGAAAATTGGTGAGGACTGAAATCCAGTGGCACCCATTAGATATCTTTCTCCAACTGTATTATAACAGAAAGCAAATTAATATAGAATATTAGAAAAATAAATCAAGTTTTTGAGCAGTGTATTTTTTATATGTTTCTCTAATTCTGTTGTAGCATTTTGAGTAGTAGACACCCCCTTCATCTAAACAGTGATCCATTAATCAGCACATTTGAAGTATGGTCCCTCAAACAATTATAATTACATCCATGCAGCTTATTTGTATTTTCTAAATCCTGTGAGGTTGCTCTGGAGAGCAAATGGTGTTAAGGGATATTGACATACATAGAAAAGTTTTAAAGTGATGCATAGTTGGTATTATTACTATTGTTGTTATTTTCATTGTTACTAATAAAAGTACTATTAATAAAGTAGTGTCTTGCTCCTATCACCCTATTAATCAGGAAGAAACGACCTTATCAGATGAATTCGTTTTGTTCTCAGTCATCTAGATTATGAATTTAAATTATTTTTTGAAATATAGTATAAATACTAGAAAGTGCACATATCATTAGTGTATAGCTATATGAATGTTTGCACTCTGATCACACACATAAAAAAACCCAGGTCAAGAACAGAATGCTGCTAGTACCCCCAATGTCCTCTTAACTAGTTTCCCCTTTATTTCTATCAAAGGCAGTCAGTACCTTGACTTACAACAGTAGAGATTTAGTTTTATTTTTTTTTATATGAATGAAATTATGAGTATCTTCTCTTTTGTCTGGCTTTTTTTTTTTTACTCAATGTTATCATTATGAGTTTTATCCATATTTTTGCATGTAGTTATAGACCATATATTCTCTTTGCTGTTTAATATAATATTCTATAATTATGCCCCAATTTATTTATCCATTCTACTATTGATTGGCGTTTAAGTACTGTCCAGTTTGAGGTTGTTATGCAGAGTGCTGCTGTAAACGTTCTAGTGTGTCATTCTGATGATCTTGTGTTCATTTTGTTGGATGTATACTTATAAGGGGAGATTCCTGGGTCATAAGATAGGCAAATTTATCTTTTAAAGATACTGCTAATTTCAAAAAGCAGTTCTCACCAGCAATACATAAGAGTTCCAGTTGCTCCACATCCTAACACTTGGTACATTTTGTCTTTTTCACTTGTTTTATTTATTTTTTTATTCATTGTGGTGTAATATATTGATATTTTATTATGGTTAAGTTTACATTTCTCTGAATTCTAATAAAGTTGAACATCTTTTCCTATAGTTGTGAATCTAATTTATTTTTGATGTTTATTGTTTTAGAACATATTAGAAATGCATAAGATATTTGGATCTTATCTTTTAAAATGGATGTAGACCCTTTCTTTAATTGTTCAACAGGAAAGCATGAATAACTCTTTACTGTGCTACTTGGTATTTGCATTTGACATAGCACAAAACTTAATGATAAAGACAGCATGGTAACAAGGACGAATTATAGTTCTCTTGAAGAAAATTGAATGACTTACATATTCTCATATGGTAAACAAATTCTTTCTTGAAAAAGAACCTAACAAAAATATTTCCCTGCTTAGATTCATGTCTCATTTATGATTTTTTGAAGTAAAGTTATGTTCTACAGGGTGAATTCTTCCAAAACTACATGGTTGCATTTAATGAAAATTTAAATTATCTTAATTTGGTATTAACATAAAAAGAGTGATATACTTTCATTTTTGAGTAATATGAATATGATGGTGTAAAATGTTATTGACATTCATATAACTTCACAGATTTCCATCTAGTAAACTATAAACTCTAATATTTAGTACTTTTCCTTTGGCTCTGCCACATTATCTGGATTTATTTTGCATAAATCATATTTGGAATGATGTGAAGTCTCCTGGATAAAATGCTACAGCCTCTTAACTAGCAACAAGCCTCTTCAAGGACCCACTCTCTGTTCTTTAGTATTTAAGGGTAGTAGGCTGAATTTAAGTCCTCTTCTGTGACTGGCATTTTCTGAATTTGACAGTCATTTAAACTCCATGTGAATCACTTTCCAAATGATTAAAACTCAGGCTAGAAGATCTCTAAAATTCCCTTTGGTTCAGAGACCTCTTCTGAGTATTCAGTGGGGATGAAAAGTTTGCAAATATCCTCTTCAGATAAGTGAATCTCACCATATCTGATGTATGTATATGGATATGAGCCAGAATTCTTTTGGCTCCCTATTCCTTGAATTCTCTTGGCTCCATATTCCTATTACTCATCAAATGATCAGAGCAGTGAGGAGAGAGTAATGGATTGAAAGAAATTGGGAATGTTATTTTTATTGATTATGGTAACCATTTTCTGAAGACCAATACCTTTATAATACGTGATGTCCCCATGGGGTAGCATAAGGCCAAATAGTGCTTATTGCAGTTGGTCGATTTTAAACTCATCAGCACTCTCATTAATTAGCATTGGATAACAATGACTTTTTTCCATAGCTTTTACAAAACCTGGAGTTTTTCTATCTTTTCAATTTTTGTCAATTTCATGGCTGCAAAATGAATTCTGAATTTGAGTTTTGCCTTTCCCTCAAGACTCAAAGAATTGAACATCTTTTTTATTTATTCTAATAGTATATACCAGTTTTTCTATGACATTGTTGTTGTTGTTCAGTTGTATCCAAACATCGTTTGCCAATTTTCCCATTTTTCAAATCTTTTTTTTTTCCAAACTGATTTATCAGAATGCTTTGCAAATCCTGTATTGTAGTCCTTTGCAGATTAATATGGTATGAAAGCATTTTCTGCCAACTTGATTTAGATTCTTACTCTCTTTATGGTATTATTGATAAACAGGTGTTCTTAATTTTAATGCAGTTGAATATATCAATACTTGATTAGTTTTTTATGCTTGTTTAATAAATTCTCCCATACCTCCATATCATAATTTCTTGTCTTAACAAAAATTTACAGATTTACCTCACTAATTTATGTTCTTAGTCCATGGAGAATTGATTTTTGTAAACAAAATAATGTAAATATTTAATTTCACTTTATTCATCTAGTTAACCTGTTGTCCCAACACCACTTTTTGACTAATCGGTACTTTTCTCACTTTTTTGCAATGCCTGACTACATAAATCATTTTCGTATATGCATAAGATTATTTTTAGTTTGATTATTATCTTTATTCTCTCCTTTTGTCTATCCTAATGAATTATCTTTACTATCACGATTTTCTAATAGTTGTTCATCTTTACACAGGAAACTTCCTTAATCTTCTTTCTCTGATCTATCTTGGCTATTTTGGGCTCTTTGTTTTCCCATAGAACTTATAGAAGCAGCTTTTCAAATTTGTTAAAAAAAAAATCATTGATATTTTTGTTGGAATTTCACCTAATCTATCGATCTGTTTATATGTTTAAAACATTGGTTTTCCCCAGTTCATAGAACCCTGCAATCTGTCTGAAGTATCTTAAACCTAATAGATTTTGAAGATACTTTTGGTCTTTCAATTGTACAATTATATTTCCTAATGTGATTTTTTTTCCACCTGTACTCTTGATAATGCTCTTAAGTTTTTCTTTTCTTCCTACATTAGCTAGGACTTGAAGCACAGTATGTTGATAGCAGGCATCTTGTTCTATAACTGATCTTAAAGAGAGTTTTCTAGATTTCATAATGAAGTATGGCATATGCTGTTTGTTTTAGATCATTTACCATATTTATTACATTAGTTAGGTTAGGAGGAAGACATCTATCATTTCTAGTGCCCACCAACTTTCCCAGATGTTTGTACAGCATAATCTCATTATATCCTGAGAGACCGGTATCACTAACCATGTTTAGAAACTGAAATTTTAAAAGATGCATAATTGCCCCCCAGTACAGTTAACACGTGGCCTGCTAGGATCTAAATTCATACTTTAGCCTGTTTCCCCCCCCCCTTCATTATATCATAAATATTTAGCTGTGCTGGCCCCCAATATCAAGCCATTTGCCATATTGAACTGACCTGAGAAGCAAACACCTAAACCGTAGACTTTCAGAGAAAGGGATTAGGTCAGTGTTAGTCATTCCACTATCGCTGAAGACTAGCACCGGGCTTACACCTGCGGATTTCAGCTAATAATTTGAGTATATGAAAGGAAGGGACCTTTTAGTATGGATCGGGCTGACATTGCTATGACTCTGACTAAATTGTAGTGGGTTTGGCCTGACCACTAGTCTTCACTAATAGTTTACTAGTAGGTAATAACTCTTCCTCAAGGGTTCACTCTCTTGTGAAAGTTCTTAGGTGCTCACTATCTTACTCGGTGCCTTGCCTTGCCTGCCTGTATTAGTTACAATGCTTTCTGTATCCAGAGAGTCAGGTCATTGGACCCTGATGAGCTGAGACTTTAATTTGAGCTCCAATGCAAAGACATGACATATATGTCTACTGAATGAAAGTAGTCCTGAGTTAAAATCCTATTGCCAGGATAAAGATAAAAGTGAGACCCCTGTTGGTCTTTGAACCCTCCAGTGGGCACAGTAGAGATGCTATATTACCAGTGAAACAGATTCTCTAGTACCACTTGTAATTCTATGTTTATAGTTTATTAGAAGCTGAGTCCAGACCATACGGTCTCATTTTTCTTGGGACCATGCCATCATTGCTTAGAGAGTTGAGGGAGATTTTGGCTTCTACTTTTCCTTTGATTAAACTCACTTAATTAGTAGGAAAAGACTGCTCTTTCCAAATAGCCACCATTTCTGTTTGATTTAACATTTTGTGGGATCCACGTTGTTACCCCTAAATAAATGTGGAGAAGACTGAGAAATATAGAAAATGTTGAGACCTCATTTACATGCTATTCCCCTGAGAATGTGCTGGAATTCTTACCAGTCTCATAAAAGTCAGTCTTGCCATCTGCTTGGTGAGATCAGAGAATGAACAAATAATCCAGCTTCTGCCTTTAGGCCTTCTATCACTGTCCCCTCCACCCAGGGAGAAAAAAAAAAAATGCATTTGTTCTATAAGAAATCTATTCACTCCCAGACCAAATTCTGTTATTTTTCTTCTTTACTTTCCCCTCACCAGATAATTTGTTATGGTTTCTCAATGGTGGAAATATTTGGCTCTTCACTGAGAAGATCTTTGAATATAAATACCTCACTGAAAATGAAAATAACCTCAGTTGGATGGAGAGAATGTTGCAAACACTTTGGAATCCATTGTTGCCAGCAGAGTAGAACCATCCAATATGTATTTATGGTACCTGACTCGTGCCCTGGAGATATCACAGAGCTACTTGCTCTGATCAAAGCTCTTGCAGTGATACTTAAAAATTAATTGAATTTTCAAGAATGTCAGATTTAGCTATTGCAGTTGATGGCCCAATAGCTGATGTTTCTTAAAAATATGCTGCCACCTACAGTATTGTTAAGGAATAGCAACCTACTCCAGTATTCTTGCCTGAATTCCATGGACAGAGGAGCCTGGCAGGCTACAGTACACAGGTTCACAAAGACTCGAACAGGACTGAGTCACTAACCCTTTCACTTTTTCACAGTGCTGTTTAAGGCTCTTGTCATGAATGTTAACTAGACAAAGAGTTAATCTGGGGGCTGATTAGTTATCGTTTCTGTTAAGATTTGGTAATTTGCATAGTATATTTTCTTTACTTATGCATATGTGTATCTGTTTCCCTCCAGGAAAAGAAGAATATATTGCCACTTTCAAGGGATCGGAATACTTCTGCTACGACTTGTCTCAAAACCCCATTCAAAGCAGCAGCGATGAAATAACTCTGTCCTTTAAAACCCTTCAGAGGAACGGACTGATGCTTCACACCGGGAAATCAGCTGATTATGTCAATCTCGCCCTGAAAAATGGAGCTGTCTCTCTGGTCATTAATTTGGGATCAGGGGCCTTTGAAGCACTAGTGGAGCCCGTGAATGGAAAGTTTAATGATAATGCCTGGCATGATGTGAAAGTCACCAGGAATCTGCGTCAGGTAACAGCGCAGTGGATAAGAGAGTAACTGGCTTTGTTTTTCGCTACAGCTGTGTCTGTGTGGTACTTGAAAACCCTAACAACATGAGATAGGGCTCCTCAGATTCGCTTACAAATTAGCTTTTTCTTCTTCTGAGATAAATCTTCCTGCCATACTTGAGCAGGGGCATATCTAGAAAGTTCCAGGGGCCCAAAGGCTGTTTTGACTCATCAACATGTGACAGTTTCCCAGAGGGCTGCAAGGTCATCCCTGAGACCTGCCCTTCCTGTGACGTGTGTGATTCTGTTGTGTTTTTGGTTTTTTGTTTATTTGATTTTAAATTATAGTTTTCATGGTGATCATTTGAAAGCATGTACATTGGGATCATTAAATCACAGTTCCTTTTTTGTAGTTAAAAAAAAAAGAAAAATCAAAAAACAGTATGTTTGTGATTCAGGATTGTGTCGATCCCTACTTCCTCCCCAGCCCAATCTGAATGAGACTCCCCAATGAAATGAGGACAGAAAAAGCCCCTGAAGGGAGAAAATGTATTTGGGGATTTCCACATCTCCTTAAGAATCTATTTATGAAGAAATATTTATTTGTTAGCACAGACACTTATGTTAAGCCCCAGATGTCTCTGCAGAGACCAGTTCATCTTCTAAATGCCCATTTCTATTTGATTATATTTTTAAAAAACTCTTCCAAGTGTCTACATATTAGAAAAATATGATTTTTTCAGTCTATCTATGGGCCCCCATATACTGTATGCTTTTAACTGAGACATATTATTACAGTATATATATATATATATATATTCAGATGGAAATGAATAGATTGTCCTTATATATTGAACATGATAAGTTTTGGTTACTATTTGAAATTTTATGATATTGCAATGTACCATTTTGTAAAGTGTTGATAGTGACTAATTTTTCTGCAGTACATGCTGATCTCAAACTAATATCCTTAACATATTTGTTGTTTCTCTGAACAGTTGCAGAATGACCGGATTGTCTCTGGTTTTCCTTTACTAAAACAGCCTTCTCTTTCTGAGCTGTTAACTGACTAACCTTTTCTTTCCCGCTTCTGAAAGGCTTAAACTGTCCAAGCTAGAGAAGCAACCAGGAATTTTAGGAGTGCAGGGTTAGTCTAGCTGAGGCAGAGGAGCAAAAGTAAAGGATTCCTGAGACCCTCCAAGACCTTTCAGAGGCCTTAGTGTCACGGGAGGGGCCCTGCATGTTTCTCACCTGCCCTGGGGGAGAGTTTCCCACCATCAGGGTAGCTGTAGACCACAGACTTCTTACGCGTGTGTCTCTTTAGTTTTCCCTTTTTATTTTCCTCTCAGATTCTCACCAAGAGGCCGAAGTCTCATTTGAGAGAAGCACAGAAGGAAGGGTGGGGCTTGAGGAGCCCACTTTCTAGATTTGCCTTTGCTCAGGTTACAAACCAAACTGCGAATTGGTAGCTCCAAGGAAACTGCAGTTATACAGCCAGGGTGCATGTGTGGCAGGATAGATTAAAAACAAATCCATTCTACTCATTCTATGTGTCAGGATCTTTGCTTTGTTTCATTGCAGTAAACTGTGATCCTAAAGTCCATCAATATGACCGAAGGAAGTTTTGGAGTTGAGGAGGAGTCCTTGTATGCTGTAAAATTGAGTAGTAGGGCAATGCCAACCAATTCCTATGAATTTGCAGGGGCTGGGGTGGGCCAGGGTGGGTGGGGGGGGACCATTTCTGGGCAGAAGGTGGCAGTGGTCAGCTGATGAGCTTTAGGCTTTTGAGTCCCTTTTAGACTTTAAATATCTGTCAGACGTACTCAGGGAGACAAAGGAACATTGCCATATGTCTGTTGCTGTCTCATAGCAAGTTATGAACAATACTGGCAGGAAAAATATTACCTCTGTGGGAGGCCTATTTGTTAGTCTGCTTTTTTCTTGTAAAATTTTTTTGCCCTTTTTCTATGTTACTAACATGCTTAATAACTAACATGTCATTCATGGAATGTTTCATTCTACTAACCGTTACCTGAATCAAAAAATGTACTAACATGGTAGAGACCATCATATTTTTTAAGTAACGATCGTTATTTTGTTCACAGTTTTTAATTTCCTTTCTCCCCCCTTCTCCACAAAGCACTCAGGCATTGGACACGCTATGGTAAACAAACTACATTGTTCGGTAGATATCATTCTAATTGTTTCTTATTTTGGGTTTGCCGTGTGTTTTCTTTCTTTCTTTTAACTGTAGACATCATTAACAAAAGAGGAACTGCGGTTGGTACTCTTCTGCTTACTTTGACCTCCTTCTTTTCATCTGTTGTTGACCTTCTTATTTTTTACCTGTTCCTGTCAACTTCTGTTTTCCAACTCACCTGTAGGGGCATCGTTAACGTTTCGAACGTTTTGCATCCAGCTGTGGTTTAACACGGGATAAGACAAAATGGTGGCTGGCCCGAGTGACCGCAAGCTCAGCCAGCCTCAAACCATTCATGACGCATGGCATGCGCCCTTGATTTGGGAATGCTGGAGATGCCACACCCACTCATCTTTCCCTCATCATCGAGCAGTTGTGTGTTTTCCTTTGGTTCTCCCTGTTTCCTTTCCTTTCTGAACTGTCCTGTCCCTCCTGCATGTGCACCTCAAAGTGTGCCGCTTCCACTGGTTGTTTTGCGCCCCCTCCCCTTTGGCATGGACGCAGGCACTTGCATGCTGGACAACTGCTGCTCAATAGTGCAAACAGTGACATTGCTGGAAAGAGCTTGTGCCTTTTCTGTTAACAAGGTGCACGTGTGATTAGTTAATAACAGACAACTAAACTTTACTAATACGTACACCAGCAAAACTAACCTAGGAAGCATTTTACTAACACCATTTTTGTGTCTGCTAAATAACTTTTGAGTTGCCATAGGGATGATGCTGACACTAGTTCAATAACCAGTTAACTCTCTAACTAGTTTAGACCTCTTAGGGCTAGCTGAATAGAATCCAAGAATAAACCTCAAACAGACATGAAAATGGGTTCCGCCATAGGTCTAAAAATAAAAACCAAAAAAAAAAAAAAAAAGCAAAATGAAAAAATGAAACAAAACAAAACACAACACAGGCATATCCCAGGATTACAGTATCTAGGTCTGAGTATAGCGTGTCCTTTCCCTGTGCTTTGTTATCTAGGTGACAATATCAGTGGATGGGATTCTTACCACAACGGGCTACACGCAAGAAGATTATACCATGCTGGGGTCTGATGACTTTTTCTATGTTGGAGGCAGTCCCAGCACAGCAGACCTTCCAGGGTCACCAGTCAGTAACAACTTTATGGGTTGTCTCAAAGAGGTAAATATCACTGTCACCAGAATCATTTCTAATTCATGATTTCATCATTTCAGATCCAGACTCAAAGCACCTTTGCTGAAGACCTGATGTTTGTGGTGTCAAAGGGCACAACCTTGAATTCAATATTCCACTGGGGTTTTTATAGGTTTGGAGGGATGAGGGAAGCTCATAAAACATTATCAAGGAATTAAGTTCCTCATCTTTATAGTCTATAAATAATTCACAGTTAAGATTTGCATGGGCAGTCATATTCTCTATAAAAGGAAGTCAGACATAAAGAAATATTGGATTTAGAGTTAAGCCAAACACCTTGATCATCTCCACAAATGCCTTAGGTGTTATATATTCGGTGGTGACTTATTTGAGCGTTACAGGAAAAAAGAAGGAAAAAAATTGGCTAAAAGAGACCAAATTCAACAAGCACAAAATAAATATGAATGATAAACTTTGTTCCTATATTTTTACCATGTTCTGAAGGAAGTAAAGATGTTTCATTTGTGAGTTAATTTGATCGCCTGAGAGAAGCTTTCAGGCTAAAAGATATCAAGAATTTCATCCCTCATTCTCAGCTGTCATTGTTGATCGTAACTTTTGATAGGATTAGAACTTGTTGGGGTGTGAGAAGAAAAAAATTAGGAATGTCCTTGGGTTTTGACTTGTATGAATACTTTTCCATAAAAGCTGCCTGTTTTCATGCAGGTACAACCCAATTTCTTTGGGCTGCTAGAACCAGAAGTTCCTTTTGCATTATATGGCTGCAGTTTAATGGTACAGACCTATAAAATATAAAATTTAATAACTTTGAATTTATTATTGATTAGCCATAAATGTTGCTGGTAAGCAGTGATGTGCTTTGGTTTATTTTAAAGAAAATGTTCTAATCAAACTCAATTCAGGTAAGCATCAGTGAAAAACTATCAGTGCTTAAATTATCCTGACCTGTTTTCCATTTATATAAATATACTGGGTATTGCATTGCCTAGTATATGAATGTGTATATAAGAAGTATTTGTGCTTTGTGGTGGTAGGGATCGATTGTCTCTCAGAAAAGACCTTTTAATTTTTACAAATATGTAACATGACCTAAGACTGTACTAAGCTCTGTGAGCATAATAAAATCTTAATAGTTATTACCTTTGTTATAATAATAGGCATTTTCTGAGCTCTTATTTTGCACCTGATGCAATCCTAGAGCTTTATAAGGATTTCCACAATATAAGTATTACTACTTATCTGCATTTTGGGGGCAAAAAAACTAAGGTTTGGCACAGGTAAGTTTCTTGAGCAAAGGTCTCACGGCTAACAGATTTTAAAGCCTAAATCATGGCTGTCTGATTTTAGAATTTTGTGTACCCTTAGCCACCATAATATACAATGTCCTAACAGAAATATTTGTTAGAAGATTGTGTAAACCCTCAAGTTTATTACAAAAAGAAATGTAATATAGACTGTGAGGAATGAGATATTCAATTGTGTGTTACCATTATACCCATTTGAATATGAATGAGAGTGAATGAATGGGGATCTAGTAGACAAGGAAGACCCAGAGAAGGTCAGAATGTAAGCATCTTGAGGGATAATTATGATTTGTTGATGTTGGGGATGGAGAACGCATTTCTAGCTGGGGAGAAGCAGGGTGAAAACATACTTAGATTTCACAATATGATGCCTGGATCCTCTTTTAGAGATGGGAGTTGGGGTGGGGGCAGAATCATAACCCTAACCATCTACATCATTCCATCATTTTCACTGTGATCTCTCCAATCTACCATCAGCCTCTTTGGTAAGTTAGTCTTGCTAATGACTGGGAAAAAGAAAGGAAATTGAAATCTAGCTAAAGAGCCCTTCTGGGTATCCTGTAAAAATGTGAGAATTTCTTCAGTGATCACCCAAACTCAACTGTGCCTCATTATCTTCTGACATTTCAGTTTGGGCCAGGCAACTTCCTATGTGTATGAGTCTTCAATGGATTGCCTTAATCTAAAATTACAGTTTAAGATTGAACTATATCTCACATTAATATCTTTGTATTAATGAGTAGTTGATACACTTTACAACTCATCTCACTTAATTATGTAATTTTATATTAGTTTCAAGTACGATGTAGTAATTCAGTATTTTTTTGCAGATTATACTCCATTATTGTTGTTTTAGTCACTGAATCAACTCTTCAGTGACCCCATGGACTGTAGCCCACCAGGCTTCACTGTCCATGGGATTTGCCAGGCAAGAATACTGGAGTGGGTTGCCTTTTTTTTTTTTTTTTCCTCCAGGGGATCTTCCCAACCCAGGGATTGACCCTGAGCCTCCTGCATGTCTTCTGCTTGGCAAGTGGATTCCTTACCACTGGGCAACCTGGGAAGCCCCATACTCCATTATCGGTTATTACAAAATAATGGCTATAATTCCCTGTGCTATATCCTTGTTGCTTATGAATTTTGCACTTATCTTTTTAATTAGTCTTTAACCACCAAAACCGAGTCAAGTGGTTTTCTGTGCGAATTCATCTACTGAGTCCAAACAGTGAGGATTCACTCATGTTACTGTTTTTGTAGGTCTAGGATAGATATCTGGAGAAGGTGATGGCACCCCACCCCAGTACTCTTGCCGGGGCCTGATAGGCTGCAGTCCATGGGGTCGTGAAGAGTCGGACACGACTGAAGTGACTTAGCAGCAGGATAGATATCAGCCTTACTGATAGGGTACTTCCTACATCTCTTCCTCTACAGACCAGGATATGTGTTTGGAGCAAGTCCTGCCAGTGTTTTATTAATGTGTAATCTCTTACACTTTATTTCCTCCTGACACACTAGTATGGAAGGATATGGGCATGATCAGCTCATAGCACACTTTGCTTGATCAGATTTTAGATGGTACCTAGTCTCCATCCAAGTCTAAGTATCTGTTTAGAATGCTCTGTTCTTCCTACTACTGAGATGAAATTGTGACAGAGTATCATAGGCTTTGAGCTACATCACCTTATCACAGCTAGGTGAGCTTTGTAGAGTTGCTGGTAAGAGAGAAACATACCCACATTCATTCTCATCCCATCTCTTTTAAGCCCATATGAGCCTTCCTTAACTCTGTCATGGGCTTTCTGCCCTGTAGACTGTTATGTAAAACCTTAATTATGATTTTACATATGTCTCATAACATTTTTTATTTTCAGTCTAGTATGTGATCCCTGTTAGGATAACCAATCCTGGAGGAGATACTAATAATACCATGTCTGAAATCATAGAAGAAATTTTGGAGTGTTAAAACAGGAAGAGTCCTGGAAGTCACTTTCCAAGTCCAGCCTCCTTATCTTGAAAATGGGGAACGGACCTAGAGGTTATTTGTTCCACCTCAAAATAATGAAGGGGTAACAGGATTAGAGCACAGAATATTGTCAGATAAAACAAAATACTTGTATCACTGGTTCTGTTTTATTATGAACAGTGGCACTCAAGATCTCAAGATACAAAACTAGAGATGGCCTACAATTCTCACTAATTCACATCTCTATTCTTGGAAAATTACTTTGCAACAACCCATAATCTAGTGTTTATTAGAAGTAGCTAGAAGTTAGAGCTTTATCTATTTGGCATTTGATAATGCTTTTTTGAAATGAGACTCGGTTTGCATGGAGAGCAGGCAACTTCATTAAGAAATTTATTTTTTAGTGATTAACAAATTTTAAAATGAATTATTTCAACATAATTTGGCAAAATATAACCTGAACTTCATATATTGCTTTGTTCAAATCAAGAAGGAGTGTTGAATGGCCAAGAATTTATGATAAGAGGATTAAAGCAATTTTAAAAAAATATTTGTATTTTCATCATAAATTGAAGAGACTTTGGAGAAATGTTTGAGGTCACTGAAAACTACTTTCAAGAATATAAACTTGAGAAGTTAGAATAAGAATTATAAATAATAAATTACCCATATACCAGCCCACATCTATGAAATTCCTGGAGGGTGATAGGTCTGTGAAAATACACTTTAAAAAAAAAATCTGATTTTTATCAAACCAATACTAATCATGCTTAGGCTGAAGCATTGTCTATATTCTTTGCATTCTTTATGCTATTGACTAAAACCTGAAGTATATGTTGCTTAAAAAGATCATTTAAAATTAAATTTAGTTTTTCCAGCAGCCAGTTTTTGAGTGATTGCTCCAACAGTAGAGAGATTCAGAAGATGCTGTGGAAAGTCAAATCATGGTGTCTAGGTGAGATGGAGTCTATTTGAGGACACCTATGGTCCTGCCCATTCACCTTAGACTCCTAGGAAAGCTCTGTGTGTGTGTGTGTGTGTGTAAGAGTATCATCGTTGATTCCTAGGGTGCTCATTAGAGGTTTTTGTTCCTTTGTGTTTTAATATTCCAAGATGGTGGAAAACTTACTATCATGTGCTTCTACTGCAGTGTTTTGACCATGAGGGCTTCTGCAATAAATAGCTTGCAAGGAAGGCTCATGCTGCTCCGTATTAATCTTGCCTCAGAATCTCCTTCTGTTATTATGCATTTCTTAGTCCCTTTGTGCCTTCATAATGCTTTGAAACACCTATTTCACTCCTGCAGAGTGAAAATTACTCAACATAGTTTGTTAGTAGGGAAATGAAGTCAACGAGCAAGGAAAGGATTGTGTTCAATAAAATGACTTGGAATGCTTTATTTAAAGTTTGTTTTTAGCTATGTGTCCTTGCTGAAGGTCTTAAAATACATTGTGTGAGTGGAGACATTGCCTGAGTAAGAAAATTTAGAATGCTACCACTAAAAGTTGCTTGGGATAAGCCTAAGAAAGGATGCTAGAAAAATAAATAATTGAAATGCTAGGGGGACTCAAATCCCTACTGAAAATTTCATCAACCTAATTAGATCAATGCAGCCTTTAATTACACTGAGAAACTTTTCACAGTAAAAATTTAGAAGAGGCTGTGAGGTGGATGAGGTTCAGAAAATATCCTCTTATGCAAGCATTTTCATCCACTGTGAAAAAACTAGTTAATGCCTGCATGTGATCAGCATGGTCCCCTCTGCCATTTGCAGTGGCATTGCTATGGTTCAAACAACGTACCAGTATCATTACTGAGAAAAAGGTGCAAGAGTTCCTTCATGCAAATACCTCTTAATTCCTATCCTTCTAGGAGGGCAACAGAACTTTAGAAGATTGTGAAGGCTTCTCAGTTTATCTTCTATGATAGAACCACCTCATCAAATGTGGGTTCTGTGGTATCCTGTTCTTATTTCCTCATGACTCAGAGAGTAGAGTGCATATCATTTACATGTAAGAACAAAAATAAAATGGCTTACTTATTTTCATTTTAAGTACTCTTTCCAATTTTGAAATAGAAGTCTGACCTGTTGGAGAAATTTGACATCAAGGAAAACTTTGGAGGGTAAAGAGATCTTCGTTGATCATCATGTAACTTGGGTAAAGGGAGGATTCTTATGTGAGAGGACTTCCTCATAGGAGATCCAAAGTCATGATTAAACATAGTTCTCCCAGGTTTTAATTTCCTCCAGACTCTTCCTTCTTGGGGTCCCTGATCCCTGAGATAGTTTCTGCCTTTCCTCTCCCATTACGCTGTCACAGTCTATTTATCGGTGGGTATTTTTACAGTGTAGTTATGTTAACCTTTCTGCATGCCTCATTCATTCTTTTCAAAAGAGAACTGTCTTTGCATTTCCATCTCACTTCTTCCTAGCCATTTTCCATACATATCCATGTATTTTTACTGGCGGTATAATTATGTAACTAAGGATACTAAATTCTACTTTATGTTTTTCAGAATGTCCTCAATGTAACTATTTTGGGAGATATTTTACTAATGCCATCCAAATAAGAGACTGTATGAAAATACAAAGGAATTCCTGTAACAGAAGTCACCCTTTGTCTCGGTGCTGTGATCCTAGAGGCAGGGTTGTGGTTTAGTGACTTGTAAGAGGGCTTAGTTTAGCCCTAGCTGCAGAGGAGGCCCATTGACTTACAGCATTGGGCAAAAGTTCTGGTCTAGAAAGAAAATAAATTTTCTCCATCTGATTTAAAATACAGAAGATGGCAGTTTGCTTTTTAAACTTTAACGAGAAAGCAAGATGGAGTATGCGAGAATGTCAAAGAATTTGACAAATTCTTATGTACTATTAACCTGATTTATTGTAAGCCCTGCCTAATTTCTTTCAGATCGTGGAATTACTGAAATGTGTTTCAAGTCTTCTGCTGTAATAAATTGTCAGCACTAGAATGCAAACAGAGGTCAATTACCCTTGCCTCCTTTCATGTTTAAGACAGCAGACCAACAGCTTCTTTTAAGTCAGACAGCCCCCTTTCCTATTTAAGGATGTCATTCCAAGGTGAGGTAATAGTAATAATAATAATAATATCCTCATTATACAAATGAGGACTCTGAGATCTTAGCAGAACACATGTCTCTGAGTGGTGAGGTTGAACCATGACCTTGATTTTCCATCCCTAAGTTGAGTACTTTTCCTAGTTACAGGACGTTGCCTGAATGTGCTCATCCAAACAAACTCCAGTAATATAAACTCTGTGGTCCCTAGTTGTGGGTAGGATTATACTAGGCATTATACACAGGGATATTAAAAGAGCTATTATAAAAGTCAAGAGGGTTGGTATATTCCAGAACGGTAATAATAATAATATACTAAGTATTTTCTATTTTTCATGTAATATCTATAGCATCCACTGAGTTACCCCATTTTACTGAGGGCATCAGCAACAGAGCAAACATAATAATTTATTCTTAAACAATAAAAGGATGAAACTTTGTGAAACAACTTGATATTCAGTACTTGAAACATAGTGGCAAGGGAGGGGGAAAAATGTATATGTAGACTTATAGCGTTTTATCTTTGGTGCTACTTTTATGATTAAATTGCCTAGAGCAGTGCACTGTCATTTTTCCATTGTTTTATATGTTCAAAAGTAACTCTCCAAACATGATAAAAGTATAGTAATACCATTTGTATTTGACAAATGAGGACATGGAGACAAGAGAAGTTCAGTAAGTCTGACCTAGGAAAAAACAGTTACTAAGTAGCAGGGCCAAGACCTAAACCTGAACTAATCTGACCACAGAATCCTCTCCTTTACTACTCTATGTTGCTTTCTTTACACACAAGGTAATTTCACTTATCTTTCCTCATTCTCAGTCTTCTCATTAAGGTATAATTAAATGGAAAGAACTTTATAGCAAGCTTGAGGCAAAAGAAAACACAGCCTAGAGTCCTAGGATGTTGCAGAAGGAGATGTCTAAGTGGGAGGAGAAAGAGCAGTTTCTTGAATGCTCAGTTATAGGTGAGCTTCCTGGGGGACTTTTCCTCTCACAGTTTTAACTGGTATTGGGATATCACCTCTGTAAAAGTCTTCTCTACTCTGTAAGTCTGCATATTCTTCCTCCTCTGTGGATGTAAATAAGGCAATAATGCTTGTCATCAATTTCTGAACTCTGTAGCCAACCATTTGGACAGGGATGCACAAAAAATACATTTAGAAGTACTTTCTAGAGTTCTATAAAGTATTGGCTTCATAGATTGTTGAGAGTAAATTTGCTTCTGTGCTTTGTAGCCTTGGGGACAGGGAAATAAGCAATTGGGGCAGAAACCAGGCATTTTGCCATAGACAGTCCTCTCTGAGATTGGATTCAGGGGGTCCCATCTGCTCAGGTCCCTGAGGAAGTGGAACTCAGCTCTTTAGTCTCCAAGCATCTGGTGAGTCCTTGTCTGGAATTCAGCTTTTTTAACATAGTAACCTCCCTTCCAGGGGGCCCACAGAATTTTTATTTCCCATCATTTTCAGCAGATGCCCCATAGCCTGGAACTATATCAGCAGTTGGCATAATACATTGTAGCACTTTCAGATATTAAGCTAGCAGAACATGGTTGGGTAGGAGGTTCGATGACATTTTAATTCAGAGGAATTGATGCATTTTATAGACTATGACATTTTTCTAGCCCAGCAGAAAGCAATAATGAATAATGTCTAAGACTAAACATTTCCTCTTAATTTCAGCACCCACTGCAGTACCCTGTTTAAATTGTTCTGTTCACTTATTAATGTGTGCATGCAGTGAATCAACATTAGTCAATAACTACTATGTGCTAGGCTCTGTATTAGATACCGGGGACATACTGATAAATAAGACAACACGCTTAGATATCTGGAAGGAGAGCCTGACAAAGAAACAGAAAATTACATTACAGGTACCTTCATTGAGGCAGTGGAAATTGCTCTAAAAATACAGTGAAAGCTGTTATTAATTCAGCCAGAGGTGATTGGTAATACTTTCAAAGAGAAGGTGACAAAGTAATCTGAGTTATCCTCTCTGTCTCTCTTTGCTCAACTCTATAATGGGCATGATATTATATGAGATTAAAGCACAATGAATTAGCTCCGCTCTCAGGATTAGAAAAGAATAGAAAAGATAAAATTATATGAAGGATTCAAAAACACATTAGAAAAGAAAAGCTCCATAGAAATGCAAGCTTGTACTTTGCTAAGTATGAACCATATTTTAAAAATATAATATCCATCCAAAACAAAGGGAATATTTTAGTCTTCATCTTAATTTTTATTATGAGATGATTTACTCTTCATTTAGTTCTTTGGATCAAGTGCTATGTTTGGAAGAAAATTATTCCTGTACATGGTAATTGGTCTTTTTTTTTTTCCAGGAGATTCATCACTATTGAAACACATTTAAAACTAATTACTTTAAAGTGAAAATAATTTTGTTATCATTCAGAAGCATGTGATTTTTAAATAATAGGAAAATGAGATTTTTTTGATCTTTGTTGAGTATTCTGCACTGTGTGATTCTGCACTGTGTGATTCTGCACTGTGACGAATTGGTGATTCTGAGTGTTCAGCTTAGTTCTGTATGCATGATATGACTATCTACCATGTATCAGGGTCTGTGTGAAGTGCCAGGATATGATAATTAGGTTGACCTAGGTTATCCAATCAAGATCATGATGAATGAATTGTCCATCACACATTTATATTTTTCTGAAACTAAGTTTCTAAATTTGAGTCAAATGAGATGACAGTAACCAGTTATAGATTGTTATTCCATTAAATTAATTTTGACAAATTACATTAGAATCAGACAGAGCCGGGTTCAAGCCCTGGCTCCCTCGACTTGGTAGTTGTGTAACCTGCAAATAGTAATTGAGTATTTTGGGCTTCCTTTTTCCTTCACTCTAAAGGATTAAATGAATGTATGTAATTGAAGGACTCAGCATAGTACCCATTATACTGGACTATTTCAATAAATGATGAGTGTTAACTATGATTATATTGCAGATAGGAATGGACCAATACATATATATTTCATGGGCATGTGACCTATGTAGTCACACAGGGCCCCCACATACAGAAGGACCCTGCACTCGGTTTAATATCTTCCTCTTGCCACTTGAAATTCTCAGTAACTTTGAACAAGGGACCCTTCATTTTTATTTTTGCACTGGACCTTGTAAGATATGAGAATGGTCTGGGTTTTAGAAACATATATGAGATTTTGCACGTATTATCTCATTTTTAAAATTATTTCATTTAACTCTCCCAACAGCTCTGTGAGGAAATTGACTTCAATGCCACAAATTATTTATAACATCATCAAGGCCACAATACTCATCTGTAAAAGAATTCAGAAGAAACACTGTTTATTGACTCTAGCCAATGTGTTTTCCTCTTTTGTTCTCCTAAATTATAATAGCCACCTTCCAAAAATTAGTAAAGATGACTGAGAAACTCATCATTTTTTAGAAAAAAAATGGTATCTTTTTCATAACTGGAGATAGTCCATTTTTATGGTTTAAATGCAGTTTTGTTTTTTACTTTTTAAGGATTTTATCATCTTCATCAGATTTCACATTACAGTATTTTTCAAGCATAATCACTGTATTCCTTGCCTATATTCACCATCTGTAGACAAAACTGTCTCATATGTAAGACTCAGTGTTTGCTTGCAAGAGTAAATTGACCTTTTTTTTAACATTTTCTTCTCTAAGATTGCCACCCATCCTTCATGAATATTACCTTTAGCTATTGTTTAACAATTTTTTGATTTATCCTGGATTAATCAAAACATTTATATAAATGTTACATAGAATTTATATAGAACAATTTCCAAACCATGGCATGCAACTAAGAAATAAAGCCCAGCAGCAATTCTTAGCCCATTTAAGGATTTACTCTTCAAGGTGTGGCCTGTGAACAAGCAGCATCAATACCACCTAGGAGCTTGTTAGATGAAAAACCTCAGGCTCCTCCCCAGATCTACTAAAGCAAATCCATATTTTAATAAGATACCCGGGTGATTTCATATGCAAATTAAAGTTTGAAAATCACTCATCTAGAGCACTTCAGCCCCTTTATGGTATTGACATAATTGACTGTGTGCACACACTAAGTCTCTTCAGTCATATCTGGCTCTGTGCAATCCCATGAACGGTAGCCCACCAAGCTCCTTTATCCATGGGATTCTCTAGGCAAGAATACCAGAGTGAGTTACCATGCCCTTCTCCAGGGGATCTTCCCGACCCAGGGATGGAATCCGTGTCTGGCAGGGAGGTTCTGTACCACTAGCGCCCCCTGGGAACTCCCATCATGGCAGCATGATGCACAGTCATGCTGCAATTGGCATTAAACACGGCTAGAATGAACCTCAATTACAACTATGATCTGCATTTTAAACATATTAAATACAAAACAGTATACAATTAAGTAGCTCAGAAATGACTCTGAGGCTTACACCCAGAGCCTCAGCATCTCATAATGACAAGACCCTAGGAAAACACTCCTAAGCTCAGTTCTGCTATACTTCCTGCTTGGGCTCAGCCTTTTGCAGGAGATGGACATCAGGATCCTCGTGTCAGATTACACCAAGGGCAGATACCACCAGGATCCCTGCAGGGCCAACCTCCCAACATTCTAAATTTAGTGGCAAACATAGCCTTGGGATCAGTTCTATTTACTATCCAAGCAATAAGCTTTTGCTTCTGAAATAGTTGGAACTACGCCCATGACCATTAAAGTAAAATACCTGTGTGTTAATAACAATTTTAAACTAGGTCTCCTAACCTTTATTTGATTTTGAGTACTGCTTTCATAGCAAAATTTGTTCCTTTACAAAAGTGCTGAAAATCACTGTGTGCAGGTCTACTTGGGTTAATTATTATTTTTGCATGGTAATATTTTTATGCTGAATTTTCCATGTACACTCTTCACATTTTTTTAGGCCATGGTTTATTCAGGGTTATTTTTACCTTACCACAATTTGCTAACTTAAACAGATTTCTATGTATTTATTTACATTGTAACAACTTTGTAATGTAATGGATTATGCCCTAAAGGAAGTAAACTCTTCCTTGGATATAAATTAAACAGTTGGGGGACTTGAGGCATTAAGGAACCATTTAGAGAAATACTGCTTTTGCAACATGAATTTGAGTAAGAGCCCCCTAGAGGAAGGTGTGTTCAGACTACCACACCATTGCACTTATCTCACATGCTAGCAAAGTAATGCTCAAATTTTTTCAAGCAAAGCTTCAGTAGTACATGAACCGAGAACTTCCAGATGTTCAAGTTGGATTTAGAAAACCCAGAGGAACCAGAAATCAAATTGCCAACATCTGTTGGATCATAGGAAAAAACCAGAATTCCACAAGACCATCTACTTCTTCACTGACTGTGCCAAAGCCTTTGACTGTGTGGATCACAATAAACTGTGGAAAATTCTTCAAGAGATGTGAATACCAGACCCTGTTACCTGCCTCCTAAGAAACCTATATGCAGTTCAAAAAGCAACATTTAGAACCCGATATGGAATGGTGGACTGGTTCCAAATTGGAAAAGTAGTAGGTAAAGGCAGTACACTGACACCCTGCTTATTTAACTTCTATGCAGAGTACATGATGCAAAATGCTGGGCTGGATGAAGCACAAGCTGCAATCAAGATTACCAGAAGAAATAGCAATAACCTCAGAAATGCAGATTACACCACCCTTATGGCAGAAAGCAGAAGAACTAAAGAGCCTCTTGATGAGGGTGATAGAGGAGAGTGAAAAAGCTGGCTTAAAAGTCAACATTCAAAAAATGAAGATCCTGGCTTCTGGTCCCATCACTTAGTAGCAAATAGATAGGGAAACAATGGTAGCAGTGACAGACTTTATTTTCTTGGGCTCCAAAATAAATGGGCACAGTGACTGCAGCCATGAAGAAAAGACACTTGCTCCTTGAAAGAAAAGCTATGACCAACCTAGACAACATATTAAAAAGCAGAAACATTTCTTGGCTGACAAAGCTCTGTCTAGTCAAATCTATGATTTTTCCAGTAGTCATGTATGGATGTGAGAATTGGACCATAAAAAAAGCTGAGTGCCAAAGAATTAGTGCTTTTGAGCTGTGGTGTTGGAGAACACTCTAAAGAGTCCCTTGGACTGCAAGGAGATCAACCAGTCAATCCTAAAGGAAATCAGTTCTGAATATTCATTGGAAGGACTGATGCTGAAGCAGAAGCTCCAAAACTTTGACCACCTAATGTGAAGAACTGACTCATTGGAAAAGACCCTGATGTGGGGAAAGACTGAAGGCAGGAGGAGAGGGGACGACAGAGGATGAGATGGTTGGATGGCACCACCAACTCGATGGATATGAGTCTGAGTGAGCTTCGGGAGTTGGTGGTAGACAGGGAAGCCTGGCGTGCTGCAGTCCATGGGGTCATGAAGAGTTGGACATGACTGAGCGACCCTAAGGAACTACTACTGAAGCGAAAGTAAGAAGTATGACACCACTCTAAACTGAAGGACACGCAGCCCAAATTTTTCTTGGTGATTAAGTGAACAGAGATGCCTTTAAGTGACGTTAATGGAAAAACCATTAATCCCAAGAAGTGAAGTGTGTGCTTATGCAATGCTTATAGAAAAAATAACTTTGAATTGAGCTAGCTACATACTCTGCCATCAGAAATGAAAGTATCACAGACCTCCTCAAAATTTCTTTAGGAGACCAGAATTTTATGGTACTTTAAATCCTCCCCCACTATCTTCCTCTAAACTCAGTGTGTAATTAGAGGCTATTTGTTCTTGAAAATGCATTAAAACTAAATCTCTCTGGCTTTATTAGATTAGAATAACACTGAAAATACTTCCACTTACTTTCATCCCCCATTCAGGAAAATGCAGCCTTTTTTCACTTCATACAACTTTACTTGCACTTTTAACGCAATTCCTTCGTTCTATCTTGAAAATACACATGACACAGGGAGTATTAATAATTAAACTTGAAATGAAATATCCAGAAGTGAAGTTTAAGTACTAGGAAAGATTTTTACATTCATGCGTGTTTTTCTTTAAGTATTGTAGTTATATGTATAATTGAGTAACAACCCTTTAAAATGTGTGCATTTATTCACCAAGCCCTCAGTGAGAACCAGCTGTGTCTCTAGCATGGAGTAGATGCTGGGTTTACAAATATGAAAGATTTGCATCACCTTGTCTGAATTCTGAAGACACACAACCATAAAAATGAATTTCAGTGCTATAATTTGATAACAGCAACAAAGTGTATCAAATGACCTCCGTGAAATGAGCCTGTGCAAGATGCCAAGTGAAGATAAAAAAAAAAAAGAGAGAAAGAAAGAGAATAAGATGTACAGATTAAAGAAACACATAACTAATTAGGTCACCTTATTCTGCTTTTCTGCCTCATCCTGAGCTCATCTCTATCATAGTATTGCTACTATAATTGTATCAGTGTTCGATCAATGAGGGTTTCTCAAGAATGTTAAGCCCTAAGGCTCTAAGACATCCATTGTTATATAATAGTGCCAGTTATGGATCATCATTGGGAGAATTGAGAAAGTAGTTACTCAGCTAATTTTCTGTGTTCTGTGGTTTGGATGACTTTTCTAGTTGAGAAAAGCTAGGGGACGACTATTCTGCTCGTTTGCTGGCAAGGATGATGGCTTTCCTAGTGCTAGAGCCTGTGGCATAGTTGGTGCTCTGTGATCCTTTAGTTGATTCATTATAATTACACTCAAGTGAGATAATTTCTACAACAAAGGTTTGTACTGCATTCTATGGCAATATGATGTAGAGAGGGGCATCAAGAAATGTCAAAAAACAGACTTTCCCAGGGAGATACTATTTGCACTTAGCTTTCAAAGAAAAATAATATATCTGCAAGTGAATAGGATGTGAGATACAAAGTTTAGACAGAGGAGAATTTGGAGAAATGGCATGGTTGTAAAAGAATACACAAACATGTAGGGGATGTCTAGGGTCCATCAGTGTGACTCAGGAAAGGATACATGGAACACTGGTGCTGGATATAAATTGGAGGAAATAATGCTGAAAATGGATAAAATGATGACAAGATATGACTGCTCCAATGGCTGAGACTTTTGTGTATTAAGAATAACCTGAGATCCTGCAGATCCTGATCCCCACAACTTTTCATTCATTTAACAAACATTTAAGGTAATAAAGATGCACCTGATGCAAGGACTTTTCTTAAAAAAATTATTTATTTTTATTGAAGGATAATTGCTTTATAGAATTTTGCTGTTTTGGGGAAAAACTGGACAACTACATGTAAAAGAATGATATTAGAATACTTCCTAACACCATACACAAAGATGAACTCAAAATGGATTAAAGACCTAAATGTAAGACCAGAAACTATAAAACTCTTAGAGGAAAACATAGGCAGAACACTCAATGACATAAATCAAAGCTGATGGAAGGACTTTAACAAAGACTGCTATCTGTTACAGAGTGCTATGGATACTTCTTGGAAAGTTTGTGATTGGGCCAGGATTTAATACAAATGATCAAACGACACTGAGGCTCCAGCTGAAAAAAAGAGAAAACTGAAACAGATAGAGAGAGATATTCAAGATCAATCTTGGGCAAGAGAAGAACAGAAAGGAAGAAACAATCCAGAGGTCCCTTGAAGGCAGAATCAAGGTGACTTGATGAGTTTGGGAGACAAAAGTAAAAAAATACCAACACAAGACACGTCTATATATTTCTACACAAACAAAGCAATCAAACCAGCTAACCTCTCTGAGCACCAGGGTTTTCATCTGTTAAGAGAGGGGATTGCACTCGTCTCACACACCAGCAAATTAATGCTCAAAATTCTCCTAGCCAGGCTTCAACAGTACGTGAACCATGAACTTCCAGATGTTCAAACTGGATTTAGAAAACCCAGAACAACCAGAAATCAAATTGCCAACATCTGTTGGATCACCAAAAAAAGTTCCAGAAAAACATCTCCTCCTCTTTATTGACTATGCCAAAGCCTTTGACTGTGTGGATCACAACAAACTGTGGAACATCTTAAAGAGATGGGAATATCAGACCACCTGACCTGCCTCCTGAGAAATCTGTATGCAGGTCAAGAAGCAACAGTTAGAATTGGACATGAAACAACAGACTGGTTTCAAATCAGTAAAGGAGTACATCAAGGCATATATTGTCACCCTGCTAATTTAACTTATATACGGAGTACATCATGCAAAATGCCAGATTGGATAAAGCACAAGCTGTAATCAAGATTTCTGGGAGAAATATCAATAATATCAATAATATCTCAGATACGCAGATGACACCACCCTTATGGCTGAAAGTGAAGAACAACTAAAGAGCTTCTTGATGAAAGTGAAAGAGGAGAGTGAAAAGTTGGCTTAAAACTCAACATTCAGAAAACTAAGATCATGGCATCTGATCCCATCACTTCATGGCAAATAGATGGGGAAACAATGGAAACAGTGACAGAATTTATTTTCGGGGGCTCCAAAATCACTACAAATGGTGACTGCAGCCATGAAATTAAAAGATGCTTGCTCCTTGAAAGAAAAGTTATGACCAACCTAGACAGTTTATTAAAAAGCAGAGACATTACTTTGCCAGCAAAGGTCTATCTAGTCAAAGCTATGTTTTTTCCAGTAATCATGTACAGATGTGAGAGTTGGACTATAAAGAAAGCTGAGCACCGAAGAATTGATGCTTTGGAACTGTGGTGCTGGAGAAGACTCTTGAGAGTCCCTTGGACTGCAAGGAGATCCAACCAGTCCATCCTAAAGGAAATCAGTCCTGAATATTCATTGGAAGGACTGATGCTGAAGCTGAAACTCCAATACTTTGGCCACCTGATGTGAAGAACTGACTCACTGGAAAAGACCCTGATGCTGGAAAAGATTGAAGGCGGGAGAAGGGGATGAGAGAGGATGAGATGGTTGGATGGCATCACTGACTCGATGGACATGAGTTTGAGTAAATCCTAGGAGTTAGTGATGAACAGGGAGGCCTGGCATGCTGCAGTCCATGGGGTCACAAAGAGTCGGCCAGAACTGAGCAACTGAACTGAACTGAACTGAACTGAGGGGATTAAGCTTTGTATACTTTGAGGTCCCTTTACAATAAGGTTTAAGTTCTGAGGTAAAATCCTTCTTGTGGCCTTGGTAACAAATGCAGATAAGCATTTTTCTCACAAAGCTATCTGAAAGTCCTATTCTCAAAAGTCCTATAGCCAAAAAGTTTCTAACAGATCACTCAGTGACCTTCATTATATTCAAAAGATAAGAAAAGATAAGATTTTTCTTCCACTACTTCCTCCCTGATCAAAAACAAAACAGAACAAAACAGCAAACAGAATACTCCTAAATCTAAGAAAAAATGTGGATTGAAAAAGATTCCTATCTGCCTGCTTAGTTATTATTTGTTCTCTCTCCCCACCTTTCCCTTAAGGAAAGTTTGGCAAAGCCTCCAAAATCAGATGATCAAAAGCAGGAAAAATTTAAGAATCTTTCTCTGTCCAAGCCCTTGAAGCCTTTCTGAGGCAGCCACCTGCTTTGATTCTGAGAAGCCAGCATTCTCATTAAGTTTTATGGTTTTCGATCAAACAGGCTTCATCACTGTAAACCAGTAGCTGGTCCCACAGTCCAGTCATAGGGCAAATGATCAAAACACTCTGTGTTTTAAAAAATTCAAAACACTGGATGTACTTCCACTGCTATATACCTCCTTGTGTTCTAGTGAAGGTAGGTCGATGCGCTCTGCATGCCATTGCCCTATAGTTATTTTTAAATGACAGTTTGAGTCTAGGAGAGGGATGATGCTTGTGAACAGGTGAGAGATCTCTGCCAGAGAATTGCTTTTAAGAATGGTATAATTAGGGATAAGCTTCAAGGAAAGTTTTATCCTGGAATTTTTTAACATGGAGCAGGCAGATACTAGATAGAGAGAGGCAAACTATATTTCCTGTTCTTTGAAGGAATAATACTCATACCAATCCGTCCCTCGTGGTCCTAGGGCTGAAATGCATTAAAGAAGAGAAATCAAAGAGGAGCTCTCTCTGCAGTCGGTACTATGATCACACATGCTAAGCAGTGAGTAAGTGTGGGAGGATGTGCAAGTGCCAGAAGAGGTGGACAAGTTCAGAAAATGCTCTCTTCTGCTTTTGGGTTATTATGGTCTGCTTTCTCCTTTGCCAGAATCCATGCATTCTATTAAGAATTCTATTCTCCTTTCATTCTATTAAGAATAGTCAGTGTACCTGAAACCCCAAATTCTTCTATTAGGAAGGAGGGAAAGGAAGAGAAAGAGACTGAGAGAGGGAAAGAAAACATTTTTTTATTATCCTAGTGGGAAAATAATGTATACAAAATTCAAAAGAAAGAGAAACTAGAAGAAGGTAAAAGATGATTGAAAGAAAATTCTGAATGGTGACAAGATGTTTCAAGAAAAACATAATAAGAATATAAATATAGGTGTATCTATCGAGCTTGAAGGGGAAAAAATTATGAGACATGATTTTATCTATCTTTCAGTGGAATTTTCCAGGATGCCAAAACCTGGCCTGAGAAAGAAGTAGGGGGGAGATATTACTCCCACTCGCCCATAAATAAACCTGGAATTTGTTACTATTATTTTAGTTTTGATCCTGAGATCCCATATCCAGTGTAGTGCATATGTGGTAGTCTGTATTTTCTGGGCTACCTAGTTGACAGATTTCCCAAATCTGTATGAAATACATTGGAATCCATTAAACTTCAGCCATTCAGATTCCCAGCCTTTTCCATCTGTCTATACATTGGAAAATTCTGAAAGAGATGGGAATACCAGACCACCTGACCTGCCTCTTGAGAAACCTGTATGCAGGTCAGGAAACAACAGATAGAACTGGACACGGAACAACAGACTGGTTCCAAATAAGAAAGGGAGTACGTCAAGGCTGTATCTTGTCACCCTGCTTATATAACTTACATGCAGAGTACATCATGAGAAATGCTGGGCTAGAAGAAACACAAGCTGGAATCAAGATTGCCCGGAGAAATATCAATAACCTCAGATATGCAGATGACACCACCCTTAGGGCAGAAAGTGAAGAGGAGCTAAAAATCGTCTTGATGAAAGTGAAAGAGGAGAGTGAAAAAGTTGGCTTAAAGCTCAACATTCAGAAAACGAAGATCATGACATCTGGTCCCATCACTTCATGGGAAATAGATGGGGAAACAGTGGAAACAGTGTCAGGCTTTCTTTTTTTGGGCTCCAAAATCACTGCAGATGGTGACTGCAGCCATGAAATTAAAAGACGCTTACTCCTTGGAAGAAAAGTTATGACCAACCTAGATAGCGTATTGAAAAGCAGAGACATTACTTTGCCAACAAAGGTCCATCTGGTCAAGGCTATGGTTTTTCCAGTAGTCATGTATGGATGTGAGAGTTGGACTGTGAAGAAAGCTGAGTGCCGAAGAATTGATACTTTTGAACTGTGGTGTTGGAGAAGACTCTTGAGAGTCCCTTGGACTGCAAGGAGATCCAACCAGTCCATTCTAAAGGAGATCAGCCCTGGATGTTCTTTGGAAGGAATGATGCTAAAGCTGAAACTCCAGTCCTTTGGCCACCTCATGTGAAGAGTTGACTCATTGGAAAAGACTCTGATGCTGGGAGGGATTAGGGGCAGGAAGAGAAGGGAACGACAGAGGATGAGATGGCTGGATGGCATCACCAACTCGATGGACATGAGTTTGAGTGAACTCCGGGAGATGGTGATGGACAGGGAGGCCTGGCGTGCTGCGATTCGTGGGGTCGCAAAGAGTCAGACAGGACTGAGCGACTGAACTGAACTGAACTGAACTGATACAGTTTTAAAGAAAAAGCAGATTCTATCATTTTATCCTATTCAAGAGCTTCCCTGGTGACTCATATAGTAAGGAATCTGTCTACAATGTGGGAGACCTGGGTTCAGTCCCTAGGTTGGGAAGATCCCCTGGAGGAGGGCATGGCAACCCACTCCAGTATTCTTGCCTGGAGAATCCCCATGGACAAAGGAGCCTGGTGGGCTACAGTCCATGGGGTCACAAAGAATCAGACAAAGTGAGCAACTAAGTACAGCAAAGCACAGCATCCTATTCAAAATGAAGGGAGAATATAAGAGGCGTGTTTTAGCCTATTAACCGTTGGTAGTAGAGCTCAGTAAAGAAATAGGTCTTATGATTCTTACCACAGACTCTTCCACATTATAGCTCTTTCCACAAGCTTCCATGTTATTATTGATTCCTTCCTTAACTTTGATTCCTTTCCTTAACTTTGTGGAACCAGTGAGCATTGCAGATATCAAAGATGTCATAGTTCTGTTTGATAACACCTGGTTTGTGTCTGACTAACCAATGAGAAAGAGTTGCCTCAGAGCACAGAAGGAGCTAAGCCTTTCTTATGTAACAGTACGTTTTCATGGTGTTTAAATACACTCTAATCTATAATGTGCATGGCAGACCTGGCAGACTCTTAACTAAATTGAAGTGGTTTTTAAATCCTCCAGGTCAAAACTATATAAACTTATATAAACTATATAAACTATATAAACTTATGAAGTCTACTTAAGACAGGTGTTAATGCACAATAAAATTATGATTTATATTTTAAATATGTGGCTTAATTTCAAATCTTTGACTCTTCCCATTTCTTAAGCACTTTCCAAGATGATCATTTTGGACCTTCTTGAACAACTGACTTTCTTAGAATTGCATTGCAGAAGTCAAGGGCATGATTTCTGAGCGTTAATCTCATACTTGCTTGAGTTAACTCAAGCCTTTGACACAGTACTATGTCTAACCCTGTTCATCAGAATTTCTGTTGTTAAAACCCATATGTCTAGCATGTATTTCAAACCTAATTATTACACTATCTAAAGGACAGATTCAAGAGTTTAATTCTCAAATGCCTAAGCATATTTGATCCTTGCAACACTCTGGTTTACCTATAATTTATTAGGTATTTGTGTTATTCTATGAACCTCAAATGTTAACATCAGAAGAAATGATAGCAGTGTATATCATAGAGGTTAGAAAAACAAGCAAAAATGCTTAATTACACAAGTAAGGATATTAAGGTATAGTTCGATTAAGTGACTCTACCCAAGTTGCTGTCCTTGTTATTTGCAAAGATGTCTCCAATAAGTTGGGTATCCTTGATGTACCCAATAAAATCTTCAGTTTAACGAAACAATAACCATGTCTATATAAGCAGCCACATCACTCAATATTTTTTTCGCCTACTTTTCATTTAGGTAAACTTAGAATCTGAAAAGGCATTTTCCCATTGTCAGTTTTTAAAATGTCAGTCTTTCATGTAATTTTCGTCTGTTCTTATTCTTACCAGAAGTTTAATGATCACACGATTCTACAAGTGTCTTTCAAATTAATCTTGAGTTTCTAGTCTCTCATCATCTAGCAGAAAAAAGAGCTGTTGGAGAAAGGCCACAGTTCAGCTATTCCTCTGGAAACTTCACTACTAAAGTAGAGTTGTGAGCTTTTGCAGGGCCCATAAAAGATGCCTTTCACCTTTATTACTGTCCCTTGCCACAGAGAGCAGATCTTTGTATTTCCACTTAGAAATTTTATTTCTCCACTTATTTTTGGTCTCCAATCATAACCACACTTTTCAGGTTATACCATATCTATCACTGCAAGGATGTGACTCTAATTAAGTAATATAATTCTAATTAAGCAATTATATTTTGTATGTCCTTATCATTTTCATAAAACAAATAGTCCACTTCAGAATTATTTTTTTTTCTAAGCTTTTCAACAACCTGCTGTATTTGAGCAGTTCTTGTTTTTTGAGTCAGGTACCTCTCTTCTAATTATTATTTCTGTTCCTCATTTAATCTAAAACTCTGTCTAAGCAATTTGCAATATTAATTTATCATGTAAGCAGTCAATCTGCTTTCCTCCATTTGATTTTACATCCCCCAATTTCTGATATGCCTTCCTGCTCTACTTCAATTAGGTTTATAGTTATTGAGACGACTAAATTCCACTCCACCAACTGACAAAACAATTATTCACCCTTTCCACCCTGTTTAAAATGCATTAAATTTCTATCCACAACTGGAATTATAATGTACTTTCTAGCTTCTTGTAGAAAACATCAAACCATTTCTGATGATTTCTTTTTCATCAAGTGCAACTGCTTCAACTCCAGTTAGCAGAACAGATTTCTCAATCATATATTCCCTCTTCTGCTGAAGAAATTATAACTTGGTTTCTAGGATGTTGACTCATACAACTTTCATTGGAGCATGTTTGCTCAGAAATACTTTTCTTTCTCATTTCTCCTTATCTTAAAATTCCTATTTTGTGCAACATCCACTCCCTCATGTTTTTTGGAAAAACATCACCAAGTATGTTTTCTTTATTAGACCATAATTTTTAAGTCAAGGATATATATATATATGTATGTATGTATATATGTATGTATGTATATTTCAGTTAGTATTATGGGAGCATTCACAAGCTTTTCCCTGAAATAACTTACCATCAAACTGAGAAGTCAGATTTCCAAAAGTAAATATATTTATTTCTTCTTTATTTAGTGATCACTTTCTAAAGGCTCTAAACGGTCTTGTAGGTCTTCATAGAACCATTCAACTTCAGCTTCTTCTTTATTTAGTGATCACTTTCTAAAGGCTCTAAACGGTCTTGTAGGTCTTCATAGAACCGTTCAACTTCAGCTTCTTCAGCATTACTGGTTGGGGCATAGACTTGGATTACTGTGATATTGAATGGTTTGCCTTGGAAACAAACAGAGATCATTCTGTCGTTTTTGAGATTGCATCCAAGTACTGAATTTCGGACTCTTTTGTTGACCATGATGGCTACTCCATTTCTTCTGAGGGATTCCTGCCCGCAGTAGTAGATGTAATGGTCATCTGAGTTAAGTTCACCCATCCAGTCCGTTTTAGTTCGCTGATTCCTAGAATGTCAACGTTCACTCTTGCCATCTCCTGTTTGACCACTTTCAATTTGCCTTGATTCATGGACCTGACATTCCAGGTTCCTATGCAATATTGCTCTTTCCAGCATCGGATCTTGCTTCTATCACCAGTCACATCCACAGCTGGGTATTGTTTTTGCTTTGGCTCCATCCCTTCATTCTTTCTGGAGTTATTTCTCCACTGATCTCCAGTAGCATATCGGGCACCTACTGACCTGAGGAGTACCTCTTTCAGTATCCTACCATTTTGCCTTTTGATACTGTTCATGGGGTTCTCGAGACAAGAATACTGAAGTGGTTTGCCATTCCCTTCTCCGGTGGACCACATTCTGTCAGCTCTCTCCACCATGACCTGCCTGTCTTGGGTTGCCCTGTGGGCATGGCTTAGTTTCTTTGAGTTAGACAAGGCTGTGGTCCTAGTTTGATTAGAATGACTAGTTTTCTGTGAGTGTAGTTTCAGTGTGTCTGCCCTCTGATGCCCTCTTGCAACACGTACCATCTTACTTGGGTTTCTCTTACCATGGGTGTGGGGTATCTCTTCACGGCTGCTCCAGCAAAGCACAGCTGCTGCTCCTTACCTTGGATGAGGGGTATCTCCTCCCACCACCCTTCCTGACCTTCAACATGGGATGTCTCCTCTAGGCCCTCCTGTGCCCACACAGCCACCACTCCTTGGGCATGGGGTTGCTCCTCCTTTTTATAATGTCTGTATCCTGCCTCCTAGCTTATAATCTAAGAGTAAGAGGATTATTTTATGGGCCTTGGGGACTTGCTTTTGGTCTGATTGTGCAAGTAAGTCACATTCTGTCCCTCTGTTTTCTCATCATCTCATTCATAAAATAGAGATAAAAGTATTTATCTCATGTGACATCTGTGAGGTTTAAGTGAGATACTTAATGTGCTTTTAGGAAAGTTAGAGATTAGAGCTGACAAGCATGAATATGGCTGGCACTGAGCTATTTTACAGGTACTATTTAATTTTCATAATATACAAGTAGAGTGATCATTATTCTCTGTGATATTTGTTTGTTTGTTTGTTTTGTTTGTTTCCTAAGGAGATGACTCAGGAAAGCTAAGTGATTTGCCTGAGACTTCATCTTATTAATATATTGATCACATTTCAAACTCATTCACTCTGAATCTAAAACTGATTTCAGGGCACAGCAAGTAGGGGGAGTGTTGGATAAAGGTAGAAAAAAAGGTTTTGTTTTAAACCCATTCATTTGTTTGTTCAACAAATTGACATGGAGATGGTATTGACACTCTGGAAATGGACATGCTCATTGGGAAAGGTAATTAGCGGATACAGGAGGCGACTCATTCATTTTTTTTTCTCAAAAAACATGTGCTGAACAATGAGCTATGTTCCAGGTGTGCTCTGGCTGCTGGGCAGCCAATGAGAAAAGCTATATTCTTCCTGAAAAACCTGCAGAGAGGTTCCTCTACTGTTGCGGAAAACAGGGCAGGTGCTAAAGAGAAAGATCAGGAGCTGTTCACGCAGAGTGGGTATTGTAGATATGGGAACATACATGCCTGTTGGAGAGGGTAAGGAAGAGAGAGAGAAAGAGAATGGAACCTTAAGAAGCATCCATGTTAAGAAATAAGAACAGGGAGACAAGACAGGGAAAGATGGCAGAAGGAGAGGGACGTAACCCAGAATCTAGGGCAGGACCTGGTAACAGGTAAGCTCTCAGGAAGGGGCAGCTTTGGAGGGGAAAGCTTCTGAGGGGGCCTTATGGCTGGGGAGGAAGAGGTAAATCCTTGAAAGTAGACTCTCTGGCTGCTGCAGCAGGTCAGAGACAGAGCCTGCTGACACATCAGTCAAATGTTTAAGGGACTGCGACACGGCCAGAGGACTGTTCCTATCTGAGGCAGCTAGAACAAAGACCCAGATCAAGCTTAGAGCAGAGCCATGACCCTCTCTAAGGCAGGCCCCTCCATCTGGCTTCGCTCATTAGGAACCAAGTCTTAGGGAATTTTCGAACGGCCCCCGTAAAGACCTGAGGAGCAATCCAACAGGACCTTTTTCCCAGACAGACCAGGAGAATCCCTGCTGCAGTGTTCTGTCCAGGGCAGGGCCTTTGGAGGCTTCCAAACCTGATGGGCAGAGAGTCCTTCCTCCCAGGGAGAACCGGCAAAGTTCACCGTCTGTTCCATCAGATACAAATTTTTTCTCTTTGTAATTTTAACCTGGCCAAGCCAACTTCCGAGGTTGCAACAATATTGTTGTGAACCACATAGGCAACATTCCTGTCTGGGCACAGTGGAAGCGTGGAGAGAGTCAAGGATCTGGAGTTAGACAAATCTTCACTCCAGCCTTAAGTCAAGCACTGCTGATGAACTGTGCAGCCTCTTTGCATGTGACTTTTTTGTGTAATGAGAGAGGATAGCAAAGGGTTATTTTGACAATCTAAAGCAGTATGTATCAACCCAGAAGCACAAAGAAGGAGGTGTTCCCCCAAATAGGAGCATTTCTGTATGGCACATATTATGAATAACTAGCAATTATTTAAAAAATATGAGAGATCTGAGAAAGAACAAGGATCTGAAAAAAGGAGGCAGCTCTGTAAGAGCAGTGGTCCCAAGAACTCAGACTGCAAGAGGTTAAGGAAAAAGTAGATAGTGAAGAAATAGAAGCAGACTTTTTTTTTTTTTAATTGAAGTTGGCAATGAGCAGAAGGAGAGATAAACTATTTGGACCATTGATGGAAGAAGTCTAAGGCTGAAGGGAAGTTTCCAGCTCTTGATCATAAATGTGAAATCAAAACAAATGTGAAAATCAGTTCTAATCTAGCTGGGAATAAATATGCTTTTGGAAAGTTAGTTTTCTTATAGGAAACCACTACAAGAGTTTTAGGGGGACATTAGGAGAGAGAAATTGAAAATGCTGGCAAGATAATAGCTTCTATAGCATGTTGTTTATTCTTATTTTATAGCTTTTATTTATTTTTGCATTGTTTCAGCTCTTGGGCCTCATTTTATTCATGCCATAGCAAGCTGGAGGGGAACTATTAAGGAACACAGTTAAGAACAGCAATGGAAATTAAACTGATGTTGGACTCTAAGCCTTCACTTGAAAAAATAGCTGGCATGCCTCTCCCCTCAGGTCTTCCCTTCCTATGGCAGAATTCCAAGTAATGTGCATTCTCCTAGGCAGCCTATCCAATCATCCTGGGACACCCTGGGTGCTATTCTTTTATCTGTTTCCATTAATCTTACATTTGTCTGTCAAGGAGAGCTATTCATACGCATAGTCTCAAATGCTGACCCCTGATACCCTTGCTAGGGAACTTCCTTCCCTTGGAACAGGGCTGGGGATGAGGAGTTGGGGAAGAGTAGGGTGAGGTGCATTCTTTTCTTACTCTGGTCCATAAATCATAGTCAAAAAATTTGAAATATGCCCTACTCCCTGCAAAGAAAAAAAAAGGGAAAAAAATTCCTTCCTGCTTTCAAATCTCGACATATTTTCTCTGAAATCAGATCACAGTCTAAGAAAATGTTCTTCTTGGTTGCGTGCCATAAACTCAACACACTAGGGTCTCACCATCATTTCCAAAGTTCATTTTATTCCAGATGGCTACTAAGACCTCATGAAAGTACTCACTCAATGCTCAATCTTCCCAGCATTTCAGAATTTTTAACTTAGATGTACAAATTGAGCCCCAGTTAGGTGCTTTGTTATTGTTTTTGTTGGTTCCTTCTGAGCAGAATTCTTCTCTTATACAGTAGAGAATCCCTCTCAGCTCTTGAAGAGTGGCTTAGACATAGGCACAAACTACAGGTTGGCTGAATAAATGAACACATTGATTGTACATAGAACATTCCCTACACAGTATAAGAGTCTTCTCTAATATTGTGATAGGATGGAGTGAAGAAGGGAAATGAGGACCCTATAGTTAAAGATGAAGAGAAGGGAAAATGTGAAACTGCCAGATTTAGCACCCTTTTTTAAGAATTCGATTGGTGCTAGACTGAATGGAATCAAAGACCAAAACATAAGCATAAAAAATTGCTTCAATGATTAAGTAGCATTCTGTGAATTTATATTATTCCCGTGGGTCTTTAAGAAGAAACATTCCTCAGCCCCTTTTCTCCAGCCTCTGCTTTGTCTTAGAAGGTTTTATTTTGTGGCTTAATGATTCCCTTTTAGCACAGTACACATGCCTTATACAGTTATCAGAAGCCCTTTCTCCAAGTTTCATGACTTGGAGCAAATGACTCCCTGAATGGCCCTCCCACACTGATGCCTACAAGTGTTGACAATTGCCAGATAATTTTTATATGTATTTTGATTTTTTTTTTAGAAAAGAGAAATTTATATATGTAGAATACATTTTCAGTTTACATAGATACAACCACATGTCCTGATCTACCTTGATATGCATGTATGCTGTCACTTAAGTCGTGTCTGACTCTTTGCGACTCTATAGACTGTAGCCCACCAGTCTCTTCTGTCCAGGCGGTTGTCATGCCCTCCTCCAAGGGATCTTCCTAAACCAGGGAAGATACTGCTACCCAAGTGCATGAAGAAGATGACCCACTGCCCTCTTCCTTCTGGGGTGTGCAAACTGTAGTAAGTATCTGTTTACGTGCTGGCTTGACAGCTCTCACATTATTAAACGTGTTTATGTACTTCTAGTGTTGTTTGCCCTTGCCCTTGAAAACTGCAAAAATTGACTGCCGGAGTCTCAGATCTGGCTTGAATTCTTAGTGCTTGTGTAACTTAAACAAGTTTCTTTATTTCATCCGTAAAGCAGAGGTGATAGGAGTAGTCATCGTAGCTAGCGGGCGGAGCTTATGGTGAGGAGATGCTGCATTCTGAGTTTAGCACAGTGATTGGCCCATAATAAGTGATCACTAAGCTATAGATGTTATTCTTATCCCCTCCTTTATTATGTGTTCTTGAACCTTCACTGCCAGGGGCAAGATTGGAAAGGATTTGAGACCTGTTTAACCAAGGTTGAAATTTGGATCCAGCACAATAACTGTGCGAGATCCACACATAGGGTTTTAGAAACCTCAGACCTGCCGTAATTCTGTGGGAATGGAGCTTAATAGCTAAGGGAACAAAGCCAAGCCTGAATCTTTGCTGAGGGATGCTTGACTTGTGTTTAGCAGGCAAATGCGGGCACACCTTCAGGCTCAGCTTTGGGGCATCTGCTGAAGGAGAGAAAGATGCTCTCTCCTACCCAGTAGACTTGCTAGTCCCTAGAACATCACAGAGACCTCGCTGATGTCAGCCCCCTTGGGAAGAGCCCTTGAATGCAGGAAAGAATCATAATAGCAAGGGAAGGAACTCTAAAAAGATTCAGTGAAACATCAAGGAGCAAGGAAATCATAGGCATCGTGATGATTAAAATTAGATAACCCAAAACTTCCCCGTCCCTTCATTTCTTATATCACTGTCATCTCTTGTCCTACTTTCTCCTTTCTGCAGATCGTAATCTGTCTCCTTAAAGATCTGAGTCATATGTATATATATATATATGGTAGAACTTCCCTTGACTATCCTGTTTTTAAAAAGAGAGGGCTTCAGATTCTTTATACTGAATAGCCCTTCCTACCTTATATATCTATTTTTTCCCTTTCAAACATTTATGAGATGGTGACTTTACACAAGAAATAAAGCTTAGCACTGGAGATAAAATCTTGAACAACTTCAGTCTCTGACCTCAAAATGCTGTCTGGACTTTGACTCCCCACCACATTGTTGGATGAACCCCTAAAACTCCGTGGACACTTTCTTTGCTTTTTATCAACACGTTGATCACTAGCGTTTGTGCATATTTTGTTAGCCATTATGTCAAAAGAGTCCACCAAAAACAGAGTTCTCTATGGAAGAAACCATGTTTGGTATATAACACCCTTGGTCCAGGAGAGGGATTTACGATGTTTAGAGTACAGTGGGGCAACGGCAGTTGTCCAGGAGAATGCCATATAGTGTTCCATGTTCTCATGGATTTGGAATGTGAAAGTGTTTAGGTCATGGGAAAAGTAATTTATGCTAACATAATACTCCGGATTGTTTCATAGACAGAACAGCATCACAGAAAGTAGCTCACTGGCGATGTTATAAAGAACCATCATTTCCTGGAGCTACATGCATGCATTATACAAGCACATTTTGTAACCATAGCAGTGTAAAATTCCATCTGTTTAAATAGTAAATACAACTTGATAAAATCTCTGATTGAGAATTTATCTAATCGTTCTGATTTAAAACTATGTGTGAATAAATGACTGATTTTAAAAGATTAACTAAAAATGCTTTTAAACACTCCACATTAAAAGGGACTTTAAAGTTTGTAAAGTTTTAAAATTTATTATATTATGCTCAGTACTTAAGCAGCAGTGAACATTGCATAGTTACTGGAATAGAACAGCGTGAGTGTCAATGGTTCAGTCATGTCTGACTCTTTGCAACCCCGTGGACTGTAGCCAGCCAGGCTCCTCTGTCCATGGGATTCTCCAGGCAAGCCATTCCCTTCTCCAGGGGATCTTCCCAACCCAGGAATCGGACCCAAGCCTCCTGCACTGCAGACAGATTCTTTACCATCCGAGCCACCAGAGACCCTAGTGTATTTTTGGAGCACCTGTTGTAATATAACAGGTGCTCCATAAATACATCTTTTCATCAGTGTATCCCTTCATTCACTATTTGTGAAGAATTTGCTATATGCCAGGTAATGTGGACATAACAGGAAATGAAGCAAGATAGTTTCTGACTTTTCATGGAGTTTATGATCTAATAGGCGAGAACCAGTAGCAGTTAGACCCGTGTCTATTTTCAGAACAGATACGATGAATTTCTGACTTATCTGAGAAAATTAAGAGGAAATAGATAAGTGAATGCAGAAAAGCCAGTAAATAGCTGAGAACAGGCTAGAACGGATATATTGTGTCTGAGCGATGCACGTAGCGTGGTATGGAATGTGTGAAGCGAAGCACAGCAAACAGCAAGCACTCCTGGGCCATCTACATTATCTTCTACACACTCACATTTTTATACAGATTATATACATTTTATACCCCTTCATTAAAATATATGGTTTTATGAGGTGCAGATTCTTTGAGTCCTTTCTGTGGAAGACCCACTATCACAGTTATTGAGTTTAGCAATGCTGTGTTTTTATTATTCAGCATTGATCAAAGAGGGACCAATTTTATTTTTCATAGTACTCATACTGAGACATGAAGAACATGTAAAAGAGTGGCTTCTTCACCTATAGGGTTTGCCTTTGGTTTTTGAAAAAAATGTTGCTTAAATTCTGGATGTGATTTCTGAAGTTGTAACTCTGCTAGAGTACAGTCCAGCATCAGCAGAACCAGATTTATGGCCTGTATACCTGATGTGGGGATACAATTGATTGTGATAGGCCCCAGCTTCCAGCAGATTTGTCTGTAGGGGTAAAATGCCTAGTTTTTATTGAGTGCCAAGAACATAATAGGTGTACAAAAAAAAAGAAGATAACTCTTGCCAGAATAATCATTGTGCCTAGTTTTTTTAATTGAGTACCAAGAACACAGGAAGTGCTCAAAAAATAGGAAGATAACTCTTACCAGAATAATTATTATAATACTTTATCTCATTTACATTTATTTAATACTAATACTATCTTACTATGGTTGACACTTAACTTTAAAAAGAACATTCACATATTATCATGAATGATTCTCACAAGACTCTCCCAAACCTCAGTTATTTATATATCACATTCAAGGTTGTACCATATTTATGTATTACCTGTGTTACTTGTTTAATATTTTGCATTTAAACTTAATTTACTTTTGAAATTCATTTCATCTTAAAGTAATATTATCCATACAATTTTAACTTGAATATGGTACCTATACTTTTTCCTTGCAAGTATACAACCATATAAATATATATATAAGCTGGAAATTAAAATACAGTTTTTGAGCCACCTACACTTCATGGAAAATAGATGGGGAAACAATGGAAACAGTGACAGACTTTTATTTTGGGGGCTGCAAAATCACTCCAGGTGATGACTGCAGCCATGAAATTAAAAGATGCTTGCTCCTTGGAAGAAAAGTTATGACCAACCTAGGCAGCATATTAAAAAGTAGAGACATTACTTTGCCAACAAAAGTCCATCTAGTCAAAGCTATGGTTTTTCTAGTAGTCACGTATGGATGTGAGAGTTGGACTATAAAGAAACTGAGCACCACAGAATTGATGTTTTTGAATTGTGGTGTTGGAGAAGACTCTTGAGAGTCCCCTGGACTACAGGGAGATCCAACCAGTCCATCCTAAAGCAAATCAGTCCTGAATACTCACTGGAAGGACTGATGCTGAAACTGAAGTGCCAATACAATGGCCACCTTATGCAAAGAACTAATTGGAAAAGACCCTGATGGTGGGAAAGATTGAAGATGGGAGAATGGGATGACAGAGAATGAGATGGTTGGATGGCATCAGTGACTCAATGGACATGGGTGTGACCAAGCTCTGGGAGTTGGTGATGGATAGGGCGTGCAAACTGGCATGCTGCAGTCCATGAGGTCGCTAAGAGTTGGATATGACTGAGCGACTGAACTGAACAGCATCCAGCACATCACCAGGGTTATGAGTCCCAATTTTCAAAACCACAGGGCAACATTGTGACATAGGTGGAACAAGGATTGTTATGTTTATTTCACCAGTGAGACAGCTGAAGCTCAGAGAAGTTAAGATTTTTATAGTAAACTAGTCTATACAGCCTAACCTGGAGAGATTGTGTCTTGCCTGAGGTCTGGGAGCTGGAGGAAGACAATTCTGGCATTGGAACCCAGGTTGCATACCTCCCTGATGTAAATTCTTTCTAGCTCACTCTTTTGGAAGTTTTTTTCTCCTAATACAGAACAGAAGCAATATATTGGTATCACATTCAAGTATGAAAATGATATTTATAAATATTTATCCAGCCTAAGCCAAGAACCCAAGATGTGTTTTCATAAAGCTAGCTATAATAACAGATGATTTATTTTAAATGAACAATTGTTCAAAACATTTTATTAAATATCTACCTATACCTCTAAATCTCCAAATTGTTTTTAGTAACTATTGGTACTTTAGCTTCTGTGTATCCCAAACTCCTGATTGGGGACATAGTAGCTGACAGATACATACTCTCCCTTTTATTGGAGTGGAAAGGAATTTCAGGTTAATGCAAAATGACTTTTAGTAGGGGCATGCTATGGGACTGCTAACTAAAATTTTTTCGATATTTCCTTTGTGAGGAGAATTCTTTTAGTTAAGCCATTATTGATTATTTGAATTAAATAAGGCTTTGACCAATACATTTATTCATTCAATCAAAAATATTGAATATCCATACAGTGTAACAGACCCTATTCTAGGTTGAAATACAGTGGTGAACAAAACGGAATTTTTTTAACCTTTATGGCGCTTATACTGACTGTACTATCAGGACCTAGACACTAAACAAAGTTTTGAAGTATGTAATTCATCTGTGGATAGTATGTGTTTTTGAGAAAAGTCAATATCCTTGGTCCAGGAGAGGAAGAAGGTAGTCCTTTCATATCAGGTGGTCACAAAGAAATAAACTGAGAAGGTGGCATGGGAACAAAAACTCAAAGAAAGTAAGGGAGTGATCCTGTGGTCACGTAGAGGGAGGTATTTCTGGGCAGAGGGAAGAACGGTGAACAACTGCAGACACTCTGAGGGATGAGCAGATCTGGGGATTCATTCAGAAATAGCCGAGAGACCAGTGGGACTCGAATCAAGTGAGTGAGAGGAAATGGATCCCGGGGGTAAGGATGGGGATCAGTTTGAGATGGACATTGGCTTCTTGTCTGGTAACGCCCTCAGACTATTTTCTCCAGAAGAAAGAAAATCTGTGTGACTCTGCTCTCAGAGGTGTTTAGGAATTGTCAGTGCTTACCAGAGTGCCTGAATGGATGCTACCAAGTATAACTGAATGAATTTTCTTAGAAGACTGTTGCTTCCCCAGATTACTGCTTCATGCTTCACTAAAACACAAGACTCATGATCATCAGTAAAGTTGGCAGCATGAATGAATCATCTGAATGAGTTCAGTGATCCTCTTGACTGATGCCCCATCATCAACAAGTGACTAACACACTGGGAAGGAAATCATTCACTGAGTAGGTAGAATTGTCTGTGTGCTTGGTATCTTTAATAATTTTGATTATCTCATTGAAAAAATACTAGCCCCCTTTTATAAAAAGCCCTGACTCTTCTGAGTACTTGCATCCATCTATAAAATTTTAATCTTCACTATAATCCTAGAAGGCAGGGTTCTTTTTTGTTTTTGTTTTTGTTAATTGCGTGTGTGTGTTACAAAATCACATAGCATATAACATTTACCATCTTAACTATAATGTAGTGAGTTGCTCAGTCATGTCTGACTCTTCGTGACCCCATGGACTATACAGTCAAGAAACTCTCCAGACCAGAATACTGGAGTGGGTAGCCTTGCCCTCCTCCAGGGGATCTTCCCAACCCAGGGATCAAACCCACGTCTCCCACATTGAAGATGGATTCTTTACCAACTGAGCCACATATACCAGCTGAGCCACTATAATGTAAGTGTACAGTTTAAGAGTGGTAGGCATATTTTTATTGTTGTATCACAGATCTCTGGAACACTTTCATCTTGTAAAACTGTAACTCATGCTAAACAACTCTGCAGTCCCCTTCCCAGTGCCTATTAACCAGCATTCTATTTTCTGTATTTGACTACTTTAGATACCTCATGGGTTTCCCTGGTTGCTCAGCTGATAAAAGAATCTCCCACAGTGCAGGAGACCTGGGTTCTATCCCTGGGATGGGAAGATCCCCTGGAAAAGGGAACAGCTACCCACTCCAGTACTGGCCAGGAGAATTCCATAGACTATATAGTCCATGGGGTCACAAAGAGTCAGACACAACTGAACGACTTTCAGATACCTCATACAAGTTGGAATTATATAGTTGTTTTTTTGTTTTTTTTTTTTGACTGGCTCATTTCATGTAGGGACAGGCTCTTTTTTTTTTTTTTTTTTTTAGTTTGTTTTGCTTTAAACTGTTTTACACATGAAGAGACCAATGTTTAGAATACATAATTAACTTGCTTAAAGCCATTCAGTTACTAAGTAACACTGAGAACTTGAATCTCAGTCTGATGCAAAACCCATGAACTTAACTACTATTTCTCAAACCAGAATGCTCGGAATCTGTGGGAAGAGGGTGAGGTATATAGATTTAATCTTGGAGAACTTTGAAGTTTTGATTTCCTTTAAAAGTTTGCATACTCTATTTAAGTGTGAGGAATCAATGCCAAACTGAAGTGATGGAGCCTGTGGCTTGATGCCAGAGTCAAGAACATCCCATTCTTCCTCACTTATTACTTGTGTTTAACACATTGACCTTTACATTTGTACATGTGGTTGAGATTAAGAATTCTCTTTCACATTCATGTAGGTATACGGTGATTGACGTAACACATCAGGCTATGATGACAGTATTGCCATGACCATCTACTTACCAGGCTCAGACAGCACATTCATTTGGGTTTTTCATCCTTTGATCAGAAAAAATCCTTCACTTAACAGAAGGAAACTTCATCTGCTTTATTCCACCACCAGCACATTTCCAAGTCATTTGATGTCAAAATAAGAATAGTTCATCATATTCATCTTCTCTGCCAATAGCTGTCCATGTTCCTTACTTTTTTCAGAAAAGAGCTAAGATAATTTAAATATCATTAAACATAGAGGATAAACGTTGGGTGGTTGGGAGGAAATAAATAGAATGTTCATGGTGACCACATTTTCTAAACCAGTGAAACCAGGACAGACGGGCTGACAAGTACAAGTTTATTTATGGGGTAGATGGAAGACACTATTTGATCAAGACTGACCTAGAAATATAAGAACATATGGTCACCCAAAAAATTTGGTATTCTCCATTTTTAGCATATTGAGTTTAAAAGATAATTGTCGGCTTGCCTTGAACAAAAGTTTAAAAGAACTTCCTTAGGACAGCTGATCTTTAAAACTATTAACTATGGGGATTGATGGGGATTTAATCTCTATATCAGACATTTTCAAGGACATATTAAGGCAGTGCCTTAATATGTAGCCTTTTTCTTTCTGTGTACTTTAAAGGGGAAAAGGAGAATCAGATATTGTCTATGAATTTCATTCAACAGATACTTACTGTGTTCTAGCCAAATGTCCAGCTCATCAGTAGTTACTTGGGGTCAAGATGAGGAATAAGATTCACAGACCTAAAGCACACAAAATGAAGTGCGAGATATACTCCTAATAATTTTAGTGTAATATTTTGAGTATCATTATCTTACTTTTTTGCGTGTGCTAGGAGAATAACAACTACACCTTAACAATTGGAAGATTATGAGGATTGGGTTGTCTGTTCTGGATCATAAACTTTAAATAAAATTTTACCTTGTGGAGAAGGAATTTCTAGATTCTGTGAACCTTAAGATTAATGTCATCAGTACTATACTCAGTGAATAAGAAGTACTCAATAAATTTTATCTACTCAGCCTTCAGACATTTGGTGAGTACTACTATATGCCAGGTGTTGTGCTAGAGTGACTAAATAGAAGGCTTAGCATGCCCTAGTGTTTAACCTCGATAAACACGGGTTCACTATGAAATCAGGCAGATAAAGAGGTAACTGCAGTACTTCATGGTAAGTCCTCTGGGGGTTGGGGGCGGGTGATGAACCCTTGGTGCTACGTCACATCCAGAGTGTGATGTCAAGGAAGTTTCTCAGTCTTGATATACCAGTGAGTTTTGAAAGGTGAATAGATTAACCAGGTTAAAAAGTTAGGGAAGGGAGGGTGAAAAACTCAGTGAACAAGGGTTCAGAGAGAAAGGAGAGAAGAAAGCGATGAAGGAAGGGAGATAATATATTATGAAGTTACGGCTTCCTTGGGGGGTGGGGAATATTTATTGTGATTTGGACCCTAAGGTTTTTGAAAGTGAATAAGAGGAAATGCAATTAGTCAGATATACTTCCCTGGTGGCTCAGATGGTAAAGCATCTGTCTACAATGCAGGAGACCTGGGTTTGATCCCTGGAGAAGGAAATGGCAACCCACTTGAATACTCCTGCCTGAAAAATCCCATGGATGGAGGAGCTTGATGCAGGCTACTGTGCATGGGGTCCCAAAGAGTCGGGCACGACTGAGTGACTTCACTTTCACTTCACTTTCTATAGGATAAGTTATGATAGCCATTGTGAGGTCTGATAGGCAACTTAAACCCTTACGATTTGAGTTGGGAAACTGGAAGCTGTTAGAGGTGTTTCTGGGGAAGTACTTACATGATATTTTAGACATAAATACAACATAACAAAACAATACGATATTTTGATTTTTTTTTTCTTGACAGATCCCAAAGTATGGTTAACAAAGAACTGAGAAGCTAGTTGGACTATGTGCGTTAGCTTCACTAGTGGCTTTCCCTTTCTCTTCTCTGATTCCTTTTTTCCATCTTTGCTTTATCCTGTTTTGTTTTTTATTCTATCTGTGATTATTTTGTGCCCTATTTTTAGGGTCAGAATTTTGTTAGTTCAGTCGCTCAGTCGTGTCCGACTCTTTGAGACCCCATGAATCGCAGCACGCCAGGCCTCCCTGTCCGTCACAATCTCCCGGAGTTCACTCAAACTCACGTCCATCGAGTTGGTGATGCCATCCAGCCATCTCATTCCCTGTCGTCCCCTTCTCCTCCTGCCCCCAATCCCTACCAGCATCAGAGTCTTTTCCAATGAGTCAACTCTTCACATGCGGTGGCCAAAGTACTGGAGTTTCAGCTTTAGCATCATTCCTTCCAAAGAAATCCCAGAGCTGATCTCCTTCAAAATGGACTGGTTGGATCTCCTTGCCATCCAAGGGACTTTCAAGAGTCTTCTCCAACACCACGGTTCAAAAGCATCAATTCTTTGGTGCTCATCCTTCTTCACAGTCCAACTCTCACATCCATACATGACCACTGGAAAAACCATAGCCTTGACTAGATGGACCTTAGTCAGCAAAGTGATGTCTCTGCTTTTGAATATACTATCTAGGTTGGTCATAACTTTTCTCCCAAGGAGTAAGCGTCTTTTAATTTCATAGCTGCAGTCACCATCTGCAGTGATTTTGGAGCCCAAAAAAAGAAAGCCTGACACTGTTTCCACTGTTTCCCCATCTATTTCCCATGACGTGATGGGACCGGATGCCGTGATCTTCGTTTTCTGAATGTTGAGCTTTAAGCCAACTTTTTCACTCTCCTCTTTCACTTTCATCAAGAGGCTTTTTAGCTCCTCTTCACTTTCTGCCCTAAGGGTGGTGTCATCTGCATATCTGAGGTTATTGATATTTCTCCTGGCAATCTTGATCCCAGCTTGTGTTTCTTCCAGTCCAGCGTTTCTCATGACGTACTCTGCATAGAAGATAAATAAGCAGGGTGACAATATACAGCCTTGATGTACTCCTTTTCCTATTTGGAACCAGTCTGTTGTTCCATGTCCAGTTCTAACTGTTGCTTCCTGACGTGCATACAGATATCTCAAGAGGCAGGTCAGGTGGTCTGGTATTCCCATCTCTTTCAGAATTTTCCACAGTTTATTGTGATCCACACAGTCAAAGGCTTTGGCATAGTCAGTAAAGCAGAAATAGATGTTTTTCTGGAACTCTCTTGCTTTTTCCATGATCCAGTGGATGTTGGCAATTTGATCTCTGGTTCCTCTGCCTTTTCTAAAACTAGCTTGAACATCAGGAAGTTCATGGTTCACATATTGCTGAAGCCTGGCTTGGAGAATTTTGAGCATTACTTTACTAGGGTGTGAGATGAGTGCAATTGTGTGGTAGTTTGAGCATTCTTTGGCATTGCCTTTCTTTGAGATTGGAATGAAAACTGACCTTTTCCAGTCCTCTGGCCACTGCTGAGTTTTCCAAATTTGCTGGCATATTGAGTGCAGCACTTTCACAGCATCATCTTTCAGGAATTGATATAGCTCAACTGGGATACCATCACCTCCACTAGCTTTATTTGTAGTGATGCTTTCTAAGGCCCACTTGAATTCACATTCCAAGATGTCTGGCTCTAGATGAGTGATCACACCATCGTGATTATCTGGGTCATGAAGATCTTTTTTGTATAGTTCTTCTGTGTATTCTTGCCACCTCTTCTTAATGTCTTCTGCTTCTGTTAGGTCCGTACCATTTCTGTCCTTTATCGAGCCCATCTTTGCATGAAATGTTCCCTTGGTATCTCTAATTTTCTTGAAGAGATCTCTAGTCTTTCCCATTCTGTTCTTTTCCTCTATTTCTTTACATTGATCGCTGAAGAAGGCTTTATTATCTCTTCTTGCTGTTCTCTGGAACTCTGCATTCAGAGGCTTATATCTCCTTTTCTCCTTTGCTTTTTGCCTCTCTTCTTTTCACAGCTATTTGTAAGGCCTCCCCAGACAGCCATTTTGCTTTTTTGCATTTCTTTTCCATGGGGATGGTCTTGATCCCTGTCTCCTGTACAATGTCCGAACCTCATTCCGTAGTTCATCAGGCATTCTATCTATGAGATCTAGGCCCTTAAATCTACTTCTCACTTCCACTGTATAATCATAAGGGATTTGATTTAGGTCATACCTGAATGGTCTAGTGGTTTTCCCTACTTTCTTCAATTTAAGTCTGAATTTGGCAATAAGGAGTTCATGATCTGAACCACAGTCAGCTCCTGGTCTTGTTTTCGCTGGCTATATAGAGCTTCTCCATCTTTGGCTGCAAAGAATATAATCAATCTGAATTCGGTGTTGACCATCTGGTGATGTCCATGTGTAGAGTCTTCTCTTGTGTTGTTGGAAGAGGGTGTTTGCTATAACCAGTGCATTTTCTTGGCAAAACTCGCCCTGCTTCATTCCGCATTCCAAGGCCAAATTTGCCTGTTACTCCAGGTGTTTCTTGACTTCCTACTTTTGCATTCCAGTCCCCTATAATGAAAAGGACATCTTTTTTTGGGTGTTAGTTCTAAAAGGTCTTGTAGGTCTTCATAGAACTGTTCAACTTCAACTTCTTCAGCGTTACTGTTTGGGGCATAGGCTTGGATTATTGTGATATTGAATGGTTTGCCTTGGAAACGTACAGAGATCATTCTGTCAGAATTTTGTTAGCCTCCTATAAAATCAATATTTAAAGTCAAATGTTATGCTGAGAAACATTAATACTTTAGTCCTGTAGCTAAGAAAACACTTGAAGATCTGACAAAATTCCTGGATATTAACAATGTTAATTATTGTGAACAGATGGTTTGTATGTTCTTAAACAGAATCTTATTAATTTATGACTTTTTTAAAATCAGGAAAGTCATAACCTCTCTATGATAGCAAAATTTTACTATGTATACAACATATTTTTCAAGATGTCATTGCCCACCATGGCCTAGCCCAAGTTTCAAAGTTTATAGTACCTGGTTCATAGTCTTGAGTCTGCCTCTAAATAACTGTATGTTCTTGGATAAATCAGTGCCCTGAGTCTGAAATATAACCTTGCTTGGTTCACCATTCCTTGCAAGCTATCTTATTGCCTCAGATAAACAACTACTTGCTCTGTGCTTGGTGTTCTCAAGAGACCTCCAGAGTCTCCTGCTAGGTGCTTTTCCTCATAATCACAACATCCTCTCTTGTGATTCCTCCAAAAATTCCTACTTCCCTTTAAACCTATTTTTCCTTTTGCTTCTTCCTTTTGCACCTAAAAAGACTGTCAGAGAAAACTCTTCTTTACAAGCTCATTACATATTTATCTGTTGAAGATGTAATTAAATTGAGCCCCTTAGTTTTCTTTCACTGAGCTACAAATTTATCTTTTCTATCACCTGGGGAGGTGAAATATGGCCAATTGGAGAGTTGAAATATGGCCAATTTGAACTTATTTGGTTTTTAATTATTTGAAGAGAGATGAATAATAATCTCTTTATGAAAGTGGAAGTGGTAATATGAGTATTAATTATTGTTTGGATTAGTTATTATCAGACCCTTGGCATCTATAGATAAAAGATGCTGTCACATTAAACTGAAAGTATAAGCCAAGTAAGGATATTTATGTTTTCTTTCTTTCTTTTTTTAACTCCTCATTTATTCTGGCCTGATACAGTGACTTGATGTAACCAATAGAATGCCTTTCCATTCTAAGGCATTCTGTTAGGCCTTCCCAAGTCTAAGCCTTGAGGAGGTTTGGCAGCTTCAGTTTTTGTACTTTGGGAAGTCCTGACCCACTACATAAGAAGAGACCATGGTCTGGTAGAGCCCCTGTGATGAGATCACATTAGGAGAGACCCTGAGTGTACACAGAGAGATCCCATGTGTCCCAGCTGTTCTCCAAGGTGCCACTCTGCCCAGAAGATGCTTTACCTTAGGACTTTGAGCAGTTCAGAGGGGCAAGGGACTTAGGACTTGTTCCAAAAGATCAGCATCTTGTTTCCAGTAGCAGACTGTGAGACAAGGGCAAGAGTGGGGACTTGGTATCCAGTATAGACAGCCATAGCATCCTTTCCAGAATCTTCTTTTAATGCAATTTCTGGTCCCCTAACTTCCCTCATTTTCCTCTAGGAAAAAAAAAAAAAAAAAAACCAAAAACTTTTTTTCACTCATTTCTTCCATACCCATTTCCTGGCAACCATCAGTCTATTCTCTGTATCAATGAGCTTGGTTTTGTTTCTTGGTGTGTTTGAATTCTGCATATAAGAAAGATTGTGTGGTATTTATCTTTTTCTGACTTATTTCAGTTCATCCTTTGATGAACACTTAAGTTATTTCAGTTGTTTCGATATCTTGGCTATTTTAAGTAACGCTACAATAAACATGAGGTGCATACATCTTTTTGATAGTTATTTCATTTTCTTCAAGTACATACCTAGAAGTGGAATTGTTGTATTATATGGTAGTTTCTTTTTCTTTTTTTCCCTTCCTTCCATCCTCCCTCCCCCTCTTTCTTCTTTCCTTTCTTTCTTTTTTTAAGGAACCTCTATACTGTTCGCCATAGTGTCTGTACCAATTTACATCCCCACCAACAGTGCACAAGATTTCTTTTTTCTCTACCTTCTCACCAGCACTTATTACTTCTTGTCTTTTTGATAAAAGGCATTATTACAGGTGCATTTGGGCTTAACAGTCTTCTAGACAGTGTAGGAACTGGGAATAAAGCCCAAGACACAAACCATTCTGTACAGGGACATAATCATGAGAGGGAAACGAGCCTGGAAGGAAGAGCACTGTACCACTGAGCCAGGCTCTCACCCCAGTTTCAGATATCCACAGCATGCTTCCTCCTGCTCTGGGTGACCTCTTCCCCAGTGTATATCCTCATCCTTCCAGCCGTCCTTCACTTGTCTTGTTTCTTGGTCCTCTTATCCTCCTCTTCCAACATCTATTAGAGAAACTGGTGAATTAGATTTTTCTTGTAAACCATTCCTCTTGTTTTTATTTCTAGAAGAAATAATATTGTTACCTGTGCCAATCAAGTAACCACTAAAAATAATTTTGAGACTGTTATGAATTAACACCATTGTGCTGAATTAATGTATGGTTGTTTTTAAAAGCTCTTTTTTCTAAACATATCAAAACCAAGATTCCTTTATCTTTGTATATGTGTGTGAGTATGGGGGCATTTCCAAAAAGATGGGACATTATAAATAAGCAGCAGAACTAAAATAAAAAATTAGACCCAGAACCATGCTTGAGGGGACTTTTCACCTCTGAATTATTAATTTTCAAGTCTGTTTTATAACTCTGTTTTCTTTCTTTCTAAATGTAGGCTTGCATTTTCTTCTAGATATGTGAAGTTTAGGCATGATTTAATTCTCTAAGTGTTTACTGAATATTTATCATATGCAATCAGCTAATCTAAAATCTGCAGGGGATATAAAGAAGAAGATCTGTTCTCAAACCTCCTGGGAAAAAAGCATTGCAGGAAGGGAAATAAAGCAAATGACTTGGAGAAGAAAACAGCTTTTTACTTTGAAGCATTTGTTTTAAAAACTGACCAGCAGAAAATATAAGCATCTCATGATAGTTTTAGTTATCTGAAGTTCCTACACTGGATATTTGCTACATAGATCTCTGGCAAGGATGTGCCTGACATTTGTACTGAATCTCCAGAGTGATGGGATTATTTATACTAACCCAGTTGTAGCTCAGTCGGTAAAGAATCTGCCTTCCATGCAGGAGACCCGGGTTCGATCCTTGGGTTGGGAAGATCCCCTGGAGAAGGAAATGGCAACCCGCTCCAGTATCCTTGCCTGGAAAAATCTCATGGACACAAGAGCCTGGTAGGCTGCAGTCCATGGGGTCACAGGGTTGGGCACGACTGAGCAGCTAACACTAGACATACTTTTGTACTATGTTTCTCCTTCATATCACATGCATATTTGTGGAAAAGTTGGTTGACAGTAGCACAAACTGAGTGAATCTTGTTATACTCACCATACGTGGAACTCCCAGCCCACTTTCCCCGCCCTCACTTTCCAAATTAGATCAGAGCTTTGTGACTTGGTGGTCTCTTTAGAAATCCAGCACAGTCTCTCACTATTTGGCAGTGCTACCCTAGCAGCATAAAGTGCGAAATGAATAAATCCCATCGTAGACTTCCTCGTCTCTGAAGGCAGTAGCTGATAATCGGTCACTCTACCCACAATTTTAGTGAGTAGGGTTTATATTATTAAGATTAGGATCATTTGACTTCAGTAAAATATGACTTTCTTGAATGATCTCTGGACAGGAGCATGCCAAAGTGGGAAATTCAGCTTATAGGAAAAGAAATCTGAAAATGGCACAGGTATTCGAAGTAAAGAAGTGATAGTTTCATGTTATAGAATCCAAGGCTGAGCCCAGATGCCCTCAGTGGTGAGAGAAAATCTGGGAGAGTGAATAGTGGGAGGGTGGATTTAGCCTAGAGGTGTCATCAGAACCTCTCTAGTGACCCCAAAACAAAATAGTGTAATTCCTTGATCTGAACAATTTACATTTTCTCATGTGTCCAAAGTGTAAATAAAAATGTCTTGTACATTTTGCTCTTTTTGTATACTCTAACCTACAATACAATACTGTGGGGGATACACGAACCTACACATGGGATAAAACTGCATGGATCTAATACACACGTACTCAAAGATACACACATACAAATGAGTACAAGGGAGTCAGCAATCCCTGAATCATATGGGTGGATTGGATCAATGTCAATAACCTTGTTATGACAGTGTACTAAAATTGTTCAAGGCATTATTATTATTCCTAATAGTGAACAATGGGAGAGTGTCTGTACTTTATTATAGCCACATGTGAAGCTGCCGATATGTCAAAGCAATTTTTTTTAAGTTACGGGCTTGTTATGCAAATACACCTTCAAGACAAGTCTCCTAAGCACCCACTTCAAACATTGTGGACCCTAACCCTTCTTATGTAGACATTCTGGAACTGATATCCTGAGCCCTGGACACTCGTCTCCTGCTGTAAACAATAATTTAAAGTGACTTTTAAAATATTTAAAATGAAATAGAGTAGTCTAAGAATGAAAAACCCAAGAAAAATCTAGAGCATTGAATTCAGCATTGGAATTAAAGCTGTTCAGGGCCACTGTGGGAATTTCCATGGTGGCTCAGATGGTGAAGAATCTGCCTACAATGCAGAAGACCTGAGTTCAATCCCTAGATCAGGAAGATCCCCTGGAGAAGGGAATGGCTACCCACTCCAGTGTTTTGCCTGGAAAATTCCGTGGACAGAGGAGCCTGGCAGGCTACAGTCCATGGGGTAGCAAAGTCGGACACGGCTGGACAGCTAATGCTCTCAGGGCCACTGTATTCCCCTTAATATTCTTTCTGAACTTGCTGTGGAATGGGTGGCACACAATTTTAGTCTTTAATGATTTTATAAAATTAAGAAAAAATAACTTCTTCTTTGCTCAATTTAGACTTCATTTTTCCTGACTGTTAATCTACATTTAAATATGATTTAGGGAGCTTGAGCCAAACTTCATAATCTCTACTAATGCACAAAGGCCAAAATAAAAAGGTAACTAGATCACCGTGTTGCATACTGTAGATACACTCATTGACTAGTAACTGTTTTAATAATCTTTTCCATCTCCTAAAAACTTGGGCTTCCCCCAAAATATAACCATTCTGTATTTCTGTGACTTCAATTTCATTTTTTTTTAATCAGGAAGACATAATATTGGACAGCTACAAAAAATATATTAGTCAGATGCTATTACAATTTCATACATACTATGGCAGTTTTTCTTATGTTTGTTCTGGGTCATTAATCATAACAGTAAATATAATACTCTGTATAGTCTCATTAATTGGCATTTTATGTTAATACTATTCAGCCTAGCCACAGGTTATAAACCTGTTTACTAATGTCATGCAGCTAAACATTTAGTTAAAACTGGAACTCCATGCATCATGTGATATTAGGAACCAAAATATGTAATGCTTTTGGGCCCTAATGTTAAGGCTAAAATCAGTCTTCAATTCAGTTCAGTTCAGTTCAGTCACTCAGTCGTGTCCAACTCTTTGCGACCCCATGAATTGCAGCACACCAGGCCTCCCTGTCCATCACCATCTTCTGGAGTTCACTCAGACTCACGTCCATTGAGTCGGTGATGCCATCCAGCCATCTCATCCTCTGTCATCCCCTTCTCCTCCTGCCCCTAATCCCTCCCAGCATCAGAGTCTTTTCCAATGAGTCAACTTTTTGCACGAGGTAGCCGAAGTACTGGAGTTTCAGCTTTAGCATCATTCCTTCCAAAGAACACCCAGGGCTGATCTCCTTCAGAATGGACTGGTTAGATCTCCTTGCAGTCCAAGGGACTCTCAAGAGTCTTCTCCAACACCACAGTTCAAAAGTATCAATTCTTCAGCACTCAGCTTTCTTCACAGTCCAACTCTCACATCCATACATGACCACTGGAAAAACCATAGCCTTGACCAGATGGACCTTTGTTGGCAAAGTAATGTCTCTGCTTTTGAATATGCTATCTAGGTTGGTCATAACTTTTCTTCCAAGGAGTAAGCGTCTTTTAATTTCATGGCTGCAATCACCATCTGCAGTGATTTTGGAGCCCCCAAAAAGAAAGTCTGACACTGTTTCCACTGTTTCCCCATCTATTTCCTATGAAGTGATGGGACCAGATGCCATGATCTTCATTTTCTGAATGTTGAGCTTTAAGCCAACTTTTCACTCTCCACTTTCACTTTCATCAAGAGACTCTTTAGCTCCTCTTCACTTTCTGCCATAAGGGTGGTGTCATCTGCAGATCTGAGGTTATTGATATTTCTCCCGGCAATCTTGATTCCAGCTTGTGCTTCTTCCAGCCCAGCATTTCTCATGATGTACTCTGCATATAAGTTAAATAAGCAGAATGACCATACACAGCCTTGATGTACTCCTTTTCCTATTTGGAACCAGTCTGTTGTGCCATGTCCAGTTCTAACTGTTGCTTCCTGACCTGCATACAGGTTTCTCAAGAGGCAGGTCAGGTGGTCTGGTATGCCCATCTCTTTCAGAATTTTCCACAGTTTCTTGTGATCCACACAGTCAAAGGCTTTGTCATAGTCAATAAAGCAGAAATAGAAGTTTTTCTGGAACTCTCTTGCTTTTTTGATGATCCAGCGGATGTTGGCAATTTGATCTCTGGTTCCTGTGCCTTTTCAAAAATCAGTCTTAAAAGTCCACAAATACTTTTAATAGTTACTTGTTTTTGATAAATCTTCTGCTAGCGTATGTGCAGCTGATAATGATCTGTTGTCATGGTAAGGCTTATTTTATATTCACAAATATTAACAAGATTTTATTTGGGGTCTCAAATAATTTACTTGTGCTAGTAACTTAGAAAAAAGAACAAGTTTGAATTTCATATCTTATTTCTCCACACCATTCTCAGAGTTCTTCATCGACTGGCATTATTTATTCATTGATTTCTGTGTGTGAAGAATCACACTGAGGATGATTTGGAAGTGAAAAAATGCTGAGATTAGGAAATGTAATAATGGTTCAGAATATTGACCACCAAGAGGTGGTAGTTTATCACTTGCTAGATGGCAATATAGAAAACAAATTCTGGGTAAGACTATGACTGCTGATCACAAGGAACTTATTATTAAAATGGCAGAAAGGATTAGCAAGAGTGTAATCAATTCTATCTCAGACATATGGTAATTACAAGTTACAGCTCCAAAGAAGGGCTATTTAACCATAGAGGACATGGGGCAACAGGATAAGGAGGGAGAAGGCCAGAGGGAGGAGAATGATAAGATAGAAAGGCCCTTGGGAGAGCCTTCATTTAAAAAGAGGAAGAGTTAACAATGCTTTCAAAAGAGAGCTATTGTCATTCAACTCCAGACCAAGCTGGGTGCAAGCAGATTCAGTGTTTGCAATGCAAGACCTGTATCTGTGCAGAATACATATAAGAAATACGGAGGCATGTTGAAGGTATGCATGTGTCTGTGAGCTTCTGTGTGCGTGCACATGTGTTTGTGTATCTGGTAACTCTCGAAAGTTAGGCTATTGAATTTAAAGTTACACATAAAGATTATTTTTTTCTTCAAGAAGCTTAAAACCAAAGCTATTTTGGAGACCTATGGTGTACAGTATAAGGGGAGAAAAAAAAAGTGTGAAAACTTGATTCAACAGGAAGGCAGTCAAGGATGCACTGGGTGAGTGTGTGTGTGTTTGTTTCAGCTTTAGATCTCAGAATATATGACACTGTCAAAAATAAATAATAAGGTCTCTGAGAAAGAAATATACTAGGAACTTTGTCAGTAGAGTAGCTAAAACATACAATATACAAAATGTGATTATAAAGTAAGAAAACTAATTCTCAGTTCAGTTCAGTCACTCAGTAAAGTGTCTGCCTGCAATGCGGGAGACCCGGGTTCGATCCCTGGGTTGGGAAGATCCTCTGGAGAAGGAAATGGCAACCCACTCCAGTATTCTTGCCTGGAAAATCTCATGGATGGAGCCTGGTAGGCTACAGTCCATGGAGTCGCAAAGAGTCGGACACTACTGAGCGACTTCACTTCTTACTTCCTTCACACTGAAGCATACCAGGCTTACCTACCTGTCCATCACCAACTCCCAGAGCATGCTCAGACTCATGTCAGTCGAGTTGGTGATGCCATCCAACCATCTCATCCTCTGTCTAAACTAATTCTAGAATCTATATATAATTTTTTTTTAATCTATAGTCACTTTGACAACTTAAACTCTATGCGGGTGGACATCTCTTTAGAAAATAGTTTTTTGAAAATACATATATGAAAAATATGCTGGTAAATCCTATTAATAATTGAACTGTTTTTTCTTTCTTTTCCTTTTGTTCTTTCCTTTTCTTCCTCCCTCCCCCACACCTCTCCTTTTCTCTCATTTTCTCCCTCTCTGTTTTTTGCATGTTTTATGAAGATTATTTTCCTATTTTGGTTTTTACAGCAAAATCTATAGGTTAGAACTATTTCTTTAAAAAGAATTGCCATTATTTACCATTTTTAGATGCAATTTAACTTCTGGTTGTGTGAGAGGGTAATTACATTTGGAGGAAGTAACTCTTTGCTTCCAAAGAAAAGTTTGCTGATGAAATAATTCTATAAAGTTAAAGGAACACATGACTATTAAAGCAATGAATAAACATTTGTTGAACATTTTTTACAGAACAGCCATGATGCACAGGGAAAATATCGTAAGCAGAATAGTTGTCTGCTCTCATGTAATGTGCCTCTAGCAACATATTCTGGATAATCCAAAATAAAAGATACAGTCTAGTATCTATTTTTAGAATTTGTAAATTGCTAGTTTTCTAAAAATTATCCCACTCTTTCATTGAATAAAATTAGACAGTGAAAAGAGAGATCAGAATTTTTTGGTTCACGCAACTATAGCCAAATATATCTCATGGGCAGAGGAGCCTGGTAGGCTGCAGTCTATGGGGTCACTGAGGGTCAGACACAACTGAGCTACTTCACTTTCACTTTCCACTTTCATGCATTGGAGAAGGAAATGGCAACCCACTCCAGTGTTCTTGCCTGGAGAATCCCAGGGACAGGGGATCCTGGTGGGCTGCCGTCTATGGGGTCGCACAGAGTCGGATGCAACTGAAGCGACTTAGCAGCAGCAGCAACACCAACCTATCATTAAAGAGCATGCAGGATTAGAACTCAGGATTAGAACTCTGTGTAGGTGCCTGCACAGAATTTTTTGCTTCTAGGAAGCATCTCCACCTGACTCCCATGTTTCCTGCCTAGGGCCCAACACTAGGCCATGTAATATCCTCTGGAGAAAAAGCAGCTCACTACCAGAGTTCATACTGGGAGACTGGATATTGATCTCTTTACTCACTCCATGCCACACTTACATGAAGTGCAGCTACTGGGTATAGCTGTTAAATGTGATATGTAGTCAGAATGCTTTTTATGATAGGGAAAAGCACTGAATCTCTGAGATCAGCCATAACAGAGATCTAAAGTGTATCTTCCAAACCACCAAAAAGGGAATATAGACATCATTTAATACAAACATTAGAAATTAAGTCTTTAAAACTTGCCTCTGGCAACTGGTTCTACCTCACGTGGCAATACATCACATAAGCTGAAGTGTTTTGGTGATGTATTGCTCTAATCCATCCCAGCAAGTGCACTCTGAGAGCATATTAGTGCAGTACATCATCGCTGGGGGAGACTGTGGTGCTCACATAGCAGTCTGGCCCAGAGGGTACAGAGCATCACTTCAGCCCTACTGCCAAAGCATGGGGATCCCCTGATGTAGCAGCTTCCCAGCAATCAAGGCCAGGATGTGTCACAATGTGTGGGCTCTGAAAAGAACCTAGGATTGCTGTTGGCTGTCAGCAAATGTTAAATAAAAGTCCAGAGGACTATCGTATCATCATCAGTGTGTTCAACAGCACAGTAGGATAATTCACTTTGTGTCATTCCCATCTGGAAACTACCCTTCTTGCTTGATTTTGCAGCTCAGAGGTTAAAGCGTCTGCCTGCAATGCGGGAGACCTGGGTTTGATCCCTGGGTCGGGAATATCCCCTAGAGAAGGAAATGGCAGTCCATTCCAGTATTCTTGCCTGGAGAATCCCATGGATGGAGGAGCCTGGTGGGTTATAGTCCATGGGGTCTCAAAGAGTTGGTCGGACACGACTGAGCAACTTCACTTTCTTTCACTCAGGGTGAAGTTAATATTTGGGTTTCTCTCCTGGGTAGATACTAGGAGACCTAAGAGAACTAGAGCAAGATGATGTTACAGTTTGATACTTCCTTTATGTATGCATCTAACCTCTTCTGTTTGAAGTTCATTTGATTTTGCCTGCATAGAAAACAAGACTTGGGAAATGATTTTTTTATTAGAGATATGCTGAACCATTCAATTTCTAAACTTGCAAACTGGAAGAGATTGAAAAGTCCTTGCAGACTGAAGCTTTTGGTGCATATCCAGAACTTCAGGTTGTTTTTCTCGACAAAAGCCAATATCTCAAGCAGTTTTGAGAGACATCATCTCACAATCATTTGATAACTTAAGTGAACGTGTAAGATATCCACCAGTTTACCCTAATGCTATTGGTTAGATGGCATTTTGGACTGCTTCCTTTTACTGACATTCTGTGTGCACAGCTTCTAATCTCTTCCTTGGTGTTTATTTATTGACCTACTAGAAGAAGAGATTAAAAAGTGGATTATTTTTTTAAGGTAAACACAAAACTTCTCTCAGTATATTAAGGCCTTATAAGGCCCAGTGCTATGGACACATATTAGGAGAAACCATTGGAGTCAGTTTTTGCCTATGTAACAACACAAGTAAAGGAAGTTTCAACAGGACATGTTATATGATAATATGATGCCATTATCTATACATATAATTCTTTCGGTAGCTTACTCACTGAATTTATAGTGGAATCACTTTTCATAAAATCCTGCTGCTGCTGCTGCTGCTGCTGCTGCTGCTGCTAAGTTATTTCAGTCGTGTCCGACTGTGAGACCCCATAGATGGCAGCCCACCAGACTCCCCTGTCCCTGGGATTCTCCAGGCAAGAACACTGGAGTGGGTTGCCATTTCCTTCTCCAATGGATAAAAGTGAAAAGGGAAAGTGGAATCCTAGATGACAGTTATTCTTTCATTGAAGATGCAGTGTCCTATATATTTCTTACTATTATATTGCATTTTATGGAACTCTACTCTTGCTAGATTTGCTCAAGCAGTGGGTGTTATCTTCTTGCCTTCAGGAAAGAGTTTATTAGGAGAGGTAACCCTTGTGCTTGATCTGTGACTTAATGACCAGTCATCTTTTATGTGCCCACTTAAACAGACATGCAGTTGAGAAAAATTACCTTGCTATTTCTTCCCCAGGATTTCAGAAGAAGCTTTCACATTCATGTGCTCTTACCTTTTTTACTTTGTACTTCACAAATTGTCCTGAGGCTTCCCTGACGGCTCAGTGGGTAAAGAATCCGCCTGTAGTACAAAAGATACAGGTTTGATCCCTAGGTTAGGAAGCTCCCTAACCTAGGAAAGCAGAAGGAAACAGCAACCCATTCCAGTATTATTGCCTGGGAAATCCCATGGACAGGGGAGCCTGGTGGCCTACAGTGGAAAGAGTCACAGAGAATTGGACATGACTAAGCATGATTCCTTTCCTTCATAAATCGTTCTATCCCAGGGTGCAGTGTAGTATGTGGAGGTTAGGAACTAAGAGTAAGGGTTGCATAGCCACATTGTCTGGGTCTCAGTCTTACTTCCACATACTAACTCTGTAACTGTGGCTTGGTTGGGCTAAGCCACTTCAGTTTTCTGACTATCAGTTTCTTTATGTATGAAATGAGGCTATCAGGAAAAAAATGAAATGAAAATATCCCTACAGAGTTCTTTGTGCAATGCCTGTGATCCACAGAAAGGATGCAATACATGGTAACTATTCTTGTTATGCAAATGAAAAACTCAAATTGTCAAGGAAACCTAAATTTACATCACTTTTTGGAAACTTTCTTACATCTTTTTGTGGCTTCATCTCCAATGACCAGCTGTTTCATTTTTTACCTTTACTTGCTGATAATATGTATAAAAATATAATCATATTTAATTGTGAACCTCTAAATGTAAACATACCTTCTATTTGTTTATATCTCTCACAGTCAAATTCAAAAATTATCACCATCATACAATTGTGGATGAAACATTCCCCATCCAGGTCCTTCTTCTGAGATGTAGGTGGCGATCCATATGTTTGACTTTAGATTCATAACATTATTTTTGTTTCTGTCTGTTTCTATTTCATCACATGCTAATCAGCTGTATATATTCCTAACTCCCTCTCTCAGGCTGGGAGCTCCTCAAGTCCAGAGACTGGAGCTTTTTATCATTCTGTCTTTAGGACCTGGTCCGGCCTCTGACACAAACTCCACATATTGAAGTTGTCTCCCCAAATATCCCCATACCTGATATGAATTTTAGATATGGCTATAATAATATATTTTAGATTCATCAGAAAAGTGCATTTGTACACTATCCAGTTCTTTATCAATTAAGCCAAAGCTAGAAATATTCCTGATGCTCCAGAGGAGGTAAGACAGCCGTTATCCTTGTTGATCAGATGAGAATATTAAAAAGGTACTTCCCGCAAGTCACACAATTAATGGCAGCACTGAAACTAGAACTGAAATTTCTCAGTACTTTAAAACTCATGCCAGTACCCAATAGGTTCTGCCTACTGAGAAAATGAATAAGCCTGAAGATTAATGTTGGATGGGGAAAAACAAAGTTAGCTTTAGTTTTTTCACAGAGCGTTCTGTTCCTCAGAGATTGTCAGAGTTTATTCATGTGTTAGAACTCATGTGTTGGGATTTAATGCTGTGTAATAGAATGAGCTTTGATTAGCTGTATGACTATCGGAAAGTTACTTAAACTCAGTTATAGCTTTGATTGCTATATCTGAAAATCGTATACAAAATGCCTGCCTTGGAGAATCAGTGCAATACTACTCATAATGGCTAGAATGCATACTGACTGGCACACACTGGGCATTAATCCGTGGTGGCTATTAATGATATCATTAACTAAGATTACCAACATCATCCTCATAGGATACTAGCTAAGTGAGGCTCTTTTAGTGAAAGAACACACTAAACATGTATTTGAAAAAGCAGAAAAGGCCAGATCAAACAAAAAAGACCCTAACATTTAAAAAAGAAAATAGTGTACAGTAAGTATATTATTTTTGCTCAGGGTGCATTGGAAACAATTTCTGGCAGCAGAATTTGCTGCCATGCCATATATATCAACCTGTCTCGTATGGACTATACATTGTAAGCATTAGAAAGCTTTAACTGTACAGCAAGCCTTGCTATTGCAGTATGATGTGGGTAGGAAGGAGATAAAAGTTTATGCAATTTAAAGAAGATATGCAGAGAAAAATTATTTTGGGGGGTACTAATCTTATTCTTAATTCCCACTCCTGGTGATGGTGGTTTGAGGGCAAGTGGTAGAGAAACATTCCAATTTTAGGTCATGCATTTTCCTATTTTTTAAAAGTATTTCTTTCATGTAAATATTCAGTCAACTCAGATTTCAAATTCTCTTAGGTAAAGGGAAATCTCTCTTTCCATCCCCAGGATCTGGAGGAGGGATTTCTGTTCTAAAGGCCTGCCTTGGTGTCAACCTTGGAATCCCTGAGATGTCCCCCGCTAGCCTGATCTCTGGCCATCCTTTGTGGACTAAGACATGGGTGGCCCTGGCTAGTGGTCCAGGAACTATGTGGGCAGACATCCTTCTGGACTTTGTCTTTTGCGTTGCCTTTAGATCCAAGATTCTTCAAGGCTCCTTGTCTGGGCTCCAAGCTTTTCCTTGTCCCTTGGTCCTCATACTATCTCTGGGCCCGACTGGAAAACCCAAGAACTTCTCTGCAACCTGCTGGAGCCTTTGAGTTTTCCCTCAGATATCCTCCTCTGCTGTTATCACCTCTGCTCTTAGGCCTTGATGGATAGAGCACTTTATCAAAATCAAGGCTTCTCTGAGAGGCTCTTATTACCTACCTACTCCCCCTCCCTCCCCCATCCAGGGAAGTGGAACACCAGCTCCAGTGGTTTCTGAATTCTCCAGTCTGGGTGTTTGTTCTTTAGGTTCAGCTCTAGTGGAGGAAAACAGTCACTCCATCTGCCTTCTTTCTCTTTATTTTCCTCTTTCTGTCCCTTCCTGCAAGCATCTGAATGTCTTTTCCTTCCTGTGTGGTGGGAACTTTCCCTGTTATTTGCTGCTCTGTGGTTTGTTCTTTGGCTCACAGGAACCTCCCCAACCCCACCCCCCGCACTGAAATGTTACAGAGCATAAATCCTTTTAGATGTTTACTTTTCCTCTCAAAAAATTGTGGCTTTTACAAAGAAACAGACAAACAAAAAATAACATTTATTTGATCATTTCACTGTGGAACTTTAAAAAAAGAGAGAGAAACTACCAGAACTACTGGTTTCTCAAATGTGTTCAGCCATAGTTTTAGTGGGTGGGGCAATATCAACAGACAGCATTAAAGAGAAATTACCCTAAACAAAAATACCCTGGAGAATTAGGAATTAAGATTACAAATGAGAAAATTACACAGGCTTACCCTCTAACAAATTTTATCTCCGCTGTGTCTAAGAATGTAAAATCCACTTCTCTTTTGGCCTTCTCAAGACGATACAGTATTCTTCAAATTCTTAAATTTATTGATTAAGTTTCCTTCTCTGTGTAAACATAATCTTCTAAATGAGTATTTATAATTTTACCTTTGAGAAGCAATCATCTATTACAGTTGTGCTTCCAATACTCTAATCATCACCATGGGAAACGTTTTATATTGTGATAATTTGAACCAATATCTCTTTTAGAGGCTTCCTGGTGTCAACTAGCTTCTTTAAGAAATAGACCCTAGATTTTATAGATAAAGTTATAATCAGTAAACCTATAATTTCCATTCCACTGTAGACATCCTGATTTCAGGTTTAAACTTAGGGCTGCCTCTTGAAGAGAATCTTAATTTGCTAATGCGTTTCTTATAATCTGGTCAAAATAAACTGAATGTTGTAAGTAATGATGACTGTCCTATTCACTTCTTTGATCCTCACCTCCCATACTCCTTATACCCTTGCTGATATTATATTAGTATGAAAAGTGTTACCACTACTGTCCTCATTTCGAACAGTTGCCAGGGAAAGCGTTTACATTATTTACAGGAGATAACCAACATTTTTTCCATCAATATTTATTCAACAAGTGCAGGGAGATTTACAGCTGCGTAGCACATGAAGTATGGTGCTAGAGTACACACCTCTCTCTGATCCAATCACAGAGGTGACCAAGCTACAGAAAATACTTTGATTTTAAAATCAGCGTGTATCTATGGCCCTTACTGTCCCTTTGAGTGTTCAGTAAGACTCAGCAACATATGAGCATTGTGAAAAACATCAATATTATAAATATCATAAAGAACACCATATCATAAATTTACCATAAAATGGATGTACTATAATAACATTATTGTGTAGGCTTTAATCTGTATACACTGTCTTGGAGAAACATACTTATTTATCAGCAGAATTCAATTACAAACTTGAATTGGAAACCATCTGCAGACCTTGTTCTAATCCTAGCTTTTCCTGTTGCTAGCTGCAGTACCTTGGACAAGTCCCACACCTGCTTTTTTACTTTGTATTAATGTCAGAGCTTCCCTGATAGCTCAGCTGGTAAAGAATCTGCCTGCAGTGCAGGAGACCTGGGTTCGATCCCTGGGTTGGGAAGATCCCCTGGAGAAGGGAAAGGCTACCCACCCCAGTATTCTGGCCTGGAGAATTCCATGGACTGTATAGTCTACGGGGTCGCAAAGAGTCGAACATGACTGAGCACTTTCACTCACTCAATATATTAGAATGTATATTAGAATACTTCTGAGCCTCCTGTCACTGGTCAACATGCTTATTTAGTGATTCTGTTTTTCCTGTAGTCTGCATGTGTTTTTTCTAATCTATCCATATTTTGTAGCTAGTTTTTTGTGACCTATGGGTTGCATGTACAACACAGTTGCCAGACCCTAGAGTTGCTTTCTTCAGATCAACCAGGGACCAAAACAAAGACTCAGGTGAGAAATTCATTGTGAGAGTTCTTAAATAAGTCGTGTGTGAATGAACACACTCACGAATCCACTAAAAGTTTTTCCTCAGTGATACTTTCCTTAGAAGATGATTTGATTTATAACATTTATAAGAAATGAATTCTGAATGGGATTATAAATTTCAACTAATGACATATAATTAATAGCCTTGACCTACTTAACCAATGCTATGGAAATGCCCAAGTTTTTTATGGATTAATGGCATTTATATTCTATTTATGGATTCTTCCCACCTCAGTACTCTACTGCCAGCCCATCTCCCAACCCTTCTTTCCTTCTGAAATACCATTTTCTCAAGAGCCTAGCCTGCTCTGTTTTGCTCCTCAAAGGTATTCCTACTTCAATACTGTCTCGTTAGGGACCTGAAAAAACATTAGTAGTAAATATTCTAATAAGACCGTTAACTTTTGTGTGTTTTGTAATTTAGTAGTAAATTAGATGATCTGAAATCTACATGTATGGACAGCATAAATTGTGTCAGTAACTCCTTAAAAGTGTCCATATAATAGATACGGTCTAAAGGCTTTACTCTAAATTCTTTATTCTTTTGTTTGTAATTCTTTACAGTGTTCTAATTTCTTCATGTAATTATAGTGCCACTGATCACAAAGAGATGAAGTTTATATAATATTATATTCTGTTTTTTTTTAATCTTCCCTTTGATCATACTGGCTGATTAATACAAGAATACTAGCTATACACCTATAAAAGCTAGCTTACCAGCAGTGACAAAAGCTAGGAGGCTGGATTCTGTTGGCCTTTCTGTGCCTATGAGATGTTGAATTAATGTTTCTTTATTCATCACTATTTTGAAAAAATCTTGAGTAAGCAGTCTGGTATATACTTTTGAACTATACATTGATTGGTGAATGTCAGAGATCTATTGTAGTTCTTCAGTTAGTATGTATGCCTCTCAATATGATTTCGATGACAAGCCATTGAAAAATATGTATGCTTTAAATTTTTTTCTAGTTTCTATGAAAGTTCACACCAGTATCTTTATTTTGAGGGTAATGATTATTAAAGTTGACCACACTGTAGGACTGAGTGGGTGTAGGAGCCAGATTATTTGGTCTTTGTGAACAGTATTGTTAAGAGCAAGGGCCTTAAAGAGACCATTTGGGTTTGAAACTTGTCTCCTTAGTTTCAGACCACGTGAGTTCAGTTTCCCCATCTGTAAGACAGAGACTCCATTTCTTTGTGTGGCCAGAATCATTGTGTGGTGTAGTTAGTTCCTCAGACATTGCCATCTAATGAATTCTGGGGCAGGGAGCCTGTTCCTCTGTCTCAGCAGGTTGTCCTGAGAATTAAATGAGTAAAGTGCTTAAAATATTGTCTGATTCAGTACTCTATAAGTGTTTTCTATTGTTATACTTTGGGTAAAACTGGTTTTATTAATGACTTGGATACCTGAAAAATTAATAGTGTATTCTGGTTCTAATTTTAATGATAGGTAATGATTTTTTTTCCCCATAACCACTACTGGTTACTGGCACTTGTTCTAATAAAAAATGTTTCCAACAGACTAAACTAGGGTCTTTAATCCTAGAAAAATACTGTATTGCGTTGTTGCACTAGGCTATATTGGAGCCTGAGGTAAAAGGAAAAATGAATAATTCTGCTCTTATTGTTCTTTAAAAGTTTACCAATTTGTTTAGCATAGATGTTTTTGCATTTTAAAAAAATATTGCATTGAAATATTATTTGTCATGATCACTGAATTTTTAGCATCCTTCCCTCCCACCCCCACCTGCCTTATATTTTGCGTCCAAGATAGCTCTCAGTCACCTCACCCACTTCAGCCTAGTTCTGGCCCTGCTGTTCTGGCTTCATCTGATGTAATGAAAACAGTTTACATGTGGTTAGCACATCATTATTTTATTGCTGACTCAGGGTGGAGGCTATCATAGCCAAATCTAAATCTAAACCCTGGAAACTGGCCCTTAGAATGCCATTCCTACTAATACTAAATCTCATTTTTTTCCACTTTCAAAGTAACTTAGAAAAATCTCAGTTTATGGAATCCTGAAATTTCAAAGCAAGTTTTGTCCTCATTTGAAAACATGGTCAGGCAATTTGCTCTTAAGAGTGAAATGTGCTCAAAATAAGTGTGACACCAAATCAGAGTGCCATAGGGCAATAGGTCAGCCATGTGAACAATAATTATCCTAAACTCAAGGGAGAAAGAGAGTGGGATGAAACCCAGGGGGATTTTTTTTTTTTTTAACCAGTAGTATTAAGAGAAACACAATTAGTCAGATGAGCCTCTTTGTGAAAGAAAAGGCATAAGGTGTGTCATTACTTATTGATGATGAGATTGATGGTGCTGGCTAAGTACACAGGAACTCATCCAATATCCTGTGGGATAATGGGGAGCATGGGCTAAAACCACACACAAGTTTGGAAGCAAATAACTGTTGAGTTGTACTCCTGCTTAGTCACCTGTTAATATTAGCTGTGCAGTTTGGACTAGATACTTAAATTCTCTGAGCCTTCATATGCCTATATTACTAGACTGTCATGAGAATAAGAGTTTATTTAAGTAGCTAAAAAGGCACGGAGTATGTAGCAGAAGCTTTTATGAATGATTCCTGGTGTTATTATAATTCACATTAATATTATGTCAAGCAACATACTAGCTAATCAAGGGATAAGGAGAGAGCTCAGTGAATAGGCCCAAAGAGGAGGATGTGCTCAGTCACTGAGTTGTGTCTTTACAACCCCATGGGCCATAGCCCACCAGAATCCTCTGTCCATGGAATTTTCCAAGCAAGAATACTGGAGCAAGTTGCCATTTCCTACTCCAGGGGATCTTCCTGAGCCAAGGATAGAACCCGTATCTCTTGTGTCTCCTGCATTGACAGGTGGAATCTTTACCATCATGCCACCTGGGAAGCCAAAAAGCAGAATACATGTCCATATGAGACACCTGAGAGCTGGCCAACCTAGGGTAAGATGTGGCCAGCCCTCTTAATTTCTAAATAAAGCAAGAAAATGGTAAGAAAGGTAAGGGAGCCAATCAGATAAGAAGCCAGGCTTCTGGTTGCTGAAGAACACAGGGAGCCTTCAGCAAACCAGTAGAGAAAGAGAGAGCCTGGCTGACTCAAAATTTTCCCCCAGAGAGGGAAAGGGATTGGGAGCTGGGCTGGCGAGTGCAAAAGATTGAAGGAGAGCTGATATCAGAGCTGTGTGGGTGGAGATGACTGCAGCAGGCCTTTATTATACACAAGCCTCAGCACATGCTTAGAGTAATAATTTGTAGGCTGGTGCTGTTCATCTTAAGTTGCTGAAAGATACTTACATTCTCTTTGTTTTCCCAAATTAGTGTTTATTTTAAAAAAAAATCTTCCTGTATCATAGTTGCATATTCATTTTGTAGAAGAGTTGAGTAAAAACAAAATGTATCTTTTAGTGGACTTGGGACTTTCCAGAGCCCAGGTGACATTTCAGGGTATCTTCCTGCTCCAGTCCTTAGAGAAAACATTTCTGTTAGGCAGTGCTTATCCAATGTCTAGGAACCTCGCTGAATCATTAAAAAAATTCAACCATATGGACATTTGATCTAGGATACACAGTTTTTAAAAAAATCAATTACTGATTAGTCCTTCATCGAAATGAGTAAACTGAGTATATCTTTCAAGTATATTCTCCAGGGCTTAGTGTCTCAGATGGTAAAGAATCTGCTTGCAGTGTAGGAGACCCAGGTCTGATCCCTGGATCAGGAAGATCCCCTGGAGTAGGAAATGGCAACCCACTTCAGTATTCTTGCCTAGAAAACTCCATGGACACAGGAGCCTGGCAGGCTACAGTCCATGGGGTCTTAAAGAGTCGGACACGACTGAGCGACTAATGCATCTTTCAATAACGTAAGCATAGGTTTAGATGGATCTCCTTTAGGAGGGAACATGTGAGAAATTACATGACTTCATCTTTTTTTTTTTTTTTTAGCAAATAATGAATTTTCCAATCAATCAACAAATTTAAGTATATTGTCATCCTCCAAAGTGAGGAGATTCCATTCTCATTTCTCCCCGAGAATTGTGAAGCATTTCCCCTCTTCCATTCACAGGCCACCTGAGACACTTGGATCCAGGATTTGTTTAATCCTCCACACCAAAGTCAGTTTTCCTTGGGTTATATGTGACTTTGGTCTTTGTATTTTGTATTTTAGTGAATTTTTCTTGGCAAAGATGCTGCTCTGCCTGGGAACTGATTGAGCTTCCGTAGAGCCAATATGTTTCTCAGTTCTCCAATTTAAATGCTGCCAAAAATTTCCTAACGTGTGCCATGAGAAATTCAGCAGCACATAAAACCCCATTCATTAAGTAAACAGTTAACTAAGCAACCCTTGGCAAAAGCCACAACCCATCTGACATTTGAAGCATTCGGGATCGTCCCAAGGAAATAATTAAAGAAGGCATTAAGAAGAAATACCCCCATGCTTAGCAGTCATAATTGAAAAAAATAACTGTTCCCAACCTGGGGTCTGTATACTTTTTAGTGTCTTTAAAATTAAAAATGAAGAGTGGTTGCATACGCTTAATATTTCAATATACCTGGGAAAGGCTACATACTTACCATGCTTAGCATAAGCTAAATTAAAAATTTGCATAGGCTATCGTTTGATCAGTTTAGTGGGATTACAGGGGCTGTCATGTTTTTCACTGACAATTTTTTTAAAAAATCAAACATTTCCTTAATAAATACTATTTATTTAGTAGAGGAAAGTTCTCAAAATGTACATTCGTGGGAGATAAGAAATAGGGGTAGAAATTTGGGAAATATTTATTCTTTTTTCTGTTTTTTGGCCATACTGCGTGTATCTTAGCTCTTAGTTCCCTGCCCAGTGGTCGAACATGTGCCCCCTGCAGCGGAAATGTGGCGTCTTAACTACTGGACACCAGGAAAGCCCTGGGAAGTATGCATTAAAATGAGATTTGAGAGTGATTAATTACTTCACAGAAATTCTTTGCTTTTTAGAGAAGTAGCACCCATTTTCTTTTAATGACAAGCAAGCCCCTCTAAAAATTTAAAGTCATAACTTCTAAGATCTTACACAGCACCATACTAGTAACAATAGTAGCTACTCTTTATTTACTCAGTGCCCACAACCAAACACTTAGTACTCTATATGCTTAAAGAATACTCTAAAATGAGTATTAACCTTGCACGATAAAGAGGGAAACTACTTCGAAGAGACTAATGAACTTGCCCAAGGCAGTGTAACTAGTTAAGTAACACAGCAAGTCTGGAATCTACAGCCATATGAATCTATATCCATATCTATATATCATGCAATGCATTGCCTTCATCAGATATTGTTAAATTTGCAGAAGAGACTTGCACAAAATTTCTCAGGAACAAGTCTACTTTGCAAAATCTTTTCATCTCAGGTGCTAAAAACAACAACTTTGGCTGCCTTAAATGTCAGCTTACTCTGTTTTATTTGAGGTTTCTCAGGTAGAGGTGTGATTGAGAAGTAAAACCTGGCAGCCAGAGCCAAAAAGGGGACTCACACAACTTAAGTAATCATAAATTAGATGACTAGCTGTTGAAATTTGGGAGGCTTAGTTGAGTCCCACAGTTTTTATTGCTGAAGGAAACTTAACTACCATAAAAACAGTCCCATGGAAAGGAAACAAAACAAAGAAAAAAGCATGTATTCCTGGTTATGGAGACAAGCAATTCAGATTCTCCCCTGTCCTATGCTTACTGGTTCCACACTAGCTGTGTGTCTTTGGACAAGTGGCCTTGCTTCTTGAAGAGAGCCACATTAAAATGGAGTCAAAGGGCGCTTTGCCTTCCCCTGCACTGATAGTCATTCACCTGGTCGTCCTCCAGACATCCTTGATGGACTTACAACACACTCTTCATACCAGAACCTTATGACTGTTGGAAAAGAATTGGTGTGCTTATAACTACATTCACTGTTTCTTTTTTTCTGATTTTCTCTCTGTAGTTGTATATCTACCCTCTAGCTAACAAATGTAATTTTCTGGCATGAGGCCAGATTCACTGATGTGTTCAACTCAAAATTATTATAATCACTTATGAATAATAACTTTACAAATAAACATAATAACAGGTATGTAATTCTAAGCAAGATGTAATTTCCTCTTACTAGTCAAGTCTCTTTAAGTGAGTTTGAATAAGTAATTTACCACCAGCTTAGACTTGCTACCTTTCAGAAAACGTCAATAATTCTGTTGCATATATTTATCTTATTGATGCAGAAAACAAGAACCTCTGTATGATACAAAAATATAATATGAGAATAATTAATGTAAATGACTTTGTAGGAGGGGCATAAATTATATTAGCATATTATAAAGCTATGATAATTAAATGAAGTAGAACTGGATTGAGGAAAAAAAAGAAAGAGATCAATAAAACAAAAAAAAATGCTAGGAATAGAACTTGTATATATAAGAATTTAATGTGTGGTATCTAAGCCTTACAAATCATCAGAAAGAGAATTATTTAACAGTTGTGCTGGTTCATATAAAGACCTATTTGGGTATGGGGACTCAGTTTGGATTTTCACCTTAAACGAGAAGACAGATATTTGCAAAAAGAAAAATTTATACACAAATGTATAAAGTTAAGTAATAAATATTTAACGTGACAATGGATTTATCAAGTCTCTCTTGGTGGAGGATTTTCTAAGCTAAAAAGTGATAAATACAATTAAAAAAATGGTAGTAGATGGAAATGTTGACACTTTGGCATATCCAGAACACTGGCACACAATGTCACCGTAAGACAGTGGGGAAAGACAGACTGTGTCTAATAAACGGTATTCATGAATGCAGTGAACATATACTAAATGGTACATTATATACTAATGGCCACCCCCTTCAGAAAAATGTAAAATTAAATGATGGAGGGAGACTCACTGAGCTCAAGAGGGTAGAGACACAAAAGAACGTGAGTTGGTTAATCTATGCATAACATTTGGTGCCAGGATTTTAGTATTATCAGTTTGAAGCTACCATTTTTGGTTGATGGGAAGAAAGTTTCCCTTGGCAGGGGGCGGGGGGTGGGGAATGTGGCTACCTTCTCCTCATTGAGACTGGCAGACGATTAAAAAAGTCTTTTGGATAAAGCAGACATGCATTGCCCTTATTAGCAGCATCTGCTGGCTTGGAATAGAAGCTTTAAACCCTAATTTACAGTGTGTTACATTCTGCAAGATCATGAAAGACTGAGGTTGAAAATGTCTTCATCACTTAGTTGCAAAATAACAGTAAACATTGCAAGTTTATTGTTTCTAGTTAACTTTTTCAGTGTCTTTCTAACTTCCATTAGTAGGGGAAATAACTGCAAGATGTTTTCCCCTCAGGACTTTTATTTTTATATTTGAGCAGGAGCTTATTGTGAAGCTAATGCAGTTTTAAAGTTAGAATTGCCTTTAAATCAGTTACGATTCCCTTTCTGCCATATTGCTGAGAAGACAGCTGCTCTTTATTTGTAATTGCTCAAGGGCCTCTGATGAGCCTGCGCCTATGGGATAAATGGTTTGTGGTTCTATTTATTTATTTATTTTTAGCAAAGGTTTTTGAAAGAGCCCTGAACACTAAAGTTCCCAATCCTTGCTCATGATCAGAGCTTAATGCTAACTGGAACAATCCCTTGGTTTTTCTGAGCCCTCAGTTTGCCTGTGTGAATGCTCGGTTGCTCAGGCATTCAGTTGCGTCTGACTCTTTGTGACCCCATGAACTGTAGACCACGGGGCTCCTCTGTCCTTGGAATTTCCCAGGCAAGAATATTGGAGTGGATTGCCATTTCTTCCTCCAGGGAACCTCATTGTACTCATCTGAAAAAGAGGATCCATCTAGTTTTCACCTTTTTTTTTTTTTTGAATCAGCATGTCAAATCTCATGTTACTGACTATTGTGCTTCATTATATATATATATATATATATATATATATATATATTTTTTTTTTTTTCCCCAAAGACATTACTGAGTTACTGAGTCTATTTTAAGAAAAAGAGACATTCCTATTTAATGGAACTCTTTCCACATTTAATGGAGTAGTTTTGCCACATACCCATATGCCACTAAAAGCTTCATTAAATAGAGCTGTTAACCCAGGGACATCACAGTCTTTTAGCTCCTCTTTTAACCCCTACGGCTAACTTGTACAGATGGCATCCACTGTTGACTACTGAATTGAGGTAGTTTACTGATGGTGGAATGACGGAAGGACAAAGCAAGAGGATTTTTCTTTTCCTTCTTTTCACGAATAAGATGTATTTGGTGATGCTTATTTGGAACTAAGCAAAAAAAAAAAAAGGTTTCTTTCCTTACATTGCTTAAACAAAATATTTTTTATCTATATTTCAGCTAATTTTTGGTTTCAAATTAAATAAGTCATATGCCTTTTAAAAAATTTCTTCACCATTCTGTTTTTTATTCTTTCTAACACAATTCAGGATTTCTTTTTTAAATTTAATTTAATGTGTTTATTTTTGGCTGTGCTGGGTCTTTGCTGCTGTGTGGCCTTTTCTCTAATTGCAGAGAGCAGGGTCTACGCTTTAGTTGCAGTGGCTTCTCTTGTTATGGGAGCATAGGTTCTCAGGCATGTGGGCTTCAGCAGTTGCGTCATGTGGGTTTAATAGCTGTGGTTCCAAGGTTCCAGAGCACAGGCTCAATAGTTGTGGTGCCCAGGCTTAGTTGCTCTTCAACATGTGGAGTCTTTCTGGATCAGGGGTTGAAGCTGTGTCTCTTGCATTAACAGGTAGATTCTTCGTATGTCTTTACTGAGAAATGATGTTATTGAAATCTATTTTCATGTTCCATAATTATTTTATTATTATTATTATAAAATATTTATTTTGGTGTGAGGAGTATTGATTTAGTCAAACATTTTATGGGCATATCATCTCTAAATAGGATTAAACAATGGGAAAAAAAAAAAAACCCAGCAATTCCTACCCCCTCAAGCCCCTTTTACCTTTCAAAATGCTTTATGTAACTCTTCTTAAGACTGAGTTTCCTCAACATGAAGTCCTATTTTTTTTTTTTTGGTGCTTTATTTTTTTATTTTTTTTCTTTATTTTAATTTACAATACTGTATTGGTTTTGCCATACATTGACATGAATCCACCACGGGTGTACATGCGTTCCCAAACATGAACCCCCCACCCACCTCCCTCCCCATAACGTCTCTCTGGGTCATCACCGTGCACCAGCCCCAAGCATGCTGTATCCTGCGTCGGACATAGACTGGCGATTCGATTCTTACATGATAGTATACATGTTACAATGCCATTCTCCCAAATCATCCCACCCTCTCCCTCTCCCTCTGAGTCCATTATACACATCTGTGTCTTTTTTGCTGTCTTTCATACAGGGTCGTCATTGCCATCTTTCTAAATTCCATATATATGTGTTAGTATACTGTGAGGTATGGAGCTAAACTGTACAGGGCTTGTACATCTCCTACACTTTCCTTGCCATCTGCTACCCTTTCTCTGATCTGCTCCAAATACACGAGTCCCTGCACCTGGCTGTGTATCTGCCTCAGTGGATGTATTCAGATTTTAGACGAAAACTTCAATGGTGTGACATTCTCAGAAAAGCTAAAATCCTATTAGTCCCTTGATAAGTTAAAAAAATAAAGCAAGTTCTCTGCTAGGGTCTTTGTGTGAGAAAGCCACTAAAGCGTAAGAAACTTGATCTCAGGTAGATGATAGGATAATAATGAATACAATCATTTAAAAAATGTGATCATCACACCCCTTGCCTTTACTTTTTCTTATAATTATCTCTTCCTGCTGGTAGGAACACTGAGGGGAGCCTGTTTTTTGTTTTTGTTTTTAATCTAAATTGTAAGACCTTTTTTTTGGGAGGGGGGGTGTTTTAACCCTTCCTTTGGAACGTGCCAAACTTATATAAGTGCTAAAATTTGTTTTTAGGCCAAGACATTTTGACCCAAGACCTTGAGTAAGACTATTTGTATATTTTAGCCAAGAACTCTCTAATTTCTTAAATTATTAAATATTTGTATTTAATATACAAAATATTTGCATTTACTATGGATTATTACATTAAATATTTATCTTAATGTAAATTAAAATTATTTAATGCATACTAATGTATGTGTGTTTATTTTGATGTATATGTGGTATATATACATCATATACATCATGGGCTTCCCTTGGGCTTCCTTTGTGGCTCACCTGGTAAAGAATCCGCCTGCAATGCAGGAGACCTCGGTTGGCAAAATTCCCTGAAGAAGGAAATGGCTATCCACTCCAGTATTCTGGCCTAGAGAATTCCATGGACTATATAGTCCATGGGGTCGCAAAGAGTTGGACACTTTTGAGCAACTTTCACTTTCATACATATATAATGTCTACTTATCTATTAGAGATGTACAGTCTATTTTAATATATGTGTATATTTTTTCTGGACATCAGTGATAGCAGATTTAATGTGTATTACATTTAAACACATTTATACTGGGGAATGTATACTCTCTGTGTGTGTATGCATCCACATATAGTTTATACATCACCTGTATATATATATGTGTGTGTGTGTGGTAGATATTCAAGATAAATTAAACTGCTTTATTCTCAGTGGTCCAAGATTTATTGGACTGAGGGTGTGCAAAGGGAAGTGATTAAACTAATCTTCCTCAATACCTTGCCTAACAAGTACTTATCTGATTAAACTGAAAGTGCAGGGATTGAAAAATCATTTCAAAATAATAAATAAGTTAATGTTAGGGATGAAACTTGTGATGCAGTTCATGTCCTTTTCCTAACTGTTTCTTATCTAGGTCTTGGCAAAACAAATGACATTTATCCCTTAGTTGCCTGAGTGGTCCTTATACTGTTTGTTCACTTACTGGCTAACTCTTGGTTGTATTTTGAAATGGGCATATTGTTGTAAGTAGATGCTGCATGGACAGATCACAGATAGGAGAAAAGAAGAATTAACTTTGGATGTTGGAAGTATTCTTTTTCTTAATAGAGTAAAAATAGTAAGTGCATTTAAAATGAACAAATAAAAAGTAAAACTGAAACAGTCTCAGATTAATTCTTAAACCTCCTGGACTTTTAGAATATATTCAATCATCCCTATCCATGAGTTCTGTACCCAGAGATTCAACAAACCAAAGATGAAAACTATTCAGGGAAAAAAATACCAGAAAGTTCCAAAAATCAAAACTTAACTTTGCCATGCACTGGCAAAATTTACATAGCATTTACATTCTATTAGGCATTATAAGTAATCTAGAGATGATTTAAAATATATGGGAGGATGTATATAGCTTATGTGCAAATGCTATGCCATAAGAGACTTGAACAACTGTGGATTTTGATATGGGGTCTGAGGAGGCCTTACAAATAGCTGTGAAAAGAAGAAAAGCGAAAAGCCAAGGAGAAAAGAAAGATATAAGCATGTGAATGCAGAGTTCCAAAGAATAGCAAGGAGAGATAAGAAAGCCTTCCTCAGCGATCAATGCAAAGAAATAGAGGAAAACACCAGAATGGGAAAGACTAGAGATCTCTTCAAGAAAATTAGAGATACCAAGGGAACATTTCATGCAAAGATGGGCTCAATAAAGGACAGAAATGGTATGGACCTAACAGAAGCAGAAGACATTAAGAAGAGGTGGCAAGAATACACAGAAGAACTATACAAAAAAGATCTTCACGACCCAGATAATCACGATGGTGTGATCACTCATCTAGAGCCAGACATCCTGGAATGTGAAGTCAAGTGGGCCTTAGAAAGCATCACTACGAACAAAGCTAGTGGAGGTGATGGAATTCCACAGGAGCTATTTCAAATCCTGAAAGATGATGCTGTGAAAGTGCTGCACTCAATATGCCAGCAAATTTGGAAAACTCAGCAGTGGCCACAGGACTGGAAAAGGTCCGTTTTCATTCCAATCCCAAAGAAGGGCAATGCCAAAGAATGCTCAAACTACTGCACAATTGCACTCATCTCACACGCTAGTAAAGTAATGCTCAAAATTCTCCAAGCCAGGCTTCAGCAATAGGTGAACCATGAACTTCCAGATGTTCAAGCTGGTTTTAGGAAAAGCAGAGGAACCAGAGATCAAATTGCCAACATCTGCTGGATCATCAAAAAAGGAAGAGAGTTCCAGAAAAACATCTATTTCTGCTTTATTGACTATGCCAAAGCCTTTGACTGTGTGGATTACAACAAACTGGAAAATTCTGAAAGAGATGGGAATACCAGACCACCTGACCTGCCTTTTGAGAAACCTATATGCAAGTTAAGAAGCAACAGTTAGAACTGGACATGGAACAACAAGGTGAATTCACTCAGTCATGTCCAACTCTTTGCGACCCCACGGACTGTAGCCTACCAGGCTCTTCCATCCATGGGATTTTCCAGGCAAGAGTACTGGAGTGGGTTCTGGTTTCAAATAGAAAAATGAGTACATCAAGGCTGTATATAGTCACCCTGCTAATTTAACTTATATGCAGAGAATATCATGAGAAACGCTGGGCTGGAAGAAACGCAAGCTGGAATCAAGATTGCCGGGAGAAATATCAAGAACCTCAGATCTGCAGATGACACCACCCTTAGGGCAGAAAGTGAAGACGAACTAAAAAGCCTCTTGATGAAAGTGAAAAGTTGGCTTAAAGCTCAACATTCAGAAAATGAAGATCATGGCATCTGGTCCCATCAATTCATGGGAAATAGATGGGGAAACAGTGGAAACAGTGGCAGACTTTATTTTTCTTGGCTCCAAAATCACTGCAGATGGTGACTGTAGCCATGAAATTAAAAGATGCTTACTCCTTGGAAGGAAACTTATGACAAACCTAGATAGCATATTCAAAAGCAGAGACATTACTTTGCCACCAAAGGTCCGTCTAGTCAAGGCTATGATTTTCCCAGTGGTCATGTATGGATGTGAGAGTTGGACTGTGAAGAAAGCTGAGCACGAAAGAATTGATGCTTTTGAACTGTGGTGTTGGAAAAGACTCTTGAGACTGCAAGGAGATCCAACCAGTCCATCCTAAAGGAGATCAGTCCTGGGTGTTCATTGGAAGCACTGATGCTAAAGCTGAAACTCCAATACTTTGGATACCTCATGCAAAGAGTTGACTCATTGGAAAAGACTCTGATGCTGGGAGGGATTGGGGGCAGGAGGAGAAGGGGACAACAGAGGATGAGATGGCTGGGTAGTATCACCAACTCTATGGACATGAGTCTGAGTAGACTCCAGGAGTTGGTGATGGACAGAGAGGCCTGGCATGCTGCAGTTCATGGAGTCGCAAAGAGTTGGACATAACTGTGTGATTGAACTGAACTGAACTGAACTGAAGGGAGGAGTGTTTTGGAACCAATCCCTTGCAGATATCGAAGGAGGACTGTGTGTCTATATATGTATATATATTTGTACATATTATATCCTAAAAGACATAACTGTTTAAAACCCACAGTATAGTCACAGAAATAGAAAAATAAGGCCCTCTGCTTATACTGGGTTTGAAGAGACATTTTATAGTCACGTGAAAAAATCCCTCTACTTAATTGTGATATTTGATTCATTTAAAGTTATTTTAATCAGGACAAATGAAAGCAAAAGTACTATTTTGTTGTCTTTTTTTAGACTAATCCATGTAATTTATATCAAGGTCATCCCTTTGCATGGTGGCAAGTGGCTGTTTGATTGTGTAACTCTTACTTTGCGACTATCAAAAACTAAGTGAAATTTCCTGCTGAGACAAAAACAAAGTTTGAAATTAATGTCTTTAGATATTCGAACACTGAGTATTTGACATGGTCATGATGAAAAACATTCAATGAGCTCGATACCTCTAAACATTTATTGATAAAATTGTATATTATTCCCTATCTCCTAGGATACTTCTGAGGAGTATACGTAATATGTCCATGCATCTCATAACATGACCTGGCAGAAAGTAAACCCTCCATAAATCTGAACTGATTCTTCTTGAAGTGGAGATGTTGGTGCTGGTGGTTGTGGTGATAGTTTGATGCCTGAAACTCCTTTTTACGAGTGAAAGTGAAACTCCCAGGATCATCAGTTTCCTGTGTAAACTTCCTGGCTGAGAAATCTCATCTTTAAAGAAAGCCTTTGGTGTATTTTACAATAGGGCTATCAGAATTAAAAAGAAAGCCCTAATCTGCTTTGACCTCTTTGATCCTGCTGGTTACAACTCTATTAATTACTTTAATGCACTGGCCAGTCATCTACCATGTGTCTTGTTAACTATTACCCTTGTTATTACACTTATATTGTACAACTCCATTAATTCAATGTAAGAATGATAGTACTGTTATTCATAATGATAACCACATAAATAAGAGCAGCTGCTATTTATTTTAGTACTTACTCTGTGCCAGGCCCTGTTCTTAGCACATTAATTGAGCTATTATTCACTTTTTACAATAACCCTAATGTGGTAGATATTATTATACCATTTTACAGATAATATTGAGTCTCTTAAAGGTTAAAGGGCTTCCATAAAGTTACAGGATTACAAGAAGGTGGGCTGGAATTCTCTCTGAGATCTGACTTGAGAATCAGATTCTTAAACTGCACTTGTGATTAAAGAGAAAAAAAAAAAAAAAACTTAGATTACAAGGAGTCATTCCTGTTCTTTCAAAGAGGGCCCTGTCAGAGTCTAGATCTCTGCATAGAACTTCAACTCTGACTATAGTGCTCATTTCACAACCCCTACTACTCTGATAGTTAATGTATGAAAATCCTTGATCAATGCCTGTTAATTTATTTGAGCACCATTAAGATTTTTAAACTAAAATATATTGATAACAACAACAGTAGAAGTCATAATTTGAGTGGCAAACATATTTTAATGATCTGCTTATTTCATGCATGTATCCTCATGTAGAAAGAGATTTATGTATCCGCCAATATCTTCAACATCATCTGTACAAACATTTGATAGATAGAATTCTTGAGGCATGTCTGTGTACCTAAAGATGTGGTGAACATTCTCTTTACTAATGGATTAGAGTTTGACCAACCTAGACAGCATATTAAAAAGCAGAGACATTACATTGCCAACAAAGGTCCATCTAGTCAAAGCTGTGGTTTTCCAGTAGTCATGTACGGATGTGAGAGTGGGACTATAAAGAAAGCTGAGCACCAAAGAATTGATGCTTTGGAACTGTTCTGTTGGAGAAGACTCTTGAGAGTCTCTTGGACTGCAAGGAGATACAACCAGTCCATCCTAAAGGAAATCAGTCCTGAATATCTTTGGAAGGACTGATGCTGAAGCTGAAACTCTAATACTTTGGCCACCTGATGCAAAGAACTGACTCATCAGAAAAGACTCTGATGGTGAGAAAGATTGAAGGCAGGAGGAGTAGGGGGACGACAGAGGATGAGATGATTGAATGGCATCACCGACGTGATGGATATGAGTTTGAGTAGGCTCTGGGAATTGGTGATGGACAGGGGGTTCTGGTGTGCTGCAGTCCATGGGGTTGCAAAGTCGGACATGACTGAGCAACTGAACTGACTGACTAGAGTTTGATACAGCTCAGAATAGGGAACAATATCTTGGCATCAAAATCACAACCAGGAGATCCAAACAAAGAGAAGGAGCAATGGGGCATCTTTTACCTCTGCCCGGAATTGCAGAGACTGAGGGGGAAAAGCTCAAGGACTTAAGGATTTAACATTCCTTTCCTTTTTGGGGGTCTGATTTATAAATTCCTGACCTTCAACGTGGGATAGCTCCTCTACGCCCTCCTGTGCCTGCGCAGCCACCGCTCCTCGGGTTGTTCTTCCTGGCCTCGGGCGTGGGTGGCTCCTCCCAGCTGCCACCCGTGGCCTCAGGCTCGGGGTGGCTCTTCAGGGTCACCACCCCTGGCCTCGGGTGCGAGGTGACTTCTCCCGGCCGCCCCTGACCTCGGACACGGGGTGTCTCCTCCCGGCCTCCACTGGTCTCGGACTTGGGGTAGCTCCTCCCAGCCGCCTCCCTGACCTCGGACGCGGGGTGTCATGGAACAACAGACTGGTTCCAAATAGGAAAAGGAGTACATCAAGGATGTATATTGTCACCCTGCTTATCTAACTTATATGCAGAGAACATCACGAGAAACGCTGGACTGGAAGAAACACAAGCTAGAATCAAGATTGCCAGGAGAAATATCAAGAACCTCAGATATGCAGATGACACCACCCTTATGGCAGAAAGTGAAGAGGAGCTAAAAGCCTCTTGATGAAAGTGAAAGAAGAGAGCGAAAAAGTTGGATTAAAGCTCAACATTCAGAAAATGAAGACCACGGCATCCGGTCCCATCACTTCATGTGAAACAGTAGAAACAGTGTCAGACTTTATTTTGGGGGGCTCCAGAATCACTGCAGATGGTGATTGCAGCCATGAAATTAAAAGACGCTTACTCCTTGGAAGAAAAGTTATGACCAACCTAGATAGCATATTCAAAAGCAGAGACATTACTTTGCCGACTAAGGTCTGTCTAGTCAAGGCTATGGTTTTTCCAGTGGTCATGTATGGATGTGAGAGTTGGACTGTGAAGAAGACTGAGCGCCAAAGAATTGATGCTTTTGAACAGTCGTGTTGGAAAATTGAGAGTCCCTTGGACGGCAAGGAGATCCAACCAGTCCATTCTGAAGGAGATCAACCCTGGGATTTCTTTGGAAGGAATGATGCTAAAGCTGAAGCTCCAGTACTTTGGCCACCTCATGCGAAGAGTTGACTCATTGGAAATGACTCTGATGCTGGGAGGGATTGGGGGCAGGAGGAGAAGGGGACGACAGAGGATGAGATGGCTGGATGGCATCACGCACTCGATGGACGTGAGTCTGAGTGAACTCCGGGAGATGGTGATGGACAGGGAGGCCTGGCGTGCTGCAATTCATGGGGTCACGAAGAGTCGGACATGACTGAGCGGCTGAACTGAACTGATTTATAAATAAGAAACTGAGACAGAGACAGGTTAGGCAGCCTGACTTAAGTAAAAGCTTTGTGTTTAAACTGAGTCTATCCAGACTACCAAATTTTCGTCCTTCTTTAGCCCATTTATTTTTCCTGCCTTTTTAAGATTATTATCAAGATGAAATAAAATACTCAGTGACTGTCCACCTCAAATTTCAAGCCTAAACATATAAAAACACAAATGTATTACTCTTATTCTTGCTTATTTGTGAGTGACATTTTAAAAATTCTAACAAACATTGAAAGAAAGGAAAAAGATCATCTCATAGCAATGTGTGGAAATCATATGGCATCTGAAGCAAACTACAAAAGAAGCCCAGCAAATAAATAAATATGTCTCTATTTCTCTGGGGCTTATGTTATCATTTCATGAAGCAGGGAAGTGAAATTCAACATTTTGAATTACTCTTTAGAAAAACTTAAAATCAGTATCCCCCCAGAAATATTGATTCTGTAAGAAGATCCAAATAAATGTGTCAAAACATCAACAACTTTTAAGATGATAAAGAGTATGAAGATTTGTTGAAACTACTAAATGATTACAACTTTAAACAGAAATAAGAAAAACATATATGAATAATAATTTGTAGATTGAAGACCATACTATCTCAGAAGGAAGCAAAAGAAAAAAAAAAAAAAAGAGATTTGGAGTGCTTACTGGCCACTCATTATTATTATAACTGAACTATGTTCAGTGCATTTTAAGAGTAAGTCTAGCCCCAGAAAAGTATAGTATATGAAATCTGGGTGAGATGAAGCAGTTGTATAGGTCTGAGAGCCATCAGCCTGCCTATCCAATATCACTCTTCTGTCTTCTAGAGTTGCCTTTCAAAATATATGAAATGAGAAGGAAAGAAAAATCGTGCTCAAGATAGTCTAGAAAAATTATTTCACTACTGGAGCATTTTAACTCAGGTGTTTTTATTATGAAAGCAGTTTCTACCCCATAAAATTAGTTTGAAGGTGATAGGTCAGCTTGCCATTTGTAACTGAACGTGTATGTAAGTTTTCACATTTTTCTAGGGAAATTGGCTAAAAATTATAGCTAGTTATGATATGGGTCCATAATACCACATTCTGTTATTTTTTAACTGTACTTGTAAATATTGTTATTAATAATATGTGAAGTAGGTTTTAAAAAATGAAGAAAGAATATTATTCAACTGTCAGCAAGTGTTTATTGAATATCTGCTCCATGCCAAGCACTGATCTTGTTGCAGGGTTTTTGCCTGCATAGAACAGACATTCTGGTGGAGATTTATTTTCCCATTTTGGGTGGAGGGCATAGTGCATGGCTAACCCTAAGTATTATGATCTGGGGGATCCTAACATTTCTTCTCCATCTCCCTGAACCTTCCTGAATCACCAGGGCACCCCATTCACTCATGCAATTTTAAATCTCTCACTGAAATTCTCACTTAGAATTGCCCTGACCCTACATATTTTCAGCTTTCTGGTAGCTGATGTGTGGGACTCATGAGACAATATACCCCACCTTATACATACTTGCTCATGTCAGAAACATCCAATTCCATTGCTATAATTCTATTTTATGGTGATGTGTTAGCATGGATCAGCATTATCATCTGCATCATTTGGGTCAGAAAATACTCATTCCTGATGAATGTCAGAAGAATCTCCACATATTAAGATATAAATCATCAGGAAAAATGAACAAAAATTAGGCTTAGGTAGCTTGAAAATCACAGTGAGAGGTGATAAAACTTAGAAAATCTGCCATGGAAAGCATTTTATCCAATTCTAAAGATTCCCTTGTGGCTCAGCTGTTAAAGAATATGCCTGCAGTGCGGAAGACCTAGGTTCAATCCCTGGGTTGGGAAGATCCCTGGAAAAGGGAAAGGCTGCCCGTTCCAGTATGCTGGCCCGGATAATTCCATGGACTGTATAGTCCATGGGGTCGTCAAGAGTCAGACACAACTGAGCTACATTCACTTTCACTTTTAAAGATTCTCAGAGAAATCAACCTTGTATCATCTTTCCCAAAGGTTAATAAATAGTTCTTTCTCTTTTCAAGGAAGTATATTAAGAATTAATCTAATTCTTTTTCATTATAGCCTTAGTGCATTTCTCTTTTGCTGTCAATGTGCTGTGCTTAGTCATTCAGTCGTGTCCAACTCTTTGCCCCCATGGACTATAACCCACCAGCCTCCTCTGTCCATGGGGATTCTCCAGATAAGAATACTGGAGTGGGTTACCATGCTCTCCTCTAGAGGATCTTCCCAACCCAGGGATTGAACCCAGGTCTCCTGCATTGCAGGATTTGTTGCCAATAGATGTTTGTTAAACCTTTATACATATATGTTCAAGGAATAAGGGATATACTATTTTTTATAATAATCCTTCTTCAAGATAAAGATAAACTGAAACACCAGGAGTAGCATTGAAATATGTGATATATTTATTTGGCATAATTCATCTAAAATATACCAATTATATGAGTGTGTTTAATTTCTGAACATTTTCTCATAATTAATTAGAACTCATATCTTTGTGTCCACTGGATGATAATAAAGAGATGATGATATTTATTATCATACAGTTTTATGTGGTTGATATTATTGAGATCTTACAATGTGCTTGGCATTGGATTGATTCCCTTTTAGGTAGATTTTATCACATGCATTTTCTTCTTTAATTATTTTAACCATCTTCAAAAGTGTTGGGGCTTCCAAGGTGGTGCTAGTGGTAAAGAACCTTCCTGCCAACGCAGGAGACATAAGAGACATGGGTTTGATCCCTGGGTCGGAAAGAACCCATACCAGTATTCTTGCCTGGAGAATCCTGGAGAATCCTACGTCCAGAGGAGCCTGGAGGGCCTGGAAGGCTACAGTCCATGGGGTCACAAAGAGTCGAACATGGCTGAGTGACTAAGCATGCTCGCAAAGTATTATCTCTCTATAAACAAGTCTTGGAGATGATACTCAGGGAGTCTGAAACCAGAACTTGCACTTTTACTCACTCTGAAAAGTGAACGTTCATTAACAAATCCTATCAGGAAATTTATCAGCCATATTATTGGCTCAATTACCATGGGTTTAGAAGAAATAACAGCTGTCTTGACCTGGTTAACTTTATAGCACTAATCAGACACAGGCTTATTTATTCTGTTATACAAGTTTATTTTTATACATGGATAAATGAATTTAGAAACTGACAGTGTTGGCTTGCTGTGAAATTTCAAGTGTCTTTGTAAAAATAATTAGATAGTTATCTGGACATAGATAAATAATTTATCCTTAAGTCAGTATCACTTTTGGAAATGTAATTATCCATGGTATGGATTTTGTAGAGAAAGGATGTGAATCTCTCTTTATCCTTATGTCGGAATAGCTACAAATTTATTATGGTGATGTGATAGCAGCTGCATGATATTGTGAGCCATTCCGGTGGATTTGTCCAAAGTGCTCTTTGGAGTCCCAGAAAGGCACTGGGACTATTAACAAACAATGAGAACTACCCCACCACTTTGGTGAAGTGCCTTTGGAAATGAGGGAATAAGGCAAACTTTGTTCCATATCAGTATACATTAAGAGTATTGGTTATATAGACTGAATGGATTTAGGGAAAACACCAAGTTCCAGAGTTAACTAACATTATTCAAACAGTTATTAATGCAGGGCAGGGTAAGAGAGAACTTCTGAATCTTAGTCATATTTTATAATTTTTCTGAGAAAATTTAAGATGTTTTCTATCTCAGTTGTGATTTTACAAAGTTAATATATACCATGGAAGTGATCCTATATTTTAGGGAACTGGCATTTGAAAGTATTTAATTTCAAATATTTCAGTGATGGTAAAACTGAAAAACCTCAGCATATTTAATAAACAAAGCATAATAGCCAACTAACAAAAGCAAATGCTTTAAGTGCAAGTCTATACACACTTGAAATAATGAAATTTCTATACAGATTTATTCAAGTTATTTGAGTTAGCTGCAGAGACTTTGTGTGAGTGTGTATACACATTATTTGAATGAAATTAGGTTAGAATAGTTCAATGAATTGATACCTGGATTTTATTTTGCTGAAAAAAAATGTCTTATACATCAAAAGGCAGTAAACAGTGTATGTCTTTTCAGGCTCTACTTGGAAGTTACATGAACTGATAACAAATTTGAAATATTAAAATATGGGCACAGTTTCTCACTATTATCCTCTCCCTACAGGTTGTGTATAAAAATAATGATGTAAGGCTGGAATTATCTCGACTTGCCAAGCAAGGTGACCCAAAGATGAAGATCCATGGAGTGGTGGCATTTAAATGTGAGAATGTTGCAACTTTGGACCCAATCACCTTTGAAACCCCAGAATCCTTCATCTCTTTGCCTAAATGGAATGCAAAGAAAACAGGCTCCATATCCTTTGATTTCCGTACAACGGAGCCAAATGGCCTCATCTTATTTAGTCATGGCAAGCCACGACACCAAAAAGATGCCAAGCACCCACAGATGATAAAGGTAGACTTCTTTGCTATTGAGATGCTGGATGGCCACCTCTACCTCCTCCTGGACATGGGATCAGGTACAATCAAAATCAAAGCCCTGCAGAAGAAGGTGAATGATGGAGAATGGTATCATGTGGACTTCCAGAGAGACGGACGGTCAGGTAATTTATCAGTTTTCCAACTGTTTATCTGTTAGAACACCATTCGAAAGGAATTAAAATCAACTCATATTAAAGAGTTCTTGCATTTCTGTCTTTAGGGGAAAGGAAATTGTTATTATTTCTGTTTCACATCATACAAGAATCAGAAGGAGCTAATTAATCATCATAGTTGGGCATCAAACCCCAAATGCTCAAATGACTTCAAGAACAGCTTCTTAAATGAACATTAAATGGATAATCAAGTGCCAAATCTTGCAAGAATTTTATCCTGAGTTTGCAAATGACAAAACTCAAGGTTCTTATGTTCCCAATTATCTCTTATATCATTGGATGTCTAGAGGTGCCTGAAGTGGCAAATATAAAATCTGGAAAAAAATCAATGATTCATATAATCCTTAGTTTAATACAATATATATAAAATCCTTCAGTTAAGTTCAGTCGCTCAGTCGTGTCTGACTCTTTGCGACCTCATGAATAGCAGCACCAGGCCTCCCTGTCCATCACCATCTCCCGGAGTTCACTCAGACTCACGTCCGTCAAGTCTGTGATGCCATCCAGCCATTTCATCCTCGGTCATCCCCTTCTCCTCCTGCCCCCAATCCCTCCCAGCAACAGAGTCTTTTCCAATGAGTCAACTCTTCGCATGAGGTGGCCAAAGTACTGGAGCTTCAGCTTTAGCATCATTCCTTCCAAAGAAATCCCAGGGTCGATATCCTTCAGAATGGACTGGTTGGATCTCCTTGCAGTCCAAGGGACTCTCAAGAGTCTTCTCCAACACCACAGTTCAAATGCATCAATTCTTCAGAGCTCATCCTTCTTCACAGTCCAACTCTCACATCCATACATGACCACAGGAAAAACCATAGCCTTGACTAGACAGACCTTAGTTGGCAAAGTAATGTCTCTGCGTTTGAATATGCTATCTAGGTTGGTCATAACTTTTCTTCCAAGTAGTTAAAGTGTCTTTTAATTTCATGGCTGCAGTCACCATCTGCAGTGATTTTGGAGCCCCCAAAAATAAAGCCTGACACTGTTTCTACTGTTTCCCCATCTATTTCCCATGAAGTGATGGGACCAGATGCCATGATCTTCGTTTTCTGAATGTTGAGCTTTAAGCCAACTTTTTTGCTCTCCTCTTTCACTTTCATCAAGAGGCTTTTTAGCTCCTCTTCACTTTCTGCCATAAGGGTGGTGTCATCTGCATATCTGAGGTTCTTGATATTTCTCCTGGCAATCTTGATTTCAGCTTGTGTTTCTTCCAGCCCAGCGTTTCTCATGATGTACTCTGCATAGAAGATAAATAAGCAGGGTGACTATATACATCCTTGATGTACTCCTTGTCCTATGTGGAACCAGTCTGTTGTTCCATGTCCAGTTCTAACTGTTGCTTCCTGACCTGCATACAGATTTCTCAAGAGGCATACAATATAGTTTTTATCCAAGATGGGCCTACAGTATCCAAAACACTTTATTTCAAGGAGGATTTCAAGGATGCTGGCAAAACTCTGCTGCCTTCCAAATAGGTTCCCTTTCTGATAAAAGAGGTTTCAAATTCCACCAATAAGAATTTATTTCTCTGACTTCCTTTTGCTGCACTTATTTATTTATTTATTTTTTTTTCTGAAGTCTTTGTGAAGTGGGCGGAAGGAGGACATGTGGTAGGGACGCCTGAAGAAATACCATTTACTTACTGTGAAATGCAGTAGATTAGGGGGCTTAGGGAGTTGAGCAGTGTTAGGTTTGTGGAGCCAAGGACCATACAGGCAAAGCAAATAACATTTGGAAACCCAGAGGTGGTGGGGGCGGGTAGAGAGAGAAACAATTTGTTTCAGGTCTGCAACGGTATATTACCTTTCACTTTCTTCACCTTTTGCTTTCATGCTGATTGGACCTCTCACTTACAAATCAAGTTATCTTCTAAGTGAAGATGGTCGAATTTAGACTTAGCCATTCTCCTCTCCCTCCCCCAGCTCTCTTATTTGGTTTTGTACTATACTAGCCTCTCTGGATTCTCCACTAAATACCAGTATAAACTTGGCCTCAGCATTTTTTTATTAAGGCCTGGATTTCTTTCTTTGCAAAGCATCTTGGGAAGGATTCACTTGATTCCAGTACCAGGGACAGGGAATTAACAATGATGGAGACTAGGATTCTACATGTTTGCAAAGTTTCTTGAGGACATGATTTGGTCAGCCACATTTGGAAACCACAGATCAGACGACATTCAGATGACACCTAGAGTGCTTCTTTCAGATCCAAGAATCTGTGATTACCGTCCCAGGTTAGAAGGGCCTTGTTGAAGTGCTGGAGTGAGCTCCTCTTCTCACTCCCTCTTTTCACAGACTCCCACGTCACGTGTCTGTTTCTGGCTTCTCTGCAGCAGAGCAGTCTGCTATTTTACAATTATTCATGCCTTCCTTTTCTGTTTATCTATCTAGAAGATCATATTTTTACTTTTGGAAATATCTTTTTTGTCCACTAAAATAAAGAGCTGAAATGTATGAAAACTGAGAGGGAGGCAGGGGTGAGGGTGAAGTGTTGAAGGATGGTCAGAACCCATTGCTCTGATCCCCAAGAATTGTACAGTTTCTGATTCATTCTTCTCTGTAAACTTGGTCCTCTAAAGAAATTCAAAAGGAAAAGAAGCTACTGTTCTGTGTAGTCTGTGCTGTGTTGCCATTTTCTCCAGTATCTTAGATGATTGAGAGTAAAGAGTAAAAAAACTTTTTTGGTCTGTTGTACTATACTGTGCATTACAAATTGGATTCTTCTTTGTTTTTCCAGTGTAAGCTGAGAAGAGTTCATTGATATGAATATAGAAATATAGTAATAGGTGGCCACCTGTTGGCTTCCCCCAGCCTATTTCTATCAGAGTTAACAATTAATTTACTTCTGAAGAACCTTCAGAAAGAAGACTTAAAAGAGGATGGGAACATGACTAATCTTGTGTTTGACATACTAACTTATGGATGTTATCACTTGACTTAAAATATATCTAGAACTAATTTTGAAAGTGACTTTCAAGAATATATATAATTTTAGTCAGATATTATAACAATTTAAAACATAACTGATCAGATAAGTAGGTATCTTTTGGAAGTTCAGAAGGGCAAAACAAAACAAAACAAAAAAAAAAACTACACTTCAGATCGGTTGTATTTCTTTCACCTAAAATTTTTTCTAGGTATCTTCTAACTGTATGGAAAAGTATGTAGTTAATGTCAAATTTTTATTAAATGCAAAATTATATGAAATGGAAAATAAAACCATTCATTATTCATTTGATAATAATGATTTATACCTGGATATTTCTTTTCAGTCTTAAGTGGTGATGCAATCTAATTAATTTCCCAAGTTCCCTGGATGATCTATTACAATAAGAATCAGATTAATACCTTAATCCTCAAGCCAAGGAAGATCTACTTTTTTTTCTATTTAAGCTCTTTAATTCATCCAGATTACCAAAATTTTATTAACTGCTCTGTTTATACTCTCATTGGAAAAGATCAGAGCAGAAAATACCAACTTTAATTTACAAAGTTCAGTGCTGAATGAGAAAAAGAGAGATGCCTTAAGAGAATATTATTTGCAGTAAGAAAGAAGATAAGCAAATGGTGGATTTCTGTTAGAATCCAGCGGAAATATTTAGTATGCTTCATCTCGGTGTTTTGATGCTGAAGTACTTTGATAATGATTTCAGGTTAGTGAAATGAAACAAACAATATAAAAGCCAGTGTTCATTCACTAAACCAAATTCTGCCTTTACTAAATTGAAGGGAAAAAAAAGAGCTCATATTATGTTGGCCTAGCTCAAGGGAGTTTAATGTAGTTTTAATAACTGCAGCTGTTAATATTTTATATATAGTATTTTAATCAAGTTCTATATTTGCACATTGCAATGGTTTAGTATAAAGCAGCTTTTAAAAGATTGAATGACTAGCTGTGCTGGCTTTTATTTTACTTAAAGGATATTTCTGAGTTATGCTTGGTGAAATACTAAAATTTATGGCTCAGTTAAAACAAGGAAGGGGCTTCCCTGGTGGCTCAGACAGTAAACAATCTGCCTGCAGTGTAAGAGACCTGGATTTGATCCCTGGGCTGGGAAGATCTCCTGGAGAAGGGAACGGTGACTCACTCCAGTATTCTCACCTGGAGAATTCCATGGACAGAGGAGCCTGGTGGGCTATAGTCCATGAGGTCACAAAGAGTCAGACATGGCTGAGCAACTAACACTTTTACTTTTGAAATTAAGAAACATAGTATTTTAAGAAATAATTTGTTTCACCCATATTTCACATCAGCTATATTCAGAAGCTGTATGAAAATTACTCAATATAATATGGAAGATGATACTGATATAACAGGGCAACGTTGGCTGATTTCTGACACATGGACAATGAAGGTCATAGCTATTGATTTGTCTGGGAACCTCTTTGGCTGAATATTTTAAAAGCATTTAATGAGCCATATTATCTCTGTTATTAAAATAGAGGAATCCTGGGCCTAGGAATTATTCTTTCTCCTATTGACCATACTAAAATTAGTAGGCCAGGAGTCATGGTCATTAATTTGATGCTAATAATTCTTGGCTATCTTGTTCAGAGATTGAGTTAAAACTATATTGGTAGATAGGTTGAATTTTTTATATTCCCCAGTTTATAAGGAAAATCCATGTATAACAAGGACTATCTTATTTATGTTTATATCCATAGGTCCTGGTGCTTGTGTATGCAGTAACAGGTGCTCCATATATATTTGGGGTATAAGAAAAAGATAAAGAATTAAAACATGTAAATGGATCAGTGCCAACCCACCCCAGTATTCTAGAAATAGTAACATCATTACACTTGAAGAGTAATAGCACTCTTTTAGTTGTAAATGCAGCTTCTTAAAGGAATTATGTTACTTCCTAAAAGCAGTTTACACAGTATAACAGGGTAACAGTCTTCTTTTATGAATATGATGCCATCCTCCAAGCCAGGATGTCTGGAAAAAAATGCAGTGGAGGAGTTAAACAATTGTTAGTTGATTGTGACAAGCTTTTATGAGAACAGAACTGCTATTCCTGCTTGTTCACGAGCTCCCTATATCATGCACATATGAACAGGTAGGCAGAAGGACCATTAATCCTGAGTGAAGGTGTTTGCTTCTTTCTGAGGGCTAGAATATGCAGCCACAGTAATCACACTACTGACAAGGGAGACAGTCACTCAGGATGTCCATTCTTCTGGTTATTTGTCCTTCTGTCCTGCGTTCACTAAGAGGTGGGTACATGGGAAATGTCTAATGGGAAATACCACCTTCATCTGAATACTTTTCCAGAATTTTCAGCACAATTCATTGTATTAGATTATATGTCCTTCCTCCACTCCATAACTTGGGGAAATAAAACCTTTTTCACTTCCAAACTTTGACTAACACTGTTTGGCCACAGCTGTTCTCCGTACTTCTTTTGTTGCCTGCTTAGTCTATGACTCCTGGAGAAGGAAACGGCAACCCACTCCAGTACTCTTGCCTGGAAAATTCCATATACTGAGGAGCCTGAGGTCGCAAGCAGTCGGACACGACTGAGCAACTTCACTTTCACTTTCACTTTAGTCTATAACTGGTCACACTGGGGACCAGTGAACTACGTGGACTAAGCCACAAGTGGCATTTTCAGATCCTGCACTAAATGGCAAAGGAGGAAGCATACAAAATGCCAGCCTGACTTGTGGATCAGAGGGTATGATTTGAATGTCACAAAAAGTGGACATGCTCAATATATAACATAATTACTTAACAGAGCAAGACTCCTTAGTTGCTGAGTTAATAAATATAATTGATGGGACTCATTACTCTGCAAAGTTTAAAGGATGAACCACTCAGTATTTTCTTACCAGCCCTTCTTACCTTTTCTAGGGTGTCCCTTTGCCTCACTTTTGCTCCCCAACTCAGTACAAGATTGCCTCCCAGGTATTTAACTGAAGGATGAATTGTGCTAAAATTAAAAGGAAGTTAATGACTGTTTTCTTGGGGCAGATATATCATTTAAATTTGCATTAAGCTCTATGACTGAATCAAGAGTATCCTCTCAAGTATTTTTATAGTAAACTGCCAGTCATTTTTTTCTTATTTTTTGCAAACCATCATTGCACATTGAAATCAAAGAGAAAACTCATTATTCTCATCAAATTCTGCTTGTGTACAGCAGGGTATAGCAGATTGTATCAGCAGTTTTTCATGGGTAAGCCTACATTTAACAGTTAAGAAGCCACTGAGAGCTGAATCGAAGTCACAGACTTCCAGTTTAAGAACTAGAAATTACAGAGGGAAAAGCATAAGGCTCTCTCCAGAGCACATAATTAGAGGTTTATAATAATCACTGTTTGATGTGAACAGCACTTTCTAGCTATCTATTACCAGCACTGACTTCTGTGTATACCATTCATGAATCACCCCTCTTACACATTTCTACTTGAACAACCATTAGAGGATTTCTCTGTTTAGGTCTTCATTTGAATTTGCCCTCTGACTATAAACATTCCTCCTATGCTTCTACCTAGTAGCCTGTTGCATACATTTGAAATAATATTAAGTGAATGTATAACACTTTATTTTGTACCTATGTCCATTAAACACTACTACCCATCTATGGGAAGACTAAAATACTTTATCAATAATTTATCAATTATTTGACAATCCTAATGACTAGATGGAGGCAATGTTGCATATGAAAATGTTTTGAATGGGGAGAGGGGGAAAGGCAACAAATGAGTTTCTTCTCTAAAATACATTCAGAGTAAGTAAATGAATATAAGGATCAATTTAATAAAATGTAAAATACAGACATGTCATGAATTAAGCAGGTGCATATACAAACACACACAGCAGTTTTCAGTTTCAAACCATTTTCATTTTTGCATATCTTCCTCTATTTTTTGATAATAGGTGTGTATATTTTATACAGTTGCAATTAAAGTACAAACTTACTTTTTCGGGCTGTTTAATATAGTATCATGAATTCTTTTTTAACTGAAAAATATCTAAAGTAACAACACTTATTCTGTGGGAATTATGGAAACAGCATCTAAGAATCAGAGCAGAGTTTGCAGAGGCACCTTCACCAACCTTCCGGGGCTGTAGGACTCAAATGTATCAATGTTTATAGTGTCTGTAGGAAAGAAAGTCATGCAGACAAACATAGGCAGTACCCATCTAAGCACTGCCCAAGGGACTTGACTACTACACCCCACTATAGGGACAGAGGCAGGTCATCTCAGCTGAGATAAGGGAAGGTGTCAAACCACCCTAGGCTAAAGTTATTAAAACTCCCATCATAAATGAATAAATACACACTTGGATTATAAATTGGCATCTCTGAGGAAACATTCCATGTCATGTGATGGCTAATTTCTCAACAGAATTAGTAACTTGGCATTCTTATTTTATACATTGTTCTTGGGAGTTGGTTGACTGGTATGTCCAGGGGATCTTCCCAACCCAGGGATCGAACCCGGGTCTCCCACGTTGGAGGCAGGCGCTTTAACCTCTGAGCCACCAGGGAAGCCCGATATGTATGCATAAAGATATAACATGAAGACTTTCATTATAATTTAGTTTAAAACAGTGAATTTTTAAAATAAGTTAAAATGTTCATCAATAGAGGACACACTCAGAGAGGTGGAACCTCTCTTTCTAAATATACTAAATCTTTATAGCGTACTCTTTCAAGGGGCAGATGCTGGACCTTGGTGTCAGGTGCATCCTCAAGACGTGAATGTTTGGCACAAACCACCACAATATTGTAAAGTAATTAGCCTCCAATTAAAAGTTCACAAAAAAGAAAAATGTGAGGGAGCACCAAAAAAAAAAGGAAAGAAGTATTTAACTGACCACACACAGCCATAGTGGCTGTCACTGTGGAGTGCTGAGCAGAAATCTGTGGAAATTCTAGAAAATAATATTTTAATTGCTGTGATATATGTCACTTGATTGATATTTACAACTTCCCAGCATTGTGTATGATCATTTTAAAAATTCATATGTATAAATATACTGTTATGAGTATATGTGTTTGTATTTGTGCCTGTGCTTAATTCATGACATATCTGTAACATATAAATATGTACTGTTAGTGAAAAAGTTTAATCAGCTCATAAAATACCTAAGTGAAAAGTTTTTCTTTTCTACACACTTCCATAATAAATTCACTTCCCACTTCCATTGGTAAAAGAATTTGCTGTTGAAAAATTCCAGATATTTTCCTATGTACCAACATATCTATAAAAATAATTGTACATATAAAATAAATGTAGAGCTTCTTTTGTACATAAAGGTTACTCTTTATCAATTATTGGGTGACTTAAAAATATTAACTTTGTTTTAGGCCATCCTTTATGTGATATCGTATATCTCTAGTTTAAAGATATCAATATTTACTTATTCCTCTATTATAATATTCCTCTGTTGATGGAGGAATATCAAACTTTTAAATGTTACTTCAAGATTTATTTTTTTCATAAATCTTCTAATTTCTGAAATTCGCAGCTCACAGAGGAAATTTAACTTTTTAAAAAATCCAGTTTTAAACTAATTTATAATGAAAGTCTTTATATCTTTATGCATATTGATCAGAATTTCTGTAGGATAGATTATGGAAACTGGAATTGCTGTGTTAACTACATTTTTAAAGATAATCAAAGGATATTTTACTACAAGCTGTTTCAGTCTGCACTCTTTACAGAAACTACTTATTTTTGGCTCTGCTGGGTCTTGGTTGCTGGCTTTCTCTAGTTGCGAGAGCAGGAGCTACTCTGTAGTTGTAGGGTATGGGCTTCTCATTGGAATGGCTTCTTCTGTTGCACAGTACAGGCTTTAAAGCATGAGGGCTTCAGTAGCTGTGGGGCATGAGCTCAGCAGTTGCAGTGCGTGGGCTCCAGAGTGTCAGGGCTTCAGTCATTGTGGAACACAGGCTTAGTTGCTCTGTGACATGTGGAATCTTCCCAGATGAGGGATCGAACCTGTGTCTCCTGCATTGGCAGGCAAATACTTAGCTACTTGACCACCAGAGAAGTCCCCGTCTACACTCTTATCTGCAGTGTATGAGCTGCCCTTTTCTCCTTTCTCTTGGCTTTTACTAAGAAATACCTAACTTTTAAGTGTTGCTTCAAGATTTATTTTTTCATTTATCTGTTTAATCCCTGAAATTCCCAGTTCACAGTAATCCAAGTAAACAAGAAATACATAGTAATAACCAGAAAACTGAATATTAAGATTGTATTTTTGTTTTGTTTTCAAGCAAAATTAATTTTAGTTCTTATTATAAGCCTAATACATGAAGTTGTTTTTAAAAAGACATAGAAAACTAAAAAGAAAGAAAGAATAAAGAAACAAAAGAGAAAGCAAGAAAACTATCCATTTATGATTGTACTACTTCAAAACTCCCATTATTAATATTTTGGTATTTTTACTATCTATTTATGGGAATAATGTAATTTTCATTTTGCATCACACACTGAAATCAGTGCTTCATTCTGTTTTTATCGCTTGTATTATGCCTTTTTACCAAGTTTGGTTTTGTTAATAGGATACTAAATTTGACAAGTAAGTGTATAAGTTTGCGGAATCTGATTTTCTTCAGGAATGAGGGGTGAAACAGAATTGTTGTTGCTTAGTCAACAAGTCCTGTCCAACTCTTTTGTGACCCCGTGGACTACAGCCCTACACGCTCCTCTGTCCATGGGATTTCCCAGGCAATAATATTGGAGTGGGTTGTCATTTCCTTCTCCAAGGGATCTTTCCAATCCAGGGATCAAACCCATGTCTCCTGCATTGGCAGGCAGATTCTTTACTACTGAGCCACTTGGGCTTCCCTCGAAGCAGAATTACAGATAGATTAAATTTATATCCAACTAAAAAAAATATTTTAAACAGTAATTACAAAAATTTTACTCACTGAAGAATTTTAGTAACCATGCAGGCAAGTCGTTTATTTTGCATAAGAGCCACGTTGAAGCTTAATAAATCTGTTATTTGACTAAGCTTCTGAGCTAGTTAGTTGCAAAGCTAGAACGTGAAAATTGGTTTCCTTCGACCTGGTAAAATCATTTCCCCTTAGAACACACTTTCTATTCCCTTATTTCTCAATCACTTAAACTTTTGCAGTAATTTAAAACTTGAAACCAAATTAACTTGTTTTAAATCTCACCTTTGCTTCATGTTTTTTTCACCCTCTAAGCTAATCGGGAAATAGAATAGCCAGGAAGAACTGGATGAGAAAAAGAGTAGAAACTAACAATTTATAAATACCAGACCAAAACATGAAGCTAATTTCCATTTTTATAGCTAAGATATCCCCTACATAAATTTTTACATTAAGGTGAATTTATATTATTTATGCTTATGGATATTTTAAAATATTACCTAATCTATTTAGTTTATTACTTTTGTTTTACCTCTTGCACATACTACGAAAACAACTAGATTTAAATGTTAATATAAGTTAACGTGGGTGCCTCCCAGGTGGCTCAGTGATAAAGAATCTTTCTGCCAATGCAGAAGATGTGGGTTTGATCCATGAGTCAGGAAGACCCCCTGGAGAAGGAAATGGCAACCCACTCCAGTATTCTTGCCTGGGAATTCCCATGGACAGAAGAGCCTTAAGGGCTACAGTCCTTGGGGTCTCAAAGAGTTAGACACAACTAAGGGAGTGAGCACACACAAGTTAACGTGATTTCTATGTTAAGATGTTGAAAGTCCTATGCACACAAATACCTTTGTTTTCAAAGAAATTTCATTTCTTTAAAAGAAAAATAGCACAGCAAGGTACTTTGGATTCTTAAATATTGAAGCATGAAACACCAATCCAAGTAAGTCCCCAGATATGACTGCCATCTACATATTATAGCAGCTCAGATATAACAGTGTTTACATAAAATGTCTTATTTGCCAGAAACTTCACATGTAATTATAATGGAAGATGGTAAAATGTGTAAAATAATCAAGCTGTTTCAAGGAGAACATGCCGGTATTTGCCATTCCTGGAAAAATGATAGGAGGATAATCCAGTAGCACACTCAGATTTTTGTTTTAAGTATTTATTTACATGTGATCATACCTCAACCTTTGCTTAATTTCTATTGATATATACAACTGCAGCAACCACTCATGGCCTTTAATTATCAAAGAATAAGAATTAAATATTCGTTTCAAATTTTCTTGGTAATCATTGCCTTTAAAATTCAATTATAGGCACCTGAGAACGTTAATACTGAAATTTCAGTGTTCTCCTATGTAAAGTGTTAAGTTGACTTGACTGAATTTGGAAATTCCATCATGAGTTTTTTCGCTTAGGTAAAAAGGTTCCCTTGATCCATGTCAATAATAAAATCATTAAGGAACTAGGGATTCAAATCCTTTACCAGAAACAGGTGTGTTTCAGGACAGTTGCACATGGGGAGCCTAAAATATCCATCTCTATTTTGAGTTTGACTAACTAATAAAATATAGGTATTATTTCAAGCAAATTTTTACTCTTTGAATCTTCAAAACATAAAAACAATAATTTCTGTTCCCTCTCAAGCCCTACCCTTTTCCTTTTTTTTGCCATCCCTTTTACAAAGATCTTCTAACATACAAGTGAATTGACAAAGCATGTAAAGCATGTAGGTGATTTTGGGTCACAGTCATTTCATTCTGTTTGTTTGTAAACTATTTCAGTGAGTAATATCTAATACATGCATTTGTTCATGGAGACTCCATACCTTGAAACTGGGGCTAAATGAAAGTGTTGATTTTCTTGGATTATATTTGATGTGAAGTTAGGATCACATTCTTTTGCTTCTTCTCCACCTTTCATTATTCTTCTTCCCATGAGAAGTCTCAGACTGTCTCTCAAAGGGATAATAAGGAGAAGAGCAATCTTACCCTTTATGATAGTAACTTCTCAGTGTTTTTTGAACATAGAATGCAACCTTTCCGTTAGTTCTGAAATGAGTTTGGTGGGTCATGTCTAGCATTTGTATTAATATACTTATAGGAAAACATTATCAGAGTGTCTCAGAATCAGATATTTTCCTGTTAAACAGATATTTCAATGTGTGAACATACGTATGTGTATGTGTATGCATGCACTGGGCTGCATGAAAACTATGGTTTAACTTTAGTTGTGATCAGAAAACTCTAATCTCAAAGTTATAGTGAATATCTTACTCTGGCCACAGCAAGAATATCCATAGAGACATAATCTTTGGTCGCTCAATCGTGTTCGACTCTTTGTGACCCTTTGGACTATAGCCTGCCAGCGTCCATGAGATTTCCCAGGCAAGAATACTGGAGTGGGTTGCCATTTCCTCTTCCAAGAAATCTTCCTGACCCAAGGATTGAACTCATGTCTCTTGTATCACCTGCATTCCAGGCAGACTATTTAGCAGCTGATCCATACTGGAATGGGTCACAGTGAAATATCTGAACTTAAACACTTTGTTCAGAGCAGGCACTAATGCACCATAGTTAGAAGACCTAGTCAGTCACTCCATTCTGTCAGACAAACTCTTCATGGATGATTATCTGAAATACTTGGCAGCAGATTTGCCCCAAGAGTGTAGACATACTGAAGACGGAAACCACAGAGTGTACTGAACTCTGCAAACTATGCAGAGGAGACTGAGGGAAGTGCTATGCAAAAAAGCCACTGGATTTCCTCATCTCAGGAATCCTCCAAACATCCTCATCCTCAGTGTCAGAATCAACAACATGAATGAGGACAAGACAGTTTTTCAGAGTGTTTTCCCAGTCCTGAGCTAAATCAAACTTATTCCATGAATAAAAAGGCATATGGGGAAAATTGGATATTTTAAAAATATCCCCGGTCTGGGAATACAAGATATCCACAGTCTTGTAAAACTTACTCTGTGTCTCCTAACAGTTGTGTCTCAATAATATGTATTCATTTCCAGGAAGTCTTCTTGAACTAACTAAAAATAGGAGCTGGCACCTCTCTCTCTTTTATCTTAAAAACCTAAGTCATTGTTTTCCTTGTGTACAAAACTTTGCTTTCAACGTATGCTGGTTTTTTTATGTCCACTTTTCCTTTTATCATTAATACTTAACTCTCATAATTTTCTAACTTACTTTAGCTGCTGCAGTGGTTAGGGATCATGTCTTAATTTACTTCTTAGGGCATTTTGGACAGTTAAAAATGCATGTGGTGAAATTCTGTTTAGAATAGTATCACCATTCTCTCAGAATTTTATATTTTATTTCCCCTAAATGATTTTTAAAATATTTTTCTAAGTAGGATTTTCTGCTCCGTGTATTTCTAATGAATTTTCTTCTAGACACCTGCACAAATGTGAACAGTAAAAATGAATACTTGGCCATTTTCCTCTTTTGCTGCCTCCAAAATCCCTATTATACTCCCCTCTTTGGAAGGCCGAAATAGCAATGCGTCCGAGTGTTTCTCCCCTAGGAGCCTTTTCCATTTCTTTCTGTGGAAGTCTAGAGAGACAAATGCACTCTTAATGACTTGGCCTGCTGCACAGTCCCTGTCAGCAGCTTCCATTCTCCCTCACAAAGACAGATCCCATTACACTGCTCACATTGGGGAGTGCGCCTCTGCTGGGATGTGAGGGCCTCCTGGGCACAGTGCAGGCCCCGGCAGCCCTATGTGCTTAGATGCACACTTCACATTCACTGCAGGCTGTAGTTCCCTTTGGACTGGGCCTCAGCTAAACTGAAACACATCTTTCTACTCTCCTGCCTCCCAGTGGTGAAGAACCCGCCTGCCAATGCAGGAGACATAAGAGATGCAGGTTTGGTCCCTGGCCGGGAAGATCCCCTAGAGGAGGGCATGGCAACCCACTCCAGTATTCTTGCCTGGGAAATCCCATGGACAGAGGAGGCTGGTGGGCTACAGTCCATAGGGTCACAGAGAGTCAGATGTGGCTAAGGCGACTCAGCATGCACACTTACCCTCTACACACATTACCTTTTTCTTTTCTGTCCCCACATTTTGCACCCCATCTTCTGTCTTCAGGCGTCTCCTGTGTGTCTGCATCCTAAATCCCTGAGTCTTCTAATACACTTTCTCTTGTTAGACCCTTTCTAGTCTGCTTTATGGTCTAGACCTAAGAAAGAAATTTGGAATAATCGCGAAACGGGTCAGTGTGGTGTCCATTTCGGGTATCATACCTGCATTTTTGCAAAGATCTTTCTGGAAATAGAGTATTAGTGGATTGTTGAGTAATCTGGTGGCACATTGGGGAAGTTTTAATCAGGAAAATGCCTTCTCTCTTTCCTATTTCTTCTTTTAATGGATTCCATAAATACATATTTTTTTCTGTGGTCTTCAAGTTATCCCATGTAAATGTCTACCTCTTAATCCCATGTTTAAGACTAGGGTTTCTATATCTTTATAAACTAATAGAGTAATTTACTCCACACACTGTAGTGAGGAAGAAAAAAAAATGAATTTAAATATGTAACTAGTTTGGTTTAAAGAAAAAAATAAACACCTAACTTGACTTGGTTCTTGAGATGAATCATATTACACACATTTATGTAGTGCTTACTACAAACCAGATATTTTACTTGTATTATTTTATTTAACACTCATATAAGGTAGGTCATATTAGTATGCCCACATTATGGATGAATAACTGAGGCCACAAGGGCTAATCAAGATTCATACAGCTAAGTGTGATGAAGTCAGGTTTTGCTATAATCTGTCAATGTATTGTATTCTATTAAAAAAAAAAAACAATAACAATGAAGTCTATTACAGATGAGGACACAGCACAAGCTTTCATTGATTTGCAGATGCATACCAGCTTTGCAAATGAACACTAGCCAAAGAGAGCCTGGCTTTTATTACAGGGAGTGATATAGAATGCCAAATTTTCCTTCTTTCCTTCTCTCCCTCTCCCTCACTGTCTCCCCACAAGCACCCCCTTATCCGCTCTCCGTCCCCTCTCTTCCTTTCTTCCGTCTTGGCTGACCCGTTAGAGAGTGATAAGTATGCCATTTTCTCTCCCCTCCTTCTCTCCTGCTTTCCCTTCCTCCCCTTTCCTGCCTTCCTTCCTTCCTTTCCTTCTTTCTCCCCCCTAAATTCTTGGAGGCTGACAACAGTCCTTCTTGCCTGTACACTTTGGTTTTCATTCCCAAAGTGAAATAACAACCATTTTAATGACAGTCCGCCTTATTCTTCAAGCTCCTTGATTCCTCAGGTTTCTATACATTTCCCTGGGAAGTACACCAGGAATAGGAAGAAAAATAAGAAATGTTTGCCCTCACGGGGTTCACCCTCAGGCAGATGGCAGAAAGCAAGGGTGACGTTTAGACGAGGTTGCCTTCTGTAAAGACTCGTGTGCTCTCTTGTCTTTGCACCAGGTACCATTTCTGTCAACACACTGCGCACGCCTTACACCGCTCCTGGCGAGAGTGAGATTCTGGACCTGGATGATGAGTTGTACCTGGGGGGCTTGCCAGAAAATAAGGCTGGCCTCGTCTTCCCCACCGAGGTGTGGACTGCGCTGCTCAACTACGGCTACGTGGGCTGCATACGAGATCTGTTCATTGATGGCCAGAGCAAAGATATCCGGCAAATGGCTGAAGTTCAAAGTACTGCTGGCGTGAAGCCCTCCTGCTCAAGAGAAACAGCAAAACCGTGCCTTAGCAACCCCTGCAAAAACAACGGCATGTGCAGGGATGGGTGGAACAGATATGTCTGCGATTGTTCCGGAACAGGCTATCTTGGCAGGTCCTGTGAGAGAGGTATGATTCCAAAATCCTAGCAGCCAACTCCCCTGAGATGAAAAACGTATTCAGTGTGGACCTCACACCTTAAATGACCATTGAAATGTAATATGTGCTCTGGGGAAGTAAACTCTGCAAGCAGAGTGGCCACAGGGATGCTTTACTGACAAGTCTGTATTGATTTTCAAAGGGCTTGATTCTGGGAATGCACAGCCCTTTAAGTATATCACAGGAATACATAGTAAGGTCCTTGGCATCCTTGAGGGTATGGGCCTAAGATGTATCATAGACAATCACTGTCTCTTTTGCCCAGTTTTTAATTTCCAGACACTGGAAAGTAAAATAAAAAAATAAAACGAATGAATCCAGCATACTTTTGGCATCTAGTGCTAATATGTAGGTCAAAAATAGCATTCTAAGCAAGCTAAGCTGTAAGTTGCAACTTCCCTGACACTGAGCCTGTTCATTTTACTTTAGTCAGCTTTCTCAAGGTTGAAATTTGAAGAGTAAGGTGATTTTAAACTATTTAAGTTACACCAGTATTTTCAGAAATGCACCCTAATTTCAGAGACACTTACCTTGGTCTAAGACTCAACTGATTACAGAAGGTTTCTTTACCAATTTGATATTAAGGCTTATTGTGTCTGAAAGCGCTGAATGGTTGCCTCCCTTTCCTTCTCTAGCAGAAGGCAAAGCTACATTTTTTTCCCCCTTTCTTCTCCCATTAGAAGGAGAATAAGGATTAAAGGAAAAGTAAACTGTGATAGCTGCCACTGCTCATCTAGAGACCAGTCAAAAGGAAGAAATAGCAGAGCAAATAGGTCTAAGTATGTTTTTTCATCGACTCAAGAGTTTCAAATAAATGCTTTAGTCACTATACTCATTGCCACTCATTTTTAACAATGGAGCAAAAATCAATATGAAAAAATATTGATGAGTTATCCCATTGTCCTCTCATGTTCCAAATAACATTGCTCTCTTAGACATTTAGCCTAAAGGAACCTGCTATCTATTTTTCAAGCCATACGCATCTAGTCATTTTGCCTTTGCACTCCTGAAACAGTTTAATTTAGTTAAGCTGACACTTTTTACAGAAAAAGTGGTTTTTTGTTTTTTGGGTTTTTTTTGGTAAAATCTAAAGTTGAAATGTGGCTTTGATTCTTTATGTTATTGAGAGGGTTCATCAGCTTATCAGTTCTATTGATAACATTGATCACTGTAACAACCAGTGATCATAACCTAATAATCTAATGATGATCTTAAATTACCCGCCAAAATACTATCACTGTTCTGGATTTTACAATGAGATAGGTATCTAGATAGATACATATTCATTCATTCTCCTAGTACCTAATTGCAATTCCTGTGAGTAGTCATTAGAGGTTAATTATTTGTGCATAGTTTCTTGTGTAAGGTGTATATTCTCTGTACATTTCCCCTTCTAATTTATTTGTTTGCATAGTATAGTTTTTAGAAATTGCCCAAAGGAGCCAACAACAACAAAGTGACAAAGCTTGCAAGATAAATTATAGTTAAGTATGATGTGCGATTAGGAGACCTGTGTAATTTAAGACTCGGTTTTCATTTTAATCACTCAGAGAGCTGTCACTTATTCTGATGCCTCCTGCTTAAGTGAAGCTAGAAAAGGGTATAACTGAGCTATCACACAAATTACAAAAGCCTTCAGTTAAATATGCATGGTGTACCACCCTGTGGCAGTATTCCACTACTGCATATGGCAGAAATAAGAAGGGAAATTCTAGAGCTCCCTAAACCAGAATGAGGGAAAGGAGCTATTTATATGTTGCAATAATTAGAAGGAGGGGTGGCAAGCATATGCAGATTTGCAAATGAGAATTTAATAGCAAGTTTCATCACTGGGTTTCAACATACATTTTTAACTGACAAGTGGCTGAAAATTTCTGCAGATTTCTTTGTCTCTAGGTTGGTTGTGTATTGAGGAGAGAAAGTAGTCATTTTTGTGTGTTTTCTGTAACTAACCAGTGTATTGTGAGAAGTCTTTGCTTTTCAGAATTAATTTTCTTGCTCACATTATGGCATCTCCCAAGAACAAGAGTGAAGTGGGATGCTTGTCATGTTCACTGCCACAAAATTTGGCTGCTGTCCAGTTCCCAGCTCTGCCCTAGTTCAGTCAACACAAGATCATGTCCAGCCTTCAGGGTTTTCAATTCCAAAGAGAGTGCTTTGACTGTGGTTCTTCGCATATACTCTGATCACATAAGGCTGTTGATCATGTAAGAGTTGACTGACAGCTCTTGAAATTTTTTTAAAAGGCATTTTCAAAGTTTCTGTTTTACAATTATTAAGCAATAAATGTTAATTTATAAAGAAGCATGTTCAAGTCCTCGGACAGTGCTCACGGGGAATGCTGTTTCAATTACATTATAGGAAATCATTCTTCACTATATAAACAAAAGAGTTTATAAGAAAGATCAGAGTATTTGCTGACTTAGGCAAATAAGAAAATAGTATTTTGCTTGAATGTGTATTGATTCCATAAAGAAGAGTAGCATAGAAATCATGTCCAATTGAATCTACATTGAATTCAGCACCTTCTCTCCTGCTTTACATTTTATAAATCTGAAAATTTGTGGAGACTGGTCATACAGAAATTATTTTTGGTTGTATGTACATGGGATCATCAGAGGTCTACTTTATACTTGTTTGTTAAAGCTCTACCAGATGGAGGGACAGATGTCAGAGCAATATAGTTTGGCTCCCTGTCTGATTTTCATCGTTGATCACAATATGTGACTGCCTTTTGGCAAAACTGAGCACAGGTGTACACTTTAGACCGCAAGAAGGAATAACACAGAAAAGCAAATTTATCAGACTTAACGACAAGGAAGGAGACAGAGGAGACAAAGTTGAAACTTTTTCTCCCTTGCTGAGAAGTGCTATATTGAAATTAGCTTCTTAAAGAACTCTTTTGTGTTCTAAGTGGTAAAGTAAGTTTACTGATGTCTAAAGGATGCTGCCAAATAGCATAACCTTCAAATGTCAGAATGTTGTTTACCATGTATTTGGCAGCTCTCAACTACAACCTTGTACATTTTCCATTTCTTGTCTAATTAAACGTTAACTCTAATTATGAGGAATCATTTAGGCATTCATTTGTCATTTATCAACAGGTTATTTTCACATTAAGAATTGTTTAAAATGGCACTCAGAGGCAGTCGAGTTTTATTACTTTACTGTTATTTCATTCCTGCAGCTTTTCAGAGACTATTAAAGGCCAATGATACTTATTTTCTTTTTTACTTTGGGTTGTATTTTATACAATATTTATAATCCCTTGTCAGTCATCTGTATTTCTAAAAAAATGTTCCCTCTACTTAATTTTTAATCAAATTAAGCTACATTTCATATAAGAATGAGATAATTTTAATAAAATGATAGTTGAATAATAGAGAGTAGATTTACAGATTAAATAAGAGAAAACTAAAAATATTTTAGCCCTTGTATCTACATAACACCAAAGTAACTGATAATGGCTTTAAAATTTTTATTCAAATATATGTTGCTTTATAGATAGGGACAGTGATTGGCTATAAATTAGGAAGGGGTATGTTAGAGATCAAGTGTCTTTAAGGTTATACTAGAAGCAGTTTTTTTTTTTTCTAATGTTTATTGCAACTTTACAGTCATGCTTTACTTTTTGAGCAAATCCTACTAGATTTTCTTTAGGGAAGCCTTATTGGAAAAATATGATCCATTGATAGATATGTGATATGATGTAAACCCACCATATTTTAAGGGGATTCTATTTTTTTCTTCTCAGTGCTTAGGTCAGTGCTTAGCCATGAGACCCCTATTTTGGTAAACAGACCCCTCTCATAGAATGTCTTTTATGACATTATTATGGCTTCCAATGTAGACTTTAAGGAATATTTTGTTCATATACATCACTGAAATTAGATTCACTTACAATAGACAGAATAAATACTTAATCTCATTAGTGAGTATTTACGTATACATGATATCCAGATTGAAATAAGCTCTTTCACATACCTTCAGTATCAAGGCCAATCATTAATTCAGTCAATTTTATCAAGGCTCTGCTGTGTGCCGGGTACACTTGGCTGATGATAGAGAAAGAAGTAGGAGGACTCAGCCTCTGCTGTAATGATATGCATACAAAAGGCCAAAGACAGATTACAGACACTTAAGAAATGGTAATTTAAAAAATGCTAAGTAGATATAGAATAACTGGAGGGAGAATTAAAGGAGTGCTTGCAACAGGTATGTCTGGAGTAATACTTGATCAGAAATCTGAATTGCTGAAGGAACCAGCCATATAAAGATCTGGGTCCAAAACCTTTTAAGACAGAATGTGCCTCAAGTGCAAATACTTGAATGAGAGATGAAATCAGTGTGGCTGGAATTTACTAAACAAGGGAGGACATGCTAAAAAGCTGAGGCAGAGAGATGGACTGGGGCTGATTCACACAGAACGTTATAGGTTAATAAAAGGAATACAGATTTTATTCGAACTGCAGTGGTGGGAATCTATTGGCGAAGGATAGGGAGGTGAAGGGTTAGGGGTGAGTGGGGTGGATGTGCCTAGATGAAGTAATGAAGTGATATGATCAGAATGGCTCCTTTTAAAGTTTAGCTTGGCCACTATGTGTAGGGAGAAAGAATAGAAGTAGGGAAGCCATTGAGCGAGCGATCCTTACTGATCTATGTGAGACATGGGAGCAGAGTCTGATGTACTGCAGTGGCACAAACTGATTGATTCAGAAGGTGGATTGGAACTAGAGTCTACAAGACTTGCAGATTTGCAACAGATTGGACATGGCAGAGAGGGTAAGAAAGAAAGCAGAAAGGTTAAGATCTGAGTAATGGCATTAAGCCATTTACAGAGATGGAGAACACTGGAGCAGGAGCATGTTCATTGGAGCCGGAGAATTTGTTCATTATTGGTGTGTGTATCTTATTCAAATTGGAGATGTCAAATAAGCAATGGCTGATGGATGTTTGAGGGAGTGCAGGAGAGAAGTCAGGACTGTTTATAAGTATTAGGGAGAGTGAGCATATGAGTTGACCCAGATCCCTTAAGAGGTAGAGAGAAGAGAAAGGTCCTATGCAGGGAGCTCTGGAACCCTTACTGATTCTGGATGTGCATTCAACCCGAGATGATAACTAATGATTGACGTCTGTTAGAAGCAATACTTGATTTTCCTGATTTTGAGAAGATAGTCTTGCAAAACCACAACTCCAAAATATAGTCTTAATAATAGGCATGGTTGTATCACTAAAGTTAATTGCTGTCGATAGTCAAGAGAATGAGAACTTCCTAGTTTGTTTTAATTTCAGGTAGTTTTTCTTTTATTAAATGGTATCCTGAGTTATCAGAACCCATGACAAAGCAACATGATTCATACTTGTTTCACTGTTCCACAACCATATGGTGTTTAACATGAAGGGGTGCTAACTATTTCTTAAAGCAGTCAGTTTGAAATCAACAGTTTTGCTCTTTGCCTCTCTGTGTTTCATGCAAAATTAAGCAACTTCTCCATTAAAGCCAGCTACTTTTCTTTGGTAGCACACAACCATACAAGCTCTTCAGTTCCACCCTCATCCTCACTCAGTGTTACCCAGGTACATAGTTATTAACTTTTTGGCGATAGCTTAATTTTTTTAGAACACCAGGGTGGTGCTTACAGGTAATGCTTTAAGTTACCCCTTATCTGCAAGTGAACTTTAATATGAAGTTACAGTTTGTGTCTTTGTGAAAATGAATTACCTTGTTCACCCCAGTGACTCAGAACATGTATTACCTGTTGTTTGTATTAATTGTTCTTCTGTTTCTGAGCATCACTTTTGGAAAAGTGTTGACTTGATTCCTGTATTTAAGTCATAATTTTAGTGTTTCTTTTTTGATTGTATTGGGGCACAAAATTATTTTTAAAAAATGATATAAGAAACTTTCCTTAGAATCATGGGTTTTTGAGGTAAGAAGAGGCCTTAGAGAAGCTCTAATAGCACCCTCTCATTTTGCAAGTGAAGGATTCGAGCCAAGTTTAATTTGACAGAGCTGATCAGTGGTCTAGCTGTATAGAAATAAGCACAAATAGTAGCCAGTACTTCAAGCCAGGCTTGCACTATGGCTGTACACACACACACACACACACACACACACACACACACATAACACAATATGATCTCTGCTCTTGAGAAAAGATATGCATCCATGAACATGGCTAATCCTACATGATGAATCCTATAGATAGACATTGTTTTAGGTAAAGAAAGGGAAATGCAGCCACCTCTGCTTTGAACTTTAAGAGATGCTTCTCCTGTGACTTCTCTTTCAAGGTAAAAAAAAAAAAATTGCTCATTTTGGAAGAAGATGAGTCGAGTTTGTGTCTTGTTTTCTATATGGGAACCTTTAATAGTTCATGCTTTTCCTTTTCAAAGTTTCTATGTACTAAACTGACCCAGAGCTTTTGTGTTTATTTCCCAACTATAGAAGCAACGGTTCTGAGCTATGATGGGAGCATGTTTATGAAAATCCAGCTCCCGGTGGTGATGCACACAGAGGCTGAGGATGTGTCCTTACGGTTTCGATCCCAGCGTGCATATGGCGTTCTCATGGCAACCACCTCCAGAGACTCAGCAGACACCCTCCGCCTGGAGCTGGACGCAGGGCGTGTGAAACTGACGGTCAACCTAGGTAACAGCTCACCTTCCCCCGTTGAACTAACACTTTTCACTTTTTGTTCAGTTTTGCCTGCAAACATTTATCGAGTAGCCTGTTTGCCATGGAAAGTTAAAACACTTAATAGTCTCATCTCCATTATTTAAATTCATTTAGGTTTTGGGGACATCTTTTTATTGTTTTTATATTGTTTAACATAATTTACTGTTTTGTGGTTCCTTCCACTGAGGGTTCTTAAAAGGGAAGCCATGTGCATTAATGAGATTATTGAAAATACGAATTACTACGCTTGACGATGCCTCAAACTGAATTTCCTCTTTTTACAATGACTGACATTCTGATTGGTTATGGATAAAATCCTTTCAGATAAAATAAAAATCCACCAACTTTGACTTGGATAGCACATGCTATGAAATGTCAAATATCTAGTTTGTGATCTAGATCAACAGTTGCTCTTTATCTATCCTTGGGCTTCTCCTTTGAACAGTTACCTTCGTGGTATCCCATCTTTTCTGTTTGGAAATCCTGTGTGGTGATATTTTGCTATCAAACAACAATCCACAACCCTTCAATGCCCAAAGTCTGCGGCCCTTAGCAAGCAGCCATGAGAACACTAAAAACACAGACTCTTCCACAGAAAAATAATGCTTTCCTGCTTAATTGTAGCATTCAGAAAGAGTCACTACAGTAAAACCTCACCACACTGGATAAAACCTAGGGAAAAATCAGGCCAAATTAAGAAAAAATATGAATTGTAGACTAAAAAAAATAATATAAGCATATTTGTTTTCAAATACATTAAAAAACACAAATTAGTAGCTCAAAAAATCTTAAGGAAAGGTCTTACAAGGCTAATGTTAATGGGTGGTTAAGAATTATCCATAATTAGCACATTGTTTTACAGAAGTTGCTCCATCAGTGTACTTGAAATCAGTTTTCTTTCCAAACCTGGCCTTTCACAATTTGTTTCATTTTTTTCAGACAATCTCTGCTCATAGCAAATGAAGAATTACAAATCTTCTGCCCAATAAGTTTCAATATTATAATTAACTCCAAATAATAGGAGTACAATTTAATGAGGTTTTACTGTATTTCCTGGAAATAATGAACACACACAATAATGAATAGGCGGAAAGAGAAAAATAGAATACAAGACTACATAGATTTACAAAAAGCGTAGCAAAATATGATGAGGTATGGCATTTGTGAAAACCCCACATATATCAAACTGTGCTGGGCAGAATAGTAGCTCATAAAATATAAAATTATTTCATTAGTAGTTTGTTGCATACAATTACATTCAATTAATATTAAGTTTAAAAGTCCAGTAATAAGGTTGTTTTTACTGAAGACCACTTACTTTTTTACTCTTCTGTTAGAGTTCCCTCTAGTGACAATGATAGGTTACTACAAGCCCATCAAAATTGCCTAGTTTCAGTAAAGGGGCTGTTAGCCGGAGGAGGTGAACACACTCATGGGAATTTTCTAACAGCAAAGCATTCTGTGGAAAGAGTTGTGTAGATGCTGATCCTTGGCTGTTTGCAACCACTTTTCTGATGCGGTTGACGACACATGACAAACTCAGCTATATGGAAACAGAATCTAGGTTTGTATTTTTCATGTTCCCCAAAGGCGATAAATACAACAGCCAAATCCAACAAATATTTATCTACATATAAAATAAACATAAAACACCCCACATGGTCCTTTATAGATAACTCTTATAATTATAATCTATGCTATTCAGATCAAACATTCCATTCTTGGGGAATCTGCTTTTATATAAGAAGAAAGTATAAGAAAATAAAAATTAATAGCATGGCGTGCTGCGATTCATGGGGTCGCAAAGAGTCAGACACGACTGAGCGACTGAACTGAACTGAACTGAATAACCATGAAACTTATTACATAGAGATAACATAGTTAGCTCCTAACAGAGGAATAGGCCTGTGTGCTCCCGGGAATGACACTCCTCCTTAGCCACCAGAGTTTCTAAAGGAAACAAAGTGTTTATTTCCTTCTCCAATTAATACAAGCCATGGAATCCAGCTAACTCCTGGCTGTTTACCTGTTTTTGTCCAAGTAAGTAATAGTAACAACAGCAGCAACAATAATAATAAATACATTAGAGTGAAATAATAATTTCAACTAGCTCTCCATTTGACCACCACAATTCTAAAGCATTCTGTTGGCCTTTGTGGGATAATAGATTTTGGAGGTCCAAGATGTCTGGGCCTAGCTGAGCTTGCACTGTTCCCCATTGTGACGGAGCACTTTTTAATTAAATTGAAAACAGTGATTTGTTCTTTCACAGATGGGGAGAAAGCTGCAGCCAGTCTAAGCCAAGCATCTTTGACAGTTAACAATTCTTTATTTCACTTAGATTTGTCACCATGTAGCTTTGTTTGAGTTGGCCATTTTTTAAAAAATTCTTCTCCCGTTGTTTCCAATGGTGAAGTTTTATAACAAAGAATCTGGGTTCTAGAAGTATGTAAAGAATAAATGATATGGAGTGGCCATATTTGCATGTGTCTGTCCCCGGAAGGGTGGACTGTGATTTTATTGGATGTCTGCAGCTATTACCTTGAAGGATAAATTTTCATTTTTCATCTATTCTTCCCCATCTAGATTGTATCAGGATTAACTGTAATTCCAGTAAGTGCCTATTCAAAATTTTTAAACTGTTATTCCTCCATTATGATGTAGCTAGTGAAGAAAAACAAAAGAAAGAGCAAGAGAAAGTTGTTTAGAAAACTCATGAGTTCACTTTTGAAATACACCAGTCCATCATCTGGGTTGTAAAAATTCATTTTGAAATCTGTCCAGCTGAAGATGTTCCTGCTGCAGTTCCTACCTCTAAGTGGGAAAAAGAGGCAAGAAATATCCTGTAGCAGAAGGTACCAACACCTCTGTAGACCTGTGGATAAAGCTGACAGCATTTGTATTTTGGTAAATCTTGGACTCCAATAGTTCTCTCTTCATAACCAAATTAGGATAAAATGCTGTGGGTCTTAATTTCCTTCACTTTCTGTTTTTATCTCTTAAATCAAACGTAGAAAAATATCCCTTTCATTTGAAAGTTACTATTGAACTCTTCTAAATTCAACTGAAGTTTTACATTGAAAAGTGTGTGTTTTTCCAAGTTTTATATATATATATATGTACATATATATATTCAGAAAATGACTTATCTAAAGAGTTTTTCTGGTTTACTGAGAGTATTTACATAATGAATTTTTACATCCTAATCATATATCTGCAAAAATAACCAAAACCCTTCAAATCTGTGATATGCATGCCAAGTGATGAGATAGAAAAGATGCATGGACTGAGTTTTTTTTCATTTGGACTAGAGAACTTGAAAGGATGTAAGGACTGTGATTTTATTTTGAGTTATAGCATTATCTTGAGTGAATTTATTTATTTACATAAATATTTAGATTTTTCTTTTCCAGGTTTTGCTGACCACATTAAGGAATCTCTTCCAATATAAAAAAAGTTGTTAGCTACTTAACTAAAATGATTCTAACAAGCTTCTAATCTTTCATTGTCCCGTTCAGTAAAATATATATATTTTTTATATCCTTGGAAAATGCTGAATGTGAGTTGATGGAACGCACTCCCAAAACCTTCGGCTACGTATCCAAATGGCAGTAAGTCATCCTCTGAGGACCAAAATTGTGGTCTTCAGCTTACAAAAGCAATAAGCTTATAAAGCATGCTTCTGATAACTCAGATTTGTCTTTAAATATTTTAATATTCATTTTAAAGGAGCATAAAAGACTGTCTTTTCAATCATAACAATAAAAAGGTAACAGAATCATGATTGGTTAAAAAAAAAATTAAGCTATAAAACCGTCATATAAGGCATTAAAACGGAGAAGGCAATGGCAACCCACTCCAGTACTCTTGCCTGGAAAATCCCATGGATGGGGGAGCCTGGTGGGCTGCCGTCTGTGGGGTCACATAGAGTCAGACACGACTGAAGTGACTTAGCAGCAGCAACAAGGCATTAAAAATCATGTCAAATAGACTCTAGTTCCTGAACTAATCTCTCAGAGCTCTCACACAAGTGAAATTTTTTCAAATATTCATTATCTCCTTTCAAACTCCGTCTCTACCACACTCTGAAAAGAAGCACAGTTTTACCAATTTGATACCATGATCCAGCTTGCTTTCACCTCTGGACGGTAAATACAGGCAAAGTAACAACTCACAAAACCCTTTCCCGAGGCCAGATTTGTGACTCAAGGCAGCTGTAGATGTTCTGGATGCTTCCTGGATCTTAGAAAATCCATGTGAGGAAACTATTTCTTTCTAGACTTCTGCTTTATTTTTATTTGTATTAGGTATGTAGTAATGCATGAGTTTTTAGATTTACAAAATGTGGCTACATAAACTCTAGTATTTAATGGAAATTGCCCCATCAAATGTGCTTCTGTGTTCTCTAGCTGTATCATTTTAAAATACACGTTTATGGTCTAATTACCCTTATTAGATATTTTTCTTTATTTGGCTTGTTATTATAAGACTGATACTAAGTATAATATTTGATATTTCACAGAATAATACTTTTGAGGACAAAGGTCTTTGATGGTTAGTGGATTTTTTCCCCCTTTTAAAGATAATATCTTACCCTTAATTTTACTTGAATTAAACCAATGATTATGAGCTTTCAGTGCATACTGTGGACAGGACTGCAAATGCCTTAACTTGACAGCAGTCACTGGAAAGAACATTCAGTGATCAGGTAATGTTTTCATTTCCTTTGCCTTTGTTTTATATGGGGAATAATGGGCAGATATACCCAGAACTCTAAGTTCCATCAAGAAATCATGTTATTACTCAACTTTGAGGATAGGGAGCTCACAGTGATTAAATAAGCAGAGATTTCCACCCGGAGTGTATTTCATAGCAAAATATAAATAAAATACTTGTATCTCAGTATAACTTGTAGTTTAATGAAAGACTGATTTATTACATTTATCCTCTGCAAGCCGTGAGTTTGTCTGAAACTGAAATGTACCTTTACTAACTCACAAACTTATACTACCACCATCTAAAAATTATACCACACCTAACATATCAGCTGTGTTGTGAGCTTAATATGCAATACCTCAGTTGATATTTTTAAGACAATTTCCATAGGAAATATATATATGGTAACAAAAATTATCATACTTTGAGAATTAATAGTAAATGGTAAGTCATTAATTTTGAATGGGAATCTCTCATTTCTCTACACTAATACAGAGTTGCTCTGCTGTTTCCTATAGTCGCTCCATCCCTTTTAATCCTCTCTTCCCTCAGTTTATGGCAGGTGTTACTTCATATGGAAAAGAAAATACATATATCATCAGATTCTCCAGTCTTCGCTACTGAAGAATAGGTATTAGGTGAGGAGGGAGGAAGGTCTAGCTGTGGAGCATGTATTCAGACCTGCAGGACTACAGGATGGCAGATATATTTCTTTTTCAGCCCTTCCTGTGTCAGTAGTTTAGATGCAGCAATGCACTCCTCCACAGACAGGCCGAGCAAAGTCTTTTGTTAAGGTTCTTTAGAGAAAAGGCTGATTTGAATTTCAGCAACCATCTCTGTCAAACTCTTTGTTGCCACCATCCCTCCCTCTCCTAATAGGAAGAGCTGTCAAGAATTTTTAAATGGAAGGAAATAGCCCATTTTTATTTAAAAATAAAAAGCTTATTTTCATGTGTGGAGAGGGTTTTTTATTTTTTTTTAAAGAACCATCTCTGTGAATAGCATTCACATCAGTGTCGAAATGTATGCTTTGGTCTCTGATTACAAATGGAATGTCTCTGCACACAATCCCAGACCAGACTCAGTTCTTTGATGTCCATTAGCTTATTTCATTGCTAAGATATGTTTGTTATCTACAACTTGGTATTAGATTAGGTCAGTATTTGAAAATTTATGGAAGGGAAGGCAAATACAGAAGTGTATTATATCTACAGCCCTCCATTCTCATCTATCCAGGATAGTCAGATTATTCTTGTCTCTTCAGTCAACTCCAATATGGAGAACCACAATCTACCATCATAAAATAATTTTATATGGAAGTTGCTAAAAGAAGCACCATCTTTTACTGAGATAATGTCTTCCCTGGACAGTGAAACTTACTTCAGTAAAGGTAGATGGGAAAGGACTGTAGAGTCACATTCTTTTAACATAAAGAACAATTATTTGATCAATGAAAAAAGGTCTGGTTATAGATGATTTTACACAAATCATTATATATTATAGAGATATATACTAGTACCAAGTTATTACTAAAAGAGGCCAAGTCAGACAGAATAGTGCTTTGTGACTAACACATTAATTATTTGCATGAAAAGTGAGTGTATGAGGGTCTCTTCCCTAGCCCATAGTGTTAATTGACCTAAGTGTTTTAAAAATTGTAAAGAGTACAAAACAAAATTTCTACTCCCTGTGAAATTTTCTCAAATGCATTATTAGTAGAGTTTGTAGCATTATTATAATAGAAATGACATTGGTTTTATCCTGCATTTTCTTTGTCTGCCAAAGCTTGAGATAGAATGACCAAGAGAGTCTCAGTTTCCAATTTGCTGCCCAATTATCAACACATCCAAACTCATTAGGCTATGTGTTTCTTTTTTTTTTTTCCTGATAATTTGGGATCTGTAGTGGTATATTGCATGTTTTAATAGTCTCAGTTTTTTTTCTTTTTCTCTTCTTTTAGTAACCTTACAAGTTGTTAGTGTTATAATCTTTGAAGGTTTAAATACATTGAAAATTTGAAAACTAAACTTGCTCCTATCAACTATAAGTGAGTCCTAGTTGTCATATAAATAACTACTTTACATATGTAGCAGATGCAAGGAGGATTTTGTGATTTTTGTTTTTGTTGGTGTTGTCTTTCCCTTTTTTTTTTTTTGTCTTTTCAAGTCAATGATATGGTCATGGAATATCCTTCTTGCCCACAGGAAGGTTTGCGGCCACCTCTGAATTCATATAAACATGCATTTTAATAAACCCATGATCTTTGATGTCTATTTTGCTTGTTTATTTATTTTTGTTTATTTAATCCTTATATATGGATCTCTTCTGCCATCTGCTCTTTCTTCCTACCAAGATTTACTCATCTTACTTTTCCATTTCCGATGTTGTTTACTCTTGTTTCCGTCTTCTTGTTTTCTTACAAAAATAAAAGCTCTATGGGGTGAAAAAAAAATATCCCAGCAGGCAGAACTTCCAGCTATGTTTGGCTTCTTACAGAAAATGATTTACTTTAAGACACAGAGACAATAAAATTGGAGATGGTGTTAATGTGCGCAGAGTGTCAGGGGTTGAAGTTCAGCTTCTTTTTTTGGCAGTTCATTGTCTAAGGATTGCAAAGAAAGAAAATCTAAGGCCAAGTACTTAACCTCACTTTTGACTCGGATATAGTGAAGAAATGCCCTGAGTAATATGTTATTGGAAAACATACTATGATGGATGCCCAGAGTGGATAATAAGATCTTTGTATTATCATTTTATTACCAGAATGAAAAGATCAACTGGATATTAGTTATCACCAATTTTTTTATATAGATAAAAATGGAAAGCAATAAAAGAATGCAAAATGTCAACCAGTGGCACTTAAGCCATATTAGATTGCTTTGATCAGGCTGCCACTTGGCAGACTACTTAAAAAGATATGAGGGAATTTCAGGAGGCTGACTCTTGTTAACATGAAACAAATATTCAGTTCAGAGCAGCTGCCTGGTGCCTGAAGAGCAGAGCACTGCAAAAGGAGCCTCTGTCTCTGCCTCCACACAACCATCCTTGATTTGAAGAGTTCCATCAATCACTGCTTCTCACTGATCAGTGCTGTCCATCTACCTAGGATAGGAGCTGCTCAAGGAATAAAGGAAGATAAATATATACATACAGAAAAGGGCAGTTTTTTTGTTTGTTTGTTTTTCATTGCTGTCATTTTTAAAGATTAAAGTATATATGAAGGAAAGGAAAACAATGTTTATGAATGATTTTCAACAAAAATATGAGAATTTATAAAATAAAGAGACCATAGATTTCTAATGAAAAACAAATAACTCAAAGAAGCAAAAGCTGAGTCTTTTTCTTAAGGCCCATTGTGTAGACAGTGTCTTAAATATCAAAATTGGAATACAATTTAAGGAAAGCCCATTTGAATTAACCACTCTTAATATTAAAGAGAATCATAAAGAGTGCGCATTTAATGACTACATAGATTGTGCAAAATCATTGTATGAAAGCTTGGTAAGTGGAAGACTTGGGTCTATTTTAGTGAACAGTTAATTGGCTTATTGCTTACATGCAAATATAAAATGCTTCAGTGTTTTAAAAGATTGCTCTTTTGGTGCAGGTTAAGAATTCATCATGAAATCAGTCTCAGTTATTAATTTAGTCAGTTGAACATCTCCTTATTACTATGGCAAATGGCTGTGCTCAAAGAAATGCAGAATTCCAGATTTGTGTTAACCAAATTCATCAAATTCTCTTTCATTGTTGAAAGTTAGCGTAACTATGGCCACAGTAGAAATTGTCAGAAAAGCGTATGTTTCAGAAGAAACATTCTGAACTTGATATTTCCCTTGGCTTCTAGGAAAAGGAAATTTTCTTTTCTACCACAAAATGTCACAAATTGTGAGACCACAACTTGTTGATCAAAGGTTCCTATTGTGCTATGAGAGAGTTGATTTCTAAAACATTTGCCATTTCCTTCATAGATTAGAATTTCACCTTGTTTTTGTTTGTTTTGTGATAGGGAGGTAGCATTTTAGCAAGCTATTATTGATCCCAAAAATTGAAGGTAAAAATATGAATTAGACATTGCTAGCTAGTATTAAGGTTTTTTTTTTTCTTAATCTAGCCAGTCTCATTGTGAGATATATGATTAGAAGTTCACTTATTTTAAAGAACACAATAATTGTTTATTTGTATTTGGAGCATATTGTTTTACTTATGTGCCTCTGTGATTCAGGTCCATAGACAGTTAATCCTAAAGGCTCAGAAAGAATAAAAAGTGCTCAAAACTTCTGTTTAAAATAACCTCTAATCCTTAGGACAGCCTTAATGTTCAATGATGGTACAAAGTGCCACAACAAATAACTCATTTTACAAGTGTAGATTTGTAAAATATATTAATATTTTATATATGAATATATTGCAATTTAACAAATATATGGCAATTTTTCAAGAAGTTTTGCCTTCCTAATCTTTCTCAAAAGAAAGCCATTAACAATTTATACTTCAGTTACTTACCTATCAAAAAATATGGAAACAAATAATATAATCATGGATTTCAATTCTTCACTTAGTCGCTAGATAGAAATTATGTATCTGCTAACTGCTAAAGTGGATGCATAATTTAAAAGACATTTTGTCCACTTAACCATATATCAGACATGATTAATATAAGCCTTCAAGCTGCACTTTATTTAGTTTCCTCTCTTCTCTACTCACTTACTTCTGCTTGGTCATAGCTTCTACTTTTTTGGGTCTTCTGCTTACCATGGTGTCTCCTACCTCATGGTTATTTGTCCACTGCCTCCTCCTGTGCATGCCTTTTTTTTTTTTTTTTTTTTTGCTGCTTCTTAAACTGTTGACTAAATGTATGCTATGTATTCAAACTCCCCTGGAACGAGATTCTAGTGGATTCATTACTTATCCTTGGTCTGTTGAGCAGAGCTTTCAAGTCATGTCACCTCATAAGCCACTGACCAGACTTTAACTTTGGGGGAAGATGCCCACTGGTGATCCAATAAAGTGTCCTCAGAGAAGGGGGCCACAGAGTCAGTATACACACCTCCAGGGTAATGTAGGAGCAGTGGCCTTTCCCCACAAACATCTCTTCTTCAGGCTGTCTAATTAACACTGTTTTGACTTTAACCATGAAATATCCTTGAGGATTATAATTTCTTCAACACATTACTGACAAATGGTACATAAGTCAAGTGAGCAAGTCTCTTTAAATCAGGGGGAAATGTATGGAACCATAAAAAAGTTGGAGATTGAAATGTTCAGGTCTTATCCATTTCTCTTACTTGTGACCAGTGGGAACAAAGAGCAAGGTGGGTAAGAAGTACATTATGAAAACCATTTCCCAAACATAAAGTAAGAAATTCTAAGAATATTTCAATTACTGTTACTTTTATTGTACTTAGTATTGGATTGTTCTTTGTTATTTGTTCTTTGAATGCATCATTCATACAGCTATGAGTATTCTTCACCCTCCCATCACCCTTCCCAGGAAGTCAGTCTAAATATAAGACTTGAAATATTTAGTGAACAGTACTATTGAAATAAATGTTATATGTGTTTCTTTAAAAATATAGGGTCATGGTGTACAAATGTTTTGCAATAGTTTTTTCTTTTTTACTTCAACAATATACTGAAAAAATATTAATAGATCCAGTTTGTGAATATAACAAGCAGTACTGAAAAATCTGATCCATTTCTTATTTCAGATTTTATACTGAAGTAATATGAAGCAGATCAAGGTCACTGAGACAGCTGAAGAACAATAAAATAGGGAAAAAACATATATGTACAAAAATAAATTCTATCATGATTCATCAGAAACCTCAAAGCAATCATATGAACACTGATCAGAAGCATCTGTGAGCAAGATCTTGGAAAACAAACTAGATTGGAATAACTGTAAATGAAAAGATACTTTGCACTGGTATAAGTTATTATCAGTGACACTAACTCACTCAAATGAAAACCTAACTAAAGTAATCTTAGTGTAGCAAGACTGACGAGGAGCAAGCACACAAATATAACATTTCTTCTAGCAGCTGGCTGACCAGCTCCAGGGAACCTCCAAACACTCTCTCCTGAGATTAACCAAATTAATCTGGTATAAGATTTAATTGCTAATAGCCATTACTATGGGTGGGCAAGCACCATCTTAGAATAGCTCCTGTTTAGTAAGGCATGTCATTCATTTCAGAAGACTTTGTCCCAACTTCAAACAAAGGAGTAATCCAGTATTTTACCAATTACAAAAATAAATGGTTAAATAGAATCATAGCACTCAAATTAGTGACTAAAAGTTAGCTGGATAAATAAGCTAATTATCAGTACAATAAAAGAAAAATTAAATTTAATTCTATTTGTTATTGCAATAATAAAATTCAAAATAAAGAATTCAGGAAATCATTATATTAATACTTTGAAAACAATTTATATGATCATTCTAATTTTTACTTGATAGATAAATGAATTATATCATTTGTTCATAGCTTTCTTTGGGGCATTCACTGAGGAAAAAAAGAAAAACTGGATCAAAACAAATGAGACACTATAGTTCAAAAATCCTAAAGACATATTATCCTTTATCATATTCCTGAGAATGCATTTGCTTTTTTTTTTAAAAAAATAGATATTGTAATGTTTACCACAAATAGTGAAGTCTAGATTTTCAAGCATTGTTATGATTCCCTAGTGAAATGAAAGAGAACAAAAACTTAAAGACAGAAACTTAGCTTTTTATTTTTTCCTAATATGCTTCTTATTCTGGGAGAAGGTTTTTACAAGAATAAACCCCAAATATTGAGTGACAGCAAAATTTTGTTAAGTCAGTCTCACATTTAATGATATTCAAATATACTTATAGTGTTAATAGTACTATATTAGTATTAGTAATAATATTATAGTATTAAATTATTCCTTTAATGTTACAGAAATGTACATTCTTCTTGATCTTCTCATAAAAATAAATTCTGTACCAGTGCTGTATTTGGATTAGAAATTATTTAATTTTAGCATCTTTGCATTTGTCATTGCAATTCATGGCTTTGTTTATGAGATGTCAAACTGAATATTTGTAAATTTCAAACTGCACAATATTTGTATGCTTTTTCATTTTTGTTTTCATTCAGATAGTTTGGCATTATATAGGAATTGCATAAGACTTGTTTAAATTTCTGTCAATATAAATCAATATAATCCTTTTCTTCTCATGTTACACCAAGGCTCAGTATATTTTCAGTTTAAAATGCTTACCTAAAATCATATTAACTGTTTAGTACTTAATTTTATACATGCAGACTATCCTATAATGTGATTAGCTTTTCTTGGAAATGGCCTTCTTTCTTAAAATAAAGTCACAGTCCAGATTTTTCCTTTCATTATAGTAGGTTTATTTTATTATGCTTCTTCCTAAACCAGTCACTTGAGCTAGATTAGATTTAAAAAGAGCTCTTTTAAAACATTATTTTAGTAATATATAATTTGTGTTCATTTTTAACTGTGTTGTAGTTATATTCTTAAAAGGTAAATTGTATTTCTTAAAATGTATGTTTTTACATTGAAAATGATTTACATCAGAGATATTTATCCTGATCTGTCATAAATGGGTACAATCAATGTCAAAGTTGTGTGTAAAGGCTAAATGTTTCTTATAAACCTTGTCTATTTATTTGCTTAGAGCTATGATATCTAGCCAGATATGAAACAGGAGCGGAGGCAGCTGTATATAGTAAAGTTTATTTTGTAGATGATAGGATAGGGTTGGTATGAGTTAGGAAAATGACAGAGGAGTCTCCATGGGGTATTTCCAGTAGCTCTCTGAGGTCAGACCTCTTTGCACACAAGATCTATGTTTTCTTATAATTAAATACTCATTAAGCCTTGAATCCCCAATTCCTAAGCCAACTACTGTCTTTGTATTTAGAAGTTACTGATTACCAGCCTCAGGTCATTTTGCTCTCTTAGACTGTACACATCATTAAATTTATTTTCAAGGGAACTAAGCAAAAAAGCTGTCTAAATAATTAGCCAGATAACCGAGTTGCCCAAGTTTTCCAGTTCTTGGACTTATCGGATTTCATGCTGCCAAATATGAAAACAAGGGGATGAAACTGTATATTTTTGATACTTCTTAGTGAAGATTGGTGTTAAAAGTTAATGGAGTTACTTTTCATTAACTATTTGGCTTAATTCAATATCAAGAGGTATTCAATCTACCATAAAAAAAGTTTCACAAAATCTAAACAGATTTACTCATTCAATAAATAATTAAGCATGGCGTTTATATTCAAGGCACTGAACAATAGGACCTAGGGTATTTTTCCTGACGTTCTAAGCCCAGGTAAAGAATCTGCCTGCCAGTGCAGGAGACATGGGTTTGATCTCTAGGTTGGGAAGATGCCCTGGATATCTAAATGGCATCCCTCTCCAGTATTCTTGCCTGGAAAATCCAATGGACAGAGGAGTCTGGTGGGCTACAGTCCACATGCGGTCACAAAGAGTTAGACATGACCTAGTGACTAAACAACAACGAAGGGAGAATAACAATGGTGACAATATAATACTGATAATATTATTATCATTATAAATGAAGGTGTACCATGCACTAGGCATTGTTTTACGTAATTAAAATGGATTAAACTTATATTGTAAAATGGTTCTATTGTTAGCTTATTTTAGAGATAAGAATACTGAGACACAGAGAATTTATATAATTTACCAGGATCACATAGCTAGTAATTCATGGAACTAGGATAAAAATTCAGAGGATCTGTGGATCTAAAACACATGCACCAGACCAAGATATACACATTGTAGAAAGTTTAAAAGAAAGGAAAGACTTAAATAGCGATCTAACCAAAGTAAACACAGTGAATTTGATTAGTGTGGTACTATTTCATTTCTCCAGTGGTTTTTTTTTTAATGTTGCTATTGTTTTATTTATTTATTTATTTATTTATTCATATATATTTTTTAATTTTAAAATCTTTAATTCTTACAGTGGTTTTTTAAAGTTTACAAAATGCCTTTCTTCTGTTGTTACTGTTCATTTTTTAACCAAGTTTAATGTCTAATTTTATTTTATTTGCTCAAAGTACCTTTTAGTTGGGCTTCCCAGGTGGTACTAGTGGTAAAGAACTCACCTGCCAATGCAGGAGACATCAGAGACGCCCACCCGTTTGATCCCCAGATCAGGAAGATCCCCTGGTGGAGGAGGGCATGGCAACTAACTCCAGTATTCTTGCTTGGAGAATCCCATGGACAGAGGAGCCTGTCAGGCTATAGTCCATAGGGTCACAAAGAATCAGACATGACTAAAGTGTCTTAGCACAGCACAGCACACACACAGAGCACACTTTTTAGTTAGGGAGGAATATTTGTAATATTTTTAGTATAAAGAAATGTGTCTGTCCTTAGGAGTCTCTAAATGTCTCTTTTCCTAAACAGTAAAGGACAATATAAAAACATTCTCAATAGTTCTCAAGGATCAGCTAAATTGAGGAGAACTTGAGGAGGATTAGAGAAGAGGAAGAGTTAGGTGACTGGGCTGGTACATCAGCCTTACTGCTGTGTGGGTGATTGGTCTATCCAGGCCATGATTGGCACCACACCTGGCCAACAAGACAGCTCTGAGACAGTCAGCCTTTCTGATACCCCAGAGGCCTTGTCATTAAGGGCTGACAGACTGGGGAGAGTGATGTAACCTTACCTCTTATGTTGATAAATGGAGTCTTGTCTGCATATTCCTGAATGCAGAGCTCACTAAAACAAAACTTTAAAAATAAATAAGCACAAAACTTCGACTCCACTTTAGGGTTGGCTCAAACAGCATGCAATTTGTGCCGTTACCCAGGGCTCTGTGTTTAGAAGGGCTTGTTTTTGGGTAAATACTTAGCTATCACTGTTCTGAAATACTACATTTTGAACAAGAGTTGCACATCTTCACTGAGCTCAGAAATCACTTAATTGGTCCTTCCCCTTGTAAGGCTAGTATATAGCAAAAAAAAAAAAAAAAAAAAATCCTAATCTGAAAGTGCCATTTATATGTTTCTAATTTTAATCAGCTTTCCTAACTGATTCATGTGGAAATAAAAACAAAAAATTCTGCTCCCAGGCCAGTATCTGAAAATTGAGAAAGATAAAACAGAAACATTTAATAAGAATGACTCTTCTTTCATTTCTGTTTGTCCTTCAAGGAGCAATCTGAGTATTTTTTAAAGTAACTATTTTAAAACCAGAAACTAATGGCAAAGTCAAATAGCAGGCTGAAGGTGTCATAATTACAAGCTGAGAAACACATCCTCCTGTCATTTACAGGTATAAGTGCTGTTGCCAGGAGCCATGACTCAGGCACCCAGCAGTGGTGGCTCTTGCTTCTGTTTCTCCTGGCTTTTCTCTCTTCCTATCATTGTCACAATGACAAGGCTTATTTCCAGCTTCCCACTGGTTCCTGCCTCCCACTGGAGGCTATAGTCCTCAAAGTAGACTGCCAAATAAAGCTTAATACCTGGGAATTTTGACATACATAGACACCTAATTTTATACACATACACAAATGTCATGCATTTAATGAAAGTTGCTATTCTAAATTTGTAGAACAGGAAAGGTAATTACATTTTAAAAGTAGAAGGACTTTGCAATTGGTTTATGCCATTTACAGCCTTTTAAGATTGTTTTTAGTTTTTGTTGTTATCATTGTTTTACTGATAAGAAAAGTCAGACCAAGAGCTGTGTTAGCATTAGACAAAGTTAGAATAATTAAGGTTGTTGTTTAGTTGGTAAGTTGTGTCTGACTCTCTGGCGACCCCATGGCCTGTAGCCTACCAGGCTCCTCTGTCCGTGGGATTTTCCAGTTATGAACACCAGAGTGGGTTGTGATTTCTTTCTCCAATAGTTAATGTTATGTTGGAGTTTATGGTCACAGTCAATCTAAAACTCCAGTCTCCGGACTCAAACTCATGACTATTTTTCCATTGCTTATATCTTTAATACTCATTGTGAAGATTCAGGAGAAAAGGGAATTTGTCTATTTGTGTGTCTCATACAAAGACCTGAAAACCAAGCTGGCCTACTGTTTAAACAAATAATTATTGAAACAAAGCCATATTCATTTGTTTACATATAGTCTATGGCTGCTTTTGCACTACAATAGCAGTGTTAAGTAATTGCAATGACAACCAAATTTAGCAGAGTGGAATATATTTACTATTTGGTCCATTCAGTTCAGTTCAGTCGCTCAGTCATGTCCAACTCTTTGTGACCCCATGGACTGCAGCACACCAGACTTCCCTGTCCATCACCAACTCCCAGAGCTTCATTTGGTCCATTGCCAGAAGTATTTTGACCCCTATTAGATCTACTAGAATGTAAGCTATAGAAAGCTTCTTGAAAATCTAACTTGGGACATTCCCAATGCTGAGATCAGTGTTTGGCACAAAATAATTTTTAAACTAAATTAGTAGGCTAGCTTAGCTGGTAAAGAATCCACCTGCAATGCAGGAGACCCTGGTTCGATTCCTGGGTGAGGAAGATCCGCTGAAGAAGGGATAGGCAAAGAGTTGAACACGACTGAGTGACTAAGCACAAGTACATGGGTACCACATAATCCAGAATGAATAAGACTAGTTAAATGAGACTATATAAACAGCAGATATAATATGGATCTGATGCTGCTGCTACTAAGTTGCTTCAGTCATGTCCAACTCTGTGCAACCCCATAGACGGCAGCCCACCAGGCTCCCCCATCCCTGGGATTTTCCAGGCAAGAATACTGGAGTGGGTTGCTATTTCCTTCTCCAATGCATGAGAGTGAAAAGTGAAAGTGAAGTCGCTCAGTCATGTCCGACTCTTAGCGACCCCATGGACTGCAGCCCACCAGGCTCCTCCGTCCATGGGATTTTCTAGGCAAGAGTACTGGAGTGGGGTGCCATTGCCTTCTCCATAAAATTGATCATTCGGTTTCAAAATTTCATAATTCTAAGATGTATGGTGCTGTAATAACTTCTAATTCAATTGCTGGGTGCTATAAGCAATTTAATGATCTAAGAAAAAAAAAACGGTTATGTATAAAGATAGAACCAATTTATATCCCTAAGGCAATGTGAATTTTTTTGTTATTATTTATAGAAGTACTGTAGAAACTCCACTTTCATGTGATGCCCATTTTTAGCCCACATAGCTGTGGTTGAAAAGGCACAACCTATTCTTAATAAAATGAAGATAGATCATTTCTAGAAGGCAAACTAAAAGAATTTCTACCTGCCCATCATCTATGCAGTTTTCTGGGTTGTGGCTTTGCAGAAATACTTATTCAAATCCCCATATTTAAATAGCTTAATTGAGAAAACAGATTAGCTCCTCAAATGTCTAGGTTGTTACATATGGAAATTACTTACATTTAATGTTTAAGGCAACAAAAAGGAAATCTAGAACCAACTAGTTTGAACTATAGTGAGAAATGGGTACTTCAAACCGATGATCCATTCATGTAGTTAGCATCTTTAAAAAATACCAGTGGAAGGAAATAGCTACCTAAAGGGTATGTAATGAGTCTAAGCTTTGCAGCCCTCAAGTCTTGAACTTTTAAAAATCAAAATATAGTAGGTCTGGGTTTGATTTTCTCAAGCTACATGCAACTTTCAACTCTAGGGACAGCTGTCATTACAGTCTACTGCTGCTAAGTCTGCTAAGTCGCTTCAGTCGTGTCCAACTCCGTGCGACCCCATAGACGGCAGCCCACCAGGCCCCCCCATCTCTGGGATTCTCCAGGCAAGAACACTGGAGTGGGTTGCCATTTCCTTCTCCAATTACAGTCTACAAAGACATCCTTAATCACATTGCTTCCTAGACTTCTTAGCTTTGTTTTAATCTTCACTATTGTCCTTTAATATTATTTCCCCCCATATTTAAAAAAAAGCCAATGAATATACTTCACAGAACATTTGCACAGAAAGCTTTCTTACAAAAAGGATCCAAAATTGCTAGTATATACATCTTGAATTTGAAGTAAATTTGAAATATTCATGAAAGCAAATATTAAAAATAAATTTAAAATACATTTGCAAAAATATCTGAAATGATCAGTGATGTTGTATACATATATGCCAACTAACCTCACATGGAGCTATCTGTAAAATGGGAGAGTTGAATTAATTATTTCTACATCCATTTGAAGCTATTATTTTCTTCATTAAATAAATTCATTTATTGATTTATGACAAAATACTTTCAAATAGAATATAAAGTGATTAGCAAAAATTAATTAGGGAGAAAGGTCAATATGCAGTTTTTTTTTGTTTTTTTTTTTTTTTTTTTAAGAAAAGAATCAAGTTGCTGAAAGTAAGCATATATCCTAAATCTTGATTTCATGGTGAAGAGAAAGAGATAAGGAAAGGCAGTGAGTTATATAACTCACAAGATATAAGAGGAAATAGCCTATAAAATCTTTAGGAAAGAGTTTATGAACTTGGACTTTGCAATTAAAAAGAGTATTGAAAATGCATGTTAAAGAGTTGATAATGTAGGTAGACTAAAAAGTAGCTTTCAATAACTCTGGACCTTGGTATTGTAATAAATGATGTTCTAGAAAAATTGTTTTTTTTAATTCAGTGAAAAATCGTTTTTCTTAATCTAACTTTGAAAAGAAAACGTTACTTGCAAATGACTTTTAAAAGCCTTTGCTGGATTTTTCTAATAAAGAAACTCATCGTTTTCCTAAAGGAAGAAATGAGTGTTCCCTCCTGCCACCCCCCCCACCCCACCCCCGCCCCAACCTCGGAGGTTTCTGCTGAGTCCAGGGCTTCTGGATGATGCCTTAGGGGACAAGTTAGCTTGCTTCTTTAACAGAATAGCAACTTCCCCTTTATGTGATTTTTATATTCTTTATGTGAGATTACAGGTGGAAAAAAAATAATTCCACCATTTTAAAATAATAATTAACCACTGCCACAGTTTTGTGACTATTCACTCCCTAGCATACACATTGATGCTGGGAGGAAGGTTAGAATCAATGAGACATGTTTTGATATCCCAAAAGGAAAAAGAAATTTCAAAAGGAATTCAGATCACTAATGTTATGAATGACTATAATTCTGCCATGGAGACAAATGACTCTGAAATTCAAACTTCCAACAGAGGATAAATTATCCTAGGTCAGACCTAGGAGAGAAGACATCTGTATTACATTTTAGCTATGTGACCTTGGGCCGAGTCGTTTAACTTTCTAGGCCTTCAGTTTCGTGTCAGCAAAATGATAATAATGTAAAGATGAAATAAGTTAATAAAATGCCTGGTACATAACAAACATTTACCAGGACCCAACTTCCTTCTCAGTAGCAAATTAAGGACCAGCAACCGCAATCCTTAATTCCCTGTCCAGTTCACTTTCCATGACACTTCATGTCACATAGATAACATTGTTTTAAACTGAGAATATTAAATACATTAAAAAAAAAGCCTCTCCCAAAATCAATCCCTTCACATTTTTAATAATGCAGGGAAGGAGCTTGAAGTTGGTCCACAGAGATTTTCATGAACCAACGGGTTATTTTTAATTGGATTTTGTGCCTGTTGTTATGGAAATTATTGTTTCATGGATAAAGCTTTATGATTTCACTGCAAGATCAAGCCCAGAATGGGGTATAATGATGATATCACCCTTATGCTTCTTTTTCTTGACAAAACACAGAGAATGGGAGTGAGACTGCTTCAAAAGCACACATTTCTAACAAAAAAAAAAGATCCACCATATAAAAATATCTTTAAAAATGATATATTCTCTTTTCAAAGATCAAAACTCAGAATGGCCTTTGCTGCCAGTAGGATGCTAAGATTCTGCCAAGTTATTAAACACTTCACTGTTGAAACTAGAAAGCGTTCCTTTGATCCTAGAACTTGCTTTCAACATTTGGTCTCAAAGCATTTTTGCAATTGTTGAACTGCAGTTGTTGAACAGGCTTCCTCTAGTTATTTAGTGATCAATCTCTCTAAACTCTTCTATCTAGACTAGTTTTTATTCATGTGTCCAGATGCATGTTTCTCTAAAGAAACAAAAAGAAATGCTTACTAATCTTAATGATGGTTCTGTTTAAAATTGAAAGTGTTAGTCGCTCAGTTGTGTCCAACTCTTTGCAACCCCGTGGACTGTAGCCCATCAGGCTCCTCTGTCCATAGAATTCTCCAGGCCAGAATGCTGGTGTGGGTAGCCATTCCCTTTACTAGGGGATCTTCCCAACCCAGCAATTGAACCCGTGTCTCCTGCATTACAGGTGAATTCTTTACCATCTGAGCCACCAGAGAAACCCATGACAGGAGGCAATTCATCCTGCAAAATTTAACTTATATCATTGGCTCATTTTAAGCAAACCTCAAACAAGGAAGAGAGAACTTGTTTCATCAATAACATCCTAAGAGAGAAATCAGGATAGTAGTCTGCAGTATTAAAACAGTGATTTCTTGTTGGACAGACTGCTGAGGTTTCTTCTAGTACTTAGTTCCCTAATTTATTTTTCTTTCTTCTTTTCTCTCTCTTTTTTTCTTGGCTTTTTCATACACCATCCTATGATCCTTGGACATTGGCTAAATTGTCTGGTAGAATTTGGTGGAAGAAATTGTGAACCCCACCCTGATCCTGAATCAACTGAGTCGTGTAACTAAATGTCATGTCTTTAGTCATTTTAGTTTACCAAGAAATGTCAGTACATTAAAAAAAAAAGAAAAAGGAGGGGGGGAAATACATCACCAAAAAATGTTTCATTAATAACTTCATGATTTTTTTAAATGAATCAAAATATCAGATTATTAGCAAGGCTTATTTTTAATAAAACATTTTCTGTTTTATTAAAAGTTCTTTTTTTTCCCTTCCTTTGTTTTTATGTCTAAGAGAGACATTTGTCCAATTTATTATTTCAATAACATCAACAGATACTTTCTGGTATAATCTGTCTGTCCTACTGCTGCTGCTGCTAAGTCGCTTCAGTCGTGTCCAACTCTGTGCGACCCCATAGACGGCAGCCCACCAGGCTCCTCTGTCTATGGGATTCTCCAGGCAAGAATACTGGAGTGGGTTGCCATTTCCTTCTCCTAAGCCAACTTAAATTCAACTTGCACAGGTTTACATAGGTTCACTTGCAATTACTTTTCCAGTTGCTTACACTTCTGGCTCTTTTTCCTTAGCTGGAAATCACTTCCTGGTACCACTGCTTAATCATTTTTTCCCCTCCCACCCAACACTTGGCCCTTTATGGGCAGTGTTCTTCTTGACTTTCTTCACTTCCTAAGAGTCAGTACTTCTACCTATACCCATTCTCTGGGCCTTCACTAGTTCTCAGACACAACATTCCAGAAATTTAAAAACCTGGTGAATATTGAAGGTACATGATATAAGTGCAAAGAGCAGTCGTCACACAATCTAATACCCAGAGCAACCTCCTTGCCAGGGCCTAATCAACCAGGTGCCATTCATTGAAAATTGTTAGCTAATGGCCTAGGGTCAGATCTCTCCCCAAGGTCAGGAGATGTCTTATGACTGTTATCTACTTCATTAGCCAAAAAAAGAAAAAAGAGATAGTGCAAAACAAGAAAATTTCTGAGAGAGGGAAAAGTTTGTGCAAATTTGGGAGCATTGCTGTGTTGAGTGTGCCTATTTATGACAACAGGTGCGTTTGTTTGTCTTTGATTGATGCATAATGTTAAAGATTCTTCTTAAACTGTTACACCTGAATATCTATTAACTGGTGATTTTCCTTGCTTGCTGTGACTCTAATGGGCTTGAGAATTGATCCAGCCAGTCTCTCCTCCCTCTGTCTTTTTCTCTCCTCTTTCCTTCATTCCTTTCTCTCCTCTCTCTCCTCCCTCTCCCTTGCTTCCCCCCTTTCTTTCTCTCTTTCTCTCACTCTCTGTGAGGTTCATTTGCTTGACTGATTCTGAGTGTCCATAATGACTGTTTGGCATATTCTACAGGCAAAGGTCCCGAGACCCTTTTTGCTGGCTATAACCTCAATGATAACGAATGGCACACAGTGCGTGTGGTTCGTCGAGGAAAAAGTTTAAAGTTAACGGTGGATGACCAGCAGGCCATGACAGGTAAAGCCCTCACCTTTGCCTTTGTTGAAGCTTTAGACTTTCCTATTTCTTGCAGGTGACCTTGAAAACCGAATGAATAACTTGAAGCTAATAGACACAGTTCATTTCTTATTCAGATTCTTCCAGCAGCAATTAAATTTAATAAGCTGCGTGTTGTTTTCTTTTCTCTCAAATGAGCAACAATTATTTGTCATGTTCCTTTCCATTTAATAATTCAAGAAGTTATAATATATTTTAATTTTATGCTTTGATAAATATCTCAGGGCTTCATAAAATATTGAAGTTACTGTTTGGAGGCCAATTCCTGTTCAGTTTCCTTGTTATATATTTAGGGGATGAACAGCAGCAAGTTATACTTTTTACCTTCTGGATACATTGATAGATATGCTGGCATTCTGGCAGGTGAACTGCTTTTTATTCTAAGCTATGATAGATCATTTTTGGCCATTTAGCTCTGCTGGTTAAGCTCTAATGTTAAGAATGTTAAGTTCAGTCCCTGATTTGTGGATTTCTGACTGAGGTGAGGAATATAAGGGCCCACGCCAGAGACAGAGGAAAACCAAATGAAAGAGGAATTGGCTCACCTTTATTCTCTCTGCTGAAAATAACTTCAAGCATATGACCCGCTGGGATATTAGCTCCCTGTTTTTCAAGAGAACATCTTCCTGTTAATTATTTTAGTGCAATGCAGGATGGTCCTTGTGCAGCACAGAAGTGTGTGTTCTACGTTCAGTCTCAAGGGGGTTTCCATTCTCAGAGATCAGGTGGTTATATCAGTGAAGAAGTAATGTGTATGGGATTTTAACTTTTAAGAGAATCATTCCACAATTTAAATGAAGCAAACTACCAACCCACAGATCTTTTACTGTCTTGTATTTCGTTAGCCCTTTATGGCTTTCCAAAACTTTTGTCTTCGTGTGGGAGCAAACTTACTTTGTTTCAGAATCATCTGAAGAGCTTTAAAAGGATCATTTCCTGGCCAGACACCACAGAAAGTGTGAGAGGAGCCCATTATTATTATTTGTTAAAATCTCTCCAAAGAACTCTAATGCAGCTGGCCTATGGATTGGCATTTAAAAACCGCTGCTATGTTATGCCATTTTATTCTCCCAGGAAGAAAATCAACCAGGGACTCATTAGTATAAGCCTTTATTCAAAATTGCCAAACATAAGAAGTCTCTAAAGAAACTGTGTGAATTTAGGGAAGGGAGGCAGAATTTTTATAGAGCTTTGGCAGGAGTGTCAGCTGAAGTTCAGCTAGTTTTGGTAAAGGCAGTTCTTGGAAGAGGTGTAAATTGTTTTTGTAGATTAGCATCCATTGTTTGGACAGTCTGGCTTTTACCAAAAGGGACAGAAATTAGAGTGTAAGGTCATGTATAAGAGGTTGGGAAGAAATAATTGCCAGAGACAAGGACATGTGAAGGTCACATTAGAACATTCTTTAGTCCCTTAAGTTTGTCTCAAATCTCATATAGCCCTATGACATTGATGGGGTAGATGCATTCTCATTTTATAGATGAGGAAGCTGAGATTCAAAGAGGTAAAATGACATGTTACTTTGAAATGCCATTGTTACCAGAACTGAGAGAGAACCTAGGTTTATTTTTTTTAATTGTGTTTATTTGTTAACTTTAAAAAATTGTTTACTTTTAACTAATGGTTCATTTATGTATATTTTTAATATCCTTATATATATATGACTATGATGAGTACTTTCTCAGATATAGCATGATTTTATGAGGCTTTTACAAATATATATATATAAACACATATCAAAATCACATGGTAATATCATCTGGGATAGTATATGATGTATTAAAATGTTGAGTAAACAATTCATGTTCTTGAGGTTCAGAAGAGCTTAAAGATTTCAGGAATAGCTAAAGCAATCAATAATATCTGAAGGCTGTAAAGAAAGGATAATACAGATAAGATTATGTGGGGAAGGGTAGGATGGCTTGGATGAGGCTAGACAGACTAATGTTCAGGCAGCCGAGAAGGTTTGTTTTGTTTCATGTAACCACAGCACAGCTGAAATGGCTAGAATGGCCTTGGGTGCCAATAGGTCAGTGCTCCAAACGAAGGGGTTGATATTTCACGGGTTTTCAAGCAGTTGGGAAGTCACTGCATTTAAGCTGGAAAATAAGTTAAGAGAATATGTTTTGAGCAATATGAATTCTGTGCAATGTGCTAAATGCTTCAGAATGTAAAGCAGTAAAGTCCTAAACTACAGTGGCTGAAGACGGTATAGAAACAAAAGACTGGGGCAACACATTTTTAAAAAGTTTTGTTTAGAAATAATTTCAAATTTATAAAAAATTTCAAAAGTAAAACGACAGTGATATACTTTTACTATTGTGAGCATGTTATCCCATTTGCTTTGACATTTTCACTCTCTTTTTTTTCTTAGCCAAGTGAGAAAAAGTTACATACTTAATAGCCCTTCACTCTAAATATTATACTTCAGTGGACATTTTCTAAAGATATGAATATCCCTTTACAGAACAAAGAGCTACTAACTTCAGTAGATTTGGCATTGATGCAATATATTTTATCTGTCCTCTCACCCATATTCCCCTTTTGTCCATTAACCCAATGCTGTCTTTTATAGCATTTTCACCTCTAGCAGAGCATGCAGTCTAGGATCAGACACTGCATTTAGTGTTCATGTCTTTTTAGCCTCCCATTGAAGACATTGCCATAGACTTTCTTTGTCTTTGATTACATTGACAAATTAAAAAGATGTATAGTCCTCCAATCTTTTATCCATGTAAAGTCGTTCTTTGGGCTTATCTGGTGTTTCATGATGATTGAATTCAGGTTTTAACATTCTTGGATGAAATACCACATTGTTGATTGTGTGATCTTCTTATAGTATCCTGTCTGGAGACAAACGATATCCATATCCTCGACTCATGATTTTAACACTTGGTCAGTATGTTGCCCAGTTTCTCCATAGTATGATTAATATGTTTTACTCCCTTACAACTAGTAAACTGTCTGTGGAGAGCCATATTAAGACAATGAAAATATCGTAATATCTTCCTTAAATATTTGCCCCAGATTATCATCTACTGAAGGTTTTTCCTGATCCAGTCTTTAACACAGTAGTTATAAATGATTATTTCCAAACCCCATTACTCTTTTCACTTTTAGAGGCAATGCTTAGCATTTTACTGTATACGAGAGCTATCCCTTCTTTCTGTTTTCTTTCCTTTTCTTTTCTTCCTTATCTCCCCATCTTCCTCCTTCTCTCCTTCCCTCCCTTCTTCCTTTCTTTCCTTCTTTCCTTATTGATATGGACCCACACATTTCTGTATTTTCAAATAGTTATACTTAATTATTTTGGTGCTTAAAGTGTCCCTGTTTGGGCCAGTGGGAATCCCATGAAGTTGGTCTCTGATTTTGTAACATGCCTTCACCTCACTTTTTTTTCCCTCACTTTTTTGGCAAAACAAAATATTTCAGGCACAACTTTTACTACCATGCCTCATTCCTGGACTGAGACATTTACTTTCTATTTAATGGAGAGAATTAGGTGCAGGTGGTTGGTATTGGTATGCTCAGCACTGCTTTACATCCTTTTCAGGAGGCTAAGATGGTAAATACACTCAAGTATCAATACATATACCTGAATATATATAGTTGCTTAGTTTAGTTGCTAAGTCATTTCCAACTCTTTTGTGACCCCATGGACTGTAGCCCACTAGGCTCCTCTGTCCATGGAATTTCCAGGCAAGAATACTGGAGTAGGCTGCCATTTCCTTCTCCAGGGGATCTTCCTGACCCAGGGATCCAATCCTCATCTCTTGCATTGGCATGCAAATTCTTTACTGCTGAGCCACTAAGGAAGCCCATAAGTATGTGTGTGTGTGTATATATATGTGTGTGTGTGTGTGAATTTGCTTTAATATGCTTCTCCACATATATATACACACACATACATACAGATAAATTACATGTTCGCACAAATATACATATACACATATTTTAGAAAACATGAGTTCACACTAGTACAACCATATCTACAGCATTATTTCTTCCCCCATTTCATGTTTTCATATCTCTTCTTCCAATTTGGAACCTTGGCTCCCAGTGATGTCATTTTCCCATTTGCTCAATCCAGTAACACATCTGTGATAGTTTCAGAATTGCTTTACATTGTCCATCCCACAAGTAATAACCTGACTAAAAGCAATTCAGGATTAATTTGTGATTCTTTTTATTTCTTACTGCCCAAGATTTAATGTATATAGTCAAATACTATTTATAAATAACTTTGATTAGTTTGTTTCTTTTCTTCCTTTCCTTTTCCTTCCTTTCTTTTCTTTGAGTGTAGTTATGTTATTCATTTGAAATACTATTCATCTTATTGATTTCAGTTATGTTTATTCCCTCCCATTCTTATGTACTTAATTACACTTGTGTGTAGAACATTAGCCTGCTTTTTAAATCAGTGCAACTGTTTTGAATTAGGAAGTGATGAATAGAGTATGAAAATGATATCATAACAGAAAACTCCAGAAATGTTCTCTAAATGAATCGCCAGCTAATTTTTCATTAAAATGTAAGATATATCTTTTCAGTTGCATAGATTCCTACCAAACTCCTAAATGAATAATTATATTCTACATTAGTGACTTGACTTCCTCAACTTCCAGTCAAAACATCATTTCTTTGTTTACTGCCATGTGTTTATATACCACTAGTGAACATAATGTTAGGAAGCGGAGTGAATAGATACTTATATGGGTGTAGTTTGCTTATAGAAACAGGAACAAATAAATGATGGATTCAAAGGAGTACTCAGAATTGACGCTGTTGGGACATGATTTCTAAGCTAATGTAACATGTTTCCACTCTTCTGCTCCTGGGCATGGCCTGTTTCTTCATGGTAAAGTAACCTGTGTCTCCTTGGCTGATTAATTTTGGGAAACTCTGGCACCTACGACTTCATTATGAATTCATAAGACATTGGCGAAGTTTTGCTCATGATCTGAAAGAAAAAAACAAACTCTCTTTTAAGATTTCCAACTTTGGACAGCAGACACATTTGTTTCACAGATTTTTTTTTCCTCTAGCAGGTATTAATAAAATTATAAGTCTGAGTCCACTAACTCAGGGGTGCAAGAAATGGCACATTTATTAATTGTCTTTAATATCAATTTAAATGACACCTTAGGCCTTTCTTCTGGGTTTACAGAATATTTAATCATAGTCATATGGCCCCTACTCCCACCCACCCTGAATCATGCAGAAGCTCCTGTTGGCTTCTGTCTTCACTGATTCTCACCAAAAAGATAGTTCTCCTAGTTTGTCTTTTAAATTATAAGAACCCTATTGCTCCTGTCCTAAGTGGGGCAAAGAGTCTTTGCTGATTCTTGCAGCCTATGAACTATGGTTCAGTCCTCCTATATTGATCTCAGTAATTCTCTCTGAACCCCTGAATCTTATTAGATGACAGGATGTTGGTGCTTAGTACCGCTAAATCCCACCGATGTTCATCTCTCTCCCAGTCAGTGGTAATTGCCTCATCTAGTTCAGACCATCAAGGCATTCTGTTCATTTCGTTTTCCTTTGTTGAACACCTTGCAAGCTATACCTTCACAAAAGGTTGGAAAAAGCACTGTTTTCCAGGAAGTTGTCTTCCACTTTTTGCCAAGAAAAAGCCTTTGAGGCAAAGTGCTAAAAGGGACTAGGCTAGTTTCTTAGAACTGAAGGAAGAACAAAGTACAGACTAGCATTTCAGTAAATTAGCCTGCTATTTACTCTTTCTCAAAACTGCCAAGGCCTTAGAGCAGAAATTATATTCCATCTTCTTTCTGTTCTGTAGGAGTTGAACATTTTTTCAGTTGTGGAAACCAACTTGTTCTTTCTGAGTTAAAGGATAAATGGGCATATAAGCCAAATAAGCGCTGATAATTTACCCAAATTATGCAACTCCCCCCGTACCCCACTCCAGCACTTTCCTTGCCCCAGCTCCCAGCATCTTGTTGCTCAGAGCTCAAGACAGTGTTTTGTTCTTTGTTTTTCACAGTAATTTACCTTGATGAGTTTTCACCTGGGTGATTCATATTTGGGAAATTATGTTTTGCCAAAGATATCATGAGAGTCAACAATTCATAACAATAAAAAAGTCAGCCTTGAGTTATATGGCATAGAAAGGTTTCCAAACACGCAGTGGAACTTTGCCATTGAGGCTTCAGTTTGGAATGGAATTTTTTTTCAAACATTCTAATGGCCACATGAAACTAGCCATGCCTCGGAAAAGCAATGAAGATTTCTTACTAAATTTTACAGCAAGTTCAGAAATCACTGAACAAGAAAGTAAATAAATAAAAGAAATCACTGGAGACTCTTCATGCAAAGTCCTATATTTTGAGTACATCTTTAAATCACAGTTTTATAAACCGTTAAGTTGAAAACAGTACAGTACATACTCAGGCCATTCTTGGGAATGTCTGACTGCACTGAGGCTCATGAGGATAAACAGTTGCCAGCAAAGAGACCCCAGAAGAGAGACATTCCCCAGGACTCTGATGAGAAACTGTCCTATACACTATTTGGTATCCCAAGGTAGGGAGTTTTGGGGTTTCAATTTATCACCTAAACTGTCAAAAAAAAATAATCTAGAATTATGTGTTTTGTATGTGTGTATATGTCCTTCATTGAACGCTATTCACCGCATATCCAGTTACCCAAGCCTGGACGAAGTCATCATTATTATATTCCTCTTCTCCAGCATTCTATACATTATTAGTAAATCCTGAAATTATATTGGCAAAATGGGCTAATTTTGTCCATGGTTTTCCATTTCTAACATAAACAGTCTACTTCAAATTGTCTCGTCTATTATATCCACATCAGAAAGATTAAATACACATACACACACAGTTTCATGGCTCATGTCTGCCTAAAACCCTTCAGTAGCTCCTAATATAATCCAGAGACACTGTGATATCTGACCTCTTACTCTTCCGATCTCTTCTGAGCACTAACCTCACCTGCTTATGCCTCTCCAGTCACACTGCCTGGCTCTTTCTCTCCCACATGCCTCTGTTGATCTGTTTCTCCTTTCTGGAATCCACCTTTCCATTCCTATCTTACAGTTTTTAATGTGGCTTTTCCTTTTTCAGTCCTTCAGTTTTAACTTAAATATCCACTCAAGCACTTGCCCCCGTCCCATAGTTACCAGCACAATTTGCTGTGTATCAAATACCTGGCATTTTTTCTCAGTTTTATCATTATATAGTTAATTATTTTCTTACCTGATTTTGTCTATTTTCCCCCAATAGACCATACATTTTGTGAAAATACGAGCCAAGTATGATCCTCTCAACATTATTTCTTACTTGCCTGACATAGCACCTGACTCATGCATATAGCCCACTCTCAGTAATTTTCAATACCTTTTAGTGAATCAATGAGTCGATCTAAGGCTGGGGTCGGGGGTGGTGGATCATTTTGTTCTGCAGCAGAAATGTAACCCAAGTCAGAGTAGGACTCAACATAAAATAGTAGATCTTGCTATCTGTTTTGGTAAAAAGATTTGATTTAGAAATTGAGCTTTGTATACAAACAACACAAGCCAGAAGTTTGACTCTTACTGGAGATTATCATCAACCTGGATACCAGACACTTTGATCAGAAGCATTTTGCTAATTCCAAATTCTCCTTTCCACTAAATGTCTAGGAAACATGCTGCGTTCCTTAATGAGTGAAGTCTTAACAATATTTCTCCTTCAGTGTCCTTTATGTTTTGTTAGTCAATATATGTACACAGTAGAGGTGGCTACAGTGCTGACTGAAGATTAAACATTAGAATAAATTCTGAAAAATAAAGGATTTTTAAGAGGCAGCCATTAATGTTTTCTTCAGTGGATAATGGCTTTAAGGTGCTAATTCTCCTTCATAAGCAAGCATATCTGCCATTACTGTCAAGGCGATTTATGTAAGCTTATTAAAGAAAGAATAGGCTTTTGAACATGGGCCATAATGATTTTTCTTATAATTGGGCCACGGTTGCTCCAATGCTGTTTTACTACTTTTTTATTATTTATGGTCTGCACACATATTCTATTCCTTTGAGAAAAGAAAATAGACATTACATATTATTTTTATCACTGACCTTCTTTCTCAGTTCTGCTGAACAATGTGCTTTCGTCTTTCAGAACTGCCAATAAATGGACAATTTAGAGTAATATATAATTTCAAGTATTAGAAATATTTTTTTGGATATTCCCTTACTATCAGTTGGCTCATTCATGTAGCTTTTAAAAAGAAACTTGATAGTTTCAGGATCTGGGTGGGTACACCAGGTTAAGACTCAGATTTTAATATAATGAAAAAGATAAAATAATCAATATAAGGAAATGTAAAAGCCCAAGCCATTTTTTTTTTACCTTTGCAGATTCTTCATTCTATATAGCTTACTAATTCAATGTTACTGGCACCACTAGAGATTTGTACTTGAAAGTTATTAAAGGCTAATTTTGAAGCTTCCCTGGTGGCTCAGATGGTAAAGCGTCTGCCTGCAATGCGGGAGACCCGGGTTTGATTTGATACCAAAGAGGTAGTGCCACACAGAGTAGTATCAAGGTCACTGAATAAAAGAACTGAAGAAGGGGATAAAAATGGTATCATAGCATAAATCACAGCAAAATCCTCTATGACCCACCTCCCAGAGTAATGGGAATAAAAGCAAAAATAAACAAATAGGACCTAATTAAACTTAAAGCTTTTGCACAATGATGGAAACTGTAAGCAAGGTAAAAAGACAGCCTTCAGAATGGGAGAAAATAATAGCAAATGAAGCAACTGACAAAGAATTAATCTCAAAAATATACAAGCAGCTCCTGCAGCTTAATTCCAGAAAAATAAACAACCCAATCAAAAAATAGGCCAAAGAACTAAACAGACATTTCTCCAAAGAAGACATACAGATGGCCAACAAACACATGAAAAGATGCTCAACATCACTCATTATCAGAGAAATGCAAATCAAAACCACAGTGAGGTACCATCTCACACCAGTCAGAATGGCTGCTGTTCAAAAGTCTACAAACAATAAATGCTGGAGAGGGTGTAGAGAAAAAGGAACCCTCTTACACTGTTGGTGGGAATGTAAACTAGTACAGTCACTATGGAGAACAGTGTAGAGATTCCTTAAAAAACTGGAACTAGAACTGCCATATGACCCAGCAATCCCGCTGCTGGGCATACACACCAAGGAAACCAGAATTGAAAGAGACACATGTACCCCAATGTTCATCACAGCACTGTATACCAATAGCCAGGACATGGAAGCAACCTAGATGTCCATACGCAGACGAATGTTTAAGAAAGCTGTGGTACATATACATAATGGAGTATTACTCAGCTATTAAAAAGAATGTATTTGAATCAGTTCTAAGGAGGTGGCTGAAACTGGAGCCTATTATACAGAGTGAGGTAAGTCAGAAAGAAAAACACCAATACAGTATGTTGCTAAGTCACTTCAGTCATGTCCGACTCTGCGTAACCCCATCGACGGCAGCCCACCAGGCTCCCCCGTCCCTGGGATTCTCCAGGCAAGAACACTGGAGTGGGTTGCCATTTCCTTCTCCAATGCATGAAAGTGAAAAGTGAAAGTGAAGTCGCTCAGTCATGTCCAACCCTCAGCGACCCCATGGACTGCAGCCTACCAGGCTCCTCCATCCATGGGATTTTCCAATACAGTATATTAATCCATATATATGGAATTTAGAAAGATGATAACGATGTTCCCTATATGCGAGACAGCAAAAGAGACACAGATAAAGAACAGACTTTTGGACTCCGTGTGAGAAAGCGAGGGTGGAATGATTTGAGAGAATAGCACTGAAACATGTATATTACTATATGTGGAATAGATCACCGGTAAGGGTTCGATGCATGAGACAGGGTGCTCAGGGCTGGTACACTGGGATGACCCTGAGGAATGGGATGGGGAGGGAGGTGAGAGGGGGTGTTCAGGATGGGGAACACATGTACACCCATGGCAGATTCATATCACTATATGGTAAAAACCCCTACAATATTGTAAAGTAATTAGCCTCAACTTAATTTAAAAAATGAAGTCATAGGAGAAACCAGAATTTCTGAGGATTTAATAGTATTATTGTTATCGAATTGTAGCTTGATCTGCTCGCCACATGATAGGCCAGTAATCGGGACACAAGGTGCAGAGGCAAGGAATAGCAACTTTATTCAGAAAGCCAGGCATCAGAGACAATGGCAGACTAGCGTCCTAGAGTCTTGTCGGGTCTGAATGCCAGTTTCCTGGTTTCTTTTACAGGACAGAGAGGGTGAGGAGGTACCTAAGTAAAGTAAAAAGGCCAAAATTCTTGCAAAATATTTCCTGGCTTGGCCAGCTTTGGGGAGGGGGTGTGTTAATTATCCTCTTTTCTGCAGCCATTCACAGGGGTCAGAGTCAGAATGTCTCCCTGTGAGCCAAGCAAAGGCACTTTAATCTTCAGGTGGAGAGGCAGGGTCCCCTCCAAGCGGGACATTATGTATGCTTACAGCTATAAACAGACAGCATCCTTTTAGTGATTATAGTTACAAAAGCAACAAAATACAAAGGTTGAAGTAAAAGAAACAGATCCAACAAGGAATCAGATTTTGCTCTTTCCTGTTGCGTTTTTGCATGGCATAGACAAGAAAGAGGCATCCTGGGGAGGAGAGAGAAGAGAGAGCTATTTATAGTGGTAATTTTTGTCTTGAAAAAAAAAAACACATTTGCAGAGAAGGAATCAGAACAAACTAATAACTGAAAAAGAAAAACTCACAGCATATTAAGGGATGACAGGAACTGTTGTCAAGATCAAGGACTGGCAAAGAGGTTCAGGAATTAAGAAGAGCTAAGTACCACTTGGGGGAGAGTTTTTAATACCAATGAGTTTATTAGTATCAAAATCAATTGAGTATGCCAGCAATTTTTATTGTACAACAAAAAGTGTGCCTTTTATAATTTAATAACAGATTTCTTTTCAAATCTCACCTAGTATTTTATTGTCTTGATGAAAGAAATGGAAATCTGTCAAACTGGCTGAAGGAGGCCCAGGACAGGTGATATTCAATCTTTATTACACGTGGGAAGAAGGTTCAGTGCCTCTTCTCAGGTCTGAGACTGGGATCAGTTCTAATTCATATTTTCATTAATATCAGCGATGATGGGATAGGGTAAGCTCAATACATTTTCCAATTATGCCAAATTGAGTAGTGAAGCTAACACCTGGAAGAACTTGATTGCAATTTAAATGACATTTTTGAGTTTCTAAAGAAACTGAATGACAGTTTAATTAGACAAGAACAAGATGCTGGGGACAAATTACTAGTGATGATAAGAGTAATTTATGCTGTGCTTTAGAAAACAAGTTCATATCTTTGTTAATTTTTATTTCAACCTTGATGGTAGGTATAGTTATCACTCTGGAGGTAAAGACAGGACTGGGTAAGCTTTCAATGGGGTTGGCACAGAAAGATGGTGGGATGAACAGGGATGGAGTTGAATTGAAGAGTGAATCACTAGATAACTTGGCAACCAAGCTTCACATTGTGGTGTTTAAGATTATACCTTGGGATAATGTGGACTAATTTTACTGGTATTTACTGGTATTTACTGGACTAATATTACTGGACATGCCTTGAATCAGTATGTTGTGCTCAATTTTGATATCCAAAACCTAAGTGCAAGGAAAATAGCAGAGGTCCAGAAAAAATCAACAGAAATTCTGCTTGACTAGGACACTAGCTCTAGGAAAGACTGGAAATTATTCAGCACCAAAAAGAGAAGGTGCAAAGTTAATTTCAAACACATTTTCATGGTTCATATTGGAAGAACAGTCAGCAGGTCTTCAATGTTTCTGTTGCTGTTGGAAAATATACTGTTGCTTTTTTTTGTTTTTCTTGAAGTACATTCTCAATAAAGACAAACATCACATCACCGTGGAGCTGGGGTGCATCACTTTCTGTTGGGATGATGCAAGACAATCATTGCCCCTAATCCTTCTCCCTCTCTCTTGCCCTCCTGCCCTCTCCCTCTTCCTTCCTTCCTTTTCCTTTCTCTTCTTCCTTCCTACCAATTCTCCATTCCTTTCTTCACTTCTTTCTTCTACCTGTAAAAAAATTCTAAAACTTTAGTGAATGTCAAATTTGGGGCAGAGCTTAAAACTTGAGCTAAGAAAGTTTTATTAGTATTATCTGATTCAGTCTCATCCTGTAAGGTCATTTCTTTGTTTGTTTTTGAAATATAACTGAATATCAAGGAGGTATATAGATCCTTGCATTTTAAAATGTGATATTGTTATGGAAGTCTAAAGTTGAAAGTGCCCTGTAGATGCAGAAAATAGTAATAGACTATCTTCCCTTTTAGGTCAAATGGCAGGAGATCATACAAGGCTGGAGTTCCATAATATAGAGACTGGCATCATCACGGAACGCCGGTATCTGTCTTCTGTTCCCTCCAACTTCATTGGACACCTGCAGAGCCTGACATTTAATGGAATGGCATACATTGACTTGTGCAAAAATGGCGACATAGATTATTGTGAGCTCAACGCCAGGTTTGGCTTCAGGAACATCATAGCAGACCCTGTCACCTTTAAGACCAAATCAAGCTATGTTGCCTTAGCTACATTGCAAGCCTACACGTCTATGCATCTTTTTTTCCAGTTCAAGACAACATCCCTAGATGGACTAATTCTGTATAACAGTGGGGATGGAAATGACTTTATTGTGGTTGAGTTAGTTAAAGGGTAAGTATAGGTCTGTTCAATGACAAATAATTAGAGCTTTGGGAAAATGAACCTCATTTTCCATAACTATACATTAATCAGAAGAAGGAAGGTGGTTTACAAATAAAGCATTTGTTTAAATCCCTTCTTAGGTATCTTATAAAGCTAAGAGGGATTCAGTGCAGTTCTTTATACCTAAATTTCCATACATAAAGTACAAATAATGTCCAGTTTTGATTTACCATAGGCATTACATAAGTCTTACTCTTCACATGTGCATTTCTTTCCTATGTACATGGTAATTCTACAAAAGAATTTCTACACACTTGTCGGCTAATTTGTGCTAAGTTAAATAGCTAATGCATGCAATCAGATTATTTCAAGCCACAGTATCCCATTTAACTAAAGCATAATTCTATGTCAGATTTTCTTGAAGAATTTTAAAAGATTTTTGTGACATTTTCTTGAAACTTCCACTTCAGCGGATCTTCCAGACCCAAGGATCAAATCCAATTCTCATTGGTAGACAGGTTCTTTACCACTGAGCCACCAGGGAAGTCCATATATATACTCTCATGCACACTTCACATTCCACCAACTGCAAGGTGCATGGATGCCCATGACCAGTGGGGATACAAGTAAACACAGGAATTTAGCAGAAAAGCACCAGAGAGTTTCCTAAGAGGGTCTTGTGTAGAGGTTCAGGAGAGTCAGGGAAGGTCATGCACAGGTTCAGGGAAATTAGGAAGATCTGTGAATCCAGGAGAAAGAAGCTGAGGGCTGCCAGGTCAGTGTGGTTGGCAGAGGATGGAGAAAGTGGTGACAGCAGAGAGTGTGTAGTGATAGATGTTTACTTTCCACAGTGATGAAGTGGAATGTGGACCGCAATTTTAGAAGTATGTTCACTATTTCCTGTATTGAACACAATAAAGAATCCTCCTTCCTGAAACAGACGAGTGTTTCCTACATGTTTCTGCACAACTTACTCTGATGATTTCCAGCAAAGACGCAACCACCTGAAATAGAGATCTCATATTTGTAACATCTAGTTTGACTCCATCAAAAAATTCAAACAGTGATGGCACTTTCTCACCTTCCCTTTTTTCCCAGGTACTTACATTATGTGTTTGATTTGGGAAATGGTGCTAACCTCATCAAAGGGAGCTCAAATAAACCTCTTAATGACAATCAGTGGCACAACGTGATGATATCAAGGGACACCAGCAACCTCCACACTGTAAAGATTGACACGAAAATCACAACGCAAATCACGGCAGGAGCCAGGAACTTGGATCTTAAGAGTAAGTGTACGAAGTCAAAGCAGCAGGCAGGAACACACGTGGCTGTGTACATGTGACACATCCTTGGCTTTGGGTGGGTGGGTGGGTGTGTGTGTGTGTGTGCCTTCTGCAGCGACTGACCAGAATTTCATCTCTAGCATGTAGTTAATAATACAGCACACAAGTGTCTGTTCCTCCTTTTATATGGCAGAAACATATGTATTTTTAATAGCAGCTCAAAAAATACAACACCTAAGAATGCATGCATGATTAAAATTTAAAGAGTGAGAAAAATGTATTCTTAGTCATGTTATTATAAAGAAAAGTAGGTGTTTGCAACACCTTTTAGTCCCAACAGCTTTTAATCAATCTGGAGTCAAGTTAACCAGATACCTAATGAGTTTCTTCTAGAGCTTATTAGTTTTCTTTTCTTGGTGAGATTTCCTAGATACATACGGAGCCTCTGACCAACAGGGATCGGAGGCTGGCTTGCACCCTGAGTCTCTGATGATGAATCTGCCCAACCCACATACACCAATGCAAATATTCTTTCACCAGCTGCTAAGAAAGTCTTAACAGACTTTTTTCCTTCCTTATTGGTACTTGATTACTCAAATGAGCAAGACAAAATGCTTAAAAAACTTGTCAGTAATAGGAGAAAATAACAGAAGTGTCTATTTGAGTGGGACTTTGTGATTCACTCAGAGCATATCCATAGATTCTGTCTCATTTACCATGCCAGCAAACGTTGGACAAGTGGTTATTAGCACTTTAATATGATTGCAGGAAATCTGAGCTTTGAATGACTTGCCCAGGGTTAAAACAACTGCTTCAGCAGACCAAAACATAACCTCAGTTCTGACACACGCCCCCTCCATGGCTCCTTCTGTTCTAGCCAATGTTCCAAAGCCCTGTGGGAATCATCATGGTCACATGTTTGCCTGGCAAGAGCTGTTCATTTATATTGATAAGATCTTTCCCTTTGATTTGAAAGACAAATACATAGGGGAATTGGGAACTGGAAAGAGAAAATCTTTCTTTCTAGAGAAAAAATATTCTTTCCAAGCAGAGTGAAAGAAGAAAGAAAAGGATTTCACTTTCTGTAATTGCAGAATCTATTTACAATCCCGGTACCTTATTTGTCTAACACACAAAGTATGTGGTGATGGCTATAACCCTTGTCTCAGAGTCAGACTCTTGTTAACTTCAAAGAGAGCCTGTTTATGCCCACGAATCTAATAGGTGAGCTCAAAAAGTAAAATGCAGCTCAAAGGAAATGCTATTTTACAGGCTAACCCTGTTTCTTCTCTCTGACTGATGCGAAGAGAGGGCATTTTCCATCCCTATCTCGTGGGGGCCCCAGTTTTGCACAGCAGGCTCAGGTTAATTGTCAAGGAAAAGGGAGAGATTGTGACAGTGTGCTGGCTGTGTCAGACACAAAAGCGGAAGCAAAATGGGGTTCTGTTTGTGTAGGAGGAGACCTCGGTAAGCGTAAAGGAGCTTCCCTAGAAACTGAACACCAGGTGGGAGGCTGAAATGGCTGGAAGAGAAGCAGCTCATGGCTGAAGTCTGTGGCATGCGCAGAACTGCTCAGACCTAAGAGAGAGGTGGTGCCCGGCAGTGGGTATTTCATAGGACAAGCAGGATGCTGTCTCCTGAGAAATAACTATTTGCCTATTGTTCCTTAAAAAATCAGAGTGAGGGTAATTGGATGACATCGTATGGGATTCTTTCTAGTGGTGGAAGGGACTTTTACAAACCTAAGAAACCCTCAGAGCTGATTTTTATTAAAGCATGGAGTCTTTCGTGATTCTGAATATAAGAAAGGCTTTATCTGTAGTAAAAATGAAAACTATGAGTTGAAAATAATATTTTGTATAATATAAAGATGGTAACTTTTGACTCCTGACTGAGTGCCTTTGTGTTTAAAAAAATAGCACAATTTATGTTGGAGGTAAATTTCTCAGGTGGACAAAGATTCTATACTAATGATTATGCCCCCTTTTACCTTGTGAAATTCCTTTGTGTTTAGACTTACCAGAGTGTGCCAGAAAGTAAAACCAAGTTTCTAAAATTAAAACTTAAACATTAAAAGGCAAATCTGTGGACCTGCAGTTGGATGTGTGATCCAATGGCAGCAATAACCCCAAAAAGCCCCCTTGCCTTGTGTGTCCCCAGCAAGAGGGAACCTGCAGAGAACCTGTGGTCCTGGGGTGGACATCTCCCCGCTTCTGCAAGCACAGCGTTTTGGTGTGTGTAGCCAGGGGCCCTGGTCAGATGAGGGGCATTAACTGTTTGTTTTGTGCTCCATGTGGAGAGCATGGCAGAAGAAAAGGGCAGTAGGGTTCCTGTCACAAAGAGCTTTCTGTTCCAAGAAGGCTGACACTAAGCGAACATTTACAGGACAGAGAACAGGATTCCCTAGACCCACATCAGGACTCCGAAAGTAATCAGGTATCACCACGTAGAGTATTAGAGGAGGGAAGTTCTCAGAGATACCCTGAAGGAAGAGCAACGAGACGTTGTTTCTCCTTCCCACCTGGATGCCCCCTGGAATTAGGAGGGCTCAATGAGAAAGGAGACCATCCACAGGCACTCTTCACTCTGACTTCTTTTGGGGGGTGGGTCTAGTTGCTCTACAATGTTGTGTGTGTGCTGTACAATGAAGTGAATCAGCTGTATGTATACATACATCCCCTTCCTCTTTGACGTCCCTCAGCCCACCCACATGCCATTCCTCTGGGTCAAAACAGAACACCAAGCTGAGCTCTCTGCTATACCACGGCTTCCCACCATCCATCTATTTTACACATGGCCGTGCACATTCGACAGTCCCAATCTCGCAATTCACTCCCCTCCATCCACACACCGGTTCTCTATATCCACATCTCTATTCCTACCCTGCAAATAGGTTCATCTGTACTATCTTTCTAGATTCCACATATAGGCGTTAATATACTATATTTGTTTTTCTTTTTCTGACTCATTTCACTCTGAATGACAGACTCTAGGTACATCCACATCAGTATAAATAACCCAATTTCATTCCTTTTTAATAGCACTGTTTCCTTGGCACGCTAGCTAGTCATGTAGCTAGCCACTCTAAATGCAAGAACAATGAAAGGTGACTGACTTTAGATAATGATTTTATTTTGTACTTTTTTTTTGCCCTGATAGAATTAAAAAGAAACGGTCAGGTTTAGTCTACCCTCTGTACAGTCATTGCCACATACTTTAGTTCCTCTCATAGTGAGGTCTCCCTGATTAAAAACATCAGTTATGTGGTGGGGTTCATGGGGTTCATATTTCTGCACCCTTCTCAGACAGACTGAAGCAATGATCTTTTGAGAATGATGTACAGGAAAGGCCAGGAGTCTGCACTTTTAAAGTGAAAGTGTTAGTTGCTCAGACCTGTCTGACTCTTTGCGACCCCATGGACTGGGGCCCAGGCTCCTCTGTCCATGAACTTATTCAGGCAAGAATACTGAGTGAGTATCCATTGCATTCTCTAGGGGATCTTCCAGACCGAGGGATCCAATGCAGAAATCCTACACTCACTAATCCAGATGCTGAGGTTCAAAGCCCTGAAAAAATGCACTGCCTATGCTGAGGCCAAATTTAACTCACTTTCGAATTTTAGTGTGAAGGTTGCTTTTGCTTTCATATTAGCATTTTACTTTTGTTTTCCTAGTTCTCAGCCAAAGTGATCTTTGGTTGCTTCAGGAGCCTTGGGAATATTTTTATTTCCTATGTAACCATACCAGAAAAAGACACTAGAGGGCAGCATAAGGCTGCAAAACCTGCATCTGGGAGGCTGGAGGGGCGGGGGAAGCGTCTCTAGTCTCCGCTGGCGCTGGGAAGCCGACTTTGTTTTTTTGCCCAACCAGAATTCCGCGGTTAGTCTTCGGAATAACACATGGTTCTGTTTGTGGCTCTGTTTCACTATATAGACAGTGGTTTGTGTGGAAATGTGCAAGCTAGATGCTGATTACCCCATTCCCCAGGTTGACTGGGAAGAAGGTGGTCAGAGATGGGCGAGAGTCTAATGATCTCTGAGAAGAATCCCCGCCTGTGACCTTGTTCAAATTGTCTTTCATGACGCTGCCACGTTCTCAGGCGGTTGCATGTCTCTCCCCGCTCACACAGTTTTGCTTTCATCTTTATTTCCCAGCTGTTTGTGTCCCATTCTCTCTGGCTTTCATGTACAAGCTCTTGCTATGGAGAGAGCAGCAGAAACTTGCTCTGTGCAGTGATTGCCTAACACAGCTGTACCTACTTGCATTGTAGAACTTCTGGGTCCTGCCCCCTTTAGAAAGAGAAAAGGTTGGCTTAACGCCTCCTGCTGTCCCTTCCCTTGTTCCTGTATTTGACACGTCTGTTTGCTTGCATGTGTTTGTACATGGGAAGGAGCTCCTGTATATTGACTCCCTACTAAATGCTAAATGGATTTTTTTTATTATTTATGGTTTTTTTTTCTATTTTACACAGTCTCTGACACTATAAAATACAGTTTAGGGAACTACTTATTATTCAAAATTAATTTTTACATTAAAAAATAGATTTAAATGAGGTTATTTTACTTCTTGCAATTGATTACCCAGGGATTTGAATTGAGGTCAGTCTTGCTCAGTCGTTAATCTAGTTCAAGAACAAAGATGGAGGGAAGGGTCATCTTTGCCTCCTACCCAAGCCCCAGTGTTCCTTGGGTCCATGGTCCCCCTTTCTTAAGGCATTACTTAAGTTTATCCTTCAGCAAATTGAGGAAAATTTCATGAGGAGAAAATGAATGATTCCTAGGTGCAGAGGATACAGTGCCCTCAGGTGGCCACTTAGCAAAATTACTTAAAAGGGGATAATTCACTTACAGGGCAACTGTGGGTCAGCTCAGGCAGAGCTTGGCCCCCTCTCTCTCATACCCCATGTTCCTTGCCCTCGTGGGCCCTGAGCGGGCGCTCCCTCTGCCCTCCCATCTTGTCTCTTCCCTTGTCACCGCATGAGCAGCGTCTGCCTGTTAGCATCCCTCGTAGCCCTCCTTACACCCACCTTGAAAAGCAAACACCTGCTATTGTTTATCCAGGTTCTAAGCCACTAAGAGCTCCACTAGGCAGAGACAACCTGACCAGGGCTTTCTTTACAAATAGGTTCAATCTCTAAGCAGAGATTTGAAGATAAATAGCATTCTTGCTCTTTTCATCTTGATCTCATATCAGTCCCTATTACTCAGCTACCTACCCGTATAGACCACATAGGCCCTCTCTTTCTTCTGTGTTTTTGACAGATCATTACTGTACAATATCAGTGATCCAGATTCTATTCCAAAGCTCTGGTCATGTTTAAATACACTCTGACTTTGTGTACTCAGCCAAGTGACATCTGACAGCCTGCTTGTCTTGCCCAGATAATTTACACAAACAAAACTTTCAGTCTGACTTTGAGCTTAGCCTTAAAGCAGGAGATGGCGTTAAGCATGCTGTCTGTCCTGTTGGTTAGGCTGTCTTTATTGCATTTCTTTTTCTTTTTTTTTCAGTTTGTAAGAGAAAGAGATTTACTCACATTACTTCAGCTAATGGGAGATTATTTTAAGGACCCATTAGGAAGTAAGAGAGACAAGACATCCTTTCAGCTACTGAACAGTGCAGCCACGCAGAGAGTAAGAACTTTGTTCTGACTGTCATACTGGGGTCTCCAGAGCAACCCTCATAAGTGTTTCCTTGGATACGAGTGCCCGTGTGTGCATGTACGATGAGTTGCTTCAGTCATGTCTGACTCTTTGTGACCCTTTGGACTGTAGCCCTCCAGGCTCTTCTGCCCATGGGATTCTCCAGGCAAGAATACTGGAGTCTGTTGCCATGCCCTTCTCCAGGGGATCTTCCCAGCCCAGGGACTGAACCTGCATCTCCTGAGGCCACTGCATTGCAGGTGGATTCTTTATCTCTGAGCCGTCGGGAGTACCCACTGCTCCCTAATCCAAGCCTACACCTCCAGCCCTCTCTCTGCCGTGTCTGCTCCCACATAGATCCTTCTGCTTCTGCCTCATGGCTTCTAGCTGTTACTTTCTCTCCTGTATGTATTTCCACTTCTGTCTACTCTCCTCTTCTTCTCACTTTCAGATTTCCCCAAAGACGTGCTCTAATACGGTGAGTGGACCTCTCTATAACACAGCTTCATGGGCGTTTGCCCTGCTGCTTGTGGTCAGGCTTACTTCCTCAGACCCAGTAGCTATGAACACAGAGGTAGACTTGCATGAAATTAAACTGGAACTTAAAAGATGGTCCCTGGGGAGGAGGCTGTGTGTTGGAAGGCTCTCATAGCTTCTCAGAAGGGAGCAGGATGATTTGCTTATTCAGAAGGTGCTAAGCATCACGGCAGAAGGTGAAGAGGAGGGAATGAAGGGGGTTTAGGTGGGAGAGTGGAGTATTATGGTGCGCTTAAGAATCATTCCTTTGACTTTGGTACAGAGGATGGGCTAAGGAAAGAGGCCACTCTGGAGGCAGTTGTCAGAGTGCAGAACAGAGACAATTGGGCTCTGAGTACATAGAAGTGAGACTTGACATTTTTGTTAAGCCGTTTCCCATATAAGAACTGAAAGACAATTGGAGAAATGAAACTATTGTTTCTCTCCTGACTTCTCCATTGAAATCTCAGGCTTTGCAGAAATCAGTCTCATTCTCTTCTTTGTACTATAATGAGTTTATCAGTTTGTTTTAATCCCACTCTCCCTCCCCACTGACACCCAGCCCCACCAAGACACCCTTTCCTCCTCATGCCCAGTTCCTCAGACCTGCTGTCTAATGTGTTGCTTGGAAGCTCTTCCTTCTGCTTCCTTAAAACCCTTGGGGTAGCTTCCATGACTGCCACAGAGTTTAAGTTCTTTATTCCCTACCAGCAACTCTGACTCTGTTTTCTTTTTTAATTTATTTATTTTTAATTGGAGGATAATTGCTTTATAATGTTGTGTTGGTTTCTGCCATACATCAACATGAATCAACCATATGTATACATATGTTCCCTACCTCTTAAACCTCCCTCCCACATTCCACCCCATCCCACCCCTCTAGGTTCTTCTTTTTTTTTTTTTTCCCAACTCCTTCACTCATGTATTGATACTTGTTTTCTGTTTTTTTTTTCAACTTCCATCAACTCTATTATCTAAAATTTCTTTTCCCACTGTTAGACTCCTGGGAACTTTTTACTCAAAGGGATCTGGGAGACACTTTGATCTGAGCCTTTCCTTTTACAGATGAGAGAAACATGCTCAGGAGAGACTGTACAACCAGTCAGATAGTGTTCTAGATCTGGCTGGTCTTCAAATCCCCAGTTTAACACTTTTCACAAAGGACCAGGGAAAACTAATTGTATTAATATTTCTTGGATTCACCTCAGTTGACTGCTATTGACCACCTGGAACACGTGCAGAAAATAAAGGCAAGGCCTTCTGTGGACTCAACAGAGAAAGCAATTCGTATGGTTGGCCACAGGCTCAAGATGAAGCCTGGTAGCATGTGGGCCACCCATTAGCTTTTTTTTCTGGTGCAACTTTAAGGACTTCTGTCCTTCCCCTGACTTTGGAAAAGTCCTTTCCCTGTTGCTGGGAAAGATTGAAGGCAGGAGGAGAAGGGGACGACAGAGGATGAGCTCTTAAAGCTGCCGTGGATGCTGTGAAGAACAAAATGCCTGCATGTGCTCAGAGCTGAGTCCTTAAGGGCCAGGTGACTGCTCACAGGGCCTCAGCCTCATCACAGCTACGTCTTCCATGTGTGTCCCTCTTCAGGGAGCATCAGGAGTGTGGCTGAGCTGTCTTCTTGCAGGCTGAGCTTCTCTGCCAAAAGCTCCCAACATTAGGACCATTTGGGAAGGCAAGCTTGATGTCATCTCTCTCACTGAAGAAGGACTTTAAGTCTTAGCTTTCATTGCTCTCAGACCTCCCTCTTCTTCTTTTTTTTTTTCCTAAGGGGAGAGAAAGACAAAGATTTTGGGGGGTATAAGAAGCATAAACCCATTCAGATGAACTTAAAGGAGGGAATGGGGCAGAGTGTAGCATTCCAGGAGCCCAAGGGCAAGAAAGAGAAAGTTTACAGCTGGAGCTCTTGAGAACATATCAGGAAAGCTGTCAGCAACCAGCCAGCCTCTCTTCCTCTCCCGGTCTCCACCAGGGCTGGGAGCTGCCTTCTCCCAGCTTCACAGGGAGGCCACATGCTCTCCTTTTCTGCACACTAGTTTTCTCTGCTTTCACCAGCATTGGCAAAATTTTGTCGTTCCCAGACCTGGCCTTCCACCCCTGACCAACTCAGATACCCAAGAGCAACTCACTTGAGTTTGGGAGTCCCAGTGCCACATTCTTGGGAGAGTAAATTTGATTGGAACTCACATCCTGTCTGTGATCAGGAGGCAGGGTCACACTGTAGAACTATGGCACCCTGGATTTGTTGAAGAAACATTTGGACAGTCTACTTGGGGTGTAAGAAGAGCCATCAAGGGCTCCAAAAGGTGACCTTGTAGCTGCTATGCAAAAATCGAGGGGATGGTGTTGCCTTGCTATGGAGCAGGGGCTGGAGATTGAGGCTACAGTCATCTAGATGGTGGGAAATCAGGCATTGTATGGCACCAATTTGTTCAGATGACTAAGGTCATAAATGCTTGGGCTGGACAAAAGTACTTTGTGGTGGAGACAGAGACTGTGTTCATCGGGAGTGAGGCAGCACAGGGGATACAGAAGCCAAAGCAGAACTCACAGTCTCCCTGGAATTCACAGGAACACAGGAGGAAGGAACTAGATTCTCATCCTCTGTGGATTGGAAAGATTCAAACAAAGCTCCTCTAGAACTGTAAGGAAAGAGGGGCCCCAGCTGGCATCTGGGTAATGTTTCAATTGCTAGTTATACATCTCAGAAGTGAATACTACTATAATTTTCAGGCAGTTGTTCCATTGAGTTGGGGTTTCTTGATAATGCATCTCCAGCCCTCTTTTGCTGTGACTCACAGGACAACTAGCTTCTACCCTTGACCCTGGATAGTCTGTCCGGAGCCATAGGTCAAAATGGGAATAGAATGGAAAATTGGGTAGGCAAAGTACACAGTCACCCCTACTACTGTAGAGACGATGCAAAGCTGGTTCTGCTGTCTTTACTCACTAGGAAAACACATTGTTAATGCCACTGTGCTGCTGCTGGCCCATCATTTTCATAAAATGGAGGGACCTCCAGAGCTACTTCAGAACCAAATTAGGTCAACCAGGCTTTCCTGTTAATACCACATTAATGTGGTTTTCTGGGTCCACTCTTACAAGGGGCCCTTCCTTGGCCTTTGCAATTAATTATTGTGGTTTTTCTTAAGGGTAATGCAAGAAGCAATGAAGCTTTGTAATTAAGGTTCAGGCATGGGGTCAGACAGACTTGGTAAAATAGAATCTCTACCATTTATTTCTGTGTATCTTTAGGCAAGGTCCCCCATACCATCTTCTTCATCATCTGCTTTTCACTAAGCACTAGCTACAAGATTTGCATATATTATTCCCTTACTTTTTTTTTGGCTAATTGATAAGGCTGCTGTACTTATCCACATTTTAGATGATGAAACTAAAGTTTAGGAAAGTTAAACATCTCACCTAAACAGTAGTGATAGTAAAATCAAATAAAAGTAATAATTATTTTAGCTATTTCTGAGGGCTGATCATATCCCATGAACTCTTATAAGTGTTTTACTCATAAGAGCTCATTTAATTCTCACAATCATGCAGAAGCTCAGCCAGTGTGTTCTTTAAAGCCCAAATATTTATAAGGCAAGGGATTTGTAAGGCCCACCTGGATATGACAGGCATTGTCAACAGTCTCATAGGCTACTTTCTCATAACTGCCCTGGTGCAGGACAGCCCAGCTGGCATTCCCAGGTTTCTTAGAGGCTGGGTATTAGCATTCCTAGCCAGGCTGTGCTAGGTTCTGTCTGAACCCCACCATTCCCCTTCCACACACTCACTGTTTAGATTCCACCACTGGTTTCTCTGTGGAGATCAGAGCCTGTATAGAGACTTCTTCTAGATCTTTAAAGTCCTGTACTAATATACTATATCTATAACACAGCAATTCTGTATTCCTCAACTGCAGGAAACACAGTTTCTACAAGAGTCCCCAGTCCCTGGGGCCATGTGCTAGTACCAGTTCTTGGCCTGTTAGGAACCGGGCCACACAACAGGAGGTGAATGGCAGGTGAGCAGAATGAAGTTTCAGCTGTTTACTACAGCCTCTTGCCATCACTCGCATTCCTGCCTGTGCCTCCTATCACATCAGCGGCAGCACTAGATTCTCCTAGGAGCACAAACTCTACTGTGAACTGCACATGAGAGGTCTAGGATGCGTACCCTAATGAGAATCTAGGGTAATGCCTGATGATCTGGTTCTTCATTATGGTTTGAGTTGTATAACTATTTTATTTATATCACAATGTAATAATAATGGAAATAAAGTGTACAATAAATATAATGCACTTGAATCATCCCCAAACCATCCTTCTGCTCTGGTTCATGGAAAAAATCTTAGAGAAAAATGTCATGTAATAAAAGAAAATATTTCTTCCCTTGTGTAAAATGTAGTTCTTCAGAACCTTTGACGTTGCTATAATACCTGTGTAGTGCTGTAGCACTGAATATGTCATTCTGGCAATTGCAAAATAACTGGACATTTTCCCTTTCACTTTCCATGTGCCCTTCCCATCTCTATGCCTTGTATAGAACCTATATATTGGGTCTGTTTCCTTAGCCCCTGAAGTCTTCCTCAAATACAACAGCCAACAATTTTAATTGCTCTGTGTCCTTATATGCATTCCATAGAACATTTGCATTTATAGATGCCTAAAGCAGCCCCAGGCAAATATAGAATTTGATTGGATGATTGGAGGTTAGCCTGTTCTTCCATCATCAGCTTGTTTCAGCAGGCTGTTGGCTAGTCCATTCAACTGTTAAAGCCCTCCATTCTCCTAGCTTTAAGGGAAAGTTCCCACTTTTTGATCATTGCTGTTAACTATCTGCATTTCTCCTTAAAGGTAATTTAAATATTGAAAGAACAAAGTGTTTGGGGACCTGCCCTAAGGAATTTTATACCTTAGGGTATAAAATTTATACCTTCAGTGGTATTTGATGACCTGATTGAGAATATTCCATCCTTTAAGCACAGAAGCAATTTATTCTTTTTTTAAAAAAAATACAGAAAAGTTCAGGTACCTGAGAAAAAATAAGAGTTTTATTTGACCCTGAAGCTCATAATATTTTGGAAGCTTTTTGACAATGTCTGTAAAGCTTTTTTGTGTGTTTTGTATCACTTTGTCCTTCAAGCTCTCCAGAAAACCCTGGTGACATCCCCCTATATCTAAGTTGAGAGCAGGTGCCATTTTTGATCTGCATTAAACAGGCCATTATGATGGGGAAGAACCTTCCTTTTATACTTACTCTGTACCCTGCTAGATCTTCCCCTCTGCCCAAAAATGTGTGCATTCAGTTTTAAATAGGAAAAGAAAATTTCTTTAAAATAATAAAAGTTATTTTGAAAAAGAAAGAAAGCTCAAATTGTTATCCAGAGCTCCTCAAAATCTCAGGAAAGATAACAAATTTGGGCATGTCCTCTCATGGGTCCCCTAGTTGTGTCTCTGTCAGTCTCTAGTTCAGACATTTCTAAACTCCTCTTCTACCCATTCTCCTCCTGTCGCTGAGAAGGTTTTTAGGAAAACTAGGAGGCAGTGTGGTGCAGTGGGAATAGAGGTCCCCTGGGACTTAGAAGCTGGGGTGCCAGTGTCGCTCTCCAGGGAGTGGTTGAATTGCCTTGGGGAGGTCACTTACCTTTTCAGAAGGGTTGTTTCCTCACCTGTCAGGTGAGGATAGTAACCCCTTCCTGCTTATTGTGAAGACTTGGTATGAAGATCAAATGAAACAAGAGATGGCAAAGCACTGTTCACATGGAGGTCTGTGCACATGTCGGGGGTGACAGCATGTGCAAGACAAGGAATTTCTGCAAGGCAGGAGGCAGTCCCAAAGAGCAACACCCAGGGAGTGGAAAAGGAAACAGGAAGCAGTGACAGGATTGTTTGCTGCTAAAGGATATCTGCAGTTTCTAAACTGGCTGTCACTCGGATGGGAAAATGTAAAAACAACGAAAATACCTGAACCCTGTTTTTAAACAAAAGGTAAATTCAGTCAACAGGAGACAAAGTTAGCTTGACCAGAACTGATATGCCTGAACTCGCACCCTGTCTGCCCCACTGCCATTGACACAGTGTGATTTTAAAATGGATTACTGCACACCCCTCCATAGCAATTTCAGTGTATTATTTCCCATTTAACATGCCCACTGGCTTTGCCTTAGAGTCTGTTGTCCAAACACACAAAGAAATTAAGTTTTACAATCATACTTTTCCAAAACTTTCCTTTTTGGGCAATTTTGTTTCAAAGATATCAGCTAGAAACAGAAATTTCAGAGTATTGAAAGCATTGTCTGTCTTGCCATAACTATAATGTCAATGTCTTAAAGCCTTACTATAGGGGAACACTAAGGTTTGAACTCCAATTTTCTTGGAGCCCCCCCACCTCTTCATACACAGGTATTACACTGGGTCATAGATGAATGCAGGCGTTCTACTTATCTCTTTGTAAGAGGCAAGTGAAAGGTAGCTGTCATATCTAAAAATCAAATTTGGAAGTCATAAGAATTCTATCCACTTGTTGGAATTTAGATAACCTAACATTTATGATTATAGAAGCAAATTGACTTTGTGTTTGTGAGATCAGTCAATGAGCATGCAGGTAGGATCTGCTTCATCCTGGAAATATGTTATTTAATTTGGACTCTGCAAACACTTATTACTGTTTCTCTACTAGTCAAGTTACCCCAAAATACTCCTGTATTTTGTGGCAGTAGAACTGTACCAACTGGCCACTCAACACCTGGCATGTACAGTGTGTAAACCAGTGCAGATTAAGTGAAAATTATCATAGATTCAGGACACCTGGGCTTGGAATCAGACCTGCCATTTTTTCTGGCTTTGAACCCCTGGACCATAGTGTCTGTGTCTGTGGCATGTGATAACCTTTATTTCTTTTGTAGCTCATCAGGTGAAAACTAAATGATACAATCTATGTGCAAGTGTTTGGTAAAGTTTAGGGCACTACACCAACGTCAGTTATTAAGTCAGAGCCATCTTTTCTGGTTTTCGCCATAGCAAAGCTTGCACTGATCATGAAGGACTCAAAGCAGTGAGGAGGTTCTCTCCCATTTGGTCAGGGCTCTGTATATTTAAATTCAATTGTCTCAATGTTGTTGTGTGTGTGTGAAATTCAGTGTCTCTGTAGTGAAAACAGTATATGAATTGTTGGATGTGTGAGCCCACTATGAAATCCGGAATACCTGTGGCTGGCAGTGGCCTTCGAATTAGTAAGAGGAGACCAGAGGGACTCATTAGGTCCTGGAGTAGTGGTCCACAGGCTGGATGGAGAGTGACACCTGCAAACCCACAAGAAGTGCATATAGGGAGTAACAGATGTACTCGGGCAAGGCATCAGGGATCTACACAGTTAGCCTGGCTCTCTTCTATGGCTACAGACAATAAATGCATGCCTTTCTGTAATGATAACAGTGTGATAGCGTAGAAGCATCTGGAAAAATAGTATAAAGTGTCCATAGTGTGGAGGGTGCCTATGGAGGCTGCATGAGTTAGGACATACTTGTATATGGGGCCACAGAGAGAATGATAGACTGAACAAGGCTAGAATGAGGTAGAGGGCCAGGAGAGACAGAAATTTAGTTTCCCACAAAGATTCTGGCACTTACTTTAACTGCAGAAGAGACTCGTTGATAGAGTCTGTACCTATCTTTGTCTGCCTCTCTCTACAAAAAGAAAAAAAAAAGAAAAAAATTCAACACGTCAGTTAAAACTGTTCCTGAATCACACTATCAGAATAAAAAAAATGTCACGGCACTGAACCTTCTTAATAAGCTAGATATCTTCAAGGAAGGGATCAGTAGAAGATAAAATTCCCCACAATTAACTTTACCTGTTACTTCTCAAGTGGAGGGAACCAGGGACAAATATGAATGCTGTATTCATAAAACCTTCACTTTGTCTTTATGGTTAAATGATTATTTATTGAATGGAAACTGCAAATTCATCCATTCATTCAGTGAGTCAACAAATAGCTAGTGAATGCTAAGTGAAAACAAGACTAAAAAAGATGCTTTGCTTATGATGGTTCTTCAAAGAATTTATAAAATAATGGGAAGATGAAATATCTACATAAAGAATGGGGAATGAAATGGTAATTGTCAGAAAAGAGATTTTAGGTGTTATGGGGATTCATAGATCATACTTGCCTATGACTGAGAAAACATATAAACAAGGTGAAATCTGTGTTGACACCTAGAAAGTGGATAAGGTTTTGAAATGGAATATTGGAAGGGAAAAGACTCATGATAGGGAAGCCATGTGTTGCAAAGAATGATGAAATAGCATAAACGTGCAGTATTGCAGAGATGGAGAAAAATACATTTTGACTAAAGATGAGTAAATAGGTAGAGGATTGATGTTAGTTTAATTCTCTACCTGGCCAACATTGTTGGGGAGAGATTGTTGAAAGTTTAGAAAAAGTTTCTTAGGGTATGTGAAAGATAGCAAGAGGTATAAAAGCAATCAGAACACAGTGTGGAGATGGCAGATATGGTGCTAATGAGGAGGATGAATGGAGGCAGGACACCAGATGATGGGCTGTTGCGCGGAGGGCATACATGGTGAAAGGGAGATTAGTATTGGAAAAGGAAAGGAAGATGGAGGCACAGACACCAGACGTATTGGCAAAGTCAAGTCATCAACACCAAAGTGCCTGGCAGCCATTTGAATGGAAGGTGTGAAAAACAGAATGGAATTGAAATGGTTTTGAAAATAATTTTGATGAAGATCACAGTTGTTCAGTTGTTCAGTCATGTCTGACTCTGCAATTCCATGGGTTGCAGCACACCAGTCTTCCCTGTCCTTCACTGTCCCCTGGAGTTTCCTCAGATTCATGTTCATTGAGTGGGTGATGCTATCTAACCATCTTATCCTCTGCTGCCCCCTTCTTTTGTGTTCAGTCTTCCCTGGTGTCAAGGTCTTTTCCAATGAAATGGCTCTTCCCATCAGACACCAAAGTATTGTAGCTTCAATTTCAACATCAGTCTTTCCAATGAATATTCAGGGTTGATTTCCTTCAGGACTGGGAGACTAGAAATGTGACTGCTATAAAACATGGTAGTCTAGAAGTAATTTCCCAGTAGGAGGAGATAGGAAAGATGATGGTTTATTTTTAGGCTGAACTTAGAAAGCCAGGACGAACCTAAAGATTACGATTTACAGCTATTTCCTGCAGAAGTAAAAACAGATTATTCTAGGATTAAACCTTTTATGCAACAAGGAAGGCTAAGGTGTATAAATATTAAAGGATAACTAAGAAGGCAAACTGGTGACCACTGAGCACCTCTTCAACAAGGAATTTCTAAAAGTAAAAGTAACCTGATTTCCCAGAGAGATGTAGAAAAGACACAGATCTAGTGTCTCAGAGCAAAAAACCCACTTAGATTATCAGTTTTGACTTCAATAATGATAATTTGTTGTGCCTTCAACTCAGATGTGATTTTGAATAGTGTTTATTGTTCAATCCAATGTGTGCTTTGTTATTAAAGCTTCCATTTGTCTCCTTTTAAGCTCAAATGTGTTAGAGAAATATTAACATCTTCCCATGCTTTTGCTTTCTGGAATTTAACATCATTTATTTAAACAATCACAGGAAATAGTAACATCGGCTTTCTCCCCAGAAAAAGCATGAAGTGAGTGTTCGTTCTTCAGAGACTAGAGATTATTTTTTTCTTTATCTAAAAGGGTACACCTGTTATAAAAATAGTTTTGTGGTTTTTTCTCCCCAAGAAAACCTGTTTTAACTTACATGGTCTAGATATAACCTGCAGATGTTCATTTGTGGATATGCAACAAAAGATGAAAATTGAAGAGAAAGATACAAATCAGTGGAGGTGGGGGGTGGAAGAAGGTGGAGTTTGATTGTTCCCAAAGGTAAGGAAGGACATCTTTCCTTCAGAATAACTCTAAGAAACTAGCCCAGCCTGGTTGTACTTTTTCTATTAGCCAATCACAGCAAGAATTGAGAGGAAACTTAGCACAGTCTCCAACTTTGCTAAACAAGGTCAAATCCTCTCAGCAAAGCCTCTAGAAACTCCTCCAGTCTGGCCAGTTGGAAAGTAAGACAGTGTGTATTGTTTCACCTTTTTTGCCCCCATATGCCACTTACAAGAGATTGCAGGAGCCTCCTTAAGTTTCCCTGGAGTTTTAGCTATTCAAATCTATAAAGCGGTTGTCCTTTTTATGTATGCTCTTTTTAATTAAAATGAAACTGAGATGTTTGAGGCACTAAAAAATGCATATGAATAAACAGGAAAGCTGAGTCAAAGAACTAATTATACCTTGATGCTTACATTCTGCTTTTGGAAGACACTCTCCAAGTCCTTGCTCTAACTGCCTTATGCTCCCTGTTTTAAGAAAAGAGAAAACTTCTTACCCCACTTCATTTTTCTGCTTGTGGTTAATGGCTCCCAAGCCAGGTCTTCCAGGCCCAGCATCCCTGAGCCCCTGGTTCATATCATCTGGTTCCTAAAGGACACTCCTACTCAAATTACACATGTTGAATATTAAATACAATTTCTTCTCTTCTCTCCAGATTATTGCTATTTCACATTCTCTCATCTCCTAGCCTGAATGTCATGTTTTTGGACTTCTCGCCGCCTTTGGAAAAAAAAAAGAGTCACAAATTCTATCATGTTACTCAAGTCAAAGGCTTTCCTTTGACTTTTCTTATCCAACATTATTTACCGTGGTCCTTTTGAAAATTCTTCTTTTCTGGCCTATTCTGGCCTTTTGTGTTCTTTCTTGAATGCTGTTTTAATTTTGTCTTCCTGTGTATTTGTGATATTCCCCATGTTTGGTGTGTGCGTTTATATCATTCTAAAGTAATGCATCCTATATTTTCTTTTGATCTAAACTCTTTCATAATATTCCAGCTTACAATCAATGGCCATAAAATCCTTCTATTTCTCTGATTTTATAAGGCACATTTAGCCTGAACCTTACAACCTGGCCCTTGGTATTCACAGAATTTTTCTGTCTCAGTCTGTTTACGTCAAATTAAAAGATATGCATTAAACAACTGTCCTGCTTTTGTTGCCAGGTTTAATGCTGCTAGGATTCAAATGGAGTATATCAAAGAATCCTCTCAAGCTGCTTCTTGGATAGTGCAAGGCACACTTCAAGTACACAAATGCCTCTAAACTAAGTCAAGGAAAATAAGACTTGTGTGTTGATACCTTACCACTCTAATTATACTAGAAACAAGGGGAGAACTTAGACTTCTTATTCTTCTGTATTTCTCAGTGCAGGTCAGCATAGAATGAGGTACACTGTTGATGGATAATTCGTACCACACACACCAACACTGCCATACCAGTAGCAGTCATGTGCTGAGGACACTCTGTGCCCAGTGCTTACATGCATTCTCTGTGATTCTCACAGCCTGACAGGGTGGGCATTATTAACCCATTTCACAGATGAAAAATCTGACTCTTGAGAAAGTTGTATAACTTCATGTACCTACACTGAGGCAATCAGTAAATGGCAGAACAGGGGTCTGTAGCCAGATATAACTAAAAAGCTTGTGCCCTATTTCCTGCTCGTTACTGCCCAGCTACTGGGAAACAGATACTTGTGGTATCATTTCAGGTCATTCTACAGATAATATTCTTGAGAGGGGACTGTTACACACACACCCTACACACATGCATTCCACACTAGTGCCAAAGATCACGGCTTCTTGATATATATCTGGCTTTGTACATGTTCTTTGTATCTTTTTTTGCCCAGCTCCATCATTTCCTTGTCAGTTCTGTATATGGCCTACTTAAAGAATACTAATGAAAATCAACCAGTCACTCATAGCTTGAAGAAAGAGTAAGAGCATAGCTTGAAGTCCATGGTAAACTGACTCTTACTAGATGTCCATCCTGGGTATCATTCACATGCTGCATCTTTAAAAACACCCAGCTTCCTTTCCATGCACAGGATTTTGCCTTCAAGATCCCATTAGCGCTAATGGGTCATTTTCCTTCCATCACCTTAAGGATCGAAAGGAGAACCTGCATCTTTGATGAATTGCTAATGCTACACAGGGCTCAAGCCACTTAAAGGTTTCCTTTGTTCTCTTCCTATGGAAACCCACCCAGGGACTTGAGACCACCGTCTGCTATATGAAGAGTTTATAAAGACTGTATTAAGTGGCCGTGCTAAGCACAGCTTCAGTAATGAAAATGATAATGAATCCCCTGCTTATAAAGCCAAACTCATCCACCTTACTTTGTCTGAAGCTTGTATCCTGCATGGCTTGAATCAATATTTTCTGCTCTTTAACAGCACAAGAGAAAGATTACTACTTCTCTTCAATAAGCTTTAAAAAGTTATTTGGGAAAGTGTGCTAACAGGAAAAAAGTAGGACATAGTAGGAAGTGGGGAATGGAAGTAAGTGCATTTTAGAATTAGCTCTCTCCCCTTGTGTTGCCTTGCCATTCTTTCTTTTCTGATTCTTTTCTACATGACTTCAGTCCATCAGCTGACTGACAGTATTTAGTGCTCACTGTGCTTGTGGCCCAGTACTAGGCACCAAGGGAGAATTGAAAACAAAGACACAATCTCTATCCTCGAGGAGGTTATAGTCAGAAAGAGGAGGGACTTCCCTGGCAGTCCCGTGGTTAAGACTCCAAGCTTCCAATATCGGGGACATGGGTTTGACCCCTGGTTGAGGAACCAAGATCCCGCATGCCATGTGGTACAGTCAAAAAATAAAATAAATCGAAAAGAAAGAAGAAAATTGATGATCATATATGTAGCATCCCATACCTAATTTTCAGTGCTAAGTTCTACAGCCTGAAGCAGTGCCAAGAATTCTTCATTCAGCTACCACTGTTCTCTGATACCACATTCAGTAGGCCTAGAGGAAAACTGAAATTTCCTAACAAATTTATTTCAATGCATGAATGTAGGAAGTGGGTCCTTGCATTTGACATCTAACAGTACAAGTCAGCCCACTCTCTCAGATGAGCAACAAAGGGCACTTGTCTCTGTTTTTCTAGAACTCACCTTAGGTTCTGTTTGGAGCTCTGATTCTTTGAATTAGTGAAAATCTAACCTCAGGAACTTTTCCTTCCTTCATTTTCCTGGGGTTATGTCTAGATTATTTGGAGGTGGAAGACTTCCACTGTACCAATATTCTGGGAATAGAGAGAGATTGCTCAGGAGCTAGTCTCAAATAATCTATACTCACAGCATAGGTGCCCACTGACTTTTTACTCACCATCTTTATTCTTTGTGTGCATAACCTCCTCAGTGTTAATCTCTCAGTCAAGTCTGACTCTTTGTAACCTCTAAGGACTGAAGCCTGACAGGCTCCTCTGTCCATGGAATTCTCCAGGTAAGAATACTAGAGTGAGTTGCCATGCCCTCCTCCAGGGGATCTTCCTGACCCAGGGATCAAACCTGGGTCTTCTGCATTGCAAGAGGACTCTTTACTGTCTGCACCACTGGGGAAGCCCTCCTCAGACCAGCCCTTTTCTGCTCGTCCCTGGGCTACTCTGGGAATTGTTCTGTTGCTTCCACACCATGTGGGATAGGGAAAGCTCTGTGAGGCTCACTAAGCTCTCGGCATGTCTAAATCTACCCTGCAGCTATTTCTTCTGGAAGATTACACTGCTGCTTCTGGGTTCTCTTGCCACTGATCATTATTACTTTCCTCAGCTTGCTTGAGGTTTTGACATCCACCAGACTCCAGTGTTCTTGCCTGGAGAATCCCAGGGACGGGGGAGCCTGGTGGGCTGCCATCTATGGGGTCGCACAGAGTCGGACACGACTGAAGTGACTTAGCGGCAGACCTCACATCAGAACACTGCTGCTACTCTTTGCGACCCCATGGACTGCAGCCTACCAGGCTCCTTGTCCATGGGATTTTCCAGGCAAGGGTACTGCAGTGGGGCGCCATTGCCTTCTCCACATCCGAACACTATGTCCTCTTTTTGGGAATGACTATGTTCACACTTCTTCTCCTCCAACTTTCTCTCCTGCTTACTCACATGAGGGACAGGAAAGCTTTACTCATCTCACGTAATTGCCATTATATTCTATTTCACTCCTTTAAAAGTCTTGAATTTTAAGGATCAAATATATAAGGACAACTTTATGTCTTTGGTTTCTGATCCATATCCCTTCTCTGAAGCAAGTAAAACACAATCACTTGAAATGTGGGAGAAAAGACTGAGAGAAAGGGAATGTGGAAGAAAAAATCATGTATTTCAAAGGTAGTATCCTATTTTAGACCCAAAGCATGGTATCCTTTAATATTAGGAATCTTGGTTAATAATCAATAGGTGTTTTCTTCTATTTAAGAAGTATCAGAAGTGAACATACCCAGTACCTTCAGTACCAATTATGGAGGCTCTCTGGCATCCTAGTTTAGTACTTTGAGCTTTAGTTAGTGGATCAGGGACCTAAGTTCTCAGTTTTTATGGCTCAGTGACTTTAAACAAGCTCAATTTACTCATCAGTACAACCCAGGAATATTCTATATGTTGCTTTTTACCCTACTTACCAAGATAGCTTATTACTGTTTTGTGGATGGTGGCAGGAGACACAGTTTCTGGGTCAGACACAAAGGCTTTTGTTACTCATGACTCAACAACCGGACTGAGCATCAGCACATAGTTCTCCTCACTCCCAAGTCTCCTGAAAATACAAATGCAATACAATACAAAGGGGCTCGGGAAAACATTAAGAATGTAGGAGTTTTGTGTTACAGTGGGAGAAGGTATCAGGTGTCATGAGAGTTAAATAAAATGGTTAAGGTGAGACAGAAAATTCAAATGACAATGCAAACTCAGAAAAGTAAGTAGCTAAATAGAATATGTTACCAGGACTTAAAAAAATATGAGTAGTATATCAAGGAAATTTGTGGTGACCCTCCTTATGTTTTGCACTGGTTAAGTGTCTACTAGAGTCAGTCAGTTACATCTACTCAATGCTATCCAGATATGGTGATAGAAAGGAAATAGAATCAAACTTGGATTACAATCTCTTTTTTTAAAGTAGTAGTTCATTAAATTCGGAAGTCTCAAACCTAGAGACATGAAGATGAGAAAGCAAAGCAAAATGTCCCACTAGAAACTGAAATAAAATTGGGGAAACGTAATTGATGCCTTGTTAAATGATCACAGAACAGCTTAACGAATTCAAAGTGGTATACCTTTACCTAAAAATAAATAAATAAATACTTGAAAAGGGGTGGAATATTCAGGTATATACAGTCTACTATGGGATTGAGTTGGTGAATAAGATAGGTACAAGCAAGGATAATAGATTTAAGCATAAAAGAAAAGGCAATTTTAGACATTAAGATGTTTAGAATTTGTTGAGCTTCCAGTTAACAGAAAAGCCTAGAATGAGAATTCTAAGCAGAAGGTAGATTTGATAATAATAGCACCTTCTAACATCTACTACGTATTTTCATTCTGATACTCTCCATTATTTTATCTTTCAATCCTCACGCAGTCCTATAGGTTGCACTTTATTGTTCCCATTCAAGAAACGAGGTTATTAACTACCAGAGAATTTTTTTTTTAAGTGCTTGAAGCCATGGAGTTGGTAAATGACAACTTAGATTTTAATTCAGGGGCCTCTTCATGGCCCATGTTCATTCCTTTCGGCCACACTATATTAATTAGTTTTCTGTGGAACTAGCTTCTAGAAATTTCTTCTAGTGCTGATGTATTAGTCAAACGCTTCTGCTGTTTTGTACTTTTAAGAAAATAGTTATACATTTTATTAATTTTGAAAATTAACTTAATGAAAAATAAACCTTACTATTGCTTTTTCCTGTCCTACTGTTGGTTAAAGTCAATGACAAGTTACTTTTGTGACCCAAGTTTTTGTCTTCCCACAGGTGACTTGTATATAGGAGGAGTGGCCAAAGAAACATACAAATCATTGCCAAAGCTCGTCCATGCCAAGGAGGGCTTTCAAGGGTGCCTGGCATCGGTTGATCTAAATGGGCGGCTTCCAGACCTCATCTCAGATGCTCTTTTCTGCAATGGACAGATTGAGAGAGGATGTGAAGGTATTAGGTCTTCGTTATTACACTCAAAATAATTCTGATTCCACCTATAAATGAGAACAGATCTCTCTGGCCAGCAACATTTTCATTTCTGACAATTGGCCAAATCTCTGTTTAAGGCTTAAAAAATCCTTACTCATCCCGTACATCTTAAATTTTCTGGACAGTTTGCAAACCTACACTAATGCTCAATAAATTTAAAATGGGAGCTGTATCTATGGATCTTGATTTTTCTACCTCTTTGCATTCCATAGTTCATCTCATTAGTGTGCTAATCAGCTCTGCAATGCTTGCTTTATAGTATTTAATAGATACTCCATTTGAACTAGAAAAACATATTTATTCCAGCAAATGTTAATCAACTTGAGGCTAGTTTTTTTGTTTTAAATCTACATTCAATAAGACCTAACAAGAAAATAACATTCAGACATTCATTCTCAAATCACTATATGATTTGTGTCTACATGACAGCACAAGTGTCTCCCACATATTATGAGTTTGTTTTAGCAAAAATTGGTTTCTTCTATTCCCCAAGGCTAATATTCTACACTTCAGAAGTATGCTCAAGTATCTTTCTGTTCTTTTGTGTTCTTTATCAGACTAAGATCTGTAGGAGTACTTTTTGATTGCTGCTTTCATGTTAGATAATTTTCACTTCAACACCTCAGATTGTTTGAGCCATTTCTCCCTCCATAAATGCAATTTAATCACATTATCCTGAATTTTGTAGCTCTGAATGTGTTGCTGCTTCTCCTTTAATGTTGAATACAGTTTGGGCCATTTTGAAAATTTTGGATTCATAATGAAATTTCACATGGGAGAAATGAAGGAAGACATGTGAATTCCTGTTCCCCAGACGCTAACGAATCATTTCTTCTCAGCCAAAATAATGCTATTAGGTTTAGCAACCACCTAAGCACATATACATTTTTTATTTGAAAATACTTTTTTTCCCTCTTTGCAGCATATATTATCCTGAAAAGTCAGATGAAATTCAAACTGTTTAATCATGCCAGAGAATAAGGTTATTTAATTGAAATCTTTGATGAATTAATTTTTAATGTTTTACCATATTTCTTTATTTCATATTTTGGAATAACACACTTTTGTAAAACAAAAAGAAACTATGTATTTTATTCTGTCATTAATTTATCAAAGGAAGTAAAATTGTTAAGTAAATAAATGGGAGACATAACTTTAATCCTTGAAGGTGATCTAATAAGTGAGAATACATGTATTTTTTTTAAGTTACTACAAACTCTTCTGAAAAATTTTTCAAAAATAGGCCTTTCTACAAGTTGCTTGATGACTTCTCACCTATAAAGAGATGGTGGGAGCAGACAGAGACACATTCACAGCTAAACATTCACAAGATGGAAAAACAGACACACACACATGACCTCCCACCACTGCCACATAATTGAGTGGGTGAGTGGGAGGGAAAACTAATGAGAAACATATTGAGAAAGTGTATTTACAATAAAATTTGGTGTTATTTTCCATCATAATCTAATGAGCAAATTGGTTAATATGATTGATTGGAATCCTCTTGAGTAATTGTAAACTATGGTTTGAACATCTGAAATCATTCAGTAGATTATATCATTGTTTCCTTCCTTACTTTATCTAGTTTGCTTTAATATCTGAGCTTTAATAATCCTCACCCTCTCTTAACCCCTTTTCCTTTATTTTTAGAATATTGACATGTTCCTGCCTTCCTGCCTTAACACTTCCCAATTTTTTTTGCTCCAACATCAAGATTAACAGTTTTTAATTTAAGACTATTTCTGTTCTCTATGGTCCCTAGGAATAATCTCAGATGTGCCTGTCATGGGTGTAATTGATGAAATACACATATTTTTCATGATCAATTTCTAGATATTCCATGAATTATTTCTCTAAAGATGATTGTCTTAAGGGATTTTGAGTTCAAATCGCATCAAAATGACTAAACCTTATATTAATATTAACAGAAATAGTACAAATTTGACATCACTTAATAATATCTTCCCATGATTTTCCACCCAACAAGACCGACACATCTCTAAGCTTCTTTCATGTGAGAAGCCATTGGTTTTCTCACAATAATCACTTGCTGCCTTTCTCTCTAACTTATTTCAATGAGTAAGAGTTGATTTTATTTACATGACATGTGTTAGCTTGCAGATGGAGTTTACATTGTCCTTTTCCCTTTACATTAATGTTTCTCAACCTGAGCAAGTATTAAACTCACCTGGGGACTTGTTAAAACCCATGTCACTTGACATACCCTCAAAGTTTCTGGTTTGGTAGATCTAGGATGGGACTCTAGAATTTATGTTTCTAGCAAGTCCCTAACTTATGCTGATGCTTTTGGTCTTACAACTCTGAAAATTACTGCTTGGAAAGGTATTGAGCTGCTTAGATAAGAGAAAATAGAGACTGGCAGTGCACCAATAATCAGACTCAGTTAAGCTCAATACTGAGTCAAGATATAACTTCTGTACATGAAGTCAGTGAAACAGCTTTTAGACACGTGCATTGACTCATAACCTTCAACTCTTAAATTGCATTATAAGCTCCAGAAATGCTTCATTATTAAAGCTACCATTGATCAAGCACTGATAACAATAAGTTTATATATATGCAATTTCATTTAATTCTCAAGACTCTAACAGCAAGGTATTATTGGATTATTTTAGAGGAGTAAATTGAGCCTTGAGGCTTTCCTGGAGACTCAGTGGTAAAGAATCTGCTTGCCAATACAGGAGATGCAGGTTCCATCCCTGGGTCAGGAAGAGCCCCTGGAGAAGAAAAAGGCAATCTACTCCAGTATTCTTGCCTGGGAAAACCCATGGACAGAGGAGCCTGGCAGGCTATGGAGTTGCAAAAGAGTCAGACATGACTTAGCGACTGAACTAAAAAACAATTTGAGCCTTACATATGTAACGTGATCTTCCTAATGTCACACAGCAAGTACGAAGATGTGGAAGCTTTGAGCCCAAGTTTGTCTTATTTGAAATCCCAGACACCTAAGCACCTTTTTCTATTGTTTCTTTGGTTTCCAGACATTGTCATTTACCTTCACTTTCCTTTCCTTTTCAAAAATATCCTTATTTTCAAACACTTAGTATAAAAGTCTTTGTGGCTTGCTCCCAATTTTATTCAGTGATAAAATAAAAAGAACATTATAAAACTTAAAAGAAAAATTCAAGGCTTTGTCTCGTGCAAATGCCTGTCAGTGTTTAAATATTGTTCTAGAAGATGAGTTCTTTGAAAAATGTGACTTGTCAGGCTTAGGCCTGAATTCTCTTGTAATACCTGAAAATATAAAAAACAGTTGTGATAATAAAAACATAATAATAAAGCATATCTTTATGCTCACATAAAGACTTGGCAGGCACTCAGAGTGTCTGCTGTACAATATGGAGAGGCAGGTTATTTTTCAAAATTGCAACTTTACCATTTTTAGAGTTTAGCATTATTTTGCAATTCTATTTCTGATAATTTTTACAAAAACTAAAAGATAAAAGCAAAAGCATGGCTCTTCGTCAGTTCTTGTTCCTGCACTTTCCTTCTGCTGAGCAAGTCAGGGGAACAGTATTATTGATAACACAGCCCCTGACCCAAGCTGGGCTTGTGCTCAGGAAGGACTGCACTAAGGAATACTGCTTTAAGATTTTGTTTTTTAACAGCCGTTAATTATTTTCAGCCTTTAGTACCATGAAATAAAGATCTTACCTCTCACAGACTGGAAAAAACAACAAAAACTGAGCAATTTAGTGATCCTTGGTTCTTTGATATCATAAGTGAGAAAAACTAGCTATTATTATTATTAAAAGCAACTATTATTTTTGTTATTATTACTGTACTGATTATGATGATACAATTAGTAGTTACAATACTGTGATTTCTAAATTTGTGAATATTCATATAATTTAGGCTACATTCAATACATTTTATAAAGAATACCGTGACTCAGAATTTCTAATAAAAATATATTTGTAAGGAGGATGTTTAAAATTGGCATTTATAGAAACATCAGTTTGTATAAAATCTAATTACATATAACTCTCATGTATTCACTAGAGCAGTTACCTCAAAGGCTGTCAGTGTTAATAGCATCTAATTAGTCTGGTATCTATTTTTGTGTTTTCATAAAACCTAAAATTGTGTTTGTTAGAAAATATCTTCAGTTTATACTCTAAAGGTATTGAGATAGATGTTCCCTTTCCACCCATCTCTAAGATAACCCTTATTAGTGAGGTTCTTCTGTAATAAATATTCACATGGCAGTTTGTGAGTGTTGAAGACAGTTATAAAGGTAGGGAAAATATAGATGTAACTCTGAGACCTGTAAGCAATAAGTACCTAGTCTGGCAAAAGCAAAGACAAATACTCCACCTTGCAATCTTGTAAAGGAATTTTCTTGATGGGGAATTATATTGCAATTTGCTTCTTCCATTCTTTACTTTTTCTTTCATCTTCTCTAAATGATGTTGTCTCCATTTGGATAGTTTGGTGTCACTGTAAGGTCCAAGGGTTGGCAGAGAACGGCTGTCATTACAGTTTTAAACTTTAACTGCAATAGCAAGAGAAAAGACCCAGAGGGAGGGAAAAATAGAAAGGGTCTGATAATGACTATCGTATACATTGTATCTACACATGATAAGTGGGGCTGCATGCTTCAGCTAAGCAGTGCAGTCATTTTGGCAATGCATTCATATCTATCCAAGAGAGGAAAACATGCAAAAGCCCTCTTAATTTTCCTTCATTACATGTCATTGGCTCAATTAACCATTTTATGAATACATATGTAGTGAAATTCTAATCAATTTTCGCTTTCTCATTTTTGGCTTCTCTTAAGATTTATGGCTGTTAATTATTAATTTGTTTGCTCTACATAGCATTTCTCTCCCCCTTTACAGCAGCATGCTTTTTTGAATCTTCTGTGTTTGCCCATTTCAGTATTGCTTACTAACATTTAATATATTTTGCTTTTTTTTTTAATTTTGCTGACAAAGTTGCATTGATGAAAGCTGACTTGCAAGGTAGATAGCCCTGTGTGTATAAAACAAGACTGAAACCCCATAATACACAGTGGAAACCTCAAAATAACATATCTTATATTTTTGCAGTAACCATTATTTGGATATAGATTTAATTTTTTCCCTTCTTGAATGCTGTGTAAGAAATTTTCTTTTGTAGCATAGTTTGCATAAAGGCTTTCAGTCTTGAATATGTTTGTAGAGTGATTACATTTAGTGCTTTGATCATTCTTTTTAGTTCTTTGTTTTTCAGTGTTCTAGTTATGATTCTTTAGAAATAGACTAGCATTCTTTTTCTTGTATGTTAAGTGGGGGCATGTCATTTACACAGTTTTTAATTTTATGTTTGATTGCATGAAATTGTTAAAGCATGTGAACTGATACTTGCCAACATACCTATCCAAAACACCAACAGTCATAACTTTATTCATAGTTTCTGCAGGAAAACTTCTAGTAACTTGCAGGACATTTTTGCACAACTCTCTTCAGTTTTTTTTTTTTTTTTTTGCCAATCTTTATCTCAGTTTCATGAAAGTTGTAATCTCCATCTCTCATGGTGTCTCTCCCCATTGGTCAGAAGTTAAGGAGATCCATGCATTTTTCTAAAATCCAAACAGTGAGAGAGAGTTATTGAAGATGGAATGAGATTACCTGCTACCATGATCATACTGGAAGCTATGTGCTTGCTTTTACTATTTGTTGGTTTAGTTTACTATTATAACGTATTTTGTCCTATATTTGAAATTCCAGAAAACCTTCATATGACAGCTTCTCTGTTCCTAATTCAGGTGTCTGAACTAGAACTTTCCAGACTAGTTTGGTCGTGTAATTTGAGGTGTTGGCAACTACTGTGTGTGACCTTGCTCATGTGTAACACATGTTTTGATTTTTTTAAAGAACCCACGTTTCTTTTGGATTGTTTTTCAGGGCCTAGCACAACCTGCCAGGAAGACTCATGTTCCAACCAAGGTGTGTGCTTGCAGCAGTGGGATGGCTTCAGCTGTGACTGTAGCATGACTTCCTTCAGTGGACCGCTCTGCAATGACCGTAAGTACCTGCATATATACTGATGCTTGTCTTTGCTTCCAGATACTATTTGATACCCCAGTCTCAAGCTAAGAGTCTTTATACTATTTAAGAATAAGTAAATGGTTATAACCAGGAGAAGCATTTGATCCTACACAAAGGACAGTTTTAAAATACTAAAGTATTGATCAAAGATGCCATTCGCCAAAATCTGTGATAATGGTTGATTGTTTGGTCTTTGACTCTTTGTTGGAATTTTTTGAACTGCTAGTGGATACCTTGTTGAAAATAATTTTTTCCTTTGTTTTATATGACACTTCTTCCCTAATTCTTGAAAGAGCCTTCATGTCGCTTTCTATTAAATAATATTTAATTTCATAAGATTATATCTTGAGAGCTGGAATTTTAGTGAATTAACAGGTCTTGTTATTTTTCTCTCTCGCTGCATCTTTTCAAGCCCACACTATCTTTTAAGTTAACAGACAGTATATTTAAACTTTGTCCTTCAACTATTCTCCCTTATAATTTAGCCACTTGTGTTTGTGTTTTTTCCCCTTCAGTCTCACAATATAAGCATGGTAAAGAAACACAGCATTCACAATATATTATGGAATATCTGTGAAAACCTAATTTATGTGATAGCAGTCTGAATTTTGAGACCAAACTAACTGGCATATGGGATGAAGTTCTGCTTCTTAACTTTGCAATAGGTACTGCTTTACAGTACTTCATCAATATGATAAAAGGGTTTCCTACAAATCATGGCACTCTGCTCTATTGAGAAAATATATCTGACAAAGCCTTCTGTTGTAAAATAGAGTTCCATACTTATGTTGTAAATGCTACTACATTTTAGAAAAGCTCTAGGATGGGATGATGGGAGGGCAAGTGAGATGACTGAAGGTTTGGGCTTTCAAGTTAAAGCTGAGCTTGAGTGTGGATTTAAAGAAAGACTAGAGTTTGTTCATTTTGACCTTTATATATTTGAGACTGTTCATGTCAGTAGATATGTGTATATGTTGAAGATGGAGTCAAACTAAAATATGTTATTGAACTGAGTTGTAACCTAGCAGTATAGCACAATTTCCTAGCCATTTTTACATCTCCTATCTGACAGTGAATATAGGAAGAACAAGCAACTAATAGAAAGTAAACAATGCTTGGAAGAGGCATGTAAAGATCACACCACAACAGAAGGAGCACTATTTGGTCTTCATCCTACCAGTGACCCCTTCAATTACAAGAATAACAAGAAACTTGAAGCCACAAGCATATATACTAACCATTACACATTTGCAAATACTGTGTTTCTAAAAATCAAATCACTCCTACAAACATTAAGCCACACTTGGAGTTATATAAATAGCCTTATGTAAAGACTCAATAATTACTTATATGTACCTAGAGCAAAGCAAATCAAAGAATCTATATATCCTTTTAATAAACACATGTTTGGATATAGATAGAACAGTAACTTCTTGCAGTTGCTCCTGCCCCAGAGAAAATGAAACCAGCTTACTTTCAAGGACAAACAGAAGACTGATAATTTGCTATGATTTCATTATGACAGTTTTAAAACGCTAAATATGATCCTGACGTGTAGCTGAGTACTTTTTTCCTTTTTTTTTTTTTTTGCATGGAACCATTTTGCATTTTGCCAAAGAATTTATCTGCCAAATTTTGTGCTTAGTTTCCATGTTTTGCACCATGGTTGTCTCTTGGTTGTGTCAGATTGTATATCCTCTTATATGAGTTAAGTATAAAGAATTTCATTTTCCCTGTTTATCTGCTAGTTGCTGCTGCTGTTAGTCGCTCAGCCATGTCTGACTCTTTGCAGCACCATGAATTGTAGTCTGCCAGGCTTCTCTGTCCATGGCATTTCCCAGGCAAGAATACTGAAGTGGGTTGTTGTTTCTGTCTCCAATGTATTTGCTAGACATTTCCTAAAGGAATATCAAGATCCTTCCTTAAGTATCATGCTGTCTTCAGATCATTTTTTACAGAAAATTATTTGAATGCTGCTCTTGGGTGATAGTAGTGGTGATGACAATGATAAGGCCATTTGTTATTTTCTTGTAAATAAGGTAACTGTCATTCAATAAATAGGTCTCCTGATATGCCTTTTGCACAAATCAGCATTAAAATTACTTTGGAGGGCTCTCAGAATACATGCATTTTGATTAAATCATTACCTCTTTGTGGGTTTTCTGGGAATGTGAAGTAGTTCTCCTGGTTTATACATTGGTGTTTTGGTGGTGAGGCTATGTAGGTACAGATCAATATTTATAAGCAAATCTAATTTTCATATCAATTTGTAGAAGTTGTCACTATTGTACAATAGTGACAGTTACCTTGAAGATATGCAATTAACAAGCAAAAAATGTGGTATGTCGCAGTTTCTTCACTCTTTAAACTGATCAAAATAAACCTTATCTCTATATCTTACTGCTTTTCTTTAAGGTGTACACATAAGCCAAGTGTGATTCCATTTTAACAAGCTCCTTTTCTGTATAGAGGATGACTTTTAACTTTTAAATAAAGCAAAATATGACATTTTGTTTCGTAATGAAATTTTCTTCTCCAGTTTAGATATTTATCCTTAATTTCTGTGACTGTAGCTGTCAACTACATGGAAAACAAACAAATTTAAAAAAAAGAATGGAAAATAGAAACAAAACGATTTTTTTAAGGAAAGAGAAAGAACATAGTACATTGCAAATGAGATTCCCCTACTCCAATCCCCCATAGACCTTCTAAATGTCATCTCTCTGATAAGTTTCATAGAGTTAGAATAACTAGAAAAATTTATTTATGTTAGCCTGGAGACATAATTAACAATGGGATGATGGGAATACTTTTTTCCCTTGTAAGTGTAATCTTGGATAAATCATACTAATTAATGAAGTTAAAGGAATCTTTCAAAAAAAGTAGTACTTAGGCTAAGTGGTGCCAAAGGCTATTTTTAAAGAAAAGTGTTTGTGAAACCCTATCTTTCCTGGAAAGTTGCCATCTAAATAACCTACTCAGTTGACAAAAGTAATTGCTCTGAGGGCGTATGTGTTTGTGCGTGTGTGTAGGGTACCGCATGTAACTCCTTGATTCTTCCATATCTATACCATATTTTAGTTCCCCAATATAATTTTTCTGGCTCATTGTAGCAATATCCTGGTTGAGTTTCCCCCTTCTAATCCCTTCATTATCTAGTCCATTCTATGCCTCCTTACAGTCTTGTTCTTTCTTCCTGTTCTCCCTAGTTTAAATATTGTCAGCTCTTCCTGACTCTCCTAACAGAGAAAATGCTTTCCCCCCTTTGACCTCTATAGAACTTTGTTTATGCTATTTTATCAGCTATCACTTTCTACCTTATAGTTACTTATATTTGGTCTTATCTCCCAGGAACAGTAATTCTGTTTTTGGGCGGGAGGTGTGATCAGCCCAATGTTTTGCACCTATGTGCATGTTGCGTGTTACATGTACTGGTGATAGTAGTAACTCACTAAATCAATGTTGACTAGATGCATGAATTTTTCATAAGGCTTTCTAGTATGTCCTCAGTGGCTGACAGTACTCTCCAAACTCATCAGTTTGGAGTTCATGAACCTCCATGGTCTGACCCTAGGTTTCATTTTTTATTCTTATCTATTACAAAAGGCCTTGTCCATATGGCATGTTAACTGCCAGTTAACCCACAGTTTTGAGCAACATTACATTTTTCCCATTTCTTCACCATTGCTTATGCTAATTTCTCCTCCTAGAGAATGTACCCATTCCACCTAAAATGCATTCCTTTCACTATATCTGCTTGAAGAAATGTAATTTCATTTTTTAATCTTTGCCTAAACTGTTTCATCTCATGAAAACTTCCAGGTCCTCTGAGCTGGGTCTGCTTTCCCTGTCCTGAAATCTTAGAGCAACTGTTTTTTGCGCTTAACACTTGTGTTTGTGAACCTTCTCTTGGATATCACTGCTTTCTGAGTGCATGCTGCATGCCAGATGTGTGTTAAGAGTTTATATTCACTGCGTTAAATCTGCATATCACCTATTCATGCTTGTGTGCGCATCCACACCATCATCAGACCACTGTGCTACAATAATCCTTTTCTGTATCTTCCCTGTGTTTCAGAATAGAATGTAACCACACTAGCTAATTTAATGTCAGATTGGGGAAGATGAATATGGCTATGATCACACGGAAAATAGCGAACATAATAACACTGTCACATTACATTAGTGTAGAAATGTTGTGTGCCAAATTACAGTTCAGCTTCAGTGGTGCCTGTTACCATGAGGGATTAATACATCATAGTGCTATTATTTTGGTGCTAGGAGGGTGTGAGCACTGCCATTAAAAGACTATTTTCAGAATTCTAAACTTTGCCAAAAGAAAATCTTTCTGATAGGAATTTGTCATATCTATTGTATGAGAATTAGAATTGTTCATTGAAAGATAAGAAAGGAAAACATTTGACTGTGACTTGTTACCATGATATTTTAAAATATCTTCAGATTTGTTTCTCACCTTCTTTTGTTCTTTGAAAAGAAAATCTAATACCCAGCATCTGAGCATCAATATCAGAATTACTGTAAATGAATCATAACATCTATAAAAATAACTTGAATCAAAGTGACATTATTTCTCTCCCATGTAAAGCTGCCAGTAGTATTCAGCTGTGAGCTGATTTGCTACTGATGTCATTTATGGCTGAATAAAATTTAGCAATTAGCTGTGTCCACAACCAGATCCTCATTGTGAGTATGATGAATCTTATTAACCTTGAATCATTCAAGCATTTCTATAATAAATGGCAGCCCTGAACTTGTTGAAAGCAATTCATAAGTAATATTTACTGATAATGCTTTAGAAAAACTATCTAGGGCCAGACCTGTATTAGGTTAAACCATAAAGGATTAAAATATTGTTCATACTGAGTCAGAAAATACAATAAAAGACAGAACAGGAAGCAAAATGTATGATAGAGAAATGTATTATATAGTAGAAGTGCTATCTTCTGCTACTTTATATAAATTTATCTTTGTTCTTCTGGTTGGTAATAGACATCATAAAAGTAAATGCATAAAAAGAAGCATTAGTCTCTCTTCATATTGCAATTGGGTGATCAAATGACAGCTTTAAGTTGTATCTATATAAGAAAATTTAAGTGGGAAGAAAAGCCCCAAACAGTAGAGTGTAGAATATTTCTGTATTTAAATTACCCAGATTGATTCCCTATATTTTTCAGCAGCTGAATGATCCATGATTCTAAGAAGCCTTTTTGCTCTGCGTAACTGGTGCCAATTTGGCCCCAGAAGTCAAAAAAGAAGGTCTAATTGTTATTGTTGTTGTTTGGTTTGTTTCTTTGTTTTTTTACCTTGGCTGAAAGTGAAATGAAAGTAAAAGTCGCTCAGTTGTGTCTGACTCTTTGCGACCCCATGAGTCCATGGAATTGTCCAGGCCAGAATACTAGAGTGAGTAGCCTTTCCCTTCTCTAGGGGATCTTCCTAATGCAGGGATCAAAGCCAGGTCTCCCTCATTGCAGGTGAATTATTTACCAACTGAGCTATCCGGGAGGCCTGTTACCTCTGCTAGTACTCTCTAAATTTTCTGGCTTGCTTAAAAATCTGACTTTGTGGACCTTGATTTGGCCCCTACATGGATGCTCTCCATTACAGGTCTTCTATAAATGTGAAGGTGGCCTTTGATGTGGTAAAGCTGTCATGTCCCACCAGAACCCACTGGATCTCCGCTCCATGGACGGAAGTTTTCACCAGTCACCTTTGTTAACTGTCCTTAAGGGTTTATGTGATTTGGGTTCTCACTCGGTGCTATTCCAGAGAATTCTGTGACCCTAGTCTTTGTCTGAATAATTTTCTTTTTGTGTGAGTGCATTTTGCTCAGGCTTCTGACTTTGCTGTTCAGTAGAGCAACACAGTGGGTGCAGAATCTAGGCTCGGGTGGGAGACTGCTTGAATCTGAGGTGCTCATTTCAAACTTAATTTCTTTGGGTTTTACTTTGGATTTTGCTTCCTTAAAATTGATGCACTAAAAACCCTTGTGAACAAACCAAAGATTTATCATGGCAAATTCTCATAAACCTGTAGATACCGAATAATTATAAACAATGAACAGTTTAATACTTGTTTACTCACCAAGAAAGTCTGTGAAGAGAGTAAAATGTTAGATAATTTTCCAACTTTATGGAATCTGATTATTGTAGGTAACTTTTGAAAGGAGTATAAGATTAAAAAGAATAAGTTGAGTCACTGGAAAAGACCCTGATGCTGGGAAAGATTGAATGCAGGAGGAGAAGGGGACGACAGAGGACGATATGGTTGCATGATATGGTTGAATATGGTTGGATATGGATCACTGACTCAATGGACATGAGTCTGAGTAAACTCTGGGAGTTAGTGATAGACAGGGAGGCTTGGCATGCTATAGTCCATGGGTTTGCAAAGAGTCAGACACAACTGAGTGACTGAACTGAACTGAAATTGTGAAGTAGATATTTGATTAAAAAAATGAATAAAATTGTCATTGAATTTGGAAGGAAGTGGTTGGATCAGGCATAAGTTGTTTATGTAGTTTGTTCTTATGAATATATCTAAGTGCATAAGAAGAACTACAAAATATTTTTATGTGGACCACACCAACATATTTTACTGTGAATTGCATAATAAGTAGCATATGCATATTATTTATATGTTATAAACCTGTCTTTTCAGTATTCACAGGATATTATTTTCACTTTATAAGTGAGGCTATCGAGGCTTTGGCGGTTTAAAGATCTTCTTTATGCTAAAATGGCTAGTAATTTTCCCAGAGAAAATTTGAATGTAAGTTTGTCTAACTTCAAGCTCATATTCTTACTTGCACCTACAATGCTCCCCAGAAAGGGATAGATTCTGAAATTCCCCAGATGCAAAATTCCCCAGAGAAGTTGGTAATGACTGATACTTAACATTGTAATTTTTTTTCCAACCTCATCAGACTCTTGATTCTTACATATAATGTTCAGCATTGTGTTGCATGAAACATGCTCTTCTCCTTAACTTTTCACTTCTGCTTCTAAAGACGAGTTAAAAAATCATAGCTGTTTAAAGCCTACTGTCATTAACTTTCAGTTCTGTTATAAAAAGATACTGATTATGAAATAGAGATGGGAATTTTCTGTGATGTTTCCGTGACAGCCTGGGTTTCTCAAAAATAATAATTTAATACTTGATAATAAAGTCAGGCGAAATACTTCCCAAGCTTATTTTCTTTGAATCAGAGTCACAATGTATATTATGGGAAAGGAGGAGCAAAAATTCAGAATTGTGCTGATCACTGCATAGGTACCAAGTGTTTGATGATGTTGATTACATCTAAGGTTTCTCTTTATGTGGTGTTAAAGTGGAAAGGAGGAAAAAAACAAAAAAGTCAGAGGTTAGCAGCGTGGTCTTTCAAGGTCTTTGAATGATTCACAAGGATGACATGAGAGAATACATGAAGCCCAAACCATGAAAAGCGCTTACAGGATTAGTAGTCAAGACCAAAGCCTGCTTGTATTTGTAGGAAAGAGAAAGAAAGATTCCAAGGAAGTGTGCAGAGTAGGTCATGATAAAAATAATGTTGTGCTTGCTTTAACGAATAATTTTGGTTGTTGGGAAAAAAATATTACCATGAAGAAAGTGCACCTAGTCCAGCAATCCTTTTTCCTTCCTGGAACAAAGTATTCTGTTTCTTTAATGAGATTTACTGTGGCAATTAAAATGTGTAGAGACCTTTTATGGGGAGAAATTATGGTCTGCTCTGTAGCTTGATGCTGTTATACATTGTTACTTCTCTGGTAGCATTCTCCAGCAGCATAAAGTACAAAGGTGGTTTCTAGCTCTAGGTATTTTGGAGTATATGATTTTAATGACCCTAATGATCTAGATTCACATCTCTCAGAAAATGGCCTGTAGAGCCTGAGGCTTAATCTCCCCAGGATTTGGTAGATAGGAAGGAACAAAGGCGTTTCTTAACTTGAAATGATTTCAGAATGAAACAAGTTTCATTAAAGGATGAGTGGATGGATGTAGAAGGATGTTTAAAAAAAAAAAAAAGGGTCGTGAACAGGGAGGAGGCTGTGTTTGACAGAGACAGTGGAAACAGTTTACGTAGGTGTGAACATGCTTCTTATAAATGTATAACATATGACCCTTTAGGGAGAGAAACAGATGGAATATGTAGCGGAAACTAAAGAATGCATTTTGCTGGGTTTCTTCACTCAAATGGTGCAGGGTGTATTTTAATATTTGGCATCTCCTGTTGGGAACCTTTCAAGGTCTCATCTGGATTCCAGCAGCTCAGGACAACACTGACATTGGAAATAGTGCTCGCTAAAAGCATGCCTTTGAATATGATTGCAAAACTTATCCGGTCATGACTTGACGCATAAATATCCCAGCTGTGTTTCTATGTCAAATCCTTGATGATCCCTCAAATGCCCATGAAGGAGTCCAGAATGAAGGATCTGAATTCATGCAGTCATCACACCCTCAGAGTAAATCTGTGTTCTGAAACTGTGAGGTCCATCTTCCATGGCATCCATCGCACATCTGTTCTCCAAGGTCCTATTCAGGACAAGTGCTCCATCTTACTAAATTAAAAACAGAACAGTGTCAGAGAAATATCATTTCCTCTCAGCCGCAGGAGATATCACAGAAGTAATTAAACTGGAGTTTGGTGTGTCAGGCACATTCCTTTTATTGACAGTGACAATAATTCTGTAAATCAGAACTTGGAAGCCTTTTTTCAGTGTTGTTGAAGTGCGAAAGATGAAAACCTAAGGTTCTTAAAATTAAATCCCATGAAACTAAAATTGATCTATGGAGTACAGTATGAGAGGCTGCTATCTGAGTTGTGAAAGCAGTCTCGCTTCCGGAAGTCAGTGCCTGCAAGGTATGTGATTATGATGATGATTACATATATTTTAACGCTGAGTCCCTGAAAGCTGTATTGATGTAACAGCAAATGGAGTAGGGCTTCAGTGCAACGTATTGTTTATGGTTTTAAGGTCACTGGGAAAATGCTGTCTCCATAACTCCAACATCTCCTTTTCTGATGTTGTTAGTAGGTTTTGTTGACATTCACTTTCCTAGCATTCTTGTAGTCTTTCACTCAACATTTAAGGTTCTCCATAGTTTGGAGAAGGCAATGGCACCCCACTCCAGTACTCTTGCCTGGAAAATCCCATGGACAGAGGAGCCTGGTAGGCTGCAGTCCACGGGGTCACTAAGAGTCGGACACGACTGAGCAACTTCACTTTCATGCATTGGAGAAGGAAATGGCAGCCCACTCCAGTGTTCTTGCCTGGAGAATCCCAGGGACGGGGGAGCCTGGTGGTCTGCCATCTATGGGGTTGCACAGTCGGACACGACTAAAGCGACTTAGCAGCAGCATAGTCTTGCTCAACAAACACAACGGTACATGGTGCCTCATACGCTCAGAAGCCAACTCTTTGATACCAACATGTATAGACACACGGTGTAGTCACTGAATGTTCTCTACGTTTTCACCTTTGCTGAGCGAGTCCTCCTCAGATTGCCCGCCTCCTCACCAGCTTCCACTCTGCCTAAGAAAATTCAGCCCATCAAGGTGAGCCAGCACAGATCAAGTTCATCCAGAGTAGGACAGTCTTCACTTAGCAGGATTTATCAGCTTTTGAGTCTCTAGTTACTGTCTGCTAGGTATCTTTTTATGTATCTATGCCTTTATTTCCCAGCTCTAGTTCTGATTCCATTCTTCTCTTTCTGGTACTATTTCTCACAGTAAATGTTCTGAAATACTTGAAGCTTGGTTTCTTGAGGCCTCCATTAGTTGCCTGATTTTTTTAAAGACTATTTTCTTAGAGACATTTTAGGTTCACAGCAAAGTAAGAGAAAAGTACAGAGATTTCCTGTGTGCCCCCATCCCCACACAGGTATCACCTCCCCCATTACCAACAGCCCTCACCAGAGGGGTACACTGATTACAATTAATGGACCTAGACACATCATAATCACCCAAAGTCTGTAATTTACAAGTTAACTGATGTGTGTGCCCATCCCTAAAGTTCTTTAAAAATACATAGGTACACATATCATATAATATCTGGCCGGGGTAAATACATTTTTCATTATCTTTATTCCTAATAGTAGAGACCATATGGAATTAGAGTCTTCAGTTCAGTTCAGTCGCTCAGTCATGTCTGACTCTTTGCGACCCCATGAAACGCAGCACGCCAGGCCTCCCTGTCCATCACCAACTCCCAGAGTTCACTCAGACTCACGTCCATCGAGTCATTAATGCCATCCAGCCATCTCATCATCAGTCGTCCCTTTCTCCTCCTGCCCCCAATCCCTCCCAGCATCAGAGTCTTTTCCAATGAGTCAACTCTTCACATGAGGTGGCCAAAGTACTGGAGTTTCAGCTTCAGCATCATTCCTTCCAAAGAAATCCCAGGGCTGATCTCCTTCAGAATGGACTGGTTAGATCTCCTTGCAGTCCAAGGGACTCTCAAGAGTCTTCTCCAATACCACAGTTCAAACGCATCAGTTCTTCAGCTCTCAGCCTTCTTCACAGTCCAACTCTCACATCCATTCATGACCACTGGAAAAACCATACATAGCCTTGACTAGACGGACCTTAGTTGGCAAAGTAATATCTCTACTTTTGAATATGCTATCTATGTTGGTCTTTTCTTCCAAGGAGTAAGCGTCTTTTAATTTCATGGCTGCAGTCACCATCTGCAGTGATTTTGGAGCCCCCAAAAATAAAGTCTGCCACTGTTTCCACTGTTTCCCCATCTATTTCCCATGAAGTGATGGGACCGGATGCCTTACATAGCCAGAAAGAAAGTGCTTTGAGTAAAGATGTGTCTGTCTGTCTGTGTGTCTGTCTAGGGGGATGTGGGTAAATGTGTGTGTTTGTGTGTATGTGTGTGTGTGTGTACACATACCATGGAAGATGGATTTAAAAGCATCACTTTCTATTTTCTTCAAATTTTGCTGATGTCCTGATTGGTGTATTGTCACATTAAATCTAACAAATTTTGAGACCTTTAGTTGTTTCAAGAATTTTTTGTTCAGTTTTCTTTTTTCTCACTAATTAGCTGATACCTGCAGAAATAATCACATCATTATGAAATGCTACATTGCAGATTTGATCTTTTCTAGCTCAGCTTTACGATTTTGCAATATTGGAGTATTTTCCCAGCAATAACATAAGCTCTCTGTGAGGAAAATGATACTATTTTTCCTATAATAACATATCACTCATGTGCCCTGATTTAGTGAGTCCACCAGTGTCCTTGAAGAATTCTCTAAATGTTGCTTTTGCAACAGTTCTGGAAGAGTCCAGTCCCCATGTGATATTATATAGATGGGATTCAAAATGTTCTTGTTTTTTTTATTTTCATATTAAATATGATGAAGATAGCATTTGTGTGATACAACTATACCAGGCACAAAAGAATAACTTGGCCTTCTTGCTCTGGTTCAGTATTTTAGGAGAATTTACCTAATATCAGCTTAATAGGATGATCAACATTTTCTACCTCCCAGTCTTTGTAAACCACACAAGTCCATAGTGACAGCCCCAGAAACAGAACTTGCTTAGTTGTTAGAGAGGTGGAGAAAGGGTATAAAAAAATAAATTCCAAGAATACTAGAATGTGTCTACCTAAATAAAAAAGAAAGTTGTAAAATGAGCAGGCTGGACTAAATTAGTGGTTCCCAAAATGTGTTTCTTGGACCAACATTGTCAACACAACCTGTGAATTTGTTGGAAATAAATATTCCTACATTCCAGATCTCCTGAATTAGAAACTGTGGGATGGAGCTATATGAAATCTGTATCATAAGAGCCTCCAGGTAATTCTGATACACCCAAAATCTGAGAACTGCTAGACCAGATGATCTATAAACTCATCTTGTTGGTTCTGTGCTTTCCATATAACAAAAACTTTAACAGAATGAAGGAAGTTTGCCTGAAGAATTTTCATAAGTAAAGCGTCATGACTAGATTTAAGAGGTGATTTCAATACCATCTTAGATATTTCTTGCATGGTAATTTGAAAAAAATAACAAATTTTCATTTTTATTATTAACATCTTCATTGGGCTGGCCATCTTAAAAAACGTTTGAAAAGTTCCCATTCACACTATCATGCTATGAAAAATCAAGTTCAAGTCAAAATTCTCCTTTCAATATGAGAAAAATGACTAAATCCAAGTGCATATCCTTCTATTAATGGTCTTTGTGGTTTTTCAGAGTAATACTCTGATAATTTATTTGGGCTAGAACCTATAAAATTATTCTTATGTGCATATATATTTTAGCTTAAAAGAAAGTTGAGTCAAGAAAACCATTGTCAAATATGCCATTCATATGAGATAGTATGTTCTTCACATGACATCCTTTTTCATTGCCTGAAATGTTCCACATCTTTACCTATCTTTTCCACTTGCTCATAAATATGATCCCGATTCAGTACCCCAGATACGACTGCCCTTCTCATTAACAAAGATCTCATATCTAGTAAGATATACATTTTTCTTTTTTATCTTTACTCACAAAGAATGATTTGTGTGTGGGCCATTCCATCAAGATTCCAATATATGAGCTTGAACAAATCCCTTGAATTTGTGGGCCTCAATTTTCCCATTATAAAATAAGAGATTAGGTTTGCCTGGTCTTTAAGGTCCCTAGAGCTCCAAGAGTTTGTGATTCATTATCACTATATTCTTTCTCTTCTTTTCCCAACCCTGAGAGCTATTTTTACTCATGTTTAAGGCTCTTCTAGGACGCAGCCTACAGCTCAGTCACACAACACTAATCTTAAGCTATATTTTAGCCAAAGACCTTTCCTGCCAAATCCTATAAAAAAGAACTTGGGGAAAGAAATCTGATTAATGGGATGTCTTCCTCTTTGAAAAAGGAAACTTTGAATTAATCCTGAAACACAAGACAAAGGCATCTGCTATTTGTTTCTTTCATGTTTGTATAGCTATTTATTTATAAATTCTTTTAGATATCTATTTAGATCAACTTTGTTTTAAATTGAAAATTTTTACTGATTCAGAGTCATGCCTATGTACTTGCTTAGCTAAACACTAAATGTAATTACTTATCGTACTTCAATTGCTTTTAGTGGTTAAAAAACCCCAAGTGATTAGGGATATATAATTGTTAATATGATCAGAATACAGCAACTTATTGAACATTTACTATGTACTGGGTTTTTATATTAAAATTTTTATTCTCCTACCATTCTCTCTTAATAAGAATTATGACAGCTATTTTACAAAAGTTTTATCTAACATAAAGTTGTATTCTCCTTATTAACATTCACATATTAATAAGATCAAGAATCTTGTCTCACTCAAATTTCCATGGTCTGCATCCATAGATGGCATCATGTAGTCTCTTAATATTAAATAAAGTAGTTAAATTGAGATTCACATGATTTCTTTATTTTAGTTTTAAATATTTTAGAACACATGCAAAATGAATTCATATAAACAAATTTTCACAATATAGGTAGTTTTAAATATGAGGAAGAATTGATACAGAGCAAGTTTAGTCTTATTTTCTCATTTAAGTCACTCATCTTCAGGCAAAAATCCTATACTAATATATATTAATACATGTGAACAGCATGCCTAATGAGATTTTATGAAGTCCACAGCTTTAAAGAGAAAAGCTTTGTATACCTTCAGTGAATGAACAGACTTTAAAAAATGATGCTTATGAAATATTGTAGAATACAGAACATTCTGAATAATACAGGAAGTTATGTTTTCTCTATTTAAGTTAAATGTTAAAAGCATTTGTTAAAAACATTTATGAAATGATAAGCATGTGATTTTTCCTAGTTTTTAATAGTAGGTTGCTGGTCTTGAGTTTTAGTGTGTAAGGAGAAAAGAGATCATCTTCAACAGTGGAGATGACCTTTCATGGAGTTGCCTCTTCTGCCTGCATTTCCTATATTTCTGAAAAGATAATTTCTTTTTACTGAAAACTGCTATGATTTAATTTTAGTGAATTCTGTTTCTCCAGCTGATATATGTACTGGGTAGGAGACTTTAATACCTCTGCTCTGGCCTGAAACACTGCCAGTGGGAAATAAGAAACATTGTGAAAGCATCCTTCCACCTTCCAAGGGTCACTTGTACAAAAACAAAGGGCCTTGGGCTTAAGACTGACTCTCCTATAGATTAGGAACATATTTGCCTGGTAAGCTGTCTAAATCTTAGACTATTACTAATTGTGCACTTGCTATGTACAAAACCCTGAGATATATGGAAAGTGAAATGATTGGATCCTTGTCCTCAAATGAGTTTTCATCTTGGAAGAATGATTCCCAAGACCTAGGGCAGTAGGGAATATTGTATGTTTTGTTTCATGACCTGTGACAAGTGCTTATGATAATGCTCGAGGCTTAATACCTACTCAAAAACTATTTACACAATGAATCAAACACATTGTTGATAAGATAACTAGTAATTTACGTACTTACTGTATGGTGTAAACAGTTGGCATTTGTGAGCTCAGAGGAGAGAGCAAGCACAGTAATGCAGTAGGCCAAGTGAGGTGGATCTCAATCAGTTAAGAGAGAAGCAGGGAGGGCATTCCATACAAGGGACATGATATGAGCAAAGGAGAATCTACAGATAAAATATTCACAGAGCCAAACACATCTTTGGAGCATTTTCTGTAGCATCAAGTACACTATTAAACTATGTGTAATATAGAAATGAACAAAAGGAGGCTGTGGAAAGATCACAGACTTTGGAGACGACCCAGAATTGCATTCTGTCTGCCATCATCAGGTTGATTAATGTATCTGAGACTTGGCTTCTTCATCTGTAAAATGAGACCTTGATAACACACATTGCAGGGTTGTTTTGAGAACTGCAGGTAATGTAGAGTAAGATACTTACTATACTTCAAACTGGTCACTGTTGGTATCTATTGCAATGCTCCCCTTACCTTTGTTTTCATGGAGCTCATAGACAAAAGGAAATGACTGGTATGTGTACAGATTATTACAATTTAAGCAGTGCTTTAATAGTTTGTTCCTTTTGGACCCCTGTAGTGCAAATGTTGGTGTGTTTCATGTTGTCCCAGAGTTTCTCTTAAACTGTCTTCATTGTTTCTGATTCTTTTTTATTCATTTTGTTCCATGGCAGTGATTTCTACCAACCTGTCCTCCAGCATACTTATTCATTCTTCTGAATCATTTATTCTGATATTGATTCTTTCTAGTGTATTTTCATTTCAATTATTGTATTATCTTTGTTTGTTTGTTCTTTAAATCTTCTAACTCTTTGTTAAACACGTCTTATATCTTCTCAGTCTTTGCCTCAATTCTTTTTCCAAGATCTTGGATTATCTTTAGTGTTATTATTCTGATTTATTTTTCAGATAGATTGCCTGTCTCCATTTCACTTAGTTCTTCTGAGGTTTTATCTTGTTCCTTCTGGAACAAGAAGGAATATATCTGGAATATATTTCTCTGTTGTCTCATTTTGTCTAACTTTCTGTGTTTGTGGGCTCCATTCTGCAGGCTGCAGGATTGTGGTTCCTCTTGCTTCTGGTGTGTAACCCTGGGTTGTAGGGTTGGTTCAGGGTCTTATGTAGGTTTTTTGGTGGGAGGGGCCGGTACCTGCCTGCCCGCTGGTGGTTGGAACTGGATCTTGTCCCTCTGGTGGGCAGGGCCATGTCAAAGGGCATGTCCAGAGGTAGCTTTTGGCTCAAGACAACTTTAGGCAGCCTATCTGTCGATGGGTGGGGCTGTGTTCCCACCCTATTGGTTGTTGGCCTAAGGTGCCCCAGAACTTTGGCCTGTAGGCTGTTGGATGGGGCCAGATCTCAGGGCCAAAATGGTGACCTCCAGGAGGGTTCACACTGAGGAATATTCCTTGGGGACTCTACCACCAGTGTCCTTGCCCCAACAATGGGCCACAGACAACCCCTGCCTCCCCAGGAGACTCTCTAAGACCTTTAGGTAGGTCTGGCCCAGGCTTCTGTGGAGTTACGGCTTTGCCTTGGGTGCACCTTCCAACAATGGAATCTTTGTTTCCCCTGTCCTAGGAGCTCCTACACTCAGGCCCTGCTGGCCATCAAAACCAAATGCTCTGGGAAGTCCTCCTCCTAATACCAGACTCCCACACAGGGGAGCCTGACATGGCGCTCAGCACTCTCATTCCCACAGGAAAACCTCTGCAATATAATTATTTTTGTTTGTGGGTCCCCCACCCAGTTGGTATGGGTTTTGATTATATAATGAAAACACCCCTTCTGCCGTCTTGTTATGGCATCTTCTTTGTCTTTGGATGTAGATTTTTAAAAAAAATATATTTCAGTCTTGTCGGTGGTTGTCCAGCAGTTAGTTATGATTTTGATGTTTTTGTGAGAGGAGGTGAGCTCAAGTTCTACTTTTCCATCTTGTCTCCCTTCAATATTCTCCTGTTCAAAATGTGGTCTGAAGACCAGAAGCACCTACAAGCTCATTAGAGATACAGACTCACAGACCTCCCCTCCCCCGACACACCTACTGAATCAGAATCTGCATTTAACAAGATCCCGGGTGATTCATGTGCACATTAAAGTGTGAGACGCATTGCTCTAATAGAGGTATGTAACTGGGGCAGAGCAAGGAGTGACCTAGTACACTTAAGGAACTGAGAATTCTCATAGAAAATGAAATCTAGAGAAATCCAGACAGAAATATTACATGTGTGTGGAGTAACTTGTTTAGTAAATCAGAATTCCTAATTTGAAAAATTTGGTATAGATTCACCTTCTTGACACCACTATTTTTACATCACATTGACTCGGTAATCACCAGTGGTTTAGTAGGCGAAATGCATGCCAAGGCAACAGTTTGATTCAAGTGAGGCTGGCTAATCCTTACTTCCTGCTCCAGTGCATTAGAAGGAATAAGCACTAAAATCTAGGATTTACTGTGAACCTGCCTGTAAGAGGTCTGAATCCACAAGCCCCCTCCTAAGAAACTCAGAGTGCAGATGTTTCATTGGATGGTCTAGTTTAATCACAAAGGTCTTGGCAGATACTACTTCTTTCTGGGCCAGTAAATGGGATAATATAAGAGTTAGTCATTTGGTAGTTAGGAAAAAATAAATACTCAGCTTTCCCTAGGCTGTCCCTGAAGGCCCCTCTGGTTTAACACTCATTTTGTTTTTTAATGTTAGAATTGCTTCTATTTTGTGTGGAACAACGTGGTTCTGTTCATTTAGTTGGCAGGTGGCTCCAAACCTGTAATTATGATTTTGATTGTCGGCTGCCAAAGCACAAAAGAAAACTGTAGTAATCCACCCTTGTGGTCTTTAGTGAATTGCTGCATATGCTCTTTGATATATCACTGCACATAAATCTCACAGTAGCAATAAAACTATTAGGGTAGTAAAAGATATGCATTTTAATTTTCATAAGAAATGTCATGAAATTCAATTAACTACACTTTCCCAAATTGCAGTTCACTCTGGTAAGCCCTGGGTTTCCTAATCTGAAATTGTGTGTTCCTTTCACTTTTCCTAGTGACCTCCATTAATGCTTTAATCATGACACCTACTCGACATCTTACAATATTATCATCTCTGGGGTCCCTTTGTCTCCTTATATTTCTGTAAAATTTCTCCTGCCTTTCTACTTACAGTTTTGTAGAGGCACTTCCAATACAGCTTTTTTTTTTTTTCTACTGCCTTAATGGGAGAATGAATTGCATAAGTAATCCATACAAATTTGAGCCTTATAATTGCACAAAATGGAGGAGGATGTTCTTTGGTGCTATATCCAGAGGAAAAAAACAATGAGGTTTTATTTATTAGACTACAAAAGACTCTGGCCAACTGCTGCTTTGCTAATCTGTAAAAGTGAACATTCCTCCAGTATTTTTAGATAGTTCACCTTCTTCTCAAAAGTAGTTTAATAGCACAGACTTGAGAAAGGTCTCCTGGTGTTCAGATTTTATTACTTTCACTGACTAAAGTGCAGTACATTTCCTAGTATAATTACACCCTGGTTGTCACAATAAATGAATGCAGTATATTTTACGATACACTTTACTTGCTTGTTATCATGTTTGTTCACACATCTCTCAGATTTAATAACCCATGGGGGGCTTCTACCAGCATTGGTGAGTGGAAATTAGTGAAGTTCTCTTTCATTTGTGTTTGTGGTGGGGTGCTTATTTCAGTTGTACACATGATAGAGAATAGATTTTTTAAGACTTTTTAAAGTATCTATAACTTTGATGCTTTTGAACTGTGGTGTTAGAGAAGACTCTTGAGAGTCTCTTGGACTGCAAGGAGATCCAACCAGTCCATTCTAAAGGAGATCAGCCCTGGGTGTTCTTTGGAAGGACTGATGCTGAAGCTGAAACTCCAATACTTTGGCCACCTCATGCGAAGAGTTGACTCATTGGAAAAGACCCTGGTGCTGGGAGGGATTGTGGGCAGGAGGAGAAGGGGATGACAGAGGATGAGATGGCTGGATGGCATCACCGACTTGATGGACATGAGTTTGGGTGAACTCCGGGAGTTGGTGATGGACAGGGAGGCCTGGCGTGCTGCGTTTCATGGGGTCGCAAAGAGTCAGACATGACTGAGTGACTGAACTGAACTTTGTAATATTCTCTGCTCACTGTGTCTGTTTTCTAAGTTTCACTACTAATCTCGCAGCACCCACAAAAGTGAATATTAGGTAAATGCATTTTTAATGGAGACCAACTAATGTTCCTGATTATTTTACAAAACAAAAGCAAAGAAAATCCTGAATGTCAATACAACTCTTTTTTGAGATTTAGATTTATATTTGAGTTCGGGTTGACCTTTCACGAGACAGAGTTTCATTCTACGTTTGTGCTAGGATCAGAAAAAATACCAAAATGTCCATTTGGTTTAAATAAACTGAAGTCAGAATATAAGAATTCAACCCCGTTAGCATGGATATTTGAAAGATTGTCTATGCTGCTTGTTGCAGAACAATTACCGATCTTATCATGGAAATTTAAAATGTAGCCTAAAAGTAATGAGATCTTTTTTCTTTAAGGAGAGGATGAAGACATTGTATGCCCTGAATCATGTAGTATTGTATTAACTTTTATAAATGTGCAGGGCATTTTTTCTCAAATTAGACAAGGTACAGTCATGTAGGCTTGGCCATAAAATAAGTAATTAGGTTCCAGCTTTTGGGTAAGTTTAAAACATTTTTGTCTACTTATAAAGACAGCACATACTTGTAGAACCATTGAAAATATAGAATCCCTTTGCTAGTCACCTGAAACTATCACAATGTTGTTAATCAACTATACCCCAACATATAATAAAAAGTTTTTAAAAATAGAACAAATAAAAGGCAAAGCAATATCACCTGTATTTCTACAATTAGGCTCCTCTTTTAAGGGAAGCTTTCAATTCAGCACTCAGGAAGTATTTACTAAATGTTTTCAATGGGCTTAACATTGTGCTAACCAACAAAAAATAAAAACAAAAGGAAAGAAAGAAGTTAACTTTCCTCTGTAGCTGTAAGGCAAAAATGTGACATCACAATGACCAAATAGCATTAGGACAGCAGCTACTATGTGGTACTGCACAGTTTCTATGTTATAGATTCTGGGAGGCACCATTCACCTTATAGTCATTGATCACTTAATATTTGAACCATCATTTTGATAGATATTTCAGCAGCTATATGTATTGATAAAGTTGCACCTTTTTTTTCTTTTTTTCAATTCATGTGAAGTTACCATACATGCTGCATTAAGGAATGCAGGATGGTGTATAATCAAGACCAACATGATCTGATACAGTATAAATCCCAGAGGTCTTACAAATGAGGAAAAACTTAAATTAGACCTTGAAATTTATCTAAGATTTCCTTACATCAATTTAAAAGAAATAGGAAGTTGAGGTTTTCATTGCTGGCTTCCTGGGTCTGTGTTTGGGGAACCAGTTAGGAGGAGTAGTGGGCAAAGAATAAAGGCTTTTCCTACTTCAGTGTGGCCTTCTCTTGAAGAAATCTCCTCTTGCCAGTCTCATGATAGAAGGATTGCCACAGTTATCCTCATCCTGTTTAAGCCCGTTTTCCCTGCCACACCTTTGGCTTCTTTGGTTTGAAAGTTCTTTCATATGTCATTGCTTAGAGTTGAGTTATCCTCATCCACCTACACTGAAGTGATTCTCTCCCATTCTTTATAAAGATAAGTGAATAGGCCTCATGGTTCTTCCCCTCAGGAAGCCTAATTTCTAATTAGAGTATCACACACTGAACAACCCACCCCCAGATTGTGAAAACTGAGCTCGAAAAAATGCTGGGAAAGAGAATGATTTGTACAGTGAGATAGTAACAAAGGTAGGTCTCAGATATCTGAGAGTTTAGAATTTTGCTTACTTGCCTTTTGAGGGTGGATACAGCCTCCTTATAATCGTCTTCCTTTCACTGTGTTCATTCATCCCTTCTGTGCTTCAAGAGGGAAAAGGACAGAAGCTCTTAGTACATTTTTAGGTGTATGCACAGAGACATTCACTGGCTTTCTCAAGTTGAAAAATGTTATACCTTTGCAGCTGCCCCCTTGCAACTATTGCCTGATTTTGAGCCAAAATTATGAGATTTATTTTCCTTGGAAATACTCTTTATATCCCCTGATATAGTAGGTTGTTTTGATTATTTGAAGCATTGAGAGTCACCTAGAAGAATTTTTTTTTTCCCTAGTGCAATATATGAATAAATCCTCCTACAGAAACTAAAAGGAAGAGAACGTGGTGGGATAAATAGTAGTTGATATCCACAAAGAACTGTGTTTCTTAGTGGCAGAAGGAACAAGTTATGGGTACAGTGTATCCTGCTATGCCAACTATTTTGTTGGTAAATTTAATGGAGTCTAGGGTGAGGCAAGTGAACCATTCACTTGGTTGTAAAACTTAAGGGGGCACTAAACACTCAGTAATTAGTACAATATTTGACCAAAAAAATGCAAAAATATGTGATGAACAATATCAGAATTTTGAATCAAGAAAGTATCAGTTTACTGAATTTTGCTTTTGTCTCAGGCCCCAGTATTGCTGAACACACCACTGTTACAGATCCTGTCTTTTAAAAAATTTTTGATGTTATTCATCATAAAAAAATTTGATGTATAGTTTTGACTTTTAAATACTGCCTTGTCATTGAGGTTGTGGTTCCCCCTAATGTTGCTCTCCTGAGGCAAGTGCTTCACTCCAATCCTGGCACACATCCACTTTAAAACAAAGGCCAATGGGCAGGCACATAATTAGAGCAGAGACAGAGCTGCAGCTTGAACTTGACTCTGTTCATTATTAATTTGTAAGTCTCAGGACTTCTTCTGCAGGGCTGTAAATCAAAAACAAATAAATAATACTGAGTATACAACATCATTATGGGTGCTGTGGGTGCTATAATTTGTTGAAGAGACCCAGCTTCTAACAGGCTAATAACAACTGAGGAGTTAATTGCATCCCCTTGCATTTTGGAAAATTAAAGTCAAGCAACTCTGTCCCACACTGTTTTCTATGAGAGCTCATTATTTTTATGTATATTTATGTTTCATGTGACAGAAAATGGCTACCCCAAGGCAAAAATTAAATGTCGTTTACTACACTCTTAAGTTGGCTAAGACCAAAGATTTTGGTCAGAGAAGAAAGGAAAGATTTATTGCCCATCTTTTATTGGGTTGTCACTGAATAGAAATTTATAAACACACTTAAAATCACAAAAGCAGTGGAGGAGGAGGAGATGGAAAATTCTTGATGAACATGTTGTGGGTGGTGGTGTAGTTTTCTCCTCAAAGGCAATCCCTCCATAATACCAAACATTCAATTGATTTTTGTGTTTAATTCTATATTTTATATACCAGACAGATTTTGTAATTCAGCACTCAAATAATAAAATTATTTTAAAATTTCTACATAACAAACTTAAGAAATTGAAAACATCCTATGGATAACTGAGGGCAAATTTTAGAAAGAGTATATTGAAAACCTAGAGGATTTTATAAATTTAGTCTGTGAACACAAAATAAGCCTATAATGTAGCTATTTTGACAGTCAAGTAGTTGAAGTTTTGAAGATTATATATAAATTCTATAATAAAACAATGAATGGCATCAATTAAATGTTTATCTTTCTAAATAATCTAGATCAGTCTTCCTCTACAGGAAAAGTTGAGGTTCAGAGATTTTCAATGTGTTTAACCCAAGATCACATATTAATTTAGAGGCATATCTCAAATTAGGGCCCCCAGAATCCTAATTCTTAGACCAGTTTCCTTTCCACTCGGTAATGCAACATCATTTAGTCACCAAACAATGTTCCACCACTTGAGGTAACAAGCAAGCTATAAAACAATGACTCCACATTTTCCTCAAACAAATCCACAGATTACACAGTCCTTGCCCCATACTTTCTATACCACTGAAGAAAACAAAGCTAGAAACCAGCAGAAGAGAACTCTCATATTCCCACCATCTCCACTTTCTTCTTCTCGTATTACACTTGGTGATTATTTTTTTGCTGTCTTACCTTGCTTGTCTACCCAGTGACTCAGCCTTTCATTTTATTCTTCTTTCTTGCCTTGAGTCTTCAACATTGGATTACACTAATCCTCAAAACAAATAAACCCAAAACCTTCCTCTTCACTTAATAATATGTATCCTATTGCCCTTTTCCTTAACTCTCCTTCATGGCCAAGCTCTACGAAAGTTTTTTATGATAAATGCAAAATGACATGAACAATTCAGCCCACTCCATACCAGCTTCCCTGCAGAATTCAGCCAAAACTGTTTATTCTAGGAATACCGTTAGCCTTCCCGTCATCAGATTCATTAGATACTTTTTTTTTCAGTTATCATCTTGTTCAATCTCTCTTTGATATTTACGACTCCTTCATCCCAGAAGCATTGTGTACCCGTGACACTACGCACATCTGGTTGTCCTTTCCCTGTGACTTATCCTTCCCAGGTATCTGCCAGTTCTTTTGTTCTACTTACCTTCTAATAGTTGAAGTTACTCAGTTCTTTATTTCAGAGTCCTTCTCATTTAATACCCCCCATCTAAGTAATCTCATCCATTCACATATCCTTATATACTGTCTTTATACCTATGACTCTCGCTTTTCTACCTTTAGTGTGAACTCCTTAGATTCAGATGTTGGCATACAAAATTGTATTTAACATTACTACTTGAATATCTCATATATGTCTCAAGTTTCACATGTCTTAAATGTAACTCTTGGCACTCCCCTCCTACCTCTTCCCTCTCTCTCATATCTCTCTGTATGTTCCCCATTTTAGTAAATAAGGCATCAATTTATCTGGTGAGATAACCTATATATCTTGAAACTTAAGTCCTAAGTGTATATTTGAGAAAAAAGTTTCAAACAATGAAAAAGTAAGTATATGTGTGGCATCACATTTATCTTTTGTTGCAAATGTTTAATCCATAGGGCTCATAATATTTCCACTTCAGAGACCTTAGAAATAATAGAAATGAAAGGAAACACATAGGTCCTACTTTGTGCTAGACACTGTACTAATATTTGATAGCAGTACTAATATTTGATATTTGCTACTAATAAGGACTTCCCTCGAGGCTCAGATGGTTAAGTGTCTGTCTACAATGTGGGAGACCCAGGTTTGATCCCTGGGTTGGGAGAAGGAAATGGCAACCTACTCCAGTACTCTTGCCTGGAAAATCCCATGGACAGAGGGACATGGTAGGCTACAGTCCATGGGGTCACAAAGAGTCGGACACGACTGAGCGACTTCACTTCACTTTCACTAATAAGGTAGCAGTCTTATTCTCTCTTTACAGACAATAAAACTGAGGCTCAGAGAAATCAAGTAACTTGCCCAGGGTCATAGAGCTATTAAATGACAGAACTGAGATTTGAACTCATGCAGTCTGTCCTTGCTCATAAAATCTATGCTGTGCCACCTTGAAATGGTGATAGTAATGGGTACATGTAACTTTAAGCCAGTGTGTTGAAGACTGAAAAGAGAGACTCAACTCAAAGATTTGATCTAATTTTTTAAACATATAAAACAATGGTTAGAAAGTGCTGATGTGTATTGTATTTTTTCCACATTTTTTTGACAACACAGACTTGAGTATTAGGTGCATCTGCCTTAAGGGCAGGGAACCTCCAAATCAGATGCTGATGGATGTTTTTTTCTCTGTAAGTTTTCAGAAATTCACGATAAAATTTCTGTTATTTTGACATTCTAAGGCCAAAATTATATAGACCTATTTTGCCTTATATGAGGTCTTTCTTATTTCTTTCATATTACGACTACATTTACAGTAATTGATTTTGAAATACAAAAGCCCAGAACAGGTCGTACAGACAGTTTGTTGTTTCCATGGAGTGGGAGTCTTGGACAAAATGCACAACCCCATTCTTTTCCCATTAGACTCTTGGGAAACACATAATGTTTTTTTCTATCTTTCCCACTGGCTGCCGGTAAGAACAAATGCCTGTTATCTCATTTAAACTGAAATTGGTGAATTTCCTGTTACAATAAAATAAATTACACTGAATGTTTCATATAATTGGAAAGCTTATAAATTATTCATTTTAAAAACACATAAGAAATATAACTCCATTTATTCTAAATCTTTTTGAAATATGTTAGTAAAAGAAAAGAGGGAAGAAATAAATGGAAACAGAGATGAAGAGAGGGCTATTATTCCGTTTACCACAAAGTACATAATAAGTAGCTAATTTACAAATTAAAGACCATTGGGACAGTTAGCAACATTTTTATGAAACTATCTCCATTATCTGAATTATAAGGATTGTCAGGGTTTAAATTCTTGAATTCTCTAAGTGATATATAATCTTCCATGACGTTCTGATGAAAAACCAAATTCAACAATTATGTAGAAGAAAAGATACAAACTAAGAAGAATCAGTAGATCTAGAAATTAAATGATCTCTATTTGGATAGTGTAGAAACTGAGCGAACATGCCTCTAAAAGTAACTCAATAAACGAGAGTACACCTCTGATGAAGAGTTGGGCTGAAGTGGAATTATGGTATTTATATCTGCTGCAGATTCATTCCCCCCTCCCCCCCCCACCATAATGGATGGACTTTAAATTTCTTACCTCAATCAAAAACAAGTGAAAATTGTGTTTGAATAGTTATAAAAGCATTATACAAGCTTTTATATAAATGCCATGATAGGTTGAAAGTTATGTACCTGTTCATTGTTAAACCAAAACACCATTCCAAAGTGAAAAATAACTCTTAAAAGAAATATGAGATTTTTGTGTGTGATAATCCCACACATTGGAGGGAGGAGACATTAATGCAATGGGAAAGCTGAAGAGTGAACCAGTCTTTATGTTCAAACGTCACTTTCTCAATAAAGCCTCCTTCCTGGCTATCGTAAATCAAATGGCACATCATTTATCAGATACTCCTTAACCATGTTTCTAGCCTTATTTTCCCCTTTAAACTTACTCAACATCTATCAAACTACCTATTTTAATATTTGTCTTATGTATTGGCTCTCTTTAACCCCTGGGGGCAGTAATATAATCAGTCTTGTTTTGTGCTTGTATTTTCTAAACAAACAAAAAAGCAAACTATAGTCAGATGTTCATCAGGTTTGGAACCTTCAGTGGTTACATAAGCCCTCAGCATCCCATCTCCAATCTTAAGTGCAACTCTAAGAATCTTTTTGGATATTCTGGCCCTGTGTCATCTGGAGCCTTGACTTGGTTTTTACCCCTCTCACCTTCTCCTTTCTAGTCACCTTTATCCTCATGCTCACCATGCGTGCGTGCTAGGTCTCTTCAGTCTTGTCCAACTCTGTGTGACCCCATGGACTGTAGCCCTCTAGGCTCCTCTGTCCATGAGATTCTCCAGGCGAAAATACTGGAGTGGGTTGCCATGCCCTCCTCCAGAGGATCTTCCCAACCCAGGGATCAAACCCATGTCTCTTATGTCTCCTGCATTGGTAGGCAAGTTTTGTACCCCTAGCATCATCTGGCGGAGAAGGCAATGGCACCCCACTCCAGTACTCTTGCCTGGAAAATCCCATGGACGGGGGAGCCTGCTAGGCTGCAGTCCATGGGGTCGCTAAGAGTCAGACACGACTGAGCGACTTCACTTTGAATTTTCACTTTCATGCATTGGAGAAGGAAATGGCAACCCACTCCAGTGTTCTTGCCTGGAGAATCCCAGGGATGCGGGAGCCTGGTGTGCTGCCATCTCTGGGGTTGCACAGAGTTGGACACAACTGAAGCGACTTAGCAGCAGCATCACTTGGGAAGCCCCATGCTCATCATATGCATCCTCATCTCTGCCTCATTGCAATTGCTTATTACATGAGCATCTTTGCCTGGAATTCTCTATTTCCCTTCCAACCCAGAAAATTCTGATTCCTCTTGAAGATAAAATTGAAATTTTGCTTCCTCCATAAATCTTTCCTCAACTTCTGTAGTTATATGATCCAAAGTGAGCTTTGAAATGTTTGGATGCAGATTCAAATCTAAGCTCTGCTAACTTACTAGCTATGAGACCTTTTGTGCTGTGCTGTGCTTAGTCGCTTAGTGGTATCTGACTCATTGCCACCCCATGGACTTCTCTGAACATGGGGATTCTCCAGGCAAGAATACTGGAGCAGGTTGCCATACCCTCCTCCAGGGGATCTTCCCAACCCAGGGATCGAACCCAGGTCTCCTGCATTGCAGGCAGATCATTTAACAGCTGAACTATGAGAGAAGCCCTATGAGATCTTTTATAAGGTGCCTAATCTAGTGTTTTAATCTTAAAAGTTATGGTAATTATTTTCATCTGTAATATTATAGTGAATCTACTATGGGAAAGACCTAGCACCTAATAAGCTTTCAATAATTATATTAGTATATTTTTGTTATATACTACATAAATATGTACTGTATAGCAATATAAAGATGATGATTATTATTATAAGCATAGTTATGTAGAATTTACTGAGTCAGGCTTTTCCAGCTGCTTTACATATCAGGCTCTCTGCCTCTTTAAGAGCTGCTATAGCACTTATAAACCATAGTTATCATACACTCTTGTGTTCATATATTCTTCCATTTTGTTGACTGTGGTTTTTCTCAAGTGGTTCTTGGAGCACCTTGAAGCAATGATCATGTCTTATACTTCTTTGTTTTCTAGCACTTAGCACATTACTGGCTACCCCGTGCTTACTGTAACATCCTCTAAAGAATGTATGGCTCTGTATTCCTTGCAGATTTACGTTGTATAATTTAATACAGAGACAGATAGAAAGATTCAAAGACACACATCTATCAATCATACTGAGCAGCAGACTACCTAGAACTATACTCTGTTGCTTATTTCAAAGTTGCAACTCCTGACACTGGAGTTATTTTCTTCAACATAGGGCAAGAGAGCCACTGATCTTACCATCATAATTATGTTTTTCTAAACCTAGCTATCAGAACCCAGAGTGACCCCTGCAGACTGTAAGGTACTATTTTATGTTTCAGTACCCTTCAGTAACACTCTACTTTGAGTTCCTTTGGCAATTTTCCATGATGACAAGGGAAGTCAAGGTCTGTAACCAAATGGGGTGATATGCAAATAACAACAAATGCATCATAGCCATAGAAGAGGCCACTGGGTTAAGTATTTTACAAAGTATTTTCTGTGTTTGTCCTAAAGCTGTTTTTCCTTCTTTTGGATTTAGTAGAGGTTTAGAGCATGTGTAGGATTGAAGGCAGGAGGAGAAGGGGATGATAGAGGATGAGATGGTTGGATGGCATCACCAACTCGATGGACATGAGTTTGAGCAAGCAGGAGTTGGTGATGGACAAGGAAGCCTGGCACGCTGCAGTCCATGGGGTCACAAAGAGTCGGATATGACTGAGCGACTGAACTGAACTGGGAGCATGTGTAGCAACAGTGACCCCAGTGGTAGGATTTACCCATGTTCTAATAATTGATAAAGTGTTTAGTAACCCTTTCCATCCCTTACTAAATCTTAGCATCAGTCTTTTTATTTTGAATATCTTTATTTTGAGAATCTTTTTCCTCCTTTGGTATGAGTAAAAAAAAAAACAACTGCCTATTAAAACAATGTATGACCTCAGTGAAGAATAGCACATGCCCAAATACACTCACAATGTGAGAAAAATTGCACCTGCCAGATTGTGCTGATCATTTCCAAGTTGACACAATGAAGTGACATCTGTGCTTAAGCAGTAACCAGCTATTTGCTATCAGCATTTTTTAGTTAACTCAGAAGAAGTCCACTCTCCCCAATTCCAGTAGAGTCAGAAGGTCTTCCTGGGACCTATTCCTGGATAAGCTGGAAACAGAGATTCATTTTTTGACATTTTGCTGTGGCTGTCCCTAGCGAATTACATAAAATAAATCTGACTCCTGGTTTTCTTCATTCAGGACTATATCCACAAGCAAATCTGGCAACGTGAGATGCAAAATGTCAGGTCTCTTCTCTACTCAGTTAACTTCTAGCTGTGCCCTGGGAAGAAGGAAAGAGAATCCGTATTCTTGTATTGTTGGAAGTTAAAGGCCCAGGTGGAAGGGCAAGAAAGTTATTTTTGGTGTTTCCGGTTCAGATCTTAGAAGATGCCACTGTTCATCTGATTCGCTCTGATGACTGGCATCTGGGATCCTCCTACTTGACTGCACTGTTGATGCCCAGAAAGACTATTCTTCTCTTTAATTGTAGTAATTTTTAAATTAATGTTTGCTATTGAGCAAGCATCCCCAAGGGAATTTTGATAGCTTTTGGCAACTTCCATTCCAGAGATTGCAAAGCATTTCACTTACAGTTAATCCATGGCTTTCTGGTGACCAGTTTTATTAGTAGCCAGGATATCAGTGAATTAGGAGAAAAAAAAAAAACTTTTCATTTTTCCAGAATGAAAATATGCATCTAGGCTTCCTCTACCTAGCATATTTTCAAGATCAAAGACAAGATTTTGTCTTCGCTTTTTCTTTTTTCTTCTCAGTTCCACCCCACCAAACCCATAGTCTAGATCCATAGACACATTGCACACAGAACCACATGTTACTGCTGCTGTATGTTTACTGACATAGAAACCGTTTTCACAGAGAGCAAGGCCACTTTATTAAAAGTAAGAGATAAGACTCAAATGAGAACAGCTCTGCGACTTGCACTAGAAGCATCCTCATGGAAGAAAGATAGTTCTAGGCTGCTGGTGGTAGAGGCAGGTAGAGGGTAGACAGGCTTGGTGCAAAGAGGATCATTGTGCACAAAAGGATGGTTGGGACCTTTTAGATACAATGAATACTTCAAAATGCTGATTTAAGCAGGTCTAGTGGTGGGACTCCCCACTCCAGTACCCTTACCTGGAAAATCCCATGGACGGAGGAGACTGGTAGACTGCAGCCCATGGGGTCTCTAAGAGTCAGACATGACTGAGCGACTTCACTTTCACTTTTCACTTTCATGCATTGGAGAAGGAAATGGCAACCCACTCCAGTGTTCTTGCCTGGAGAATCCCAGGGATGGGGGAGCCCAGTGGGCTGCCATCTCTGGGGTCGCACAGAGTTGGACACAACTGAAGCGACTTAGCAGCAGCAGCAGTGGTGACACTGGTGGTAAAGAACCTGTCTGACTATGCAGGAGATGTAAGAGATTCAGGTTTGATCCCTGGGTCAGGAAGATCCCTTGGAAGAGGGCAGGCAACCCACTCCAGTATTCTTGCCTGGAGAATCCCCATGGATAGAGTCTGGAGGCCTAAGTCCATGGGGTTGCAAAGAGTCAGACACAAGTGAAGCAACTTAGCATGCACAGCACACTAGGTATTTATATGTTTTTTCCATGTCTTTAACAAACAATAGTTCACTTAACTAGGCTTTTCTGTAATAAAATAACTAGTTTTCTGAAAGTGAAACAAGGCTTAGATATTCATAGATGAACTTGGGAACTGGGCACCCTGTGTGGTTTGCACAAAATGAATAGGGAGAATGAAAGTCTGTTTCCAGCCATACAGTATTGAGACTTTTTTTTTTTTTTTCACCATGGAGATCCTAACTTCAGTGAATAGTTTGTCTGTTAGAAAGGGCAGAGACTGGATACTGTAGAAAGTAATTATGATTGTTATTAAGAGACAAATTACTTTGGGAGATAGAATAATCTAGTGTAGGTATTCTTCATCCTAGTTTTGACATACTCTTGGGTGTCTCCAGACATCGCAAAGGATATCACAAGACTCCCCCAGAAAAATTAATTTTACTTTGTCCTACTTTTAAAAATATATAGTATGCAGCACTATTAAAAGAAGCCGAATCTCTTATAATAAAAATATGATGGAGATAGCTGAAAAATGGAAAGAATACTGGGCTTAGCTTAAAACATTGATTCCATGCTTGTCTCTGCTATCTGTCTCTGTTCTAAAAATTTTCACTTTCAGATGAAACAATTATCTGTCTTGAAACCCAACCAGGATATAATAAATATAAAATGAGATTTTATTTTGAAAGTATGTCTTAGATCTGAAGAATTTCACATCACTGTAAAATTATTTTTAAATCAGTAAATTCTGGTAAACACTTCTACATTTAATAGAGTGGAGTTTCTTCAGTAGGCAACAACAATGAACTAAGAGTTAGGAAAATATAGGTTCTAACCGAGACTTCTTTCTCAAATATTTATTTCTTTTATTTTTAACCTTGGATAAAATATTAGTATTTCTTGGATTTAAGTTACATATTTGTAAAATGAGGGAGCTTGACCCTTACAAGTTTTAAGTTTCCTTATATTTCTAGAATACTGTGATGCTAGCTATGAAGACTGATTCTTAGAGAAGTTAAAAGTCCTTGGTGAATTGAAAAATGCCAGTTTTCAAAGTTTCTTCCATTTATTTATATATCTTCTTAGAGTTTAGGTAATGTTTTCACGTATATACATGCTTTCATTTGTTCATCATAAATGAGGCAGACAGAGCAGGAGCTACCATTATTTTATAGGCGACTTGTTAAGTGGGTGATATTAAGAATGCACAGCTGGTGAGTGACTGATGTGGGACATGAACCCACTTCTATATCTAATATGTGAAGTTCTCTCTCAAACTCTACAACTTTGGTCTTTTCTGTCTGCGAAGTGCCCGGTATTTTGGACTATTTCCACTTTGTATAGCATAAACCTGTAAACAAAAGCATCTTACTATGTGATTTGCATTATGAAATAGATGCTTCCATCTCTAAAGTGTGGTTTGGCACACCATGATTTTCATTGAGTTTTGACAGCAGATAATTTAATCTCGGTAAATATAATACTGTATCCTGACAGTGATATAAATATGTGGGCAAGCTGGGTTAGCAAATTCCTCAGCACTTTCAATGCTGTTTCCATTTCTGGAAAAGCAAGTCTGAACTGCAGGAAGGAAAAAATATAGTCTTAGGAAAATGGCTATGAGAAAGTTCTATTTACAACTACTTAGCACAGTCTAATGGCAACCCACTCCACTGTTCTTGCCTGGAGAATCCCAGGGACGGGGGAGCCTGGTGGGCTGCCGTCTATGGGGTCGCACAGAGTCGGACACGACTGAAGCGACTTAGGAGTGGCAGCAGCAGCAGCAGCACAGTCTAAGACTGTACCAACTACTATTGCTAACATTAGTTCTATTCCACAGTTTTGAGATTCAAGAACTGAATGAAGAAACTAAAAACTTCTCTGATTGACTCTAAAGATATCTCATTTTATAGTTAAGAATAGATTCTTAAAGATGACCTGCCCATTTCATTTTGTTCCTCTCAAGGTTGGTATCCATCCGGCTTGTAGGAGAATGCCATTTCTGATCTGAGATGGGTCATTTTCACTCAATTACTTCACTGTCACTCTCACTGGAAACCTTATTCAGTATTGGGGGATGGCCTGAGACATGGTGGTTGTTTGTTCATTTGTTACTCTTCATGAAGTCTTGTGCAGATTGAAGAGGGACTGAGGGAAGCCAGGGAATGGCTTAGATGCCAGAAACAAGGAGTAAGCAGGAGGTGTAGTGATGTTTCATATGAAATGCAGAACCAAAGCGAAACATAAATATTGCTGGCAAAATGAAAGAGCAGCTTGTTCAGTTGCTACTTCAATTAGCAGGGATTTTCTGGCCAAGAGGAAAAAGCAAAAGCTTTACCATCTGCTTTTATTTCTGAAGCTGCCTCAGTATTGGGTGATTGACCTCTGCAACCTGTTAATCATTTGTATACAAAATGTTCTTTACATGTACCAACCTCCCTCCCTCCTTTCTGTCTCTTTATTTCTCTCTTTCCCTCTTTCCTTCCTCCCTCCCTTTCTTCCTTCTTTCTCCTACTGATTTCTGGGTGATTTGAGTGATGGCTTTAGATATATTTTTGCTCCACATGACACCATTGAAAGCAATCAGAACAGAATTCATCTTCCCCTTCTGCTAGATACCTATCTTTACCACTCTTCCAACATGTGTTAGTGTATTCAGTCAACAAGCAGATGCTAGGTGTCTGTAATGGGTTTAATGCTGAGAAAATATATAGAATAAATATTTCTTCCACCAATACTTCAAGGACATGCTATGTCTTTGTTAAGTAATAATGTTAATGAAATGCTAAGTAATATTACAAATTAATAAAACACATGACAGAGCTGAATGCAGAATATATGTATAATATAAATATGTATGTATATATGTATATTAAATGCATACTTATGCATTTAAATTTCAATAAATATTTGTTGAAGACTAACTCGGACTCTGCAAGTAATAGAAGATGCAAATACTCATAAAAGAAGCCTAAGCTGCAATAATTCTTTTATCATTTAATAAAAATCTAGAAATAAGACTACAGTAGGATTGGTTAATTCAAGTGTTAAAATAGGTCATCAGAGACCAAAAGGCTTTCAGATCTTTTCTCTAATAGCTTGTGTGTGATAACTGTGTCTGCTTTCCTTGTTGTGAGATGGTTAAAGCTATTTTAAGCAAAGAGGATTGTTCCCTCCCATGTATCAATTTTTTATTACAAAGAAAAACCTTTCTCTGAAGGCCCCCTTCATCTTTCACTTGACCAGTGTTTTAGACTGATTATTTGCCCCCCACAAATTCATATGTTGAAGCCCTTACCTCCCCATGTGATGGTATTTGGAGATTGAGGCCCTTTGGAGGTAATTAGGGTTAAATGAGGTATGTGGATATTATTAGTGTCTTTATAAAAAGAGGAAGAGACTAGAACCCTCTCTTTCTTTGTCATGTGAGGATATAGCAAGAGGACAGCCAATGGCAAGCCAGGAAGAAGGCCCTCACCAAGAACAGAGCCATGGTGTTAACCTGATCTTGGACTTCCAAACCTTCAGGACTGTGAGAAATCAGTGTCCGTTTTTTAAGCCACTCAGTGTATTTTGTTATAGCAGCCTGAGCAGGGGCTTCCCAGGTGGCTCAGCGGCAAAAATCCGTGTGCAGTGCAAGAGATGCCGGAGATGTGGATTTGATCCCTGGGTTGGGAAGATCCCCTGGAAGAGAGATGCACTCTAGTATTCCTGCCTGGAGAATCCTTATGGACAGGGAAGTGTGGCAGGCGGATTTGATCCCTGGGTTGGGAAGATCCCCTGGAAGAGAGATGCACTCTAGTATTCCTGCCTGGAGAATCCTTATGGACAGGGAAGTGTGGCAGGCTACAGTCCATAGCGTCACAGCAAATCAGACACGACTGGAGTGACTGAGCATGAGCCCGAGCAGACCAAGCCGCTTATCTTGACTGATTTAGACCAATCATGACTAAGCTGTTGGTAGAGCTGGGTGTATCTCCCCTGAGTACACAGTTAAAATGGAGATTCTGCTGGCCAGAACGAAGGGAGAGTATAGCTGTTGGCTAGACACCCGTAACCAAAACAAAAACACTTCAAACACTTGTGTCCTGCAAGCTGTAAGAAACTCCATACAAAAAGTAAGATGAGGCCATGCCTTCAAGGAGGTATAGTGGAACTGTGGAGATTAGACATGCTTACTGATAATGATCACAGAAGACAGTTTGAATTAAAAATAGCATGCTGCTGCTGCTGCTGCTAAGTCGCTTCAGTCGTGTCCAACTCTGTGCGACCCCATAGATGGCAGCCCCCCAGGCTCCTCCATCCATGGGATTCTCCAAGCAAGAGTACTGGAGTGGGGTGATGAAAGAGTAACTCAGGGAAGGGAGGATAAAAACCGTCCTTACAACTAAACTAACTGAAATGATGGACAAGGAATTCCAGGAGGAAGGAAGAAGAGGAACAATGAGCAGCTGCAAAGGGCTTTTGCCACAAGAAGTGATAAGAGTAGCACTTGGTAAGCACTTTACTAGATTCTTACAGAGATATGAGGATGTGAGTGAGATCGGTGAGAAAATGCTCCTTTAGAGAGCTTAAGTGATGTGAGCATGCAGGAGAGATGGAAGAGAGAAGGACATAAGACTCGTACAACAGAAAATACACACTACTTCAGGCAAGAGGTTGTTATTTCCCAAGCTACACAAATGGCAAAGGAAATGGGAAGGAATAGAGAGTTTTATGCAGAAAAGAGTCAAGGCTGGAATATATGGAGTCAGGTATAGTTAAGGGGACTTGGGAAGTGAGCATGGGTGCCACAAGTAAGTACTGACTCCCTGCAGTGGGCTAGAAAATCTGTTCCACAAATTACATTAGTCAGTGAATAGTCTTGACGGGTTATTTAAGCTGAGCATCAGATTTCACATTTTACAGTGGCATTACCTGCCTCATTTAATGTCAAGCATTACATACAATGATGCCTATGAGTTGCTGTCATATTGCCTGGCATGTAATAGGAATTCAACAATTGCTAATTCTTGCCTCGCTTCATAGAAGTGATGGGAAGCAGCTGTAATGATTGAAGGAAAAGCTTTAAAAGAAAGTTAAGAACTGTCTTATGCAGAGGTCAATGAACTTTCCTCAAGGACTAGATAGTAAATATTTTTAGCTTTGCAGGTTGTATGACCTCTGTTGTAAGTATTCAACTTTGTAGCATGAAAGCAGTCATACATAATATGTAAATGAGTATAGCTATGTTTCAATAACACTTTATTACGGACCATGAAATTTGAATTTCATAATATTTCCACCTCCTATGAAATATTAACCTTATTTTGATTTTAATATAAAATATTCTAACATGATAAACACTCTCAGTTCTTATGTCACATGAAAAGTCAGCAGGCTAAACATGGCCGGCAGGTTGTAAGCTGACGATCCCTCATCTTAACTACTGCTGAGTTTCAGGGAATGGAATGGTGGACAATATTCAATAAGAATGATCAATTAAAGAGTTACAAAAAGAAACAAGTGAGTGCATAGAAAAAGGTTGAATTGAGTGATTATCAAGTTACTGATCAGAGAAGTGACTGAGGTAGAACCTAGGATTTCAGGGGAAACGAGGAAGCAAAGCACAGTAATTATAATAGCTTTAAGTGTGATTAATAGAAGGGATCTGAAAGGATCACTTGTTTATTATATGGGTAGACAAAGATCAAAGATACAAAAAGATGAAGGGAATAATTAAAAAGAGGCCAGAGGAGATGAAAGTGAATATTATTTATGTTAATGGGTATGATCCTTGAAAGAATGCAGGTATCTTTGTTGCCAGGAGAAATGGAGGACAGAAAAATAAAAATTGATATGTGGTGACAGTGATGTGTGTATCGGCAGAATTAATATCACATGTGCTTGAGTTCCTTTGTGAATGAGGCATAGACCCTATTTTCTGAGCATGAAAGGGGACGAGTAGGAGTGAGAGCCTAGAATATGGAGATAAGTTAAAATAGAGCCTGTGGTCAATGCAAAAGGTTTAAAATGAAAATAATCAAAGGATGTCTGAATGACAGTGAGGGTCCTATGAGAATTTAGACATCCTGACTTGTAGTAGTTGATATCCCAGAGATTTTGAGTTTTTAACAATGTTAAGAAACCCAGAAACAGAGAAAGTGAAAGTAAATATTCACATGCCTGATATGGAGAAATAGGTTCCTTCTTCTCCAGCCTTTTCCCTTTCACAGTCACCTATTAATAGAAATGATCTGAGCATGGTATACGTTCTTGCATGCTTAGTTGCTCAGTTGTGTCTGACTCTACAATCCCATGGCCTGGTAGCCTGCCAGGCTCCTCTGTTCATGGGATCCTCCAGGTAAGAATACTGGGGTGGGTAACTATTCCCTTTTCCAATGGATCTTCCAACCCAGGGATCAAACCTGGGTCTCCTGCAATGCAAGCAGATACTTTACCATTTGAGCCACCAGGGAAGCTGATCATAGTATATACAGCTGTGCTATTTAATACTGTAACTACTAACCACCTGTAGCTATTTATTTAAATTTATTAAAATTAAATTTTTTAAAAAGCAGTAGTTGCATTAGCTACATTCCAAGTGCCTAGTAGTCATCTGTGGCTACTGACTATTGTATTAGACCGCTCAGATAAAGAATATTTCCATCATTTTCAGGAGAAAATTCAATTGAACAGTGCTGGTATTGGGAATGGCTTCCTGCCTCTTATTGTTGTTTTTTTAACCTGTCCAGAAATCACTGAGATTAAACTGAAACTACAAGCAAATAATCAAAATTTGCACATATGTCCCCAGCCCAAGAACTTGAGAACATTAGAACAAATGGTTCAAAGACAAACCATGGTTCACCCTAGGTTAAGTTCTCCATCTTGACTGATAGGTGCACAGACAAAAATAGAGTTCAACTGAGTGACAGTTAAAAATTTAAAATCCAAGGCAGTGAAGAGAACAATGTGGATGTCTGTATTCATTCTGCTTTTTTTTTCTCCCACTCTCAAATTTTCACTTAATGGCTGAGTCACATAGGTTAACTGTGTGTGACAAGAGTGTATTCTGTTGTGTGTGAGCATGAAGGGCACATGCTGAAATGTAGAACATTCATATGTTAATCAATGCATTTTTTCATAATAGGTATATTAATGGAAGTGCTTAAGAGACAGAAAATGCAAGAAGTATATGGATCAGTTGTTAGTTTTATAGCCCTTTACCTGATCACTGTGCCCTTTTTGTCGAAGTCCACTATAAGCACGAGAGAAGTTACATGGATGTGGCATGTATGAGCCCACCATCTCAAAAACGGCGGTGGTTGGTTAAGGAGAGATGGTTGTTAGTTGCCTCGGTTATTCATTAAGTGGTGCTTACATACAAAATTTCAGATACTGCACTAACTACTCTTCAGTAGAAAAATATTTTAAAAATTATGACTATTTTTAGAAAGGTATAATGAGTTACTCTTGATCTATTTCTTGTGGATCTATTTTTATTTTCTTAAAACAATGGAGTATTTTCATTTTTCCTGAATAAAAATGATTTCTGCAGTCTGCAGAAACTATGAGCAGGCACACCTCATTTTGTTGCGCTTCCCTGTATCACACCTCACAGATATTACGTTTTTTACAAATCTAAGGTTTGTGGCAACCCTGTGTTGAGCAAGTCTATCAGCACCATTTTCCCAAAAGCGTTTGCTTATTTTGTGTCTCTGTGACAGAGTTTGGTAATTCTCACAACACTTCAAACTTTTTTGTTACTATTGTATTTGTGTGGTGACCTGTGGTCAGTGATCTCTGATGTCACTATTGTAATTGGTTGGGGAAACCACAAACCACACCCATATAAAAGGGCAAACTTAATCCATGAATGTTGTGTTTTAACTCCACCAGTTGCTCTTCCATCATTCTCCCTTTCCTTGGGCCACTCTATTCCTTGAGACACAACAATATTGAAATTGGGCCAGTTAATAATCCTATAGTGACCTCAAAATGTTTCAAGGAAGGGGAAACATTTTGGTCTGGATAGAAGGGAAACATCTGGTTTGGATAGAAGATCAAATCAGCCATCTGGTCATCCAAGCACTCTGATGGAGATATACAATAAAATTCAGATTGATTTCATGCCTCCTAACACAACATTCATTCTATACCCCATGGATTAAGGAATAATTTTGACTTTCAAGTCTCATTGCTTAAGAAATACATTTCATAAAGCTATAGCCACCATAAATAGTGATTCCTCTGATGGATCTGGGCAAAGTTAATTGAAAACCTTCTGGAGACTTCCTTGGCAATCCAGTAGTTAAGACTCTATGCTTCCAATGCAGAGGGCATGGGTTCAATCACTGGTCACGGAACTAAGATCACACATGCTGCACCTTGTGCCCACTCCACCGCCCCACAAAAAAGAAAACCTTCTAGAAAGGATTCACCACTGTAGATGCCCTTAAGAATATTTGTGATTCATCAGAAGAGGCCAAATATCAACAATAACAGGAATATGGAAGAAGTTGATTCCAGTCCTCATAGATGACTTTGAGAGGGGTTCTGGACTTCAGTGGAAGAAGTAACTGCAGATGTGCTTGAAACAGCAAGAGAGCTGGAAGCGGAGCCTGAACATGTGACTGATGCTGCAACTCTAATGGATGAGAAGTTTCTTCTTACAGATGAGCAAAGGGAGTAGCTTCTTGAGAGGGAGTCTACCCTGGGAGATGTTGAAATGGTGACAAAGGGTTTAGACTATAACATAGACTTAGATGATAAAGCAGAGGCAAGGTTTGAGAGGATTGACTCCAGTTTTGAAAAAAGTCTTACTGTGGGTAAAAAGCTATCAAACAACATTGCCTGCTACAGAGAAATCATTCATGAAAGACAGCCAGTTAATGCAGACTTTACTGTGGTCTTATTTTAAGAAATTGTCACAGCCACCCAAACCTTTAGCAACCATCACCCTGATGAGTCAGCAACCACAAAGATTGAGCAAGACCCTCCACCAGCAAAAAGATTAGGACTCAAAGTGAAGGCTGAGCTGATGATTGGTGAAGTGAAAGTCATTCAGTTGTGTCTGACTCTTTGCAACCCCATGGACTATACAGTCATCTGTGGGATTCTCCAGGCCAGAATACTGGAGTAGTAGCTGTTTCATAGGGGATCTTCCCAACCGAGGGATTGAACCCAGGTCTGCTGCATTGCAGGCAGATTCTTCACCAGCTGAGCTACCAGGAAGCCCAAGAATACTAGAGTGCGTAGCCTCTCCCTTCTCCAGGGGATCTTCCCAACCCAGGAATCGAACTGGGGTTTCCTGCCCTGTAGACAGATTTTTACCAGCTGAGCTACCAGGGAAGCCCCTTTACCAACAAAGTATTTTTAAATTAAGTTGTGTACATTTTTTAGACATAATGCTACTGCATATTTGATAGACTTCAGTATAGTAAATTTATATACACTGGGAAACAAACAAAAAAAAATTGTATGACTTGCCTTGTTTTGATATATGTTTCATTTTGTTGATCTAGTACCAAATTCCCAATATCTCCAAGATGTGCTTGTATACTCTGGCAAGCTCTCAGGTGACTAATAGTCAAAAGAATTGTGGAAAAGTTCCTATTATTACTTTTAATTCTAAATGTAACATTAAATAGGGAACTTTAAGGTTATTTCTGAAAAAAGGTGTATGGCACAAATATTGTTCCTCCATGAAAAATTATGTAAAATAAGTAAGGACAAAGATCTTAAAATGTAGAAATAAATTTCATTTAATACCTACATATTTCTTTATTTACACAGAGTTGCGTATTGTTCAGGTAACCAATATACTCTGTTTATGAAGATAAATGTATAAATAAGGTACTTAAAAGCTCTAAGAAGTTGGACAAATTGTTAAATTTCCCTAAACCTTTTTTTTTTCTCTTCTGTTATAATGGATTTAATGACAATATCTTTGTCACTGAATTTCCCTTCATATTAAATGAGGCCATGACTATCAGCCTTTTAACTTAGGGATAAATGTGCTGCTGCTGCTGCTGCTAAGTCGCTTCAGTCGTGTCCAACTCTGTGCGACCCCAGAGATGGCAGCCCACCAGGCTCTCCAGTCCCTGGGATTCTCCAGGCAAGAATACTGGAGTGGGTTGCCATTTCCTTCTCCAATACATGAAAGTGAAAAGTGAAAGTAAAGTCACTCAGTTGTGTCCGACTCTTAGTGACCCCATAGACTGCAGCCTACCAGGCTCCTCCATCCATGAGATTTTCCAGGCAAGAGTACTGGAGTGGGGTGCCATTGCCTTCTCCAACAAATGTGCTAAAGGAAGATTTACTATTATTTTCTTATTGTTTTTTAAAGCCTCAGAGCTAATAAATGTTCAGAGTTTCAAATGCATATCAGACTATCAGCAAAGCCAATCTTCTTTCCTGACTCCATGGTTAGAAAACTGCCCTTCTAATCTTGTGCCAAGACACTACTCAACTCAGGGATCTGGGGTTTATATGCAGCTGTCTTACATGAGCATTCTCTAGGAAAAATAAAATTAAATGAATATCTAACTGTGTAGGAAAGCCACTCACAAATAGACCTGTTTAAATGTGTTTACAAAAATTCCTAAAACCCGTGTTCATCTTACTAGAGCTTCTCTTGAAACACAAGGATCTAAAGAATTTGGGGATTGAGTTCTTCTAGGTAGAGGAAGCAGCAAAACTTTGCCCATAAGGGAGAGGAAAGTGAAACAGTGAATCAGACCAGAGTCTTCTGTCCTCCTGCAAAGAGATTACTTGTCCTTCTATCCATTTTTCAAATTTAATGTTCTAAATTTCAAATTCTAAACCTCAGACCTCTCTCTGAAGACAGGTATTTTTTTCTCATGGCAAAAAAAATATCAAGAAAATGGGAATGATAGGGCATGAGGTTTTTCATTTTGCAGATGCTACTCCTCGCCCTTGGGATTGTGTCAACAGAACAAAAGAAAATACAGTTAGTGATTGAAGCAAGGTCCGAGAGCAGCTGGGCTTCTGCCAGATTGATCTGGATTAGAGATTTATCATTCTGAACTTGCTATTGAACTTGATGACCTACCAATTGGCTTTCATTGAATCAGCACAGCTTGTTAAGAAAAAAGGAAGGTAGCAATTAAACCACTAATGTCAAACCTCTGTTGACATCTCCCTAAAAGATAACCTGCAGTTATAGAAATCTACAATGAAAATTAGCCCAATGGTTCATACATACTCTGACTATATGATCAGAATAACAAAATCTCATCATCTCTGCTATTTCCAGATATGACAAGAGAGGTAAGAAGTATTAATCAGTTATCAGTTTTTTCCCCTAGAATAAGTAATGCATGGCTTTTCTCCCCAGATTAGACTGTTACCTAATTGTATATTGATAATTTGTCCTAAAGAAACATTCACTAACTTCATTTTAGTTATTATTGTACAGCTTCATATATTTACAAACGAATAGCTTCTAATTTGACCTATGATTTTCTGAGAGCACTATTTTATTATTAAAGTTATTTTACTATTACTATAAAAATGGATTTAGATGATGTGATTAATTTAGTTTATTAGGCAAGGCAGCATATAATCTGGATTCATCCTCTCAATTTGTGAGATTTCTCTGTAAAATGATTATCTCTCTAATAGTAAAAAGTGGAGGAACCAAGACGTAGCAGGTTTGGCATGAAATATATTGTCTTGGTATGTGAAGACAAAATGTTCAAATGTTTCTTTTCTTACATGTACATTAAATGCTGTCACTGTCCAATGCAATTTTAAACTTCCAAATCTTGAAGGAAGGGCTGTGAAATTTAGAAAAAGACTGCATGAGGCAAAGAGAATGTATATTTTGTCAATTATGGGGTGGTATGTGAAATAGAGTCCATCTGAAATGTTATTATATCATAAAAACATCTTGAGGTTTGGGTGCATGCATTCTGTTCTTTGGCATGGGTCAGAGACTGAATTTGCAGTGGAATTTTTCAGAGCTGAATGCAACAAAAATAACTGCTTCCCTCAGGGAAAATGAGAGAGAAGATTTTCCAAGACTGACCTCTAAAGAATTGGTACATCAGATGTGGAAATTGTCATGGTGGAACTCCGTTATGCTTCTGAAATTTCTCTCCATTCTCAAATAAATATCATTGTGTACTGGGATGTGTGAATGTGAAAAACAAGATGCAACCCACTGTGTTGCTGTAGAATTGTGTGGAGTATGTGTGCTTTTTGAAATTTGTTTGAGATAAATCAAAAGTTAGATGAACTATTAGAAGGATTTTTGTTACATTAAGTGAATTAAACAATGTTTGTCTTCCTCTGAAAATGGATAGCAGGATGATAATTTTTTTAATTGATAAAAGTCATCTGTGCTGGATGGCTTTAATAGTAGAATTAGATCATTCACCTAAATAGTCTCTTGTAGTTGCAGTAACTGAAAAACACAATTGGTGGCATGTCACAGCCCTTTAAGCTTGAGCACCTGGAGTTCTATCTCAGAAAGTTAGCCTCATAAGCTTCTCGACTGAGAAAAGTAAAACTTGGAATTTCCACAAAGTAGTTTAGAAAATCAAAAGAGACAGGATGGGTTTACCAGGATGCGCATGACTCATATTCTTCCAATAATATCATTTTATTTCAGGCACCACAAAAGCTCTGAGTACAAACAGTTACCTACTGAAAAGATTTTAAAATGTCTCTGCAACCAGGATCATTGAAAGATGCAGAGGGTAGGATGAGATAAGGATGTCCACAGGTTGGCCTGCCCAGTGGGCCTCCTTTATTGTAGCCTACATTTTCTGCTTTTGAAGAATAGAACTAAAGTGATGTTCAAGGGACTCTAGGAAAGAATGGTGCTTCTTGGAAAGGTGAGTGGTCTGTCAGCAGTCCCCTGTCAGGGGTGACCTGTGTCAAGCACACCTCTTCATCTCAGAGGCATCATGCGTCTTTGGAAATCTTCAGATCAAACTCACAAGAAAAAGAGGTGTTAAATGTATCACAGGGAGCCAGCCAAAGAATTTTGCAAAGAAAAACAAAACCTTGAACAGAAAGTGTTTAGGATTCAACATTGCACCCTTAATTTACAAAGATTAAGCAGTACCAAACCATGGCCTCATTCTGCCTTTATTATACTATACATATTTTCTCCCATCTCTGTCTCTGCTGCTGCTGCTGCTAAGTCACTTCAGTCGTGTCCGACTCTGTGCGACCCCATAGACGGCAGCCTACCAGGCTCCCCAGTCCGTGGGATTCTCCAGGCAAGAACACTGGAGTGGGTTGCCATTTCCTTCTCCAGTGCATGAAAGTGAAAAGTGAAAGTGAAGTCGCTCAGTCATGTCCGACTCTCCGCGACCCCATGGACTGCAGCCCACCAGGCTCCTCCACCCATGAGATTTTCCAGGCAAGAGTACTGGAGTGGATTGCCACTGGGATTAGCATTAAGACAAACAGTAACTTGCAGATTATAAAGCCAGCAGCTAGACAGAAGCTATGAGATAGGAAGTTTGCCTAGTGGAATGGATGTTAATAATTTAAACAAGCCATAAGGGGAACTTCTCAGGTATCCAAATATGTAGGTTAAATGAAGGCTTGTACTCTCAGGCAAGACATTGATCAGAATGTAACAAAGAGTTTGTTCCAGCATAAAGCCTTAGCTCCCCAGTTGTTAATAGCAACTACTAGCATATGATAGAAGCATCCTGTTTCAGTTTTATATCTTAAGATCTTGACAAGGTAGTTTAAAGCTAATTATTTCTATCACAAAAGAGCACAGGAGGCAGTGGCGTGCTCATTGAAGTCTGGCATTTTTTATTTTTCTAGCAAAATGCATGCTATGGCCTGAAGTGGTGCTACAAATTACAGCCTGTTTCTCAGCAAGACTTTCTTTTTCTTTTTTTTTTTTTAAGTGAGACCCAGTATCTTGTTTCTAAATAGTTAAGAAACTTTAAATCAAAGTGAGAAGATTCCCCATTTGTTACTAAAAAGACTGAAGAGCATTAGTGAATGAATTTGAGATGCCTCATTTTTAAACAATATTACACTACATAATAAGAAATAACTTGTCTTTACTGATATTAATCTGTCAGCAACCAGTTAATACAATGGCAGAAAATTAGAATCAGGGCAAAAAAGCCATCTCTGATGCAAGCCAATCAAGCAGATTTTTAGTGCAGATGTGAATCCAGGTCTTAAATTCATTAGAGATGGGTATGCTGCTGCTGCTGCTACTGCTGCTGCTGCTGCTAAGTTGCTTCAGTTGTGTCTGACTCTGTGCGACCCCATAGACGGCAGCCCACCAGGCTCCGCTGTCCCTGGGATTCTCCAGGCAAGAATACTGGAGTGGGTTGCCATTTCCTTCTCCAATATTCCTGAATTTCCCAAAAACCTTAGCCTAGAATTAAGCATTATATAAAGTGCTAGTAGAGGTCATCTGATTAATTAAATCAAGTAGGACTTATGATGTCACGTATAAAGAGACCATTCTTTAGTACCACAGATGATGACCACTGACCTTTCCTGGGGCTTTGTCATCAATTGTTGTGGGCTGTTTTTGGACACACCCTCACCCTCACTTGTCCTCTTTCTCTAAACCTTGCAGTGAGCCAGTCTGACTCCTCCACTGGAACGGGGCAAACTAGACCTCACCTCAGGCCTTGGCACCTGCCTTTCCCTATGCCAGACTCCACAGTGATCACCCAGCTGCCTGAATGACTGGCTTGCTCTCATCTTCTGATCCCTGCTTAGATGTCATCTCTTCAGAGAGCTCTTTTCTGACTCTTGGCTATCTTTATTGTTATTATTATTATTATGCTTTGTTTTCCTTAATAACATTGACTATCTTCACTATTTGATGCATTAGTGTTTGTCTCCCTATTACCACTAACCACCTCCAAGACAGAAATGCAAACTCTCAAGGGCAGGGATTCTGGCTTATTCATTACTATAGCTTCTGCTCCTCATAGACATAATAGGTGCTCAGAAAAGATTTTTGACTAATAAATTAATGATGAGAACATTTTCCATATTCCTTTTCTGATTTCCTTTCCAGACAATGGAGTAGGTGCCCTGTTCTCTTCCATTTCCTTTCTAGCAGTTTACCTTGTTAAGGGGAATTGTCTTGCAGTTGCTAGAGGTAGATAGCCCATCGAGGGCACAGAGGGAGATGGCACTGACAGGTAATCTGACAGAGAAACACCAGCACTTTTTGCTGAGGGAAAGTCACTGAGGCAGGGCATGGGCAACCAAAGGAAAAGAGAGTTGATAGGAGAGGATTTGATCAGCCTCAATCATTTGAGAACTCTCAGTATGTTCACTGGAGAAGGAAATGGCAACCCACTCCAGCATTCTTGCCTGGAGAATCCCCGTGGACAGAGGGGTCACAAAGAGTCAGACACAACTGAGCAACTAAGCACAGCACAGCACAATATGTTCACAAATAGTTTTCAAACTGAGAAATGCAACCATATCTCTGCTTTCAAGGGCTTACTTCTGGATCTAGGAGTAAAATAAGTCAGATGAAAAACCACAGATTCAATGATATGAAAGTAAAGACAGAATTCCAGGAAAAAGAGAGAGCTTGAGCAAATATAGAAGGGCAGGAGAGGAATATGTTTCACCGAGGAATGGAGAAATACTTCAGAGTTGTCGGGGACTCACTCAAAGCAGAAAACTGGGATAATGGAAATATTAGTTTATGCCAGACTGTGGTGAGATTTGAATTCAAGGCTTTGGTTTTTGTAGTTTGAGGTACTTGTTTTCTGTAGAAATATGCTAGGTTTAAAGTGACTTTTAAGGACAATCAGTATAACATCAGCGCTCAGGCTAAGGCAACTTACATATAGAACTGAGAGTGGTCAGGAAGTCTGCGGAAATTTTTGCACATATTTTATGTCTAAAGATAGTTCTGTGTGACTGCCTGGTGTATGTCTTCTATTAGCTGATCTGCCTCTCAGCTTTAGCTCTGTGTTACTTATTATATTTATGGTTCTGGTTCGCTGTGGTCAAACCAGCAATTCTCTGAGAAACAAGCACATCATGTTTCAAACCTTCATATGCACTTAGATAAGTAATTTAATTAGATTGATTAGAGGTTGTGAAATTTCCTGCAGTGCTTGTGTGTTTTGAATACAAAATCTAGACTAGAGCAACATATAGCCAATGCTACAAACAAAATTGGATTAGCCAGACTAAAATGACGGCTTCAATTGAAAAGTGGGTCATCATGAAATTTCTTGCTTGGGCTTGATGTCTCAAAGTCCAGGTACTTCCTTCCATATGTACTAAAATGTTTCTGATAATGCCAGTTTCTGATAATGCCAGAAGAACAATTTTTTTTTTTAAATTTTCATGGTTTGTCTTTCTCTGGAAAAACATTCAGCTCAGTGGTAATACATGTTCTGTATTAAATGATTTATTGTTGTTTTAACTCTAGGCTATAGTTAGAATTCATGAGTTCACAAACTGGTATTTTGGGAGGAAATTATGTCAATTATCATGTTACACTTTGAACAATTAACATCTGTAACATATCAGAACCACACACTTGAATTGTACAAATTTTTAAAGTTGGATATCACTAAATAATATATTATCTTATAAATTATACATTTTATTTTATAGCTGACAAGTTAAATGTGGTATCTCTCGTCATCATTCATTTAAAGTCAAACATCTCAGTCTAAATACACTCCTTGAGAATGTAGGTCAGAAATAATTCATTATGTAAGAAATTTGCAACTTAAGAGTGTATATGAGAGAAAGAGGGAAGAGGTGCTCAAATTGGAGAAGCACAAAGAATGTAGCCATATAGTGACTCTAAAGAATTTGATTACTTACTTTGAAAATTGATGATCACAAACTAATAAGCTGGCCACACAAATCGTTTATACTTTTCTTGAATTGCCCATTTCATTAAAGGAAAATTTTGGGAAAAAATCTTCATGAGAATTGTGCATCTTGCATGGCTGACTAGTTTGTCACTTTTTAACTTGCAATACTCATTTGTTGAGCCACAAAAATCCATCGAATCATTCTGTTTAGGGGTTCAAATATGCTAATGCCCACAGGATTTCATCCTGGAAATAATCAACATAGTTCAGCGGTTTTGAAGATAAATTGAAACTTGCTAATTATATTCATTTTGTGAAAACTCAGATTAAAAAGAGACAGCCATATGCAAATTAGATACATGCAGCCCAACTGAATTATATTGTTTCATGTACTTTCTAAATAATAGACAAGGTGACTATTCAGAATGATTCTTTTGAATCTCTGACAAGCATGATTTATGGTGTTCCTAAGATGTATTCTTTGCTTAACAGGCAAAAGAAAGGCTTCACTTTCTCACTGATCTAATATTGTATGAATTTATATTATAATGTAGCTCCACTTGGAAAGTGAAGGGGGAGGGGGAAATGGATGAAAATTATATCTTACCAAAATGTGCAAAAGGTTTGAAATTGAAAATTACTATTTTAGCGTGCAAAGTGGAAAACCACAATTAATTGCTTTTCTTATAACAGATACCAAAATGAACTTTGTAGAAGTGTGACATCTTACAACCTCACTGTAAGAGCCCTTTGTCACCTGAGTGACAGAGGTAGGGGGGCAAACGTCTATGCATTTGACATAAATCAGACAGTCTCTTTCCCCACCTAGCAACAACAGGTCAGTTGTTAAGATATTTGAATAAGAATGTATTAGGCTAAAGAGCTAGAACACTGCTGAAAAAAAAACCCACCTCATCTGTTCTGGGTAGGGTGACCAGTCACAGCTGTTTTCTTGGAGTAATCCAAATGTATTCCTGTTGTATTAGTGCTAACTATGAATTCTACTACCTTTTACCATCATAAGAGTTCCTTTCTAGATGATAAAATATGATAACACTGGTGATTCACCATAGCGAAATAGGGACCGATGTTTCATGGCTGAGCTTCCTTAGTACTCCCTTGCTGTGATTTATTACAGCATGCACAAGGGAATTATGGGTGACCAGAAAGGTATGTGAGTGGCACAGGGGTTTTCATTATTCCATGATGTTAAATCACCAGATCCTTAGGGTGCTCTTTAGTGAGATACTTTAAATGGTCAGCTTAATACTGAAAACAAATGAAGTGAGGTGTCATGGGGATGGGTGGGTCATCTACATCGGTTTTCCCATCCAGCAAGAGCCTACAAAATCAAAAATAACTTTTGCTTGCAACAGAAACTACTCATGATTTTTGGTTTTGTCTTTGTTTTACTTTTCATGGATACCTTCTATACTTCTACTCCTTTCAGTGTTTTCTTTATCTGTTTCTGTCCCCTCTTCTAGTTCTGTTATTTTTGTAGAAGGATGAGAATTCTCTGTGTTGTCTGATCATTTTTATTCCTTCCCCAAATCCCCTTTATCTCTGCTCTTTTGCTTTCTTTAATATAAATTCCCATTACACATGTAAGTCTGGCCTGGTCACTTCTGTTTCACTAGTGTGTTCAGATTTATTTGGTACGATATAAGAGTGTTATCTGGGATATAAGGAAGAGCTATTTCTATGTTATTTGTCCCAAATAAACTTGAGGCTTCAAAAAGTGCATTATCTTAACCATGAAATTTACAACGCATTCTCATAAGAACATATATTAAGAAGAGATACACATAGATGCTTTCTGTCGGTTTTGTGACTTAGCATTATTTTCTTAACTTTAGTATTTTAAAGGAATAAAATTTAAGTATTTCCCAACTTATACAAACTATTACATCCATGCAAAGTTCTTTTTAATGTATCCTTTCTCCCTCCCTCCCTCTTTTCCTTTCTCCCCTCTTTCTTTCCTTATTTTCACTGAAAGCACATGGAAAAATAAAGAAAATTGGACAAAAATGTAATTGAGTACCCAGAATACCAGCAGGATATTACAAGTCAATAAAAGTTACTTGGATAGCAGTGGGACTTCTACTGTTAGCTTTGTTCTTGATAGTAGGATGATTTTACACTTCTGATATCAAGATTGGAAGTAATTTCTTGATCAAGTGGGACACCAAATATCTAGGCCTGACTCAAAGATCATTGGTTTCATTAATTTGATGACAGCCTTGCAAATCACGATCCCTTGTTAATTGTATATTTTATCTTTACTTATATTTATACTTGACTTGGAAATTTTCAAAGTAGAATCAAAAGACTTTTGCAACAAAAATGATAAAAATCTGATTATAATTACAAAAATTAAAATACTAAAATATTTGTAAAATAATAATAGACAAGGTATTTAGTAAAATACTAAAATATTTGATTATGATATAAATATGATAAACTATTCATATCTTTATACATGTTCATAGATGTATTCACAGTAGGTTAGTGGATTTGCTGCATATATTATAACTCCTTTGTGATTATAATATCCTAGATATTAATATGTACAGTATATAATATGTAATAATATATAATATATATTATATATATATGTCTTTGCATTTGAGAATAATTTCTCTATCACATTGTAAAAGTTGATAACGGAGTAAAAATATTATTGATTGTCCTTAACCAATTGAATGAGTTTGTTCTATAGGGTGAATTATAAAGGGAATTTGCCCATACAAAGACATAACTTCCTTAAAATTCACTTTTTAGTAACAGTTATAAAGTCAAAGAGAAAAGAAATAAATGATAATCAACCTAATCAAAATGCACTGGGGTTTCTAGGAAGGCCCTAATCAAAGCATCAGCTGTTTGCCAACTACCTCCAAATGCAAAGAACACTCCCTTTCTTGGGCATCTTATTCATGTCGATCAACAACTGTCTTAGTTTGGAGGGTTAATGATGGATCAATACGTGATACCATTGTGTGAGTGTATGCTCAGTCACTCTGTTGCGTCCGACTCTTTGAAACCCCGTGGACTGTGTCCCGCCAGGCTTCTCTGTCCATGGCATTTTCCAGGCAAGAATACTTGGGTGGGTTACCATTTCATCCTCCAGGGGATATCATTACACATAAAATAAAAACATCAGCATATTTTAAAAGGCAGCAGCAGGGGAGACAATGTGTTTGAGGAATGAGTGTGAGCCAAATTCATTCTGGGTGATGCTTCATGGGCAGGTATAGTTTAAAATCGCCCATTCAAGGCTCAGTGATGATTATTGCTTGCTATAAGAAGAGGTTTGCTTTCAGTGGTCCAAAACAGAGACCCTCTCCTTCCTTCACATTCCAGCAGCTACTGGTTTCATCCTATAAATAACTAGAATACAAGAGGAAAAATCCATTTTTCCCCTTCTCCAGACTTTATGGTGCTTCAGGTCATCATCAAGGTGACCTCTCGAGTAGACTCCTGGAACCAGTAATCTTTGGAAAGTGTCACTTCATTTTCCTGCTCACTACTGCCCAGTACCCAGCCCCGACCTGGTCTCCAGGACGGTCATCCTCTACTTGACCCGCAAGGCCATCATCCAGCCTTTTCACCTCAGCTGCCCCACCTGTGCCTCATCCCCTTTTCATACTCCACACTCCTCTTTACACCTCTGAGCTTCTCATAGTTTCTTAGTTAAGCACTCTTTGGACTTTGCACATGTTATTTCCTCAATATGCTTCTTCATTTCTTTAATCTTTACTCACTTTCCAGGCCTCCATTCAGATGCTGTGATCTCAAGAAAGCCTTGCCTGCCTACTCCCTGCTATGCAAATTACCTGCCCCTCCCATATCTTTCCAAAGTATTTTTACACTTATATAGATTATGATTACTAGGTTGAGTTTTGAGTCATCAGCCTCTGTGTAAGCATGGAGTTTGTCTTCTGAACTAAGTATTATTCGACTACCAAGCAGAATGCCAGTTCTTAAAGCAGAATGGTAGTCCTTAGGACCAAGCAGAATTCAAGGGTTTTAGACATTGCCAAAAATCATAGGGACTTCCCTGGCAGTCCAGTGGTTAAGACTTCACCTTCCAATGCAGGGAATGCAGGTTCAATCCCTGGTTGCAGATCTAAGATCCCACATGCCTCATGGCCCAAAAAACCAAAATATTAAACAGAAGCAATATTATAAGGAATTCAATATAAAGACTAAAAAATAATCATGGGTGTCTACTTTAGACCAGGGTAATTTTGCCATCTATTAATATTAACAGAGAAGCAGAAGTTTTAGTTCAGCAATAAACACAGGGACAAGTCAAAAGGGTTTTCTAAACTGCCCTTTATATCCTCTATTTAATAGGATATTTACACTATTCAGATATTTTCACATCTAGTTCATCATTCAGTTTCTTAAATCTCTTTTGTTTCAAATGTCCAAACAGATTTGGAGCACTTGGCCTTTATTTATTTATGTAAGTTCTTCTTTTTGGAGGTGGGGAGGCAGGCAAATGCAGAGGCAACAGCCCATAGCTGGGCTTCTGCTTGTAAGGAGAAATGGTTCTGGCTCTTGCTGTAACATTACTAGAGGCAGAGTTGAAATTCAATCATAATATCTTTCCTTTTTAAAGGTGGGCTCAATGGGCAGATCCCTCTGTGAATTCTAGAGGTAACAGTAAAAAGCAAGCTGTCACATTTCTTTCTTGTATTAAGAGTATGAATTGAAACTGCTTACACATCATAGATTGATTTCATTATAAAAGTGCCAAATATAGCTTTCTGAGAAAGGTGTACACATATATTACTAATGAAAAGTTATAATGTTTATTTCCATCTTTCTCCTAAAAGAGGAGGGAAATAAAAATCATTAACTCTAAAATGAATGAAAGTGGACATGAAGCTAAAAAGGTATATTTGGGGAGGTCACCTAGGAGAAATGAGGGAACTCAATTTATCTAAAGAGACGTGGAGGCCAACCTTCTCATCGGTGCTCCCCAGCCTTCTTCTTCTGCCTGTTTTCCCCACCCTTCCCCTCCACTGTCTTCCTCTGTCTCCTTCCCTGTTAAAGTGCATTTTCTCAATGAGGTCTGCTCCAATGACTCTGTTAAAACTTAGAGTCGCTTCCACAGCTTTCAAATCTCCCTCTCTCTTTACTGCTTTATTTTGTCCCACAGAATAGAAAGCCATCTGTTTTACTACAAAGCTTATTTATTCTCTTTCTTGCTTATTTCCCTACCTTAGAGTGTGAGCTTATTGAGGACAGGCAGTGTTGCCCATATTGCTTATTGTGGGATCCCCAGTGCTCAGGACATGGCCTGCCATGGAGTAGTCACTGAACAGACTCCTGTTGAATGAATAAATCAACCTTACTTGTGGTTAGCCTACAGCTTTCTGATATATATGTGTCCCATCTGAAGCCTTTCAATTCTCTATCTATTCTGTTATTCTTTTATTCTTATCTCAGAAACACATATCTCAGCCCATATTTCTGTATAACTCCTTCCATTGTTTTTCAGTTTCTCAGTCTTCCAATTTCCCTAATATGTACAAGAAATAAAAGGAGGCAAAGATATACACAGATAGTTACAGAGATAGAGATGAATAAATAAAGATAACTTCAATCTTCAGGTTAAATTTTTTACATTAACTACATCTCTGAATGTACTGTTTTCATGCCATTTTTGGATTTTGAAGTCCTTAGAGTAATTTAATATGTACACTTGTGCATGCTTGTATATACTCTACAGACGCACAGACACACATACACAGGGTCACACAGTAGGCTCTGCTTTCCCCCAAATCCTGAGTTCAGAGAAATCAGAAGCAATTTTTGGTATTAAATAATCTGATGATAAACTACCTAAGGAAAATTATTTAAAACATGTCTATATTCTTCATATTGAATAGATTTGGTTTTTTCTAATCAATAGCATTTATTTCTAATCAATAGCGTTCACACTGAATAGATTTTATTATTTCTAATCAGTTAGCATTTATTCCAAGATTTATTTTTCATACTATTGGATAACTACTAATAATCACTCATAAAAGTAGGAATAGAGAATTTGAAAGTCATTCACAGTGACAAAACTAATAAACTCCTACAAATTTTGTCTATTTTGCTTTATGTTATTACATAATTGGACATTTCACAGTGTGAGGAACTATGTCATGAGATCCTCTTGAATTAATGCAAAATGTACAGTGACTATAAGTGATAAAATATTGGCCCTGGAGTCAATATTTATAATGATTTATGATGTTACTTAGTGAATTACAGATAGACCTTTATGTTTTATACACAGTAGCTTATTTCATGTTCAAATTTTTAAAACCTGGTGATTCAAACAGATGTAAATAGCAGATGAGACATGTTCCTCTGGCTTAGAGCCACATGCCTCTAGTGAGGCTTTAGCTTAATATGCTATGGATCTGAGGATTCAATTCACATCATTATCCAAGCTTCATCAGAACATCCACAGAACCTCTGCAGTGTGCTCTAGACATGTTGGAACGAATGATATCTTCATCACAGCTTCCAGTAGTCACATTATGAAACAGCTTGTTTCAACCAATCCACAGTGTACTTTGTCAAACAAGTGAGGTGAAAATACAGTGATTAAATTCCATGTAAGCCATGGAAAGAGATACCTTCTACTGTAACCGCTGGGTTCTGATTGCTAAAGTTCAAAGAACAAAGAAATGAGTTCTGTGAATGGGAAAATGGATTAATCTGTGGAGTTAAAAATAATTCTAACTCTAATTGATTTAATGTGAACCTTCTTGGTATTCTGATTTTATACAAAGACCTCCAGTTAATATAATTGTCTCCTTTTTCATTTTTAAGAAGTAAGAAAATTCATTGCATACTCTGTTTCTAGGAAGCTGTCCCTTCCTGTCATTCTGTGTGTTGTATCATTGTCTTTTACTTGGAAAACCATATTTAATGCATTTGCAATACTTCTAGTTATAGAGAGGCAAGGGAGTGATGGGAAAGGTTAATGGTATCTGTGAGATTTAATAACATTTTTGTAAATTATTTCTGGAATATTTAGGAACGGTTTCCAAATTTAATAGCTTTGAACTTTGCTGAAGTCCAGCATCAGCTATCTTCATAATTTTCACAGTATATTGATATACTTGGTGTTATTACATTCACATTATATGTGGATTTTATATATATTATATATGTACTAATATATAAAATAATATGTATGGGAATGCAAAGCACAATTATTCACTTATTCATTCATTTTGCTGAGTACATACTACGCTGGCTTTTGTGAGAGAGAATGAGGGTGTGAATAGTCTCTGCCTCCAGACATTAACCTGGGAATATACAATGTAGAACAAGCATTTGTTGATATATGGGTTTGGCCAATAAGTTTGTTTGAGTTTTTCTGTAAGATGTTATTGGAAAAACTAGCATGAGCATTTTGCCAACACTCTATATATATATGCATCACACATGTGCAGTTGACATCCTGCAGAGTTCTGAGAAGCCAATAGTTACAAAATGGGCTCAGAACAGATGAAGGTACCACAAGTATCACAGGCATGTTTTAGAAAATAAGAACAATAGGAATTCAGAAGTGGAGGGAGGTACATAGGCCAGACAGCAGGGAAAGCTTTAGGGAGGGAGTGAATTTCAGCCAGACCTTCAAGTCCTGTTGACTGTTGTCAGGAAAGAAAGTAATCTAGAGAGATCCTCTAGTTTTTTTGTTTTCTTTTGTTTTGCCTTTGTTCTGTCGTCAGTGTCTAGCAGAGGTCTTAAAATTTACTTGTTAAATCAGAGAATAGGATTGTGGAGTTTCTGCATCCTTACCTGAATGCAGGGGATCAGGGAGGGATAGAGAAGAGAAGTATCAGGTCAGGGACTGAAGGGAAGGGCATAGAACAGAGAACAGCATGGCAAGAGTAAAAGGGTCCTGTAGGAATGTCAAGTTGAGGTCGAGTGGGCATTTCAAGTCAGAATGGAGGGAGGCTTGCAGTCTCTGTCCTGTTGCTAATGAAGAGCAATGCTTTTTTTTTTTTAAATTAGCTGAAGAGTAGCATGTTAAAACCTTGAAAAAAAAGATCTGTCCACTTATAAATAATTGCCTAATCATAATCTGTCAGATAACATATAATTTCATCTCATAGGAAATTTAATCATTTGCATATGTTGACAAAGTACTCTACATTCTCTCTCTTGAGACTATTAGAATGAACTTAAATTGTGTCAACTGGGAAGGTAAAATCTGGAAAACCAAATAAGTTGGAGATAGTGGAAGTGAAATCAAAAAGGATGCTTCTTATTCCAAGTCTAACACCTGTGTAATTGTCTATTATTTAGAAGGTTTAAACTGGTCCAGATGATGCTGTTACAATGAAAGAAGATACTGCTTACATATATTTCTTTAGTTTTATAATTTTGGGAATGGAAAACCTAGTTATGGGCTTCCCCAGTGGCTCAGCAGTAAAGAATCAGCCTGCCAATGCAGAAGATGCTGCAGGAGCTATGGGTTCAATCCCTGGGTTGGGAAGATCCCCTGGAGAAGGAAATGGCTACCCACTCCAGTATTCTTACCTGGAGAACCCCATGGACAGAGGAGCCTGGCGGGATGCAGTCCATGGGGTCCCGAATAGTTGAACAGGACTGAGCAACTAAACAGCAGCAGCAAGCCTAGTTATAACCAAGGGATGCAAAGGGCCAGTTCCTCTTGTACTAAAACACTGCCTGAGAGCACTGCTGGATAAGCAGGCTTTGTTTGCAGGAGAATCTTAACCCAAGACCATCAGGAGCCAAACAGAAGCAAAGGGGCTTTTTTTGTTACTACTGGCTTAGGAAGTCACATGAGTAAAGAAGGGTGAGCGGGTTTGGTCAGAACATCTATGAGGATTTGAAACTCTAAGACTAGTGAGAATGGTGTTTGGTGAGTTGCTTTTCTCCCAAGGTGGATGAGCTTCATAAACTAATAAGTGTTTTCCATCTGTGAGATCAAAAGACAGATTTTTACAACATTTGGCAGGGAGGGTTAAGCATTTGGAGTCCACATGGAGATCATATAGGAGAAAAATCAGGGGAAAGCTGCTTTTTTGGCTTTGATGGGCACCAGACTCAAGCAGGTCCATAAACAACACCCTCCAAAAGATAAACCAGAATGCCACTTCAAAAATCCCACTTGTCAAAATTGTCTTTTCTCTTCTCAGTTCTTGTATTAGCAGTTTCTATTTAGTCTCCTCATTCTATTCATATTGTTCTGAGAAGGTACAATCAGATTAAGAATATATACATATAGAGAGAAATAGAAGTGGGAGAGAGGGTGAGACAGTTGACTTGAAGTGGCATAAAGCATACCCCCCCCCCATTACCTCTAGCTATTGGAAGGGAAGAGGCAAATAAAGTACAATATGAACAGTAGATGATTTTCCAACATATTTGTATGTTTACATACACACAAAATCTATGTTAGTCCAAAATGTTTGGGGGCCTTAGACTTTGGGGTCTGTCGAAGAATACTTTTTTCATGGCTATCACATACTCTCTAATCTCATTCATTCAACAAACACTTAAAGAGCATCAACTAAGCAAGAAGAAATAGCGCAGTGATTGAAGCCCCCTCAGAGCCGGTTTGTTCCACGGAGCCCTGGCTGCCTTGTGGAGGCTGTGCAAACTTGTGCAGACATTTGCCTCTTCAGCTGCCTTTGCATCGTTGGTGAAATGAAGATAGAAGCAGTGCCTAAAGTTGTAGTGAGGACTAAATGAAATAATACATTTTGTACACATGGTAAATGCTCCATAAATATTCTTTATTACTGTGATTATGTGCCAAGCACAACCTCAACCGGATTCTCATTACTGCTTGGAAATTCTTGTGTTCATCTGTTGTGGACTCTAATTTGTATTCCTTACAGTGGGACTTAGAACTGTTTCCCCTTATTCTGGCCTGACTTTCTCACTCTAGATAGTGTGATCTTGGAGGGCTGGGATCATAACTAATTTATTCTATTTGCCAGATGGACATACAGATGATACACACTGAAAACACTTACTGAATGAATACGTGAAGGACAGCGCGTATTTATTGAGTCTACTGTCTTTAGGTAGCACATAATCTAATTGGATGGGAAAGACAAGTATAAAAAGAATGAGAAGACAGTGCAAATAAGAATACGATGAAGCACGAGCCTTGAACAGAGACTAAAGGCCACGATATTTAAGAGGGAGATGAGAGTAGTGAGGCCGAACAAAGTAAGTTGAGACAGAATTTTATTTGCATCTTAAAGTTTGGATAGTTTACATATACAAAAGGGATAATGGTAGCATTTCTTGTGAGAAGTCATTATACATTTCTGAGCAGAAAAGTGGAAGGTTGATGAGAGATGTTAAAAATACCTTGCAGCAAAGAAAGAAAATGTTACACATGTTTTTTAAAGTAAATCTTTTTATAGAGATGAGGAAGAGTATAGAAACAATATAGGTTTTCCCATCATTTGTCAGGTTAGAAGAGAGACCATAGGAATTTCATAATTAAAATTTTTCATAATTTTAAAAAATTTAGTAATTTTTAAGAGATGCGTAAAGAATAACATCCATAGGCTTATCCTAGTGTCTACAGGAAATAGCCTCCCTTTCCATTCTCTGTGATCCAGATGTGATGGATAAAGCTGTAAATACTGGAGTCAGTGTTCAAGTTCTCAAGATTGTGAGTTGAGGTCTTCCTACATCCCAGAATGATCAATCAATGCACAAATTGAACTTCATAAATTCATTGTGAAAAAGGAATACTACATAGGTTAAAATTGCATTTGAGGATTGGATTTATAAACTGGTTTGTAGACTACCTCCCAAACAGATTATTCCTTTTAGCTAATGGTTTCAGAAGTACATGGAGCAGAATTAGTCATCAGATAAAAACCAGAGAAAAAATATTGTACACTCACTGTCTCTGTATTAAATGGAAATGCTGAACTCACAGTTATGAATTATGCACATGGACACCCCTAATACCTGGTATGTCATGAGTTTATAATGAATATAATTTTCCTTTCCTGCCTTTTCACTTAGATCCTACTGACATCTGGCTAGACGTGGCCATGAGGGGTCCTCTTGACTGCAGAGTCAAACAGTAAAATTTATGCTAAGATAGGATTTCTTATTGAAAAGTGGAGGTCATTAAAGCAAAGTAGAATTTGGGTGCTGTCAACAAAATACTCAAGAGATAAGGAACCACATTTTGGAAAAGACAATTAAGACCGTTTTATTTAACATTTCCTTTGCGGTTTTCACAAAAGATCCATATAGACTTTAAAAGTGTATATATATATATATATATTTTTTTTTTTTCCTAAAAGGTTAACCTTTTCTTCTTTGTTTCTTCTGTTATTTAGTAGATCAAATTTATGACTGTGTCTTCTCCCAAAAGTTCCATCATGTTTTATGGTGGTTTTCCCATCATCTCTCCCCCAATAGATGTGAAACCATTATTTAAAGACTTACTGCTAGAGGTATTAGAGTTTATAGAAAGCAGAAAACAGGGGGAAAACATGATGTGAAATAAAAATCAGGGACTAAAAAGGTACCAGAGGAGGACTAACATGAAAAACTATAGGCTCTGGAGCAAGACCCCTGAACTCACATTCTGATTCCACTGCACACCAGCTGCATAGCCGTGGGCAGGTGATTTTATCAATATGTGCCTCAGTTTCCTTGTCTGTGAAATGGGGATTATTATGTTACCTGCCGTGAGGATTTTGGGAGGATTAAATCAATGTAAACATCTAGAGCACCTTGAACAATGACTGACAATTAGGAAGTATTTATTAAGTTAGCTATTATCATTGTCCCTATAATCACTATTTATAGTTAGAGTACAGTATTTCTGTCATACAAATGTGATTGATTCCTTGGGGAATTTAACCACTGAGTTCGAGTCGTGTGAGGCAGGAGTCAACATGAGTGAACACTAGGTCTTCTGGTTCCCAGCTCTATTTGCTTCCTGCTATACCATGGGATAGAAGAAAAAGTAAGAGAGGTTTGAAAGAAAGAAAGCAAATAGGGAATAGAAAATATGCTCTGGTGAAAACTAGGTTTGTTTAAATCCCCAAATTGGGTTCTGAACAACATGTGGATTACTTTTACATCATGGAAAAGCATTTTTATTTATTTTCTTTGCAGTCTTTTCTGCATGCTAAGCAAATCCCAGTGTCCCTGGAAGTCTGTGTTGTCTTTAAGGCATTTTCGGTTCATTTCCAGTTCTTAGAGTTTGTCTGTGTATAAGTCAAATCCAGCCTTTGAGCTGAAGAGACACCATTGCTTGCCATAGCACTATCTTTTCTATGTTGTCCCCAACTCCCTGTTATAAAAAGTCTTTGCTTCCTGTGTTCAGCAGGCATGTGCAATGAGCCTACATCTCCATTGAACATTGACAAAGAAACTTTTCTGTGTCAATAGACATCTATCTGTAAATGGACAAGTGGAAAAATCCCTAAAGATCTTACTTTAAATGGACGCTACAAGAAGTTGTGTATATCGTGTGGTTCAGGCCTGATATAGTGTCTACATAAAAGATTTGTGAAGGGCGGAATGATAGGAAATATCACACACATTCTGCCCTCTCTTAAAAGTCCACCTTCTTAGCATAGTAAGTTGGGGAAGGGGTAGTTTTCCTGGACCAGAACATTTGTCAAGAGCATCTGGAAACAAAGCTTTAGGTAAGAGACAAGAGAGCCAATATGAAGAGCCTAAGAGATATGGGCACAATAGCCTGTGCCCATGTGCCTGGTACTGGGTTCGGATTAGTAGAGGGAACAGATCGGAAGCCCTGGTACTCTCCAGGTGAAGTTCCTTGTCCTGTCCTAAAAAGCTTCCCTCCAGTTGAGCAGACAGTCAAAATTCCTATACTTCTAAGAGCACCTCCTCGAAACATTTCCTGATCTTCAGTATCCAACTTTAGTGCAGGGCACATATTTTTTTAATGTTTCCAATGACAAATTCATAGAAAGAGACTCCACAAATTCTGAAATCCATCATTTTAGGGATTTCTGCTATTACTCGAAGAGATAACCCACAGACATCACTTCTGTAGCCAGAGCCTACATTAAATCTCTTTCCCATCAAATCTGAAACTCTTCATTCCTTAAAGTACATGAAGTTCCACTTAGGAGCTTTTCACTTCAGTATATGACTTATCCTGAATATTTTGTGGATCCCCATTAGGAGGCTACAGAAAACTGTTAGCGTCCACATTCCTTAGTGTGAGCTGGTTTAATCGGGTGTCTTCACTCACCCCCAGCCAAGGTACTAAAGAAAAGAAGAAGAATTAATAATTTTATAGCAAGAGCTGGTTATACAGGGACTATCCTGGCGGAACCACTGGCATTGAAGTATTTTAACCTATTATTCAGAACATAGCTATGGGAAAAAACACCTAAAGGAAAAAGAGCAAGTGTGTGTGTGTCAGGGGGTGGGGGGGAAGGTGGGTGTAAAAAGGGAATGGATTCCATTCTCACACCTGCCCACATGTCTTCCAAGTTTGGATCACTTTAAAATTGTGCCTGGATAATTTTGGCCCTATTTGTTGCTAGTACAATGATTTAGTTCCAGCAACTCAGAACATCTTATAGATTAGGTAGATTATATCTTTAGTGAAAGCTAAAACTTTACTAGGTTTTTTCAAAAATCTGATTAGACTTGAGTTGACCTTCTAAATTCTCTTCTGCTTATATAATTTGCATTTTAAAGTTCTATCAGCACAGATAATACAAGCAAATATAAAGTATGCATGTGTCATTGCCAATGTAAGAATTATCTTAAAATTTGTACTAAAAAGCTATAAAATATTTTGAAGTCATGTTATATGATATTATGTTTATAAAAATCATTTTATTATATTCTGTTAAGACTCATGACAATGAATTATCCTTTACCACAGTTTTCTTTCCAGCCTCATTTTTATAAGTAGTTGTCAATATACTGTTAAAATAAAGCCAAGCCAAAAATATTATTCTGTAAATGCTTATTAGATATCAACTGATGTATATATATAGCCAGAGAGAATTTATAGCCTAAAGAGTCCAGAGTGGAGTTTCTTAAACTTGAATGTGTATAACAATTTTCTGGGGAAATTGTTAAAATGCAGATTCTGAGTCAGTAGCCTGGGTTGAAGCCTGAAGTCTGTGTTTCTAACAACCTCCCTGGTGATGAGATGTTGTTGGTCTGAAAGCATAGAACCAAAAGCTAGACAGCAGTGATTACAGAGTGTAAGAAATTATCTTAATCTCCTTTGCCCGTCCCCATCTCTCTGTTCATCAACCGGTAGTGACCCCTTTAAGTGTATACTATATTCTTTGAAATAAAATTTTGAGCAATGGTTATGGAAATCAAAGATAATGCTGAGTCCTTAGAAATCAGGTGATGCTATAGGAATTTGAATGTCTATTTGCATGATGACAACGCCTGGTGTGTCCAGCCTGGAGCACCTTCTTATGACTCTAGGAGAAGTTGGTTTAATTGTGAATGGAAGTGTCCTTTCTCCCCCAGCCTTACTAAATTCATACTCATTTTGCTTAGTGCTAGAACATTTAAAGTGGTTTTTTTCCCCCCCCCGGGTAATCTCATTTTTGCAAGAGCCCTCTGCATTAAATGGATGAATTATTATTGTTACGTGCATTTTACAGATGAGGATCTGAGGGTTAAAGAGCTTTGAGCAATATCACTAAGAATATAGAGGAGCCGGCAACAAGGCCTAGTTCTCCTAATGGGCTCTGGATTATTTACACATAACCCAATCCTACTGGTCCCCGTCCCCATTCTCACTCCCAATCTTGGTTGTGTAAAAGGAAATAGATAACAATATACACATATTCCTTTTACTAAAGTGACTCCTTAAAAAAAACACAAAGTCCCCTTTCTGTGACCGGTCAGAGACCTATTTGCTGTCTGCAAGACGCCACTTCTAAGATATCCCAGCAGGGGGCACTATGGCATTGGACTTCAGCTTTGCTTGCTGTTTACAGTTCCAAGGTGGTGGGGTTTTTTCTCCTTCTATTCAGTTTTTTGGTTTGTTTTTCTTTCTTTCTTTTTTCTCCTCCACCCCTACTTTGTGCTTTCCCGAGATCCTTTTTTGCATTTATTAGAACAGCAGCTGATATTCATCACTGAAAAGTGCTCATCATACTTTATCATTTAAGCAAGGGAATGTGTGTGTTTGCAGGGGCAAAGGGTGGTGGTATCTATATGAAAGCTATGAGAGAAATTATAACTGATACAGCAAATAAAAATAGCTCCCATAAAAACAGCTTCTCTTGTATCTTTCCTTTTTTAAATTTAATGGGAATAGTGAACTTGTGAAAAAAATAAAAGACATGAAGGCTCTGTATCTTTGATCCCTTGATACTTGTAGCAGATGCCTGTTCTGCTTCCTTTTCATCTGCTGCAGATTAATTTTATTTTCCAAACAGGCCAATAGATAAAAGAAGATAAGCAATGCTTGTCTGAGACCCTCAGAGTTATTATTTTCTGCAGATCCAATCAGAATAAAAAGGCTGCTGCTCTAGGAAGGTCCAAAGATGAGCACTTTCTCGTGTCAAACCTTCAGGTCACTCCATGGGGATGCTTTTGCCTCCCTCATCCCAGGCCAGCAGGGGAAGAAAAGTCACCTTCAGAAGCACATAATCTGAGCCCAGGTCTCCCTGAAGTGAAAAGGCTGTGGATTGGTTTGCATAGTTTTCCCAGCTTTCAATATAACAAAAAGATGTTGAAATACGAAGGATTTGGGAAAAATCACCCTGGTTGTGTTCTGAGGCACCTTTAAATGAGATATTTGTTTATTTGCTTATTTGTAAGGAAATAAAATGCCAACTATAAACTCTCCTGAGAACTTGCCCACCCCAAGATGGTATCACTGTGGGATTTTCCTGTCATGCTCTATGGCGTTGCCCTTTTTTTTTCTGCTGTTAGAGACAACCAATTGAAGATTTATCATGTAGGGGCCCAGCTGACTGCAGTCTAGTCCAGTATCTAGCGTCTCATTGGTATACCACAAATCAAGCTATGGAAGGAGTGGAATAATCAAATTTTGTGAACTGGAAAAAATCTTAGAGAGTTTTGTTTTCTAAACCAGTCCCTCATCCTTCCTCCTACCCCCTCTTGGAAAGGGGAAGCCAGTACCTAGTTATCATATTTACCAAAGGGCACATGTCTAGTTTCCAGGCAGAGGACAGAATCTCATTTTCTGATTCTCCTGCAGTTGTTTTTACTCTTCTGCAGTGATTTTTCAAACCACTATCAATATAAATATTTCATTCAAACATATACATTAAGAATAATTTTACTAGCAGGACGTTGCATCTGAAAAATAGATTTTAAAAACGATTCTCCTTTGAACAGCATAAAACTCATCAGAGGGCTTCCCTGAAGTCTCAGTGGCAAAGAATCCACCTGCCAATGCAGGAAACACAGGTTCAATTCCTGATCCAAGAAAATCGCACATGCTGTGGAGCAACTAAGCTCATGTGCCGCAACTGTTGAGCCTATGCTCCAAAGCCCAGGCGCCCGCATGCTGCAACTGCTGAAGCCCATGTGCCTAGAGGCTACCGCAGTGAGCACCACAACAAAGCGTAGCTCCCAACAGCCGCAGCTGCAGAAAAGCGCTCGCAGCCATGAAGACCCAGCACAGCCAAAAATAAATCAGTACAATTCTTAAAAATATTTTTTTAAAAAAACCTTGTCAATATAAAGCATCTTACCAAATTTAAAGTGAAAGTTGAACCTCAAAGGCTGAGCACAAATGCTTGGTATCATATGTGAGGACAGTCTAGAAACACGGCCAAAGATACTCAAATTTGGGAGAAAACTCAAGTTTGAGATATTACATTCCTTAATTCACTTTCCTCGAAAATGGGAGAGGACTGCAGTATTTCCGTCTTAGAAGAAGCATCTCTCAGCACAACTCGTAAAACTCACTGGCCTCAAATTTTATTTTGAAATGATTACCCAGCACTACAACTGAGTAATCAATTAAAGACCTATCTGCTACACAATACTGAAATATATTTGTATCTTCAGCTTCTACGCACTCTTTTTTTTTTTTTTCAGCCGTGCTGGGTCTTCATGAGCTAGCAGATTCTCTGGCAGTGAACACTGACTGTAGGGCACACAGGCTCCAATCGTTGCAGCTCCAGGGCTCTGGAGCACAAGCTCAGTAGTGGTGACACTCGGGCTTCGTTGTTCCAAGTCATGTGGGATCTTCATGGATCAGAAATTGAACCTGTGTCTCCTGCATTGACAGGTAGATTCTTTATCCCCTGAGCCACTAGGGAAACCCCTCTACTTAATCTTATAAAATATACTCTTGTGTTTGCAAAGCACTCCTATTTGTCCAAAGCACACTTTTTTTTAAGTTTCAGCATTCAGAATTCTAGCTTTCTAAGAAACTTTCTTGATTTTAGTTTACAGACTTCAAGTGTAAGCTTATTTGTCCACACTAATGTAAGGGAGGAAAATATATTTTTCCTCTACCCTTTTAAGTTCTCAACTGGGACCCCAATAACTAAAGTGATTAACAAGTGAAAAATATACAAACTTATTGAATTAAGTTTTATATGATGTGTGAGCCTTTTTAAGGAATGAAGACCTAAAGAAATGGTTAAACCTTAGTGTTTTCACGCTAAGTCTGATGAAAAGTGGAGTCGTGGGAAAATGAAATAGGATAAAGAAGATGAGCTAGGAGTAGTAAACTAGGAAACATAGCAAAGTCTTTTCCTTCAGATTCCTCTGTATCCCTTGTCTTTGGGAAATATGATGCCCCTTTCCTCTGGGTTTAGGGAGAGTGCCTCTCACATGAGGGTTTTACTTCCTACTTCCAAGGAAGGTCAGAAAGTTCTTCCTACACACTTCTCAAATGCCTTCAGTTTAAGATATTCAGGCGTCCTATTTTGGGGTTATCATGTTTTGAACACCATCATCTACGAGGTTGTTAATTTATTCCAATAAAGTCCAGTGAAAACTGCTTAATGCCACTTTACCTAGAAACTCTCCGGTTTAGGATATCCTTGTGGTTTTGCTAATGAGAATCTTATCTTGTTCTCCAGGCATTGGTTGCCTTTTGGTCTCACTTTTTTATTTAAGTTTTATCAATGTTTGAAAGTGAAAGAAGGAAATGGCAACCCACTCCAGTGTTCTTGCCTGGAGAATCCCCGGGATGGGGGAGCCTTGTGGGCTGCCGTCTATGGGGTCACACAGAGTCGGACAAGACTGACGTGACTTAGCAGCAGCAGCAGCAGCATCAATGTTTTGCTTTTCTCATGTCCATTATAACAACAAATCTAAGTACTGTAAGAAATACTTTATGTTTGTTATATATTACCAATTATTATTGTGTTATTATTATTTATTATGTCCCTCTTTTATTATATCTATATAAGTAATTGGGTTTCTTTGCAGTGTCCAACATAGCATCTTTGATCTTTAGGGAAAAGTGGATTAAAAAAAAGTTCAGTTTAATCTGTTCTGCTATGTGTCTTATTTCTATAACATGGAAAAGCTCATACATGCTGGGAATATAGGAAATACGTCACTATAAAGGGGAGTCAATCTGCGGCCTTCATTTGTGAGTTTTCTGGCTTGTTAATGTTCTACACCAGCAAGTAGCAGTAGTTGCATGATGGACAAGGAGGCCTGGCGTGCTGCAGTTCATGGGGTTGCAGAGAGTCGGACACGACTGAGTGACTGAACTGAACTGAACTGAACTGAAGTGTTCAGACAGGTCAAGACATCAAGGAGCCAAGTACAGTTACCTATTCAGCTTACGTTCTTTCCTGGGATGCAGTTAGGCCGCAAGCTCTGGTTTACAAGTGTGGATAATACAATTCTCCTGGCGTTTGCGTACTTTGCTCATGTCTCCATGACCTGGCATCCTCAGTTCCTTTTCAGACTCTTATCCTTCAGGCAACATTTACCTTTTAATTTCAACTGACCAGTTCTTTACTGTATTTATTAAAAATTAAATGACTTTCAATGATAATATTTTATTAGGATGATTATTAGCTTTGCAAGTGTTCAGGTTTCACAGTTGTGTAGATTTGGAGTAGTGTACATTTTTGCAGAGTAAACAGGTTGTCAAGAACACACATAACAGCAGTTCATTGGTGGTTCAGTGGATAGCAATGGACAGGACTTCATGCTCTTACTGCCTAGAGCCTAGGTTTAATCCTTGGTTGGGGAAATAAAATACCACAAGCTTCACAGCATGGCCAAAACAACATTCTTTTTTAATTAAAAAAATATATATATTCATACTGATCAAGACCAGTCTGAACAACATGACTAAGTTGTGAGAGTGACCTGAGCCTGCTTAACTGAATCCTGGTTAGGCAAGCCCAGCTCCTAGGCACACAAGTGGGGACCCTGGGCAGATCCATCCATGGAGCAGGGCCCTTGAAGGAACAGAGAGATTGAGGGTCCCCACTTGAAGTTCTCTCAAGAGGAGGAAGCATGGGGCTGAGTGGAGTCTGCATAATTATTTTTGCCAAATTTCCCAATCAAAGGCAGAGAGAGAAACTGAGAAGAAAAAGTAAAATCCTCCAGCATGGAAAGAGAAGATGCATTCCCCTCTAACATAGTAGAAAACGTGACTAGGAAATTTTTAAAATATTGAGCAAGTCATAGATATATAAAATAAAATGCAAATAACCTATTCTTCCTTGGGAGGCAGTCATGTTCAATAATTGAAAATATTTCCTTCCAGATCTTTCCTTGTGTCAACCCAGTTTTATGCAAGTCATAAGAGCAGCCTTTCTGTCTCTCCTTGAGTTCACATATACTAGGCATTAAAAAAAAAAAAAAAAGACACAGGTCCTCTAAGAACATGACCCTTTAAAATCTAGGTGAAAAACAAAACACAGACAGAGAATAGAATAATCAAGTTTATTCTCTGTTTAAGTTGTGCTTTTTAAAATCCATTATGGCCTCAAGTCAGTTCTGAAAATAGTTACGCACATATTTGCCCAGACAGGTTATCATTTATTCCAGCTGAGTAGAAAAGAAAGTTTATTTCATGTATGTGCTTGTATACCTACTCTCCTACCCCCTATCATCAAGAAGAGAAACGGCCAGCTGAAATGCAGGGCATCTCTCAGCCCCACCATTAGGCTGATAATGGAATACTGTATCACCTTTTATACTTCCAAGCTGGATATGGTGGAACTCTAGAAATGAGAGTAGAAAATGCATGGGGAAGCCACCTATTTAGGAAACAATTACATTTCCAAACCAACTGAATATAAGTAAATCCTGCCCAAAGGCAGTTTCCATTATTCCCAGTGACCACACCCTTGCAAATGAAAATAGCTCTTGGACTTCTCTGTACAGGGAGATGCCATACATATGGTAATTCTCTTTCTCAGTTTAATCCACTATAATAAATTATTTACATTTTCACTAACATACATATGTGTGAGTCTTATGTGCTTTCTACATGAGATGAATGCATGTATGTTCTCCACAGTTCATTTTATTTTTTTCTCACTGACTAACATAATAAGTTCCTTGGCTGTATTTTCATTTTAAAAATTTTAAATAGAATTCCAATGCTTGAATAACATTGCATTCAAATTGTACATATTTAGTTACCTGACTTTACCAGTTGTACTTTCTCAAGAGACAATAATAAGAAAGCTACGATAATGAGAACAATAGCCGGTAAGCTTTAGCACAGACAGAAATTTTAAAATTCTGTGGTGTTTGAATCTATGAAAACACTGACCTTAGTGGAGACTTAATGCAGATTTGCTAAACAGTTCTATGTGCTGAGTGAGTTATTGGGGAAACAGCCAAGAAATCAATCCCATTTAGTAGGAGAAAAACACCCAAAGAATCTATAGACCTGAGAAATTCCAGAGCCTCTTAATTCATAGTCACCAGATTTTGCTTGTGTGTAAAACAGTGTTGAAACTAAAATGATGATCATGATTTTGTTCAATATTCTTCTCTTTCTATGTTAAGCAGTTCAGAATAACCTCCCCTTATTTGCAGAGCTGTGATCTCTTGTTTTGAGTATCTGAAAACTGTTTCAAGAACGTTGCAGAGTTTTGTTTTGTTTTGCAGTTTTACTCTGTTGAGTGGTCGATTGCAATTAGAATGAGGTGGCTTTTTTTTTTTTTCTTTGCCTTTTTGTACATAAAGGTTTCTATTACTCTAAAGGAATATGGAACTGGGTCAGTGAAATCAAGGGGTCTTAAAGGCTAAAAAATAATTTTTTTCTACTTTCACCACTCTAAACACAACTGGTTTCCTGCCCTTTTTAATGACAATAGCCAGAAAACGACTGTGAAAGAAGGGTCCTCTCAATCAATTCTTAAATCAAAAATAGTTTAAAAGTTCAGATTAGGAACATTAGGAGCTTGTTTCCTGGTGGAGAAATGGCCAGTGAACCTCTCTGTAGGCTTTGGTGTCCTCATTTGTACCATGGATGCAATAACAGGACCTACTGCTCCGGGTTGCTGCTGCTGTTAAGTATGCAAGCCATGTGTCAGAGTCCACGACCCACAGGAGAAACTCAATCAATACTCATCCATAAATACTCATTGTCTTTGTTGTTCTTTGCCTGCATTGCATCACAGCAACCAGAGAATCTTAGAAGACAGTTCTCTGCACTGTGGCAAAGGCTGATAGGCATTATGTGTTTCTGTCCTAAAGCACGTAAAACAGATGTCAGAATAGCAGTGTCACTGATTGTCACTCTGGTAGTTTATCCCCTCTGGCTCATTTTCTCATGTCGTTTGAGGTGTTGGCTACAAAATGCAACAACCAAACTTCCCATGGTTGCTGTCACTGGGCCAGAGTAAGACAGAAAACAGAGTTTGGCTCTTATGGTCTGACCTCAGAGAGCCAGGCCAGTCATCAGGGTTTGGGTGGAGCCTGGCACAACACCTCTTCAGGTCCTGTGGCTGCTTTCAGAAGTGGATTAGGATTGCAACTTGCTGCTTCTCAAAGAGAACCAAGGCACTGAGTTCAGCGTCCTTCCCTTTTCCCCTTTAGAACATGCCTGAAACTCAAAAGGAGCTGTGATGCCCAAGAACTTTGACCTGAAGTTCAAAGCTTTGATGACCTAAAATGCACTTTTTCCTAAAAATAGGCTCATTGGTGTTTTGCTTGATAGAATGCTGTAGAGTTTTTGAATTTTAACACTCACAGCTCTGGAATGTTCAAGTCCATGGACGGCATGTGGACACTTCACCCAAGAGCTGTGTGACCCTCTCTGGTCGCACATATCTCTCTCCCTGCCCTGCCTTGTGATCATGCCTCTATTGCACACTATGTTAGGAAGCACTTGAGCAACACAAGCAAAGTTGTTAACCTCAAACAAAAGTTCTCAGTCATTTTTTGACCACAGTCCTTATGACTCATTCCATTCCAAACAAACATACAATAAACTTTGACAGCAAATACCGCCATATGGAAAACTCAAACATAATGAGGTATGTATATCATGTGCTTTCTAATGGGAATGTAGATGATTCATGTTTGTCTGCTATGTGTAGATGTTCTAAAGTCTAGTCTTAAGGCAGTTGTGGGTCACCAATAGTTTTGCTTCACATATGCATCATTACATAGAGTAGGGTTAGGCAAAGAATTGTTATTGAGCTAAATCAACAATAATGGAGTTTAAATAAGTAAGTTTAAATAATGGAGTTAAATAAATGGAGTTTAAATTTAAAGCAAGAATGACAGGACTTGAAAAGTCTTCTCTCACTGCCCACAGTGCTTTGATAAAAGAGTATCTCCCTCCTGAATCTTGGCCCTTTTGGCCATCTGCATGTATTTATGTCCCAGGTGCTATTTGCATTACTCCCAGGTGTTGGGCGGCAGCCAGACTTCTCATTAGGATATTGAATTAGCATTCTCAGTCAACTTTATTAACTACTAATTTTAGTTTATGAAAACTAAAGTTTAGTAATTCAATAACTATTTAATAGGTTACTAGGGAGGACACCATAGACACAGGAAAATGGCCATCTGCCTTCTTAATCCCTAAGTACCTCACATATTTGAATTAATTGAGTCTTTAGGGTCAGCAGGGGTGTCCTTGCGGCTTGCTAGTGGCAATCAGCTCTACACTGAAAACTGCCAAGGTAGACTAGACCTAACCATCAGAAATGCAAGGGTTCAAGGTCCTCTTTAATAGCTTTCTAATGTAGGACAAGTTACCAAATTACTCTCAGTTTCTCATCTCTAAAGTAGGGATTCTTAGACCTCATTGAACTGTCACAAGGGATTGAAATAGTATAATACCTCTCTAGCTTTTAGTACATTGCCTGGTATAAATTGCTCTATGAACATTAGCTATTGTGATTCACTTTGTTGTCTTCCACAGGTTTCAGTGGAGTAGGAGTACCTTGAAAATGATAGTTATATATTCAATGGAAGAGAATGAAATCAGACTGTATTCTAAGACAAACGTATAAAGGACCTGTTTTGTTTTTATCTGGAGCTGATATATATGTTAGGAGCCATTTCCATATAAGAGGTGGCCAGATTCCTTGTCATTTCTTTCAGGTTATTGAAAAGGACTTGAATTTTGTCTTAAGCCATCGATCATTTTTTGAGAATGGCCTTTTTTGAGGGGAATGGCTTTTATTAAAAACAAAAACAAACAAACAAACAAAAAATAAACAGAACTCTAGCTTCAGTGTAGGCAATAGAGTTCAGAGAAGAATGGGGAAAGGAAATCTGTTAGGATGCCCTGCTGGGTGTCCATACAGAGAGAGTGGTTGTGATGGTTGTTTGAACACAAGCAGTGGTCAAATTCCAGATTCATTTTGGTGGCCAAATGGACAGCACTTGCTGACAGAGTAGATGTGAGGAGAGAAAGCAGGAATAAAAATATTTTTTAGTTTTGACCTGCTAAACTGTGAAAATGGTGGTGTCACTAGAGGAAGTCCAGATTGAAAATAAAAAATTGGAAAATGAAAAAAAAAAGAAAAGGAAAATCAAGAGCTTTCTCTTTGAAGTGGGGGAGAGAGGGGCAGGATAAAGAAGGGATTTTCATTGTTGTGTGTTGTTATTGCTATTGTTTAGTGATTTTTAACGTCCTTGGTTTTGAGGCATAAAATAAAAAATTTGGTTTTGACATGTGTAGTAGACATTCTAGTAGAGAAACCAAGTTACAGATGGACAAATGAATCAGGATTTCCAGGGAGAGTTGGGGCTGTAGACTCAAACCTAAGCACCTCCACACACACATTGATTAAAGTCATGAGATCAGAAGAAATTACTCTGAAAAGAAGCTGAGATGGAGAAGTATGAAAGCTGAAGTATTACACCTTCCAGTAATCAGATGTACTAAAAGACCAGAGACTATCAAAGGAGACAGAATAAGTGGCCAGCAAGGTGAGAAAAATAGAACTACCATGTGACATCCTGGAAGCCAAGAAAATAAAGTGTTTCAAGGGAGAACATAATCTGCTATGTCAATACTTTATAGAGGTAGAGACACAGTCCTCAAAGTACAAATCCTCGGGAATGGCAGCATGGATAACCGCCTGGTTCCTCTCTTGAGATGACACCTGTTGATCTGAAAGTGTCTTAGGGCTGTTTGCCATCTGTGTTTTGTGTAGCATAATTCTCTTCCCTATTTTCTTCTTGCCCTGGGAATTGTATGTGTCAGTTGCAAGTGAGCAGTGATTTTGTCAGTTCCTCACGTATAGAGAAAATAGAAGAAATAGTGAAGTGAAGTGAAAGTTGCTCAGTCATGTCTGACTCCTTGTCACCCCATGAACTGTAGCCCACCAGGCTCCTCTGTCTATGGAATTCTCCGGGCAAGAATACTAGAGTGGGTAGCCATTCCCTTCTCCAGGGGATCTTCCCAGCCCAGGGATCAAACCCAGGTCTCACACATTGCAGGCAGATTCTTTATCATCTGAGCCACCAGGGAACCCCAGGAATACTGGAGTGGGTAGCCTATCTCTTCTCCAGGGGATCTTCCTGACCCAGGAATCAAATCAGGGTCTCCTGCATAGCAGATGAAGTCTTTACCAGCTGAGCTATCAGGGAAGCCCTAAAGAAATAGTAGATAAAGCCTATTTAAGTAGATCAAATCCTCTTATTCCTATTCAAAAATGCCTTTGTACATCAAACCACAGAGAATAAAATACTAGGAAAAATGAAGGTTCTATGAAAAAAAAATGAGGAATAATGTGCTTTTTATCCCAAATTTTCACAAAATCCAAAAGGAGAAATGACCTACTTTGGAATAGTTTAGTTTTCCTCATTTTCTTATAAATCCATTCTACACATTTTCAAAGCCAAGATATTTTTACTCCCTTAAGTAAATGGTCAAATTTCTGTTTTGCCTATTTGGAAAATTACACACTATGCTCTCTCATCCATCTTCCTGGGATATTTCATGGAACTACTACTTGAAATGTCACAAAGCTCAAATTCTAACAAAAAAGATGTTAATACATTCAATGACTGACAGGCTAGGTATCGTTAGGAATGAAACTTTGTCTAAAGAGTGCTCAGTTCTGAGAGTAAATGGCAGTAAGGAGGAACAATGAAATTAATATGTAAAGTCTTGAAAACTAAGGATTTAAAAGATTTATGAAGGAGAAAATCATCCAGTATGCAGGTAGTTTATCTTGTTAAAGAAACAGCCTATAAATTATAAAACCTAGAAAATAATAACATCCCAACAACAAAATGGCTTCTCCCTTGAGATGGTATCTGTTGATTTGAAAATATCTTGGGTTTATGTGTACATTGTGATTTGTCTATCATAGTTCCCTCTTATTTCTTCTTTCCCAATATTGTTGCCATGTCTTTCAGCTTTTAAAAAAATGAGATTTTAGGTAACATCTGTGTGTGTGGGTGTGTGAATTGATCAGTCGTGTCCAACTCTCACGACCCCATGGACTGTGGCCTGCCAGGCTTCTCCGTCTACGGCATTTTCTAGGCAAGAATATAGAGTGCATAGCCATTTCCTTCTCCATAAGTAACATCTGCTGATTTTTGATCACTTTGCTTTTAATACATTGCTTGAGCTGAACCATTCAATTTGCCTAGTCCTGATCTAGCTATCAGTTCAGTTCATTCGCTCAGTCATATCCAACTCTTTGCTACCCCATGAACCGCAGCACACCAGGCCCCCCTGTCCATCACCAACTCCTGGAGGTCACCCAAGCTTATGTTCACTGAGTTAGTGATGCCATCCAGCCATCTCATCTTCTGTTGTCCCCTTCTCCTCCTGCCCTCAATCTTTCCCAGCATCAGGGTCTTTCAAATGAGTCACCTCTTCACATCAGGTGGCCAAAGTATTGGAGTTTCAGCTTCAGAATCAGCCCTACCAATGAACACCCAACACTGATCTCCTTTAGGATGGACTGGTTGGATCTCCTTGCAGTCCAAGGGACTCTCAAGAGTCTTCTCCAACACCACAGTTCAAAAGCATCAATTCTTCAGCCCTCAGCTTTCTTAATAGTCCAACTCTCACATCCATACATGACCACTGGAAAAACCATAGCCTTGACTAGATGGATCTTAGTCGGCAAAGTAATGTCTGCTTTTGAATATGCTATCTAGGTTGGTCACAACTTTCCTTCCAAGGAGTAAGTGTCTTTCGATTTCATGGCTGCAATCTCCATCTGCAGTGATTTTAGAGCCCAGAAAAATAAAGTCAGCTACTGTTTCCACTGTTTCCCCATCTATTTGCCATGAAGTGATGGGACCAGATGCCATGATCTTAATTTTCTGAATGTTGAGCTTTAAGCCAACTGTTTCACTCTCCTCTTTCACTTTCATCAAGAGGCTCTTTAGTTCTTCTTCACCTTCTGCCATAAGGGTGGTGTCATCTCCATATCTCAGGTTATTGATATTTCTCCTGGCAATCTTGATTCCAGCTTGTGCTTCCTCCAGCCCAGTGCTTCTCATGATGTACTCTGCATAGAAGTTAAATAAGCAGGGTGACAACATACAGCCTTGATGTACTCCTTTTCCTATTTGGAACCAGTCTGTTGTTCCATGTCCAGTTCTAACTGTTGCTTCGTGACCTGCATACAGGTTTCTCAAGAGGCAGGTCAGGTGGTCTGGTATTCCCATCTCTCTCAGAATTTTCCACAGTTTATTGTGATCCACACAAAGGCTTTGGCATAGACAATAACGTGGAGATAGATGTATTTCTGGAACTCTCTTGCTTTTTCGATGATTCAGCGGATGTTGGCAATTTGATCTCTGGTTCCTCTGCCTTTTCTAAATCCAGCTTGAACATCTGGAAGTTCACGGTTAACATACTGTTGAAGCCTGACTTGGAGAATTTTGAGCATTACTTTACTAGCGTGCACTGCTGCTGCTAATTCGCTTCAGTTGTGTCCAACTCTGTGTGACCCCATGTGAGACGAGTGCAATTGCATGGTAGTTTGAGCATTCTTTGACGTTGCCTTTCTTTGGGATTGGAATGAAAACTGATCTTTTCCAGTCCTGTGGCCACTGCTGAGTTTTCCAAATTTGCTTGCATGTTGAGTGCAGCACTTTCACAGCATCATCTTCCTGGATTTGAAATAGCTCAACTGGAATTCCATCACCTCCACTAGCTTTATTCCTAGTGATGCTTCCTAAGGCCCACTTGACTTCCCATTCCAGGATGTCTGGCTCTAGGTGAGTGATCTAGCTACAGGGGCTACCTATTTGAAATCTCTTTTCTACTATCTGTTTGTTTTCACATATTCATTCATTTACAGAACACATATTTATCAAGTACCAACTAGACCAATGTAAAGAATATCTCTTATTATTAACTTTCTCTTTATCCTCCATTACTTTATCTCATTCTTGCTTTTCCCCTAATGATCACATTATTCTAGTCTAAGAATATATCTCAAAAAGTAGTACTGATTTATAATATTTAATTATTAGGGTTCTTTAAAAAATCTCTTTTTTTTTACATTGTTACAATCTAACTGAAATTTTTTTATGATTTAGATGAACTAGTATTTTCATTTCTCTTCCATGATACTATCATCTTGCAATCTTTTAGAGGCAATGCTGGCAAAACACTGCTAGAGTGAAAAGCATCTGTGGTGGAATTCTGCAAATGCTCTAATCTCAGTCCACCCTCTTTAGAGGGTAATGATGATGGGGGTGGCTGTGGCTGTTGGATGGAAAGCAAAGTAGTCATATAAAAAGCATATCTAGGAAGGTATTTGCCCTGAAATCTCCCCAATAGTGTACTTTTTTTGGTTCCAGTATTATTAAATAGGTTTGGTTTGATAATTTATCATTAGTGATTGTATAAATAGTATATGTGATCAAGTCATTTTAGAAATGCATGATTGACTCTTGTCAGTGATGAATAGATAATAATTCAAGAAAGAGACACCTCAATGATTAGCATAGATGGCAAGTGTTTGATAAATTGATAACCAAGTTTCATAATCTGCCTCATTAAGAATCAGCAAAAAGTAATCCGCAGAGATGTTTTTACAAGTGAAAAGAACTCAATTGTTCATAAGATTTTTTTTAATTATCAGAAATATATGTTATAAAATGCAACAGCACCCTTGCATATACCTGTCTGGATTGTACAGAAACATGTAAACAGAGAAAAGTAAAGGCATATTTGAGGAAATTACTTTCAATTGTTTCTCATTCCTCCCTAAGCCATTTGTTGCTGCCTGGTCATCTTAATTCTCATTCTTCTGTGTAAATTAGAAGCTTAGTAACCAGCAGAGAGTTTCATATCTGGGATTAAGACTCATTGATCCATTTGGTAAAAACCAGCCTGTCTTATCAGTACATTGGAACTTAAACTAGAATAGGAGCCCTTGCCTAGAAAGTTCCATTCTAACAAAGACCAATGTTGTCCCTATATTTCTAAATCGATAAGGCCACATACTGAATTTTTAAAAATAAATGATGAAGTTGCTAATAAGCAGATTTAAAGAATGTTGCTGCTGTTATTATATTTTAAATGAAATACAAATTTGAAACAGTAGGATTCTCTTCTTAAGTAAAGTGAATTGTTTTTAAAATAACACAGTTAGATTTAGTCATAACTAAATTAACATATACCTATCCCCAAAATGGGCTTCCCTGGTGGCTCAGAGGTTAAAGCATCTGTCTGCAATGTGGGAGACCCAGGTTCGATCCCTGGGTTGGGAAGATCCCCTGGAGAAGGAAATGGTAACCCACTCCAGTATTCTTGCCTGGAGAATCCCATGGACAGAGGAGCCTGGTGGGCTACAGTCCATGGGGTCACAAAGAGTCAGACATGACTGAGTGACTTCACTTTCACTTTATCCCCAAAATAATCTGTTCTATAAGCTTTAAGTCTTCCTTCCCACTCTGTGTTAATACTTAGTCAATCCAGCGACCTACTCCTGTGTTCCAACTTTAATCTGTCTCATAAATTACTTTTATCTTTCTGTTAACTCTCCCTACTCTTTTCTGTCTGCACTCTTGTGAGCCTCTCTAAATACATCTAAGTCAGTTTTCCCAGTATTGCCTCACTTTGCCACTCCTCCAAAGCCTTTTAATCTGCTCCTCTAGCTCTCTGTACTCTACTAGGAGGCTCAAATTTCACCGAGTTATTCTGGAAGCTAAAGGTGACATATTTCCAAAGTTTATGAAAATAAGCCCAGAGTCTGTTAGAGTAAATGACATCAACTCTGTGCTCCATCAACTTATTTTTAAAACTCCTGATCCGCTGGGTAGTTAAATACTAATATGGCTTATCAAGAACACTTGTCACCAACCTTTGTAGTTCTAATATAGTAAGCACAGCATTGCATTTTTTATTAAATCAGTGTGTGAGCTGAACCAGCCTGTGTAAACCAGTCACTCTCAAGAGTAAGGAAAAATGTTCCTAAATTCACAAAGAGGTCTTCTCTCAAATCTGTTGAATAGATTTAAAAAGTTAAAAGAAGAATGAACAAAGGGACCTGACTTCTTATTAATGAAATTAAACAAAGTGTAGGAAGAAAGTCTGGGAGGACTTCATTATCCTTGTGAGGATTTCCCATATTTCCTGTGTACCCCATTTTCCTTTGGATGAAATCCTTTTAAATACCCAAACCCATGACTTATTAACTTACAAAGGATTTTTACAATAAACACAGAAAAATCCATGTTTCTAATCTCTGCCTTGGTTTGTCCATATTAAGGAAAGATGCATACTCACAGCATAATTTGCTAGTCTATAAATCTGACACTACCATTTAAGGACAAGAAAGGTTAGAGAGATCAACTAGTTAGTTGTAAGAGGTAGATATTTAATTGAGTAACATGGTATATAAATGATTCTAAAGATGAGTCTGACATTGCAATCTAGAATTTTAACTTCCTTTAACCTGTTCAAGAAAATAAATCAGATACCATAATATCACCAACTATAATCGACAACTCAGTATTTAAAGTTCCATTTGAATATGAGGTCTTGGATTTGGGTTATTTCAGCACTTTTTCAATAATATTCATGAAGCATCTACTGAGTGCCACTTATTCTCCTAAGCGCAGGAATATGTTGCCAAACAAGGCAGACAAGTCACCTACTTAATGAAATTAAGCTTAAAGGAGGAAGATGGATGTTGACAACAAATCAGTGATTTATTAGTTTGAGATTGTGAAAAATGCTTTAAAAGAAAGTGAAGGGAATTATAGGGGAAACTGACCTAGTTAGTGAAGTTAAAGCATAAATCTCTGAGAAGGCTATATTCAATCTGAAATTTGAACAGCAATTGAAAATAGCTAGGAGAAGGGGGAAGAGAAAGGGATAGTTTGGGTATGATGAAGGAGTTAATATGATAGATCAATGATGTGTTCAGATACTATTGATAGCAGGAAATCCAACTTTACTGGTTGTGTTGAAAAGCACTTTGGTGGACTTTGTCTCAGAACTTATTTTCCAATTCTCTCTAACTGTAACCATGTAAGCATTATCATTGGACTGAATGCTGCTGCTGCTGCTGCTAAGTCGCTTCAGTCGTGTCCGACTCTGTGCGACCCCATAGACGGCAGTCCACCAGGCTCCCCCATCCCTGGGATTCTCCAGGCAAGAACACTGGAGTGGGTTGCCATTTCCTTCTCCAATGCATGAAACTGAAAAGTGAAAGAGAAGTCACTCAGTCGCGACCCCATGGACTACAGCCTACCAGGCATCTTCGTCCGTGGGATTTTCCAGGTAAGAGTACTGGAGTGGGGTGCCATTGCCTTCTCAGATCAGACTGAATAGTATTCATATTTTATTCATATTATAGGAATACAAATAACGAAGAGTGCTGGCACGTAGACATTTATGTGCATATGCCTAAATCTATATGTGTATCACCAAGATATCTGGTCATTTAATTCAAAGCTGACAGATTCATGTTGTTGTATGGCAAAACCAATACAATATTGTAAAGTAATTAACCTCCAATTAAAATAAATAAATTTTTATTTTTAAAAAGTATTTTTATTGGAGTATAGTTATAGATTTATAACTTGTGTTAGTTTCTGCTGTACAGCAAACTGAATCAGTTATCCAAATACACATATCCACTCTTTTTAAGATTGTTTCTCATGTAGGTCATTACAGAGTACTGGGTAGAGTTCCTTGTGTTATACAGTAAGTCCTTATTAGTTATCTGTTTTATATATAGTCATGTGGATAGTCCTTGTTTTTGCCTTATGACACAGAATAACTGATTTGAAGCATGTCCCCCTTACTAAGTTGGTTAGACACTGTGCTGCTTGTAGGCTTACTCTTAAAGTCCCCGTGATGTGTGTCCTTTGTTTAATGTGGTCACTACATAAGTAACCAGAGTATCTATAAACTTCTTAAAAGTAGCAAACATTCTTCTTCTTCTTTTTATTTTTTATTTGTTTGCTATTGTAACCAGGGAGTCTAGTACAAACTCTTTAATGAGTGGGAGACATTCCATAAAAGGGTGTCAGATAAAAGCACTTATCAGAGGGATTGAAAGGCATCTCTGAAAGATGATAAGGGAGGAATGTTCTGCCAGTTCCATACTATCAAGGTTGGTTTTCAACAAATATCCTGAATTTCAGTATAATTGAATGCAATTGAAGGAGCATAAATTATAATTCCAAAGCAACAGCATTCCTCAGAAAATGCCCTTCTGTCAGAAGCCAGATTTCAGAGTTGCTGCCAACTCCCCGATGGGGAGCATTTCTGGAAGATGTTTTCACTATCAGGACACAGGAAAACCAAACCCTGGTTTGTGTGGTATATAGGGCATTAGAGATAAAGTACAGCATTTGGATGTACCCCAAGTGGCTGTGAGAGAACCAATATACATACACACCAGGTTGTGAGTGTTGACAGAGCCAAGCAGGTTCTCCACAGACTGACCGCCTCTAGAAGGTCATCAAACAGACGGAGGATAAGGCCATGCTGGACGATGACTGCAAGCAAATCAAAATATAGATGCATTATATATAGCATATGGTTAGGTTGATACCAGTCCTGTGCAGCTGAAATGACAGTTCTAGTACATTTGTTATTCGTAATCAGTCTATTTAACTTCTCTGTGCTAGGAATGGTCTAATTGAAAATCATGTCAAAAAAAAAAAAAAGTCTTTCCACCTGTCATGGCTGGTTCTTCTCCAAAATTGTTTATTCAGCATGAACCTTTAATCTGCAGTGGGTTAAAGCAAGAGCCTGCAACCAGAAGACAGAACTACAGACTGCTCTCATGTTTAGCTTCTTTAAGATCAATTGACGTTTTTAATTGTGATTAATCAAATAATCACCATTAGGTTTCACTTTTCCAGGACTTGCGCTGCATTACCCACACCCCTAGTGGATTAGATGTTTATTGTCCACAGCAAGTGTTTCGTAAAATGTTATGAAATAAAGGTATTCATTTCTTAATTCAGAGCCTCCTGGGAGTTCATAATGGTGCTGATTGTTTTAAAAGTAATCGCGTGTTTAAAAATATCTGAAAAATTAACAGGACCTGTTTGTTTTTTTTTTTCTTTTAAATGCCATTAAGAGCAATCACAGATTCCCTGAAGAGAGGCTTCATAGGACCATGCACTTCAGCTGTCAATTACTTCTTCATGCTGTTCCTGTAATTTTAGCCTTTAGCACAAGTAACTGAATTGAGCTGAACTTGGCATTCATTTCTCCTACCTTAGCAGAAGTTTGTTATTTAGGTATGAGTAAATAGAAAATGCAAAGGTTAAAAAAATTATATATTTTTAAAGGGCAACATGTTCCTATGTTGTTAAGAAGACACAATAAAACCAACTTCTATTAGGTCTAATTCACCCTCTTTCTAAATGGTTGAGGCCTAAAGATTCTGGGAATACTGTCCCATTGAGAGAAAAAAATTAATTGATACCACACTTGAAACCAATGGATTTTCTTCGTTCATGTAAAATTGTTTTATCTCTTATAAAGTTAATTTTTCCCTCCCTGAAATCCATTCTAATTGTTACAAATGAAATATATAAGGAATGTCAAGTAGAATGCTTTAGCTCTGAATAAAGGAATCTTTCCCCGATTCCTACAGTGTGTCATTTTAACTCCTTACATAAAGTCCACTGTTTTATTAATAATACTGAGAAAGCTATTCATGGATAAAGGGAGTAATACCTGGTAAATGTGAAGAATCCTTTGATGAATCAGATCCCATCTGAGGGGCGGACAACTTAAGGCACAATTTGAGGTTCCTTAACAAGACATCAAGGAATCTTAACTCTAGAGAGAACTTTAGGCATATTCTGCCAGATCACTGAAGCTCAATTTTGTCAACCTTAAAGATCATAATACCTCTCATGTGAGGAATAGACGTAATTGTGTATGTAAAGCAGTCAGTTCATAGACAGTCCCTGGGAGGCATAACACTAAGTGGAAGCAATGGAGAAATTAGAGTTCAGCAGGTAGACATGTCTTCAAAGACACCGCTAGATCTTCTCCTGCCTTCTGCCTCACCCAGGATTCTTCCCACTGCATGAGCCAATCCCTGCTCTCTTGAAATAACATGCCTGACTCAGTGGGAAATAGTAATTATCTTCCTTTCCATTGCAACTTGGAATGATAAATACCTGAATTTGCAAGTGTGTTACAAGAGCACCCTAAAGTAGCCATCTGGAGTAGATATATATGTGTGTGTTTAGTTGCTCAGTTGTGTCTGACTCTTGGTGACCCCATAGACTGTAGCCTTTGGGCTCCTCTGTCCATGGGATTCTCCAGGCAAGAATAATGGAATGAGTTGCCATTCCCTTCTCCAGGGGATCTTCCCAACACAGGTATTAAACCTAGGTCTTTTGAATTACAGGCAGATTCTTTACCATCTGGGCCACCAGGGAATCCCAGGGCAGGGGTGGCTCCCTGACAGTTTGTCACTACCTTCTGCTTGAATGCCTCAGTTTGGGGACTTTTTAACTGTTTGGTATACTTGTTATCTTGGACTTCCCTGGTGGCTCAGTGGTAAAGAATCCACCTGTCAATGCAGGAGATTGGAGTTCAGTCCCTGAGTCGGGAAGATCCCCTGGGAAAGGAAATTTTCCAGTAATCTTACCTGGAAAATTCCATGGACAGAGGAACCTGGCAGGCTACAGTTTATGGAGTTGCAAAAGAGTTTGACATGACTTAGAAATTAAACAGCAATATACTGGTTATCCTAATCTTATTCATCTGTAATTTTACCATGACTTTTGCCCTTTCATCCTGGGTATGCTGTAAAGAGAGAGAGTAGCTTACTCTCTCATCTATAAAACTCATTAATTGAAAAAATAAATATGTGTATGTGTCTAATATAATCCATCAGCTTTCTTGGCAGTCAGATTTCATGACTGGCTTTCACTGGGATTTCCAAGATCTTTTGCAACTTTTTTACCATTAACTCAAAGCTTCAATATTTTGCACTTATATGTTTCATGTTTTATGTCTTTAGTGCAGAAATTTCTAAATTTATCTCTGTCAGATGATATTTTGTTTATAATGATCAGTCTGGTCAGTATCTTTAGTTTTTGTGAATTTTGATTATGAGGGATTTTTTAAAAATAACATTTTCATTAAAGGAGACATGATTAAATAAAAATTTGAAAGTACTGACAGATTTTATGTAGTGTTCTATCTCTAGCATTAGTATAATTATTGATATATTATTGATATGTACACTTATATATCTACAAAACTACATGTGTGTATGTGTGTGTGTGTGTGTGTGTGTGCCTGGTCACTCAGTGGTGCCCGATTCTTTGTGACCCCATGAACTGTAGCCTGCCAGGCTCCTCTGTCCATGAAATTTTCCAGGCAAGAATACTGGATTGAATAGACATTTCTTACTCCAGGGGATCTTCCCGACCTAGGGATGGACCCTGCATCCGTTTCACCTCCTGCATCGGCAAGCATATTCTTTACCTCTGCACCACCTGGAAGCCAAGTGATGAAATATAGCTTCAATTTGTATTTGTATTTGATATATTTCATACCACCTTTCTTAATGTTTGTTTTGAGAAAATTGTATTAAGTATTATTATATAATTTTAGTAATAAATAATTTCACTTTTTTCCTTGGGAACTTTCAGAAATTTAATTATCTGAAGATTACTTTACAATTGAGGGGTCCTTTTGTATATTTACAAGGCATCCCTTCTGTTGTTTTTATCAAAGTCATTGACCAAACTGTTGAATAGAATGGCAGATATACGATAACATTGATTATCGGTATTCTGAGTGCAGCAGGGGGAAAAAGGCAAATCTTATGCAGTGTGAGAAAGAGCTTGGAAAGCTTCCTAGAAAGGGAATAAGCTGTGGGAGAAATCAAAGTAGTAATGTACAGCTCAGAAAAAGAAATATGAAAATGGCATCGTGCCATTGCTGATTTACCCACTGACAGTGCTGGTTTGAGGTGTAAGCCACACGCCACCAACATTCCTGGGGAGTGTGAGTGCCAGAGTTTCATTAGCTTAATGTAGAAATCACTGAGACTTCAGAAATCTGCTGCTTTCAAATTCTTTCTGGCAGTGCTGATTTAAGGAAGCCATTTGAGTGAGTTAACTCTGTTGTGGTTGACAGAATATTTGATTTATTAGTCTTGGACATGAGAAGATTTAATGCTGTAGAAGAGAAGTAAATTGTTAATTTTGTGTACAAGGAGAGGGTGCAGCCTCCCAACTGCCCAAAGCAATGCAGATGTTACTTTCCTCATGAAGGTAGTGAGGTGCAGACTGTCAGGGAGAGTCATTGCTTGAGGTTCAGCATAAAAACAAACCCATTTTTCAAATGGGAAAGTTGGGGAAGAATTGGAGATTTTCATCCTCAGTGTTCCTTGGGTATGTGTGGATTAAACATGAAACTGTTTGCTGATTTGTGTGCATAGTAAATAAGCAAACAACAACAACATTTATATTTTAAAATGTTAGTTGAGTTTCTGCAATATTGGAACAACTGATTGTTGAAACTAGATGATTTCTCTAAACAGATGGAGTTGGAGGAATATTATTTCTTTTTGAAGTACAGGGGGTGGTTCAAAACTCCCTGATTGGAATGCTGTTCCAAGACTAAGGGACAGCTATTTAAAGTTGCCAAGAGCTGAGTGGGTGAATAGTTCTAAGGACCAGCTGGGAAGGACCTGGGAGAATCAAAGGAAACAGGCCCACTCATGTGTATAGGTGGAGAAAAAGACAGACACAGGATGGAGTTGTGTGTGACTCTAAAAGTAATAATTTTTGAAAGGTATGAGACAGAAAATGATAATAGTGTGAAGGTTACTCATCTCACACACTAGTAAAGTAATGCTCAAAATTGTCCTAGTCAGACTTAAATAATATGTGAACCGTGAACTTCCAGATGTTCAAGCTGGTTTTTTAAAAGGCAGAGCAACCAGAGATCAAATTGTCAACATCTGCTGGATCATTGAAAAAGCAAGAGAGTTCCAAAAAAACATCTATTTCTGCTTTATTGACTATGCCAAAGCCTTTGACTGTGGGATCACCACAAACTGTGAAAAATTCTTAAAGAGATGGGAATACCAGACCTCCTGACCTGCCTTTTGAGAAACCTGTATGCAGGTCAGGATGCAACAGATAGAACTGCACATGGAACAACAGATTGGTTCCGAATAGGAAAAGGAGTACGTCAAGGCTGTATATGGTCACCCTGCTTATTTAACTTATATGCAGAGTACATCATGAGAAATGCTGGGCTGGAGGAAGCACAAGCTGGAATAAAGATTGCTGGGAGAAATATCAATAACCTGAGATATGGAGATGACACCACCCTTATGGCAGAAAGTGAAGAGGAACTAAAAAGCCTCTTGATGAAAGTGAAAGAGGAGAGCGAAAAAGTTGGCTTAAAGCTCAACATTCAGTAAACTAAGATCATGGCATCTGGTCCCATCACTTCATGAGAAATAGATGGGGAAACAGTGTCAGACTTTGTTTTTTTGGGCTCCAAAATCACTGCAGATGGTGACTGTAGCCATGAAATTAAAAGACACTTACTCCTTGGAAAAAAAGTTATGACCAACCTAGACAGCATATTCAAAAGCAGAGACATTATTTTGCCAACAAAGGTCCATCTAGTCAAGGCTATGGTTTTTCCAATGGTCATGTATGGATGTGAGAGTTGGACTATAAAGGAAGCTGAACACCAAAGAATTGATGCTTTTGAACTGTGGTGTTGGAGAAGACTCTTGAGAGTCCCTTGGACTGCAAGGAGATCCAACTATTCCATCCTAAATGAAATCAGTCCTGAATATTCATTGTAAGAACTGATGTTGAAGCTGAAACTCCAATACTTTGGCCACCTTATGTGAAGAGCTGACTCATTTGAAAGACCCTGATGCTGGGAAAGATTGAGGGCGGGAGGAGAAGGGGATGACAGAGGATGAGATGGTTGGATGGTATTACTGATTTGATGAATATGAGTTTGAATATACTCCAGGAGTTGGTGATGGACAGGGAGGCCTGGCATGCTGCAGTCCATGGGGCTGCAAAGAGTCGGACATGACTGAACAAGTGAACTGAACAGAGTTAAAGAAAATGTTATCTGATAAGCAAGCAAAAATGGAGTTTCCTGGTTTGGGGTGGAGTCGGGGTTTTCTGTGAAAGATGAGTGATAGAGAGACCAGAATTCAGTAAGAAAGGAAAGAACCGTACGTACACTTAAACGGGACTCTGAACAATGCATTTTTGGAGAGGCTGCATTTTTCTAAGCCATCATGATTTTACTGTACATCAATAGGAAGAAAAACATCCAGTAGCTAATTTCCTTTTTCAGGCTTTGTCTCACTCAGGAAAATCTATATTCTGAGGCTAAAGGCAGAACTCCCCAAGAGGTCATTACATGCTGACCTGTCACTTTAGGTGTAGTAAAAAAAAAAAGTTGGATATACAAAGGTTTTTCTTCCCTCTCTTTCTTTTTTATCTTCAGATTCTGACAAAGGTCAGTTGTCTAGGCAAGTACAACATGCAGAAGTAGTCTCAAGTTGAATTGGTTTTTACAACAAAACTCTCAGAAGGATGGACTAACTGCTATTTCTCAATCAGTCTTTTTGTGGTACTTTCCCCCATGATAGAAACTATGTCAGAAGATTTGATCAAACTGTCAGAAGATTTGATCAACTAGAACCAGAGCAACATGAACTATTTAAAGGTGAAATAATCCATAAGAGATCATTCTGTCCAAGATTTTTAATTCTATAGTTAAGGAAAGAAGCACTGTAAGAGATTTACCCAATGTATAAAATAAGTTATTTTCAAGGAGTACCAGAACCTGTTTTTTTCACTCTCTTAACCCACTTTTCTTTTTCAGGATTATTCCTTTTGAGAGGGGAACAAAACATTGTTGTGGAAGGTGTGGCCAGTGCTTAAAATCTCCTTTGTTTTGGGTCTAGGAAATCTCAGAACATTTGGATGATAATGGATTCTTCTTTCAGTGTTAGAAGCTGTTCTCTTTTTTGCTTCTTCTGCTGTTGTTGTTATCATTATTATTACTCAACTTGTGCTAGTTGGTGGTGATGAACCTTAATGGGAAACAGGCAGATGATGCCTGGGATCCAAGCGCCTTCCTAAGTATTTCCTAGTGCAGCTCAACATTGAATGATCAGATCATACCACATTCTGTCCGGGTTATTTCTTCCCTACTGAAATTCTTATGATATTGTATTAAGGAGATTTAACTTGGGCTTCAAAATTTTAGGCAAATCCAAATTCATACTGTTAAAGGATTAATTGAGGCATATTAAACATTTTAAGAGTATTTTTTTGAGCAAAAATCTATTTGAACTTTGCAGTAGCAAACCAGAAGTGGTTAGGAGCCAAGGTGGGTGGCAGAGTGGGGTGAAATGTACAGAAGTTGCAGAAGCACAAAAAGGAAATAATTTGATTGACTGTAGCTTAAAGCCTAGTTGACTGTGATTGGCTATCATTAGGTTTCAACTTTTTAACCTTGACGTATGTACAGATGTAGGTTTGGGTTTGCTTAATTAGGTTTCTGTAGCATTAGAGCCACCTCAGTTTAATAAGCCCCTTGTTTAATCAATTTAGCAATACCCATTCATTCCACAACTTGATCGACCTTCAACAAATCATATAAAAAGGAAAATGAATAGTACCTACCCTCAGGTTACTTATGACCAAGAGCCTACAAGACAATGAGAATATTTCTAAGAAAAACTAAGTAAATGCAAATATAAGTAAGTTAAACACTGTGAGATTAAATCTGGAAAGATCCCAAATAAGAGAAAAAGTATACTGAGTCTAAGGCAACTTCAGAAGTCTTCCTAAGGGAAGCTTAACTTTAAGCCTTTGGGGCATTGCCACGGAAAACCATGACTTTACATTAGAATAAAGATCCAGAGTCAGCTGACTTCCACATCAAGTTTGCCCTCCCACTGCCTAGTCCCTTCCCTTCCATAGTTGGATCAGAGTGTCTGCCTGTGGGGAAGGATGCAGATGGATGCCTGTGTAGCTGATCTTTTCCTTCCATGTTAGACTTTGATGATAAATCACTACTTTGGGAGAAATGATGCCCAACATCTAGGAGGAAAAGCTTGGCCATAGGCTATTTCAGATCTGGCAGGCTGCATGCACTTAATAAATATCAAAGAAAAATAAGTGATGAAGCCCAGGAGAAAGGTTTCCTTCTTGTTTCCCTGTCCTTTTGGAGAAACACAGTCTCGTTTTGACCTTGTCATTTTTCCAGTATCTACTGGTGTACATTTCCCTCTCATGTTCCAGGGTAATTCACAACTAAATGGAATTTTAGAACTCTTGATAGATTTTCGAAGGCTATTGATACTTAATTGCCACTGACTATTTTCACTTGATAACCCAGTATCATAAGAAAATGAATCTCCTTTCAAAATTAAAATCATGATAAGTTCTTAAAGGAAATCAACACACTGGGAAGTAACAGAGTATTGAGAAATTAACAGTAAGATATACTGTTAGATAACAGTAAGATAACAAAGATACCAGCTTTGTATACTAGAGATGAAGGTTCCTGATCTTCATTGAAGTACAAATTGTAGGGCTTTCTTAAAACCCCCGTCTTAACTAATTTTCTTAGTTCTAGTCAGAAATTGAACCACTCTACTCTGTCTATACTGAAATGCAAGCCATCTTCCAGACCGTTTGTTGTTCAATCACCCAGTCGTGTCTGACTCTTTACAACCCCATGGACTGCAGCACACCAGCCTTCCCTGTCCCTCACCATCTCCCAAAGTTTGCCCAAGTTCATGTCCATTGCTTCAGTGATGCCATCCAGACATCCCAGACATCCCATCCTCTGATGCCCTCTTCTTCTTCTGCCCTCAATCTTTCCCAGCATCAGGGATTTTTCTAATGAGTTGGCTGTTCACATCAGATGACCAAAATACTGGAGCTTCAGATTCAGCATCCTTAAGCCTTAAGTAAACCCCAATTGCTCTCTTTTATAGGTGTGAGAATCAGCTCCCTATGCTACCTTCCCAGACTCTAAGCTTTGCCATATAGAAATAGATAGCTATTCTGGGCCCTGTGGAATCTACTGTTCAGAATATCTCAGATCCAGTGATCTGAAGCCTAAGTAACTTCTCTATCTTGCCTTTAATAGTTCTGACTGTGATACATAGGATCCTGTGTGTGTTAAGTCTCTTCAGTCATGTCTGACTCTTTGCGACCCTATGGACCACAGCCTGCAAGACTTCTCTGTCCATGGGACTCTCCAGTCATGAAAACTGGAGTAGGTTACCATGCCCTCCTCCAGAGGATCTTCCCAACCCAGGGATTGAACCCATGTCTCTTACCTCTCCTGCATTAGCAGGGTTGTTTTTTGTTATTTATTTATTTATTTATTTATTTATTTTTTTACCACTAACACCACCTGGGAAGCCCACATAGGATATTACACTAGCTCAAAGGCCCATCTAAAGTCATTCCTACAGAATACATCCATGGCTCCAGAGCTGGGGATCTGTGAACCTCCTCCTGGCAAAGGTCCCTCTGATCAATTGGTTGACACTGAAGCATATTTGCTAGTTGATAGATAAGGCCAAAGAGGTTGGATTTACCATTAGGTTAAGCTTGGCTCCTTCACCTTACATTTAAAATTAATATCTCCAGCTAATTTCTCTAGATAAGCATTACTATATAGGATGCCGTTCTATATTATTTGAACTCCTTTCCACAGCCAAAAGCAAGTTTTCCTCCTGTTTAGAAGCTCGAGTCCCCTTTAGGCCTCTCACTGAATTCCAATTTCTGCTTGTCAGTTTCCTCACAAAACTAACAAGACTGGCATGCCCTCAGCCCAGTGAACAATCCCATTCTTCCCCCAGGTATTCTTTGGTAATATATTATTCAAGAGTTCCCTCCTCCCTCTTCTTTTGCAACCCATTCCTTCATACACAGCATAGAAGGTGACCACCCAGAATATCATCATGATAATAGAACATTGTGCTCATAAATTACCACTAGTAGAGAGAGGACAGACTCATTCTCTTGGCAATATGTGAAACCTTTTCTTATTCTGTAGGATTTTTTTTAATATTCATATTGTTTATCCTCAACTTGAACTCTTTGAAATTAGAAATGTTTTATTAATTCTTTCAACTTTAGATGGACATGTCTAATGTTCCAGACATTATACTCTCTGCTGGTATACAGAGTAAAACCTATACATGAAGAGTTCTCTATCCAATAGTTTAAATAAGATATGAATAAATATCAAAACATAGAATGTCACTGTCATGGTAGAGGAAGTATAAGGTCTGATAGTGGCCTGCATGAGAGAATGATTGATTCTGGCTGTATTTTTTAGAGAGCCTAATGTAATGCCTTATGCTTATTAGGCTTACAGTAAATAGTTATTGGTGATGATAATATGGCATAAGTAGAAATTCACAGAAGAGAGGAGGTGGAAAATCATCTTTCTTAGAACTGAGATAGATGCCAAGCATTGTGATGATAAGAATGCTTCTTGGTAATGGGTGGCTTTTATTATTAATACTAGCAATCCCTTATTACAGTTATAAATTGTTGTCATTTATTGAGTGTACATTATATATCAGGTACCATGCTATATTAATATATTTTTCTCATGGCTCACTATTCAGTCATAACACAGTCCCTGGTGATTGGGTATTTTTCCTACTTTATGGATAAGAAAACAGAGGCTCAGTCAGACAGTGAATTCCTGAGCCAGAATTATAATACTCTCTGTCTTCCACACTTCTCCACTTAACTACTCTATATTATTATCAATATGAAGATTGGAGCCAAATATGTCAATACATTTCCAAAACAACTAATTAAAAACAGTTGTACCAATGCCCTAGGATTCTTTAGACAATTGGACTAGTCATAATGTGTTATTCCGTTATTAGTAAAATTGAAATAGAATCTCTTAGAGGGAAGATATATATAGTTTTAGGATCATTTCCCAGCAATGTGGACTATTGAATACATGAGTGAATTTGCATCCAGTATTCAAACCTCTCCTGGCCTTACAAATTATATAATAGTAAAGTGACAAACTATAAAACCAGCCTTTAAATTTAAAACAGTACTTTAGTTCTTCATGAAGAGTTTATAAAACATTTCTTGGAAGAATTTTCACAGGCATTTTCTCCGTCAAGATTTACACTTCATTTTAAATAAAGATTTCTTCCTATTGGATATTATCCTAGTCATTTACATTTACGTTTCATTCATTTATTGCTTTTTTGTAAATCTGTGATCAAGGCTGTTATAATAAAACTTGTAACTACTTATAAGTATTCACTGGGAACATATTCTCAAAGGATTAGGCTATAAACAAGGATTAGTGTCACTAAACACAATATGCTGGAATTGATCGTTTAAAATGAGTTACAAATGTTTTAGAGACTTAAAATAAAGCATTTATTTAATAAAGAATTAAGCAAGTCCTGTATCCTGTTGTTGTTTAGTTACACTGTTTGTGAAGATCCCTTCCTTTTCTATAACCACCTCATTTTTTTTCCAAATTGCACATTAATATTAGATTGCTTTGGTATGTATTGCCTTAATCAGAAAAGCATATGAACTAAAGCCAGCTGTGGGACTGCAGAGCATCTCAAAGATGCTATAAAGGGGACATAAACAAGACATTAGACCTCTCATTCTCTTTCTCTCTCTATTTTTTATTGCCTAGCTCAGTGGTCTGTTTTATAGCCATGATGCTCTGCCTAGCAGTCAATACTCCACCTGCAAGCTAGTCTGAATCTCAGGGAGGTAGAAAATCTTTGACCATGAGGTTGTACACAATAGAGTCTGTCTGTTTCTTTGTTATTTCCTCCTGTCAGTCTCTCTGATATTCATTTTCCATCTTATTTTGTCTAGCCCTTCTCTGCAATCATTCCTAAGGAAGTATATTTGTGTCAGGGATAAAAAAAAAAAATGTATATGGGTCAGGGAGAGAAAGTGAGTACATTGACGCCTCAGAGATTTGCCCTGGTTCCCTCACTGTGTGAAATAAAGGGTCAGTTTTGAAGTCATCCTGACAATCTGGTGCCTGTCCATCTCCCTTCTCACCTTCCACTAAACTGTGCCTTTCTCTCTCTTCTCCATAGTCCTTTTTCTTATTTTCATTTCTCTCCTCTCTTCAAAGACATTACAGTATGGACATTTCTTCTTTTAACGAACACTTTTTAAATGTCTGTTGTATGAGAGACACTCTGCTGGAATTACATCAATGAATAAGGCAGAGTAATCTTTGGGCCATATGGGAAAAACATATTTTTATAAAGTTTCATGAGAGGGAAGTCCTGGAAGCAATATGTGTGTGAAGTCAGGGAGGCTTAGCGGAACATTGTAGTCTAACTGGGTCAGAATAGGTTTTCCTCCTAAAGTTACATGATCTGATCCTGAATTCCCTTCAGAAACTTCAAGTTCACAATCACTTTTCAGAATAAACAGCTTTATTTTGTTGACAAAATTAGGAACCAACCATCTGCTTTTATTGTTATATCTTTCTCCCTCTTTCTGTCCCAATATTATAAATAGCCCTAAATCCTTATATTCAATTACCAGCATCTACCTAGCAGATTCTCATGGGATTACTAGGTGAATATATATGAAAATCATCCCAAAAGAAGAAAAGCCAGTTATTAGGACAAGCTTCTGTTGTTTGGGTAGCAGCCTATTGACAGGTGAATATTTACATGGCCAATCTAGCTTCAGTTCAGTTCAGTTGCTCAGTCGTGTCCGACTCTTTGTGACCCCATGAATTGCAGCATGCCAGGCCTCCCTGTCCATCACTAACTCCCGGAGTTCACTCAGACTCACGTCCATCGAGTCCGTGATGCCATCCAGCCATCTCATCCTCGGTCGTCCCCTTCTCCTCCTGTCCCCAATCCCTCCCAGCCTCAGAGTCTTTTCCAATGAAACAATTCTTCGCATGAGGTGGCCAAAGTACTGGAGTTTCAGCTTTGGCATCATTCCTTCCAAAGAAATCCCAGGGCTGATCTTCAGAATGGACTGGTTGGATCTCCTTGCAGTCCAAGGGACTCTCAAGAGTCTTCTCCAACACCACAGTTCAAAAGCGTCAATTCTTTGGTGCTCAGCCTTCTTCACAGTCCAACTCTCACATCCAAACATGACCACAGGAAAAACCATAGCCTTGACTAGACGGACCTTAGTCAGCAAAGTAATGTCTCTGCTTTTGAATATGCTATCTAGGTTGGTCATAACTTTTCTTGCAAGGAGTAACTGTCTTTTAATTTCATGGCTGCAGTCACCATCTGCAGTGATTTTAGAGCCCCCAAAGATAAAGTCTGACACTGTTTCCACTGTTTCCCCATCTATTTCCCATGACGTGATGGGACTGGATGCCATGATCTTCGTTTTCTGAATGTTGAGCTTTAAGCCAACTTTTTCACTCTCCTCTTTCACTTTCATCAAGAGGCTTTTTAGTTCCTCTTCACTTTCTGCCATAAGGGTGGTGTCATCTGCATATCTGAGGTTATTGATATTTCTCCCTGCAATCTTGATTCCAGCTTGTGTTTCTTCCAGCCCAGCGTTTCTCATGATGTATTCTGCGTAGAAGTTAAATAAGCAGGGTGACAATATACAGCCTTGACGTACTCCTTTACCTATTTGATTACTATATACTGAATACCTATATTGTGTGCTTATCATTTCCTATGTGCCTATGTGTAGGCACAGGCCTGTGGTCTAGCCTGTTTTAATTGACTCTTGAAACCAAGATTCCATGGTTCTTGGCAACTGTCTAGTCACAGAGTTAAATGATAATGTCACTGAACTTGAACAATTAAAAAGAAAAATCCTGATTACTGCTGACTCTTCCTTTTTGTCTATGCCTTACAGAGCTGCAGTCTTCTTCTTTCCCACTGTCCGTCACCTTTGTTGGGATAACACAAATGTTCAGACTCAACTGCTTTACTCATTCCTCATAGATCAGCCTTTCTAAAATGTGTATGACTTCTTTTGAATATTTTTCAAACCATTTCTTCACTTACACATCTCGTAAATGTGTAAAGAGAGTCAAATATATGAGCAAATGGCAAAATGCAAACTGGCCTGGTGAGGCCAGGGGGATTGGGGGAGTGGATATTGAGATAGCAATTAAATGTCTGCCCTTAACTCAGTCTTTTGTCTTTTGATAGATTAAGAAACTGTCTTGTGTTTCACATGATGGTTCTTTGGAGATGAACTAGCCCCAAGTTTTCATTTTAAGGATGTGAAAGCCAGAGAGGTTGTATAATTTGTTGAAAGTTACATAGACAATCAGTCATCAACCATGTAGAATTATTTCTATATCTACTATTGTTCTTTATGAATATTTCCTTTGCAAAGGGCTGCATTGTTTTTATTAATTGAATTAATTGAATTTTTGTGAGCTAAATCTCTTAACTCATCCTTTCTGGAACAATGAAGAACAGAAAACTTCCTGTTCCCTGAAATCAAGTTGTTCTGGAAGCTGTAGCATCAAAACTCAGTAAACCCATACTTCACCAGTGTTTGTGTAAATCTACCAACAGAGCCTGAGTAGCTTAAGTATGTTATAAAGTATTATAAAGTTGAAAGGATCTTTGTTGAGAGATTTTCTATAATTTCCCTTTTTTTTTTTTCAATCCTGCTTCAGATTTTGGTGGAGCAAGTCTTAGAATTGCTGCCAGCAGAGCATGGAGGAGACAAATAATTTTGCCTTCATTCTAGATCATTAAAGTCTCAAATTTGCATCAGAACTGATTCCCTCTCTTTCAGATATAAACAGTAGGAAATATTTTTATACTCTTTATATATCTTCAAATGGAATTTGTTAATGTGTTTTCTTCAGCTATTAATGAGCCATTGGGTTAGCCAAAAAGTTCATTTGAGTTTTTTCTTTAAGATGGTCTGGCAAAACCTAAACAAATATTTTGGCCAACCAAATAATAAAAATGATGATCTTCTTCACCATTTACTTTATATCTACCCCCTCAGCAATACAGAGGAGTTATATATGTATCCAAATATTTAATTAATATTAACTTGCAGAAGAGTTTTTTCCTAATACAACACCATCTCTAAAAATTTGATCTTTTTTTTTTTTTTTGCTTTTTGCATATTATCTTGTTAAACTTAGATAATGTCTGGGATTATTGTACTTAGATTATCTTTTAAGGTAAACTTTTCTTTGATTGTTTGGTTTGAAGGTAAAGCCTTGCTACGGCCTGCATCCTCTGGTCTGTGCATAACAGAAGCACCTCTGAATCAGTCGGGGTGCTACCTGGAGGAAGTTTTGTTCTCTGGAACTAAGACTATATAATTCTACTTCAAAAGACAGTTGGTTAGTTTGTTTATTATTATATATAAAGGGGTTATATTCATTGTTTTTTAATTTAGAGCCTGCAATGGTTTCCTTTTAAAAAACTATTTAAATTTTTTTCGTTGTACTCCTAGATCAACCATCCCTCTTGTGTCCTTTGTAGTCTTTCTGTTTTATTTTTTTATTCTGACCTTTTACTGTGATGAAGACTTTCATTGTGTCACATTGTTAGTTCTTATCTTGGCACTTTCTTATACTTGAACTCTAGCTTTCAGCATCCATTGTTTATTGCTATAGTTGTCCAATTAACCAAATTTTCAGTAAATAAACCTACTTTCACATTCAATGAGATTTTAAAAGATACAGCTGTTTCTTAACATTTTTTCTTGTAGTTTAGAACCAGTTGAAATGGTGTCTAACCTAAAAGGGTAGCATATAATTTAGTGATTAAGAGCTTTGGTATTAGACCAGCATTCAAATTCCAACTCAGAGACATACTAGCTTTATAATCTTTGGCAAGTTACCCTTTAAACTCTCAAAGAGTCAGGTTATTCATCTATAAACTGGTAGTAATAATAGCTAGTTATTAAAATCAAATTTAATTCAAAGATACAATAAAATAATATTGGAAAGGATTTGGTTGGTATTTGGCACAAAATAAGAGTTGGATAATGATTTTAGTTGTTTTTATTATTGACTAATGTTAGTCTAGTAGGAATAATTGTCATTAGCTATGTCAATTGTTCACGAACTAGCATGCAATTTCCCTTTAATGGCAGTGATGTTAAACTGATGTGTATTAAAATATGTTCAGAGTGGATCCAATATATCTTGAGTGTGAGCATATATATGGAAACTGTATCTATAGTTACTTACACTGAAGTATAAACAAGTTTTTGTACCCACAAAATTGCACTTATTTTTAGGGCACTGGTGTCAACAGCCACCTCTTCAAAGAAATTATTTCTTTTGATCCATTTAGTAGCTTGATCCCAGCTGCATAAAAATAGACTTGCAGTATTTCATTTTTCTACAGACTGCTGATGGCTGCATTCCATAACTCAAAAATCTGTCAAAAGGAAGCTTCTGAAACTCAAAAGCTTTTACAGAAACTTGTTGCATTCACTAACATTCAAGCTGGAATTATTTGCAATTCACAAAATATAGACTTTAAAAATATTGTCTCAAAATATTGAATGTGATACTTGACTCTACATCAGATACTGACTTAAAATTCTCATAACATTATGGTTACCGTTCAATCAATAATTACATAGTTTTATGACAATGTGGCCACCTGATGCAAAGAACCAACTCATTGTAAAAGACCCTGATGCTGGGAAAGACTGAGGGCAGGAGAAGAGGGGAACAGAGGATGAGATAGTTGGATGGCATTATTGACTCAATGGACATGAGTTGAGCAAACTCTGGAAGATAGTAAAGAACAGGGAATCCTGGCATGCTGCAGTCCATGGGGTTGCAAAGAGTCAGACACAACTGTATTGACTGAACAACAACATGATGCTTTTTAATATTTTCTCTTTGGGCAAATGGGATCAATCACTCCAATAAGGAGAATATGCACAGGAATACTATGTGTATGTGGGTGCTACAGTTGATAATAGCAGCCCCAGCAAAACTGCTAGTTACAATAGTGAATGCTTTGACCACTTGGAGGAAACTTTCCAGCTGGCACACTCATGTCTATGGATTTATTTATAAGGTTGAAAGTTCTGTGTCAGATTGTGGTATTGATTACTATTAAACTTTAGTCAAAGAACATACCAGTCACAAAGAAAACAGGCAGATAATGAGCATCCAAATGTACCAGTACCCAGTTCTGGCAGTTATCTAATACATTGACATGGTTTTACCTGTAAGTTAAACTCCCTCAATTTCTACCCTCTGACTTGATTGTTTTCAAGCAAATCCAGGACTGCCTCATTCACCCGAAGATACAAAATACTCACCAGGGACAGTCTAATCATGGACTAACCAGGTCACAAGTGGGGCATCATTTTTAGAATTTGATTGTATGTTTGTTAAAGAATATTGACAAACTGAAATACATTCTTTCCAGCTCTAAATGTGCATGAGTCTAGAATGGCAACTTTGGGGCTGTTTTGATCAGAGAAGTATGGATTCCTGGGAATATAACCATCATCTTCAAATATTTCTGAGTAAGCAAAATGGCTTTATTTTTTGTGGCTTTAAAGGCTATACTTGGCCCTTTGTGAGAAAATATAGAATAGGAAATATACAGAGAAATTAATCCCTTTATAATTATTAGAGCTTTGAACCCTGGTAGCATGAATGGTCATAAGCTATTAGTTATCTGAATGTACTAGACAGAGGTTGTTGCATGCTCTCTACCAGAAATATTACCTAAGGATAATATTAACTGGAAGTTTGGGTTTCATGACCTTCAACTCTATTTTTCTTTAGTTATAAAAATATTTTATAAATTACAGGTCTAGCAATAACTCTCCCAACTACATTGAGGAACATTTTGAGAGTCTGATAAAATTATGGATCCTGCCTCCACAAAAATGCACAGATGCACACAAGCAATTTGCATACAAGTTTGAAGATTCTTGGTCCCCTTGAAGCTTTTTCATACATCCCAGGAAAAGAATCTGATCTGTAATTAAATTAACTTTGCAATTCTGAGTGAATTGCTTAACCCATCTATGCCACAGAATCTTCGTAATTAAGGTGTAGTGAATAGAGATCTTTAACGTAGATAGATCTTTACATTCTTACAGACTCACACACACACACACACACACACACATATTTGATGTTCTGTTAGAAAGCAATTCTTGAGTATAAGACTCATCCTCAGTAGGAAAAAATGGAAATGGAAAGCAGAGGTCTTCCCACCACTTGAAAAATTGAATCCTAGAGATTAGAAGCAATGAAGCCTCATGTCCCTGTTGGTTTGGACATAAACTTGTTCTAAAGTCTTGATTTCCAATTTTATCTTTTGTCTATTTGTGATAATGAAACAAGGGCACAGAAGGTATGTGTGGGAGTTAGACCCAAGTGAAAGATGAGGAGTGTCTTCTGCAATAAAAGACAATTGGAAATCATGGGTGACTGGGTAAGTCCATCTTATAGCTTATTAACACTGCCCATAATTGGCACGGATCATTGCTGAGTTTATCCTTATGAAGTAATTATACATACATACATATGCAAACCTATATGTACATATAGAAATGGAAATTATTTCCATTAAATCAATTTTATTTAGGAGGAGAAATAGAGACCAGCAATTCCTTACTACTACAGTAAAGGTTTGTTCTATGCTAGCCCTTCATAGTATGGTCTATCTTCAATCCAAAAAAAGACTGTCTTTTTAAAAAAATTTTTATTGAAGTATAGTTAAATTACAATATTGTGTTAATTACTGCTTTAAAAGTGACTCAATTATACATGTATATACATTATTTTTCATATTATTTCCATTATGTTTTATCACAGGAGGACTGTCTTTAGTAATCTCAAAAAAAAAAAATAGGGGATAATTCTCAGTGTTAGTAAGTTAAGTGTTGAACAAAGGAATTAATTAGAAAAAATTTAAGCAGAAAATTAATTAGCACTTTTGAATTCCAGTTCATCCAAGTAAAGGAGTTTTTGGAATAACCCTCCTTCTTTCCCTCCCAACTCTTTTCCCATGTTCCTCTTCCTTCACTGTTGTCTTTTTCCTTTTTATCATAAACAATTATTTATGGTACATTCTAGGAAGTGCCTAGTTTTATAGAAAAAAAAATTTAAAGAAGATACAAAGGACCATCTGGGCAAGACATCAACCCTCAAGGCATTTACTACCTAATGGCTGACAGAGGACACACTGAGGAAATCATTGTTTCTCTGTTTCTCATAAACACATATGGATGGGCATGCCAAGAAGCAATATCTTAACAGCAGTGCCAGACATTTATAAGCACCTGCTCAATGCAAGGTTTTGGGCTGGCAAATATTTGTGTAACTAGTGTCTAGTCATTTGTTACAAATGCAGATTCCTGAGCAAAACCTCAGAAAGTCAGTAAGTCCAGGGTGAAGTACAACTTTAAATCATGATTTCACAGGAAAGTTCTGTGAGTAGTTGGCTCACTGTATTTTGAATGGAGACCTGTTTTATGAAATGGAGAAGCAGAAAAACATAAGACATAGACCCTATAGTGATGAAGCTAGAGTCTAGCTGGAGAGATAGTCTGTGCACACAGGGAAGAAGAGCTACACGGTGGCTCAGGTCATGATAAATCATGGCTGAAATAGTGGAAGAAGTAGAAACTGAGGAGAGTCTTCAATAAATAGAATAAATACCTTTTATCAAGAGTGTTTATCTTTGCCTGTTAGCCATGGCCATCGTTCTTTTAATACCTTTCTTTAGCCTTTTATCTGCATTCTCTAATTTGTTTACTTCTTACATCAGAGCTCACCGAAATGAGTAGGAAGATATACTGCCCACACTTCTAGTAGCAACCTGTGGGAGTTGTGGGTCAGTGGTTATTTCAGTATCACCTCCAATAGAAATGCCAGTCTGCCTAAGATATGTGAGTGTTTGAAGCCATAGGAAATGTTGTAGAGGGGAGTTATAATCAGAAATCACAAAGAACATCAAAAACTGGCTGCTTTTTTCAGATTAAGCGTACATAAGGTAGCTGTGTATCAGTTCTACCAGAATATGGAAGACAAGTAACATCATGCTATTAAATTTATCTTTAAATTTGGGATTGTAGAATTTGTTTAACGTCCTGTAACATCTACCCAGGTGATCTGGTATGAAAAGATAAGAATTTGAGTTTAATTGAGCACTGATAAAACTCTTAATGCTTATGATCAAATAGACTGTGCATTGTTATTACACTTAGTCAGAAGTTGATAGTTTGCGTGGTACAGTCTAATTGCAACAGAGTCCAGGAAATTTCATAGAAGATATATAATATAGTAAGGTAATATGGGTTTGTTTGGTTTATTTCACAAGTGCCCTTTTACTTATGTTTGCAGTTATCATGATTACTTCACCATCCAACTTTTTCTCAGATCATTTTGACCTTGCCATTCTACATTCTCCAGTGAGGTCTCCTCTCTTCTCCTATTTTAGACTATTTATTTTTAGGCTTCCAAACTGGTGGCTATGCATTCTCAGCTTCTTAGCGTTAGAATTATTTTTTCTTGTATGTATTATGGTACTTCCCTCCTGCACCCCTTCCTAAAGAACATGGAGTACATTTCCTGGAACTAAGGACATATGATTGAAGATATATAAAATAATAATTATGTCTACTTTCCTCTGGATCATTACCTAGCTCCCCAAGAATGTACTTGGAGATGAATTACTTGCTTAATGAGGGTGCAGCAGTATATACATCAGAGGGTAGCCTTTGTGCTTCTTCTTGACAACTCTTGAATAAGATCCTACTTTCAGTTTCCTTGGTTGACAATTAGACCTAAAGCTCACTTTATTATTTCTCTCAAGTTCCATTATTTCTTTAAGGACCTGTTCACAGGTAAGATCTCAGGACAGGGGAACACATCAGAAATTACCTTGTGGAAATGCAGATTAATCCCAAATTCCCACTTTCTGAAATCTTCATTTATCTTAGTGCTATAAGCTGCTTTTTTATTAATCTGTTTTCATCTATTGGCTCTTTCTCTAGCTGCAAAGTCAGTGAAGCATACCTATCAGATGGTAAAGAATCTGCTTGCAATGCAGGAAATCCAGGCTCAATCCCTGGATCAGGAAGACCCCTGGAGAAGGGAATGGCTACCCACTCCATTATTCCTGCCTGGAAAATCCCATGGACAGAGGTACCTGGCTACAGCCCATGGGGTTGCAAAGAGTCGGACATGACTGAGTGACTAACACTCTCACTTCATTTTCATGGCTCTTCTGAGCATCTGGTCATTCCTTTTGTCAATGTATTTTTAAAATAAGGGACTCAGCATGTCAAACCATATCCCATATGTGTTTTATGTAAAGTGTGGAAAAAAAGAACTACATCCTTCAATTAAATTCATGCCGTTTTTTATAACAGTTGCATCAAACTGTTGTCTATGATTACTTTTTTGTTCAGTGAAAATCTCATGGTACTTTTTTAAACTAAGAACTACAGAATCAGGTTACCCTCATCCTGTGCTTGCGCTACTGATTTTTCTCAAAGCCCCATGCAAGATTTTACATTTATGCATGCTAATTTTCCCTACTCTGAAGCATATGGTAGTCTGTTGAAGAGGATGCCCTGCCAGTTGAAATGTATTTTATGAGCTCTACAATAATTAAAACAATCTTCACTCCTCTATGGACCATGTAGACTCTTCCTAGATAAATTTAATTTTTATTTGCGTAAATAATATGTACACAGAAGAAGAACAAAACCCAGCTGTAAATTCTTATCTAGGACTTCGAGGACTGTAGAAAACAACGACAAAGACATTCTTTAGTAGGTGATATAACTATTGATCTTATGCCACAGTGGTTTTCTGGCCTTCCAAGTTAACAACCTGTTGCTCCTATGCATTTAATCATGATGTGGTGCCCAAGAGTTAGGGCAATTGAAACTCTCTAGTCAGACAGGTAATTGCATGTGTACATCAAAGTTAATAGTGGCCTTCTAGAATGATAGAATATTAAATGCAAGGGAATTGTTTGGATCAATATTTGTTTCTTGAAAACTTTATAAACAGCATTTGCCAAATAGGTGGTAAGCACCTGGTCAATAAGCATGTCTGAACTGCTTTGAAACCCTTTGAGTATGAAACTATATTAACTGAAGTAAGACTCATTCAGTTCCAATTCAATCCTATCTACAGGGCAGTTTCTATAAGTCAAGGTACATATTAGCCTTTTATGGACTTCAAGAGAGGACTGGGATGAGCCCAGTTTAAGATAAGGAGGCAATAAGCTCAAAGACTCCTTTCCTCAACTAGAACCAAACCCCCAAATGTTTCTTTCTGGATGAGATCAGGGCCTGGTACACATCCTGCTATAGAGCAGGTACTCAGTAAATATTTGTTCAATCAATAAATTATTTGATACTTTAAGGAATAAATGGAAAAATAAATGTATATCAGCTGCACCTACTCACATTTAGGTATACTGATTGGAAAGATGAGTTTATTACTAATAAGCCCACTTCAGAGACTTCCTGATTGAGAATATACCTTTGGCAGGTTCTAGTTCCTTATTTCTAGAAAATAGAATGTTCTCTTCCTTTTCCCTGGCATGCTTGGGAAGGACAAAGAGAGAACATTTCCCGTCAGGCCCAAAACATTCTTTACTCAAAGTCATTTTCTTCTTGTTCAAGGGCCTTAGATAGCCTTATTCCTCAATTATTATCTCTAATAGGCCCCTTTATTAAAGCAACTACCTTTCTAAAATGCATGTGGTTCTGGAGTAATCCAAAGCATATCCTGACCCATTCAAATCACAGTTCTGGACAGTATGTTATTGACTTTCCTTAAGAATAAGTGTCACCCTGAGTCCAACATGGCTAACCAACTCACCTAAATAGTCATCCTTACTAGAAATTAGTTATATATTATATTAGGTACATATTTACTTCCCCAAATTGATAACCTGACTTACACTGATTTAAACAGAAGATCATTTAGTTTTCATATTTAATAAGAAGCTCAGACGTAGGTGAGGTAAGGCTAGTGTAACTCCAGTAGAATAATGTCAAGTATTTAGACTCCTTCTTCTCCATCCTTAAAATATGATTTTGACCTCATGGTCTCAGAATGGGTATCTTTCATAGCAGTGATTCTGCATTTTGGACAAAAGGAACAAGATTTTGTGGCACAAAGAAGAAAAGGACATGCTGTCCAAGTCTGTCTTTGTAGAAAACCTTCCCCAAGAACGTCCATTTATATTCCCGCAAGATTAACGGGGTCACAAGGACACTCTGACTATCAGGAAGTTTGGGAAAGCAAGTTTCTTAATGGGACATATTGCCATTCTATGTACTTTATTCCTCCCTACTCCCCAAAAACAGGTCATTCAATTTTCTGGGAAGATGGCAGAATAGATAATGAGTACAAATTAGAAGTTTCTGCTATAACTGCCTTTCTAAGCTTGATCTATGATCCAAGGACTGGGCTGCCCCTAAAAACTATAGGGACTAAAGTCACTGAATTTTAAAGTGAATCTTGGTATTCCTATATAGATACTACCCAGTAAGTCATAAGAAACTATTGGGTTCTTTAGAACCAGATCTGAGTCTTATTACAGTATTTTTGTGCTATTTTTTTTAATCTGGAAAATTGTAGCCTATTTTCCATTCCTTGATAGTAATCCAGCTCTTGATTTTTTCTTTAATTCCCAGTTGTGGGAACCCAGTGGATTCAAATTTCATTTGCCCAACTAACCTGTTTTTAATCTATTACTGGATTGAGGGATTTTTACTGGGTAAAAATAATATCATTTATTGCTCCAGATTCTGCTTATTTCAGCCACACTGGACAACTTCAAACTGCTTCTAAGACTGTATGATTGTAACAGTCAAATTTTCTCCTCTTGGATTGTAGATCTGTACTCTTCTAATTTGATTTTTGTATATAGTTCCCTATTCCCTTTAATTTTCACAAATAATTCCCAAGTTTATACAGTAGATTATTCCACCAAGTTAGAAAATATCACTCAAGTTATATATAAAACAATAAATATCTATGTTAATATATTTGTTCTCTTGCTTTTAATGTCTCTATAGGCTATTGAGTTCAAAACTGCCTTAGCATCACTATTTTGACAAAGTGGTAAAAAAAAGGATGATTAAAATAAAAGTTAGAGCTTTGTTTACTAATCATCCACCATACCTCAGATGTCTCTTAATAGTATGAAATTTAGGATTCTAGGCAAACTGGGTAACTGAGGAAAATGTAAAGATAAATAATAAGGTTTTGTCACAACCCTACTATTTAGCTACAGGAAATTTCTGTTTTTAATTACCTGATATAACAGTCTTTAGCATAGAAAAAGTACAGCTTCCTTAAACATGACTCATAAGCAATAAACCTTTAAAAAAATGGGCTGTTAAAACAACCTCATGATTTTACTTCCCATTTTATACATATAACTGTTGTTTGCCTCTATTAAGACTATGCCCTACTCCTCCTTGAATGTAAAAGCATTTTAAAGTGATTAAGATTTTCACATGATATTCAAGAGCACAGTTTTATGCTTCAAATTTTCTCAAATCTGAATGCAATACTGACTGATGGCAGTAGTTATTGTTGTGAATCCAAAAAGGAAAGCAAACATTTGCTGAAACTTACATAGTTTTCAATTTTGTAATGCTAGCAAATGTGAGCTGCTTCAAAATAAAAATCACCTATATTTTCCCTAAATAATAAAAGAAAAACGCCTCACGTATCAGTTCGAAGTCCTCCTTGTTAAGCTAATTATCTTTAGCTTGTGTTGTGGTTTAGTTTTTTATTATTATATTATTATTTTACATGCTGTGTGAAGGTTTGCTCAAGGCTGTAAATATAAATGCTGCTACTGCTACTGCTAAGTCGCTTCAGTCGTGTCCAACTCTGTGTGACCCCATAGATGGCAGCCCACCAGGCTCCCCCGTCCCTGGGATTCTCCAGGCAAGAACACTGGAGTGAGTTGCCATTTCCTTCTCCAATGCATGAAAGTGAAAACTGAAAGTGAAGTCGTTCAGTCGTGTCCAATTCTTCACAACCCCATGGACTGCAGCCTACCAGGCTCCTCTGTCCATGGGGTTTTCCTGGCAAGAGTACTGGAGTGGGGTGCCATTGCCTTCTCCACTGAATATAAATAAGGGCTTTTTAAAATCGGTTTTATTGATTGGCTGAGATGGTTTGTGTTTGGGGATCTCTTGCAGTTTCTCTAGAGACTATGTAAATTGAAAAAAAAAATCAGTATCACTTGAAAAAATAACCCAAACTGTGATTTAACAGTACAAAAGAGGGTACTGTCTAATCCCTCAAGTAGGAAATTGCCTTTCTTAATGACCTGTTGCTTTCATACTGTTTCTGGCTCCTACTGCTGAAGGAAAAAAGACCCACCTTTACTTTTTTACTGTCTGTTTACTAGCCTCTGAAAGACCTGGCAGTAAATAATCATTGAAATGAGTAAATTTTAATAATAGTAGTAAAATACATGACTGATAAGATCTACAAGTCTCATTTGGACAACCGTGATTACTGTTCCAAGATAGGAGCTAATATTATATGGCAACCTGAAATGAGAAATTAAGAATTTGGCTTAGTGCAGCAATGAGCATGTGACTCCTCTGTGGCTTGTCTACATGGTACTATAAATGTTAGATGGAATAAGATAGCACATGATCCCAAACTGATGAATTTCTGAAGTAGGCAGGTATTTCTGCATTATACTTTGATTTTTTTCCTTGCCAATAAGAAAGGAAACAGATTATGTTTGCAGCTGATCTTCCATTGACCATTGAAGTGTTCAATCAGAATTTAATCTTCTGTTTGCTATGCTAGGAAGTAGCATTATTTTAAAGCAGACCACTGTGACTTGGACTTACACTGTTCCATTCTCAATATCTGGCTCCTAAATTTCATTAATGAGTGGCATTTTACATTGCACAGAAAATTGTACACTATTACATAGCTCCATTCTTAAAAATTAGAACAGCAAATCTGGTTTTAATTATTTAAGGGTGATGGTAGATAAGACATTTCTTCTTTCCATTTGGATGTGAAACATTCGCTCAAGTCTAGAAATGTATCTTGTATCTCTTTGATTAGGTGTCTAAAACAATCTAAGGGTAAACTAGTTCATTTGAAAATAATATACAAGGCAGTCATCGTGTATGCATTTAAAAAATTACCAGATATGCTTTGTTTTAATACCTATCATGTGTTAAATATTGAAGATGACACCATATGCCTAATGAAAGCTTCATTAGGAAGACATTAGTAGATTAATTCCACTCGCTGGGTGGTTTATTTTATTTAGAATGCAATAAGGTAAGTTCATTAGTTTGCAGACATAGTGTTTTCTACTGTACCTCAACACAACTAGGAACAGTTCCACAGAGGTCCACAGATCTACTAACACCTGTCAAGATAAACACACAAGTCTCTGGGGGAATCATCTCAGCAACAGAACAGAGAAAAGCTGAGGAAAGTAATTCTTTCGTGAGAGAAAAAGAAGACAGTTGAAAAAAAAAACTGATTAATGATTTTTGGAAATGCCTCTCAGAGGTCATATATTTTTATACAAGTATCAAAAAATATCCTATATTTTAAGAATAAATATTTTGGAAAATATACTACACATTTGGAAATAAATATAAATATCCTAAGAGATTCAAATGGAATGATCATTCAATCTGAATTGAGCCACTGGAAGTTTTCCCAAAACCTATAGCTAAGTCTCTCATCAATCCCAGAACAGGTATATTGGATTATACGTTGCTATAGTGATATTATTTGAATGGTTATAGTTAAAATGCTGCCAGTATTTCCATTATAAAACCCTATTTTCAAGGATTTATAAGTTGGCTATAAATGTTTGCTTGGCAATTCAACTTGGCAGCTAGCAACTTTGCTTCATGATATTTTATTTTCCTTTTACATAGAAAAGGAAAGACAGACATCTGTATACAACATGAGTAGGAAAATGACAATGAGTTCCATTATTCCTCATAACCAATTTATCATTCAAACTGAAGTTTAACCTGAATTTCTTACATATTTTAGGCAATGAACAAGCTCATCAAAAGCCTACAAGGATAAATTGAATAGGGTTTGATCATTTCTTTTGGTTTTTGGTTTGTAAGGAGTTTTTTAAACTCCTACATACGGAGATACATTTAATCTATTATTTTGGTATTCCATTCATTCAGCACAATGATAGTATAAATATACTATTACATACCTCAGGTATTTTTTTTTTAGGTATTTGTGATAGTCTATACTTGAGAGAGTTTAGCAAATAACTGACAGAGTTTAGAAAAATTTCCAACAATTTTATAGAAGAATAAATGAGCTATTAAAGAGACATAGGAAGGAGAAAAGATAATTTTTTTATAGAGAGAATTGCATGAGCAGTGCAAAAGTGAAAACATATAGCGTGTTTAGGGAAGAGAAGTTCAAGTGTCTGGAGCCTAGGATGTTTGCGGGAGAAGTGGCAGAAGTTGAGATAAAAATAAGACCGAGGCAGGATGGAGGCAAATTTTGAAGGGCTTAATATGCCATGGTAAAGAACTTTGAATTACGTGGAACACCAATCTTTGTAGTGGGATAATCACACTAACTTAACTGTAGTGCTAACTTCAAAATATCACTCTTACAAAGTGTGTAATCTATTTGTCCTGAATTGGATGGTGATTAGATTATAGATCCCAGACAAACCTATTTAGAGATTCAGTTCAAATTGCATGATTAGATTCTTTTCAGTGAATTCAAATGGCAACATATGCTCCAGAACATATATCCATAAAGATAGATCAGACTGGTTTTACGCTCCAAGTACTCCAGCGTTCAGGAAATTGAACTCATGGTATGGGTATGATGTCTGGTTCTAGGTTTGAATATCTTTATTTACTAAGAAATTTGCAAATTACATCTCAGTTTTTATATCACCCTAATTTGCCTTATAGTTGTCCTTCAATGCTAGTTCTATTCTCAACAGTCCCGTGTTGCTTTCTTCTGGAGCAATGCATGTGGCACGCTGTGCCACTGCTGATGCAGGTGACAGCTCCCAGGTTGTCAGTTTTTGTCATCGATCTTTCCCGTAGTTGATGCTGGTCCGACTGAAAACTTAAAATGCCAGGACCTGAAAGGGACTACTTTTTTTCTTTTCTTTTTTTTTAAATGGTACCTGACTATTTGGATGATTAGGTTTTATATCACCTGCCTAAGGCCACATGGCTAATAAGTTAGTAAAGTCAGATTCAGAATGTAATGTCATGCAGTCAGTCCTGTAAAAACTCAGTCCTGCCTCTAGACACTGGCTAGGCTAACTGAGCAAGAGCTCAAATGCAAAAGATGAGAGAGAAAAGAAAATAGTTTTTTCTAAGTAGAATGAAAGGAATTTATAGTTACATGGTGTGAAATGAGAACATCTAGGTTTATAAGGTAGACATCTTGAAGTCTTTAAAGAATGCTTTAAAGAAGAGCTCTGGGAACAGCACTGCTGTCTATGTTTAGAGTACACAGCCAGAGAGGCGAAGTTATTGGTAAGGAGCTTAATTAGAAAGCCCTCCTGGTGTTGGTTAATAAAACCCATGTTAAAGACTTTGACATTCAGACAGAGCAGTGGTTCTGAAAATCTAGTTCCCCTGGGCCAGCAGTATGAGCATTACCTGGGAACTTGTTAAAAATGCAAATTATCAGGCCACTGTACAGATCAAGGGACTCAAAAGCAAAGCAATCTATGATTTAATAAGCCGTTCTAGTGATTCTCAGACACACTAAAGTTTGAGCACCACAGTTTTAGAGAAACAGAATCATGGAGGTGGCTGAACTTGACTGAGTGGGAAGAGTCTGAAATTGGGCAAAATTAAAAATCCTGTTACAGCTCATTATTGGTATGTCTTTAGTCACTATCTAAAATATGTACATGTGAGTAAGTGGCAGTAACTTATATTTAGTGCTTAATATATTTTAGAGGCTGTTCTATTTCATTACACAGTGTTATAATCATTTTACATACAAGGAAATGGGAGTAAGTGTCCATTAAACCCAGTGTCAGATGGATAATAATCACAGAGTCCGATTCAAACCCACAGTCCAGGCACTCAAGCCACATATTCTTCCTCTACACTACGAATGCAGTCCCATCAGACCACATGAACCTAGGGAAAATTGTCAGCAACACAACTTCATTTAAATAACTATACAAACAATGTAAGATGCTAGTGATTGAAAGTGTATGATTGGTTGGTGCCAAAGTAATGCCCACAGCACTTAAAGAGGCAGTTGATAATGAAATGTCTATGACCCAGCCTTGGTGCATAGGCAATGAATTTTATGTCAGATGTCAAAATTAAGTTTTAATTTAAAAGGGCAAGAGAAAAGATAGGGAGCATAAAATATTTCAGGCTTAAACGCCACTAACTGTAATTGAATAAATAGATTCATATTTCACAAATCAAACCACAGGCTTTAATCTATTTTGAGTAAACTGGACATCGTGCTGTCTCATGCTGGGTTCCTGCTACTCTCCCTCCTTTGGGTTATCAATGTGGAGCTTCTAGGTAGTAGGTACATGGACTGAATTCACCAGTCTACTTCTATGATGAGACTATGGAGGAGGGGGGATGAAGGTGCACTTCCAGATAAGTAAACACATCATAAGTATATCTGAATTTTTGGTATCATTATTACTTTTGTGGACCTCAACTTTATCATCTGAAGAGATTGAACTACAAGATTTCCAGGGATGCTTTTAGTCTTGGCATGTTTCCTCCCCCTGCCCCCTTCCCTCCCTCCCTCCTTAATTCATTCTCTTTCTTCCTCCCTCTCTCCTTTTTGCCTTCCTTTCTTTTTTTTTTTCTTTGTCTCTTCTCTCTTTCCCCAGTTTTTTATCAGAACACCTTTAGGGACCTGCAGTAACCCTCAAAGGTAACAGGATCAGAGGTTTGTCTTTACAACTTCACAGATAGCATCCTCTCCCGGGTCTCCCCCTCTTCACTGTCTCTCAGTCCTCACCCAGAAATGCAGGTAGATGGATACATGGGTTCTCTTTGCCTTTCTTGTGCTGACACCAGTAGAAATGCAAAATGCATGATTGACACTCTCCCCATTTTTAATTTTTAAAAGATTAGCGCTGCCTGTGGGTTTTAATATACTTCCTCTCTGTTGTTTTAGTGTCTCCTTTTCTATTTTAAAAGCTTAATACTGAGCTGTAACCATTTCCAATTAAGTTTTAAGAGAAACACAAAAAGGTTGGAAGTGTCTGCCTGACAACCATCCTGCTTCTTGAGGCGGAAGGGTTGATTTTAGGAATAGGAAAAAATAGTTTGAAGTGACCTGTCCTTTTCCATTTCTGTGCACACTCCCCCTTCTCCACGCTCTTCTCCTCTTTCTTCATCTATTTTCTTTCTTTTCTCCCCTCAGCTTTCAATCCCATCTCCCATTTCTTCACACTAAATCACCTGCCTTCTTGTCCACTGTGAATCATTGGTGGTGAATGAATCTAGAATAACCTCCCATTTATAGATATTATATTCTCTTGGTAGATCTTGGTACACAAGGTGGTCAGAGGCAGAGGAGGGTGGACCAGTCTTCCAAGCATTCCCACAGGTCCTAGTGGATTTAAGACGCAGACCAACTTTTGCTACAGAAGCAGACATTTATTACCAAGTAGGTACAAAATCTTATAGCCTGTTATGGAAGCTGGATGAATTTCCAACTCCTGGTTCTTTTAAGCACCACCTCCCACAAATGTCTTGCAAATAGAATTTCTTGAAGCAAATATGGCAGTATTTCAGTGATAGCATTCAGAGCCTCGTCTGTTAGAATTAAGTGATGAAGGGATCAGTGAGCACTGGTTTCATATCGTTTTGTGATGACTAAATGAACTCACTCTTTTGCATCTCTCAGAGTTGTGACATTACAAATATGTCAGTTCTTGTTATTACTAATATTATGGCACTATTGCTTGCAGTAAAGGGTGAAAGGTCTCTTAGATCTGCATAGCCTATTTAAATAGAAGCAAAGCATATTCATAAAAATTTTGGCCAGTCCACATATCTTGAATGTTAATGATTTCACCAAAGACAACCCATTCTTAACCTCCATTAACAAACTGACAAGCCATTTATGTCATTAATGATAACCTGTTTCCAACATATATTCCAATTAATGAGCAAAGCCATATCATGATTAGAGATGATGATAACTCAAGCCTTCTAGAAGCTCCCTCTGACTTCTATGGTTCTGGCTGAAACATTAGAGCATGCATTCCTGGTGAAAGCAACCAGTTCTCCTGAGACACAGAACAGTACTAACTCACATTTATATCACATTGTCCATGCTGAAATATTTTAGAGTGAATTACGGGCAGCCAAGCCCTGTGTCTCCTCCAAACAGTTGTTTACTCACGTGAGAACATATGTCAGCGTTGCCTCAGTTTCCTTTAAATAATACACTTCCAGCCTCAGGAATGGACACGCTGAAAGGACATCAAGAGTAAACACAATCTTTATTAGCTTCATCCACGTTAGGCATGAGTTTGCTCACAAGACTTTTCTCTACTCTCTAGATAGAATTGCTCCTTGTTCCACCAAATTACAGTCATTTATAACAAATATTGCAGCATCTGTATCACAGAATCCAACCCAGAACCTCCTAAGTATTGCAAAGGTGCCCCAGACAGCTACAATTTCTTCTTCCAAGGTAGTCATAAATATTTCCTCTTAAGCCCTTGAGACTCCAGTAAAACTGATATTCCTGGCCTATGCCTTCCCTAACCCCACCTTCATCTCCCAAGGCCTGAGACAATGGAAGACAGTCAGGGGAGTCTTTTGTTCGAGTACTCTTGGAAAGTTTCATCAAAATCTTCTACACTTACTCTATTCCTATTTCTCTCATTTATACAAATCATTTCCCAAATTTCACCCCCTCCTTCTTGTTAATTCAAGAAAGTCAATCGCTGTTTTTCACGGGTGTGACCTCACCTCTGCAATAAAATTTATAACCCCAAATCAGCACTCATGGCACCAAGGTGATCCTTAACAGACATGCACAGAATGGTGAAACATTTGAGTCCTCAACACCCACCTTCCCAGTTGAGGTCAAACAAGGCAACATTCTACCTTTAGCTTATATTGTAAACAAATGTCCTTTGTGTGGTCTATTTAGTACCATATTTTTCACATTTCTGTTCTTTTTGTTTGTGATTTTGTTGTTTAAAACAGTCCCTAAACATAATGCTGAAGTGCTGTTTAATGTTCCTGAGTGCAAGAAAGCCATGATATGTCTTACGGAGAAAATAAGTATGTTAGAGAAGCTTCATTCCGGCTTAAGTGATAGTGATCTTGGCTCTGAATTCAGTGTTATGAATTAACTATATATATGTATATTTTTTTTTCAGTAAAGATGTCTTTAAACAGAAAACACATAAAATAAGGTTATATATCAATCTGTTGATGAAAATACTGTGAGCAGAAACTTGTAGGAACCTAACTCAGAGGAGCAATGGTTTGGTATTCCCTAAATCAGTGTTCATAGTCACTTTTTAGACCATAACTTCTGTAAATAATGACAATTGACTATATGCATTAAGACATAAATTTTCACTTCACAAATGCCGGGCACTAGAGGGAGTACAAACGATTTGTTTCCTCTCCCCTTCAGGAATCTACTATCTAGTTAGGAAGGGAAGGACAGATCATCACCCTTAACCAGGCTATCAGAGAACCATGCAGTGTTCTACATATCTATAGATGGAAAGGGACCAGATGAATGGTATAGGCCCATCAGCTTCAATATGTTAGACCTCTGCAGAGGGAGAGACATACTGCCTATACTCTCTGGAGTGTCTGATATATTTTAAAGCCCTCTCTCATTAAATATTACATTATACCCTTCCTGCCCTGTAGGATTGTTAGGAAAGACAGGGACATGACTGTTTTATAAAGGAAGCCACAGAGCCTTGGGGAGATGCTAGGTTACTAATGTGACATAACGGGTATTTTAAATGGCAGTGCCAAGAAGGCAGCCCAGATTTCCCATTTCTTAAATTAGTGCTCCTCATTTTTCTTTTTGAAGCTTACTGGATGTTTTAAAAATGGATATTGACAATCTAGTGAATTAAAACCCACATGCTAAAAAGTAACAAAATGAGAGAAAATGGATTGGGGATAAGGATGGGAACAGGACACAGTGGAAAGTGCTGGATTCGGGTTCTCTTGATCTTTGAGCAGTTGTGGTAAGTTGGGAGACATGGTGTATTTAAGTAGATAAAAGCACCTTCACTAGCCTGACTAAGCTATTTAGGCTATGGTTTTTCCAGTGGTCATGTATGGATGTGAGAGTTGGACTATAAAGAAAGCTGAGCACCAAAGAATTGATGCTTTTGAACTATGGTGTTGGAGAATACTCTTGAGAGTCCCTTGGACTGCAAAGAGATCCAGCCAGTCCATCCTAAAGGAGATCAGTCCTGGGTGTTCATTGGAAGGACTGATGTTGAAGCTGAAACTCCAATACTTTGGCCACCTGATGTGAAGAGCTGACTCATTTGAAAAGACCCTGATGCTGGGAAAGATTGAGGGCAGGAGGAGAAGGGGACAACAGAGGATGAGATAGTTGGATGACATCACTGACTCGATGGACATGGGTTTTGGTGGACTCTAGGAGTTGCTGATGGACATGGGGCCCTGGCATGCTGCGGTTCATGGGGTTGTAGAGTTGGACATGACTGAGCGACTGAACTGAACTATTACATTTTCAGTAAAATAAGGTAAACTTTTGCAAAGGATGTAAGGTGTTGGAATGCTACACATTTGATTAGGCAGTCCCTGTACACTGGTAACATAGTGACCACCAGAGTCCCAGGATTGACTCTGAATGGCCAACTGGATGGGTGGATGATTTGTATCAAATCCTTCTAGAACTCCTTTTTTCAATACATAATTTTGTTGGTGTAAGAGATTATATAGACAGTAAGTAGCCTGTGAGAGGCAGTGCTTATTCAGAATTGGTTTTTTTTTTTTTGTCTTTAAATAGGAATAAACACAAAAAAATGTCCAGCTACTAATCATTCTATAGTTTTTATCTTCTTTTAGAAATCAGGGAACTCTTTTAATCATACTTCCATATCCCGTCTACTAGCCACCAGTGTGCAGAAGGCAATGGCACCCCACTCCAGTACTCTTGCCTGGAAAATCCCATGGACAAAGGAGCCTGGTAGGCTGCAGTCCATGGGGTCGCTAGGAGTTAGATACGACTGAACAACTTCACTTTCACTTTTCACTTTCCTGCATTGGAGAAGGAAATTGCAACCCACTCCAGTGTTCTTGCCTGGAGAATCCCAGGGACGGGGGAGCCTGGTGGGCTGCTGTCTATGGGGCTGAACAGAGTTGAACACAACTGAAGCAACTTAGCAGCAGCAGCAGCAGCTGCCGCTGCCAGTGACTGGTCGTCCTGGCTAAGTCTACTTGCCATGGCAAGATTTTTACTCTTAGTTATGTACTGTCTTTTCCAGGGCACATTGCTTCAGGTTAAAGATTCTTCATTTCACCAATAGAATATAATGTCCTCTCTTCCTTAGAGGTTAAGAAATTTTTATTTCCTGATTTATTGGTGTTTTTTTTTCTTATGAAACATGATAATAGAAGAGCAGAACTCCACCCATATAAAAGATCATCATAACTGTGCTTTTACAGAGATCTTGGGGGTTCTTAAAGAACCCTAAGATGTTGGACCAAGACACAAGCATTCTCATTCATACTGTTTCTCTCTTCTGTCATCCTTTCTCAGCTGTCTCCTTCTTTCTCTCTTTTATTCTCTTTTTCTGTCTCTTCCTCAATGGGCAGATTTACTCATTCTTTTTCCTCCTTGTGTAGTTTGGCTTCCTGCACTTCTACTGCCTTATATGAGATATGATATTGTAGTAGGAACCAGGGCTCTTTGTTATTAGTAATATGTGTAATTAACGGATCATCAAAACTGATGCTTGAGTAGATGGTGTCAAGCCATATTTCGCAGATTCGGTTTGAACACCTGGCAGAACAAGTTTGGTCCAATAAAAAGAGCCGAATTCTTTCTCTTTTAAGAGCTCTCAAGACACTGGTTACATCTAAACCATAGGGGTAGGGGACGGGGTGCCATTTGCCGTTGTAATTCAGACGGCGGCGGGATCACCTGGCAGAGGAGGGAGAGTTGCCTTTTAGGTGTTCCCCGCATCGCGGTACACGTGTCCCTTTGATGTGTGGAGAATGCTTGAGAGAGGCAAAGCAGGGCGATTTTTGTGGGAAGCCAGACCAGCCTCCCTCGTTACATAGGCTCGTCCTCTGCATTGCATCCGAGCTTCAGTGATTTGCTGTTTGGAGACTGCAGATTTGCATAGAGCCCCTCGCCTCGCCAGCTTGTGTGGTTTTTCTTCTCTCTTTTTTTTCTTTTTCTTTTGCTTCCCCCCCCGCCCCCAACCCCTCCTTTGTCTGCTTCTGCTTTTCCCCAGCTCTCTTTCCCCCGTTCGATCCCTGCTTCTTTCGTAAGGGTGCACTCTTCCCTCTGAACCCCTTGCCGGGCGTAAGTGTCAGGAGGCGGCGGACGCGGAGATTGCCTCGGGAGCAGGCGATGCGCGCCGCTGCTCCGCGCGCTGCCCGGGGGAGGCTGGCGCGAGCGGGCGAGCCGGCCCGAGCTGAATGGAGCGAAGGGGCGCCTGGAGTCCATGGGGTCTGCTTCTGCCTTGAAAGGAGGTTGGGCCGGCGAAGTGGCCTTCTCGGTTCCCACACACAATGCTAAATGGATTTACCTAGTGGATTCGCGGTGGATGGCTGTCATGTAGAAGTGAGGACCCTCCGGGAGGAGCTTTAAACCGTTTCCCCGCTCCCCACCCCCCGGCACGCACTCGCCCGAAACTCTTTGGGAGTATCTCTCGAGAACCTGGAGCCCTGGAAATCTGGGAGCAGCCGCCTGCTCCGCGCTTGCTGTTCCCCGGGACTGCCTTTCCGGACAAGCCCCTATCAGCTGCATTCGCCTCGGCTATGTTTCGGAATCTTTGGGGTGCAAGGCACGGTGGACTCCAGGACCCCGAGAAGACTGTCCGAAGGAGGGAGAGGATGGGTGCCCTGGCGCGGTGAGGCGGCCGGCCCTGCAGCCCACCCTGAGCTGCCCGCTCCCCAGCGCCCTCTTCCCTCCCCGCGCCCCAAACTTTGCCTCCCGCGGCGGCGGCCCCTCGGCGGGCGCCCCGCCATGTACCAGAGGATGCTCCGGTGCGGCGCCGAGCTGGGCTCGCCTGGGGGCGGCGGCGGCGGCGCGGGGGGGCGCCTGGCCCTGCTCTGGATAGTCCCGCTCACCCTCAGCGGCCTCCTAGGAGTGGCCTGGGGGGCGTCCAGTTTGGGAGCGCACCACATCCACCATTTCCATGGCAGCAGCAAGCATCATTCAGTGCCTATTGCAATCTACAGGTCACCGGCATCATTGCGAGGCGGACACGGTGGGTCTGCGATGCCAAGTTCTCGCGGGCTACTCCCTCGCTCCCCCCTTCCAACCCTGCACTCGCTTCTCGGCCCTTAAGGCTCGGAGAAATGGGAGCGCGAGAGAGGGAGGTGCATTTGGGTGTGTTTGGTGGGAGCCACTTATCTCTTTGAAGACAATAGAAAGGGGTTGGAGGAAGGCGTCGCGGGTGTTTGTGGTGAGGGGTGGGAGGGGCGTTCCTTGTCGGGGGGTGTCGGGAGAGAGATGTGGGCACCTATTAAAGGACCATCCCTGGTCGGGCCCCTGGGCCCCGCGGGAAGGGGGCGTTACTAGCGAGAAGGTCACTCCGTGTGGCCGAATAGGGGACCGAGCTCTGTCCGGAGACCTGAGCTCCCGGGAGAGGAGCGCTCTCCGAACCTTTTGTCTGTGCTGTGTGCTGCCCCACCTCCTGCCCATCTTCGCTGGTCTGGGGGAGGGAGAGGTTCCAGCCCGTACGTTCCTCCAAAGAGAACCCAGACTCCGGTGATGGTGGCAGGTCCCGGGACTCACTCAACAGGAGGCTATTTCCACTTGTCCCCACCTCTTCCCTTAATTGGAGAAGGTGGGAGGGTGGTGGAGGCACCTCTCTTATGATTGCCAGCCCCTGCCCAGTTTAGAGAGGACCTCTGAACCCCATCCACTTTCCCCCATCCCTTACACTTACATGCTTCTTTTTGGATCATGTGTGAAGGCTGTTGAGATAAGGGAGGTCCTGTGTCCTCCTTCCCCAGAGTATAGTGCTCCCCAAAGAGGGCAGGTGGGTCAGTGCTGGCTGGTATAATTAAACTAGGAGGTCTGCCTGGAGGAGGAGAAGTTAGAACAGAGAATTGTTCTCACCGAGAATTCCTTTGTAAAGAGCAGAGTATGGAGGAAAGCTTTGGTTGGCAGGTTTCTTCTCCAGAATGGCCAGCAGTGTAAAGCCAGGTTCCTGGCATCTTCAGATAAATGCCTATTTCAGATTCTCTGAGTTCCCAATAAATAAAACATCAGCAGTTTGTGTGTGTGTGTGTGTGTGTGTGTGTGTGTGTGTGTGTGCCTCTTCCCCCAGTCCCAATTTTTCTTTTCCTCTGGTGTAAAGTCTGTTACTTTAAGAAGCAAGGTGAAAGTTACGGACACTCTTTTTACGTCTTTTTCTCCCTCTTTTGCTTGCAGGGCCCCTTTCCCTTTCAGACTTGGTTCCTCACTGAACACTTTACCCCTCCCTAGGGAATTCCTCTCCCCTCTAGCAGCTGCTAGTTATAGCAGAATGGCCCCTTCCCCAGGGAAGGCTTCCCACCTGGAGACAGTTCTGGTTAGATGTGAGAGGCTACAGCCTAACCCAACTGAGGAGAACAAATCCCCTGGGCATCTCCTTTAGGAGTGGCTTAGACACTCTCACAATGAGCCCAGGAATCCCTTCCCTTCCTTCTCCCAGTTCCCTCTCTAGAACTCTCTCCAGTCAGCGTGCCTAGGATGGAGACCTGAGCGATACCTTCAAAGGGTTTTTTTTTTTTTTTTTTTTCCTTTTGACACAAAGTGACAGGAAGGAAAGCTCCCTCTGAAGCAGCAAGGAGTTGCCTAGCTCTCTCCCTTGCCCACAGTATCCTGGTAGCTTGCGGCTCCCTTTCCCGAGTGCAGTCCTTACCCACTGCCCGGCCTTTGTGCAAAATTGTGTGAGCCGGGAGGAAAGGAGGCGAGCCCCAGGCGCGGGCGGGGCAGACAGAGCGTGGGTGGGTGCGGTGAGCCAGATGGGGTATGCGAGAGGGTGGGGCGCCTAATTGTACCAGTGGGGAGCGCTTGGCTAATAATCTTATATGCATATTAATTTCTCCTTTGCTGCGGCTCTGCCTGTCTCCCAAGGGATGTGGCTGAAATCGGAGGGCACCCGGGGGTTGTGGGAAGAGGAGAAGACCAAGTGGGCCCCGCCGCGGAGAGGCACCCTGGTCCTCCTACCATTGCAGCTTCTGCCCCAGTCAGGCGCCCTCTGCTGGTCTCTGCAAACACTTCCTTCCCACCAGAATGTAGTGATTCTCTCTGTGCGTGAATGAAAAACCAGGCGTATCTATCGCTGGGAAATGGAAAGGATGGATGGATGGCGGAGGGAATTGTATGTGACCAGCAGTTGGCATTATTTTGAGTCAAAAAACTCTCTTTCCTTCGAAGGTTCTGTTGTATGGTCATATTTGTTTCTTTTTGAAACTCTTACACCCTTCTCACACATACTTTTGGAAGAAGCTTTCGGATTCTTTTTTTTCTTTTTAATCAGGGTAGCAAACTTACCAGTCAGTAGCCAACCTCCACCAAATAAAAGCAGCTGTGGGTTTTTCGTACTTTCTCTCTTCCCTCCCTTGAAAGAGAGGATAAACTCTGCCTAGAGAACAGCTGAGGCATGTTAAGGATGAAATAAGTCTCTGAGGGTGGAAGATGGAAAGACAGGAGTGAGGTGGAGATGCGACTGAGGTGGGGATGCAGAGAGGCTGAGAGCAGAGCAGGCAGGGTGGTGGCTTAAAAGAAACCTAATAAGAAAGAGGTGATGTTGAATTTGTTGGGTCAATAAGCTCTCTGAATATTCAGCTAATTAGATAGAGCGCCCACAAGGAAATAATCTCTGAGCCTCATAGATGAGGGTGAAGAAAAAGCACAAAGGTGAATGACAATATGATAAACTCCTGGCTGAAAGTCAAGGCAGGTGTAAATGAGGTTTGGCTCAAAAATTGAGACTATGGCAAATATACATATATAGATGAACACAAGAGCTACCCTATTTGCTTATAATAGGATTTTGTGGAATCATGAGACATTTTTCTCATAATAGGGAAAGCATGCATGTGCGCAAATGTGTAAAAGAAAAATCATGTGTGGTGTATTTAAGGGAACAAAACTGAGTCTCCACTCTGTGTTTTGAAAACTGCTGGGTTGACTGTCCAGGTCCATTCTTCTTCATTTTCTCATCATGCCATGCTTCATTTGCACTGTTAGGAGGTGTCACTTACAAGGATTGCAGGGTGCTGAAAGCATTCATCGCTACCTTGAGCATCTTTGTGCAAGCTGACCCAGTTGCAGAGATTATGATGAGGATTTTTTTTTTAATGAATATGAGAAGCAGGTTTTGAGATCACTGCAAGATCCTATTTTATTTTGCATGTACTTAACAATATAAAGGTTGAAAATACCTCCACAGAAAAATTGAATTTTCCTAGTCAAATAAATGGAGAACTGTGTGACTGTAAATGATAAAAAGTAAGTCTGCTTGTAATTAAGACTGCTACTGAAAGCCAGCAAGAGTTCAGAATAAGCCAGTGTGTTCAGTCGGTATTGCTTTAGTGAGGTGCCATATGTGCTGAGCATAGAATGATGTCAGTGCGATGCTCAGGTTTTTATCTCTGCTCCTGGATTTCCTAAGTACCTCTGCATACTTTCAAAAATTAGCTTAGGGCATCTCAATAATTTCAGGAGATAAAGGAAAGAGAAAACCATCATAGGAATGAGCATAGCAGCGCCAGCCATTCTCCTCCCACTAGTATGAACTCCGGAAATTTTACCGCCATGATTAGCTTATACTATTAAAGGGCTTTCCCAGAAGGGAATGTTAACAGATTTTAAAAAGTGTGGTTTATAATTGAGATAGCCCATTGCACTTCTATAAGGAAAATAATTGTATCTTAAATTGATAACATTTCTCTTTCAGAGCCACTTTCATACACACACTAAACTTCTAAAAAGTATGGGGGCTTTTGGAGGCAGTTTGAATACCCGGATACTGAGGCACACCACAGGGGCACCGAAATATACAGCCAAGTCTCTGGCTGCAGTCAAAGAGGAATTAGAATCAGCTCTGCGCGGCCTGTAGCCCAGAGCAATTGCATGAGCTCAGAGCTTTCGAAACTTGAACTGAGAGGGTCTTCCATGTGCTTTCATGGTTAATCTCTTGGAGTAGAAATCATTACAAGGACCAGGACTTTACATCTTGCTGCCAGCATGTATTAACGATAGTGGATACTATGAGAGAGGCTGATGGCATCTGCCAGGTGTCTCATGGATCACTTCATTGATTCTGAGGAGGTTTTTGTTTTTCTCACAGTCAGGAGGGTGCCGTATGATAGAGTGATCCCTTTCTCTTTTGTCTAGCAACCAAGAGAGTTAACAACGCCTTTCAAAATACACTTGACTTTACTGCGTTGAAGAACAATTTTGCTTTCCTGGTAATTGATTCATATGAGAAACTCAGAACATTTTTAGCAATGAATATTCTGCTAAAGTAGATAACCCTACCCCACACTTCTTCCTTACTTTGGCTTCTTGGCCAAAATTGTGCATCTCTGCCATGATATGTTAGACAAGCTTGTCAGCTAATACTCCTGGAAGAATCCTTGAATTAATTATGGCCCAAGTAGTCCAAGACTCTAGTGTCTTAGTTGCCCTTAATTTTAATATATTGATTTCTTAGATGGCCCATTCATTCATTTGGTAATATGTGCATATTTTTGTTTGTACACCAGATATCATGACAGGTCAGATAACAAGGCGGACATTAGTAGCAGAGGGGAGAGAGGAGGAACTAATATACCCAATCATGACCATCAAAAATTTTTGCAATTTAGTTCCAAAAATACAGCAAGCTATTGTTAGAAAGGGTTCATCTTTAAACAAACTTGCCCTTTAAAAGCAAATAGCCTCTGAGCATAAATACAGAAGCTATAAACTTTATGTATGTGTAGAAATCATCCAGGGCTCAACATGAAATGATCTGATGAAAACATCAACATAGTGAATTTTAGCTACATCACTTTGCATTATCCTTTAATGTTAATGTTCCAGAAAGAGCTCCTTACACAATTGCTTTCCACCAAGTAGCTGCATATATTTCCTCTAACAAAAACATAGAGCTTTTTATTTTTCAAATAGAAATAAGGCTTATTTTGCAAATGTATTTAAGGCAGGGGATTCACTGATTTAAGTTCACACTAATGTATTAACAAAAGTAGTTGAGGCAGCTTGGTCTGGTGAAGATAATTCTCAAAATCATTTTCTACATGAAAATTTGGCCACTGCCACTTTCTCACCTTATATAAATTCACTAACTTCCTTATCCTCCCTAAGATTGTTTTTTCAACCTCACTTCAGTTCAGTCACTCAGTCGAGTCTGACTCTTTGCGACCCCATGGACTGCAGCACGCCAGGCCTCCTTGTCCATTACTAACTCCTGGATCTTACTCAAGCTCATGTCCATTGAGTCTGTGATGCCATCCAACCATCTCATCCTCTGTCGTCCCCTTCTCCTGCCTTCAATCTTTCCCAGCATCAGGGTCTTTTCCAATGAGTCAATTCTTCATATCAAGTGGCCAAAGTATTGGAGTTTCAGCTTCAACATCAGTCCTTCCAATGAATATTCAGGACTGATCTCCTTCAGAATGGACTGGTTGGATCTCCTTGCAGTCCAGGGGACTCTCAAGAGTCTCCTCCAACACCACAGTTCCAAAGCATCAATTCTTTGGTGCTCAGCTTTCTTTATAGTCCAACTCTCGCATCCATACATGACCACTGGAAAAAACATAGCTTTTGAATATGCTATCTAGGTTGGTCATAACTTTCCTTCCAAGGAGTAAGCATCTTTTAATTTCATGGCTGCAGTCACCATCTGCAGTGATTTTGGAGCTTAAAAAAAAAAAGTCTGATGCTGTTTCCTCATCTATTTGCCATGAAGTGATGGGACCAGATGCCATGATCTTAGTTTTCTGAATGTTGAGCTTTAAGCCAACTTTTTCACTCTCCTCTTTCACTTTCATCAAGAGGCTCTTTAGTTCTTCTTTGCTTATGCCAAAAAGGTGGTGTCATCTGTGTATCTGAGGTCATTGATATTTCTCCCAGCAATCTTGATTCCAGCTTGTGCTTCCTCCAGCCCAGCGTTTCTCATGATGTACTCTGCATATAAGTTAAATAAGCAGGGTGACAACATACAGCCTTGACGTACTCCTTTCCCGATTTGGAACTAGTCTGTTATTCCATGTCCAGTTCTAATTGTTGCTTCCTGACCTGCATACAGATTTCTCAAGAGGCAGGTCAGGTGGTCTGGTATTCCCATCTCTTTCAGAATTTTCCACAGTTTGTTCTGATTCACACAGTCAAAGGCTTTGGCATAGTCAATAAAGCAGAAATATATGTGTTTCTGGAACTCTCTTACTTTTTCGATGATCCAGTGGATTTTGGCAATTTGATCTCTGGTTCCTCTGCCTTTTCTAAATCCAGCTTGAACATCTGGAAGTTCATGGTACACGTACTGTTGAAGCCTGGCTTGGAGAATTTTGAGCATTACTTTGCTAGCATGTGAGATGAGTGCTATTGTGCGTTTTGAGCATTACTTTGCTAGCGAGATGAGTGCAATTGTGCGTTAGTTTGAGCGTTCTTTGGCATTGCCTTTCTTTGGGATTGGAATGAAAACTGACCTTTTCCAGTCCTGTGGCGACTGCTGAGTTTTCCAAATTTGCTGGCATATTGAGTACAGTTTTTCAACCTATAAAATGAGAATACAATGAGTTACATCTCCATGAAGAATAAATAGGACCATGGATTTGTTAAGTGGTCAGATGACAATAGGCCCCCAAAAAAATTTTGTTAAAAAAAATTTGTTTCCACATTTTTGTATTGTGAAGGGTGTTATAGTAAACATGGGAGTGAGGACGTATCTGCAGAATCCTAATGTCGATTCTTTTTGATAGATAGAAATGGGATTGCTGGATCATAATGGTGGTTGTATTTATAATTTTTTGATTAACACTCATACTATTTTTCACAGTAGCTGTAGCTGTAGCATTTTGTATTCCTAGTCATACTGTATATGGGTTCTAGTTTCACTTTGTCAAAATTTGTCTTTTTGATAACAGCCATCTTAACAGGTGTTAGGTGATATCGTACTGTGATTTGGATTGAATATATAAGGAAAATGTGGAATATGCATTCAACCTTAAAAAAGAAGGATATTCTGTAGTACGTTGCAACATGGATAAACTTTGAGGATGTTACGCTGAGTGAAATAAGCCGGTCTTAGAAAGACAAATGCTGCGTGATTCCACTTATATGAAACATCTAAAACAATCAAATTCACAGAATTAGGGGACAGAATGGTGGTTGCTAGGGCTGGATGGAGAAAAGAGGAAATGAGGTAGTTCCTAATCAACAAGCATAAAGTATCAATTACACAAGATGAGTAGGTTCTACAGATCTTCTCTACAACATTGTGACTACAGTTGACAATACTGTATCGTACCCTTAAAATTTTCCTAATAGGGTAAACCTCATGTGAAGTGTTCTTACCGTGATAAAATACACTTTTAAAAAATTATAAGAGATTTCAGAGCGAAGACATATGTAGTGGGAAAAACGAGATCTTGAAATCAGGAATTCTGGTTCTGATTCAACCAATGAGTAAATGTGTGACTTCTGGAATTCAGTCACAGCTTGGAACCTCACTTCTCTCCCAGCTCTAAAGTTTGGGGAGCACATTCCTCTCGTTTTATAGATGTGACAACAGAGCTGTAAATAATGTAAATGAACTGAACTCATAGAATCAAATTGGTAACAGAGTTGGAGGTAGAACCCACATCTTCTGACTCATCTTCCTCCATGTTTCAAGTACTTTTCCCAAAAGCCTGTGCTCCAGCAGTGAGGAGGGGCTGCACCAGTCTGTCCAGTGCTTCCTGAACACTGGATAGCCTAAGGCAATTTGAACCTTGGTCCTTGAGAACAGAATACAGCAACTGAACTTAATTCCTATAGAGAAAACCACCTTTATACAGTCAGCTATCAGTGCCTCATTTACACTCCCTTGTGTGCCTTATTTTATCGAAAGGCATAATTGTTTGTAGAGGTGTTAAGGATCTCAATAGTAATGTTGAGAGTGGCATTTTATATTGTTTTGTCATTCATATGCCAAATTTATTTTTAATTGGACAAGATCCTTTTCAACTTTGAGTTCTAAGATTCTTTTGGCAATAAGGATCTCAAAATCCTCATACTCTAGCCTTTTCCCAGAACTTTATTGATTGTAAACATGCTGTAACTGGAGATGTTTTTGCAAAGATTGTATACAGACTCCCTAAGCCATCCAGTTGTCCTCATTAGGTACAGGTGGCTTTTTTAGATGCCCAGGAGCCTGGTGTGGTGGTCAGGCTCAGGGTAACTTGCTGAGTACTTACTTGCCTATCAGCTAAGGTCCTACAGAATATCTCTTAGAAAAGCACCTGCTCCCTTTCACGTGGTCTTTTAGCCGAGTTCTTTTTTGGGCTGTGTAGGGTGAAGAGTATTTCTCCACACTGAAATTGTTAATAGCTTTTTAAAACATTACATTCCCTCACAAAATGCAAGAGTTTTTTCAGTTTTGATCAAATAACAATGAATTCCATCAAGCTTTTGACAGAACTTAGTAAAAATAGCTGGATTTTATGTATGTATTTCCACAGAGCCCTCATGTAAAATGTCTCATTTAATCATCATCATAACCCTAGCAGGACTTATGATCACCATTTTGCTGACAAGGAAACAGACTTAGAGAGGTGATGATTCTTCCAGGGTCTCTTGATTAAGTAGCCCCAGTATTTTTTGCTTTCTCACTCCAATATGTTAAGAGGCAGGATTTTGAAAAGAATATGGCATGTGAATTTTAAAAACCTGAATTTTGTCCCACTCTCATCGTTTTCCAAGTCATTACTCCAAAAAAGCAACAAAAAATTGTTTCTTCATTAAGAAAAAACTTAATAAAAAAAGTTAGTTAACTCATATAGTTGTTAAGAATTTCAGGTGAGTATAGATATGAAATTTATGTCTCCATTCAGGTAAAAGAACTTTTAGTTAATATTACATTTTGATATTTAGCTGAAAAGTAATAGTAAGGGGGGATGGATTAAAAAATAAGGACCATTATCAAGTTCAACATAAAGGACTATACTCAGGCAGTGATAAATAATGTAACATTAGCCATGTAATAATGATAAAACACTTTATGACTAAAATGATGATTTTTGGACAAACTTCCTTTTAATCACTAGCTATACAGGCAGCCAAGAAGAACCTACTATGTCTATTGTATGAACTTAATATCTGTGGATTTTTGAATTGTAACTGAGGTAGAAAGGTTTTTCTCCAGTGTGCAGTCAAAATACTTGGTTATGTACATATTAAGTTTTACATGAAGCTTCTATGAATCTTGTAGACATTTTCATTGCAAAACTCAGTATATTAGATCTTTTTTGGCAATGGGATCTCCAGTATAAATGTATTATATAATGTGACCCACAGTTTTTAAAAGCAAGGTTATGGACTTTGTGTTCATGTACATATTTGGTGACTTGTTTTCCCATGTAAACAATGAACAAACATTATGCTATATCTTTGAAAATGATCATTGAGAAAGAAATAGACCTTTTTAGTAAATGATAAGGCAGTGATTTTTCATGTGTGGTAGAATACAGGCAGTGACATCATTAACTTGCACACCACTTCTGACAGTTATTTTGATTGCCTGAGTTGCCATTGGACTAACTTTGGTGCATGTAATTATTTATGTGGTTCAGTCTGTCTTGGCTATTAGTTACCATCTGGTCATAATGACTACAAGATTCAGAGCTGCTAGAAGAGTGGTATTTCTGATGCTTCTTAAAGCTGAAATGATTTTAAATTCATTTTAATTTTACATTAATTCATCTTAATTTTACATTAGGATTGCATTATCCATGTAGTTCCATAGCATGAAGCACATTGTTATGAGTGATTGTGATGATGTTCTAAAAGTGCATTTAGGGCTCATATGGAAACTCACTGTCCTGGTACTCACATACTATTCAATTATCACTTTTATTTGGGTAAGCAGCAGGGCCTTTTAAAGAAATATGTCATTTTCCTGAGGAACTTCTCTTTCGGATATTTCAAGAAAAATGCTCTAGTTCATATGTATGTCATTTTATATGTAGTTATACTTTTCAATTATATGTTATATTACAAGCTAGTATAGAGAAATAATACCAATGCATGACTAGTTTAAATGCCTCTGGGGATTTTTATCTGGAAGGTATATTATAGAAATTAAACTTTCTAGTTGCTTTGCAGAACATTACTTAGTAGTCTATATATTTTATATTTCATATTGATTTCTGAAAGTCTTGCCATTTTAGACTCTTTTGAGCCTAGATACTCACTGTAAATTAATCATTCTCTACATTACATCTTTCCATAATTGAAATAACAGAATATTTCTCAACACTCTAAGCTATGCACTTCCTTGAAGTCCTTACTTAACATTTCCAAAATTCAATGTGCTCTATCAGTCATTTTTTCATGTCTACTGTCAAAGTATTAACATATGCTGGAATAAGATGAATAATAAATGAATCTCTGTCAGCAAAGTGGTTAATTGGACATGCTGTTGTATATGCAAATAATGTATCTGGCGTCCCCACTCATTCTTTTCCTTGAAACTTGTCCTAAATGAGATAATAGAATTTTTGATGCTTCTCTGGACCATTTATCATATAGTAATCAAAAGTAGATCACTGCTGATGGGTTTCTGATAAGTGTGTTTATACAAAAGCTTTGTATTTCAGTAGATGGCACAAGGTATTGATTATCTAGGTGCCTTTGTAATGACTGTATTTGTATAACAACAGTCTATTTGTACTTGCCAGTAACAAAATGCTTGCCTCAGTAATATTTGTTTTAAACATAACATTATGATTTTTTATTCTTAATATGATAAACAAAAATTTTAATTTCTACCCAAGAAATTAATTCAACTCTTTGTTAATAGAAAGAAAATGACTTAAATATTGCAGGGGTGTTTTACTCTCCCAGTTCTCCCCAGTAAAGCGGTTGTACAGAGAAAGAACTAGGCTATGTAAAGTGATAGCAAGTAGCCAGTGACATCATTTATTTATTTAATAATCACTCATTGCTTATTATATATTGGATGCTATTCTACACCCTTAGCAAAATATCAACTCATTTAATTCTCTCAACTGTGTGAGACATAATATTAACTTCCCTTCTACACTTAGAGATATAAAAGCACAGGAAAGTTAAGAGATGACAAAGTGACTAAACAGACGTTGTGGGGCCTGGCTTGAAACTGGAGCAGGCTCACTCTGAAGTCCGTGTTCTTAAATTCCACAGTGTGCTGCCAACAGATATAATTTATCCTGACTGAGCATTTTGTTTTCTCCTCCAGCTTTTATCACCAGTGGTACATAAGGAACCAACATGGATTACTATCTAGATTTACTTTGTTTAATTTACAAACCATTTCACTGAAGGTTTAGTGCCTCATCCTTATCTTCCAATTTGTTTTTAAGCATCTTTCTTCTTAACTACACGTGGCATCAAGCAGCCTCTCTGTGTGCCTCCCTTGATTTGTCTGGACTGATTTATTAATCTTGATATCCACCACCACATCAAGAGTAAAGGAATGATTGATTTAAGATGCTTATTAATGTTTATTAACTTTTTTCATTCTAGTTGGCAAATACATTCCCCATCAAACTGATAGATCTCCTGTGATAATAGACTAATTTGCAAGTGCAGCCATGATTTACAATTAAAAGGAAACAGTTGCAATGTATGGGATTATGTGATTATATTCTCATGAGATGAAAGGAATACCTCTGTAAATAGTTAAATAAAATTGTATAGTTCTGAAGGCAAGGTACAGAGAAAAGACTGACAATTAATTAGCTAAGTATTTATCCTAATTTTAATTATGGTTTCTTAATGTAAAACCTTTAAAATTAAAAAAAATTGTGTAGGTTATATGTACATGGTGTTATATGAGTACATAATGAATTTAAGCATTTTTTTCCTACTCATTTCTATTCAGACTATAAGCTAAAGCAACATTCAGAAAGGGCAGTAAATGCTTCGAAGTTTAAGTCTTTTAGCTACATTTTTCTTAAAGATTGATTTGTTCCTCTGACTTTATAACAGCATTTTCATTCCAGTTTATTTGCTGACATTGCACTCATTACACTTAAAATAATGCCACGCGAGTGTGCATGTGTGCTGTTACTTCGCTCATGTCCGACTCTGTGCAACAGCCTGCCAGGCTCCTCTGTCCATGGGATTCTCCAGGCAAGGATACTGGAGTGGTTGCCATGCCCTCCTCCAGGGGATCTCACCGACGCGGGGTTTAAATCCACCTCTGTTATGTCTAACCTGCCTTGGCAGGTGGGTTCTCTAGGAATTCCCAAGCAAGACTATAAAGGATTTATTTTTTGATATCTTTGTATTCACTAACTAACTAACTGACTTTGGACAAGTTTCAAAACCTCTCTGAGTCTCAGTTTCTTCAAGAGTAAAATAGGACCTGTGATATCTACTCCGTAAGGTTTTTGTGAGGTCTAGACCCTTTATGTAATCATCTATCACAAGGCTTAATAAATGGCTGCTGCTGTTCAAGTAATAGATTAACCTCTCTCCAAGTGGGCCCTCTCTGCTCTGTACTCAAGGAAAAAAACACACAGAAAACAGGAAAGATGGAGGTTAGTTTTGAAAACAACTATCCTCAAAGTCTTTTAAAACAGATTGTCCTCTTATCCTGCTAGATTGATTTGGTGGATTCCTTAAGTGAAGGCAAGGGGTTGAAGGTGATCTCCTTTCCTGGTGTCTGATTAACCCAAAAAAAGGATGTCACAGATATTACCAAGAGGACATAATGCAGAATACCAATAATTTTTATGCCCTTTGTCTACATAGGAATTAAACCAGGAAACCTGCATCAGGGTTTAACTGCCAAGGCTATTGATACATCTTACTGTTGAACCTTGTTTTGTATTGTTATCTTTTCCGAAATTCTTTTAAAATTTAAATTAGGACTCATTAAGACACGGTAGGACTGAGAGGTCTTTTTTATAAGGAGGAGAGATTTAGGAAAAAAAAAATTCCACTTTTTTTTCCCCCAACTAGTCCCTGAAAATGTCAGCAAACACAAAGCCATGTGTACCTGGCTATACTACAGCTGAAAAAGGTTTAGGCAAGAGAAACAGTATTCCCTGGCCCAGAATCTCTGTTATTTTATTGTGGCCACTCTGATGCTTATGCCATAGCCAAACGCCAAAAGTCTAGCATTTAAATAGAACAGAAGCATCTTAGAATACTAAATCAAATAAAAATGCTCAGCAACTGTAATTTCATCACCTGTTTTTAAAATATAGCTAGTCTGTTTCTTAAAATAAATGTTTAATAGGAATTTATACCTATACTTGATCCCCACCCTGCTTTCTAAAAAGCAGGGAGGAAGCCATTCTTAACATGGCAGATAACCTGAGCAGAAAACACCACTTTCACTCCACTTGTGCTATTTTTTTTTGAAACAAACAAATGGTTGCAAATGTAGTTTTTATTAGTCATCCCAGGCACTTGGGTCTGACCACCAAATGAATGACTGTCTGTGTGTGTTCTTAGACATGCAGCCGTCAAACAACAAAAATATTTTTTTTTCCAGCCTTGGGGAAAAACCGTGTAGAAGAGATCTGATTTTTAGTTTAGCTGTAAAACACTGTGCTTTGCTCGCTAGGCATGGGCTTGGAGCTGCCCGAGAGGAGCACGTACTTGAGTGATAGACAGCATATGTAGAGACAAAAAGCCCCCCAGGAGCAGGGCAGTGCCCCATCCTTCATTTGCCTTAAGATCCCTGGATATACCACTGTTAAAAGTCCTGCTTCTGCCAAGAGAAAATGATAAAGGAGAGAGATGTAGGGAGCTGACTTTCTGTTTTCACATAATTTTTTCATTCAGCCTCCTCATTCAAAATATGCAGATATTTAGGTTATTACCAAAATGTGGGTGTTTTTACACTCTCTGCTGGCTAATCACTGTTCCAGTGAGTGCCAAGAATGCAGAGACCAATCAATCAACAAGTGCTTATTGAATGTCTGCTGCTTGGGAGAGAATGTTGTCTTACTGTCTACAAAGAACACAGTGTCTGAAAGAGGCATCAAATCTATTGTGCTGCCTCAGGCTTTAAAATTCAACCTGCCTACTTTTTGTTCTTACCAACACTTGAGGGAGGTCTCCCAAATATCCTGGGAGTAGTAGCCAGTAGGAGAGGTGACTGCCATCTCTTTTTCACTCCACTGCAGCTTTACAGCATACCAGAAGCTCCATCTACCCATCAGATGGACTAGACCAGTACAGGTCTTCTTTTATTACACATGTCTATAGGAAACCCACCAATGTTCTGTTGGTATTTGGGGAAATGTTTGATTGCATTTCCATTTTCACATTTGTAGAGCTCTTAATATTAAAAAATGATTTCTCATGTTTTAATCTCACCTGATACCCACAATAAGCCTACAAATTATGCATGGTAGATTTTGCCCCATTTTACAGGTAGGGAAACCATGTGGCTTGCTCAGTTTAAGTGGCCTGATTAGTCGCATGTTTATGAAAGGCAGAAGTGGGACTTAAACACAGCACACTGGTTCTCAGAGTCCAGTGCTCTTTCTTCCATGGAAGTAGGGGAGCACAGGTAAGCAGATGAGTAGGCTTAAGAATTCTTCAGGGATTCTGGGAAAAACTACAAAAAGGACTCAATCTCTATAGACCTTTGGGATCATAGAAAAAGCTAAAAGGGACGGAGGTCCTATGAGATAGAATGAAATGAAAGGAGAGGTGGTTTGGTGACATGATCATGGTTAGAGATAGACTGTTAATACATTTTGTTAGTGCGATCATTTCATTTTCTTCTTGCTTATTTGGGTTTGTCTTTTAGAAAAGAAATGAGGATTTCAGCTGGAATGACAAACTCATTGGCTTTGATCATTGTTGAAATAACTTAGAAAAATACTCAGGTTTAATGCATCTTTATTTAACATAATGCTGTAATATTTTTTAGTTGAACAGTGACAAGAAGCTATATATAGTTAAAACACCCAATTACTTGTAGGAAATTATTTACGGGTACTTGGAAAATTGAGATATTCTGTCAAGAACTTAATAATTAAACCATTTGATTCTTCATAAGGATGACAGAGAAACTTGCAAAGAAATCTCACTTCGGAAATGTAGTTTTCTTATAATAGTATGAAAAATGATGCCCAGCTGCTGAGATAGCCCACATTCCCCCCAAAGCAGAGACCGACAAGGTGCAAGGAAATGCTTCCAGGTGTTATCAATGAATTTCGAGATTATGATGAGATGCATACAAAGTATGTGTTTGTATAAACACTGTCTGCATATCCACAGCAGCCTCCTAACTTTTCTGGACGAAATTTTCTGAGAACAGGGAGTGTGGTTTTTGTTTTCTCTACAGCACCTAATGTACTGCCCAACAGTAAATACTCACAGATACAGAAATGTTTCCAGAATGGTTCATAGACTGCTTCCTTACGTAGAAGCCATGATATATTCATCCTGTTAGTTGGAGCTGACTTTAGAGCTACAGTCAGCAGGGTATGATTTTTGAGCTGTTTAAATAGCCTTAAATATCTAAATGTTTCTTCTATTGCCTTTGATTCCACCATTGGAGATGGCATTCTTCATTGTCTTGATAACTTTTATTAACATTTGTTGTATGTTGTAAGAGCAAGAAGTTTAGAGTTATGGTCCATCAGTTGCCGGCTGAGTGATGGCTCTAAAATGGGACACAAGTGACAATCCCTGTCCTTCTTGAACCATGTTATGTGAGAAATAAATGACATGGTGTTTGTGCTTTATAAGTTATATTTAGGAAGAATAAAAACATTTTAATAATAAAGGTAACCCAGTTACTTAGGAAATAGTCATACACAAAACTGATGCAAGCTGATGATTCTTAAAATTTAAACAGATTGGAATCACCTAGGGAGCTTATTAAGACTGCAGATGCCTATACCCCTAATGGTTCTGTTCTGTAAATTGGAGGTAAGATTCAAGATTTGCATTTCTCAATACTCACTTTAAGAGATTCTAGTGTAAATGGTTCTTGGCCAGCTCTTGCGGAATAAGACTTCATCTTCAACTGCTGGCATTTATGTACCTCTTTCTAAGCCCACAACACATATTGTCTGATGAACCAGTAGAAAATGATTGCTTTACATAAAGAGAATTCAGGAAATTATTAGAATGCAGGGATAAAAATGTGGAAGGGTACCTCAAACCTGGCATCATAATATTAGTTCTCAATTGCTCTTCGTAACATATTAGCAATGATACCTGCCAGTTGTTAAGTCTATTACCTTTCTTCTAGGAAGGACTGTTACATCTAAAAATATTCTTATAGGAAGAAAACTGCAAGCAGACTCCCCTTAAAGGCTCACAGCTATTGTTTTGATTGGAATAGGGTGTATCTACACTCAGCCAACTCTGGTTTTGCAGTGGAGTTATATTTTTGAGGGTTATCTGCATATAGATATAAGCAGAGACATGCACACACACACAATTTACAAATCTGTCTGTGACATCCTTTTATCCTTCCATTTACACATTCTTTTATTTTTCATTCCCAGTATCCTTAGAAAGGATTATTTTGTCTATAATGCAGACCAAGGTGGCATTTCTTTCTCTTTTTTCTTTTCTTCTAGTAAAAAATGTCTTTTAATGGTTAACACTTTTTTCCCTTTGACCAAGAAAACTTTGATGCAGGTATTATTTCAGCACATATTTCATTATATCCTACAATAATGTTTTAGATTGTGTAATGTCTTTTCCAAATTTTATCTCCTTTAAAGATTGTAATGTTTTAATGATAAATCTTTTATGAACTTCCTCTTTCTTTGTCTTCTTCCTAAATCACCTATATCTTTCTGGAAAATGACATTATTATTGGGTTATAATTCTTCATTCTTTTTGACTTTATGTGGATACAAGTGTATCTTTAGAACCAGACTTTTGGAGTACAAAAGGGATTTTTAGGATTAACTAATTCCTATCCCTTATTTTATGGATGTAGACTCAGACCGAGGGAGAGTAAATACTCAGCTATACATTTTTTCTCCCATTCTGTACTGCTTTTCTCTCAGCTATATTCATAAGTTACCCAAACTCAGAGTAATCTAGTCATATACAAGTCATTCTTTGTGAAGAATTTTACATTGAGTGACTCCCCTGGCAGTAAACAAGCTCTGAGAAACTGAACAAGTTTTCCATTTATAGTTTGAGAATTTTTTTTTAATTTTTGAGCTACTTTATTCATTAAAATTTACTTGAACTGAGAGCAACCATAACTCTGTGTGCACCATTAAGCTGACAGTTTAAAACGCTTCCTTGCTCAATTTATTTTACTATGGAGATTTTTTAAATGGAGAAAAGATAGTGTCGGCTTGGTGGTTGGGTGCAGTAGGGAAAAGGAGGTATCGAGAGGAAGGTTTTTCTACTGTGAATATCCTTGGGCATGCAAGGTTAGAGCAGGAGGAAATGGCCTTGTTTTAGTATCCCATTGTTGTTAATGAGAGAAGGGAAAAAGAGGGTCCCTCTGACTTTAAATTCTTTCTATCAAATTGTTAAGACATTTAGAGATAATCAATGTTTTAAATAACATTTGTTATTACTGAGTGACTTTCCATGTAGCTCTAGTGGTAAAGAACCTGCCTGCCAATGCAGGAGACTTAAGAGATGCAGGTTCAGTCCCTAGATTGGGAAGATCCCTTGGAGGAGGGCATAGCAACCCACTCTGGTGTTCTTGCCTGGAGAATCCCATGGACAGAAGAGCCTGTCGGGCTACAGTCCATAGGGTTGCAAAGAGTCGGACACAACTAAGTGACTTAGACACATGAGTATCATTATTACTGTACAAGAGTTAGAAAATGCAGAGACTGCAATGACAGCATTCATAATCATAACATACAGCTGTGATGTGTGCAAAGTCGCTTCAGTCATGTCTGACTCTTTGCAACCCCATGGACTCAGCCCACCAGACTCCTCTGTCCATGGAATTCTCCAGGCAAGAATACTAGAATGGATTGCCATTTCCTCCTCTGGAGGATCTTCCCAACCCAGGGATTGAACCTGTGGCTCCTGTGGCTCCTGCATTGCAGGTGAATTCTTTACCGCTGACCTACCAGGGAAGTCCATTATGATATCCAGAGATCAGCACTATTAAAACCTTCAGTATTTTTTTAGTTATTGTCTTTACGTATTTAAACACTAAGGAAAAAAAAGAATTCTGCTGTACATACTGTTTTGTAACCTTTTTTAAATTAAAAATGCCTGGAGAACATCTTTTTTTTTTAATAATTTTGTTCTAGATATTTTTTAGTCACTACATGGTGTTTTAACTGGATCATACTTATTTCACCAATCCTTTTTGTTGTTAAACATTTAGATTGCTTTCATTTAAAAACTGTTTAAGCACTGGTGTTATAAATGATACTTGAATATCAATATCTGTGAGAAAAGTGTGGAAATTGTAAGTTAGAAGGTATAGTTATCTAGGGTTTTTGGATACTCTTGGTTTTTTGGTACAGTTTTGTAAAACTGAATTCTATACCCGATCTCTCTTTGCATCCCTGTACATTACCTCCTGGTCTGTTTCCATTCCCTGTCACACTGGCTGGTCCAAGCTATAATTGCCACTTTTAATTTTGGTCTTTTTATAGGCAAAAAAAATTTACTTCATTGTTTTAACTTTTATCTCCTTTTTTAAATTTCTGCAGTGTTTGAACATCTTCACATGTGAATTTGCTAATTATGCTTCACCCAATTGCCTATTCATTAAATACTCTATCTAGTAAGGTGTTCCTTTTGTTCTCATTGATTTGTAAGATTTCTTTATAAATCTTATTTCTCTATTTATTGTACATGTGTCTAACATTTTTTCTCAAGTTAATTTTTCTCAAGCCTTTTGTTTATGGTGCTGTTAATGTATCAGTTCTGTTCAGTTCAGTCACTCAGTCGTGTCTGACTCTTTGTGACCCTATGAACCACAGCACACCAGGCCTCTCTGTCTATCACCAACTCCCAGAGTTCACCCAAACTCATGTCCGTCGAGTCTGTGATGCCATCCAGCCATCTCATCCTCTTTTGTCCCCCTCTCCTCCTGCCCCCAATCCCTCCCAGCATCAGGGTCTTTTCCAATGAGTCAACTCTTTGCATGAGGTGGCCAAAGTATTATAGTTTCAGCTTTAGCATCAGTCCTTCCAATGAACACCCAGGACTAATCTTCTTTAGGATGGACTGATTGGATCTCCTTGTAGTCCAAGGGACTCTCAAGAGTCTTCTCCAACACCACAGTTCAAAAGCATAGGGGCTTTAATATTTTCCTATAGTCGGATATATTGGCATTTTTCTCTATTGTTAATTTCATTTGTAGTGTCCCTTTAACTCTCCACCCACTTGGAGATGATTCTGCATGACATTTTTTATATGTCCACAGGCAGGAGATATTGAGTCAGCATCTATTCAGGTGACTGTGAAAGAAATGACAAGAGACAAGGTGTGTTAGTAGATTGACCTAGCAAGCGGTTAGGGGTCAAGAGTGAAGCTGCTGCTAACAGCATAGGGAAGCCTTGGGGTTTAGGAGTAGGGTGGGATACCAGAGTTAGTAGAAACTGATTAGAATGTTTCCAATTCTTAAGAACACTGCAGCTGAGAGAACTAAATATGATAACATCTTTCATCTCCTCTGTTGCTAGCCATGGTGTTGAACTCTTTGTAAATATGTGCTACACTATCCTTCAAGATGTTCTCTGTTGTGTGATCTTGTTGACTGCTTCATTTTTATAAGCAAGGACCCTAAGAGGAAAATCAGAACATGCATATGCTAACTCTGCTTTGTAAGATTAAGAAGCAAGCTGAAGTTCTTTTCTTTCTTTTTATAACACATTTTTTCCTCTTAAAAAATGAGGTGTAATTTAAATACAAGGAAATGTACTCATTTTCAGTACATAACTAGATGGAGGAATTTTTTACCTATATATATTCCTTGTCCTGGTCAGTATGGAACATTTCTATCGTTGTAGGATGTGGTTCTCAGTAGAATACTTACCTACCCTACCCTAGCCAAAACCACTTCTGATCATTGTAATAGAGGATTTTGCCTGTCCTGAACTTTATATCAATGGACTCATAAAGAAGGTTCTCTTCTATGACTGGTTTCTTTGTGTTGGCATATTGGTTTTGAAATTTAACTGTGGTGTTTTCTGTATCTTAGTTAGTTCTCTTTATTTCTGAATAGTATTCCGTATTGCAGTTTGTTTATTGATTCTCACATAGATGGGCTTTATGGTTTGTTTCCAGTTTGGGATTCCTTTGACTATGATTATTCTTGTATCAGGGTGGACAAGCATTTATTTCTGTTTAGGTATATTCTGAAACTGCGAAGCCTGGGACATACAGTAGGCTTTTGCTTGTTAAACACTATGCCAGTTTTCCAAGGTGGTTGTATGATTTTACAGTCCCAATAACATTATAGGGAAGTTCCAGTTGTTTCCACACCCTTATGTACACTTAGTATTTTTAACCTTTAATTTTATCCATACTGTTCAGTGTGTTTATGAATATTGTGACTGACCCTAACAAAATAATAATCAGTGCAAATGGTTACAAGGTGATGTTTCTTAGCAAAGAGAAGTTTTAAAACTATAGACTATAAGATTTTAAAGCATTTTTAAAGTTAGTATCAATTTTATATAATTAAAGAAGGTAACTAAAGAGTTAATGGACATAAAAGCAGCAAGTTAAGTAATAGTACTTGAAGATAAATTTCCATGTTAAAACTTTAGTCATAGTAAAGGCTTAGGTCCTCTCTCATAACTTCCCAGCCTCCTTTGGTTTTTTTCTCTCTTTTCCATTTTATGCCTGAGTCTGCAGCTGCTAGCCCGAAATTTCACTTAATAGTGAAGTGTTATTTTAAGAAATTAAAATACTTGTAAAAATTTGCTTTCTAATTTTATTTGACTAAGTCTCTTGCTGTCTTTAGATACAGCAAGTACAATATAATAATCTCAATAAACATCTGAGGAAGGAAGTTATTTTTAAAGTTGAGGAAAAATGTATCATTTAAGGTAACTGCTGCTAAATTTATTTCATAGATTTAATTTAAAGTGCTTGTTAATAATTGCTGGCATTTGTTCAGTACATCTTTTAGCACAGTGTGTGTAATATATTAATTAATGTGTTAAATAGTAAAATTGGGCTGTGAACATAAGTAAAATATTCCTAAAATATGAAGAATCAGCCCACCAAATTAAAAAAGAATATTTAAATATAGCTTTGTTTTGATGAAAACTAATAAACATTATACAAATATAATGAGAGGAGTAAAATGCTTATTGCGTATTACTTTTTGAAAATACATTCAAATAATAGATTATAGTTAGAAACTTTCTCAGGTAAATATACACCTTCCATTTTTTTGAAATTATATTTTGAAATTATTTTGTTTATTGGAATCTATTGATTGGGAAAATATAAATAAGGAAGACTAATACATTGAAATCATAGTCTTTTAACATGTTCACAAATTTTATCAGAATATTTTAAAAATAAAGATTAACATAAAATATAAATATAGTAACAGTGTGTATTTTATAACGTTCATTTGTATGTGATTTTTATCTCTGCATTGAAGAGGAATCTCAAAAATATTCTTAAAATCAGAACCAAGTTGCTTTTAATTTTAAATTTCAGATAATAATTTGAATACTACTGTTAATAATGGTGCAAATAGATTGATAGTTGCTATTAAGATGTGCTTGTAAGCATAAGGCTGAGAACTTGGAATCAGGCAAAACCAGAACTGAATTCCAGCTCTGCTTGGTGATGTGACTTCTGATGGTTCCTCATCCATTAAATGGAAGTCACTTGTGTTAACTCATCTTCTTGAGATATTTGAATGATTGTGTAAAGTTCTTATCATGGGAACATACGCATATTTTACTCCCATTTCCCTTAAGAGAGGTTAGGAAAACTGCTTTTCTTTATGCTTCCATGGGACCTGGTGAAGGGCATTGTACACTTCTCCCCTATCTAGTCATATTCTTCTTTCCAGTGACCCTCAGTACATAGGTCCTGACCTCTAAATTTCTAGCTCCATGTTAGCACCATCCGTTGTCTTTTCAGCACAGGGTACTGCCTTCATTCTTACTTTATTATGATTCTTTCTTCCCTTGACATCTGTTTCATTGAACTATACTATTTTCTTTCCATTCTGATAGTTCCATCCTGTCCTTCTCTCCCAATTTCTTCCTTTCTCTGCCACCAAGGTGCAGAAATTCTATTTTAAGTCCTCTCTCCTCTGTCTACCTTCTCTTTTTTGTGATCTCATCAAGTATTCTCATTTATTTCCCTCGACCCAACTGTTCTGTTGGATATTTAAACCCGTGCTGGACTTTTTCCACCTGAATTTCTGGGCAGCACATCAAAGTCCAGGAATAAAAGTGAACATACCTTCCCCACCACTAGAAACTTTTCCTGCAGAGTCAGATGGAGGTTTTTCAGGGTCTAAAGCTAATAAAATTCAAGAAGTGCCAGTTAAGAAAAAGAATGCCAAATGTTAAATAAAAATGACCACAGTCCCTCTGTTACCACCTGGTGTGAGGGGGAGTATGGCAAAGGAAAAACTGGAGCAGAAAGATTTAGAAGCTTAAGTGATCAAGATAGAAATGACTTTTGCAAGTTTTACAAAAAGATATGACTATGTGAACACGCTGCTGGGGTTCCCCCACTGAGGGTTCTGAAAGAAGTCCTGTAGATAAGTGACCCTGAGGCTTAAGATTCATTAGCTTCAAGTAAATTAATTCTATCTTTTTGGTCTTTCTAAATCTTAAATGGCACCCTGATTTTTTTGATCGCTTAAGTGCAGAACCTTTAAATTAATTTCCCCTTCGCTTTGGCTCTGTATCTAAACAGTTGCCTATTCGCTGTTTTTGTTTTCATTGTATCCTCTGACTGCCAAAGATCTCAAAACCTCTAGTGGAGACCATTTCAATAGATTTCTCGTTAGTCTTCTAGTCTTCTCAATCGTATGCCCTGCTTAAAGTATAGTCTCATTGCTAAATGAAAGTATTACTTTCACCCAACTCTTACCAAGTAAGTTCAAATAGTTCAGATTCCTAAGTCTTATAATTAAAACCCTTCTTTCCTTGGCCCCAGCCTCCTATTTTTCTAGTTTTTCAAATCTTTTCATAACTAGTCTCCTGATAACCCTCTATAGAAGCTACACTGAACTACTTTGAGTTTCTAGAACATCTATTTCTGAAAGTATATACTGATTATACTTGGGGTTAGATACTACTTGTTAGCACCCCTATTATTCAGAGGAAGGGGTGTTTTCTACAACTTGTTATTTTCCAGCTCATACTAATGAATAAGTACAGAGAAGCATATTTTAGAAAAGGACTTAGAGGGAGCTCGATCACATATTGATTTTAAAAGTTGCGTTAAAATATGATGCTTCTTTAAAAAATAAAACCACTTATAAGGTCATAATATTGAATACTGACAGTGGTATAAATAAAATTTGAGGCTGTGAAGGAAGTTTTCCATTCATTTTCTGAAATCCATTTTATTCAGCCTCCCACCTTCTAATTTGGTTCTCCATCAAACATTGCAAAGGCCTGTTTGCCTCCTTTCATTCAGAAATATGTACTGAATGCCTGATAGGTGTCAAGCACAGTCTCTGTTCTTTATGGCTCTAGTCTCATAGTGGAGGACAGACTTTGAAACACTATTAAAGTTCTCAAAGTGTGGTCCCCAGATCAGCAGCAACAGCATCACCTGGAGACTTGTTTGATGCAAATTCTTGTGTCCTACCCACACCTAAGAAATCAGGAACTCTAGTGTGGGGGCCCAGCAAACCTGTAGTTTAACAAGCGCTGCAAGAGATTCTGCTGCATGATAAAGTTTGTTACAATCTATTTCTTGAGCAATAGCAGACATTGGGCAACTGTAGAGGGCACAGTGACCCTGCTGGGAATTGTTAACTGGGGCAAAGAAGACTTCTAATGAAGGTTTATGGAGGATAAGCCCTATGGGCTGAATCTTGGAAAAATACCGTCTAATAGTTATTTTTATGCTTGCATTTTAGTAAATTCTAATATAGCCTATCATATAACTAAATTATTTTGACTTTTCAAAATCACAGTTAATAATGAAAAATAATGTTAAAGTTATTTTATAGTTGGAAGAGAAATCATTTTAGAATATGCTTTAAAATGTTGGTGGACTGGTTAATACAGAATGACTTACAGATAAAATGCTGGTAAGAAGGAATGCACTGTCCTCAGGGCTAATAGCATCCTTTAACTCCATGAGGTTAGTTTTTAAATTATAGCTTTAGAATTTCATTTTTCAAGAATTAGGGTTTTTTTTTTTTACAATTTGGGGTGAATGGCTTGAGATAGAAATAGCAATGAGAAAAATAAAATAGCATTGGCTTATAAGTAAATCTTTGGCAAAGGCAAGGAATGAATTTATATCTAAATTCATATCCTGCCTCTACTCAACCTTCTTAGTTGTCAAATCTAGTGACACATTAGAGAGCTTTGCATACTTATAGGGTAGCATAATTCTAAAAGAATCATCACGTGAGAGATTCCTTGCCTAAGAAATCACTGTTGTCAATTCCTTATTCAGGATGTGTGTGCATGCTGAGGAGGGTGATCTTAGTGATCAAATACATTAAAATCACAGAATCATTCTTGATGGACCAAGTTATTTAATCTGACTCCCCTGTTCATATTCTGTCCCAGAATACCACCACCACCACATAAGGTGTGTTTGGAGTGTTTTGTTATTTGTTTTTTTCCTTTTAAATGATTGTTTTGAGGCTCTTCTTCTCTGTTGAGCTGAGGTGATAAAGGGCAGTGGCCCTGAGTATTCCTTGGGGTAACCTTCTCATTAGCCCTTGTCTCCAGGTAACCCTTCTTGATGTAATGTCTGAGCTAGCAGTCAGTGCTCAGCCTCTAGGATGAACCCAATTCTGCCTTGAAGAGCACATCAATTAATCAACAAGTATGTAGAGGAATAAAGTAACTTATAAAATGACATAATTGAATACATGTCTTAGACCTGGCTGTTTTTTGACTTTCCCAATTTTTAGCTCTATGGTCAAGAGTAGGTCAGGGTTTCACAGGTGGCTTAGTAGTAAAGAATTCGCTTGCCAAGTAGGAGATGCAGATTCTATCTCTGGGTCAGGAAGATCCCCTGGAGAAGGAAACAGCAACCCACTCCAGTATTCTTGCCTGGGAAATCCCATGGACAGAGGAGCCTGGTGGGCTGCAGTCCCTGGGGTCACAAAGAGTTGGATGTGACTTTATGATTAAACCACCACCACCAACCGTAGTGGGTCACTTTACCAAACCAAGTATCGGTTGTAATTTGACTAATTTTCATCTGTAAAATGGGGAAAGGAAATTTATATAACATTTTAAAATAAATTTAATGTAACATTTGGCATATTATCTACTTTTAGCTAGTTTATTGTTATATATTGTTTAATTGTGAAATTGAATATTATACTATTCTTATTGTGGAATGGAAGGCAGTATTAGAGTTACTGAAAAGTGAGGTTAATTACTGCTAATCTTTGTGATTTTTCTCAATTTAGAGCAACATCAGAAGCACTATGCCTCTTCCATTTGCTATCTTTTAAAAGACAGCCAAAGTTCAACACCTCCCATTTTTTGAAAAGTACCATTGTGCATGCTTAGTTGCTTCAGTCGTGTCTGACTCTTTGCGACCCCATGGTCTGTAGCCCGCCAGACTCCTCTGTCCATGGGGTTCTCCAAGCAAGAATACTGGAGTGGGTTGTCATTTCCTTCTCCAGGAGATCTTCCCAACTCAGGGATCAAACCCATGTCTCCTGCATTAGCAGGTGGATTCTTTGACACTGGGCCACCTGGGAAGCCCTGAGAGGTACTAGTACTTGGAAAACAAAATCGTTTTCATTTTGTAACTTTTTACTTCCCTTTTCCTCACCCTTAATTTATAAATCTTTGCACTGTTCAAACTGTTTTAAAGTTCAAATTTACAAACTGTGCCACTAGTCCATAAGATGGAAAAGATGAATCTTCTGTATACTGGAATATGAACTTCAGTTTCTCTCAGTGAACGAATCTCAGTTCACTCCTTGTCTAGATGGGAAATACTGAATTCAGTAACTTAATCCCTGTTAGCTTTGAGTTTTCTTAGGTTTAGGAATACAGACAGGAAATCACTAAATGTTGAACTAGTGATAGCATAATTTTGGGTATCACTAAAGACTTTGTGTATCTCTTTGATGTAGTGATATGCATTTCAGCGACATGTTTTCTTTTGTGTTCTGGCTTGCCTAAGTACTCTGAATTGTGCATGGCTGGAGACCAAAGAATGCTCTTGTTCCAGTGAGACTGCCTAATATTAATGTTTATATGGTTACTGACTTTGGAACTTTTGCTTTAGAGGGTGATGATTTTCTCCTTATTTTTTTCAGCTTTCCAGTTGTTAATAACCAATCCCAAATGCCTAAATTCTTTCAGGACGATGAGGACATGATTTGCTACCACAGATTTTCCTACACAACTCAGGGCTGCAATAATTTGGCATGACAGAAGGTGTGTGCTGCCAGCAAAGTATCAGAAGATGGAGAGTACAAACCATTGCTGTTTGAATCACATGGCATTTGATGCACATTCCATGAGTTCAGTGAACAGAACAGGCAGACTTTTGGGTGTTTGTGGTCTTCTCTTCATATCCTCGTCAGACCAGTTACTGGGATCAGCCATTAAACTCTGTTTCATGTTGCACCATCATAGCCCTTGTTTTCCTTGACTTGGAGAGGGTGTTTAGTTGCTCAGTCGTGTCTGACTCTTTGCAACCCTATGGACTGTAGCCCACTAGACTCCTCTGTCCATGGGATTTCCCAGGCAAGAATACTAGAGTTGGTTGCCATGCCCTCCTTTAGGGGACCTTCTAGATCCAGGGACTAAACCCACCTGTATTGCAGGTTAATTCTTTACTGCCAAGCCACTGGGGAAATCCTTATCATATGTGTTTGAGCCTCATCCCATATTCTGTATCTACAGCCAGAAATGCTCTCCTTCCTCCTCTCTGACTTTTTAGCTCCCATCCATTCATCCATTTCCTAAACCCTAGCTCTATTCTCAGAAGTCTTCCCTTAATACTCCTGATCATGGTGATTTGTCTCCCATTTGAATTTCTGTGTCACTTAATGTCACTGCTAAATAATTTGACACTTTATTTTACTGTTTTCCATATTTTGTCTAATTCTCTTCAAGTGCAGATTTTCTCGGGGATAATGTCCTTACTGTAATGTACCATGTTTCTTTCCTATTCCTTTACCAAACAAATCCATCTCTACCTCCAGACTAATCTAATTCTAACCACATACCAGACATTGGTCTCCAGTATGATTCAATGAATACTTTAAAAAATTGATGATTTTTTTCATCTGACTAAATAAGATTAAATTGTTTTAAATGTGATCATGCAAGACCTTCCAATTAGAAATGTCAGTCTCTTGTTCTTAAGATTTTGAAATACTGTGGAAGTCTTCTGCTTATAAATCTTTAAGTCGTCCATAAGTTTGGGATGATCTTCGTTGCAGCAGAATCAATTGGTAGGCGTGGGGGTGTGGTGGAGATGATTAGAAAGCTCAGTCTTCCCAGGAAAGTGTTAGGTTTTGATTATATAATCTGTATATGTCCCGTTTCTCTAAGTGTTTTGCTCTCTGGATTGGAGAAGACAGGGTCTTACCAAAGTGACTATTGTGTTTCTAATAGGAAAGAATGCAACTTGTGTTAAAACTGGAAGAGGCAAGGATGGAGAAGTTACTGGGTAATGAATTTAGTGCTTGGGGGACAGAGGGAGTAAGTATGAGGGGAGATAGTGGTTGACCCAGGAGACATCAATAGGCTGTGACTGTATCTAAGTTTCTAGGCCTGGGAGATGGGTGTAGGGGAGCTCTTCTTTGCATTTCTAAGGTGCTGTTCCCATCTCCTGGGCTTCAGGTGGCACAATGGTAGATAATTTACCTGACAATGCAGGAGATGCAGGAGACACAAGTTCGATCCCTGGGTCAGGAAGATTTCCTGGAGTAGGAAATGGCAACCCACTCCAGTATTCTTGCCCGGAAAATTCCATGGACAGAGGAGCCTGGCGGGCTACAGTCCATGGGGTCACAAAGAGTTGGACACAATTGAACACACACACTCATTCCCTTCTCCCACTCAGCCCTAATACTGTTTTTTCCTATAAGTCAGCCTTAGAATAAATGTTTTTGCTGCTGGTTGAGTCTTTCAAGGGACTCCTCTCTTTAAGGTAACAGAATTCAGACATTTCAGAGATAAAGGAGTCTGAGATCAATATGGGCTTCCCTGGTGGCTCAGAGGGTAAAGAATCTGCTTGTATTGCAGAAAACCCATGTTTGATCCCTGGGTTGAGAAGATCCCCTGGAGAAGGGAATAGCTACCCACTCCAGTATTCTGGCCTGGAGGATTCTATGGACAGAGGAGCCTGGTGGGCTATATCTCAGTGCAGTCACAGAACAATACTGGACACTCAAAAATAACTGTCATTTGAGCCACTGTAATTTTATGCTACACTTTATGAAGCATAGTATTTCTAATTTTGGTTTCATTTTTCATAATGCAGCTGTAATATATAATCAATGATGGGGAAATGCTATAAAACTAAACCAGAAACTAAAATAATTAAACAGACAGACATTTTTAACTTTGAGTCAGGGGAGCTAGAGTTATTGTTATTCTACTGACATTGTGAATGTGTATGACAGAGAACATCCTCAATTTAACCTAAAGTGTTGCTGTTTTGTTAAAACATGGTTTTTGAGGAAAAAACCCAAATGTGAAACATTTTCTGATGTTTATACTAACATTCATATGCTAACTTTTTCGGTGAAATTGCTTAGCATTCACAATCCCCACATTGGGGCCCAGGGACCCCATTGCTACATGTGCTTATCAGAACATTAATTTTTGCTAATTGGTGAATGAGCAGTGTTTCGCACTGTGATTTAATTTGAGTTTTCCTCCTTAATAATGAAGATGGTCATTCATGTTCTCATGTTTCTTGGCTATTTATGATTCCTCGTCCATGAAGTATCTGTTCATATTTCCCATGCATTTGTTTTCTGTTAGATTGTCTTATCCTCATTGGTTGTTAAGAATTCAGTGTATTTTCTAGATATATTCTTCCAGTTTGTGGTTTGAATTTTCACTTTTAAAGTTTTGTGTTTTCTTTCTTTTTTCTTTTCCTTTTCTTGGTGACAAGGGTTTCATTGTTTTAATGTAGTCAAAATAATCACTATTTTCATATAGTTTGCATCTTAATGTCTCATTTAGGAAATACTTTTCTACCCTGAAGTCATTAAATGTAAAACATGCATTCTTAAGGTTACAATATCTAGAATTAATGAATATCCGCCTCTGAAAATATAAAAAGACCTTTAAATGCTTTGATTTCCATTGTGTGTGCTATGTACTAAGTTGCTTCAGTGGTGTCCAACTCTTTGCGGCCCCATGGACTGTGGCCCGCCAGGCTCCTCTGTCCATGGGATTCTCCAGGCAAGAATACTGGAGTGGGTTGCCATTTCCTCCTCCAGATGATCTTCCTGACTCAGGGATCAAACCTTAGTTTCTTAAGTGTCCTGCATTGGCCGATGAGTTCTTTACCACTAGGGCCATCTGCTGCTGCTGCTGCTAAGTCGCTTCAGTCGTGTCCGACTCTGTGCGACCCCATAGATGGCAGCCCACCAGGCCCCACTGTCCCTGGGATTTCCAGGCCATCTGGGAAGCCCATTAATGGTCACCATGATCACCCCAGTGTTATTGCCTGGAGAATCCCAGGGACAGCAGAGCCTGGTGGGCTGCCGTCTATGGGATCGCACAGAGTCGGACACGACTGAAGCGACTTAGCAGCAGCAGCAGCAGCAATCATGGTGACTTTGATTTTTGTTTTGTTAGCCCTGTAAACTCGATACTGTTTATATTTTTATAGAGTATTTCTTTAGATTTGCCCAGGTGTTTACCATTTTCTTACCTTTTCCATTTCTGTTTTAGACCTTTCTTCTGGGATCATTTTTTTTTCCCCTCCTGATGTACATTCTTTACAATTTTCTTTAGTGAGGATTTCTTGTAAATTACTTTCTCATTTTTATTCCTTTGAAAATGTCTTTATTTTCACTTCACTCTGGAAGATTATTTCACTGGGTATAGCAATTGTGGTAGAACAGCTATTGTCTCGTATTCTGAAGATGTTATCCCATTGGATAACCCCATGGCTTTGGCTTCCATTGTGCATTTTGAAAAATCATTTGTAAATCTATCACTTAACACTTTCCTGTCTCTTGACTGTTTTAAAGAGCTTTGCTTTTGTTTGTTTGTTTGTTTTGTTCTTTTACTAGTATACATCTCTCTAGGTGAGTGTTGTTTATTTATTTTTTTTAACTTTGAATTCTCTATACTTCCTGGTATAAGGATTTGTAGATGAGATGGTTGGATGGCATCACCAGCTCGATGGACATGAGTTTGAGCAAGCTCCGGGAGTTGGTGAAGGACAGGCAAGCCTGGAGTGCTGCAGTCCATGGGGTCACAAAGAGTCAGACACGACTGAGCGACTGAACTAAACTGATCATTCATGAATTATGTAGAATAACCAGCCTCTTTCTCAATCTCCTTTCCTTCTCTTTCTGGAATGCTGATTACATGTGTGTATGTTAGACTTTTTCATTGTCTTCTCCATATTTCTTAACTGGTCTTTAACAGTTTATCCATGAGTTTCAAATATATAACTGGAAGGGTTTCTATGAAAATTTAGTTCATGATATTGGCAAGAATTCCAACATATTATTTTTAAATGTGCTCATCTCCTGAAAATAATGATTTTTCTTTTTTGTATCTTTTCTGATTAAATTTTGGAGGAAATGGATTAATTGAGATTTGATGATATTTCAGGACTAAAAATTACTTGGAATAACTCCTATAGTAGATGTAGAATTCCAGAGAACTCCTTTCAGTTCAACTAAGCCTTTCTAATTGATATTTTGGCATTTGCTCTGTTTTATAATAATAAGTCTATATCAGAATATGTATTTGTTACATATTAATCTTATTCACTACTTCATTTATCTCCAGAATATTTGTTCTTACCTTCATCTTTGGAATGATAACTTTTATGAATGGGTTTCCTAGTTTATCATGTGACATCAATTATAAAATTTACTGTCTTTATTCCTTAGATTACAAAAATGGTTATACTAAGGAGAACCTTACAGATTGATCAGTCCAATTTAATGTGTTATTTTTTGGCTGTACCAGTTAAATTTGACAAGATCCTCCCTGTCTATTTTCCATACTCCTATTCATTTTCGTTGTTTGATATTTGAGCTACCCTATTAAGCCCTTGAGATCCTTTCTTTCAATCCTGCTGCATTTTCTTGGCTTCCTACCTATTCCCAAAGCTCAAGTCATTGGATAGGATTTATAGTGGAGCAGAAGGTGATAGATATATGAGTTCAGGAGTAGTAGAAATGTCTTACTACTTCACCAGATTTCCACTGCATTTTCTGTCTTCATTTAACCTCACCAAATTCTAAGTATGGAAAACTAGCCTCATTCCTGACTATATAACCCTCAAGCCTCTAACTAAAAGAAAAGTTCAGTATCATGATATTCAGAAGGAAATCCTTGAAAAATGCCCTGTTCTTCCATTCTAATAAGTATCTCTTTTTGTATGCTTTCCTGGTTATAACCAGTTCCTCCACCTTGTATCATTTCTTGCTTTCACATTTGCATTGTCAATCCCTTTCCTGTATGTCTGGCCTCTACTCCTCCTGATTGAATTTCTGAAATTCTTTAAAGTTTGTCCTTTTACTCTACTATTTGTTTCCAGGCATGGAAACTAACACTGTAATTTGCAGAATAGGGGATCTATCTATTCCTGTGCTTCCAAGATTGAACCCTGAGTACAAGTTTCAAAGAAGCATTGCTTTGGTGATTAGTCTCCATATTATCTTTTAAAAATGCATCCTTTAATAAACTGGCCTTTGTTGGGCTAGCTAGGAACCTAAACACCATTTTCAACATTAATTCTATGGGAAACTTAATACAGAGCTTGGTACAACTGGGTTGTAAATGGACTCTTGGTATATAGCCCATTTGTAAGCTGGGCACTGGCTGTACAGGAGAGAATTTGATCACCATGTGGACTGGGAGGGAAATGCCTTCTGTTAAACAGCAATGCCACAGATTTGAACATTGCACATTTGTTTTGTGTAATCTTCCATCTAACTGTGAGCACAGAGCATGATTGAAGTGCTGCTGATTATGTCTAATGTTTATAGATTCCATTTTAGCAGAGCAGACTGCTGTGTTCCATCATTCTATCTTAATTCTAAATATGATTTCCATTGTCTCCCCTCTTTAGTCACCCAGCAGCGGAGCAGCGAAGTAATTTTACCTTGCAGTTCAGTAACTTTTAATTGCCTGTTCACTTTCACTTGATTCTGAGAAAAATGGAGTTGCTGCCTATGCAGTTTTAGTTGCCAGAATCTCAATTGTTAAGCACTTAAATGCTAAAATGGGAAAGGAGCTCATATAGTTTTTTGAGAGACAGAGCAGAAAGGAGACCCCACTGTGTTTTATTGTGGTTGTTTTGGCTTTGTGGTTGTGTATGTGTGTGAGTGTTTTTTAAGGAATCAGAGCATTATCTATAAAATATACACCAATATATAATATATATAACATTACTTATATCCTTTTTTTTTCCCCCAGGCATATTCTAAGCATAAAAGTTACTTTATAATCAGAATTTTTAAGTGTTTCTGAAGGGGGATAAAATAGTGGCATTTTAGGTTGGGAAAGGACTTTGAGATCACCTAGTCCATCACCCTCATTTTAAGTGTAGGAGAATTGGAATTCTCAGAGGAATTCCAGAATTGCTTCAGGCTTCCCAGGACTGTAGCTGGGACCCATGTGAGCATTCATGTAAATATTGGTTTGTTTTCTCTCATTCTTGGCATTTGTCTTCATGATCCTAGTGGAGAATATATAGTTTTAGAACCTTTATTCTAACTCTCTTATAATTACAGAGAGCTATCCCTGTTTTTCATTGGTACTTTAATTTAATACTCCTAAACCACTGTTTATCTGAACATGATGGCATTTTGAAACAATAGATTTAGCACATTATTAATTTCAATGCACATATAACCATGTAGAATGAATATTTTTTCTGTAAGGGATTAGAACTGTTCTGACCTTCAGTTCAGTTCAGCTCAGTCCCTCAGTCGTGTCTGACTCTTTGAGACCCCATGAATCGCAGCACACCAGGCCTCCCTGTCCATCACCAACTCCCAGAGTTCACTCAAACTCATGTCCACCGAGTCGGTGATGCCATCCAGTGATCTCATCCTCTGTCATCCTCTTCTCTTCCTGCCCCCAATCCCTCCCAGATTCAGGGTCTTTTCCAATGAGTCAGCTCTTCGCATGAGGTGGCCAAAATATTGGAGATTCAGCTTTAGCATCATTCCTTCCAAAGAACACCCAGGACTCAACTCCTTCAGAATGGACTGGTTGGATCTCCTTGCAGTGCAAGGGACTCTCAAGAGTCTTCTCCAACACCACGGTTCAAAAGCATCAGTTCTTCGGCTCTAAGCCTTCTTCACAGTCCAACTCACATCCATACGTGACCACTGGAAAACCCATAGCCTTGACTAGACAGACCTTTGTTGACAAAGTAATATCTCTGCTTTTGAATATGCTATCTAGGTTGGTCATAACTTTCCTTCTAAGGAGTAAGCGTCTTTTAATTTCATGGCTGCAGTCACCATCTGCAGTGATTTTGGAGCCCCCCAAAATAAAATCTGACACTGTTTCCACTGTTTCCCCATCTACTTCCCATGAAGTGATGGGGCCAGATGCCATGATCTTCGTTTTCTGAATGTTGAGCTTTAAGCCAACTTTTTCACTCTCCTCTTTCACTTTCATCAGGAGGCTTTTTAGTTTCTCTTCACTTTCTGCCATAAGGGTGGTGTCATCTGCATATCAGGTTATTGATATTTCTCCCTGCAATCTTGATTCCAGCTTGTGCTTCTTCCAGCCCAGTGCTTCTCATGATGTACTCTGCACAGAAGTTAAATAAGCAGGGTGACAATATTCAGCCTTGACGTACTCCTTTTCCTATTTGGAACCAGTCTTTTGTTACATGTCCAGTTCACTGTTGCTTTTTGACCTGCATATAAGAGAAGAAGGAACCTGCCCTTTTGTAGTTGTGGTGAGTTGCTTTTGATTTGAGCTGAGGAGGAAAGGGAACAGAGGGATTAAATATTTTCTGGAAGCATTTCAGAGAGTTGTTTTATTTTCATTTTTAAAGTGACCAGACCCATTCCTATTATTTATTTATTTTCTTCTTAACGAAACTGTCAGAGCCCATATAGAAAATAGATGAAAGTGAAGTTTATATTTTTGAAATAGGAAAAATGTCTGCAGAAACTAGCATTTATTTATCATTCCTTAGTATTCAAGTGAATGCTAGTTTCTTCTATCAAGGATTGAGGTCTCTAGATAAGGACTCTCTCTTTTCTATTCAGAATCTTCCTGTTTTGAAACTTTCATCTTGAGCATGCAACATGCACTGTTTTTTCTTCTTCAGGATTTCCAGATACTCAAATTATCTATGTAAGCAATTGTTTAAAAATTATTTTTGTCAATTAGTTTATATTGATTAAACTATATTATATACCGTTGGACTGACAAAGTCCCTGTGTTCTGTGCTTATGTGCTTGTGCATAAAACATTTTGAATACAGCTCCACATGACAGCTGCCTGCTTCTAGCTGCCAAATGGAAGGTGAAAATCACTGAAGCATGAGACATGTCTCTTCAGTATCCTCAGCTACCTTTTCTTCATCCTTTCTCCTCCCTGAAGACATTAAACATCCCTGTAGACATGATGTCTTCCACGAAAGGGGGGAATCTTATACCAGTCATTTATATTTCTGTTTAATTGGCCTGGCTACTCTTGGACCAAGATGCTCTTGATGATCTCAGCTAAGTAGTGTCATCCATCTCTGAGAGTTTTGTACCTGCTTAAGTGTATAATTTCTGCTGTGCATTGTGATGTCTGCTTAGATTTCTTCTGCTCACACCTAACCCATCACCGCGTGAAGCGACTAAAGCTTGCTGGCACCCACAGGACAGATGATCAAGCAAATACCCTCAGGGCCCACAGCTCCCAGGACAGGAGGACTGCTTGAAGGGCTGTTTGACCTGGCCTTCCTCCTTTTTTTTTTTCCCCCAGACTTTAAACGTTTTATTTTATATTGTGGTACAGCCAATTTCATGGATCCTGATTGCCAAAAACTCATGAGCATCCTCATGGAACAAATGCATATCCATCCCAGGAATATGTTGAGGAACTAAGTTGTAACAGTGTAACTGTGAGAGCTTAGGGTTGGAACAGGGCTCCCCAGGTGGCGCTAGTGGTAAGGAACCCGCCTGTCAAAATAGGAGACTAAGAGACATGTGTTCAATCCCTGGGTCTGAAAGATCCTCTGAAAGAGGAAGAGGCAACCCACTCCAGCATTCTTGCCTGGAGAAGCCCATTAACAGAGGAGCATGGTGGGCTATAGTCCAAAGGATTTCAAAGAGTCGCATGATCAAAGTGACTTAGCATGCACACAGGGTAGAAATTAGGAAGTGGGAGTGAGCAGAATGAAAGGCATAAAGAACATGGTTATTGTTCATCTTGGCCTTGATTAAAGACATTGATGCAATAATTCTTGATATATTAGAATTTATACTACCTTTTCATAAATTAGCACAAGCACTCTTTGTCAGAAAAAATTGCCATTCAGTAGAAATCTCACTTTTTTTTGAACTAATTTTGCAACATTTATTACCTTATATAATGTTATCTTGGGCTTCCCTTGTGGCCCAGCTGGTAAAGAATCCGCCTACAATGTGGGAGACCTGGGATTGATCCCTGGGTTGGCAAGATCCCCTTGAGAACGGAAAGGCTACCCACTCCAGTATTCTGGCCTAGAGAATTCCATGGATTATGTATAGTCCAGTGAACCAGTGAAGTTGCTCAGTCATGTCCAGCTCTTTGCCAACCCATGAACTGTAGCCTACCAGGCTCCTTCATCCATGGAATTTTCCAGAAAGAGTACTGGAGTGGGTTGCCATTTCCTTCTCCAGGGGATCTTCCTGACCCAGGGATCAAACCCAGGTCTCCTGCATTGCAGGCAGACGCTTTACCATCTGAGCCACCAGGGAAGCCCATTTATAGTCCATGGGGTTGCAAAAAGTCAGACACAACTGAGCAACTTTCACTTATAATGTTACCTTATACTTTTATTTATCTCTTAATAAATATGACCAGTGTCCTTAGCTATCAGTGTTTCAATCTTTTCTGCCTAAGGCATCATCTTAATCCATTGTTGTTGTTCAGTCAGTCACCAAGTTGTGCCCTATTCCTTGCAATTCTATGGACTTCAGCACACCAAGCTTCCCTGTCCTTCACTATCTCCCAGAGTTTCCTCAAATTCATGTCCCTTGAGTCAATGAGAAATCTGTGTGCAGGTCAGGAAGCAACAGTTAGAACTGGACATGGAAAAACAGACTGGTCAAAATCGGGAAAGGAGTAAGTCAAGGCTGTATATTGTCACCCTGCTTATTTAACTTATATGCAGAATGCATCATGAGAAACGCTGGACTGGATAAAGCACAAGCTGGAATCAAGATTGCTGGGAGAAATATCAATAACCTCAGATATGCCGATGACACCACCCTTATGGCAGAAAGTGAAGAGGAACTAAAGAGCCTCCTGATGAAAGTGAAACAGGACAGTGAAAAAGTTGGCTTAAAGCTCAACATTCAGAAAACGAAGATCATGGCATCCGGTCCCATCACTTCATGGGAAATAGATGAGGAAACAGTAGAAACAGTATCAGACTTCATTTTTTTGGGCTCCAAAATCACTGCAGATGGTGACTGCAGCCATGAAATTAAAAGACGCTTACTCCTTAGAAGGAAAGTGACGACCAACCTAGACAGCATATTAAAAAGCAGAGACATTACTTTGCCAACAAAGGTCTGTCTAGTCCAAGTTATGGTTTTTCCAGTAGTCATGTATGGATATGAGAGTTGGACTATAAAGAAAGCTGGGTACAGAAGAATTGATGCTTTTGAACTGTGGTGTTGGAGAAGGCTCTTGAGAGTCCCTTGGACTGCAAGGAGATCCAACCAGTCCATCCTAAAGGAGATCAGTCCTTGGTGTTCATTGGAAGGACTGATGTTGAAGCTGAAACTCCAATCCTTTGGCCACCTGATGTGAAGAGCTGGCTTATTGGAAAAGACCCTGATGCTGGGAAAGATTGAGGGCAGGAGGAGAAGGGGACAACAGAGGATGAGATGGTTGGATGGCATCACTGACTCAATGGACATGAGTTTGGGTAAACTCCAGGAGTTGGTGATGGACAGGGAGGCCTGGCGTGCTGTGGTTCATGGGGTCGCCAAGAGTCGGACAAAATTGAGCGACTGAACTGTGCTGAACTGAGTCGATGATACTATCTAACAATCTCATCCCCTATCACCCTCTTATCCTTTGCCCTTCAGTCTTTCCTAGCATCAAGGTCTTTTCCAATAAGTCTGCTCTTTGCATCAGGTGGCCCAAGTATTGGAGCTTCAACTTTAGCATCAGTCCTTCCAATGAATATTCAGAGTTGATTTCTTTTAGGATTGACTGGTTTGATATCCTTGCTGTCCAAGGGACTCTTCAAGAGTCTGGTCCAGCACTATAGCTCAAAAGCATCAGTTCTTTGTTACTCAGCCTTCTTTGTGGTCCAACTCTCACATCCATGCATAACTACTAGAAAAACCAAAGCTTTGACTGTATGGACCTTTGTTGGCAAAGAGATCTCTCTGGTTTTTAATACACTGTCTAGGTTTGTCATGACTTTTCTTCCAAGGAGCAAGCATCTTTTAATTTCGTGGCTGCTGTCACTGTCTCAGTGAATTTGGAGCCTAAGAAAATAAAATCTGTCACTGCTTCCACTTTTTCCCTTTCTATTTGCCATAAAGTTATGGGACCAGATGTCATGATTTGCATATTTTGAGTGTTGTGTTTTAAGCTATCTTTTTTCACTCTCCTCTTTAACTTTCATCAAGAAGGCTCTTTAGTTCCTCTTTGCTTTCTTTAGTACAGTAGTATCATCTACATACCTGAGGTTGTTGATATATCTCCCAGCAGTCTTGACTCCAGCTTGTGATTCATCCAGCTTGGCATTTCACATGGTGTACTCTGCATGTGTGAGAGTGATAAGTTGCTTCAGTCGTGTCCAGCTCTTTGTAACTCTATGGACTGTAGCTTATCAGGCTCCTCTTTCCATGGGATTCTCCAGGCAAGAATACTGGAGTGAGTTGCCATGCCCTCCTCCAGGGATCTTCCTGACCCAGGGATCAAACCTGCATCTCTTATGTCTCCTTGGCAGCCAGGAAGGTTCTTTACCGCTAGTGCCACCTGGGAAGCCTATATAAATTAAATAAACAGGGTGACAGTATACAGCCTTGTCATACTCCTTTCCCAATTTTGAACCAATCAATTGTTCCATGTAAGATTCTAATTGTTGCTTTTTGACTTGCATACAAGTTTCTCAGGAGTCAGGTAAGTGGTCTGGTATTCCCATCTCTTGAAGAATATTCCACAGTTTGTTGTAATCTACCCAGTCAAAGGCTTTCATACAGTCAATGAAGCAGAAGTAGATATTTTTCTGGAATCTCCTTGCTTAGTCAGTTAGGGGTGCTATGATAAAAATTCTGTAGACCTAATAGCTTAAGTCACAGATGTTTGTTTCTCATAGTTTTGGAGGCTGGGAATTCCACGATCAAGGTGCCAGCAAATTTGTTGTCTGGTGAGAACCCTCTTCTGGGTTGTAGGGTGCTGACTTCTCATTTTGCTCTCACATGGTAGAGAGAAGAGAGAGCTCTCTGGAGTCGCTTTCCCAAAGGACTAATATCATTCACAAAGGCTCCACTCTCACAACCTAATTATCTCCAAAAGGCATGGCCTCCTAGTACCATCACTTTGGGGGTTAGAATTTCAAGGTATGAGTTTAGCGGAGACAGAAACATTCAGATCATTGCAGAAAGCAACTCTCATGGGAGCCTAGAGAACTCCATCAGTGTTCCCTGGCACACTTTCAAATCACCTGCATAGTACTTATACACAATAAAGTTTGAGAATCACTGTCTCTGTCAAAAACCTAGAATTCTTTAGCTGAGTGGTGGACGGTAATTTACTTTTTCATCATTTTGTTGGTTATATTTTTGTTGTTGCTGCTATTCATGAAGAACAAGATAGCTTAAACTGTAATAGATTTATTTGGCTCACCTTAGGGGTAAATATGATATAGTCATTTTCTAGTGACTGTATGAGAAGTGAAAAGATTCAGAAAGGTAGTATTCTAAATTCTCTTCTGAGGAAATTCAGAAGGGCTCTCCTGCCCCGAAACATATCTCAGTTTCAGCATGTGTGCAGGGTGGGAGCCAGTTGTGAAACTTTTTGGTATATACACAGGCATATACAGAGGGGGAAAATCAAAGAATGGTCAGAGGGGAAAATATCAAATGAATTGAAAATGGAAAAACATTGTCAAAGTTACTATCAAAGACACCTAGATTAAAAATTTAGATCATGATTCTGTGACCATGTGTAAAAACTGTAAAATTTTCCAAGACTAAAAACGAAGAATAAACAGCCATCTCATAGGCATATCACTATTTTGCTCATGTCAGCTCTGCCTGCACCAACCTTGTTCCCTTTTTTCCGCCCTCTATACTGTGACTGCCCTCCCACCCTGTATATCTGTGTTCAGTTTCTCATAGCACAACCCTTCCACTCAAGGTAAAATCCCGGATCCTGATTCTATGAGTACCCATGTTCCTCCTGTGAACGAAGAATAAAGGTGAAATCTCAGAATTTGGTTGGACTGGTAAAGGGTAAACTTAATAGGAGCCTTGCCCAGGGAAAAATTGCCAAGCAAATTAAATTGAATGAGTGGATGAATTGGGTCAAACTCAGATAAAAGTGAATTTATTTAGTGATTAATACAACTAATAAAGAATTAATGCATCAACATGATTTATCAAGGCTAAGATGATGACTTCTATTCTTTATGCCTTCCCTTCTGCTCATTCCCATTCCCAATTACTACCCTAGCCTCTCACAATTAAACCATTGTGACTTGATTTTCCAGTGCAGTTTGCCTTCTTCAAGTGCCTAGATATTTATTATTATTTATATTTGTGTTTTTTTTTCATGCTCTGAGCTTTTTGGCAATAAAGAGCCACAGATGTAGCTGGAAGCCCAAGCCAACTTCACAAGCAGTTTCTCTGCCCTGGAAGTCAAATAACAGTTAAAGAAATTTTAACTTTTTAAAAGAATTCAGCTGTCCTCTACTTTTTATATAACATAATTGATAATTATTTACAAAAATTCAAGACACTAAAGAGCCATGGTTGCACATTATTTAAAGACCATCATGGCATAGCAATAAAGATAACTCTAGGGTCCTCTTGAGTTGATGATTTCCACAGCACAATGTGAGTTGTTATGTGCAAAAGTACACATGGATAATAATCCCATGTGAGGCATATTTGACACCAAATGCTGTTTAGGTATAAGTCTGCTTGTATAGGCAATCATTTTATATATTCTGCTTTCTATTTGGCTTCTTTATTATGTGGAATATAACCAAACATATAGAAAAATGAACTGAACTTAAATGTATGAAGTAAATCCTCACAAAATAAACAGTTGTGTGAACACCACATCTGTGGTTCAAATCAATACCCTAGAACCTGTCTTTTTAAGCTCTTCATCCCAAAGTTAACTATTCTTTTTGTTTCTCTCCTTAAAGTTTAGTTTTTCATATAATTAAAATTTACATAAATGAATCATACAGTATATATTCTTCTTGCTTCTACTCTTTTATGCTATTTTGCATTCTCAAGATTCATATATATTCTTATATATAACTATAGTTCATTTAAAAATTACTGTATAGTATTCTGTATTTTAAATATGCCAAAATATATTTATCTAATTTCTTATGGATGGACATTTGTGTTTTCTCCAGTTTGGTCTCTGAACATCCATGCTCATTTCTCTTGATACACATTGGCACACATTTCTATTTGGTATAAAGCAGGAGTGGAATGTGGAATGGTGAACCATACAGAGTATGTATTTCTGCAACTTTAGTGGGTGATGTCAAACTGTTTCCCACAGTGGCTGTACAGATTTACGTTCCCACAATATTTTGTCTACACTCAGCATTGTTGGTCTTTTCGATGTGAGTTTGTCTGATGGTTGCTTAAAGATTTTCTGCATTTCCTTTTGACTTTTGTAGCATGATTCTCCTTTTCCAAAAAAGTTTGCATTTGTATCTCGGGCACAGATATAAACACACATATTCACTACTTTTGGGTCTGGGAATAAATAACATTGGAGATATATTTGTTTTTATATTTCAGGCTACAGAGGCAAATGTTCCTCTGGCAACTACTCTATATTTCTATAGATTTGAAGACATGACACTGTATCATCCATATCATAGAAGCATTTGGATATTTTACATTCCAAATTTCTAATTATAATTTGTTTCACACTTCTTTCTATAATGAAAAATATTTTTGAAAATTCAAAAGTAAATTTTGTGCACTGAGAGGAAATTTGCTCTTATTTTATTTTTTTCACCATCCTGTCTTTTTCTCCCAACTTGCTAATTCTTCATAAGCAGCACTGTGAATATCATCAGCTCTGACAACCTCCAGTGTGGTTGTGAGGGAAGGACACACTTGGTCAGCTGGTATGATCCATCCACACTCGGATTGTCAGTGGAGGACATCCTCACTCTTCGTCTCATGGCGGTTAAAGAGCCCTCTGGGAACTAAAACTTATACTCCATAAATAGATTCCTGTCTGCTGCAGTGCATATCTCTAAATGCTCAAATCAACATTTGTAGCTTATAAATAGAAACTCTGAAAAATTACCTTTGGTAATTTATTATCTGGAAACATTTGATCTTCCATGATACATGTGGTTTTTTTTTTTTTAATTTTCCTTTTTAAGATCATTTGTTAAATTGAATGATATGGAACTCCATTGTGATTTGATTAAGCAGTCTTTGAAATTAGTTTTGTTTTAAAGAATAGATGAGATAATCCTTGACAATCATGATGCTTTTGTAAGCATGTGTTATATAATATCCTGTTTCACAGCGGAGTAGAAAACATTACTTTCATAGCTTATTTTTCCTGTGTTGAAATTTTTTTAAGGCTCTGTTTATTTTTGGTACACAGATTTATCTAAAAGGTTTTAATAGTCCTGCAGTCTTTGCCATTATCCAGGAAAAAATGGAACTTATGTTGTGCAAATGATAGGGTACCACATTTATTTTCTTCAAAGTTTTTAATGTGAAAAATATTAAGAGACACAGTAGTGGAAAAAAATTGCCCACACCTCACTACATGATAGTTGTAAATACAACCTTATAAAGTAAGATATGACAATCTCTTTGTCTGCTGTTAGTCTCTTTTTTCCTCTAATATATATCAATTATATAAACATGTAGTTATGTATAAATATGCACATAAGTGTATGCATATTTAAATAGGCACTGCGACATCCAAATATAGCTTATAGATTAAATTTGGACATGTCATCTAGTAATTCTAAAAGTATTACATTGACTGATTTTTGTTGCAGGTTTAATTTTGGAAGAAATAGCAAGTAATATTCAAATTGATGGATCATTCTGTAAGGAGAGTTATTTGAGGACAATATGCTGTATTCTTGTACATTCGCCTGAGGAGGACTCTATTTTAGCGGCCTGGAATCCAAATAGAAACAAAATATCATTTCAGAGAGTAACAGGATGCAGTGCTCAAATTGAGCAGCCTTGGGCACAAAGGATCATTGCTTCTTTCAAAGCCTCCTTTTGAGTGAAATATATTGAATGGCAGTGGGTTATTTTTTCTCCCTTTCCAGTGTTGCAATTTTAGTTTTTTTCTGAGTATGTGGTGGGAGTTAAAGGACCTAGAAATTCATTCTCCCCATTGTAAGGCAAACTGTTCCAAGTGGGCAGTTAGGTTATTCAAGAACTGAAAGCAGGGGACAATAAACGATCTTGGTCAAAATAATCCATGAGCATAGCCCAGCACTAACAGGAGCAAGACACTACCTCCTTCCTCCAACACTGCGTTTCCTCCCTGCTCTTCCGACCCCTGGATGCAGCCAGAGGCATCCAAACTATATTTTAGCTGTGCTTCAGTTCAGTTCAGTCGCTCAGTCGTGTCCGACTCTTTGCAATCCCATGAATCGCAGGACGCCAGGCCTCCCTGTCCATCACCAACTCCCAGAGTTCACTCAGATTCATGTCCATCGAGTCAGTGATGCCATCTAGCCATCTCATCCTCTGTCATCCACTTCTTCTCCTGCCCCCAATCCCTCCCAGCATCAAAGTCTTTTCCAATGAGTCAACTCTTTGCATGAGGTGGCCAAAGTACTGGAGCTTCAGCTTTGGCATCATTCCTTCCAAAGAAATCCCAGGGTTGATCTCCTTCAGAATGGACTGGTTGGATCTCCTTGCAGTCCAAGGGACTCTCAAGAGTCTTCTCCAACACCGCAGTTCAAAAGCATCAATTCTTCGGCCCTCAGCCTTCTTCACAGTCCAACTCTCACATCCATTCATGACTACTGGAAAAACCATAGCCTTGACTAGATGGACCTTAGTCGGCAAAGTAATGTCTCTGCTTTTGAATATGCTATCTAGGTTGGTCATAACTTTTCTTCCAAGGAGTAAGCATCTTTTAATTTCATGGCTGCAGTAACATTGAATAAATAATTGTGGGCTGACCTTGAAATTGAATATATCATTTTGATTAAATTGTTCTTTAGTTGTTAAGTTGTGTCCAACTCTTTTGTGAATCCATGGACCCTAGCCTGCCAGGCTCCTCTGTCCTTGGGACTTCCCAGGCAAGAAGACTGGAGTGGATTGCCGTTTCCTTCTCCAGTGTATCTTCCTGACCCCAGGATCAAATCCATGTCTCCTGCATTGCAAGTGAATTCTTTTCCACTGAGCCACCAGAGAAGCCCTTAAAATAATAAATATTATTCTGCTTAAGGCTAAGAGTACTAGGCAGTTTTCTGCACACAAGGGTTTTTCATAGTACTTATGGAGATATGACAGTTTTGGAAACAACTATAATAGATGGCATGAAAAATGCCATGAAAAGAGGCCTCATGAGCCATGACTCAGATGGCATGGAAGGTGGACAGCACCTTATCAATCATTCATTACCAGGGTCAAAACTTCACAACCAGCTGAAGAGACTCAATCAGTTAATTTCTTGTTTGAGTTAGCTAGACTGTGGTTGAGGAGGGGGAAAAAAATAACCCTCACTGTTGAGACTGACTGATTAGATGTCAAAGCACATTGGGTTTTCAGCACATTATGTTACAGTGCAGAACCTCACTGTCCATCTAGAGTGGGGCCTGAGACTCTGCATTTTTCTAAGCTCCCAGGCGATGCTGAGGATACCAGTCCTGGGACCACACTTTGAGTAGCAAAGAACTAGATCACGTGCGAAGTAAAACAATGACAATGACAAAAAAAGAAAAACACCATCCCCAAATAACAAAATAACTAGCAAGCAAAAAAACCTCAGCTTTCCTGACAACATTTGACAAAAGAGGCTGAGTTCTGGTCCTGTATCGTTATAAATCAATCAGCTGTTATTTCACTTGAATGGTTTTATTTCTAGCTTTTATTAATTGAAGGGAACAGAGAAAGGCTTAGTTTCATGCTTTGCTAAAACAGGGTACCAGAAGGAAGGGTAGAATTCCTGTCCAGAGCCGATGGTTAAGGGTAAACCTTAAGCTCTTTTCAGAACATTCAGTTGTAATAATCTAAAGACAAGCCAGGATTTCTCTTCGGGTTTGAATCAGGAGGCTTCAATAAAAATTTATTTCTCCATCAAATTTAATAGCATGGTGGCTAGATATGGAATTTCCATCTATTTCCTAAATACATCTGAGGACATATTATGCAGTTTACTGGCTTGAGGAAAAAAAAGTGCCATTATCATTACAGTTAAATTTGATAAATATTTATAAATACAACTAAGGTACTAAGGGTTAGCTTCTGTGTTTCTACCTCCATTAATTCTTATGGCCTACAACACAAGGCTGTGGACATGGGAACTGCAGTATATAAAAGCAGTTTATTTAATAACTCTCCTTTATCACAAAGTGCACTGGATGAGAGATGATTCCTGCTGCTCTGTCAACAGAATTATTTAAAATATGATCTGAGAACATATCAACAGGAACTGCAGCCAGAGAGGTTATGGTATTTGGGAGCTGACATTTGTAGAACAATGTTATTTCGGTGAGGGTGAAGGTCTGTGTTTTACACCAACTTTCAAACAACAGAAGAATCCATTTTAATAGGAAGCTTTCTTCAACACAGTAATAACAATGATAATTGTAATACCTGCAAAATTCATTGAATACTTTCCACCTTCTTGCTACGATGCACAGTGTTTTACATTTTGTTTCATTTAAACCTCATGATAACTCTATGAGTTTACCTGCATTTCATTTAAGTTGCATACTAACTCTATGTGTGAGATACTGACATTTCCTCTATTTTATAGATGAGGAAACTGGGGCCTCAAGAGGTTAAATAGCATGTCTTAGTACATAGCTGACCAGATTTACACTTCTTGTCTTTAATCCTGCTCAACCAAGGACGGAAGTCTCCTCACAGGGCTCAGTCATGAATACTATTCTTTCCTCCAGGGGATCTTCCATCTTTCATCTCCTGCATTGGCAGGCAGGTTCTTTAGCATTAGCACCACCTGGAAAGCCTGAATTTATCCGCAGCTGTAGCCAATACATCTTGAGAATTAGGAATTTTTCATGTGAAGGACCAAAGAGAATGCTTACATGTACATGCAGACTTCAGAGTCCTAATCTATTCTTCTCTTAGTTAGTTAGTTAGTTAAGTCACTCAGTCGTGTCCGACTCTTTGCGACCCCATGGACTGTAGCCCACCAGGCTCCTCCATCCATGGGATTCTCCAGGCAAGAATGGAGTGGGTTGCCATTTCCTTCTCTTTTCTTGGGGAAGCACAAAATACAGATTATATCCTATTGGGCAGAACCACCCATATGTTAATGACAGATGGATCAAACTTTTAAAAAGGGGGACTATAGTGTGGGATAGATGTGAATTTAAGTAAAAATCCTTTTAAAAAGATAAAACTTTTGCCAGATTATTATTTAGCAAACATGAGTTTTAAGTTCTTGCTCTATGCCTAGTGTTGTGCTAAAACTTGCAAAATGCTGTTTTGCAAAGGCAAATGGTTTGGGGATTATTTTCCTCTATTAGTGCATATATATCATCTAGCACTGACAACACGATAAACTTTATTTTATTTAGATGCAGCCCTCAGGCTCTTAGCCCTGAAAAGAGGCTCATTCCAAGAATCAGACATGGCATGAGGCCCGTTTTACCCATGAGTCTATTTGGAGGAACTTGTTTGGAAGGGGGAAGTTAGGGAAGGTTTTGAGTTACTCTCCCCAGAATCTCAGGACAGCACTGTCGTGTGATCTTGGGAGGGGACTTTTGAGGAAGGACTCATTTGAGCAAGTGCAATTCATAATTGTTTTTAGAGAGGCGGCTGGCAAGGCTCCCGCAGCGGCGTCAAAGGGAACGAGCAAATGAGTCTAGACGATGCGGTCTGGGAGTGTGTCGCCTCCCTGCCTTTCCTGGGTGACAATTTGGCCTAGTTTTGTGCATAACTAAAAAAGTGTCACCATGGGGTCTGCCAGAGGAAATGAGGCCAGAATTTCATATATGTGAAGATAAATTTGTTACAGATAGAGATTTATCACATGCAAAAGGAAATTTTTTTTTTCCCCTTACAGATTGCAGTGGGGTTACAGCTCCCAGATACACTGAATACACAGATACACTGATACACTGAATACACAGATATACTGAAGGCGCCTATGGTCCAAATGCCTGATGTTGCAAATGAGGGAGACTGAGGCCTTTATTGTTAGTTTGCACTTGGAGCCAGAACTCCTGATTTCCCACCAATTTAAAGAGAAAAGTCTGTGGCTCAGTAAAAAAGCTGTATGTGCTGTGCTTAGTCACTCAGTCATCTCTGACTCTTTGGGACCCCGTGGATTATAGCCCGCAAGGCTTCTCTGTCCATGGGGATTCTCCAGGCAAGAATACTGGAGTGGGTTGCCATGTCTTCCTTCAGAGGATCTTCCCTACCCAGGGATTGAACCCAGGTCTCCTGCATTGCTGAAGGATTCTTTACTGTCTGAGCCACCAGGGAAGCCCAAGAAAATTGGAGTGGGTAGCCTATCCCTTCTTCAGGGGATCTTCCTGACCCAGCAATCGAACCAGGATCTCCCTCATTGCAGGTGGATTCTTTACCAGCTGAGCTTCTAGGGAAGCCCCGAATAGTAGTTTCAAAAAGACTGATGTTTGTGTATTGTCCAAATTGGACTCCTAAGAATCTTATTTTACATGCTGTATTTTTATTGAGTTCCGAATTGTAGCTAAGTGTAATTAGTGTAAGCAAATTGTAGTCAGCCATCTTCATTTTTTTTTAAAGCAGCAAATAATAAACCTGTAGATGCAGAAAATCCTTGGATCATCTGATCCAACTAATGATTTTTTTAATCGGAGAAATACCTTTATACATTCAGAGAAAGAATGTGAGGAAGCATTAGAAGTCAGTCGTTTCAGTGGATCATGGTTTCCATGATCCCTAGTAGCGGTCCCTAACATTTTTGACACCAGAGATCAGTTTCATGGAAAACAATTCTTCCATGGACTGAGGTGGGGTGATGGTTTGGGGATTATTTAAGCATGTTACATTTATTATTTATTGTGCACTTGATTTCTATTATTATTCCATCAGCTCTACTTCAGATCATCTATCAAGCATTAGATCTCAGAGGCTGGGGACCTTTGGTTTAAAATCATGGAAGCACTTGCAAGTAAAACAGGAATCATGAAACTGATTGTTTGATGGTGTCTTAACATAAGCAGATTTTCAGTATATTGAACCTGATCTCCAATTTTAATGGAAAATGAAATTGTTTAGAGTCTAAACTGGGTTTGAGACAAGTCTGAGACCTAAGAATATTCAGAGTGAGCAATTAAATCTATTGCTGGTTCACTTGCAACCTTTCTATGTTCTACCCAGATGACCAGGAGTAGTGCCAATTAGGCCTGTTGTTAAGTAGACTTTCCCCACTTACTGCCTAATTAAGTTGCCTTACAGGCTTGAGAGATGTTCACAATTAGAGGACTCCCCCAATCAAAAAGTTAAGCTGTTTCTTGATCTTTGCTTAATCTGACATATCCTTAAGCTTTCAAAACACATAACCAGAACCAAACAAAAGAAAATAAACGCACAAATTAGAGTAGACAGTATCTCAATTGTTTTAATGCATGTTTTGTCTACTGTGTGACATCAGTATCATTATGTATTTTTCAGGAAGCTAAAGAACTGTTTATTAAAAAGACATACAATAACACATATAACAACAAAAAGCCACTTCAGCCCTTAATTCTTTCTCCAGTTTAGTACTCCAGCTAAGCCTGTGCTTCTGCATTTTGATTATACTCAAAAATGTCAGTATTAATGGTTAGAAACCAAGTCTGTTTCCATTTTAACTGAAGTGTAGGAGGAGGGGCACGAAGAGTGCATCAGTTCTGAACTTGAGCTAATATAATCAGTGACTTGATTTGTATTAAAAAATGTAAATGTTTCTTTGAAATCTGACTTGGCCTTTGAAAGAGAAAAGTAGTTACTGAGAAATCTACATTGACAGAATAAATCTTTCTTGCAAAGTAGAAACCAATGTTGTTGGCTTGGGTAGATCTCAAGTCAACTGTGAAATTCATAATCTTTTATCCATAAAATAGCTTCTCCTCTGAATGATAAAATTATTTTTGCGCTGGATGTTTGCCAAGTCTAAAGACAAAAGGCTCCATGTGTGCACCTGAGCACAAGCTCCAGGCTGGCTTTAAAAAGATGGTTGTTTTCTTAGGGGTCACAGGTGCTACCGTTCTGAAATAATCAGTGTGAATATTGCTTTAATCAGTCAGATGTCATCTATTTTATTAGCTAAAGTCCAATACCCTAGTGATTTAAAGAACAGCTTCAGACTACTCAATGAATTCAATCATGTTTGGCTCCTAATTTATATCAAGGAACTTTTTTTTTTTAGGATGTCCCATTTTCAGGCCTTTACTGTCTCAATAGATGAATCTAATTATTCAATGATTAATTTTCCTGTAAGAAGTCTAGAGGCTTCTTATTCTTTGGTATTTAATTTGATATTTAAAACAATTATTCTTGACTAACCAACAAATCTTAAGTTGTCTTTTCTCCTGTCTCATTTTAAATAAACTACCATAAGGCAACGAGTGGGGGCCAATTCATCCAAGAAAAATAAAGGAAGGGTCAGTTTCACTATGAAAGAAGGAAAACATGTTTCTAAAAGCCCATTCTTGCATAGCAGGACAGGAAATTGGAGTTTCTCCCTTCTTTGCAACTTCCAAGGACAAGATCCCTGGGGTCTTCAGTTTGGGGGAATCTCTTTGTCTTGCGTTTCTTGCAACAAAGCATTCAGATCTTCGAAGGCATGGACTTTGGTTATAGTATTGAGAAAAGCCAGAGTAGAATTTTTCATAAATGTGTGACCCGTGCTTATTTGCTCCATGGTCAGGCTACTCAAGACGGCTATTCGCTTGCTCTCTCTGCATCCCCTGCCAGTGTCGGGGGCACCTGCCCCCTGCGCAGATTACCAGCCTTCCTACATGCTTGCCTCAGGCCCCAGCTGGTAATTGTTCTTACCAAAGAGGTGGTGAGGGGCATGCCCCTCTGTTGGTTTCCCTGGTAACTAATGTGTCCACCTGAGATCAATTCTGCCCCACCCCCCCACCCTACTCCCAGAGGTGAAGACTGCCACCATGTCTTCCACTGTCTGCTGCTCTAGGACCTTGCTTCAGACATGTAAGTACCCCTTTTCTTTAAACCAGGGTCCCCAACCTCCAACATCTAAAGCTTGAAGATCTGAGGTGGAGCTGATGTAAAAATAATAGAAATGAAGTGCACAGTAAATATAATGCACTTGAATCATCCTGAAAACTAGTTCACCCACCCTCCCATCTGCGGAAAAACTGTCTTCCATGAAACTGGTCCATGGTGCCAAAAAAGTCGGGAACCGTTGCTTTAAACCATTGATTTAAATGGTCTTTGTTGCTGCAGACTCCGGGCTGTTTCTTCAGTCTTAAAGCTGGGCAAGTACAGGCTCATATTCATGTGAAGTGCAGCCCAATATGTGCATATCAACTTGTTGTTTGATATGAATTTATCTGCTAACAAAATAAATTTTCAGCATTAGTTATTTGATATTAAGATTTGATATTATGATTCAGGCCAATTATGAACCAATTGGCCTGAAATTGTGACTTGAATCTTAAATTTAACAAATAACAGTTTTCTCATCTCTGGTGTGTGTTTATTATGGTGTTGAATTTTAAATCTAACTATTGGATTTTCACTGGAATTATAGAAGCAGACTAAAATTAAGATTACAAAGGTTGATTGCTATTTGACTTTGGAGACCCAGGATATTTAATAGACATTTATGCACTGACCTTAAAGGTTTGCCTATCATGTCTGTTTTAACCTTCCTTCTAGCTTAAAACTTAAAGGAAGAATATTATTTAAATAAAAGTTGATATCTCTGTGATCCAGTTTGCTGAAAAGAATCAGTCCTTTGAGGCTCTAAAATCATAGTTTAAACAACCTTGCTTTGTCTAGTGGTAATGTGGACACGATTTCATTGTACTGAGTTATAACTCTAAATAACCATTCTATCAGTAAGTACCTTTTTGTTAATGGGGGATGAATGTGTATTTAGCATGCACTGAACACTCATAAGTATTTCACATTTCATAAAGCTCACTTATACCCCATTCTTCAGAACACAAAACCTTGATAATAAAGGGAGGGAAATTTAGAGAGGTACAGAAAATAGACTTTAATTAACAAGATCTGCTTCTATGGCTCTGTAAAATTGCTTTTCTCTGGGGTTCAAGTAGAAAGGAGGGGCATTTTTGTTTATATCTTACCTAGCTGCAAAGAGTGAAGAAATCCCTGAACACCAATGCTGAAAATGGCTTTAGTTGGCTCCTGGGGACTTTTGGATCATTGCATAGAGGAGCATCTACTACATAGATCTATAGTTTATTGCTACTACTACCTGTGTTTTCCTTGATCTTCAAAATATTTTCAGCTCCAATGTAGTCAAAGTTAGTTCAGATCCCCAGAGGGCCTAGAAAAGTTTTAGCCCTTTCAGCCTTTGTAGTTTATTTAGTAAATGACATTGTCCTTGCTATTGTATTCTGTTGAAAATGTACTTAATATGTAGAGTTCTGGGTACATTTTGGGTTTATTTCTCCAGGGTTCAGTTGACAATTTCAATACAATTTCAGTGTATTAGGTCAGAAAAAGGATTCTGTCCAAAATGGACAACAGGAAAACACGTTTGCTTTTCAGTTTCCATAAGCACGACGAGTGTAACCAGCCTTCTCAGCATGCTATGTCTTTTCTGCTACATCCTAGTAGATGTATAGCTGTGATCTTGCATGCCGGGACTGTCAGCTTTGGGCTGCCCACTCCAGTAGTCTTGCCTGGAGAATCCCATGGACAGAGGAGCCTGGTGGGCGACAGTCCACGGGGTTGCATAGAGTTGGGCAAGACTGAGCGACTCACAGAGAAGGCAATGGCACCCCACTCCAGTTTTCTTTCCTGGAAAATCCCATGGGTGGAGGAGCCTGGTAGGCTACAGTCCATGAGGTCGCAAAGAGTCAGACACGACTGAATGACTTCACTTTCACTTTTCATTTTCATGGATTGGAGAAGGAAATGGCAACCCACTCCAGTGTTCTGGCCTGGAGGATCCCAGAGACGGCGGAGCCTGGTGGGCTGCCGTCTATGGGGTCGCACAGAGTTGGACACGACTGAAGCGGCAGCAGCAGCAGCAGCAGCAGAGCGATTAACACACTAATGTTGCATGTCAGGACTTTCAGCTAATTGGGATAAGTTATGTATGTTTACATTATAGTTATGATGTATAAAATGCTATTTTGTCTGTCTCTATATAGAAAAAGACTTCCTATTATTATAATCCCTAATGAATTTGTTTGAAACACAAGACTCTTCTGAGGTTTGCTTGGGAATATCACATTTTGCAAATAGAAGGTTGAAAGTTTCCAATGAGTAATTATTCTAGATATACTTAAATAGTATATTTCATAGGATGTATTACAATGTAAATGGAATTATTTTTATCTAAATATATTAAAAAGAATCTAAGAGCAAGTAGATCTTGGTTTTGTTTTAGTCACAAAAATGCCAATTTTTATGGCATATTCTGCTTATCGAAAGCTTTTTCTTTTTAAAATTAATTTTTATTGGAATATAGTTGCTTTTCAATGTTGTGTTAGTTTCTGCTGTACAGCACAATGATTTAGCTATATATATAATATATATATTATAAAATATATTTTCTAAAAATATATTTTATATATAAAATCTCCACTCTGTTAGATTCTTTTCTCATATAGATCATTACAGAGTACTGAGTAGAGTTCCCTGTGCTATACAGTAGGTTCTCATTAGTTATCTATTTTATGCATAGTAGAAGGCAATGGCAACCCACTCCAGTACTCTTGCCTGGAAAATCCCATGGGTGGAGCAGCCTGGTAGGCTGTAGTCCATGGGGTCACGAAAAGTCGGACACGACTAAGCGACTTCACTTTCACTTTTCACTTTTATGCATTGGAGAAGGAAATGGCAACCCACTCCAGTGTTCTTGCCTGGAGAATCCCAGGGATGGGGGAGCCTGGTGGGCTGCCGTCTATGGGGTCGCACAGAGTTGGACACTGCTGAAGCAACTTAGCAGTAGCAGCAGTGTATATATGTCAGTCCTAATCTTCCAATTCATCCCTCTCCCCTCTTGGTATCCATACATTTATTCTCTCCATCTGTGTCTCTATTTCTACTTTGCAAATAAGTTTATCTGTACCATTTTGCTAGGTTTCATTACTCATACTTAAATACACATGAAAAATATAAAGAGAACAGTTAAAAGAAAGAGTATTTGGAGCTTAATTTCAAAGTGCTGTTCAGGGAGATAACCAACTGTGAAAGTACATAGGTATGACAGACACATCATCATTAATGCATGATAGTGATTTAAGAATATAGGAATTATAAAGAATAGAAAGCTGAAGAAGATAAATGTGGCCACCTAAAATGTGACTAGTAAGCCTTTCATGAGTTTCAATTAATGTGTCAATTCAATACTAGCCAAACTCTCTTGGTATTGAGAAAACTAATAAGCATAGTTCTGCTAGAAACTCATTATTGTAAGTAACACTCTTCCTTCCAAAAATTATACACTGTTATGTACATATGCAGTTCATGGGTGGGTTTGTTAAATTTAAGTGTGAAATGAACACAAAGACTGCTGATTAATGATACAGATTGTTGTAAATAAATTGGACATGCTCTGGGTGGTATATGCTTAGAGGAAAATATATGGACTGATTATTACTCTTCTCTTTACTCCAGTGAGATCCAAAGCAGATCAGTTTAAAGCAATGCACTTCCAGGCTTTTTGACCCATAGGCAGTGTTCTAGACAAGCTGAGTACAGAAGTTTTACTACTGGTATTCTCAGTTGCTCAGTTGTGTCTGACTCTATGTGGCCCCATGGACTGTAGCCCGCCAGGATCCTCTGTCCATGGAATTTTCCAGGCAAGAATAGTGGAAGGGGTTGCCGTTTCCTGCTCCAGCAGATCTTCTCGACACAGAGATCAAACCCATGTCTTGTGTGTCTCCTGCGTTGACAGGCAGATTCTTTACCACTGTGCCACGTGGGAAGCCCCTTACTTTTGTATTCTAGTTCAATAAATTTTATTTTCCAACTGTTAAAAGTGAACATATATGTATGTGTGCATTTTTGTATAGATGGATAGATGATAGATAGATGGATGAACTGGCAGACTATAATAAGTAAGCAAATGCAAATTTATTTCTCAAATTGGGAACAAGAATTCCGAACTATAGGGCCTTCCCAGGTGGTGCAGTGAAAAGAATCCACCTGCCAATGCAGGAGATGCAGGTAACATGGGTTCGATCCTTGGGTCACGAAGATCCCTTGGACTAGGAAATGGGAACCCACTCCAGTATTCTTGCCTGTAAAGTCCACGGACAGAGGAGCCTGGTGGGCTACAGCCCATGGGGTTGCCAAGAGCGGGATATGACTGAGCAACTGGGCACGCACATTCATGCGTTTTGAGCTCTTACATCCCCCCCTCCTCCCTTTAAAATGAAATTAAAACAATGTAGGGATTCTTCTATAAGGACTATAAGCTTCAGTAAAATAGAATATTCTGTTTGAAACTGGCATAATGAAAGACACATTTAGCCATGTTCTGGGTGCTTATGTTCAGAAACAAAGAGTTCCATTAATTTGGAAGAGTATTTGCTAAAACATACCACATTTATATGAGGTTAAAGTGGAAGTTAGCACAACTTCCAGGTTTACAAATCACAACTGCAGTACATTTTCCAAATTGTAAAATGGATAAAAGAAGTCACCTGAACAGAATTGGTCTTGGTAATTAATTGTCAATCAAAACATTCTTGACTTTTGGCCTAGTGGATTCTGTAATCTAAAACTGTCAATAAAGATGACTGAGAACTAACTGTGTGTTGATTCTACAGTTACCATTTGCTCTCTTTATGTATTAATGGGTTAAATCCTTTATTATTTTAAGAGAGTACAGAAAGTCCTACAGCTTTTGTTTCATTTCCAAAACTTTAATTAAATTTATCTATAGCAAAGCAGCTATTCGTTATTGAAACACTGAAAATTTGAGTCTCTGCAAAAAGAATCCTTATGGATTTAATTCTCGATACTTGAGAGATAGAAAGAAATCTCAAAGAGATGGGCTCTGTTCTTTGTCACGTAAATGTCAGATACCATTTTAGGGGGCAAAAGAAAAGAGAAAAATCTCATTATGTTTGTTAGTGTTCCCTTTTCTCCTTTCCACTAAAAACAGTTTTCTGAGAGTCCTCATACTCACTCAAAAGGTTTATTGTATTAAGGGGAAAACACAAAGAGACCTTTGGAAAAATCTTGTACTTGAAGGGGGCTGGATTTTTTACTTCCTTGAAGGGGAGAAGTTCTCTGTCATGTTTATAACTCTTCGAACTATCACCAGTCACTTTGTCCCTGGTACTTGAAAAGTACAATGCAAAAAGAACACAAACAGGTAATGGACATGCCTCGCCTTGATTCTCTTTACTGTACATCTGTGCCCCTTTTCAAGTCTCGAGTGCTCCTGTGTTGATTGTCATCCACTCGCTAAGTTGTGTCTGGCTCTTCGGGATCCCATGGATTGCAGCGCATCAGGCTTCCTTGTCTTTCACTATCTCTTGGACTTTACTCAAACTCATGTCCATTGAGTAGGTGATGATATCCAACCATCTCATCCTCTGTCGTCCCTTTCTCTTGCCCTCAATCTTTCTCGGCATCAGGGCCTTTTCCAGTGAGTTGGTTCTTCGCATCAGGTGATCAAAGTTTTGGAGCTTCTATATCACTGGAACAGGTCTTTACTCAGCAGTAGCTGATATGTCATGGCCATTGAAGAGGTACTAGAGACCAGCTACATGCAGGGCAGCAGGGTGCAGAGTGTTCTAGAGAAAGCTTCTGACTATAGAAAATGATCATTTCTCCCCTGTAAAAGAGGAAAATATGTAATTGCATTATCAAAACCATCCATGTTGAAATTTCTAAATACAGATAAACAGTTTTCAACAAATGGATCACTTCTTAATTTATTAAACATATTTATTCAATGTTTGGTAAATGTATTACACTAAATGGAGTGACCAAGCGTATGGAATCTAAACTGCCTGGAATTAGACCCTGGATCTACCACTTCCTTGACGTCTCTGTGTTTGAATTCTGCACCTATAAATACAGATAGTGATAGGCTACTTTTTAGGTCATTGCATTATGTAATGTGTTACTATTATAATCACCTGTGATACTGCCTGGCACATGGTTAGTACTGTAGTGTGCTTACTATTTTTGTATATGTCCTACTGCAGGAGAAAGAGACCTAAATTAAAAGATGGCTTTAATAAAATCAAAGTTAATTTATCTGTCATGTAAGAGTGAACAAATAAATCTGATTGAGATGGCTCTTCTCTGCAGAATTTTCAGGATTTTGTTTTTTGGTTCCATTAACTTTTGAAGAGGCTATCCTCCTCTGCTTAGTCTCAGGTGGATATTCTCATAGGAAGGGAGGGAGAAGGCCAGATTCCCCGGTACAGTCAGAACTTGGCAATTGCTTTCATCACTTCTCACTTGTTTTTGGCCAGAACTCAGACCACATGGCCGCACTTAGCTTCAGGGGAAGCTGGAAATGCCCTTCTTTATATTGTATGGCCCTGGGCCTAGCTCTGATTTCTATTACCTGTACCAGGGAAGCCAAGGAGAGTTTATTAGAAGGACACTTTCCAGTCTCTGCCAGGATGAACTCACATAGAGTCAGCACAGAAGTGGCTTTCCTATCCAGAGCTGGTAGATTGTAGTACTGATTTTCCATAATATACTAAAATAAATGGGAAAAAACACTTCTGCTTTTTTTCAGATATATGAACTAAGTACAGCACATTGCTCATTATTAAGTTATTTCTGGCATCACTACGATCAGAAGGCTCTTAACCCCTTTATTTAACCCAGCTTTCAATCTTAACATGACACTTTTAAAACTTTACAACCAGCAGTTTCTTTGTTAATATTGTTGACTTCCTTGATTTCTCTTTAGCTTAAAATATCGATTAAAGCTCTTCATTCTTTAAAGAATAACTACTCTGATTTTCATTTTTTTCTATTACTCTATCCCAAATGTTTTCTGAATTGATTTTGTTTTTTGCCTTCCTCCCTGGCATCTTCTTTCATATTCTGGTTTAGATAATATACAACCTTCCCAAATGGCCACTTGCAAGGCTCAGTTCTAACAGTCATTATGGTGATGGGAGTTTGATCCTGAATCTTGTCTAATCACCTTCGTATTTCCTTGAAATCCATTACTTGACTCTTCCCTAAACACGATTTCAGAAGCCTTAGATTTGTTCATAAAGGCTTAATGGATTATAGATTGTTTATAGCCTAAGGAAATAGGCTTGGTTTAAAACATAGCCATTTCAAAAGGATTGGAGCAAGATCAGCAAGTTGGTTGGATGACTTTTTGTTGCTTTATATAAGGCACAGGTTAATCTCATTTCTTCCTTCAACTTTTTGAAAACAGAACAAGTTCAAATAGTAACTCATTCTTTAAAATGGAGCTTGTTATTCATACTATGTACTTAGATGATTTATTTATTAAAATTGTAATAGAATGATTGGCTACTAAGTGGAGAGTGAGTAGTGGAAAAAACGCATGCAGACTTACTATCATCTGAGAGGATGAACTATTCTAATTCCTCAGGAAAAACAAATATTTCTCAAATAATAAATATAGAAGTCAGATTTTTTTAAATCATTGATCAATGACCAAGGTATGAAACAATCTTTAGTGTTACTTTATTCAGTAAATGAGAACTGTAAAAATCTGCGGCAAAGAACTGGATACAGATACGGAATAAATGTACTCTTAATACATCATCATTAGAACCAGTATTTAGCAGATGACAGATTTCTAGCAGATGACAGATTTCTAGCTGATGTAGAAATTCAATCCTCCCTCCATATATGAGTTTTCCTACTTTGGAAACATATTGGAAAGGAAGAGAGGATGTAATTGTATAAAGCCAGAAGTGTGAAATCTTTCATATATGAAAAGAAATCCATAATAAACCATTTCCCGAAAGTGGGCTACATAATCATGTAGCCCAATTCCCTAAAGTGCCAGCTCGAGGTCAGATCAATTTTGAACACAATACAAGGATGGCGTTTTTTCTCCTGCATTATGCCAATATCTTTTGAAAATTTTATATATACAGAAGACAGGATCACTGCATTTGAAAAGTGGACACACTACCCACAGAGAGCATATATTATCTGAAATAAATGTTCATTTCAAAAAGAAAGTTTGTGTGTCCTGGAGTTAGTAGCAGAGGCATCTCTTAATCATAAAAAACAGTTTTAAGAATCTTTCAAGAGGCAAGGGATATACCAACAACCAAGCTACATCCTCTTCCCAAACATTATGTGTAGCATAAGGCGCTGTAAATAGATTATGTAAAAAAATATTAAAATATTATACTGGGAAGAAATTTCATAAGCCCAGGTCTGAGGAACCATTTAGTCAAAAGGTGCATGCTTGTTGAGAGTGGAACCTCTCTGTAGGGGAGAAAAGAAGTGGTGATGAAATATCTTTTTCCAGTTCTGTGGACATTTTACATAGATGGTTTAGTTTGGTCTCAAAAGAACTTCATAAATTTAGAAAGGTACTACAAAGCTCCAGCAGGAATACTGACTCCTAACCTGGGTTTCTGTGTAATTTTTAGACTTTCTTACTGGTGATTTCCCTGGGATTCCCCAACAAATATTCAAGAAAATGCTAGGACATTATACTGAGTCATAGTAGGGTAGTGTTAGCCTGTAGAGACTGTTGCTTAGAATAAGAAAATCAAGATCAGAGTATAATAAGTGTCTAAATATTCATCTATATTCACATTGCATTCTATTCCATAATTCTTTGTTCCTTGAAAAAAATCTGTGCCTTAAATTAATTTTCAGTGGTAAAGACATTGGGCTCCAGAAGAAAAAAGATCAAAGAGACTTGTCATAGTCTTCATTTTAGTTTTTTGGCACTTTAGCACTTATGGCAACTTCATTGAATTAGCTGTCATTTCAAAATCAGCTCTTTCTATTAATTCTAATATTAGTATGAAATTAGGCTTATTAACAAAGGCTAAAGAACTGAGATATGCTAGTCAAGAAGAGGCGAGAGTACCAAGGAAACTATCTTTTAGCCACATTGAGCTATTCAATACCCTGAGCATTCCGGGTGCCTAGTTTTGGCTTCCCCTAACCGTTTGCCTGAAGAATTCCATGGATAGAGGAGCTTGGTAGGCTGTACAGTCCATGGGGTCGCTAAGAGTCGGACACGACTGAGCGATTTCACTTTCACTTTTCACTTTCCTGCATTGGAGAAGGAAATGGCAACCCACTCCAGTGTTCTTGCCTGGAGAATCCCAGGGGTGTGGGAGCCTGGTGGGCTGCCGTTTCTATGGGGTCACACAGAGTCGGACACGACTGAAGTGACTTAGCAGCAGCAGCAGCAGCAGCAGCAACCTTTTGCCCAGGTCACCCATTTTGCATTGAATTCCTACTCATCCTTCAAGACCCTCGGAAATTATTATTATTATTATTTGATGTGTGTGGGGGAGATGCTTCTCAATGCAGCAAGGAAGAATTAACCTTCCTCTTGTATGCCTATGTCAATAGTTTATATCACCTTTACAATCGTTCCGCTTTAGAGTTCTATTATAATATGCCTAGCTAACCCAGGAGTTAATCATTTCTTATTTAAATTACCACCAGGTGTTTCTCTCCATTTTTTGACATTTGAGGCACTTGTGCAGTGCCATGGTAGAGTGGAAGGAGAATGTGAACTTTGAAATAAGACACACCTAGGTTTAAACTTGGATCCTTCACATATTTACTTTGTGCAAATTATCTATAATTTTGGTGAGCTTTAGTTCTCATGCCTGTAAAATAGAGACAATGAAATATATTGTACAGAGTAGTTCCATGAATTAAATGATAAAATTGTAGGTAACCAATGAACGTTAGTTCTTATTTATGCTTGCATGCTAAGACGCTTCAGTTATGTCCAACTCTTTGGGACCCTATGGACCATAGCCCACCAGGCTTCTCTCTAGGGATCAAACCTGCATCTCTTACACCTCCTGCATTTACAGGCTGGTTCTTTACCTCTAGTGCCACCTGGGAAGCCCAGCTCTTATTTGTATTCATAGCCAGACTGACAACTCAGTTCTTTCCCATGGTCCTGCACCATCAAAGACCTTAAGCACAACCCTTGTGGCAACTGCATGAAGTCAGTAACTTTTAAAGCACTTTATTCCCTCAGTTACTCTCCCAGTCTTCTTTTGTGTAGAAAGCTATATGGATGAGTGACAAAGGCCTGCAATACTTCATGAATATGGCAGTTCTGTAATTAAATGTAATCAATCTATAATTTTTCTAAAATGATTGCATATCAAGTAGGTATGAGACATAAGCATCCCATTCATCCTTATAGAGGAACAGTGAAGTCTTTCCTACACAGTCTGCTTAAAAAGGGTGTGCCCACTGAGGACATTCACCTCGTTGCAGCATGTAGACTAATGGCTTTTGTAAAGCGATCATTCTATGTTTTGCATGTGCTGGTAATTAAGATAGATTTAAAGGTGCTGCTCTATTCACATGACTTCCAGGGAAATTATTGTGATAAACTACTGAAGCGTTTTACACATCAGCGGTGGTTTGTCCTCTCTTCCAATGGTCTTTCAGTGCAATAAAAATTTAGAATTTTCTCAGTTATTAGTGAAACGGTCTGCAGTTTTGGGAAATACACTTATGCCTATTGACTTTCTCACTCTTTACACAGTCATTCTTCATCCTCATTGAAATTTCAAGTTATTTTTGTCAGTTTGCCTTTTGATGTAAGTCAGTTTAAAAACATCCAGAAAGATTGTTTGGAATTGGTAATTTAAGCATTGACAAAATAAAGCAAATTCAGAACCTGTATTTGTGAAATGTTGGACAAGATTGAATTTAACAAGATTGGAGTGCAAGTTCAAATTTATTTTATTGCTCATATTTTTTTCTGTTCAATGCAATTGCGTTAGTAAACAGACTTTTTCTCCCAAAATGGTAACATTAAACAACCATTTACTATTCCTCATTATTTTGTAATTTTTTCCACTTAATATTAGGCACAGAAAATATATAAAATATAAGAAATATTGATCACTATTCTCTATTATGAAAACGCTTGCCTTGAATCACTTTTATAGGATTAATGATGGATTTGTATTGGCCTATCCAAGCTCTGTTGCTCCTTAGAATCAAAACATAAATTTAGGGGATGGTTGTCTGAGTTAGTGATGTGGTTTGTAGAGTTGATCCAAAGCTTTACAGAAATTATGAAATTCAAATTTAGTATTAATTGACACTGTATGCCATTGTACCCAGTTGATGGTCAGATGAAGTTTAGGGCTAGCAAACAGGACCAGAAACACAGACAGAGTGTGGAATGTGAGAAATATGCATGATTCACCTTTTCTAATCATGTGCACAAATTTTACTCGTTAATGTATTTTTTTTCCAATATAAATTTTTACAAATCCAAATTCCAGGCTGGACCAAGCAGTACTCCTAAGAAACCATTTCTCTTCCCTTGTTCTTTGGAGTTTCTTTATCCTCTCCTCCATCAGTTGGTAGGGATAAGGTTTTACCTGCAAAGACTTGAGGCCTAAGCCCTGCTAGGAGAACTTGTATACATATCAATAAAGGGACTGTTAAAAAATGAAACAGATTTACTATCCCTGTGTCTTCTTTTCACTGATCAGTGGATGCTCCTTTGGTCAAGAGGTTCTAATATATGTTACTCATCAAACCACAGGGACCAGCGTGCCCTGACATGGCAGAAAATGCCTCATCCTTCTGGCTTACCACAAGGACTGTTCCTTTAGGAAGTTTTCCCTGAACTCTGACTCCTTCTCACCCCAGGCTAGAACTTGTGTACCCCTTAGACACTTTGTTTTGATTTCTATTTAGGTATCTTTCTCCTTTACCATGAGCTTCATATAGTGAATCTTCCTTAATGAATATATGAATGAATGACTATTTGCTATCTCTTAGTTTCTTTTTATTTTTTATAACAGAATATAAAGCTTTACAAGAGATAAAATGCTGTTATTGTTATTCTTTTTTAGATATTATAAATAAATAGACATTACTGTTGTGTAAACATAGTGGAAACAATTTGAACATTTCTTAGAAAATAAGGATTAGAGTGAATTCACATCGGCTCTATAGGTAACTAGCTGGTAACAAACTGTCTTGTCACTGTCTAAGGTGTTGTAAATTAATTCTGCTTTTATGTTACCTCATAAGATGACACATTTCAGTGGAAGAAGCTAGAAGGTCATGAAACTCATTTTGGAAAATCTTTTCAGAAGGTCCAAATGAATGTTATCTTTTACTAATATGAAGTTATTTGGGATAATATACACTTATTACAAAGATAATACAGGAGACATAAGATACTTGGGTTCGATCCCTGGGTTGGGAGGATCCCCCGGAGGAGGCAATGGCAACCCACTCCAGTATTCTTGCCTAGAGAATACCATGGACCAAGAAACCTGACAGTCTCCAGTCCATAGCGTCACAGAGTTGGACATATCTGAAACAAGTTACACGCGTGCATGCACAAAGGTACTGTTGCTACTCAGAGCAGTTTTAGAATTTTCTTGCTCTTGACATTAGAGCCATATGAAGTGTCACATTTCTATGAACATGGATCTTTTTTCAGGTTAGAAAGATGAGACCCACTTTGGATACTGTGAGACATGGGAATGTCAGAAAATACAGGAAACCTTCGTAGTCACTACATAGACAGACACTATAAAAACAAGGGTGACCATACTATGGGTCAGCCTAAAAGAGTTTTGAGCACTGGCAACATTCATATTGATCTGTAAATTCTCATGTGTTTAGTGCAAAAAAATCTTGTCTATTACTTTTAAGCTTCACATTGTGTGTCAGTCCTGAACTGTTAAAGGTACCATTTTGAGACCTTGATTCTTGGTTACCTCAACCAGAACACTTAGATGCTCTTCTCAAGTGTGGGCAACAGGCCCGTCTATAAGGCAGAGATCAATTGTGTACCTTGGGTAAAGAGGTTGACATGGAACCCTCCTCTAAACTGACAGTAATACATTTGAAAACCTGTTAAAGGATGAAAATAACTGATAATGCTCCAAATTAGGGGTTGGCAAACTTTTTGTCTAAAGGGCACAGGTAGTTTTCAGTTGTGCGCCGTAGAGCTCTGTCACAGCTACTCAACTCTGCAGTTGTAGTGCGAAAGCAGCCTTAGACAATATATAAGTGAGTGGATGTTGCTCTGTTCCAATACAGCTTTTTTTATGGACACTGAAGTTTCACTTTACATAGTTTTCATGTCTCATAAAATATTCTTTTCCTTTGGTTTCTTTTCAATCATTTTTAAATGCAAAAAACAGTCCTTATTCACTGATAATACAAAAGAAGAAGTAGGGATTGTGTGGAATTTGACCCATGACCTTAGAGGACCCTTGATTTTCATGAGGTAACCAGTCAGTATTTAGGAATGTTAGGTCAAAGGGTGGCTACCTACAGGGTGGCTACAGAGTTGAGGTGGCTTCCAGGAGCCATGCTCTGAGTGAGTTACTTGCAGCTCTAGTGTAAAGCATTTAAAGAGTACCATTAAGGTTTAATGAGCTGACAGTAATGCTCTGCATTAGAACCTTCCACGACTGCTAGGAAAAATGCTTACTCAAGGCTCCACAGTCCTTGTAAATACCAGCTGTCCTTCAGAGGCCCTTTTGTTTGGATGAAGCAGGGTGCTCGAATTTATTGCTTCTGTGACATAAAATTCCTGGACACACCAACTATACTTGCTCTTTTCAAATAAAAGTCAGTTTAGATTTATTTAGAGACTCTGCCCTTATGGAAGAAATACCAGAACAATATGTCTGAGAGAGCAGGATACTCATCTCTTGGAAATCCGGCAGGCCTCTGACATGGTAAAATTACTTCTAGCTGGTAATGGGGACATTCCCGTGTGACTCATAGGATGGCCCTTCAGGGGCTCCTGACTCTCAGGGATGAATGTTACTCTGGAAGTAGGGGTAGGGGTTGCAAAGGCAGCCTTGAACATCTATTCACCGTGGCTTCTCTCTTTGGCAAAGTATAGCCTGTTTAATAAATTCCTCCATATCTGGCCAAATGCCCTCTGATCACTAGCATAGAATAGGTACCTGAACAAACAACTGGGGATACAATTTTAAGCTAAAAATCCTCCATCATTTTGAAATAGTTCCTCATATTTTCTTTTTGTACTTGAAGGAAGAAGCATGCATTAATGGATGCATGTGTCTGGGGAAAAAAGGCAAATAAAACAGGATTATTTGTTGAAACTGTTTAGTTCCAGGGAGTGGGAAAGCACATGAGTCAATGTTTCCTAACATCAGATTCCTCCCCGCTCCTCGCTTAATTCAGACCCTTACTTTTTTCCTTTTCAACTGTGGTGGTTCAGCTCCAGGAGCAAAATGAAAAACCCCCTTCCTACCTATGGTAAGCATGCACAGGCATGATTACACTGGCTGGCTTCTCTCTGCTATCTTTCTAGAAATAGAAATATGCTGGTACCACGTGGCCACATTACCTCCACAGTCGACTGGAAATAGTGCCTCAACTTCAGGCAAATGGGCCCTGAGATAAAATACAGTCGTGGAAAGGGTGCTTGTGCCAGCCTCATTTGAAGAAAGCACCCATTATTCAGTTAGACTGTCAACTGCATGCAGCAGAGTGCCTTCTATACACCTACACTCATTTCTTGGCCCCCACTTTTTGGCCAGAAGAGATCTGATTTTGCCAGTGTTATTTCTTGGAAACCTCATTCCATTCCCTGTTGGTCTAAACCAGCACTCCTAACTCCAAAGTGATAGATTATCAGGTACCCACATACAGCCTCCTTCATTCCTCACTGCTGCACAGAGGGAGTGGGAACCAATGTCTCTGTCTCCTTTCACCAACATCCCTTTGCCCGACTGATTAGCGAACCCAGAAAACTAGCACTGTTCTTATCTGCCCGCAGACATCGTTTACTCAGTTTATTAATCAGAAGGGAGGTTCAAATAGGACAGCTTTTACTAATACATTAAACACAGACCCGGTGTTATGCCTGTTTCTTATATCAAGGAACCTGTCTCTCATATCTTTTATAGAGAATATTGGAGGGAAGTGTAACACTTAAAATCCTTATTTTTTTGCTCTCTTCATACACACAGAACAACTCCTGTGAAGCAAACCCAACTGAATCAACTGCTTTTACTTAGCAGTCAGTAGAAAGAGCTTCTTCAAATTGGCATAAATTACAAGGCAAATGAAATCATAAATGCCATATAAACTTTTCCTTTTGGGGGAAAGAAGTGCTACTCATTTGTCACTAATCACCTTCTACAAGTAAATTTCACCTGTTGACTTTTCCTTTCTTGCTTCTAAATGTGAACTTTGAGAGACTGCTTTTCAAAGTATGTGTAGAGAAAAATGCCTGGTACTGTTTGTTCACAACATATCTGAAGGCCATTTTCTCACTACTGTACTTCATTAACTTCCTTAATTTTCTTCTAAAGCTATCTTCTAATTGCATTTTTAAAATTACTTTCTAATTGTTTCTTAAGATTTAAGTGCTAAGAATAACTGAGTTGGCTCAGGAAGCATCATTACCATTTGAGGTTTAGAATTCTGAATATTGTCTTCTTGTAAAAAATTAATGAGTTTGCCAGAAGTTAGCTGATTATGGAAGGTACAGCTATCATATTTCCTTCCTGTGCCCTGAATTCAAGTGTCTTGATCCTACTTGAAATCAATAGTCTTGAGATGCTGTCTGTTTTATAGATAAGTAATTTATCTACCCAGCTATTTATAAATTATATAAATGTGTTTGTAATGCATATATTTGTAATATGTATTTCAGTTTATTTTAAGGCCTTGATTAATTAAACCTATCCTGAAAATTCATAGCTAATATTAAATTGCATTTAGAATTATAGTGAAATGACACTTACTTTAAGTAGCAGGAAAGAAGCCAAGTTGTATAGAGTTTTGGCAAACATATCAAACAGTTGCTGGTTTCTAATGAGATGTCTTTTCTCTCAGTCTTGATTTATATCACCCATTCATATAAAAGGACTGTGAATAAGTATGGAGAATAATACTGGAGGGGGAGAGGGACGTATCACCACCACAAAATGTCCTAGAGGAGAACTTTAATTTCTGGGAGAAATTAAAATCCCAGCCTCAGACATCATGGTTACATTGTGAAAATGCCTTTTTAATAGTCATCTCTTTTAATAAATAACAATGTCTAATGAGTAAAACTTCAATTTATTTGATGATTAATCCTTGGCTTTTGAATCTCACTCAGCCTTAGGGCTCTGCTGAGTTATACATTCATCTCTATAATTACTACTTAGAAATTATTTCCATTTAAGTGTTACTTGGTGGCTCAGATGGTAAAGGTTCTGCCTGAAATGCAGGAGACCTGGGTTCTAATCCCAGGATTGGGAAGATCCCTTGGAGAAGAGAATGGCTACCCACTCCAGTATTCTTGCCTGGAGAATGCCACAGACAGAGGAGCCTGGCAGGCTACAATCCATAGGGTCTCAAATAGTTGGACACAGCTGAGCAAGTGACACATTCCCAAGTGTTACTCTGTATCCTCCAATTCAGCATTTCTAAAACCAAACTTACTTCCTCTCCAGATCTGTTTTAGTTACATTCTCTATTCCAACATATTGACAGTCACCACTGGATTACCAAAGTCGGAAATATGGGAGTCTTCCTAGATGTCTTCTTTAGTTCAGTTCAGTTCAGTTGCTCAGTTGTGTCTGACTCTTTGCGACCCCATGAACCGTAGCACACCAGCCCTCCCTGTCCATCACCAACTCTCGGAGTCTACCCAAATCCATGTCCATCGAGTTGGTGATGCCATCCAATCATCTCATCCTCTGTTGTTCCCCTTCTACTCCTGCCCTCAATCTTTCCCAGTATCAAGGTCTTTTCAAATGAATCAGCTGTTCATATCAGGTGGCCAAAGGGTTGGAGTTTCAGCTTCAACATCAGTCCTTCCAATGAACACCCAGGACTGATCTCCTTTAGCGTGGACTAGTTGGATCTCCTTGCAGTCCAAGGGGCTCTCAAGAGTCTTCTGCAATACCACAGTTCAAAACCATCAATTCTTCAGCACTCAGCTTTCTTTATAATCCAATTCTCACATCCCTACATGACCACTTGAAAAACCATAGCCTTGACGAGATGGACCTTTGTTGGGAAAGTAATGTCTCTGCTTTTGAATATACTGTCTAGGTTGGTCACAACTTTCCTTCCAAGGAGTAAGTGTCTTTTAATTTCATGGCTGCAATCACCATCTGCAGTGATTTTACAGCCCAGAAAAATAAAGTCAGCCATTGTTTCCACTGTTTCCCCGTCTATTTGCCATGAAGTGATGGGACCGGATGCCATGATCTTCGTTTTCTGAATGTTGAGCTCTAAGCCAACTTTTTCACTTTCCTCTTTCACTCTCATCAAGAGGCTCTTCAGTTCTTTTTCACTTTCTGCCATAAGGGTGGTATCATCTGCGTATCTGGGGTTATTAATATTTTTCCCAGCAATCTTGATTCCAGCTTGTGCTTCCTCCAGCCCAGCATTTCTCATGATGTACTCTGCATATAAGTTAAATAAGCAGGGTGACAGTATATAGCCTTGACGTACTCCTTTTCCTACTTGGAACCAGTCTGCTGTTCCATGTCCAGTTCTAACTGTTGCTTCCTGACCTGCATACAGGTTTCTCAAGAGGCAGGTCAGGTGGTCTGGTATTCCCATTTCTTTCAGAATGTTCCACAGTTTATTGTGATCCACACAGTCAAAGGTTTTGGCATAGTCAAGAAAGCAGAAATAGATGTTTTTCTGGAACTCTTGCTTTTTCCATGATCCAGTGGATGTTGGCAATTTGATCTCTGGTTCCTCTGCCTTTTCTAAAACCAGCTTGAACATCTGGAAGTTCACAGTTCATGTATTGCTGAAACTTGCCTTGGAGAATTTTAAGCATTACTTTACTAGAGTGTGAGATGAGTGCAATTGTGTGGTAGTTTAAGCATTCAACTCTCAATTTGCTATATCTTGTCTGAAATCTTTCCTAGTATCTATCTGACTCTTCCTGTCCATTCCAACCTTAACTGTTTTAGTTCATAAATCTGTCTCTTCTCACTAGGGTTAACATAGTCGGAGAAGGCAATGGCTCCCCACTCCGGTACTCTTGCCTGGAAAATCCCAAGGCTGCAGTCTATTGGATCGCTAAGAGTCAGACATGACTGAACGACTTCACTTTCACTTTTCACTTTCATGCACTGGAGAAGGAAATGGCAACCCCCTCCAGTGTTCTGCCTGGAGAATCCCAGGGACGGGGGAGCCTGGTGGGCTGCCGTCTATGGGGTCGCAGAGAGTTGGACACGACTGAAGCGACTTAGCAGCAGCAGCACTAGGGTTAATACAATCACCTTCCTAAAAGGTGTTCTTTCTTCAGTTTTGTGCCCTGGTAGTTCACTTTCATGCACTGGAGAAGGAAATGGCAACCCACTCCAGTGTTCTTGCCTGGAGAATCCCAGGGATGGGGGAGCCTCGTGGGCTGCCGTCTATGGGTCGCACAGAGTCAGACACGACTGAAGCGACTTAGCAGCAGCAGTAGTAGTAGTAGTAGTAGTAGATCATCCTCATGTGTTTATCCCAGATTTCTTCCCGTAGCATTATTGGCCTCTGGGGCTGGGTAGTTCTTTGTTGTAGAGTGCTGCTGTGTACATTCTATGAGGTTGAGCAGCATCACTGGCCTCTCCCCTCCAGATGCCAGTAGCATTTCTCTCCCAGTTGTGACAACCAGGTGTTTCCAGACATTGTCAGATATTCCCTGGAAGCAAAATTGCCCCCACACTCGGCAACCACTGCTTTAGCCTCATTGTTAAATACAACTCCTAGTAGAGCAGATATTTAGTAAATAATAAAAACTCATTCATATGATATTACATAATTACAAATTTAAACATCCAGGAGAAAGATTTCTTTGAGTTTTGTTTGGTTTGGACATTAAGTAATACATCAAAATATGTATTTTAAGTTGTGCACCATTAATACCATTAATATCCACTTTCATTTCAGTTACCTTCATCTTTGATGTGTCTGCACCTGCTCTCTTCCAGTTTAAGGTCCTTTTCCTTAAGAGTAGAGTACCTGACCTCCCAAGTTCAAATTATAAAATTCTGTATGATTTGATATATCAGGAAATGATAGTCTAGAAATCTTCCTGGGTTATCAAAGGAAAAATTTAATACATTTCAAAAATATATGTGGATGCCACTTCTTAAATGAAGAAAGCAAGCTGCAGCCTATGGGAACTCAAATCTTTTTATCAGCAACTAACACTTGTTTTCATTTGTTTAAAATGTTGTTTTATCTAACATGCGGTAGACTGTGAGAATGATAAAATATGAAAACATAAACCAGACCATTCCATTATAATCCATTTGTACCCTAATAAAGACTATATCCTAGAGTCAGATGGTAGAAAGCAAACTTATCTTGAGAGACATGCTTATAATTAGTCACCTTCCCTCTGTTGGCAGTTTCTATTGTAGGAAAATAAAATTTGCTGAATTTTTAAAATGTAGCAAAATCTTCAGACAATGTAAGCTCTGGGCAGTGTCAAGAGGAAAACATTCCTTCAGTACTGGTTAATGTCTTTCAAAAAGTTATATAAACACCCTTTTGGAAGATAATACATCTCTATCCATTTGTAGTTATCTTCCCTTGTAGATCCCACTCCAGTATTCTTGGGCTTCCCTTGTGGCTCAGCTGGTAAAGAATCTGCCTGCGATGTGGAAGACCTGGGTCCAATCCCTGCATTGGGAAAATCCCCTGGAGAAGGGAACAGCTAGCTACTCACTCCAGTATTCTGGCCTGGAGAATTCCATGGACTGTATAGTCCGTGGGGTCTCAAAGAGTTGGACACGACTGAGCCACTTTCACTTTTCTCTTTTTCCCCCGTAGATATTTTCGTGATTTCTAATGCTAAGGGCATATTAGAAATCATAATGAAAGATTAAATATTTTTGTCCTATCATTTTGAGGATAAAGGGTGTAGAAAGAAGACATCGATTAATTTTCAAATCAGGAAATTATAGATAGTCAATGTGAGACCAGTGCACAAAATGTGTGGGCACTGAATTTGAACAGTTTAGCACCGTCACCCAGATTAATTTTATTTGTTCTTATTACTTTTTAAGAAGTACTGAGTCTCAAGCTCAATGAAATCCGTAGTTCAGTAATTTACAAGCCTGTTTCTATTGGTTCCATGATGTCTAGATTATTACAACTTGAAAAGTACTTTCAATAACACAAGGAGTTCTATTTATCAGCCCTTTGTACTTGAATGCCAGAATCAACATGTCTGTATTGGATGATGAGGAGGAGGAGGTCGAAGATAAGGATGAAGATGAAAAAATGAAGAAGTAGAAGCAGAAATAGCAAAAGAAATGGTATTATCACAAAATATGCTGTTTCTTAGAGGCTAAAAATAATTTCCTGATTATCAAGAAAATATAGAACTCCAGACTCTAATTTTCATATCAATACTTCTTCAGAGATAATGTGAATTCATATATATTTGTAGGAGTCCTTTGAAGTATTTTGCAATTATGCAGCAATCACTGTTCCTCACGATTTTTAATGTACTTACCCAGATAACAGATGTAGGAGATTTATCTAGTTTTTTTGGTTTAGTTGTTTGATATTACCAGTTTGTCTCTTACTCCAATGAGTAACATTTATGGCATGTTCACTTACTAGGTTTCTTAACTGACTCACTGGTTAAATGCCTTACCTAAGTGCTCTTCTTGAGGTATCTTTTCTTAGGAATCTTTTGGTGAAATTTTTCTATATTTCCGTAATAGTTGCAAGTTGAGAATATTTCATTCTCTCATGCTATTTTTCAACTTTAGTTCTCAAATATGTAATTTTATAGAATGTCAAATTGACTATATTGACAAGAGAGCTGTTTGGGTAATTTGAAACTTTTTATATGGGTCTTAGTGTAAGTGAAGGTCTTAAACGCGTATAATGCTCTAACAAGTGGCATGCAAGTAAAACAAAGTCCAGACTTATAGAAACATTTCATAAAGTGGAGTTTCATGAAATTATTATTGAAATAATATTTCACTATGTCAGAAACATGATTCCTGAATGTTTTTTGTTGCCTACTAAAACATTTAAATTACTACCCACTTTCTCTTTAAACAAAATGTGTGTGTGTGTGTATTTCACTTGGTTTGAAAATATCAAATAGTACAGAATAATCTCATGCCTCACCTCCCATGTTTTCCTATTAGAAGTATAGATAAGGGCAGCTGGAGGCTAGACTTGGGTTAGTAAGTTAAAATAGAATGAAGAGAAAGCATTTACTAACTACCATGTATTCTCCTAGGTGCTGGGGATAGATATGATAGAGGAAAAAAAATATAGTCTTTGCCTTTATTGAGTTTACAGCCATGGTGGGAGACACCCATTATTAAAAGAAAACAAAATATGTAGTAATTTTTAAACTATTGTAAGTATCATAGAAGAAGTAGAAGCAACTTCTATAAAATCACATAATAGGAGACTCTGATCTAGTGTGGGAGGGGAGTAAAGGCTTCCTTAGAGGTACATCATTTGAACTGTGATCTGCTGGGTTCATCAGCTGAAAAGGGAAGAAGTGCCATGTAAGAGATTTCAAGCTGATGGTACAGCATAGGCAAAGACCTTGAGGCACGGGAAGAAATGACACTTTTAAAGAAATGTTATTGTTACCCTTTATCAATGACTGTTGACTGAGAAACCTCAAAGAAAACACTCTTGATTTTGTATATGCAGTGAAAACTAGGTACCATAGGAACCCACAGCATTTTTTGCACGTCCTTTATACTTTTGTTAGTATGGAGAGGAAGAAACTCTTCTCTCAAAGAACTTTGCCCTGGTTAGGAAAAGTAGAACAAAGAGATAGAAATATAGATAGAGAAACAGAGAGAGAGAGAGAGTTTAAAGCATTTGCCTAGTTCTCCAAATCCATCCTCGAGAATCATAAGCCTGGAGTTTCTGATGAAAATGGCCCTGTTAATAGTGACCACTGGTGATGCCTGTTGAGACACAGAAGGTATTTAGACGGATACGGAAGGCATTTAGACAGAAAATGTAGGTACTTCCGGGGATAGCATATATAAAATTAGATACTCTAGTTCCAAAATTCAAATATGGGGCAGTTACATGTAGTAGAAAAGGCAAAGCTTAGATAAGCTAAGAAAAAGAATCACAGACATATATAGGATATCCGATATCCTTCCATTTAAAGAGTGATTCTAACAAATCATTAAGTAAAGAGTATGTCAATGCATTCTTCAATCTTTGTAAAAGACATCCGATGTTAAGCTTCTTTGTTCAAATTGGAGCCTTAAAATTCTGCACCAGAAAAGGAAGTTATTGATTCTTTTTGGCATGTGCATTTTGTGCTTTAAACAAGACCAATATTTAAGATTACCAGCAGTGTAACCTCAAGGACTCTTTTTCATTCCTTAAAGCATTTCCATAAAAATAATTTACTTAAATGCTTCTTGAGGGATAGTAGCATTTTATTTTGCTGAAGGAAAAGTATTTTCCTTTAAAGCATCCTCTAATAACTAGGTTTTTAAAAGAAGCTAGAGACTGCTTATAGAATAGACAAAACAAAAAACAACAGTAATAACTAACATTGCAGTCTGTGGAGCAATTTCTTATCAATGGTACCACCTAATTAAGATTGGATCTCATTTTTTGAACCTTCTTTATCTGAATTCCTGCTTTATTTTGAAACACTTTTTCTTCAAGCTCTTGATTTGTGAAAGAGGACTTCTTCACTTTCTTCCATAGGGCGGAGACCAGGAGCAAATGTAGTATCTAATTTTTACATGATAGTTATCAATTCAATAGATATTAATACTTTCCTATTAATGTTTTACTTGGTCCTCAATGGCCTACAAAAAAAAATAAGTAAATTACATGACTATGGTAATAAAAATATAGGGCTTAAATCTAAACAGAGGGTCATTTTCACTCACCAAGCTCTCAACACATTCATGTTTCCACAAGGGATAGGACAAGGTTTAATGTTGTTGTTTTATGCTTATGGATGTTTAATACAAAATAATAAAAATTCAATTAACATTGGCCCCCACTCAACATGGCCCCCAAAATGTACATTTTTAACCATTATGCTTGTTCAAAAAGGGTTCCAAACTTCTAGTACTTTAAAACAGACAGAAATAAACAATAAAAATAAAAAATGCTCTCTTGCATCAATCATTTTCCTCCCTAAGGAAAAGCTCTTTAAAAGCATCCTATGTCCTATTTGGACTTGGGAGAATATTGAGTTGGTTGATTACTCACTTTTGTGTCCAACTCCTTGCAATCCCATGAATTGTAGCCCACCAGGTTTTTTTGTCTATGGGATTTCCCAGGCAAGAATACTGGAGTGGGTTGCCATTTCCTTCTTCAGGGGATCCTCCCGACCCAGGAATTGAACCTGTGTCTCCTGCATTGGCAGGCAGATTCTTTACCACTAAGCCACCAAGGAAACAAAATCCCAAACTACTAATTAATGGGCCTCAGAAAGTTTGAAATATGATATAGTTGGTGATTTAATATTGATGAATTGTGCTTAGCTGCTCAGTCGTATATGACTTTTTGCCACCCCGTGGACTATAGCCCACCAGGCTTTTCTGTCCATGGACTTATTCAGGCAAGAATGCTGAAATAGGTTGCTTGCCCTCCTCCAGGGGATCTTCCCCACCCAGGGATCGAACCTAGGTCTTCTGCGTTGCAAGTGGATTCTTTACCGTCTGAACCACCATATTTGTCGTAGATTATCCAAAGAGTGTTCTTCTGAGGAGGTATTTATTAGGAGCTTCCAGGTGGTGCTGGTGGTAAAGAACCTGCTTTCCGATGCAAGAGACATAAGAGACCCAGGTTTGATTCCTGGTTGGGAAGACCCCCTGGAGGAGGGCATAGCAACCCACTCCAGTTTTTCTGCCTGCAGAATCCCATGAACAGAGGAGTCTGGAGGGCTATAGTCCACAGGGTCTCAAAGATCAGACATGACTGATCAACCTAGCACACATGCCCATTTTGTAGATGAGGAAACTGAGGTTCCAACAGGATAAATGCAGTTTGAAATCACATGGCTTATAAATGGCAGAGCTGGAATTTCAGTTTGAGCCTGCTGCTGCTGCTGCTGCTGCTGCTGCTGCTGCTGCTGCTGCTGCTGCTGCTGCTGCTGCTGCTGCTGCTAAGTCACTTCAGTCATGTCCGACTGTGTGACCCCCGAGACGGCAGCCCACCAGGCTCCCCTGTCCCTGAGATTCTCCAGGCAAGAACACTGGAGTGGGTTTCCATTTCCTTCTCCAATGCATGAAAGTGAAAAGAGAAAGTGAAGTTGCTCAGTCGTGTCCAACTCTTCGCGACCCCATGGACTGCAGCCCACCAGGCTCCTGCATCCATGGGATTTTCCAGGCAAGAGTACTGGAGTGGGGTGCTAGACTCCAAAAGATGAGGTTTGTCATGATCCACACCACATGTCCTTGTGGTTAGTATGCTCCTGACAAATGGTAGCCCCAGAAAATATCAGGAGATTTACACATTGAAATCCGATTAATTTCAAGCAAACTTAGTAATAATTTTGCAAAGTTATAATGCATTTTGTAATGTGGATAATTGACTTCTAACATATCTGTTTTGTACATTTAACTTTTTCATAGAGGACTTTTTCTTTATAGGAAGGAAACTTGAAAAAAAATTCTAAGATAAATTAACATTTCAACTTAAAATTAAGTGACTTAATGTTATTGCCATTTTAAGTTATTTTAAAATTAATCTCTGTTGAGACAATATTTTCAAACTATGTTCACTCTAACTTTTCTCTGTTTTATATCATGACTTATGAATCACTTAATATTGTGTTATCTTTGCTGATTTGAAAATAATTCTTGGCACTTTGTTAACAATGATCACTATATAGCAAATATTTTATATTTCAAAGCAGTTTATAAACAAGTACTGTTTAGAGCTTTGTGGCAGTCTTTAATAAAATGGCAGAACCCATTTTCAGTTTGATTTACTTAAAAAGCTTCATCAGGGTTGTTTCATATGTCATTCATGTAAATATTTTAAATAATCATTATCTTGTTAACAACTTACCCAACCAAGGATAATTCTTCATGACCATCATAATCCTGGAGCAGAGAATAAGAACAGTTAACTTTGAGTGGAAAAGATACAAATACAATATTTTTGGTACTTCATTCTTCAGTTTTGAATATTCCTTTCTTTACTCCTGTCAAGCACAAGCTGGAATCAAGATTGCTGGGAGAAATATCAATAACCTCAGATATGTAGATGACACCACCTTTATGGCAGAAAGCGAAGAAGAACTAAAGAGCCTCTTGATGAAAGTGGAAGAGGAGAGTGAAAAACTTGGCTTAAAACCTAACATTCAGAAAACTAAGATCATGGCATCTGGTCCTATCACTTCAAGGTGGATAAATGGGGAAACAATGGAAACAGTGCGAGACTTTATCTTTGGGGGCTCCAAAATCACTGTAGATGGTGACTGCAGCCATGAAATTAAAAGACGTTTGCTCCTTGGAAGAAAAGTTATGAGTAACCTAGACAGCATATTAAAAAGCAGGGACATTGCTTTGCCAACAAAGGCCCATCTAGTCAAAGCTATGGTTTTTCCAGTAGTCATATATGGATGTGAGTGTTGGACTATAAAGAAAAGTGGAGTGCTGAAGAATTGATGCTTTTGAGCTGTGGTATTGGAGAAGACTCTTGAGAGTCCCTTGGACAGCAAGGAGATCCAACCAGTCCATCCTAAAGGAAATCAGTCCTGAACAGTCATTGGAAGGACTGATGCTGAAGCCGGAACTCCAATATTTGGCCACCTGATGTGAATAACTGACTCATTTGAAAAGACCCTGATGCTGGGAAAGATTGAAGGCAGGAGAAGGGGATGACAGAGGCTGAGACGGCTGGATGGCATCACCGACTCAATGGATTTGAGTTTGAGTAAGCTCTGGGAGTTGGTGATGGACAGGGAAGCCTGGCATGCTGTAGTCCATGGGGTCGCAAAGAGTTGGACATGACTGAGGGACTGAACTGACTGACTGAATAACTCCTATCAAAAGTATCTTGCTAACATGTCTTGCTGAGGATTCATGCATTATCAATGCATTCTCTAACTTTTAAACTATTAATATTTAGATTGGATGTTTTCCTCTTAAATGTAAAATGTTGATACCCATATTACTGTAAATCTTATGATGACCATTATGTTACTGTAGTTCGATGGATGATTGCCTCATTTGACAAGCAACTGATGGATCATTTGGTGGATAAGGTACAGGCAGTCACACCAGCACCATTATTTCTATTTTAGACAGGCCAGTGATTTCAAGGGTGGTTCCAAGGGAATAGGAGCATGTTAGCTGATAGCCTCTGACAAATGATGCTGCAGATATCAGGCTGTTTCACTGAGCCTGATTTCTTTTAAATCTTGCAGTGCAAAAGTGCAAAATTAAGGCAGAGAAACTTGAACTTGAACTTGGTAAGAAGGATGAATGAATGGTTTGTGGCATAATTGGATATGCAGGACATTTTTAATCTCAGGAATAATTTTTTCACGTGTGTCCCTTGTTTTTAGCCAAACCACTACTTCTGAGTTCTTTGAATGGTTTGTCAGGTGAACCATCATTAAGTTCTTCTGTATTTTAAATAATTTCGTACTAGTATTATCCCAGAAAATCTTGGTGCTGTTAGCTGCTCTCAAACTGTTTTCAGTATTTCACTGCACTCTTGTTGGCTGCCACCTTACCTTGTGCTCTGTTGAGCACAAAATGGTCTTTTGCTCAATAAGACCACATTTTCATCTTTCAGTTTTAGTGCTTTTGTAGAATTTTTTCTGATGTGGTAAAATAAATGCATCATATGTCAGTAAGCTGCTTACTATTCAATGTAAATACAAACCCATATAAAGAGCTTTTATTCAGGAAATGTAATGGTCCTCCATGACCCTTCGTGCCATATTTAAGTGGTTTCTCTCATATTATAAGTGGTATATTGAGATTTTTTTAATAGGAGGCAGAGTGCATAGTCTGTGTGTATGATTTTTACATTATTTGATGTTTTGAGCACATGGCAGATTCCTTAGAATAACCTGTGCCTTAATTAAGAGTGCTGATATTTTAATTACCACCCAGAACATTGTTTCTCTGTTTTCCTCAACACTGTGCTGAGCACATATTTCTGGCTATATAGAAGGATGTGATATAAGTTGAATATTGCATTAAAACATAAAGAAAAATAAGGGTGGTGGTCGTTCTTATATCTCACAGCTCAGAATCCATATTTGGAAGCTTTGTAAGCAAAGGCAACACTGTGTATGATTTTAAAGGCACTTGGTCTTAAGCTGTGGTACATATACACAATGGAGTATTACTCAGCTGTTAAAAAGAATTCATTTGAATCAGTTCTGATGAGATGGATGAAACTGGAGCCAATTATACAGAGTGAAGTAAGCCAGAAAGAAAAACACCAATACAGTATACTAACACATATATATGGAATTTAGGAAGATGGCAATGACGACCCTGTATGCAAGACAGGAAAAAAGACACAGATGTGTATAACGGACTTTTGGACTCAGAGGGAGAGGGAGAGGGTGGGATGATTTGGGAGAATGGGAATTCTAACATGTAAACTATCATGTAAGAATTGAATCGCCAGTCCATGTCTGACATAGGGTGCAGCATGCTTGGGGCTGGTGCATGGGGATGACCCAGAGAGTTGTGGGGAGGGAGGGGAGAGGGGGGGTCATGTTTGGGAACGCATGTAAGAATTAAAGATTTTAAAATTTAAAAAAAAATAAATAAATTAAAAAAAAAATAAAGGCACTTGGTGCTTTACTGGACATGCTGCAAAATCAGTCCAGCTCTGATCTGCCCTGAAGTCATGCGTCTAAACTAAAGTTTACTTATTACTTTCTCTTTTGAATTTAATGCTTAAAACCAAATTATCTAGACACTATATTTTTATAAGCTCCTGGTTTAAAAGAATAAAGATCAGACCCTTTGGGGGCTACTGTTGGCTGAACAATATGGGCTTCCCTCATTCTTAAGAAAGCCCGAAAGCAGCAGAGGACTAGTCTTCAACTCTAGATTTACTAGCAGGCTCTATTCTCATGTGACTGCTTGGTTATATGTATCTCCTGCATACAAGATTAGTTTATTTATCTTTCCTTTTAACACTTGTGTGTTCTTTCATAAGGTGAAGAGCTGTCTGTGAGCATATGAAAACTAAGTTGCAAATACATACCACCTTCTTAGAATCAAAGGAGACATCAAGGAGCCTTTTATTTCCTGCTTCTTTTGAGTGCCTCTCCTTTCTAATGTTGAGGAAGCTCTGCTTGAATATATAGGGCATTTTCCTTTAATTATTTCCATTTTTTCAGTTTAGCCTTCCTATTTTAAACTGCTGAATTTAAGTCACAGACTTGTGGTTTTTTTGCAGGTTAGTAATGGCTATAATCCATGCTGCAGTCCATGGGGTCGCAAAGAGTCGAACGTGTCTGAACGACTGAACTGAATGGCTATAATATGATTATTACTGTCATTATGAAACAGTGATTGAAGATTTTAACTCATTTTGCGATACATAGGACACAAACAAGCATGGCCTTTGACACTACTGTTATATAGCAAATTCATTTCTAATATTTAATACCTTCCTTTGTTAAACTAGGCACCCAAAATCCAAGAGGATAGGACTAGCCAGTTTTCTTTTCAGGTTGAAGGAGGTATATTAGGAGCAAACAAATTTTCCATAATTTACCTGAACTTCAAAAGTGAATTTCACCAATATGGGGAAATGATAAACTTATAAATGAATTCAAAGAGACTCAGTGAATAAATAATTAATTGACATAATAAAGGCTTCATATGTTATAGAAAGACAAAGTTTGGGTGAGGAACCTGATCCTTTGAATAAAGGTCAAGGTGAAGGACAGTAATGTTCTCCATGATCTTATAAGAGGACCAGTAGCCATAATGCATAGATTTTATTTTCTACCTGAAACTTTGGATACTGAAAAATAGAAGTTGTTTCTTTTTTTAATACCGCATTTGGATTTCAGTGTGAATATTTGCCTTTAATATTTTTAGGAATTTATGCACTGAATAAAGCAAGTTAGACTAATATTTGATAAATCAAATCTTCATAGAATTTACAGTTTGTAAATCTTTATTGATTTTCATAGAATTTTTATAAGCAATAGTTCTTGCTACAGTAATCATCCTTCTAGTTAAAAACACAAAGCTTAGGAAGTAGACTGGGCTTATTTTGTGGCTGTTCATTTGTTTTCCACTCAAGCATTTTTCTTCAGCTGTCACTCTGACATCTAAATTTGGTAGTTCATCCTTAAAAGATACCATTGTTGTCCGGCAGCTCCACTTCCAATTACTTAGGACCACTGAAGGGAGAGAACAAATGGAGTGATGATATTCTTGGTGTTTAAAGCATCTGTTTTTATTTTATTCAGTCTATTTTGTGGAAACCACAGTCAGTACCTTGTCATTCAAAACGTACGGAGGCTTCTAAGTTATTTGGCATCAGTGTTGTAACACAGGTCACACTTCTATCCTGAGTTAAGCACACAAAGAGAAAATCTGTTGGACAGAAGCCTGTTTTTAAACGTGACTTCATTCACTTCTACAGAGTTAGATTTTTCTTTGTCCATCACCCCAATCCCTAAATGTGCCTATTCATTGTATAGATAGCATTGTTCTCTGGTAGCTTCACTTAAGTTGGGTAGGACCACTAAAGAAACAGAACAGTTGAGTTGATAGTCTCAGTCTTTAAAGAATCAGTGTTTATTTTCTTCAGTCTTTTTTTCAAAACCTAATCAGTCCCATTATTGGGGAAGTATCACCTTTAGGCTGTGTCTATCGATTCCTCATTCTGAGAGAGGAAGAATTAACTCTTAAAGAGCATTTATTTGATGTCTATCTCGGTTTCAGCTTCCCTTCCCCACCCCCCCCACCCCCCGGCCCCACCCTACCCCCCAACCCCTGCTCTCTTCTAGCCTACTATTATTCTCTTTGTCTCTTCTAGCTCTTGTTTCAAAGAATCTGAATATTTTCTTTTGATTTCACAGAGACTTGGGTGTCCATCATTTTTGTCTAAATTGTGGAGAAAATTTTTCTGGTTGTAGTTTTCTTAATTTACCTTTTTTTTGGGTCACATCAGTGTGCATTGATTTCTTAACTCCAATTTTCCAAAGAGAGTTATTGTTTTCAAGGTCAAGTTTTGTGGAATGATAACATGGGGGAAACAGCGAGGCGGTAATCTAGGAGAGCAGTTAGCTTCATTTTCATGCACTGTCTCTTTACCCTTAGTCTTCACTCCCAGTGGCAGGTATTTAACAGTGAACTGCTGATGTCACATGCCTTACCTGTGGTCCGTATCATGTTCTTTTCAGCCCACCAAAGTGAACAGCTAGAAAATATGATCCTGATAAGGATAAATAATTAGAAATTATAAGTTAATTTAGATAGATTGAGAAAGAAAGATGATAGTGAGGAGAACAGAGCAAGTGTAGTGTGATTGTTCAGTGACTCCCTGGTCCAGAGAAGAAAATTCAGAATAATAAGTCAAGAACTAGAGGGAGAGGTGATGTAGAATTTCCTTCTTTACAGCATTTTAGAAGTAATTAAAACTAATAAAAGACTTATTTAGAGTATGTATGGTAAATAGCAGATTCAAACTACTCATTACAGTAAGTTATCCAGAGCAGGCCCCATGACCCAGCAGATGTTTTCCTTTTTGTTCAGAAAAATACAAGTATTTTGCTGAATATCTGACAGAAATAGGACAGCAAATGGAAAACAAAGAAATTGCCTTTTCAACCAGGATTGAAAACAACCTTTTCAATCATGTCACCCACATCTGGTTGCCTTTCATTCATTGAAGTAAATTGCCTATTACATTGTAAGTCTACAACAAATGTTGTTTTCTTTCCTTATTGCCCAACATCATTTGTGATCTAGGCAAGGTCCTTACCCTCTCTCTCAGCATGGTTCCTTATGTATAAAATGAAGAGTCCAAACTAGATGGCCTTTATTAACTTTTCCAAATCTAGAATGTACAGTATTACCAAATTATGCAAATTTTATTTGCTAATCAGAAACTGTAAGAACTCACATAGCCTGCTTAGTGTTATTCACCTCTTCCAACATCACAGTTTAAAATCCAGACAGCAAGTATTATTTCTTTAACATAAATATGCAGTAACATTTACAACTTAAAGGCACAAAGCAAAGATTGATTGTACACCTATGCTATGTCAGATATTTTGCTAGAAGCTCTGTGGCCTAGATAAAGAATCCCAATGACACAGTTCTTATTTGCAAGGCTCTTTGGGGCTTAATTGGGAGGTAGGGCAAAGATAATGAGAGCCAATGGGAAGACAAGAGTTCAAAGACAACATTTCATTTGAAGTGCGAAAGTTACACGACAGACATTGTCTGGGTGATGTGGGCGGGCTATGGGGATTTGGAGTAGGAAGGAATCACCTCTTGGGATCCTTGGAACTCAGGCTAATGAACCTTAAGTGAGGGGACTGTCTCCCTGAGTCTGGGAGCGCAATTATATTCTATAGCCATGAGCTATACCCTGAACTCCCCAGCTGTTTTGTAAAGCATTAAGTTAATGATGAAGACAGATACAGAAGGACCAATCCTCCCCATTGGTTAAACAAATGTTCTGCAGGTTGCTGTTAGGTGGATGACTAAACCTAAGGAAGATAATAAGAAAGCTTATATTTGTGTACTTAAGGAATTAGTGAGGTTTTTGCTTATGAAAATTAAAGCCAGTGTAGTTTTCAGTTGTAATTGTCCTATTCTTTCTTTCCTATTCAAACTCAACACATCTTTTAAATGACAGTTCCAGAGGTAGTTTTCTATCACTTCAATCTCTGGATTGCTTCTCTTTTTAGAATTCACATTATTCATTGTCTATTAAATGAAGAGACCAATGTGAGACAGATTTTGATAATCATAAAGTGCTTTTAAAATGTAAGTATTGTGTATATGACTGTTACTCCTAATTTGGCTCACCCTGGAAATAGCTTTTAAATGTCCAGTGTGTAAGCTTATATTCCCCTATAATGTGTCATATACTTTGGGTATTAGATAAACATTTCTTGGTTAGTTGTCATTAACTAAACAACATATTGCTATAGCAGTTCAGATAGGAAAAGAGACTAATAGGTGTTCCCTCCAAAAGCATAAGGACCTTCTTGCTTTGCAAGACATTAAAGGATAGATATTTTTACTGCTTTTTACTTTCATTTTTGGTATTATCCTGTATGTTTATGGTTCAATTGAAAATTGAGACATGATTGTAATGAATGTGTCCTTTTTACTTTGAGGAAATACGTACACTATAAATATTCTTCTTCGGAGTATTATTGTTTCTCTCTCCAGGATGCATATTACTATATTTAACACTTACCTTAGAGTATTTCTGAAAAATAATATGAATGCAACTACTTGCTTCAAAATTCAGAAACAGAGAAAAGGAAATTGGTTTGTGATGGTCCTAAGTCAGATACAGAGTCAGGGACAGGACTAACCTGTACTCAAACTTCTTTTCACTGTACTTTTCCTGTCTGTTCATTTGCTTCTCCATATAAACAAAGAAACAATATTTCTTCTTTCCTTTTTTTTTTTCTCCTGGCAACCTTGTAGAGTACATTTAGAGAAGGAAATGGCAACCCACTCCAGTGTCCTTGCCTGGAGATTCCTGTGGACAAAGGACTCTGGTGGGCTGCCGTCTATGGGGTCACGCAGAGTCGGACACAACTGAAGCGACTTAGCATACATAGCGTACATTAGCCTCTGAAAAACAGAACATCAGTGGACCTTCCAAAGGACTGCTTTGGGAGTTCTTTTAAGAAAGCGGTCATAAGGTGTGCACAAAGCAAATAATTAATTCCCTAGGTAACTATGCTTTCTGTATGCAAGATTAAGCTGAGTGTTCCATCAGTATTCTCAAATAAGGAAGAATAAATAATGTTTTCTATGGTCATTTATCCAAGTAATTTTGACATTGGCAAGTGGAACTGTGAGCTCCTTATGATTCTTTTTTCTTAAATTCCAAGCATAGCTTTTCAGTTCTATCAACTGGAAACCATCCATCCTCTATCTCAATGGATTCATGAATGACAGGGAAGGGTCTATTACATAAAGCAGTAATAAGCAAAGACAAAAAGATGGGAAAGTAGACAGGGTCAGAGGTCACCTTGCTCAGTATTATTTGCAACTTAACTTGCTTCTTTCCCCTTTATTGTCACCCTCTTATTGTTCCTCCCAAATCAAGTAACACCTTAGGTGTTTAATTTTTTTTTTCTATTTTATTCTGGGTGATCTCAGCCTCAAACCTCAACTTGAATTCTGTTTCTTTTCCACCAAACTTTGTGGTAATTTTAGGGGGTTATTTCTATTTCACTTAGTTATATTGAACTAACAGTCCATTCCAGGAGTTTTTTGAAAGTATGCAAAGTCAGTGAGTTCAAAGGTGGCCCTCAAATCTCTATGTGACCATTTTCATAGCTTTAACTTGCCTGTCCTGTACATTTGACTCAAAGAAGTTATTTCTAAATGTGGAAAGAATATTAGCTACCATGACCCCTGGGGGAAAAAATGTTTATCTTTTGAGTATGAATGACTGTGGTAAGGAGAAGGTATCTGATGGGAACATGACCTTCTCTAATCTTGGGTCCCATTGCCACCTCTGTTTTTATAAGATGAAAACTTGAGCCTTTTATGGAAAAATAATATTATTCCACATTTTATTAGGAAATTTCCATAGCACCTTGATATTTGGATGCACTGCTGTGAAATTACCTTTGAATTTTTTCTATCTATTTTAACTCCGGCAGGAGCCCTTTCTTTTAGATTAATGGCTGCCTGGAGAATTGGACTGTTTTCTGTTTTGGGTTTCTCTGTTTTTTTTTTTTTTTTCTTTATTGCTGTTGAAAGGAGTTTTCCACAATGAATCACAAACAAGGAGTTTTGTGCATTCTGTCTGGAAACTATTATAGTAACTTGTGTTGTAGTGTATAGGATGATCCACAACTTTCTAGTGTTATGATTTAATCATAGTAGTGCTTTTCATTGAGATTGGTGAGTGCAGTCAGTGAGTCCCCTCTTCATGGTGATCCTTTGGAATAGTTTCTTCCAACATTGTGCCTATAATATATAGAGAGAGCTTTAACCTCACAAAGAAAATGGCTGCTGTTTTCTGATTTTCTGTACTTACTAGGATGAGTTAGCAGCAAAGTGCTTGTTTCTAATAATTTAAAGTCATATCAGAGAGTGCTTTCCCAAGTATTTTCTACATAGAGCAAATATACCCCCAATACAGGAAGACTAAGAATTGGTGAGTTGGTCTTAGTTTTCTTGGGGTTCCCTGGTGACTCAGCTGGTAAAGAATTCACCTGCAGTGTGGGAGACCTAGGTTCAATCCCTAGGTTGGGAAGATCCCCTGGAGGATGGAACAGCTACCCACTCCAGTATCCTGGCCTGGAGAATTCCGTGGACTTTATAGTCCATGCGGTCGCAAAGAGTTGGACATGACTTAAAAAAACTTGCACTTTTTTGTTTAAAAAGTTTAAAAAACTATCATTTTTTTGGTTAATGTATCTCATCACCTGCCATATTTCTCCTTTTTTCTCATGTTTTCTTGAGAAGGTTTGGCACCCTGACTTAACTTCACAAATAGACAAATTTTGCTGGTCTGGGTGATGATATTATTGCAAAGAAAATAGATATATGTTCTTACATGAGAGTGGTCTATGGTTTTGTTCCAACTTTTTGTCTCCAAAAGACAAAAAACAAAACCCTAAGAAGATGCTGCTGGTGCTGCTGCTAAGTTGCTTCAGCCGTGCCTGACTCTGTACGACCCCATAGACGGCAGCCCATCAGACTCCTCTGTCCCTGGGATACTCCAGGCAAGAATACTGGAGTGGGTTGCCATTTCCTTCTCTAATACATGCATGCATGCTAAGTCACTACAGCCGTGTCTGACTCTGGGCGACCCTATGGACAGCAGCCCACCAGGCTCGTCTGTCCACAGGATTCTCCCGGCAAGAATACTGGAGTGGGTTGCCATTTCCTTCTCCCCTCTAAGAACATAACTGTGCTGAAATGCATCCATAATGCTAGTCCAATTAGGTGCACAGATCATTCAAAATTGGTTCAGAAAATGGAAAAATATCTATTTTAATATTCTGGGTGAGTTTCTCCATTTCACTGTACCACTCAGGGAAATCATCCTTTTGCTGGAGTACATGGCGGTCTCCTTGTCATTGACCTGCTTGATTTATCATTATTAACTTTTTTTTCTATCTCTAGGTTACTTCTAACTGTTGATGGGAATGCCTGATGTTTCTTATTTTCCCACCCATCTGACCGTAATTTACCTTTTTTCAAAATGATTGCCTTGTCATTTACCTTTTTAGGGCGTCTGCTTTGAAAATGCTTTGTTTTTTAGGAATGAGTGGATAGTTTCCTTGGATATGAAATGTTAATGGCTCTCTAGAGACCTAGTGGCTGCTGTACAATGTTATCTGTCCTATTTGTCTGTGTGCGTGTCTGTGTGTATCCCATTTTTTCTTTTCTTTTCTTTTTATTTTTTACCACTAGGGATTTTTCATCCCTTTTCTTTAAATACACACACACATACATATAAACTTAAATCTTGTTGATGAACGCCTGCTTTAAACGTATAGCTTACTCTGCCGTATTGTCCTTATGTCATAAATTTGTTAGTTGCTACAGTTGTCCCACTACATAATATTGTAGTACTTATTTCCTATGCAAGCCATTTTAGTGCACTAGAAGAAATATAGCAGATTGAAAGCTTCACTCAATGGACTAGGTTCATTAAATCTTAAGGACTCATAATATTGAAGTCGAGAAAGATGAAAGCAGCAACAGTCCATTGATTTCACACGATGTCACTTGGTAAATGGTCTTCAAACCAAGAGAGCAACCTTTATACCAATCCAGGTTTGCACTGGTCCTGAGCCAAATATCCAATCAATAGAGTGATGCAAAGTTAAGTTGATGTTTGAGGATGTAGCCCTCATCCTAAACAAGCTGTGGTGTTGAACTTAGCATGAAGACTGGTGATAGGGACAACTTGGAGAACTCTGGAAGAACACGTGCTCTACCTTCTTAGTCAGTGTTACTGCTCTTATTTTTCTCATTTCTTTTTCTGTTTGTGTGTGTGTGTGTGTGTGTGTGTGTTGTTTAAGATTTTTTTTTATGTGGACCATTTTTAGAGGCTTTATTGAATTTGTTACAATATTGCTTCTGTTTTACCTTTTGGTGGTTTGGGCTGAGGCATGTGGGATCTTAGCTGTCTGACCAGGAACTGAACTTGCCCCCACCCTGCACTGGAAGGCAAAGACTTAACCACAGAATTGCCAGAGAAGTCCCTCCTATTTCCTCAATAGCCAAATCATTTAAAATTTCCCTAACCTGTTTTAAGTCCTCTTTGTCTTCATTTCTGTACTTTCCATAATTTCTGCCATATATAAATATTATTTAATCACAACCTATAATGAAACCTCCTACAAACAACCATATTATGGATAAGAATTGCCTAATGCATTGAAGGCAATGGCACCCCACTCCAGTACTCTTGCCTGGAAAATCCCATGGATGGAGGAGCCTGGTAGGCTGCAGTCCATGGCGTCTCTAAGAGTCAGATACGACTGAGCGACTTCACTCTCACTTTTCACTTTCATGCATTGGAGAAGGAAATGGCAACCCACTCCAGTGTTCTTGCCTGGAGAATCCCAGGGACGGGGGAGTCTGGTGGGCTGCCTTCTATGGGGTGGCACAGAGTCGGACACAACTGAAGTGACTTAGCATAGCAATGCATTGAATAACTAACAGTTATCTATGTATAATGATTTGTTTCATTTGGAGTCCTTAAATAGATGAATAGTAGAGATTGCCTTAGATTCACTCATTCAACATTTGTTGAGTGTATGCACAGTGCCACATCATAGTAACTGTAATATTATTGCCGTTTTAATGTGGAACAGTTGTGTGAAGGTCAGATTTTTCAAATCTGAGAAATAAATTAGTAAAGGTATCCCTGTGTGTTCTTCCTGCTCACTAATTTTATGGCTGAGGTCAGGTTACTTGTTTTTCTTTCCCCTTGGGAAAATGAAAATCACCCTCCCAGTTACCCTCCAACAGATGCTTGGGGAAAAAAGAGGCAACATGATAGATGAAAATCAGCTTTTGTCTATGGTACCTTCATGTAGCTCAGAAGAAAACATGGTTTTCTACCCTCTGGTGTAAAAGGTTTAATGGCATTTCAGATAGTACTATTAATCTACCAGGGAATGAACACTGTGATGATTTAACTGGATATCTGTAAAGGACTTTCCCTGGTGCCTTAGATGGTAAAGCATCTGCCCGCAGTGCAGGAGACCTAGGTTTGATCCCTGGGTTGGAAAGATCCCCTGGAGAAGGAAATGGCAACCCACTCCCGTATTCTCGCCTAGAAAATTCCATAGATGGAGGAGCCTGGTGGGCTACAGTCCATGGGATTGCAGAGTCGGACACGACTGAGTGACTTCACTTTCACTTTCTATAAAGGACTTTAAATTCTTTGCCAAAATGCATGAGCACAAACAAACAACTGGCCATAGTCTTGGTGAACATGGACAGAATTATCTTAAGGAAGAATTAACGTTTTGGCTAGTGAGTTAATGCCTGGTCTTTCTCAACTAGAAATATGGGAGAAAAATGATACCAATGAAGTTACATTTGTAGAGAATATGCTTTCACTTTTCCTTGTATTTTCACAACTTAAATTGACTGTTGGAACAGGATAATGAATCCCTTTCTGGATCTGAGTCATATTTATGACAATAGAACCCACCAAGGCTCATAATCATTCCTCCTTGGAATGATTATGTCTTTGTAAGTAGGAATTATCTTTACATGTATTCACAAAACACATCAGCCAGGGTGGTTTTTTCTTAATAACATTTAACCCAACCTTTTTAGTAGTAACCACAGTAATTATAGGTTTTAAACCGAGAAGACCTCAGTCATTATGTAACTAGGTTTTAATAAATCTGAAGCTCATTTTAGACTGTCATTTCTGTAGATTTTATATTGTATCGATTTTGGGTGAAATTGCTGGACGAGTCATGTTGGGTATATGATTTCAGGAAATAAAAACATTAACTGCCAACAGTGCTTAGCCAATACTCTTTTTTCTTTTTCTTTTGACTTGTATTTATGTCTTAATATTCTATAATCATAGAAAGAATTACTGCATGACATAAAATATTCTCTACTATATCATTTCACAATTGTAAAATATAGCAAACATTCTGTACAATCATTGTTTAAAGCCTAAAAAGGAGCAAAGTATGCTCCCTAAGAAATCTTTGCATGTTATCTGCTATGGTGCCTCACTCGTAACATGCCCTTCTGCCTCATGCTCATGTTAGCTGGATAGTTCAGTGTATGCTGGGATCAAGTTCAAGGTTTGTGCCAGCTTTACTGAAGTGATATTTTAAACCCAGAGAGTAGAGTTGGAAATGACTATAGAGATTACCTGAAAAAAACCCTCATTGAGGAAAATGACAATTACCGAGTAGTTTCAATAACTGGCAAAATCACAGAGCCGCGAGTTAGTCACTTTCCTGATTCAAGACACAACACTTCCACATTGCATGCTGGCTTTTTAGCTGTGTTTTTATATAATCTTATTTTCATTCATTTTGATATAGAACAGCTAGAATTTACTAATAAATTCATAGTGCAGACATTGTTCAGTTGAGAGAAGTAAAGGGTCTAATTTGTATAGAGATATATTTTTACATGTATTTATATTGTTAACATATCTTTTCAAATTAATGAAATCTGTTTGAAACTGAATTTGTCACATTGTTTTGTGTTTCTTTTAAAATTGGATACATGCATCGCTTTCAGACAACAATGTAAGGGGCATTACTGTTTTGTGAGTTTATGTATGTCTTTCAGTGTGAGAGTTCTTTGTGAGCTTCTGGGTTTAAGAATGTTTCTTCCATTTTCAGCTGCACTTATTGTGTGTCAGTTTCATATTCCATTTGTTAGAAAGTAAGCTTGTTGCTTTCAACAGCATCATAGAGGAGATTTTATTTTTGCCACCTTTCAATTTAACTACAGGAAAAACTAACCTCTTTGGGCATACCTTGGAGGCTTTCCTTGGTACATAAATTCATTTAAGCAAAACCGGGGAAATTCATTAAATGTTTTGTTTGTGCACATGACTTAATTTGCAGGATCAAATTTAGTCTATATATATATATATATATATATATATATATATATATATAATTCTCTGGATACCTGTGTAAAGTCTGAGTCCTTCAGGGCCTCAGAGGGGGGTGAGTTCTAGCATATAAATGGTTATAGTTTTGTAGATTAGAGGAAAGAGTTAATATTATAGCTTAATTAGATGTCAGATTTTCTCTATCTTTGTTTCACTTAAAATTAGTCTGGGGGGAGAAAGCTGGCAAAATTCAGTAATCATCCAATCTTTTTTGAGGCTTTTTCTTTTTTTCTTTTTTTTTTTTAATTGAAAAAAAGGAAGATTGTCCAAAATTCATTAACCACGTATTCCCACTTGGACCCCCAATTTAACCTGCCTCAATACTGAATACGTACCTTGGAGCAGCCACAGAGGAAAATGGGAGGAGACTGGTCTCCTGAGGATCCTCAGTGTCTAGTTTTTACAAGTGACAGTTTTGTCTGGCTGAAATCTGTGCTTCCAACATAAGGAATTAGCTGCTGTGGTTTAGTTCTTTGTGCATGTTGGACTAACAGTACTCTGATATTGTCTGTCTTTTCAGGAATTTCATTTCTACAAGTTAGGTCTGTGACTGATCTTATTTCAGCTGTGCAAAATTACTTCTTTCCAAGAAAAAGCTGAACTTCTTTTGCTACTGGTGTTTGCTCTGTATGAAAAAAATTAGTTGGCTGGGACTTCCAGTTCTTTTCGCTGTCTCTTGCGTTCCTCTCTGCTAAGGAGCATGGTTGTACTCCACTGAACAACAGAATCCAAGATGAGCTGAATCTCCCTCTTGAACAAAACCCTAGTGTTTCCTCTATCAGTCACTAAGGGGATACTGTGTACACTTGTTTAAGATGTAGAAATGTGGAGGTGTTCTCATTTATGTTGTTACCTCCACAGAGTTGCATATTTAATATGATCATTTTCTAGGAAAGAGTAAGCCAATGGCTTGTTCTGCCAAGATCAGTATACTGTGACAGTTTCCCAGCAGTTGGAAGTAAAGGGTTTTGAGGAAGATTTGCTTTTTTTCTGATTTGCCTAAGGGTATCCTAGGGACTGGAAGTAACCATGCCCTTTATGTTCTAGGAGACAGAGGGTCTATACTGGATCAAAGTTATGGTTACAATACAGAATGTCTAACTAAACTTGTTCTTTAGGGAAAAGCTTCAACATTTTTTGTATTGAGAGTCAACAGAGTTAACGGTACAGAACATTCTTTCTGGTAGTAGTGGATTCTATCACCATTCCTCTTTCACTATTTCAAGGTGAAAAAAAATGCAGAAAACTCAGGTTCCTCTATAGATGCAGGGATTTGAGCCTAAGCATAGCCAATATCGTATAGTATGGCTTACTAAGTGACATAACTGCTAAACCAACACATCCTAACTTACTAAAGTACTCTGTGTGCAGGAAACAGTTAATAAAATTTTGATGAGCAGAGGAAGCCAATCAACTCAGCATAAGAAGTTAACCAAGCAGTTATATGCAGAGAACCACGTGGCAATCAAGCAAAAGACATGGTGGGACAATATAGTATGGTTAAACCTTTTCCATAATTCTTTTTCTTAAAATTATTCAAAGAAAGGGAACACTGCAAATGTTCGGATGACAAATATAGCCAATTCAGGTGGGTTCCATGGAATGGTCTTGTTGAAAGCTAAGCTTTGCTACATCTGGACACTATTTTAAAGATGATGAAGAGATACAGGTTAGCTTTGGTAAAACTTGTTTTAAGAAAAAAAGTAACACAGTGGTTTTCATTAGAACATACTTTTTAACTGACATATTTGAGCCAGTAACAGGATGCTGAAAAATGTCTTCTATGTCTACTTTAGTGTGCAAAGTGTTACAGGACTGTAAGAGTGATAAAATATTCCCCTGTGGAAGAAGATAACTAAATTCAAACATATAAAGCTAATTATATTCTCCACTTTTCATATTCCTCTTGATGCTTCCTGTCTCAGTGAATAAATGGCAGAGTATCTACCCCCTTTGCAGGTCAGAAACTTAGGGAGAGACCTTTGATTTCTTCCATGCGACAGCCCTTTTGACATCCAGTCAATCATCAAAAGTCCTTGTAACATAACCTCCTTTATGCTTCTCACATCTGCCTGTGTCTTTCAAGGTCTTTATATTTTATTCTTCTTTTTGTGAAATAACCTTTTGCTAGGCCTCCTTATCTCACCTCCCCCACATCCATCCCATTTTCCAAATAGAAGCCCCAGTAATCTCGTTAAAATTCAAACTCCATCATGTCATCTCCCCAGGGAAAATCTTCCATATAACTTCCTTTTTGCTTCAGTGTAAGCCCATCCTCTTTGGCATGAGTCTCTTTGACATGGTGAAGATTATCTTGGAAGAGTATGGGCAGAAGATAGTGAAGATGTAATAGCTGCTTCCTCTAGGGTGATTAGCCAGGCTATTTGTGGAAGGGACATTCCTTTTTGTGCATTTCCCTATACACTTATTCCAGTAGACTCTCACCTCTTCACGGGCACAGAAACATTTGATCAGCTTATTGGTGAATGTCTTAGGAAGTGACAGTGGAAATTGTCATTTCCAATTCTGAATCTATTTCAAACACAGATGAGACAGTGTGGGTTTTAGGCTTTCATGTCATTAGCAGGATTGAAAGGGAAATTGGCTGTTCTGTTTTGGAAATCTACCCCTCAGAACGTGTTATATAGTACATGGAAGAGAAACGGTATTTGCCAGACAGATGAGAACACCGTAAATGGATGTGGAAATGTGTTGGTTACAAGTATTAAAATGGCAGAAGAATAAAAGATGATGGACCCTTTATTGATATAAGAATTTCCACACTGCTTGAAAAACCAGTAACATCTTATGGGTGGGGGGGAGGACTCTTTTCTATCCTTTAAAATATACCTTTATGATATTCTAGGTGTTTATTTTCATTAAAAAAAAAAGATAAATCCCAGCTTGAGAAAATTTCTCTTTGTTTAGAGCCTGCTTGCTTTAGTTTTGAGAGAATATAAATTTGAGTAGCACCAAAAACCACTTCAAAAGAGGTTTATTTTAGGCCCTTCTTAAAGGGAAGGTTTTTTTGTTTGTTTGTTTGTTTTTTTTAGTTTTCGTTTGTTCTACTTTGTTATTTTAATTAATCTGTCCCCTGTGTGATATTGGTTATCTAAAAGTTCACATTCTCTGATCAGCAAACTTGGTGTTTTATGTGTATGTGTGTATATAAACTACACAGAGTCTTTATGTCAGTTTTAAGTATATGCTCATTAGAGTTGATGAAAGAGTATGTAAAGGTAGATGATTATGTGAAATATATAGATATATATTCAAAAATAGCATATGATAAATGTGTATCAACAGAAAGCCAAGACTTTTTCTTTTATTCCAAAGTTAACATTTGAAAAGAAAATAAATCAACTAGATTATTTTTGAATAATATTTTTCTCAGTAATCCCAATTTATAGCCTATTGAAGATATTTTCTAAATTACAGTTTTTTTCAAGGCACTGAGAAAAGTTGCTGACATGCAGATTTTGACACATTATGCTCTCTTTGTTTCCAGCTTCCCATTAATAAATCCTTTGTTATACATGTAGTGCAAAGGTATTTGATTCTAAAACATCAAATGGAAATAAAGATATATTTTATTTTTTTTACCACATCACATGTAGTTGTATATCTGCAAAGTTATCTAGTGGTATTCTAGGCTCTGAGGTAAATACAAGGAACCATGAGAACTCGTTCTTATACTCAAGATAGAATATTAGAGGCAAACAATATAAAACTAATACAAAATAAAATAAGTAAAATTTGCTCTATGTTGATAATTATATATTTTCTTGCTGTGACTGTTCTCAAGAAATGGAGATAGAATGATCACTGCTTTGTTATAAAAAGAATTGAAAGTGTTAGTCATTCAGTCATGTCTAATTCTTTGTGACTCCATGGACTGTAGCTTGCCAGGCTCCTTTGTCCAAGGAGTTCTTCAGGCAAGAATACTGGAGTGGGTCACCATTCTCTTCTCCAGGGATTTTCCTGACCCAGGAATCGAACCCAGGTCTCCCATGTTGCAGGCAGATTCTTTACTGTCTAAAGCACCAAGGAAGCCCAGTTTGTGATAAAAGTCCTTTACAATTCAGTCTCCATAGATGTTCCTCAGATTATTTAGCATTTTGAATTAGTGTATAAAAATACCTCTAAAGAACATTTCTCCAAATTTCTTATTACTAACCTTATTACTAACCTTAGTTATTATTAGTAACTAATTACTAATTTCTTATTACTTATCTTATTACTCCACAGTAATTTCTGTGGAGTAAATTTAATTTCTGTGGAGAAATAAATATTTTTCTTTGTGAATGAGGAAGTGAAATTCAGATGAAGAAACAATTTTCTATTTTTATTTTGATTGGGTTGCTATTTCTTTTTCTGAGGCTGACTAGCTTAGATGGCAGAATAAATAGTATGATAAATGTGAATAATTTATCACGAGTCATGGATATCAGAGAAGAATAGCACCAGAAAAGTTGAAAAAGGGGGAGAGATTGAAGGCAACTCTTCTGAAACAAGACTGGAGACTTTTTAAGTGCTGGAGTGAGCAGTGGTAAAATGCTGGTGGACACTGGAGGTGGGAGAGGAAGGTTGCTCAAGGTGATTAAGTCCTGATGTTTGCTAATTGGTGCTTATCCAAGTTTGGCTTCTACCTTTCCACAGAGACTGGGACAGAGGGACACCGTCTTTCCTAATGATTACATTTCAAAGAGATAACTCCTAGGCTCTTAAGAAAGACATTCCTAAGTTATAAAACTATCAAGAAGCTAAAAGAAGTTTTACATCTCAAAGAGGCAGAGGAAGAATTCACAATTACAAATTTCCTAAAGTAAATGCTCTATATTCCAGCAAATGGAGTCAGTGCTGGTCAGTTTTTTCACTTTGCTTCAGGGTCACAGACCACATTCTTTAATATGTTTTACAATAGATGCCATTCTGATTTTGTCAGGGAGAAAAGAATTTGGGAATGGGGTAAATTCAGGAAAACATATGGTCCCTTCCCGCCACCCTACTCCCTCCCCTCCCCCACTCCCTCCCCCCCCCACTCCCTCCCCCCCCCACTCCCTCCCCCCCCCACTCCCTCCCCCCCCCACTCCCTCCCCCGCCCCTCCACTGAATCTGCCTGGGTGAGTAACCTTGGATAACTATAAAAAAAGGGTAATAGTTTGTTACTAGCCTCGCAGAAGGTTTTGATAAGAAAAGTTTCACATTACTATGTGATCATGGACAAATCACTTTACATCGTGAACACCAATTTCTTTTAAATTTTTAAAATATAGATAATTACAGTTTCCCTGTCATTTATTTGACTGTCATGAATACAAAAAAGTACTTAGAAATGTTTTGTCATTTTGTCTTAAAGTCTATTATAAACACCCTTTGCTGTAAAAATGTTCATGCCTCCATAATACATAGGTATGAACGAAATATAAGTTTTGTTTTTTCCTCCTTTCCTTTTTCAAGCTCGTCACATAGGATCTTCCATCTCTAGTTCTAAGGCAGCTGGCTCAGTTTTTGGTTGTGTTTGTCACTCAGTTGTGTCTGACTCTTTGTGACCCCATGGACTGTAGCCCAACAGGCCCCTCAGTCCATGGGATTCTCCAGGCAAAAATAATGGAGTGGGTAGCCAGTCCCTTCTCCAGGGGATCTTCCAGACCCAGGAATTAAACCCAGGTTTCCTGCATTGCAGGCAGATTCTTTACCATCTGAGCCACTAGGAAAGTTCCAGTTTTTGGTTATCACTCAGCATAAAGAGAGAGGGACCTACCAGTAAAGTGCAGGTAACTTTCAGGCCCATAACTGGAACAGTCACACATCATTTTTGCTCCAGTGTCATTGGCCCAAATTTAGTCACATAGCCCCATCAAGCTGCAAAGGTGAATGGGAAATGTAGGCTATAGCTGGACAGCTGTAGGCCCAGTTTATACATTTTAACTGTATGCCCAGCTTCGAGTTCTATTATTAAAGATACTGAAATGAATAGTGGTGAACAGCAGCAGTCTTCACCACAGATATAGTTGGAGAGAAAGATCAAGATGACAGAACTTCTTTAAGGGGAAGATTAAGTAGTCCCAAATAACTTAAGACAATGTAATGGGTTATTAAACTACCAAAATTTAGTCAAACTGACAGCAAGTTCCTTCTCAGAAAACAAAAGCTTCCCACTTACTCTTCAGCCTTTTCTTAAAATGTCTTCTAGGCTCTGATATGCATAATTGCATTGATAGCATTCCAAACAATAGTTACAAAATTATCTTGCATTACAAAGCCCATGTAGTCAACTAACTATTATTTTAATGCTAAGTATGTTTAATCGGTAACCTTGTTTGGTACATGGTCTGTGAACCTAGTAGCATCATTTGTCTCAGTATATTGTTGAATTTTCAGAAAGCTCTCTATGTTATGTTTTAATTCTTGCAAATTGCTTGCCAATTTAATATGAGCTGCATCTAAACAGTAAGTAATTGCTTATGATAATGAGTGCAAACTAATTTGCTAGAATATGTTAATATTCACAAAGCACTTTTATACTGCCTGCTGTTCCAAAAATACTGCTCTCTTGGTTAAATGCAGCTTTTAGATGGCATTATTGTTACAAATCTGACTAAAATCTTCACTTCAGTAATATCTACCCAAAAGTCATAGAACTATCACTTCAATATACCAAAGAAGAAACTGAAAGTCATGTCATTTTTTGATTAATGATTTAGAATAGTCAAGGAAAAATTATCACATTGTTAATAATTAATTTTAATTAGTGATTAATAGTAAGCAGATTATACTGAATTGGCCTCTTTTCCCCACAAGAATCATTAAATTTAACTTAAAAGACTTTAAAGACAGATGGCATAGCAAACTTCATTTCAATACAATAACCAATGGAAAACAAATTAAAATTTTAAGGACAGACCTATATATGGTTGTTTTTAAGCTTGAAGCCTATTTTATCCCTTAATAGTGCCCTACCCTCTTTGTCTTATAGCTCTTTTTCAACCTTTTTCAGACATGCTATTTGAAGACTGTAGAGCTCAAAGACTTATATTTCAAACCTGAGGGTCTTTTGAGTTTGGGGGCCTGAGTACTCAAGGATCTGAGGTTCAGATTGGAACCACCTTGTAATTTTAGTCTAGGAAGACTAACATAAAAGAAGAAAAATTTGACACTTCCCTACCCCGGGGGTGATTTGGCACTTTAATCCACTCTCTAATGTTTCAGTCATTTCAACTTCAAAAATGACTCTCACACATAGTTATATATCTTCACATGAGTGGTGAAATAGATCTCTGTAGAGAACTTTTTTTTTTTTGCTTTTCCATCACTTTTAAGATTCATTTCCTGTGTTAAATTCCATTGGACAAATCTTCATAGGTTAAAAAAAAAAAGTCCATCTTTGGATTTTAAATCTTTCAAATACCAAAAATTGCTTGTCAATGTAAGTGGTCTAATTTCCCAATTTTTTGCTTCTTGTAATTATTACTATGAAAATAGGTGGATTGATACCTCTAGAACTGGCTGATATTATTATTGGCATCTTCACCAAGCTGTTTCAAAGAGTCTGAGATGAAGAATGAATAAACAAATGAACAAAAAATTATATTTTAATTTAGGTTGCTGGAATTGTTGCTTTTTCTACTAAGCATAGACAGACTAACACTTAAGAAAATGAGAAGTGGTTTCATTTTTGATAAAGATGAAATGAGAAGATTCAGGATAAATAGGAGATATCACCAAGATACTTCTTATTAAATACAATTTATCTCAATGACAGTAATATCCCATTTTTCTAAATTTGTGAAGCTATGTGACTCTTTGTTAAAGGAAATTTGCATTTCATAGAATTATGAATATTCTAAACTGATAGAACTGATCTAATCTCTTTTAGCACTGACCTTGAACAGTCCTAAATTCCACTATCTGATTCGTACTCTGTATTTATCTAGAGATTTAATTCAGGAGACAAAGAGATAGGAAATAATAGTGCCTAAAAATATATCTTCTGAAAAAAGATGATGTCATTAATGTAAGTGGATCTACTCCATCTCTCTGGAACCTGTTTTGTGCCTTTGTGACTTTTCTCATGAAAACCCCACCCACAAAAATACATTTGCTTTTATTTTTCCAGAACTATATTAAATTTTATCTTTTCTGAAAAGAAGTTGGGGGTATTTCAGGAGACCGAGTGACTTCTCCAGTTTGACTGATGTAGAGGATTGGCTTGTGTGGAGGATGTTCACAGTTATAGGGTTTTTCATTTAAATTGATAGTCGTTTAATCCTTGAAGGTCTTTGAATAGAGGAGTGATTTTAGAGACCATTTCAAAACAAAATGAATCTAATGTTAGTTTGTATAGTAAATTTAAATTAGGGAGAGGCAGGAAAATATTGAATCAGTAAGGATGAGTATTTATTACATTTTAGATTGATGGTGATGCAATCTGAACAACTGCTGAAAGAATGGAAATACAAAAGAAAACTCAGGAAATCACAACTGCCTGAAAGGGGAGTTTTTGAAAAACTGGATCCTACAGCTTTAACATAGACCTTTTCTGTGCTTTCCAGTATCTCGCGTGGTGCTCTATACGCAGCAAATACTTACATTTTTATTGGGTATATGGATGTTTATATTTTTGAATTATGCTGTTGTCTTGCTTTTGTGTTCTCTTTCTCCACTAGCATCCTTCTGCTGTTGTTTCATCACTGTGTTTTGATTTTGTCAAAAATCCCAACTCCTTGTTTTGAGTGAGAGTCTTTCATGACGACCTCACTAATTTCAATTTTCAATTTTCCAGGCAACTTCTAAAATAATCTCGCCTAGGTACTTTTTTCTTGTTATGTTAAAGGAGACACAAACTTTTCTCCCATGTTGGCCACTGTTCCCCATCTTTGATGGTTCATATTCATCACAACTACAGTATATATTAATACTAATTACTACACATGAAAACATCACAATGCATCTAGCTGTCATGTCTCCTTAGCTCCCTCCAGTATGGGACTATTCCTCAGTCTTTTTTTTTTTTCTTTTTTCTAACCTTGACTTTTGAAAAGAATGCTGCCAGTTATTTTGGAGAATGTCCCTCAGTTTGAGTTTCTTGGATGCTTTCTTATGAATAGGTTGAGGCTATGCATTTTTGACAAAAAGCCATATAGAAATGATGCTGTGCCTTTCTCAGAGCTTCATTTTGGGGGACCCAAATTACATGTCTCCTTGCTGGCGATGTTAATTTTGATCACTGTGGTTATGGTGCTGTCTCCTTGGTTTCTCTGATGATAAATAAATTTTGAAGGACTAGCAGATTATATCCATCTCTTTAGTATAAAATATGGAGAACTTTGGACTGGATTATTCAAGAAAATTGTGGGACTTGGTTCTGACTCAAAAGGGTCATCATTACCTGGTTAAAGAGTCTCATGACTATTCATGATTTATTGTTTCCACAGACAGAATGAGATGGAGATTGATGTTCATTATCAGGGTAATCTAGGAAAGTTATCTATTCATCTGAGCTTCTGTATTTGACAGGTAAAATTACTCAGATTACTTAGAAATGGATATAAGCATGGAATTTATTATACTTATCTGAGAATCAGGAACCTTAAATTGCTTATAATCCTATCACCAGTCCTTACTTGTTTCAAGCATTATTTCAGGTTCTTATTAATGATTAATAAATGAATAAAAGACCTAAGTCTGATGAGGATAACAAGAATTAAAGCAAGACCCCTTTCATTAGGATACATACTTTTAAAGATGGAAATTTCAAAACAAGGCAACTCTGACTTATTATATAATGGGTGCAAGTTAAAGACAAGTTCTGTAGATGGTAAAGAGAGGGAATTCACTTTGGCTGGAATGAGAATGGCAAGCAGGACTGAAAAGAAAACCAGGTACAGCAGAGAAGCATAAATCAGCAAAAGTAAAAGTCGCTTTGGGAGAAGAATGTATATTCTACCACATGTGCATGCCTAAGTGATAGAGCTTAGTTTGGAGTGACTTCTGAATCAGCAAATAGTACTCTATTCAGTTTTACTTTAAAATTACAAATAAATAGTTTAATTGGTCTTACTAGGCTGCAAAGACTTCAAAGCAGTTAGTCCTAAAGGAAATCAGCCCTGAATATTCACTGGAAGGACTAATGCTGAAGCTCCAATACTTTGGTTACCTGATGCAAAGAGCCAACTCATTGGAAAAGACTCTGATGCTGGGAAAGATTGGAGGCAGGAGGAGACTGGGGTATTATGAATTTATTATTGATATGGGGGCCTCAAAGTAGTTCAGAATAACCACATGCATTTTTGTGTTCAGGAATGAATTCTGCTTTTAAGGGCAGGAAATGGTGTCACTGACAAAAGCTGTCAGGCCTATCTGGTATGGAATAAAAGTAATTATGGTATTAATGATAAAGATTTGGCTTCTGCATCTCTGTTCAGCATTTTGGAAGCATTTGAACAAGCCAAAGCTGAGATGACTTCTGAGGCAGGATGCTGGCAATAAAGATTTGCAAAGGTTCCACGCCTTTTAAAGATTCAGGCTAGACACTGAAAATGTCAGAATATGAACGAATCATTTCTGCTAAATGCCATTTCAGAAACGTTGAGTCTACCAAAACCAGACCAAGGAAACATCATTAGAAAAACCTCTAGAGATGACTGAAGTGAGACCTTGACTTGTGAATTTTAGCTTCTTTATCTAAACAAGAAGCAGTCATTTAGTCTTAGCTCTTAATTGTGCATTAGGAATAGAGTCGGGTACAGTCCCCAAGCATCTTTGTAAAATTAAGGAGCCACTTGATTCCTCTGGGCCTCTATTTTGTCATTTGTAAAAGGAAAGTTTCCCTTTGTCTTCTCCAAGAGCACTTTAGCATTAAGTCTGTGTTCATGTCCGTTGTTTTTACCCTATGATGTTTTTTACACCATGATTCTAGTAAATTCTTAACTCTGAAAGCCATTTTGACAATTAATTTATGAAAAAGTAAACTGAAGTCCATCACTAGGCATTTGCAACCTTTACTTACTGGCTAATAATGTAAAGAATTTATTAGGAACATTCACAGCTTATTATATGTTTTTTAAAATGAGAGTTTTCTTAAGGGAGCAGAAGGTATGATTTTTTTTCCCCTCCTTCCTTGCTGCCTGTAGCCCTAATGCAAATTGATTATTGAATTACTTGTCAGAGACTTTTTAATAAAGTTCACTTACTGCTTGAGGGAGTCTAGTTTCAGAAGGAAAGACATAAACCTTTGATGTTCTTAGGGTTATTGGTTGTGAGATTGCTTTGCTTAGTTTTATTTTTAACTCTAGATCACTTTGCTATCTTTATGATTTTTTTTTTTTAATTTGATTGGCAGAAGGTCTACCATTTACTTGTTTTTCTTCTCAGCCAGATAACTTAGATGCCAGGAGCCTTTTAAAAGATCCCAAGACTTTGAATTTGATCTCGGAACAAGCTTGTCTCTCTGGGCAGTTAAAACTATTCAACTCAATTCTTCCCGGAGGGAGTATTTTCTACATAGCATGTTTAGAGAGGGAAATAATGAGTAATTTCTAAGGAAAGTATATTGCAAAAAAAACACAAAATGAAGTATTACTTGTTGCTTGCTGTATAAATTTAGTAATAATATTCACTAAACATTATTTCAAGTGAATATTTGAAATAGTTATATGACTTTGATCTGAAAAGAAATATAGATATAATTGTTCTTGTTAATAATTTTTCTGCTGTTTTTATTGTTACCATTAATCAGTGCCTTTAACATTGTCTTCTTTTCTAAGATTGTTAAACAAAAAATCCAGCATAGATAATGACGTGGCTGAATACCATTTTCCTGATCTCTCTCATAAACTCTTGTCCTGATATTTATCTCTAATTCACAGATCCTTCCTGTTTGGGGAAATGGGCTGTGTGTTTTCAGCTTTATATTCCTAGCTCCTTTCACATATTAGACAACCAAGAGATAGGTCAGCTTGGGGATGTTTCTTATTTTGATTAATTTCCTTATAAGATAGAGAAAGAGAATGACTTATTTAAATGACTACATTTGACATCAGTGGCTATTTACGTAGTCTCAACTTTGCATACCATTCATGTTGCATTTATGTTAACACTGCCTTTTTGATTGTGCAGTGCACAGTCTGTGAAGCTTTTTGTGCTATCCCTGAACAAATATCTAGGATATGAACAAGGTAGATCAGCCCTGAATCCACTTGAGAATTATTTCATTTATTAAGAAGAGTGTACTTGTTTTTCCAAAGATTGAATACTTTTTTCCATATAGCATATTCTTTCCATAAATGTCAAAATATGAAAATGTCAAATACCAAAATGAAAACTATATATGATACACTTATATATATATTATCCTTCCCAAGATCACAGGAATATAGAATTTTTATTACAGAAAAATACCATATATTTATTTTAAACGGCTTTTATTAGAGAAAAGTTTTGGGCCACATAGGCAAAGGGGAAACTTCACTACTTTGTCATTGAAGTGCACAGTTGCTATTGAAATTACCTTTAAGAGAAGTGATTACTAAGCGTAAAGAAGTCAGGATAGTTTTTTGCTATTCCATTTTCTTGAGTTTTAACTTGTTTAAAATTTCTTATAGAATAAAATTCCCTGGTGGCTCAGACAGTAAAGAATCTGCTTTCAATGCAGGAGGCCGAGGTTCGATCCCTGGGTCAGGATGACCCCGTGGAGAAGGAAATGGCAACCCACTCCAGTATTCTTGCCTGGGAAATCCCATGGACAGCAGAACCTGGCAAGCTACCGTCCATGGGGTCACAATGAGTTGGACACAACTGAGCAACTAACAAGCTCATGCCATTTTTCTTTTTAAAATGGTACCTTGACTGGACCCACACTAAAACTCATATGGTCTGGCTTAGTGGCAATGATTCTTTTCTTTCACGACTCATAGGTCTACTGTGGAGTTTGAGTGGTTCAGGCTTGTTTGATCCCATTGAAACTTTGAGAGACATTAGTTTTTAATGCCTAGTGAGTCTTCATGGACCCTGAGAGTCTAACTCCTGATTTCATGGGGCTCAAGAATCTTTGAGAAAAAGTTTGAACCAAGTTCATGATGAATTTTTAATGAAGCCCTGTGTGTGTGTGTGTGTGTGTGTGTGTGTGTGTAGTGAGTCAAAAATTTTTAAAGCAGGGTGCTCACAGTTTTGTCAGCTTACATTCAATTTAATAGATGTTCAAAAAACTTTTTTTAAATTCAATAAATGTCCTTAATTCCCAAGGTCTAGGGTTCTGATGGACCTTGCAGTGTGCCATATCAATGCTCCTTCTATCTGAAATGTCATCATGAGTTACTTTCTTAAGGCTTTGGTTCTCTGGGAAACTCTTGTTGACTTTCTTTTCTTTGCTCTGATTCAGGCTATGAGGCCAGTATCTAAGCCATTTCAGTGACATGTCATGTTTCTTGCCCTGTTTTTCATTGAAGACCTACCTGCTCTTTTTCTCAAAGACGTATGGGTAAAAACCTTGTCTTATTTTCTAGTCTCTTTAGCTAGTTGTAATGTGTTTGTTATTTCTACCAAGTCTGCATCTTCCATCAGGAGTCTCAAATTGTGATATATATAGTCTTTATTTTCCTTTCTTTCCTAACATTTTTTTCACCCTTAGATCTGTAGCATTGAGGGCTGTCTCTTATTCTCAATATTGGTAATTGGTGTTATTACTTTTTAGGTTTACAGTTGATTGCATGTTATAGGTAGAAACTCCTGTTACTCTGATTCCAGTCATCTCTCCTAATATAGTGCCCACCTTTCCTGATTTTTAAGGCTCTTATATGAAATTTTAGGAATTAGGAATTTATAGTGCTCACAACTTAATTCTTTGTCATCTTGCAAAGAATTTACATTAATGTAGACAGAAATTATTGCTTTAGAATACAAGTAAGATTGTTCAGATTTATTCATTTGTTTTACAAATTTTAGACCTATTTTTTTAATACAAGGTGGTCTTATTGTTTTTGTTTTCTGTGAACTTTATTCAGAATAATGCCTCCATATAGGTAGAAATTGTTTAAGAAATTGATATTAAGCAACAGTCTTGACAAGGTTGTAGGAGAAATAAAAGCTCCCCTTATTTATAACTGTTTTACTTTAAATTTCCATCTGACTGCCTGGCAGAGTTTCACTGGAAAAAAGTGTTATGTTGCTGTTACATTTAATAGAATCATAATGGCCTGAATATTTCATGTTGGTTACATGATGACATTGAAAGAATTATAGGCTTTCAGAAAAGGACATTTTATTCATATACTTATGTTATGAGTTAGAAGCTATCTATTCTGAAGTTAATTATATTATTGTTCATATTCCAAGGATCCAAGGCAACCAATAATCAAGCAGAACTGTACATGCTGATTGGTTTTCTTCTTCAGAAAGATTCAGCCTGTTGGAGGGAGTGTATTAGCACTTGCAGAAATAAGGCTAACATAGAGATGGTTGGAAAGAAAAAGGAGGGGAGAGACCCTTGATGTAAATAGATATTAAGTAAAAATCTAAAAATACATTTATTATAACATCACAGGCAGTTCAAATGTTAGAAGTAAGAGCCCATGTATAATTTTTACAGACGTTTATTGGAGTGTAAAGTATGTTGACACTACTAAATTTGTATCTGGTTAAGCCAGCTTTGTTAATGAATTTGGAATGAGTAATATAGACTTACTCTATAGCTTAAATGTGAGGATTGCTGAAAACCACTTTAAGTTTGAATCACCTATACATTTAGTGATGTGATGGATGTCAGGATTAATTTTCAATAAATCCATTGTTAGTCATGGCACTGATGTGCTAGTGCTTGCCATATAGAAACATGGATAAATAAGAAATGTACCACGTTCCTCCAAGTTCTTCTCTGTGTTGATAAAACTGTTGGAACTGTGATTAAGATGTACTGTTGCTGTGCATTGAATTTACTTATATAATAAAGTAAAACATGTTCCTATAAAGTAAAATTTTTTAAAATGTAGCTAAATGGCAGTTCATGTTGCATAGCTTCCCCCTTTATTTAACAAAGCGAATTTTTGTGTCACGCTATAAATCTTACCATGCTAGATGTTTTATGGCAATGAACTAATATTCTTTTTCTCATGAAAATGATGCAATTTAATATCCTTCCCTTTGTCAACTATTAGTGAATGTAAATAATAATGGAATGGGTTTATGTGACAAAAGTGCTAATCTAAGGAATAAAATACTGAAAAGTGTAATAAAAACCAGGATGTAGGAAAGCCATTTCTTAAAAGGCATTTGGTTTGACACAATTTTGAAATGAATCAAACATTCCTAAAGACTCTTAAAACAACAATGTTTCAATGTTGGTTATTTTAAATTGTCAACATACATATCTTCCCTAGTGGCTCAGATGGTGAAGAATCTGCCTGCAATGTGGAGAGCTGGGTTCAATCCCTACAATGGGAAGATCCCCTGGAGAAGGGTACGGCTACCCACTCCAGTATTCTGGCCTGGAGAATTCATGAACTGTCGCAAAGAAGTCCATGGGGGTTGCAAAGAGTCAGATACAACTGAGCGACTTCACTTCATTTCAATACACACATGGGCTTCCCTGATAGCTTAGTGGGTAGAGAATCTGCCTGCAATGCACAGACACAAGAGGAGCGAGGTCGATCCCTGGGTTAGGAATTTCCCCTGGAGAAGGAAATGGCAACTCACTCCAGTTTTCTTGCCTGAAAAGTCCCATGGTCAGAGGAGCCTGGCGAGTTACAGTCCAAAGGGTCGCAAAGAGTCAGATGCTACTGAGCACACAGCCCCAGCAGAGCACATGCATGCACACATCATCCATTCTCTTTAAAGTGTATTGAGTATTTACCATATGCCAGGCATTGGACCGAGGCTTTGCTGTGCAATGTTTCATTTATTCCTGACAGAAACTCTATGAGGCAGTGTTAATATCTCCAAGGATAGGAAACCCAAGAATTAAAGAGAATAAAAACATAGTCAACATCAGTAACTGGTAAATGATACAGTTGGAATTCGCACCAGGTCTGTCTGAGTCTAAAACTTGCATTCTTAATTTCTGATCTCTTCTGCTACAGTATACCTCATATCCTTGGTTCAGAAAGATGCATGTTAAATGAAGTAGGTTTTGACATGTTAGTCGTCTATATTTTATTGTGGGAGTATTCTCATATTTTTAAGGTCACCGAAATAGAGTATATTGTAATTTTCTATCTTGATGGAAGGAGGACATTAAGAACGTAGATTCTTGAGAACATAGAGTTTGATGCAAAATGGGTTTTTTTGTTTTGTTTTGTTTTAAACCAAGATGCTTATAGAGGAAAGTGTAGAGAGTTGTGTTGGGAGCTGGGCGTCAGAGTGTCTCACTTATAGAATTGTGCTGATGAGTACATTACAATGCACTATTGTGCATATAGAAGAAAAAAAGGATAGAGATTGATTTTCAGATATATCTGAGGAAAGAGGGAACTAGAAATAATTGCATATTTGGCACATGGTAGTACACTTGTTTCTGCTTGGTTTTGGCAAAACTTGAAAAATTAGAAAGTCACTATAAGGAAGACAGAGTAGCTACTGGCATGCTAGTTGCCAAGGCTTAACACTTATTGGAAAATTTTGAAATATGAGATGAAATCAAATCTTGAGTAATGATATTTGTATTATGACGTTTATCTTACTGAAAATATAAACCTTTAAATTATTATCCTCAAGTTCTGCAACTGAGCAACTGGAAACTTTCATAGTTCCACAAGTTTGGGAAGTGTACCCTAAACTAAATGTTAATCTACATGCATTAAATGTTCTGTCATTTCACATTTGCATGTTATTTTTTTCTTTCTTTCTTTAAAAGCATTGTGAGGTGAAAGGACAGTATACGATCATGAGGTGCAAATGTCACTTTATGGATATGAGACATTCGAATATGATAGCAGTTGGCCTTGATAAATTCAGACTGACATATCCAATTAACTTTTTCTCGACAGTCTTGTTATGGTAACAGAAACATTTCTGTTAAAAAAAAAAACACAGGAGTAGAATCTGGATACTAGATTTCTACTAGCTCTTCCAAGTTTGCAACTTTAGTTAACAAGTTAATCCTTATGACTGAATTTTCTCAGATGTGTTGTGGGAGTAATGCTTGTCCTACTTTCCGTACAGAAGTTAAGAGAAAATGAAAACAATTGTTGTGAAAGTGGTTTTTAATGTTAAAAATGATCGTATAATGTATGGTATTGTTGCTTTGCCAGACTCCCTTACTCTGATGATTCGGGAAAACATCTGAGGCCTTAGATTTGTTTTATATTGTTAAGTAACATCTCTACTTGAATATTTTTTAATTTGCAATATATAGTCATTAGAGGACAAAGTTAATTAAAAAGAGAAAAATAAAATCAATTAAGTACCATAACAGAGGTCACCAACACATTCTCTTTTTAAAGAAACCTTTACTTTTATATGTTCTTGTCCTGTTGTTATCAATGTAGGATTTTCAGAAGCATTTAATACTTAATCATTTGCAATAGTTACCAAGCAGAAGAATATTTATCAAATTGTGCTTGCTTGTTAATATTGTGGTAAATAATCCTCTGATGATGTAGAACATAAATGGGCCTAGAAGGCTCTGGCGTTTCGGATATACAAATATGTATATCCTTCCTGTATCTTCTTTATTTGCACACTGATTAGTACATTTCAGACATAACTTACATATTCTCACATGAGAGAGACAGAGAAACTGCTTTCATACACTAGTACTCACGAAAATGAATAGTCCCTCTACCACTGCAGTTTAACAAGATTTTGTTTTATTTCTTTTATACAGTATTATCCTGATATGTTTCTTGGGTCAGGTCTACACACCAAGGCCTATTTAATCAATCAGGCACATCAGGCATTTTGTAGGGTTCTTTGGAGTTTCTCAAGGACCTATGGAAAAGTTTCAGACAGAATGCCAAGAGTAATTGACCCCAAAATATAAAAAGAGGAAAAGAATTATATCATCACCTATTTAATTAAATGTATATAAATGTGACACTAAGTCAACTTCATTAAGTTGATAAATTTGGTTCATAGAAATCTATTTATTTATTTTTGGTTCGTAGAAATTTAATGTGGGCTTCCCGGGTAGTACAGTGGTAAAGAATCTGCCTGCTAGTGCAGGAGACCAGGGTTCAATCCCTGGTTGGGAAGATCCCCGGGAGGAGGAAATGGCAACCTACTCCGTTATTATTGCCTGGAGAATTCTTGGACAGAGGAGCCTGGCGGGCTACAATCCATGGGGTCATAAATGGCTGAGCATGCATGCACGCTTGCACATAGGAAACAAGACTTCATATCCTGTCAGCGCTTTGGGGCTTCCCTGGTGGCTCAGATGGTAAAGAGTCTACCTGCAAACCCTGGCTTGGGAATCCTCTGGAGAAGGGCATGGTTACCCACTCCAGTATTCTTGCCTGGAGAATTCCTTGGACAGAGGAGCCTGGCGGGTTGCAAAGAGTCAGATATGACTGAGTGACTTACATTCACTCCTAGGTTGTCTGTTAAAGTTGTTTTCCCAGAGCCCACAGCCCAAACCCACAGTTAAGGGTATGTTCTGTGTGTACCGTTTTGGAGAAGGAAATGGCAACTGACTGTAGTATTCCTGCCTGGAAAATTCCATGGACAGAGGAGCCATGTCATTGGGATTGTAGAGTCGTCCACTGCGGAGCAACTGAGCAATATGTAGATACCTTGAAAATATACAGCTGTATACTCAACTTTTAATACAACCCTTATTCTTGGTAGAAGCTATATTTCCATACATTCAAGATACTTTGAGGCCAAACTTTGATATTTAATCTTATTGCTTCCCTTACCATATTGGCACATAGTAGGTACACAATAAATATATACTAACATCTTTTGTTATTGGAAAGCTACACTCCCTTCTATAAATTGTACCTTAAAGTCTATTCTTGGGATAATAAAAGAAATATTTCTCTGGTCCCATTTGGTATGGAGGAAGATTCATTCTCCTTTATGTATATCTTTACATGTCTCTTCCAAAATTTCTGACTCAAATAATTAATTTTATTGCATTTAATGAGGTGGATGTCTGTGCTACAATGAAATAGGACTTTAACACATTGGATGTTTAGGAGACTCATTTGAACAAAGCTCTTTTTAAAGCAAGATGGATACTTTACTGATATCACCATCATAAAGTAAAATTTGAACAGTTGGCAAATGAGGCTATGCCATTCTCACTGTTGTAAGTCCAGCATTTGCTTTGGGGAAAAAATGGATCTTTTCATGCAGCTGGATAGTTTGACAGCTAGTAGATATTGTGTGTTATGTAAGACCTGACGTCTATGGATGGGATCTGTTATCTGTATTTTCTTGACATGACTATTGGTCTTATGGCTGTTCATCCATTAGTTATCATCTGTCATATGTGAACAGGCCCTCTCTTCATAAAAGTTGATTTGTAGCATGCTTGCAGTTTGCTTTGCTGTGCTGTATGACCCTGTCCCACCTACACACAGCTCTTGTTTCAGACACAAGTTAATACATGTTTCTGCTCCTTTTTGAAGCAGCCAAAGTCAATGCTTTCTACTATATTATTTTTTTCTAACTGGCAGAAAGAAAGAAAACCCCATTAAATTGCATGCTTGTCCAACTCTGTGGAAAAGCAGTAATCTCTCATTTGTTCTGAAACACCTGCTGGTAGATATAATGAGTGTATTAAAAATGAAGCTGCCTTGATATTAAAAAAAAAAAACTTTTTCTTTAACATGTATGATTATAATCTGTTATTTGCTTATTCACTTTGCCATAGGTTTTTGGTTTCTGTTCTTATTATTTGATTTTATTTATTTATGATTGCCATGCTATAAATTTAATACTTTACTAATATGTCAACATAATAATACATAGGAAAGTATGCCCTGATATATTTGGACTAATTGGTTTTGGTTTTTGTTTTCCAGCTGGGACAACGTATATCTTTAGCAAAGGTGGTGGACAAATCACGTATAAGTGGCCTCCTAATGACCGGCCAAGTACGCGAGCAGACAGACTGGCCATAGGGTTTAGTACTGTTCAGAAAGAAGCTGTATTGGTGCGAGTGGACAGTTCTTCTGGCCTGGGTGACTACCTAGAGCTGCATATAGTAAGTACTTCTAAAATAAAGATTCTGCTTTTAGCTTTTACTGCTAGCTTTTTGTAAATAACATATAACTCTGCTTTTTGGACATTTCCCCCATCCCCATCCCCCGCCCCACCACAGCAACTAGTGCTTTATTATAGAAAGCATAAATATACTCTAGGGGTAATAAGGCCTTATAGCTATTACTGTTTTTAAAAATGTTTTTGACTGTTTTTTTTTCAAGTGTGAATTCCTCTCAATTTTCTGTCCAGAAGGAATTACTCTTTGTGTGTTTTTAGTGACTTTAGGCAGGTTTCCTAAATTTGTAGAAATATGGTAGTCCAGTAGATATTATTCCATCTGGCTGGAAGCATGAGGTTGTAATTCTGGTAACATCAACAGATTTGGATCCAGTGTCCTTATTTCTTTTCTTAATAGTCTAAAGTTACATGCAATGGACAGAGGAAGTAAATTGGCAAAGGTATTTGGAGATATAAAAGAAAAAGGCAGAAAGATTACTTCTATGCCATCTTATACTCCTTTTGATATGTACACATCAAGAAAATGCAATGGATTCTTGCTATTTATATCCTGGGATGAGACATTTTGTCTAAGTCCTAAACCTCACACAAGAATTTAATTAGCTCTTAGTGAATGTCAAATAATAGTGAATGAAAAGCTTTTCTATTCAAGTTTTAAAGTTGTCATAACTGACTATAGCTTGGGGACTCTTCCTTATATCTCTGCAGTCAGAGAGTTACTAATTTGTTTGGTTTCAATTCTTTATCTTCTTATGTCCTTACAATATTTTCAAAGAACCATGTGGTCTTTTATCAATAAGAAATAGTCATATTTTATTGATATATCAAAATAACACCCATAGTAAATTATCATATATTCAAAAACCCTAGAGGGTTATCATCATAGTTCTAAATAAACTATCTTCTGGAAAATGTAGAAGCATATAAACCTCTTCATCCCTCTTTCTGTTCTTGAGGTTTAATTTCTCTCTTCTGCCTAATGTGATCACATAAGTTTATTTTGTTTAGCTTTTATTTATCCTGCAAGTTCTTCTGTTACCTGCACCAGTGTCTCAGAAGATCTTTAATTAGGTCAACATGTTCTTTTAGTCCTGCCTTCAGGGTTTCATCCTAAAATGATTAGGAAAACCACCAAATACCAAAATACATTATCACAGATTTGCAGGGTCTTAATTTTCAAAGTTCTATTTATTTATTAATCTTTGTTGTCTGCTATACTTCTAGAATTTCCAATAAGCTGAATAGGGTTTACAACTGACCACAAAAGCTGAATTCATTGCTAATATTGAGGGAAAAAAAAGAAAACAAAGTAAAACAAAAAACCCCTCTCAACACAATGATTATTGAATCATCGTAGATTTTCAATTCAAAATAAAGTTGTCAAAATGAGAATCCTTAAAAAAATTAATGCTGCCTTTCTGCAAATATCTAACAATCAGTATTGAAGGCATCTGGATTTTTATGGCATCATAAATAAGTGATCAGCTGAGATAACTAATGCAGTAAGGAATCTTGCTATTTAGAGTCATCTCAACTTTCCAAATGCATTTGCTCCATTCTGATTTAAGAGACTTGCTACTTTGAAAATAAATAAATAAAAAAGAAAGCAAGAGGTTTTCCTCCTGAAATAAATTACATATTGATCCATGACCAATTACACATTTACCCTGAGAAAAGGTTCTACACTGATCACTCTCACATCATAAGGGGTTTTGTTATTGAATTACTCAAATCACTGTTTGTTTTATGGTCAGAGGGTTTTAGTCGACAACAATGTGTATTTCTTTCCAATTTTGATCAACTGTGGCCTTAGAGTCCCTTTATATGTAAAAGGTTGACTTTTAGGTGTCCATGCCCTCTCAGAACCTTTCTACACTTCTTTACTGGCCATAGATTTCTGATAGATATCCTGTGAAGCCCTCTTCATTCTGAATCTCTTCTTTTGGTCTTGCGTGACTGTCCGCTTTGGACCCAGGTCTGTTTCTAACACCCTTCTTGGATTTGCTGTATTCAAACCCTTTCTTAATCCTAGCCTGTCCTTGACTAGGAAGTTGAAAATGGATATTAGTTCCCTGGGATTAGCAAACACCATTGGTAATCAGCCCTACTCACTCCTTTATCAACTACTAGGACCCAGTCTTAGTCCAGATCTGGCCAACTAAAAATTTCTATTTCCCCCTCCTTTTCTCTTGTTCCCTACAAACAATGATCAGCCATTAGTGACTCAGCAAGTTGCTTACATGGAAATAAGTTACTTTTTTTCGACGTTTCCAACATACAAATAAAATAAAGCCCACGGTTTTCTTTTCACTTCTGAAGTTTACTTTTTACTCTTTCCATAATGTTGGGTACATGGAAGAGGATGAGAAAGAGGAGTTATATATATGTAGGTGTATATATATATATATATATATATATTTTTTTTTTTTTAAGAAGAAAAAAGAAAGAGATAGTAAAAGAGAGGGATGGAAGACAGGAACAGGAGGGAAAATTAAATGGGAAAGAATCAAAGTTGATGCCCATGGCTGATAGAAGCAGAAGTATTCTTAATGATGATACTTAGATTTGGGAATATTCAAGGAATATTTTATCAAATGGTTTACATGCCTTTGAATTTATCCTGATTTTTACCAAATAATTTATTCTGCTTCTTTCAGAATTGAAATATAAAACGAAAACAGTAATCACAGAAAGATTATTACCATTGTTTGATTTTAGTTTATAAATATGACTGACTTAAAAATTAACCTGATGATATCACAGACATATTTAATCTATAAAAGTTAGAAATGTTGGTTATCCATTAACTTCTAAGAAAATGTCTATAAACCTTCAAGGTCAGCCATGTATAAACTATGGATTTATCTTATTTAAAAATCACTATTTATACCCTTAATTAATGAAATTAACCAAGAAGCAGGAAAGTTAATTGCATGTATTAAATGGTGCTCCAGTCTTGCTGAATTGTGTAATGTTACTTCAAAATCTGATTACTTTAAATCTGATTTACTTTAAAATCTGATTGACATATAATTTCAATGAAGTTGTGAATATCTGACATTATTATCCATTCTTTTCAAATGATCATGTTTGATCTTACTTAAAAATATCACCATATTTCAATTTTGATTAACTATACTCTTAAAAATATAATAAATTAGAATAAAATAATTTTTGACTCAGGTGACATAGTTTTTACAGATGGATTTTTTTGCCATATTAGTATTAATTCTATCACTGTTAACCTCAAAGCCATATGATATTGCTATTGAAATGTATAGGATTTTAGGAGGGGATGAGAGGAAGAGAAAGACAAGAAGTAAGGGGCTATTAATTAACGTATTCTTGTATTCAGAAATGTTTTCTGAAATAATAAAAAATGAATTATATGTTGAAAATAATGTAGCTTAAGTTAAATATAAACTCAATATTCAGTCATCAAAATTTTCAGTTAAGTCATAGATGCAACAGTTTCTTTTTTTTTTTAGTTTTTTATTTTTTAAATTTTAAAATCTTTAATTCTTACATGCATTCCCAAACATGAACCCCCCTCCCACCTCCCTCCCCATTACATCTCTCTGGGTCATCCCCATGCACCAGCCCCAAGCATGCTGTATCCTGCGTCAGACATAGACTGGCGATTCAATTCTTACATGATAGTATACATGTTTAAAATTAAAAGCTTCTGCACAACAAAGGAAAATATAAGCAAGGTGAAAAGACAGCCTTCTGAATGGGAGAAAATAATAGCAAATGAAGCAACTGACAAACAACTAATCTCAAAAATATACAAGCAACTTATGCAGCTCAAGTCCAGAAAAATAAATGACCCAATCAAAAAATGGGCCAAAGAACTAAATAGACATTTCCCCAAAGAAGACATACGGATGGCTAACAAACACATGAAAAGATGCTCAACATCACTCATTATTAGAGAAATGCAAATCAAAACCACAATGAGGTACCACTTCACACCAGTCAGAATGGCTGCGATCCAAAAATCTGCAAGCAATAAATGCTGGAGAGGGTGTGGAGAAAAGGGAACCAACTGTTTCTACATAACTGAATAAGTTTATCTAATTTCTTATTTACAATGTATAAAAAGTGTAGCACCTGATGCATGTCAGCTGTTTTATTGAAAAGTTACACATTTTTATTGATGTTGTTTTATGAATATTCCAGCTAATAATTGACCATGGTAGTTGAATTAAGTCTGTGGGGAGAGTTTTTGTTGAATGAGTGAGACTCTCTCCTAAATAGTTATCTCATTTTTTGTAATTCACTTTTATCATGAATTGTTCTCCAGTCATTTTGTATCTGTCCATTATCTTCAAATAAAGATAAGCTTTCTGATGGCACAGAACACAATTTATAATAATGATGACTAATAAGAAAAAATAACGTAATGTAGAAATGTGACTTTTTGTCATTCATGTAAGTACATACTAGAAGTCTGTGCAGAAATATTTTCTGAGCAACTTATAGGTTCCAGCCTATGTTAAAGACTCTGTGGATTCAGAAATAATTGAGCTCACCACTTAGTACTTATCTCAATAAACATTAGTTAGATAGATGAATGAAAAGCCCATTGGGATCCTGGTTACCAGGTAGCTTGTATTCTTTATAGTAAACACACTTTGTCCTAGAGTGACTGGTGTTTCTTGGTTATTTCTCCATCTTGGTAGAGCTCCATTTCTTCCCTTTATCTGCAATCGTATTTATAAGAATGTGGATAATTGATAGGTTTTTAAGGTAAAGAATATGAAAAAAGAAACTTATGAATTGTAAAGTGTTCTGTTTTACACATTTAAATTAATATTGATTATTTAATCAATATTAAATGTGATAATTTCTTAGAGGCAATAAGCAAAAACATAAATTTATTTTTTTTCATTATTTATGAGATATACCTACAAATTTTACCAATGTTGTCACTCTAGAGGAAGTATCTCTCATCTATCAGTCTGGCAATGTTAATTGGAGATCACTTAACCCTCTGACTTAGAAGAATGCACTGCAAGTGCGTGTTCCCTAACTGACATGAATATTAACATGTGTATTAGTTCTGATCCGAGGAAATTGTGGAGGGTGGCGGAGAGGATGAGTGAGAGTGTTCTTTGAAATTCTTTCATCTTAGGAGCATGAAAGAGCATTGCAAATTTGATTAGTGAATTGTTGTATATATTTGCCTTAAGTGTTTCTTCTTTGTACCTTCCTGGACCGGAAGCTTTATGTTTGAAACCAAGCTCTTAATTGATTTTGATATAGAAATATACCTTTTGATCAGCGATTTTAGTGTTAACTAGAAGCATAGTGTATTTATAGTGGATATCACGCCCTAAAATAACTTATCAATATTGTTGACATAACCAATCTTTCTCATCATTCTCTGCTGCTCTACATTTTATACTAGTTACCTTGTTTTAAAAAGAGTTTCTGAATTTAATCTTTGTAAAATCAGTACATATACATGGGTACATACCTATATCAACAAGATAAAACCCATTTATTTCTTCACAGGCTTTTCTAGAATTTAAAGTGTTTCATCTGAAATATTCTTTTTAACCAACAGATTCCACTATTTTAAGAGTTTCACTTTCTCATGTAATATTTAAATTAAAACCTGTAAATCATATACAGTAGATATTATATTTGTTTTGGCCATCCTGGCTCTTAGCTTCCCTTGTAGCTTAGTTGGTAAAGAATTTGCCTGCAATACAGGAGACCCAGGTTCAATTTCTGGGTCAGGAAGATCCCCTGGAGAAGGAAATGGCAACCCACTGCAGCATTCTTGCTGGGGAATATCCCATGGACAAAGGAGCCTGTTCGGCTGCAGTCCATGAGGTCACAAGAGTCAGACACAACCTAGTGACTAAACCACCACTACAGGTGTTAATTCAGAAAGCACTCCCAAGTGAACTTGCTTTGGCAAACCTCCATCTCAAAGTCTGCTTCCTAGGAAACTAACCTGTACATTTTGTCAAGAAGTCCTCTTTTGGGGCTTCCCAGGTGGCGCTAGTGGTAAAGAACCTGCCTGCCAATGCAGGAGACATAAGAGACACGGGTTTGAACCCTGGGTCAGGAAGATCCCATGAAGGAGGGCATGGCAGTCCATTTCAGTATTCTTACCTGAGGAATCCCATGGACAGAGGAGCTTGGTGGGCTATAGTCCATAGGGTTGCATAGAGTTGGACACAACTGAAGCGACTTAGCACATCCTGGTGCTTACAGGAATTAGAGAACACGTGGCCTATTTGACTATTTGTTGACTATTTGTAAAAGTCTTGCCCAAGCTTCTCATAAAGGATGAACATTATCTTTGAAGAAAGTGAGAGAAATCATGGTCATATTTTTATTGACGTAAGTGCTGTACAGATATCTTGAAACAATCTCTATCTTGGAAATGGATGCTGTCATGTAGATTAATACAAACTCCTTCCTTCATCCTTTCACCATGAAAGTTAGTTCAGTATCTCATTTTCTAATTTATTGGTCGAAACATTTCAGCATCACTAAATCTCTCTGAATTTGGTTCTCAATTTCTAGAATTACCTCCTTCTCTGAAATTCTGTTGCTGTGAAATGTAATAAAGAGAACCAAGATATTTCTAGCTGCACCTCCTTATTTAATATACTTATCACTTAGGTGCTTAAGCAACTGCCACACCTTCTCAACTGTTCTCCTGTCTCTATTCTGAATACTTTCCAATCCAGTTTATATACTTACATCAGGTTAATTTGCTAAAAGGCTTTTTCAATTATTCCTCTCTTCTTCCTCTTGGGAAACACATTGATGCTTCCCAGTTACATACAGGTAAAGTCACACTCTGTGACTCACATTTAGTGTCCTGAAACTTCTGATCTTTGTTTCCCTTGCATGTCCATATTTCCAAAATTCTTTTCTTTCCACTTCAGGGAAATTTATTAATCCACCCTTTAGAAAATGAATGTCCTGTTGTCGTTTCTGAATCGACCCAGAACTTTCTTCTCAATTTCTGTCTAGCTTCTGCTCAGTCATCATCTTCTCTATTCAAACATTGTGTGTTTTCAGGGTTGAGTCTGGGAGCTTATTGTCCCCTGAGCTAACAGAAAGAAGTCCAGAGCTCAGGAATCTCTTTGGAAGACCTGCTGAAACAATGGCCAGGGCATTACCTAGGTAGAGAAAAATCTTGGACATAGATTTTCCTCCAGTGTATAATCACTATGCTTCTTGACTTATTGATTTATGTTGGACCCCGAGCTATTTTACAGAATGGCCTCAAATCCGTTCTAGGTTAGCCAGTGATGAGTTGCCTTAGCAGCCTCTTTTCTTATGGCTAGATGTCAAAATAAGAAACTTTTTGAATTTTTTTCCCCGCTACTGATCACAGTTCAATTTTTTTGAAAAGCCTGCATTGTTTCACAGGACATGATTCAATGTCTGGTAAGGGAAGTAAGATCCCATATACTTCTGTGTGGTGAGGCCAAAAAAAAGAGAAAAAGAAAGACTTTCTCTGACTTACTTCACTCGGTATGACAATCTGAGGTCTATCCATGTTGCTGCAAATGGCATTTATTTTGTTCTTTTTGTGGCTGAGAATTATTCCACTGTATATATGTATCACATTTCTTTATCCATTCCTCTGTTGATGGACATTTAGGTTGCTTTCATGTCTTGGCTATTGTAAATAGTGCTGCAGTGAACATTGGGATGCGTGTATATTTTTGAATTATGGTTTTCTCCAGATATTTGCCTAGGAGTACAGTTGCTGGATTGTATGGTAACTCTATTTTTAATTTTTTGAGGAACCTTCATACTGTTTTCCATAGTGGCTGTACCAGTTTGCATTCCCACCAACAGTGTGATATCACATATGTGGAATCTTAAAAAAATGGCTACAGATGAACTTACCTATAAAACAGATACACACAAACAAACAAACAAATAAAACAGATACAGAGTTACAGATGTAGAAAATAAACCTGTGGAAGGTGAGGGGAGGGATAAATTGGAAGATTAAGATTGACATATACACTCCAGTATATAAAATATGTAACTAATAAGGACCTACCATATAGTACAGGGAACTCTACTCAGTACTCTGTAATGGCCTATATGGGAAAAGAATCTTAAAAAATGAGTGAATATATATGTATAATAGATTCACTTTGCTATATACCTGAAATTAACATGACATTGTAAATACTCCCCCAAATTTTGTTAAAAGCTTAATTAGGAATTTCTTTTAAAAAAAATTCCTTTGGCTCATTCAACACATCATTACTGATCACCTATAATGCAGTTTATAATCTATTAGCTGCCTATTTCTATGTAAAAAATTCCCCTACAATTTAATAGCTTAAAACAGCAAATGTTTATAATGTTATAGAGGCTCAGAAATCTAGGAGCAGCTGAGCTAGGTTATTAAGAGATTCCCAGGAACAGACATGGTTAATATCTCCCATGCATATCTGATATGTTCATTCTTATGATCAAGTTAGAGTCTACATGATTTAGAAAGAAATGGTGAGCAACAGTGAAAGCATCCACTAGCTTTACGTTTAAGGATGCTGGCTTTCAGAAGTCTAAACACGGTATAGATTGATGGAAGAAGAGTAATGAAGACGCTGCTTGAGGGTTGAGAACTAGTTTGGGGAATGCATACCAAATAAGGAATCATTTGTACACTCTTTTTATTGCACCAAAAAAAAAAAAAAAAGAAAGAAAGAAAGAAAAGAAAACACTGAAAGGCATAAATAAAATGCATGAGAATAGTAGTTAAAAAATGAAAACAGCATAGGGAATATGTCAGCCAAAGAACAGGAAATGAGGTGAAAGTGACACTGTGGCATTGGAGTTTGTTTAAAGGTGATGATGGACCACTTCAGACATAGGCAGTTTGTTTCAACAAAGGAAGGAAATGACCTAGGTAAATATACTCAGGGACACTCAAGTTAATAGTAGGCATAAATAATCCACATTTTAAATCAGTAGCAAAGAACTAGAGATAATTTTTACTGGGCCTGAGAAAACCCTTCTGATGAAAACCTAACCATTTTCAGAGCTGTGAAATGCAAAGGTGTTACATTTAACCACTTACTTTAGGAGATAGTACATGAGATTTGGGGATCCTTAGGTTACAAGACAGGGCTTTCCTGGTAACTCAGCCAGAAAAGAATCCGCCTGCAATGCAGGAGACCCGGGTTCAATTCCTGGGTCAAGAAGATCCCCGGGAGAAGGGATAGGCTACCCATTCCAGTGTTCTTCAGCTTCCCTGGTCGCTCAGACAGTAAACAGTTTGCCTGCATTGCAGGAGACATGGGCTCTATCCGTGGGTTGGGAAGATCCCCTGGAGAAGGGCATGGAAACCCACTCCAGTATTCTTGCTTAGAGAATCCTCATGGACAGAAGAGCCTGGCAGGCCCCAGTCCATGGGGTCAAAAAGAGTCAAACACAACTGAATAGCTAAGCATGGCATAGGTTATAAGACAGAGGAGGCTTTTTAACCTCTCTGTTTACAAAGCACTGCCCTGAAAGAACATATTTCTCAGACTCCTGAGGGGACGTTTTCATGGCCAGGTTCTCCCATCAAGAGAATACTTCCTCCTGAGCCTACTTCTTAGGGCCCTCCTGCCCCCAAAAGAGTGGACATACAAGACTGCCAGACCAAAAAATTCTAGTGAAATATTAAAATTTAATTGATCATGAAGGGCTTTTTGGTCTCTGAAAAAAAAAAAAAGTTAATGTTCCTGGAATTCTGCTCTGCATTATAGCTAGCAAATGCAGACTGCTTATTCTCAGATTTACATCCCCCATCTTAACTTGCCCTGTCATCACCAAACTAGCATTTCCAAAGACTAACTCAGCATCTCCACCTGGATGTCTCATAGGCAGACACCTCATTAAAAACTGAATTCATCTTCCAACTACATGCCCATCTACACAATTACAGATGAAAACTTTGACATCTTTCCTGTGCTTGCTTTTATGATATAATCTGTTTCTCAGTAAATTCCAGAAATGTCTATCAGTACTGTCCAATAGAAATATAAAGTGAGTCAGATATGTAATTTTAAGTTTGTTAAGTAGTCACAAAAAGAGAGGAAAAAAAAAAAACCCTCAGGTGAAATTAACTTTGAATGCATTTTATTTAACTAAGCATGTCCAAAGTATTATCATTTCAGCATATAATCAAATAAATTTTACTATATTTTACATTACTAATTCATACTGTTTTTGATATCTAATATATATTTTGTAATTCATTCCTCTTAATTCAGAATCTAAATTTGCATCAGAGATATTATATATTTCATAAAATATCCAGTTGGAAATGTAGATTTGCATTGTCTGAATTACTGTAGACATACCTAAAAGTTTTCCATGATTGAATGAGCTCTCAATTTTAAATTTATATCTAACTTAATTAGAATTAAATACATTTTCAAATTCAGTTCCTCAGTTCCATTGGCCACATTTCAAATGCTTAACAGAGCTTTTGAATTCATCTGCTTTTATTTGACTCTCATGATTATTGCCTTAAATGAATGTCCTCTTTTTCAGCTGTTGCAACAGATTTCTAACTCATCTCACTGCTCACAAGGATTCCCTTTCTCATGCATCTCTACACTGCCACCAGAACAATTTGTGTAAAGTAAAAAGTTGGTTATTTCAACCTCTTGGTTATTTCAACATTCTAAATGTTTGATGGCAGTAGGTCTCTCAACCTCTTTTTAGTTAAAAACAATCTGACTGATAATATTCAGCCACCTCTATCAGTAATGGTGTTCACTTAGAAGCATAAAAGCTCCTGAGTGAACAGAAGCAGAGAGAGCATGACACGGGGCCTCTCAACCCATCCTCCCCTTCTCTCTCTGCTTTGCAAGGCTGTGTCTCAACCCCTCACCTGGCAGCAATGCTATCCAGGGATGGGCATGTACTAATTTGAAAGTGTTGGTCACTCAGCTGTATCCAACTCTTTGCAACCCCATGGACTGTAGCACACCAGGCTTTTCGGTTCATGGAATTTCCCAGGCAATTGTACTGGAGTGGGTTGCCATTACCTTCTCCAGGTGATCTTCCCAACCCAGGGACCAAACCCAGGTCTCCTGCATTGCAGGCAGATGCTTTACCATCTGAGCCACCATGGAAGCCCAATACCAATTTGAAGTCTCTCCATAATATTCATTAAGTATTTTTTCCCAGTTTATTCAAGGTTTGAGGGGAAACTGATTTTCAAATTGTCTACAAAGATACTTAGTAACTTACTTCTCCTGGACAAAGCAAAGTCAATTGTCTGGAAAAGAATCGGCTCCAAAACCCTTTATCAGTTTTTCTAGTCCTTGTACTTTCTTGTTTCTGGTGGCAGTTTTGTGAACCACGCAAAATTTGGCATTTAGATTAAAGTGTTTAAATCTCGATGGCAGATCCTTCATTTATGATGAATAATGTGATGCTGAGCAACAGTGAATGTCAAGAGGACGGGGACATCCATCTATTTTGTCCACCTTTGTATTCCCAGAGTCCACCTGCAGCCTGGAATTTAGCAAACGAGCAATAAATATTTGTTGAAATATTTTTTGTTGTTGTTCTAGAAGTTCTGCAAGTTTAAGCTGCCTGTGTGCATTCTAAATATGTTCAAGGGCAAAAAATAGGTCAATGCTGCTCTGGTCAAGGGCACAGTCTCCTTCAAGAGGTCGGTTTATAGTTAACTTGTTAAGGCTGAGTTAGAGATGCAGAAGTGAACTGCTCGGTTCAGTTCATTTCTGTTGCTCAGTCGTGTCCAACTCTGCGACCCCATGGACTGCGGCACACCAGGCTTCCCTGTTCATCACCAACTCTCAGAGCCTATTCAAACTCATGTCCATCGAGTTGGTGATGCCATCCAACCATCTCATACTCTGTCATCTCCTTCTCCTCCCGCCTCCAGTCTTTCCCAGCATCAGGGTCTTTTCCAGTGAGTCAGTTCTTCGTATCAGGTAGCCAAAGAATTGGAGCTTCAGCTTCAGCATCAGTCCTTCCAATGAATGTTCAGGACTGATTTCCTTTAGGATTGACTGGTTTGATCTCCTTTCAGCCCAGGTAACACCACGGATCAAAAGCATCAGTTCTTCAGTGCTCAGCTTTCTTTACGGTTCAGTTCTCACATCCATACACGACTGCTGGAAAAACCATAGCTTTGACTATATGGACCTTTGTCAGTAAAGTAACTGCTAGCATGTTACAAATTCATGATATTGTTTCCTTATAGATTGGTATCTTGAGACATGTTTCTGGTGAACCATGCCTTCACCTGTTCTGTTGAAGAACCAATGGCCTATACTGCAGATAGTTCAAAAGCCAAACTCCTTAGGCGGATCTGCAATGAATGCAAAACATGGGTTTATTTTCTAGCCCTATCTCCAGTTACTCCTCAGTGCAACTTGAACACATTCTATTCTCTCTTTATATGCACTTAACATACCTTAACAAAAAAGAAAAAACACCTTTTAAGGCATTTGGAATACAGTTGCGTGAGGTCTGGCTTTTGCCCTCAGGTATCTTAGAATTTAATGGATAAATTTTATTTGTATGGCACCTTACAGAATGTAGACATAGGCTGATATTCTAAACCTTCATGCTTTAGAAACACAGTTAAAGGTTTTTAAATTCTATGAAGAGATCTTTAAGTGTGATATTTATGAAAGTAACCAATAATCACATAGCTATTCTAACTTTATATTTGTTATCCATTTATTATTCATAAAACCCCTAGAAATAAGAAACATTCTCCTCATTTAGTTAATGAGGAAAGGAGGCACAGATCACACAGTGAGTGAGCAAAACCAGGCTTTGAACTCAGACAGTCTGTCCTAAGTCCATGTGCTTAATCGCTGGGCCTTATGTGTGTGGTACAGGTAAGGGTACAGTGGGGGGGGGGGCTACCTCATTAGGTTGCACCCCACAGCTCTGCCCACAGTCTGTTTAATGCAGTTTTATAAAGTCAAACAACTTCAGCCAGAGTGGGTAGCCATTCCCTTATCCAGGGGATCTTCCCAACCCATGGATCGAACACAGGTCTCCCACATTGCAGGCGGATTCTTTACCAGTTGAGCCACTAGGGAAGCCCTTAGTATACCACACAGCATATAAATTACTGAGCATCCCGTATATCAGCTGCATAGACTATTTTTTCTAGTTGAGTAAACACATAGAAAGTTATCTGGTTGACTAGTTGTCTCAAACATTTTGTAGTTAGCTGGCTAGCTTTTATTATCAGTTGATTTGTAAATTTGGGGTGCACATGATTTTAAGGCAGAGAAACACAATTAAAAAAATATTATATCAGTAACAAAATGTCGGCAAAGATAGACCTTTGCTCATGTGCATTTCTTTTTTTGAAATATTCCTACTTCCTCTCACTCCTGCTTGCTTTCCTTTCTTCTCTAGTCTGGTGAGTTTTTATTCACCTTTAAGGCCTAGATCATATATTTCATATATTTGTGAAGACTTCCTTCGTCCACTAGGGAAAAACTAATCGGGTCCATCTTGGTACTAACATAGCACTTTTTGCTTATCATAGTCATAGTTATTTCCATATGGATCCTTTCAGTCTATTAAATTATGAACTCATCAAGGTCAATTACCATATGCTATGTATCTTTTTATCTTGGCATTTCTGACAGTTGCATAGTGCTTAAGAACACACAGTAATATTTATTGATAAAGGTAGGCAAGTGTACATGAACGGAGCTTTCCTTTTTGGCTTGTGGCCTTCCTTCCCCACTTGCTGGTAAATTTCCACTCTGGTGCAAGAACTCACATGAGGAGCACTCTCCTTGGATCCCAGCATGAGGTAGACTCCCAAACGGTAATGGTGAAAGCATGTGACACTCTCTTGGGCTCCCCTTTTACAACCTACAGAGGCTTGCACACTCAAGCCAGAGGCTGGGACCTATCATGAAACGGACTCATTATCCACATGGTATTTTTCGCAGGGAAGGAAGACTTCTCCCATGTTAGATCATTGATCAGTCCCACTTCGAGATTCAGATATTCCAAACAAGTAGTCGGCTCTCTGAAATTTAGTATACTTCTTATCTGCTGTCTGTATAATTTGGGGAACTTATATAAAACATCTGTGATATATTTCTGTGCAGTCTGACTTGATGACAGAAGATTATCCAACCAGAGAGTGAAAGGGAAAAAAACAAACAAACCTTCTGTGGTAATCAGCTCTAATTGATTAGGGTTGTAGAAGGTAATTAACCTCTACTCCCTGGCAATTTGATCATCTTTTTTTTTTCTCCTACTGTGACACTTGTTAAAATGATGGAGGTGAAATTCATTCTTCAGTTATTAAAATGTTTTTAATAATTTTAATTAATATATATTAAATGTTTGAAGTTCTAACAGTCAATTGTCTTAAGCAAGGTTAAACTCTCCCTTTGAAATCAGGTTTCCTCTGTCCATTGGCTTAGTAAGAATAATAGCTAAACAATTCTATTTAGCATGTATTGAATATTTACTATGTACCAAGCACCAAAGACTTTACGTAAATGTTATATTTCATTTAATATTCACAATAACCCATTGAGGTATGAATTATTATCTCAGTTTTATAGAGGAGCAAACTACATTTTTAAGCAATTGACCCAAATCACATAGCTAGTAAGTAACTGTTCTGACTGCAAAGCCCCATTTTGCTTTTGTGTAAAGGAAAATTTCAGGCTAGCTCAGCTACTTTCTCAAATGATCATACAGTCCAAATTATCAGCCCAAACTTAGTGAGTCTTTGCTACATATTGCATTATAAGATTCCTTAAGCATGGGCACAAGCTAGAGTTTCTGTGTCCCTCAATACAGTGCAATAAGTAATAGTAGAGTTCCATGACATAGCACATGATATTTGTTTTAAAATTCTTTTAATGGATGGAGTTATAGGTATTCTTATTATTTTTTGAGCTGTGCCCAAACATGGGACTAAACTAATACTGTCACGAGAGTATCACCCGTATGTGTAGATGCATATAAAAATAATCTGAAATGCTCTGGAAACGGGCTGGAGCAAAAGCTTTCATCCTTTGCACAGATTCTAAAGCTAGTGCATAAAGCCTAGACAGCTTGACCTACTTTTTTTTAAACCAAAAGGCAGAGTAGAGTCTCTGTGTATCTCAGCATGTAAATGAGTGGGGGGAGAAAGGGAATTTGTCTATGGCTTGTATCTTGCTGATTGGACATCTTCCTGACAGAAGTGTTCAAAAGAAAAGTGTGTCATCCTGTTCATTATTGTTAATTAGCAGTAGAAAGCAAGGCTTTGGGGGTTCCATATCCCACAAGGCATCAGCAGAGAAATGGGGTTGAAATTTTAGCACTTATATGTGAGGTAAGTTCAGACTGCCTGCCATGTAGGCTTCAGAACTGATTTCATTTGATGTTTCAAAGACAGGCATTGCAGAGAAATTTTACATGTAGAAAGAAAAACACTGTAAATTCTAGCTTCCCTCGAATGCCTAATTCATGACCAGTGGTTAGTTGGTTATTTGTAATTGGCCACTGTGAAGCACCAATACTTTGGCCACCTGATGCAAAGAGCCAACTCATTGAAAAAGACCCTCATAACTGGGGAAGATGGAAGCAAAAAGAGAAAGAGGCAGCAGAGGATGAGGTGGTTAGATAGCATAACCAACTCAGTGGCTGTGAATCTGAGCAAAATCAGGGAGCTAGTGAAGGGCAGGGAAGCCTGGTGTGCTGCAGTCCATGGGCTCGCAAAGAGTCGGACACGACTTAGCGACTGAACAAGAAAGAGCTGTGAAATGCGTTGGATAAATGAAGAGGCTGGGGTGCTTTTTGGTCCTTGAAATTGCAACAGAGATATTGTTCATTATTATGTGAGGTATATACTGCAGCCATCAGCTTCCTGATTAAGTAGCTTTTCAGTAAACTCTATGTCTGTTATTCAACTGCTCTTTTTTTATTTACCAGCTGTTTTTTTTTTTTTAATTCTGCTAACTAGACATAAACTAGGCTCAATAGATTAGTGATGCATACAATTGGGTCTGTGTGTCCAATTATATTTTATGGCAGGCTGTTCAGAGAGAGTTGAATTTTATCTGTTGTCCTATGTCTCTATTTACTTTCCAGAAAAAAACCATATTTTAATAAATTTTATTTTTTTCTATTGTAAAGTACTTACTGAAAATTTTAAATGCAATGATGAGAATCAAAAGTATAAACTGCCTATAATATGACCAACCTTTTTACTCTGCCTTTAACTTTATGCATGTTTTTTTTTTCTTTTATATGTATCTGTTAATAGTTGTATATGCAGATACACTTAAACATTCTTTAAAAAGACAAAATGTTTAAATGTTTTTACACGATACATACTATTCTACAACTTGATTATTCTTATTTAATTTGTTTTGGACCGCTTTCCACCTTAGAGCATGTAATCTCATATTTACCTCATAGGATCCTACTGCACACATATACTAAAATTTAGCTAAACCATTCCCTAATGATGGATTTTTGTTTGTTTCAGAATTTTTAGATTGCAAACAAATAAAAATTTTTAATCTTAAATAAAAACAATATTTCACATATATGAATATATATATTTAGGAAGATAAATCCCTAGGAGGGAGCCATTACATTTATTGCAGAGTTGTCCTTCAAGAAAATTGTACTGTTGAGCACTTCTACCACCAAGTATATAAGGATGTCAGAAACTGGAGTATTTTCGTGTGAAGACAAACTGGCCTCATTATTTCATAAAACACTGGGCTCCATATAATGATTTTTCTTTTAAGGCTTCTTTGGTTTGAGTGTGTTTAGATTTTAATAATAACACTGGTTTAAAGTTGTCTCATTGGAAAAGACTCTGATGCTGGGAGGGATTAGGAGCAGGAGGGGAAGGGGACAACAGAGGATGAGATGGCTGGATGGCATCACCAGCTCGATGGACATGAGTTTGAGTGAATTCCGGGAGTTGGTGATGGACAGGGAGGCCTGGTGTGCCGCAGTTCATGGGGTCGCAAAGAGTTGTACACAACTGAGCGACTGAACTGAACTGAAATGAAAGGTGGTACCAAACCTCCATTAGCTTTGGTCCCAGTATTTTTCCCTTATATTCTTACAGCATTCACAGAATAACGATAGGTTAAAGAAGTGGGATAAGGCATTCATGAGTCATGTGACTCATTTTATGAAAAGCAACTGCTGCACAGTTTTCTGGGATGAGCAAGGCAGGCAAGAGGTTAATGTCTCAGTGGGATGCACCACTCATTTCAGAGTCTGTCTTGTGTTCTTCACCTTCTACACATTTCATAATTCTTAATTTTGCCCCTAGTCACTTCCTATTTTGATCATGCAGTCCCCAGGAATTGTGCATCAGCAGTGGAACATGGCTGGCTTTTAAATGTATTAATATTGTGAACATTACTGTGGTTAATTTTAATGTAACAAACAGAGTAACAACAGATATATTCTGCTGTTAACCATGTAGTAAGGCATAGATGTCTTAGCTCTTGATAGCCCATTTCAGCAACAAAGTTGTTGAGCTCAGAGAGTGGATTCCATCAAGGGACTAGGTCATATGTCGTGGGGCATTTGATAATGGCTAAGATTAAATCGAAAGGAAGTAAGATATTCAGAAGGGAAAAAAGGACGTAGCTATTAAAGTTTTTCACATTCTACATGTGACATTTTTTTTTAACTTTAGTCTTAACACATCCATTGTGAACTAAATCACAGCTGATATAAGCACATGTAAAATTCGAGAACATTTTGGTTAGCTTGCCAAAATTGTTATTACTAATGCATGGATATAATTTAAACATGTGAAATATAACCAAACTGATAGTTTTTCTTTGAACTTTAAGAATTATTTCCAAGGTGCTACCGCCTTGAGTTTTACTAATGAATGGTAAAATTAAAATATGTAAGTATGGAGTTTAATGGGCACTAAGAATATTTTATAATGCCATGGCCGTCTATACCATATTCAGTAACATATTTAATAGCGGAACAGATGCATCTTGCTATGGTAACGCATGGTACCAGCCAGCAGGGAGTCCCATTTGCCAAGTCAGTTTTTATTTTATTTCTTTATCCCAAAATCTCCTCTAATAATCTCAGCCTTCAGTGTGTTTTGATCTGTGAGGCAGCAAGCAGAAAAGGGGAATTCTGTCCTCTGCTGTTTGTTTCCAGCAGGTTGTTGGTTTCAAGATGCAAAGCCCATGAGATTCTAAGATAAAATAACTGGGCAAGACTAGATAGGACATTCAGCACACATAATTATATAAGCTACATAGTAAAATACATGCACCCAATACAAAACAGGTAGAGAAGTACCATGTTCAAGGAAGCTCTGCAATGTGTCATGTGGTAGCTTCAAATTCGTAAGAAAATTCTAGCTATGAGCCTTTCAGTAAGTATTAGTTATGTGGTGAGCAGGTTATTAAGTGTGATGGTTTATGTGTATGTCTTCTAGTTGCCCTTCCTTAACTAGCAATAACTCTTGTTGCCCAAGAGATACCCAAGGGAAATTGGAGTTGTTTGGTGTTGCAAGATTTGCTCTCTGGGGAGCAATTCTTTGGAGCTTTCCATGAGCTATTTTACAATCCTTTAATTGCTATGTCTGGGAAAAAAACTCTCATATACATTCTAAAGCTAAAATAAGATGACTGTCTAGCTAATGTATGCTGATATTCATAGAAAGATGTGGAATTGATAATGGTCCATTTAAAATGGGTTTTACCAAAGATTCTGGTCTAGCTATATTGAAAATTGAAAAATTGTTGAAATTGGATACATCTTATTGAACTAAAAGGACTTCTGTTGTGTTTTGTGTGGTGAGGGAATTATACTAACCTGGAATCTAAAATGTGAAAAAGCTTGGTTCTAATTATATGGAATGTCATAATGCATTTGTCAGTTATCTGGACAAGACAAAGCAATTGTAGTTTGAGATGTTCTGCATCTTTTCTGACCATCTTCTTTAACAGAGTTTGCAAAATTGTCGACTAGGGCCTGTTAAAGCATTCAGACTGTTAGTTTTTTCTTGGC